>NC_091487.1:24420994-25630361 GCF_947461875.1 Haliaeetus albicilla
AACAATAAAAAGACTATTTGTATCAGAATACCAGTCTAGGACAGCCATCTGGATCAGCAAATTTAGTCTTTTATATTTATAGTCAACTAAGCAATAGCCACGAAATCAAAAATGATGCACAAAACATCTGCTCTTTCACCAACAGATAAAGAAATACCCCTTCAGCATATACACAAATGAAATGCAAAAAAGCACCTTTTCTGTGAATTTCCTCTTCTGTAAGCCACATCTGATTATCTACTGAATAATGCTATCTGACAGAATATAATACCATCTATATCAGATTATGACATTAAGGTGAATATTTATACTATATGCAAACACATGTGTGCAGAACAAGAATTGGACCACAGAGGTGCTGCCACGGCACAGATTGTATTTGGCACCCGAGGAATACAAAGAACAGGAGGCTTTTTTGGTTCAGTGAACAAACTGGAAACACAGGAAGGAAATGAAAATCACTTCAGGCCAACCTGAAAATGTCCTTGTTTTTTGGACCAAAAATTGCCCCCCAAAAACAACCCAGAAACAATTCTGCATGGAGCTTTTGAAATTCAAAGCTGAGAAGGGCTGAAGTACTCGGTCAATGCCTTCTTCGTTGTGGCATTCAATGGCAAGGTTTGCCCTCAGGACTCTAAAGTTTCTGACATATATAAATTCATGGGACCAGAAAGGCTGCATCCAAATGTACTGGGGGAGCCAGCCACTGTCAATGCAGGAACACCTTCAATCACCATTTAAAGGCTGCAGTCGTAGAAGGAGGTCCAAAGTGACAAAAAAATGAAAACAAAAATTGTTAAAAGCTGGCCGTGTTTTGAACAGTGAGTTGGACTGCAGACCTCCAGAGACCCCTTTCCAACCTAAATTGTTCTATGAAAACATTTTGTTTCACTGGCAGCCAGAAGTTTGTATTTTCACTGACTGGGAAAGGAGATAATTTTAGAATAAATTAAATGTTGAGACATTGTTAAAAATGAAAAGTCAAAATATTTTTATATTAAATACCATAATATTTTTATGTTTGCCATTTCCTTTTTCATAAACACTTGCCAAGTTCAAACTAAATTCACAAATAGATGTAGTCAACATAAATCTGCACTTTTCAGCTAATAAACTGTTCAGATGAAAACACTTCATCTAGTTCTACTTGGCAGCTGCTTTCAGCAATACTACTGCTGAAAAAATACAAAATATTTGTGAGAAAAACCTCTATTCAGAGAAACTGCATATAAAATTAACTACTTCGGGCAAAGCTTATGGACTAATGTCCCTATTTATCACTATTTATTTAGCTAATCTACCTACCAACATACATAAAAATATTCTTAGCATCAGACATCAAAACCATCAACGACAAGTCTGTATTGTCACCTGGGAACACTGGTCCTGATCAACTTCAGGTCTATGAGCTTCAGCTGACCAGCAGCTCTGCTGTACAATGAGCAGTAATGTTCTGCAACATGCTAGAGACAGATGCCCTTTCCATCCAAGTTATTCTTTTGGAATGTATTCTTAAAATGGTATGGATGTTTACAGTATAATCTTACAGAATGATCCCTGAAGAAACAGGTAGATTTTACGTATAAACATCAGTAGAAAAAGAGAGCTTGCCCTTATGAAACTAACCTTGATTCTTTTGGTCTTCATACTGAAAGATTTGTCAAAAATGCTTCCTACGCTCCTCACCCGTGTTCATTGCAGAGATGGCTGCTACAGCCCCATCACTGGCACCATACCGCAGAGTAACATGGAGGAAATCAAGTCTCCCCTGAACAGGTAATCATACTAAGTCACCCACATTCTCTTCAGGTGCCTCTCACCACAGCAGTCATTCAGCTCAAGCCCTCCCCAGTCACAGTTATTAAACACGAACACTGCCACCCCCAGGGCCTCTCAGCAGGAGGAAGCCTGGCCACCTCCATTTCTCCATAAGCCCCTATACAGAGAGAAACAGGCTGTATCTCCTATCTTCACTGCACCTGACCTGACAGATTTCCTCTGAAAAAGAAAGCATGAAGACACATTTCTCCTGCAGTCCTCTCACCCTGAGCAAATACTGGGAACTACTTATAAAGTCAAATTGCAAGACTGTGCAGGGAAATGCCTAAACCTCCTTACCAAGGCTTGTTTGCGCCAGTTTTCAATTTCCTTCCTGACAGTGTCAACCCCCTTATTGACATAACATGATTCGTGCATGTGACCACAGCTAGTATAGAAGGCATTTATTTTACTATAACCAGAATTTACATGCACTCAAGGAAAGATGATTTTTTCTGGCTGCAAGATTGACACTAATGCTACACAATCACTTCTCTGGCTTTAGGCCAGACCCCTGCTATGCCTGTACCTTTTACATTCAGTTAACATCCAGTTTCATGAGGACAAGAACTACAGCTCAAACTATCTGAACAGGTCTATCACCTTTTGTCATTGGTATTTGCGGTGAAATTGTAGCATAAGGCTGGATTCACTCTGGTTTTCATTAATGAAAGGAAGGTTTCTGCTAGCCACCACTCTGAAGCAAAGGAAGTATGTGCATGTGCGTGGGAAAGCATGGTGGGGAGATGCAAAGCAAAAAGAAAGTTAATTTTCCTGGTGGGCTGATCCTGAAGTTTCTCTACCACCCCCTCCTTCTGCTCCTTCTCTATTTGCAGTATACCTTATGTCCATATAGGCAACACACTGGATGTGTAACAGAACCACAACTGGTCAGAATATGGTGGAACAGTCCCACCATGCAGTCTCTCTCATTCATAAATGACAGAGACCCAAGTGGCAAAGCATCTCAGCAAACGGCTACAGATTGGCAAGGCTCAGAGAGGCTTTAATTCCATTAGAAACCTTAAAAAAAAAAATTAAAATATTTGGGAGCAATATATGTATTTATAACAATTTAGATACCTGTGAATCTTAATCATAGGGAGTCTTAAGATGCAGAAACAGTTCAAGAATTTCTTGGAAAGAAATGCAGACAATAACCAGGACAAAGGAATACCCTGGAAATATTATAGGGATAAGAATCTTTCTTTTCATCGATTCTTTCATGTCCGATGACTCTGAGCCAATCCTACACAGAATATGCATTGGCTGGACATTAGCCCCTTGAAGAGCTTAAATAGCATCCTAGCTATGATCTAGGTATACCAATGGAAGGACATCATGATCAATTATATTCCAATTTAACAATCATCAGAAACTGTCAATTAACTTGTCATTTCAAACTCTTTCAGAATTTTCTCTCCACTCATCTATACCCTCAAAAGAATTCAGTGCATCAAATAATAAGACAGGGGTGGAGAGGGGGAACCATATTTCTAACGGCTCAGAGGAAAAAAACTCAACATTACAGATAGGCTACAGGAACCCTTGGGAACATTCAAAACGTATTCAAACTTGCAAAACTCAACACACACAGACTTAGTTCCAGCTGATGCCTTACACTATCCTGTCACTACAGATATATAAAAGATACAAGGACAAGTGACCTCAAAGAACTTTATACTTAAATAGCCATAGACTAAATCGGAGGCATTTCTCTCTTTCTTACAGAGGCATTACAGAACACAGAGAGCACGAAGTCTGAAGTCCTCACACTCATATTTCTCTGGATATAACAGGTTAATAGTTTTTTCCTACATTACAGCAATATTTAGAGACTTCTTGCAAAATATTATGCCTCTCTGTAATGGGTGTTTAGCAAAAGTAAATGGTTGTTTATGACTCTCAGCCCAAGTAGTTTATTCCTCTAGTACCATCAGTGTTACTTTTCCCCACAGATGATGACTGGCAATGTCAAGGTATGGTTAGGAGACATTAAAGCTATCATGGCAAAGAAATAAATACGTTGGGAGGTTCTGGTACATTCTTCAGAGTTGTTTGACCTGAATTAGTTCTTTCTCAGCTTCTCCTCCAATCCCTGACAGTCACTGGGTAAAACCAGCAGTAATCTGTGGTTCCAAACCAGTTTCTCACATTGCCTCTCTGTCACTTTCATTTCTATGAGTTATGCCTCTGACTCTGTCCCTGCAAGATTCAGGGGGAATCACAAGTTTTACCATGCCATAGTATCTTTGTGATCCATGAGTGCCAATCTTGTCAGGAAGAAGTAAATTAGCCAGGGACCCTAGCAACACACAGGAAAAAGTTTATATGAAAGTAATCACAAGAACAGTGTACTCTAAAAGCAACACAGTTGAGCTGGTGGCAAATATGACTCAACATACCTGATGTTGCCCAGTTTCCAGTTCTTCTCATTAAGCCTTCTTCACACATTAACTAGAGCTCTAGTTAGACAGCCTGACTTGCATCAGCCTCTGTAGACAATGGAAGCTCTTCCTGACAAAATTTACAAGTAGTGGCTCAGCAGTAAACACAGCCCCAACATCTTGTATACATGAACAGCTTAAAAATTCTTGAGGAAAAAAAACCCACCCATGTACAACAAACTTGTATTTGAACTTCCTAATGAGCTAGAAAATTAAAAGCCTTCTGCTATCCTACCCAATGCCTTTCATCTCTACCAGGAGAAAGCTTGCATGGAGAGTAAGTTATGCAAGATAGATCTGCTAGTGAAAAGGGCTCAGAAACTGATTGTATAACAAGGAGAAAGAACACAAAATGAAACCCCAATTGCTAAGAAGATCCTGTGTCCCCAGATCTCTTGCATTCAAGCCCAGAAATATAATCTCAGGCACCTCCACTGTGACCAGCTTCCACAGTGTCCTAAAGAAAGAGATACAATCTTAAAGACCCAGAATCTAACACCTGCAGATGTTTTAGGATGACACACTTGAATACACTTTGAAAGTAAATGGGAGATAGGTATCACTATGAAGTGCATGCTGCAGTTCTGCAGCCTGGAGGTGTCACTGGTGTGAGTTACAGTTGAAGCAACCCAGAGCAAATAGAAAGGCTTCAACCTTTTGACCAAACATTGGTGATTTATTTTTGTCACTACATGGATAGCTAGGATGAGCTGATAAGCTGCAAGCTGAAGAAACAGTTTGGAACAATCAACTCTATCCATTAAGAAAGTGGCTTTTCTTCAGCCAGCCTGCCCAACTTGCTAAGACTCAGGCAAATCCCCTTTGCTCAACACCTAATTCAGTCAGGACACAGGAATGAAAGCCGCTTCTGCCCACTATACTAACACAAAGTCAAGATTTTGATAAAACCCAGAGAGTATGGTCAAGACTTGTATACTAAACTGACATGATTTTGATGCTTTGCATAAAGTGAGTTTCATCTTAAGAAATTCATTCAAGTATAGCAAATAAGTCTGGTAAAACTGAGGCATATGGTCAGGCATTATTGTCCATAGTTCACATTAACCAAATATAAATATATTATTTGGGGATAAAGAAAATACTTGCAATTTGGACAAGTCAAGCAGTCATCCCACGAGTGCCTAAACAGAGGAAGAGTTGCAAAGAAAAAATGACTGAAACTGTCTACTCTCACCAGAATTCACAACAATTCACTTTCAACATTCACAATAAATAAGGCACAAAAAGTACCAAATGTAATATTTTTCCCTCATTTATGGTTCGAATGACAGTTTTGATAAGCTCTAAAAAGGGCTGAAACACATACCTTCACTGAGGAAAAAAACCAAAGGCTAACCCTTTAGTTTTTCTTTTGTTTCAGGCCCTTTTCTTCTGATGTCTGCACCTCTATATAATACCTTTTCATACTTTTGGCACATGTGCCCTAACAGTGTTGCATGATTTTAGAAAAACAAAGCATGCCTATGCTATGTTTAATTCCAACAAACAGGAGAGCAGCAACCTGTGCTACTACCATGGATTTCCTCATGGAACAACCAAAGCACACAGCTTCCAAAAGGCTTGATTCTAGTACTGTCTATGACTACCAATCCCATTTCAAGATACTCTCCTTGACATCTCCCAGCATCTTTCCATCATTTTTACATGATGTTTGCATCCAGTTCTCTTAATCTTTCAATTTGCTCTTATGTTCTGCTTTGATTAGATTCTTTTTTTAATAGTAATAGCAAGGTACTTAAGTTGTATAAGTGTGATAAGTTCTTCATAAGAAAGCAAAATTGCATTAATGTTACTGGAGCTGCAAGGAATGTTCTCTCAGCTGCTTATCTCCAATGCCACAGGTAATCATCTGAATGCTGTGGAGGATTCTGGTTGCAAGGCTCTGCCACTTCTTACAAAGCTCCCTGCTTGTAGCGCTTGATCTCTAACACCATAGCGTCCAAGAGTAAGGTTGTCAAGAACTTTTGTGTATGTCTTTAAGATGTCAAATAGGCTTCTGATGACATAAGGACAGAAATCTCAAGTCAGTGAGATTTTCAGTAATATTTAAAACTTCACTGCACAAGGTCCTGCAAATTGACCTAGTCAAACCTACTTTGCATAACATCCCAGACTGAATGGCTCAGGATATCCCTTCCAAACTAAATTATTCACAATTCCCTTATCTTGTCTCTTGGAAGAACTAGCACTACTAGTTCTGCCTATACTGCATGGTCTGGTTAACACACCTCCCAGTACCAGACTCATATGCTGAAATAATTAAAAAAAGTACAGATAATCTGGAAGACAGATGAGAAGCTGGAAACCAAGATAGGCACAAGAAGCTAGCAGACAGGCAGGTAAAGATGAGAAGATATACTGAAAAAGAAAGCGGTGTAGAATGACATATTAAAGTAAAACAGAGGAGAGCATGCCCACAGCAAGAACAATCACTGTAGGAAACAATAAGGATAGGCTTTGAGGTAGAAAGACAGAGATACAAAATAGGTGACAGGAAAGACAGACTACATTATTTGAAAAGACCTTTGGGAATAAAGAAGCCTAAGGAATAACTAAAAATAAATGCTTTGCTAGATACATAGTCCGAACATGATATTTGAAGAGGAAAAAGCCACAGAGGTAGGAAATTGCTTTTTTAAAAGCTGAAAAAGAACAACAAGCTGCAGGCCTTCACACTGAAAATAGCATTTGCAAGCAACCTCCTGCTCTTCTTCAGAAGAAACTGAAAATAATGTTTCAGAGTGCAGAACAACAAAGAAAGGGATGGCAAGCAGCGTCCTGGGCATTTCTAGGCAGCTCCACAAAGCACAGCTGAATGTTCAGTCAGCTCTCAGATTCAAATACTAGCCTCCTGTTCACATAACATGCACAAGCATAGCCAAGTCTCTGTAACCTCGTCACATGTATGAAAGCGGCGAAAGAACAACAAAATAATCAGAAATGTGCACTACCTTGAACATCTGTATATTTTTATTAGAGCGAGGAATGAAAGAGAGGGGTGTACTGAGAAGACTAACTTGCAGTTATGATCCTGTATTAACTGCTGAATTTAACACCTCATGCAGGGATTTACATACTTGGATATTTATGTGCCAATTGTACATGGGCTTACTTGTATTCCTAGCACACACTTGAAAATCAACAAAAGTAAAGCAACTGCAGTTTTTGCTGGGAAGGCAACTTCTTTTTACCCTTCTCTTTCAGTCACAAAAGTGCCAGGCTAAAAAGACCCTAAAATTACCAAGAACTCAGTTTGTTACACTGCAGCACCAACACTACTAAAAATAGAATCTGGTAAAATTCTGTAACAGTTTCCAAAAAATATAGGAACTACTAGGGTGTCCTGGTTTTTCTAAAGCAAATAAGCATGCACAACTTTTTCTGCAAACTAGCCAGTCATGAATCTATCTTCTGCACTCCACATGCAGAACGCAAGTCATTTTACTGAACCCTCCTGAAATTCAGTATGCCTCTTCACAGCAGACCAAGTGGAAATACCACATTGGAGTTGGAATCAAGCTCCGAGTAATTTCAGTAGAGTTGCATTCAGGATTAATTTGGCTCATTAACTCTCTTGTAAAGATGTTGAACTGACCCAGCAACTCGTGTCACTATAGTGCAATGCCCCAGAGAAGCAAGCAGGAAATATCTTGCCCAGAAGTCCTCATCTGACCTGTTACTGATGTCCATTGCAGATTCTATTGTTTTCTCTAACAGAACGGTAGATGTGTTGATTTCTTGGGCCACAAAGACCTATGCAATAAAAATGATCTGACAAAATAGCAATGAATTTGTCATAACCCACCTGGGGTTTTGGGGGGTTGCGTTTGGGGTTTTTTTGGTGGTTTTTTTTTTATTTTGGCATGTGGAAACCATATTGAATGAAACTTCAGAAAGAGAGTAGACCTACCACAACACAGATTAAATAAATTACAAAGAACAGACAGCATGCTTGCTTGCTTAATTTACTTCACTGGTAAATACTGCATTAAGAAAAGCATTCAGAGGCTTCCTTTAGAGTATTGAGTTATTATAAATAGTGCTAAAATAATAACAATGCAAATTGGGTTGCACTTTAGGAGACAGAAATAAATACTAAGTCATGCTGTGGGACCACTACAAAATTAACATAAAACCAATAATCACACTGAAATTAAATGAACTGCTACCACATTGTTGAAGAGGAGTTAAAATACCATGGTGTTTGAAACTTAATGAATAAGCTGATTTTAATTCAGAAGACTGTTCAGCATTCAAAGCTTCTAAGTCAGGTAAACACCTCGGGAGTGCCAGGAAGCTGACTGACAGTGACTATTCCCCTTGTACAACTTCACACTACTTAGCTTCTCTAGAAGAAAACAAAGAAAAATCTAGCATCAAAACTGCGTTGGCATTTAAAATGGAACGAGCCTCCACACTTTCTTCTGGTTTGTCAGGTATTAAACCAGTGCTGCCACCTGCCCCTGCTGAGCACTGCTCTGATTGGGACAATATACTTCCAATCACTCTGCACTAAAGCTGATTCTCTCATAAAGGAATTCTTCACATTTTAAAAAAGCAATAGCCAAATGCCAACACGCCTGGTTTATTGTGGGGTAAACTAATGCTCAACTATGGCAAGTGATAGAGTCTTCCTTAAAGTCTCAAAATGACAAAACTGAAGGTAGAACTACTTTCAAATTAATTGAAATGTGATGCTGGTGCTCCCTTGAAATAGAATAGATATTGGAAAAGTGCTCTTTACTTCCTGAAAAATCAGGCCATTTTAAGTCATCACATCAGCTAAGATCTTGCATTTTGAGATGCAAAGTAGCCTTTCTTTTAGCAGCCTGTCATCTTCACCTGCATACACTCTCATCCAACCAAGTGGGCTTGAAGCAAAATTTGATTGCAATAAAAATGTTCCTGCAGAAGTTAGAGTTTTAACCTTGGCATTCTGACCATAACCTTGATTTGACAGTTGCAGTTGAAAGATTTAAATGTCTGCTTCCAGTCCTTTTTTTTTTTTTTTAAACACTTGTCTTTTGTTTCTGCTGACATGAGTGACTTAATTGAGGATCACAAAATAATTGCAAGTGAATTCTACTCTACGTGACTGCACAATAGTGAAATACATACCTGTATAGTTTGTAATTCTGGAAGTAATTTCAAAATAGGACTAGTGTAATTTACAAGGCTGACTTGGGAAAAAAAAATTGGTCCTGATTCAGAAGTAATGGGGTTTTGGAAGAAAAGGGGAGAGATGAGGAGAAAATGTGAGAAGAAATCCTGAAGTCCGCAGGCACTATAGTAACTTCATTTGGTCTACAAGTTTTACCATTAACGTTTGGTGAAAAGTTTTCTCCAAAGTAACTTCATTAGAAAACCCGGAGAAGAATGTTTTAAAATGGCAAACAAAGATGACTACATCAAAACCCACCAATCAATGACACTGAGATGCACAAATCTCTACAATTATCAATGTCTGCTTCACAGCCTTATCAGCAACTTTCTCACTCTGCATATAGAGTTTAGGAATAGATGGAACAATATCATATCTCTGTAAAACTTTCTTCAAAAACACTTGATTTGGCCAGCTGAAGGAAGGATTTTACAAGATCATTTTTCCACCAAACCAGTGCTTTTGGCATCAAGACTGATATTTAAGTACTTCCTGCTTTTGAAAATTATATTGGAAATAATCTGTGGCAGTTATCTCTTTATTCCCACAGATGCTGAAAATACAACTGTTCTCTCCTTTACTATTCTACCCAGTCTATGGCAGAAAGCAGGGGAGGGAAGATGACTGTAGCAGGCAGTCTTACCTGAAAGACAAGGTAATGCTATCGTATAAGGTAACACAAGTCTAATACAGTAAAAGCTGTTTGCAAGCTCCCCGGCTAGATGGGAAAATACTGGGTTAAATTTACAGGCAGAAATAGTCTGTCAATATCAATCTTTTACCCAACTTCAACTTTAGCTAAATTTGGTAAGCAGATAATTTCCCAGTCCCTCTGACCACCCTTTGGCAAGATTAGGGAACAAAATGTTCTCTCTTGGTTCTGCCAAATCTAACTCAAGAAGAGATAAAACAGTGAGATTCCATCACTTGCAGGAAAGAAAAGGAAAAAAAAAAAGCTGCCTGATGCTCGCTCTAATCTCTCTTATCATACACCATCATCCCCTTACCACCATTTACACCGCTAGGTTCTCCATGCTCTCCTCTCAGTGTTGAGGACATCTGTTGTGGCACTCTACCACACTTGGGGCAGCAATTATGTGACAGATTTCACTCCAAGGAACACTAGACTGGAAGGGAATGCACAGGTAATTGAGTCCAGTCAAACAATTGCAAACACCCACGCAACTGCTACCTAATTAAGTAGTCCAAAGTACATGCTTCACTAATACCTACATATCCCTGTCTTTTAAACATTTCCCTATATCCTATGATAAATTTAAGACTTCCAGTAAAGCTCTCCTGATCTTCTCTTTTATATCAATCTTTCCAGACACTGTTTAACATTGGCTCTTCTAGATCTTGCAGTTTATCACCTACCCAGTATAGAACTGCATCCAGAACAGACTACAGTATTGTACTGCAGATGCTAAAATGCTCAAGAAAACTATAAAGAGGAACTATCACTTTTCCACACTGCAACAGAACATTTTCATGTTGAGCTCCAAATCCAGAAGGACAACTACATTATAATGGAAATTCAGACTCAATGCTTTTGACGCTCAAATGATGGCACTCCTTTCAGGACTCGACGGCAACTGTCTCACCAAAGGAAATTACTAGCAGAAAGGGACATCTCTGAAAGAGAGGCACTAATGATGAAAAAATAAAAACAAAAAAAACCCCCAACAAAACAAAAAAACATTTAAGCAAAGGGAGTTGCTTCATACTTACACATTTGGACACAGGAGTTCTTCACAGCAGGTGCTTCATTACATGCACTGCCTCACAAGTCTATAGAGTTGAAGAGCCTGAGCAATACAAATCTCTGGGCTTTACACAACTCTCCATACAACTCCCATGTTTGCTCTTTGAGAGCTCTTCAGCACTTCATTCTGCAAAGCTCATTTACCTGTCAGCCTCCCCATCCTTAGAATTCTCATGAGACTTCTCTGATAAAAAGCAACACATTCAACTGCACACTGAGCAAGTATCCAGTCCTAAAGGACATCGAATACATTCCAAGCCTCATAATCAGATATATATTCCTCTCTCCATGATGTCTAGTAACACTACATCTTTGGTACTGACTGCATCTTTTTGGGGGAGAAAAAGAAGGCTGGTTTGACCTAAACCAGTGGTACAATACCCTAAAAAAACAAACAAAAAAAACCAGCAACAAACCAGACAACCCACCAACGACCACACACACACACAAAAAAAAACAACAGAGAAACCCAAAACAAAAACCACACAAAACCAAAACAAAGACCACAAACACAAAAACACAACACAAAAAAAACTGTACGGGTAGGAAATGAAGGTTCCAAGTTTTGACAGGTTAGTCTTTGTTTCCAAAAGACTTATTCCACACAATGGATGGGAACTACTTCTGGACCTTCTGACTACTCTTGGAGGAAATGGAGGGGTTCTGGAAAACCACCGTACCCTTAGAAATGGAGAAACAAGCAAAGAAACCTGAATTAATAACAGTACTCAACTGTCAGAAGGAGACAGGGTATAAGGTACAGTTAGTATCATAACTGCTACTTTGGAGCTGTAGCTGCCCACCTTGATCAGTTCAAAGGATTGTCCACAAGGTAAAAAAACAATGATGAAAAGATAATTAAGTGAAGCATTTATGGTGGTACCGGAGAAGAGCTATTTCTAGATGCTTTTGAAGCCTAGTCAGTGAATGCTATGCAACTATTACCCTTAAATGTAAGAAATTTAATAGCCTCAAGTCACAACTAAGTAACAACAGTTTTGAGAAAACAAGCACAACAGAAATGTATCTCTCAAATTCAAGAGAAAAAGAGAACAAATGCAAGAATCTCAAAGCAACTACAAACAAAAGCAAACCCTGATAAAGTACCATCCCTTTCCTACAGGTAAAGAAATGAGAGTCCCAGGAGAAAAGCCCCTGAGAAAGGGGAGAGGAGGATAACCAAGGCCACTCAGCAGGTTAGGTGCCAAGCTGGAAAGGGAATGCAGTTCTACAAGCTCCCAGTTTCCATTTTTAAACAGAAGTAGTTATTACCTAAATAACTATAACATATAACCTATAACATATAATAAAGGTGGGGGAAGGAAGTTTAACAATGCTATACTTGTGCTGTGCATGTGGGTTGGGGGAGGGGGTGGTGTGTGTTTCTGTGTTTGAAATTTCTTACAGCAGAAAAAACAGAAATGTCTTATGCAGGTTAAAGCATAAGCAGCCTTTACATGAGTATCAATACATATTGTTAGTGTGCCATGTTACAGAAGTTACTACAAATAAGTTTCAAAACCCTTATCAAACTTTTTTTGTTATACTCTTTTAACTGTAAAACCAAGTGTCTTAGTTACACAATGCCATTTGTGCAAAGCTTAGAGAGACTATCACCAGCACCAAAACTGACCTAAGAAATGTCAGATCTTTGAAGGTTAAAAGCCCAAGCTCTTTGTGGGTAAAATGTAAGGAAAGGGAAGCCCTTTAAGTATTAGGTACTTCCTTCCCAAAAGGGTAAAGTCTTGATTCCTTACAATGTTAATGTTTGCTTGGTAATAACAGATTGTCCATTTAATCGGTGGAGATACACCTCTGGAATTTACGTGTGTCTTTATACACAATCCCACCAATCCTTGGACGGTCATCCTTTGAAAAGTCTATTCCAACACTCATTCAGTGTATATAAACTCTTCAGGGAGACAGAAGACAGGAGGGAGATGTCAAGACTGTTTTAGTTTGGGAAAGGGAGAATGGTGGAATACAGATAAATCCTTGAAGAAACATGGACTAATTTTACATGGCGCTTCCCTGCGTGAATAACCAATAAAATCTCCTTTGCTTGCCCATAAATTAGCTTAGTTCTAGGATACCAGGCAAAAAGCTGCCCACATTATATTACAAGGACCACATTAATGGAGCAGAGCATGTAAACGGCTACATTAACTCCCCAATCCAGAACAATGAAGAGGGCATTAAAATAAGCCGCTCGCTGGTACACTGATCTCAGTACTGCCCCCATTAAAGCCACATCAGTGAATCCTCTCAGCTGCGTTATTGGATTGATTTTTAGCACCTCATAATGGAATCTGCTGGCCATAGCTGGGAAATGAGAGGTGGGCAGTGACACTGAAGGGAAAAAAAGTCCTCTGGCCCTGTGTGATCTGATTTGTCTCTAATTACAGCCTTTTACTGCTTTACCTGGAAACCTGCTGCAAGAAGCACTATCCAGTTATCTTCACTCCACTTCCTAGATATGTGGAAACGGTGAGTTTGTGACCAGAACCTACTAAGCAGCTTCCCAACCCTATCTGGCCTCTTAGCTAGTTTTGAAGGAGAGCCACAAATTCCAGCTCACACAAAGACTTCCACAGCAATGAAAAGAAGCAAATTTCACACAGATCTCCCTTAACAGCATTGCTTTTTCCCTTTGCTTTACTATGCTGTGCAAGAAGGTCCATGCAGACTTACAGTTTAAATAGATTTTTTCATATCAAACCCACTGTGGTAGCATTAGAGCCAAGAATTTCGATAATAACTGCAGTGAACAATAACTACAGCAAAGATCCTCTCAAAGGTTTACCCAAAATTATTGTGCTTTTGACTAGTAGCACTGCCGAAGCCTAAGAGCTGTAAACTCTTTGGAGTGGCTGGAAAAACAAAATTGTAATAGCAATCAGTAGCAATTAGCAAGTATATTGCCTTAATTGTTCTAGAGTTAAAAAGAGTATCACACAGGAGGTTTAGAACCCTACTGAAAAAAATCAAATAAGAGGCAGGGAGTGGATGAGAGTTTGTCCAGCCTAAAAGACAACTACCCTTTGCATACTAAGCCACACTTCCCTTCAAATCAAGTCTAGCAGAATGCAGAATACATAGCAGACTACACAACTCTGCAAAGCATTTCCCAACTGCATGTCAACATTTCATCTAAACAGACAAGCAAAAACTAAACAAGTCTTTAAACTGTTGGAGTTCCTAGAGGTAGAAAAATTCCAATTCTACATCTGCTCTAATTTAGAGAAAGTACAATTTCATTAGAGATTTCTAAAGCCTCTAGAACAACAACAAAAAAAATCTTTTAGAGGAACAACAGGAAGAATACCAATGAGATTAGCCAGTCCTGCACCATGGATAGGATACTAATTTTCTTTCTCACTCCTCAGCTTACTGGCAAGTGTCTCAGATGCCAGAGCAACTCAGTTCACCACTGAGACACTGGAGAGACTATTCACAAATAGTCTAACAGTCTTTAATATTGGAATAGACCAAGTTAATCAGCATTATTGCCTCTTTGATTAACTTCCTCCTGCTCATGGAATTGTAATAATAATAATATAATGTAGGAGCATCAAAATTACTATAGTGCTACTTAGGGACCCCAAAGAAGTTAACCTCTACATGTGTACCACAACAGAAAGAAGATAAGATTATTAACTGATTTTATTTAAATTGCAAAATACAAGCAGCTGCAAAATTTTAAAAACATTACACATTGGCTTCATGTTTAACAGTTATTGTCTTTTGGCTCTTCTATAAATAATGATTTATACTCACAAATTTCAGGTACTTGCAATGTGATTCGAACAAAACATGAGAACTTAATCAATATATTATGCAAATAGAAAGTATTTTTGAAGTTTGAGTATGGTTATAATAATTACCGCTAATAATTCTAGACTTGCTTCAGTAATACTATGAAATAATTTTAAAAAAAAGTATTGACAGTAAGTTTCCCATCAGTAGTATACCAACAGCAAGTTATCCTTCAGAACATTCTCAACAGTTACAAGATAATCAACAGTTAAAGCCAAAATCACAAGAAACCTGGGATCAACTCCTATTCTCTTTTAAGGCTGTTTACACAGTTCTACTTCTTACATATAAAACTTTCTTTCCATGGTCGTAAAACCAGGGGGAAAAAAAAGTGTCCTGGATTAAGGAATTCACAAATGAGTTCAGAAGGATATAACATTCTGTTAAATAAGAGATAAGGTAAGACATATTCTGGTAAGCAGCAGTTTGCATAGGTGGTAAAATTCTGCTCTTTCTTACTATCCAGCTGTCATCATCTTCAAAGGCTGACTAGCAAGCACCGTAGGCAACATATAGCTGGTTGAAAGTGTATTGAGGTATTGTGCCAATAAAATAAGCGCCACCTGTGCACCTCCCTAAAAATGGTCTCTTTAATATTTCTGAAAAAGTGCAGAGACTACATCACTGCTGCCTCCAGACAAAACACCTACATTTCCAAAGACAAGCATCACCGCAAATAGGTCAGTTTCTCCTCTGCTGTAGGAGGGCATGACTGGTGGGGCTCTCTTCATGCTACTTGCATCCACAACAAGTTATAAATCATTCTTCATCCACATCGAACATGTTTAGTCCAACTGAGGCATACAGGATACATTATCCTTTCAAGCTGTAATCTTCAAGAAACATACTAGAGAGGCGGCAGAGGGGAGACACAGGGGACCCAAAGGGGATAGAATCAGTGGTCTTTATCAACAATCCAACACCAGGATATTTAAAAGCATTTGTAACCAAGCTTATGAGTGACCGAACAAGTAACTGTCCCAGGCCAGTTTTTGTGCATTGCAGGAAAATATTTTGTACTTTTTCTAGTATTACAGGGTAACATTATTTGCATGTGAAGACATTCTGTTCTTCAATATATATCTAAAGAATAGATGGATTATCCCTAACTATTACAAATACAGACACTAATATCTACTTTGTGACCAAAGCTGACTTCGATGTTTGTCTGTGTGGAAATACACACTGGTCTTCAAAACAAGGATATAATCTATTTTGCATAACATTGCCACCACTGTATCAATAAACACCATATAACTGCGTTATCAGGTGAAAGAATGCCACAGCCACTTGGGAATACTGATCCACCTATGCCCCAAATACAAAAATCTACACCTTTCAAGATGTCCTCATCACATAACTGAAGATAATTAAATGAGGATAATACTCAAAGATCTTTTGGTAAATAAAGCAACCGCCCAGATGGGTCACATCACAACAGAACAGTTACACTGCAGACTACATCTTTCTTCTCACTTACACCTGACTTCCTCACCGACATTCTGAATGAACCTACAGACAGCACTTCTGATGCGCAAACCATGGAAAAAACCAGTTTGCCTGAACAGCCCAAAGGCAACACTTCATCTGCCTCTCTGTGCATAACTTAACACCAGACCCAGGATCTCAACTGTTTGTTGGAAGTTTCTCACTCCCTTTAGCATATTCTACGTAAAAGTGGAGCAAGCCAAGTGGGTATGTGTACACGTATATATACACACATATACATAAATCTAGTTCTTGTATTCCTATTGCAAGTTCAACAGACATCTTGGTACTGCCAAAAGCATATAGTAGCAGCACTGACACCAGCTTCCGAAAAGACCAGCAGTTCTGAAACTGTTTCTTGTTATTTGAGTAGGATGCTTGCACAGTGGGTTCACAAACACTTTGAAGACAAGAGACTGTACTACTTCAGTTTTTCTGGGAGTGGCACCTTACATCTACATCAAGACTTTTTATGGATTAGTACCTTCTGTAAACACTGATAAAAAAACTTCACCAGATTAGTCATCATAAGCTCTTAGAGTAAGTTTTGAAGTCGTTTAAACATTCACAGTAGTTTCCAAAAATGTATTATCTCACCTCAGAGCGATCATATTCTTTGCACTAGGATTTCTGCTACTCAAACAGAATACTTCCCTGCTGAGACATTCATACACATTTATTTTAAAGATCATTTTATAAGTAACATCAGTTTTTGGAAACTTCTGAGAGCTTTACATCATTTTACCCTATCTCCTTAAGCTTCCAGAAGGATTTCTAACATTTTCTAGACACTGCTGCCGCCTCAGGAACGTGCACTGGATTCTGTGAGTAAAGTACCTAGAAGACATCAACATACGGTGTATTTACTGTTTTATTGTTTCAATTGCCAACAGAGATCTTCTAGAAAGATAAACATGATGCACACCCACTGGGCAAGGTGCCATATACATAAAGCTCATGTGCACGGAGGGATAGGTGTTTATTTCTACATACACATTCATGCACACTTGGATGCAGTATTTTCACTGTACTGAATTATGTACACATTCACTTGTCAGTTATGGGAGGTATTGCAGAAAGCTAGCAGACATTCTATATTGCTTTTTTCACCCCAACTTCAGCAGTGAAATTACACCAAGCGGTTGCACAATCTGCTTCTCAACAGCCAGCCATATACAGTGTACTTTAGAAGAATACAGAAAGTCAGAATTTCACCAATCTAACGTAATGATATGGCACACAAAAAAAAACAAGTACTGTTGAGACTCAAGCTTTATTACTGTCAATATCAACTGATTTCAGTAGTTACAAGTGGAAATTGTTTCCTAATTCACCATCTGTGCCACTACTCTCCTTCACTCGAATGCTACAAAGATGTATTTCATTACGTCAGACAGTAGCTCCTAATCAGTATTCTGTTACCTTCTGCTCTCACTCTTCAACTATTTTCTTCAGGAGTATTTTACAAAAGCTCTGGTCTAAGTATTCATGACAGCTTTCTAAATCCCCACTACTCAAACACAGTTATTCCTTGCAATTACCCAAGCAGTCTACAGAGAATAGGGAAATTTAATCAAATACTGGAATATCACCAACAATGGAAGCAACACCACTGCTTATGGATAAGAAAATTACACTTGTCAAAATTTTAAAGTATCACATCGGATGTGGTCCTTAATACCAGTGTCAGGTTTCATTGCTTTGAGCAAGTCATAACCTTTACAGTATAGTTCAAATCAAGCAAAACACTGCAACAAAAAAATGCACCAAACAAAAAGCACCCAAACTAATGAATAAAAATAGAATTTTGATAGGTGAGGAGAGAGAGAAGTAAACAGATGCTTCACCTGATCCAAGCTATCCAGCGCAAGTAAAAAACGCATCACAGCAAATGCGTACCAGCACAAACACAAAGACTTTTTTTTTTTTCTTCTTTCCTCTACAAACTTACAAGCTGTTCACATTTTCATATAGACTACAAAATGTTTTTCCTATAAGCCAACATCACTTAATGCATCTACCACAAAGGAGTGTCATTACCTAGCTCAGCATTTGAAAAGTCTGCATAGGCCTCCTTTTCAGGGTTTGAGTTCCAAAAATTACACTCGCTTTCCTTTGTTTAGTCCAACCTAGGCATTTTCTTTCAATTAGCCCATACAGACAGCACTAAAAAGGGCATACATTCCTGAAAAGTGGTGAACATGGAAAAAAAAAAAGCCCAAATCCTTTATTATAACGTTTCTCTTCGAAGTGCCTCAATTATTGCATTCTACAGTTGTTTTGAATCTGTTCCCATTACGTTTCACATTTGAAATCCTCTTTGAATGGTCAGGAAACCTATATATACAGGCAATTACTTTTTGCCTCTTCAGCCTTCTCAAGCAAGTATTTATTGTTATAAGCTGTCTATTCACCCTTGTATAAAAATGAGACTCTCAGGAGGCTAAGACAGTACTTGCAGTCCAGCCCTTTTGTCTGCTTTTCCACAACCTGCATGTCTTCAGGCTATTCAGATCCTGGACAACCTGGACAATGACTGATTTCCATCAACAATCCCAGTTTACCATTATGCCAGCGCACAAGAAGACTTGTTGCCTCTGCTTTTACCCTCAAAGACCTTACCTATTTGTACACCTACAAAGCAAAATTAAGTTGGCGAGACACTGGAACATGCATCTTGTAAAAAAAAAAAAAAAAAAAAAAAGAAAAAAATTACAGAGAATAGTCCAAGCCACATCAATATGAAACAGAAATCAGCCTGCATGAGTAAAATGCCAGTCAGACTGTTCTTTCAGGTATGAGGGAAACATAAACAGTGAGTTAAAAGTGTCTAAAAAATGAGATGCATAGTTCATGAACAGAAATCATTAGCTCTACATTTCATATCTAAACTCCCATTTCCTTCCTCTCCCCACTGCCCAACCATTTTTCCCATACACGGAAAGTAGCAGATACACAATGTACAGCCAATTTAGTGCATTTTTTAAGAATTTATATTTATTAGTGGCTTATTGCTCTGGGCTTTTCTTTTGTTTTCATCACCATAGTATATTGGCACCCAAGCTCAGATCTTAAAAGAAGCTGCAATATCTCCCCATCAGCAAAACTGTTTCTCTTTCTCAAGGACCAACCTCTTTTCATTTGTCAGAAAGTGCAGTGTGGGGAGGAAGTAGATGGCCCTGGTAGGCTTGCACACCTCTAATTTCTAAAGGACATGTTCCACAGCTTTTCCTTTCCGAATTAAAAAAATGGCTTAGCAAGGAACTCCGCACACAAACCTTAAATAGAGACTGATTAAGTATATTTACATAACAAAAAAGTTAACGGCCTTAAAACTATGCAAGAGTAAGTTTAGATAAGATAGAAAGAAACAGCTTCTTAAAACCAAATGTAATTTTGAAGAAAAAGTACTAATTGAAAATGTTATGAAAGGACAAAAAAAAAAAAAAGGGAATACTAAAAGCCAGATTAAATAATACTTCCAGTGAAGCAGCACAGTAAAAAAATAGTCTGCAGCACCTTCAGCACAAGTCTGGCCCCTACCAACCATTACCCCTCAGATTTACAGATGGGGAACGCAGAAGGGGAAGTGACAGCATTGCGGAGGAGCACCAGTTTATCCATTAGCACCCATTTTTGTGGCATACCTTTTCACAGAAACATTTAGGTTAGAAGGGACCTCTTGAGCTCATCTACAAGCAGGTTGCCCAGGAGGATGTCCAGTCAGGCTTTTGATATCTCCAAAGGTGGAGACTCCACAACCTCGCCACGCAACCTGTTTCCATGTTTGTACACCCTCACAGTAAAAAAAAAAAAAAATAATAAAATAAAATTGTGTGTGTGTGTGTTTGTTTTTCATCTGGTGTTCACACTGAAGTTTTCTATTTTTATAATCACTGGGGACTGTTGAGAAAAGCCCAGCTCAGACTTCTTTATTCCCTCCTGAATCCACCTCTTGTCCTGTTCTTTCCTTCCCCCTGCTACTTCCCCAAATCACGTCTAAGATCATTTAGGAGGTCCTCGCTAATCTGTGCGAGCCTCCTGCTGCTTTTGCTCTACTTCCTACTTGTTGGAATAGACATTTCTTGAGCTTGGAGGAGGTGACCTTTACATACCCACCAGCTCTTCTACATCCCTCTTTTCTCCAGGGCTGTATCCCACGGGATTCTTCCAGGCAAATCTCTGAACTGGCTGAAGTGTGCTCTCCTCAAGCTCAGGGTTGTGGTCCTGCTTTTTGCCCTGCTCCTTCCACTTAGGATCCTGAACTGCATCATTTCATGGTCAGTGCAGCCAAGCCTGCCTCCAACTTTTACATCCATAACCAAACCAGTTCTGCCTTGTTTGTAAGTATCAGGTCCAGCAGAGCACCCTTCCTTGTTGGCTCCTTGATCATCTGTGTCAGGAAGTTGTCATCAACGCACTCAAGAAATCTCCTTCAGCCATACTGTATTGTCCTCCCAAAAGATACAGTGGTTAAAGTTTCCCAAGAACCAGGGCCTGTGAATGCAAGGCTTCTTCCAGCTGTTCGAAGGCAGCTGCCTCCTGCATCTTCCTGATCAGGAAGTCAGTAACAGATACTTACTACAACACCACCCATGTCAGTCTGCCCACTAATCTTCACCCATAAGCTCTTGACAGGCACCTGGCCGGTCCAAAGGCAGATCCCCCAGCATAACAGCTGCTCTCTCGCATCAAGGCAACTACCTCTCCTTGCCTTCCCAGCCTGTCCTTCCTAAAAAGGCTGTATCTCTCCACTACAGCACTCCATCACATAAGCCATCCCCCCATGCCTTCACAATCCCAAAGAGGTCATAGCCCTGTAACTGCACACAGACTTCTAACTCCTCCTCTTGGTCTCAAGCAGATGTGCTGCATAGCTGAAGCTCTCCCCACCTTCCCAAGAAGTTGCAAGATACTGCTCCATACACCATCGTGTGACAAGCATGCTAATACTCAGTGACTTCAGCATAATTACACAAGAAATATTCCCTTTCACCAGCTATGACCTCAGTCAGAAACATATCAATAAAAAGAAGTAGCACAGTATATTACTGATGGTTGCTAGTATGTATAAATAGAGGAACCTGACAAGTTCAGAAAGGGAAAAAGAGGTAATAAGACAAAATGATGAAATGAAGAAAGATGACACCTAAAGCTCAGCAAAAAAAGTGATAACATAAAATATACCCCACTGTCAGATATGAATACGTGTGAAGGAAAACAGATAAAATATTTGGTTTATGCAACAGATGTGACAAGATGTTAAGACAGCTTAGGGAAGTATTCTTCCTCCTTCTAACAGACAAAAAAAGAATTGTACAGATTTGGATGAGTGTTTGTACATGCTCTCTGTTAAGAGAGTCAGCAAAATACAGCATGCAAGAGGAGTTTCTGTTGCCCTCCTGCAACAGCAGGCTTCCGGCTTTTTCCTCTAAAGAACATTGAAGACAATGGATTAAAGGACAACATAAAAATTGTATACTTGAATAGGATAGCTGGATTCTTCTCTCATAGCAGATGGTGAATGGGATATAAATAACCTCTCTTCTACATACAGTTTTAATTAATGTTTTAAAAAGAGAGAAAAAAGTTGTTTGATTGATACAGTCTACAGAACTATTTAGCTGTACCCTCCTACCGTCCAATCTCTGGTGTCAGCTCCATGCAGACTGCCTAGGAAGTGGCTGTTGCACTGCATGACGGGCTGTGCATCAGAAGACTTCTCAAAATAGAAAGTTTAGCTTTGCTTTTCAAAATTTTTGCCTTCTCAAAGGTCATGTTTAGACTGCAGTTTGTGCTGCGATGATCACATCATGGTCATGACCATTGTCACAAGTACTGGTAATAATCTGGCATCAGCAGAAGGCTGTTCAGTATAGACCAACCACACGCAGGTGCCTGCCTTGCTTCTTGGGACCATTCTGGGGCTACACTAAGTCCCTGCTGCTGTAGAAATATCCCGCCATACCTATCCATATTGGTATGCCAGCAATATCCAAGCTAATCTGAAATGAGCTAGTCTAAAGATAGCTTGAGACCCACAGGAAATACATATCCATACAGGCTGGGAGGGTCTCTGCCCCTCAGCAGCTACAGAGCTTTTTTACCCCTGCTATTTTCATGGCAGCTGCTATAAAGGAAGCACCTGGGCAGTAGCAGCCCACAGCTCTACTACTAATTTGCAAGGCATTTTCTATGCAGCCTATGTGCTTCACCAGATGGTCTTCAAGGGTATGAAGTAGAGAAAGGCATCCTGCTGCAGCAGAGGCTCCACAGCTTTCCTCTAGCTGCCGGGCCAGAGTCTGAAGGCTCAGCACTGCTGTACCCCGGCTTCTTCCCTGTAAAAGGAGCAACATTCTCTTACTTAGTTTCTAACACGACTAGCACGCAGAAACATTTTTGTAAGCCGACCTGGAGTTCTGTATTCTTACTAAGAGGCACACTGAAGGCAGCCCAAATTACTCTCAGATAATAAGCTTCCCCTTTGTGTGAGCACCAGCCAGCACAGACCTCACATTTCTGCTCCGCAAGTACAGGTTTCAGCTAATGAGCTAAAAGATATGCTCTATTAATTATGAATAATGTACAGCTGAGGACTCACAGCTGAGCTGCCCGATACCAGCATACACATGAAAGAGCCAGACCTCTCCGACATTTACACACTGTGGTGCTTATAGCCTTGCAATAGTAAAACCCCCGACTTGCTGCCAGAAAAGACCAATTTCACTTTCTGTTGAAGATCACTACAGCAGTAATACAACAGTACGGTAAGCTAGAGGGAGAGGCTCCAATTGCCTTTGAACTTTCAAGTGATCATCAGTATTCATGTTTCTATAGATGTTACACACATGCATATGGAGTTGAGTTAGAAAGAATTCATCTATATGAAGTCCTATCTCAAGAAAACTGTTCTTTTAAGTGCAAGCAACCTACGAGAAAAGCAGGTGTAGCGATGCGAGCGATTAATGCCTTCAAAGACCCACTTCGCTTTTGCCCCCGTTCGCCTCCTGCGACGTGGCACCGCCCCGCCCATGAGAGGCGCTGTGGAGCCAGAGCCGCCCCCGGGGTCCCGCCGCGGCGGCCGGGCGCCGCGCTCGCTCCTCGCACGAGAAGCGCTCCCGGGTCCTGTGACACTAGATGGAGCTCGTCGCCTGCCAAAGCCGCAAAACATTACAGGCTTCTAAAACCGCCGGAGCTGGAGAAACAATGTAAATCAACCAAATTTACATCCAGAGAAGCTATTTAGGTTGTCTGCTTTCTTGTTTCATGTTTTTAAAACGGTTCCATATGTTCTTAACAATAAATCACAACGGACTGATAGGACATAGAGGGAGGAAACGGAGGCACAAAGGTAAGCCTCCTTTTCTCTGTTCATTCTAGTTTATGCATATAATCCCCACAGTTGACTGATCCCCGTGCAAAGGAATTTATGTCTTAACTGCTTGTTTCTGGGGTTAATCTTTTCCAATGAGGTAAATCCAAATTATAATTCCTACTTCATTAGATGAGAAAACTGAATTCTAGAAAGCTCAGGGCTAAACATTAAAATTTGAATCCATTTTTGAGATCAATTCTGTAGTTGCAAGTATATATTCAATACATTCCAAGCTTGAGCCAGAATTACAAAATGTTCGGGTCTACAAAAATTAAACCTCAGTAGGCCAGATCTCCAAACAAATTTACAAACTGCCATCGATTTCACTAGCAACCAAATGTCTAAAACCTTTGAGGATTCATGCCTAAATGATCTGCCTGAGTTTTATAGCTTTGCTAGTCTTGGGGAAAAGATCTAGGTTTCCAGTCCTTTGCCTAAATCACAGAAGACCTTTTCTTAATATTAACAATGGTAAATGGCTCCAGAAGGGTTCCCTATCTACTCTTAAAAGACCAGGATGCAGTGTAGTGAGACTTGTGGAAACCAGGGACTCGCCTCCCCTCGATATGTTCTTTATCAGTGGGTGCGTGGAGGAAAATGCACAGCTGAAGAAGGAGTTGGTACTATTCTGGACTGCAAAGAAACAGAAGCGCTAAGGGTAGAGAGGTTTCTAAAGACAACTCTGCTTAACCAGCCGATGCTGTCAGAAAGGTTTGCAGACAACAGCATTTTGTGGTTAATGGACAGCTTTCCAAATGCTCACATGGCCTCACTTGCAGTTTACACATACAAAGTGTCTTACACCCACTTAAAGAGCAGCAGAAAGGGGACAGTGTGCAAGAAGGCAGTCATGTCTTTACTCCCCACACACTGCTTTCACAGCAAAACATTCCCCAAATGGCAAAACGTGTAATCAATGGCACTTGAGACATCAATGACCCTTTTCAAAATCTGACAATCAGATCAGGGATGATATTTCAGACAGAACTGGCTTTAAGAAGATAGGAGAAGAAAGGTGAACAAAACCCAAAAATCATGCCACAGTGGACTCTTCACCTGATCCAGTAAGTCTACTCACAGTACCCTGTGCCTAAGAGCAGCCAAAACAAAGGGTCCTGATGCAGGTACAAAGGAAAGTTGCTGTAAGCAATCACAGAGGAATCTGTGTATGTGAGAAGCATCTTCCAAGCCCCTAGGACGGAAAGGCTGGCATAAAAATCAAATGAGTGCAAGTCTCCTATCTCCCCTATGTATATTCTATTCCATGAAAGGAAAATTATAACCTAATCCTAGATGCACTTTTATCCAGACGAATTTTCTATTAAAGAGCTGCAGTTAAGCTCTTTGCCTTGATGCTATCTTGCAGTAATGAGTTTCACTCCTTAGTCATAAAACATGACAAAAGTATTTTATCAATTACTGCTGGATCTGCTGTCTTTTAGTTTTAGTTCCGTGTTTGGGGTTCTTCTATTACCTCAAGTGAAAGAGAGCACCCCATGCATCTTCTTAGAACCATTCATTACTCTGAGTAGCTCTGTCATTGTCTGCCACTCACACGCTATCTAACTGATATATTCTCAGTCTCTCCTATGAGTATGACTTTGTTGCCAACCTTTTATCACCACTTGCTTCTGAAAGAAAAACAAGATGGGATTATACTGTCAGGAGGAATTTTCCTATTGTAGCTAAGTCTTAGTTAAACAGGTAAATATATTTAGAAGCACAGAATGTTAAAGATGAAAAAGAGGGAAACTGGTTGCATCAAATGAAAGGAAATGCCTCATTGGAAAGTATATGAACAGTGAAAAACAAACTAAAATCAAACATTAAGCATGGTGAGAGTCTACATCATATATGTAGTGAACTTGCAGTTAGCAAATAAACTCTAATCCACTTAATCCAGTATCCTATTTTTGACCGTGGCCATTGCTAGAGGGAATGGCATAGCTATAGGAAGAGCAAGAGTAGCACACTGTTCTCTACATGAGGTCTGTTTCCAACCCTTTTCTTGTTAGATGTTGACTATGAAATATGAGGCATAATATTCTCCTCAAATCTCTATGATAAACAGTGAAAAAGAAACTAATAATCTGTACAGAAGATTGATGCTTTCAAACCTCAATAAATTCTCAACCTGAATCATTACAACAGCTTAATCAATTGTTTGAAAAGTATTTTCTTTTATTAATTTTGCATTTTCTATCCTTCCATTTTTAACAGGATTTTGTTAGGTTTTTTTATTGGTTTTGTAAAGCTACATTTCCTGTATCATTCATTATTTTAAATACTTTGTTCCTTCCTTACTTTCTGCAGAAAAATAGTTACAGTCTTAACATTCGAAAAGCTTTTTCACATCCTATCTTCACACATTTTCACAATATGAAAAGTCTTGCTTTAGCTGGAAACATAATCTTAGGTTTTCAGAAACTGAGAACTAAGTATTTGTAGAAGCAAATAAATCCACTGAAATTACAGGTGCTGAGTAGCTTTAAAATTACAGAGAATCCTCTCCTCAGAAAGTAAGAATTCCAAGCAGCTGGAAATTTGTTCTTCTGCAACTAACTAGAGCAAAGAAACTAGCCATTTAAAAAAAAATAAAAAGGAATATTATGCTTTTAAATGCCTTGCATCTCCCAGACCCTGCGAGTTTTAACATCAAAGCTTGAATTGCTGTGCATATTTATACCTAATAACTAGCTGGAGACTTGAAGCAGATTTCATCCCTGTCTTTTCTCCTCCCGTGTTTAAACTGAAACCTGTAAAGCTTTTCCAAAGAACAGTTTTGATTACTCCAGCCTCCAATGGATTTTTTTTTCCCCCCTTCTATTTCCCTGTCCTCAAGGGGAATAAAGAGCAGAGAATAAAGCAGCCTTTCTAGTCCTTTATGTTTCAACTCAAAAAAAAAAAAAAACATTAATAAAAGACCCTGGAGTGCTGTGAAATGGAGGGAAAAATAAATAAAAATTGAAGAGAGGCAGTAAAAAAACCCTACAGTTCTGCTGGCAGCAATCCAACATTAACACATTCAGGAAATAGAAAATTTAAACATTAAGTAATATTTGAATATTACTGCTTTTTAGCCTATTGTTCAGTTTCTCTTCTCCAACAGCCTTCTGCCTCACTTTATGCCAGAGGCACAAGAGGAGAAAAATCCATTCCATAAATCACAACATAATTTCTAGACTAAGTTCTCGGAGCCTGCGTTCAGGGTTTGAATTTGCATTTGAAATACCATTTGACAGCTAGCCACTGCTAGACATCAAGATCTCTAGCAGCAGAGAATGCGAGGATGACTTCCTGAGCAACTCATCTTGCAGCGTGTTACTCCTCTTCCAGAAAAGGATCCGTTTAGATAAGGAGGTCACTATAAACTCATTTACTTGAAACCTAAGATACAAGTCTAGTTAAAAGCTTTATTTCCATCTCCAAGACAACTATATTCACCCTGAACAGATATCACTACTCATCTAAATTATTTCCAAACCACTTATACTTCATTAGTTAAATAAACAAATAATTTCACAAACTACTGAACTGCATCCAACTCCTTAGCGAAGCACAACGCAACACTACAGTGTAACATAGCAAGTAAAGACTGTCTCTATTAAGAATAGCTGAAGATGGAAAAATCGGAAATTTGGGAATGAGTAATACTGCTTAACGTTCCAATCCTCAACAACTTCCAGTGAACAGAGCCAGGTTTGCTTTCTCAAGCCACACAGGTAGCTATTGAATCAGAGAGAGGACAGCCACACAGTATATCAGCATCACAACAGCATTGTTGTTACAAGTGTACACTGTACCAAATCATATTAAAAAATATAAAAAACTATGAGGTGCTATTACTGCCTAGATATCTGCAGTATCCTCAACAACCACATGCTCTTCTCAGTAGCAGCTAGCCCTACTACATATTTATCTCCCCTCTGCCCTGGTCTTGCCAGGTCCATGCAATTTTACTTAGCACAACATACAACTGCCTAAGCACATGTCTTGCACCACTTAAAATATGTTAGTGTTATCCAAGACATCTGCACAGGACTGGCAAATATGGCAAAGAACATGAGAGAAAGCCACGCTTCTCTGGAGTGCCAACTAAAGGCCAGGCAGGCTACCAAAGGTTATTTAAAATGACACTGTACACCACTCTACAGTCAGTTGAATCCCATCCCTATTCAGCTATCTCAACCCAGCACTTCGGAGAGGCTGGAGACAGCCTGCACCCTCTTCGGCTCCTCCAGCTGACAGCACTCCTCCCAGCAGAGCACAGGTGAGAAAAATTGCCAATGCAGGAGTGAGGTGATCAGGCTTTGGGAAAGTAGCTCATGCAGAGGGGGACGGTCCACAGAGACCACTGATGTTGACTGTTGCTTTTGAGAACAGGAACCCTGGGAGAGATGAACAAGGTCCTCTTGCCCGTACTTCATTCTGGGAAAGTGCCACCCCAGCAATAGTTTTCCAACACAGGAAATCAGCTAGGGACCAGGAGGACTGGCCTAGGGCTGGAAGACACACTTCTCATCCAGGCCACCACTCCACATTCTGGTGACATAATTTGACTTGATCGTAGCACAATGAGTTTTAGCATTGGTGGTATGAAACGCTAAAAACATACGGCTCCACAGCCGAAGGGAAAGCACCCAGCCACAGCATCACCAGCAGCCCTACAACTTAACAACAAATGCAAATTTTGAAGCATCTCAGCCATGCTCACAGACTATCCAGTCTGACAACATCACAACTCCAGTAGGAAAAGCTATAAGACAATTTAATGGATAAAAATATGGAGGTTCCCACTCTGAATGACTGGCTTGAAGAGAATCACAGTGAATTTCAATATCACCACACCCACACAGTCATAATAAGGTGAGAAAGACTTATAAAACCACACCCCAAATTAGTCCATCCAGTCCAATTCACACCTTTGCTATCCTAGTGGAATACACAATTTTTCTATGGAAATTGCTATATTTGTTTTTGAAGAGTTGATGGGTTTGGAGTTTTTTGTGGGTTTGTTTCTGGTTTTGTTTTGGTTTTGTTTTTTTTTAAAAATGTAAATCGCATTTTGTCTGGCAAAATGCAAATTAGTCTAGTTTTTGTCAGCACCAATCTGAAAACAAGCACAAACCTATCATATTTCAGTTCTTCCACTTTTGTCTTAACTTACTCATGTCTTTGAAGTGCGATCTGAAGAAGAGTTCACTACTCCATAAGAAGTACTAAGATGCATGAAATCCTCCTGCCTGCAACACAGATTCTCCATTCCACCCAGACCTCCAAGCACAGCATTTTGTTCACACCTACCCACTAAAGAATTCACCTTGAGTCCAGAGATCACTGCATGCATGGGTAACAGCAAAAGCTACTTAAGTGATAACAGGACTGGTAAACTTGATAGGAATCTACCCAAATGGGTATATACCAACCATCCTGAGGGGCCAAGGGTGGACTGTACACTATTGTTCTTCTCAGGAAAAAGAGTAGTGCTATGAGAAACAAAGTCTTCAAGTCTTTTATGCATTTCCGGAGGACTAATTCCTAAGTCCCTGGGATCCTAGAACCAGAACAAGGACACACCTCTAACAACATCCAGACTAAGAAAGGCAAGGCATCAATTCAAGTTTACTACCTCATCTTACAGAACATGTCCTCACAGGCTAAAAGCCAGATAGCTATGTGACAACACCTACTGCAGAAGCAGATATTAACAAGAAGTTATCTGTAATGATTTATTTATTATTTACCATAGAATGAAATCTCCATGTAGTACACTGCCCTGTTAAGTCTGCCTGGCTTGTTCAAATGTTAATTTAGCTGTGTTGTTTTCCTGTTATTCTGATTTCAAATTAATAAACAGCTCTAGGGGCCTTTGGTTCTGTTACCAACAATTAAAAAGATAAAATACAATTAAAAATAAATAAATACATAACAACAGGAGCTTTTCTTTTTTCCCAAATGCAACTTAAACCAAACAAGAGGCAACAAAAAAGAGTATGTTGAAATCTCCTTCTCGTATCTAGAAGAAAATCGGATGTTGTCTAAACATCCAAACGCTTTCTAAAGAGAAGTACACAGCATGCCTAGGAAAATCATGAACAATAGCAATGCAGGCATATAGGAGAAGATTTTTCCAGACAGATCTACATCTCCCAAGCTGTGCAGTGTACAGATCCTCAATGTATCACCAACCAAGTAGGCACAAAAATACTGGAAAAAGTCACAACCGGCATCTGTATCCCCCATAACTGAGCTACATCGACAAGGCACATGACTTGGTTCTGCACTAACTTCTGTGTCTCTCCACCACACTCCATTTCAGGTGAAAACATACTTTCAGTCTAAGCCTCCCCACTGACTCTGCAGGTATTTCACATAGACCTTGACTGAGAGATAAAAGATACTCCACATTAAGAATCTTTGGTGAAGAGAAGCCTAATGTGAATCTCCAACAATAGGGTGGGCGAGGGGGAGAGCCCACCTTATAAGCAAATATTCTCACTATTTTCTTGGTAAGGATCCACAGCAAGGCAGAGGCTTTCATTGTGTGACAAATGAGTACTGGTGATCTGTTATTTCTATTCAAATTGTAATTAAAAAAATGGTCATATAGATTAGACAGTGGATTGAGACACAATATGGGCCAGGTTCTTTTCTAAGCTCTTCGTCAACTTCCCTTTAAACCTCTATCTGTTCATCCTTAATCTATTAACTGAGGCAATATTCCCTCTCTCATGAAATACCATAATACTAAATGCATCAGACAGAAATGTGTCAAAAATAACTGTGTCGGACAAATAAACGTGTCAGAAATAAATGGCAAAACACATGCAACCAAAGCAGGAGACAGTCCCCACTCTTCAGGCATCAGTCTGAGCAATGCTCCATGGAGATGGCCTCTGCACGTTTCAGATGGCTGAGCAGAGCCTAAAGACTGCTGCTAAGTTTGTTTTTCTGTAAACATAGCTCTGGTCCCATGCTCAGATGATACCAACATTGAACAGATGACAAAAATCCAGCTGGATAGAATTAATCTGTAAAGTTGCAGTGACCCTCAATGATTAGAGCCATTAGGACAGTAAGCATATTTGACCTCTACTCTGTTCCCTATGATTTACACATCTAGAGTAAATTTCGCCGTAGGCATTTGTTTGATATAAACTTAACCAACAAGCACTGGCAAATTCTTTTCAGTAACCAAAAAACATGGACTTCTCTTACAAATATGAGAAGAAAGCGGTCTCTTTGTGGAAAGCAGAGCAATGAAGCCACAAGGAGAGAAGCTTTGCTTGCAGACTAGATGCATGATAGAAGAATTAAGATAAAAGCACTTCATCTTGGGGCGGGGGTGGGGGGGTGGGTGTCTGTATTAGATGAAACATCACTTCAAAAAAATCAGCCCCTGTTCTACACAAACTAAACTCCAGAGGAGAGAAGGCTGCAGTGTTAAGGGAAGTGCAAGCACCACCACCAATGTTCATGTGCAAAACCCACAAGTCCCATTGCATTCCTACATGACTTGAGGGATATGCACAGAAAAAGGCTGAAGTTACTTCATAGTTAGAATACTCAGTGCTTCCTTCTTTCTCAGAGATAACAGAGGACAAAATAGAAAGGATACCTCAGGCCCCTAGGTCACATGCTAGGAACATGCTAAAAATGTTCATCATTCCTCCTGTTAAATCCATTTGCCATTAAAAGATCAAGTTCTTCCACTTTTAACCTTGTGACAAAGGACACTGAAGAGAGAAGACAGAGTACCTATACCTCTTCCATCTTGACCTTGACTGGAAAGGCCAGTCTTCAGGAATCCCAGGACCCCATGACCAAAGAGAAAACCTGGAACAAGGAAGACTTACCCTCAGTGGAAGGGAACTGGATTAGGGAACACCTAAAGAAACAGGACATACATAAGTCCATGGACCTGATGGGATAAACATGACTGCTAAGAGAGCTGACTGATGCCACTTCAAGGGCACTCTACTATCTCTGAAAGGTCACAGTGATTGGGAGAAGTTCCTGAAGATTGGAAGGGAGAAAACATCACTCCTGTCTTCATGGTGGGCAAGAAGGAGAATCCAAGGAAGTACAGACCAATCAGCCTCACCTCAGTCCCTGGGAAGGTGAGGGAGCAAAACCTTCTGCATAACGTTTTCAAACATATTTGGGATGAGAACACAATTGGAAGTAGTCAGCATGGAATTAAGGGTAAATCATGCCTGACCAACCTGACAGCCTTCTACAGGGAGGTGACTAGGTCGGTGGGCAAAGGGAGAGCAGTGGATGTTATTTACCCTGATGTAGTAAGGCTTTTGACACCATCTCTCATGACATCCTTATTGGCAAGCTGACAAAGTACAGGTTAGGTAAGTGCACAAGGAGGTGGACTTAAAACTGGATGAATGACTGGGTCCAGTCAGTTGTGATGAGCAGCAGGAAGTCAGTTTGAAGGCAAGCCATGGTGATGTACTCAGGGGTTGATACTGAGGCCAGTCCTGTTCAACATCTGCATTAATGACCCGGATGATGGCACAAAGAGCACCCTCAGCAAGGTCACAGATGACACAGAGGGAAGAGTGGCTCATACACCAGATGGGTATGCTGCAATTCAGAGGGACCTAGACAGGTTGGAGAATTGGGCTGACAGGAACCTCATGAAGTTCAACAGTTGGAAATGCAGTTTCTGTACCTGAGGAGGAATAACCCCAGGTATGAGTAGTTGCTTTCCAGCTGGTTTGCCCCAGCAGCTTGTCTGAAAAGGACCTGGGGGTTCTGGTGGGCATCAACCAGAACATGAGCCAGCAACAGGCTTGGTGACACAGAAGGCCTCCTTGGCTGCATGAGGGAGAATGTTGCCAGCAGGTCAAGGGAAACGATCCCTCTCCTCAGCACTGAGGAAACCACACCAGGAGTGCTGTGGCTAGTTCTGGGCTCCCCAGTACAGGGACGATACAGACTTAGAGGAATGAGCCCAGAGCAAGGCCATGAAGATGATGAAGAGACTGAAGCACCTTTCATGTGATGAAAGGCTGAGGGAAGTGGGACTGCTCAGCCTGGAGAAGAGAGGGCTCAGGGATGGGCTGGGGGCCAATCTTATTATTGTGTATAAATATCTGATGGAAGGAGTAAAGAACACTGAGCAGTGCCCTGCAAAGATAAGATGCAACGGGCACAAACTGAAATTCCGTCTGAAAAAAAATGAGACAAACAAACAAATGACTCTTGTTTTTTGATGTGAGGATGTTCAAACATGGGAACAAGTTGCCCAGGGAGATTGTGGAGTCTCCATCTTTGGAGACATCCCAAACCCAACTGGACATGGCCTTGGCAACCTGCTCCAGTTGGCCCTGCCTGAGCAGCAAGATTCAACTAGATGATCTGCCAACATCCCTTCCAACCCCAAATACTTTGTGATTCTGACATTTATTTTTAGTACATAATTTGTTGGATACAAAAAAAAAAAGAAAGAAAAAAAGGTGACTAAGCCATGTATATTTTCATACACTTCAGTGGAAGTGAGGTGTAGTCAATGACTCTCCAACAAAGCACATGCTCCTACCAATACATTTCTTCCTCTAAGATGCAGTTAAACTAAATACCTTAAAAGTGATGTCTCTAAAAAAACCCAGAAACCAAAACACTGCTTACAAAAGATATTTTAAAGGTACCCTGTGTCTGGGAGAACAGGTTGTTTTCTATAATCTGTGGTTTAATAGCTACTTTGTTGCCCAGGAGATCTGTAACAATCATTTTCCTTCCTTGATTATGTTATTCTTATTATTAAGACCACTCTTAATGAAAGTCCTGTTTTTCCTAATGATTTAGCTGCAGCTAGAACACCCCACATTTTCAGCAATGCACCATCCCATGCATACTAACCAATGACTTTCATTTTTTGTTTTATATTTACATTTTCACAGGTTTTGTGGTATTGGGTTTTGTTTGTTTGGATTTTGGTTTTGGTTGGGTTTTTTGTGTTTGTTTTTTTGTTGTGTGTTTTTTTTTTTTTAATAGAAATTAAGCCTTCTGGATCATACATGAAATGGCAGTGACCAACTGGGTTAAAAGCATTCTGCTTTTCTAGTCTTTGATTAACTAGCAAAGAATGGCTGAAGCAGAGGTCAGTACTTTTTGAATGGAATACATACAGAAAATGGCTTAAAAGCTTTACAGGACCCAACAAGCTCTTTTGAGGCTTCCATTCCCCTATAAGTCCACAGGCAAATTACACTGGATGTACCCTCCTTGCTTTCAGATGTTAGTAACGAGAACAGGGGCAGGGGAAGAATTCACCTTACCTTTTTCAGAAGCACCATCTGCTGGTGTTTTTCAAAAGCATTTTATACGGAGTCATTTAATATTTCACCATGGAATATTACTGAACACATACCTACTGTTGGTGCATATGTCCATTCCTCTGTCACCTACCACAGATCAGCTTCAGGAATAAAAGACACCAGGCATAGGACTTCTAACCAAAGTAGAGAAAGTACTGGAAAGCTCGTTCAACAGGAATGGGCAGCAACCAGAGTAAAATGGGATTTTATTGGGAGGCCATGCCCACAGATATGCACAGCAAACCATCTTCCTCTTAAAGGACACATTCTCTTTCACCATAAGCTTGTAGTTTCTCCAAGCATGGCTTACCAAAACAACCTCAGCTGCTGGGAGCCTTCCTGCTTACTTATTTATTTTTCTTTAAAGAAGTGAAAACAAAAGAAATCCAAGCTACCCAGACATGCAAGGCAAATTAATTCACAGCAGCACAAGCTGTATCACTTAGTCAAAGGAATGTTCTAAACACCTGTTTATGAGCAAAACTAGTCATAAAAACAGCTGTAAGCAGCAAACAGGAGCTAACAACAATTTCTCATCCTTTTCCAGACATATAATGACATTTAAATCACATAGCATCACAGAAGAATTGTATAGAGCTGATGGTAATTGACGTAATTACTTGTATGCATTTCTCCACTACATAGCATTGTGCTGTAAACCCAAGCATGTTAAAAGTAAACAGAGTTTTTGAAATCCTAAAGCAATAGTAGGACAATCCCTGCTGGATCCTTTTAACCTGTAGATGGAAAGAAAATAACTACTTCAGAGTTTTAAAACTTTAAATACATAATTTAAACCTCAGGCAGACACTGAAACAATTAAAACTTAGCAAGTTCCTTTTGGTTAAAAGGGTTCAGATCAGAGCGGAGATGAGATACAAACAGGTAATGAATACTTATGTGATTAAAGATGAAGACAAAAAATTAAAACACTAGGGAAAATATGCATAGTCATATTTTTCTCTTTATTTCAGAAAAAGTAAAATCTTTCACCTGCAGATCTTTGATGGACCAGAGCAGGGGAAAAACACATCAGTGAATCTGAATCACAGAAAACACTCTTCCCTTGAATATACATTAACATTGGCAAAAACACAAGGGAAGCAATGAATACCAACATGCTGAAGGTATTCTCTCAGAGGGGATTGCTGTTTAAGAAGACTCAGACTCCTAACCCAAGACAGTTTTTACTGATAAATCTGTGAATACTATGTATCTGCCACATACAGGGACCTTGTACTTCTCTTCCAGGGTGGGAAGAGGAAAGGAGCTCTGCAGTCAAATGCATCTCTAGTTTCATACAGATCTGTGGGTAGACTGTAACACCACATGGAAAAAAAATCCAGTTCACCTTAATCAGTCACAAATACAGCTAAAAACAATTTCTGATGAGGAACCGGGGGGGTGGGGGGGATGGACAGCTTGCATCTCACATACAAACAATAAATACATAACTCCAGACAATGCAACTCAGCAGGTTAGGTAGTGAGCCAAGTGAGAGGATCATTATCAATAGAGTATCTTATATTAATCATGGAATATATGTAGAGAGAGCACAGCATCCTCCATACAAAAAGAAAGAAGGTTCCAAAGCTATCATTCCATTCACCCAAACTTTCAAACAAACAACACTCAAAAGATTTCTTTTTGACTCTCCATTTGAGAGCTTTTTTTGATTCAAAATAAAATAAGTGGCAGCGGGGAAAATCCTAATGGTCCAGAGTGTAATAGGAAACCCCTAAAAAAACCCAAACACCACCCCCACCCGCAACACATTCCAATTTGGCACAACCTTTACCAGTACTCCAGACAAGTGTGAAAGATGCAGTGGCTATTTCCAGAGCCATGACTATTAACAGATGGAAGGTGTCTCATAGGTACTTTTTAAAGATTAAGACAATTGGGCATTTCATTGCTCTACGTAGCTCAACCTCAGCTGTTTAATGCATCTTACTACCTTTTAGTGATTATCCTTCATACTGGTGCTCCATGTTAGCTATTTATTGGAATAGCACAGAGGCCGAGATAACTTTGGTATATCAGATGGTATTTCAACAGCTAATCAAACATGTTCTCTGCACATTTTGTAAAACAGCCTTTCTATTAAGCACAAACAGGAAACCCAAGTGATGTCGAAGCTGCACTAATGGGGCACTAATTTTTTCTCCCCAAGCACAGCACTTGGTCTTCAGAAAGAAGGGAACCAGGCCACATGCCTCTAAAAACTTTTGCAGGTTCTGGTCCCATGTTACATGCATATGGCTACAGAAATAACTCCAATAAATCATGAAAGGCTGTAAATCAGTGGAGTATAACGAGGGATTAAGGGCAGGGTGGGAAGACATATGGAATTGACATGCTTAAACACTTACCTAAAGCTGCACCTTAACTTAGTTGTTATACTGTCCCTGGATCAATTCAGCACACATAGCAAGATAAGCTAAGCAGAAATGTGGAAATACTGGGTGTTTAAACTATGTCTTCCCCCCCAAACAAGTCAGAATAGCACCTTTTCCTATGCAGGAGGATCCTAACAATGTGAATGGGTTTTGCCAGATTAAAAAATGTTTGTCTTCCAAGATAACCTCATGACCTACCTACTAAAGACACTTTTAAAGTACTTTTATCTCTATAGCATAAGAATAGCTCACATTTCCCATTTACTGTTCAATCTAAGATATACTTCAGACCTCTTCTAATGTGATGTAACTTCATCAAAATTAGGTTTCTCTATTCAGCACTGAGCAGGTGAATCCCAAAATTCAAAACCAGTATTTCCATCTGCCTCAGCCTTAACTTCTCATGACAGCTACTACACTAGTGAAATAAGCTAATCTCCATGCATTACAATCTTGGTTATCAAGTGGACATTTACAATGTAGAAGCTCTGTTTATTTTAACACAGAGTTAGTTTGCATACGCAGCGCAGACAGATACACATCAATTCCTCCAAACATCCATTGTTCTACAACCAGGAAGAGGAAGAAAAAGATGGATTAACAGGCAAACTTTGAATGTGTTGTCAAGTTTTTTGTTACTTGGTTTTAAGGGGTTATGAGGTGTTACTGATTTTCAGTAGTGCCAAGCACTCCATTACTTCACTGAAGTCCAGGCCCTTAGCAACTCTCAATGCTTAGCATGCAAGGCTTAGAATTGTGAGATTCAAAATCGGAGATCAATTTTTACCATTTTTAAATCAAATTATTTGTCCAGACTCCCTCCCAGCAAGTGACAGTAGGAGTAAAATAAAACTGAGAAGCTATGGCTCACATTTACACGCTCTGTTAGGAGTAATTCTATGAACTAGAACTACATAAAAATGTAAGACCAATACTGTAGAACTAACTACTACTTTTTCCTCAAGTATCAAAGAAAAAAAAAAGAAAAAGCTTTTAGGTTTCTTGAAGCTTTCAAAAAATGCTTTTGGTAGTGAGGCAGATATTTTGCAAGCAGCATCTTCGGCCACCAGAAGATCTCCCACACATCCAACATTACAGTCTTACGCTGCAACAATGACATAAGAGAAATGGGCAAGAGCACAAGCAGCAGCACTATCCAGGGTGTCTACAAAGACAGTATACTACTGTGGAAAAGCAAATTGCTAAAACTGACTGCTGTCTAACATAAAAGCAGTATAACTCGAAAAAGCGCAGTATAGGAAGTGGATCTACCCTACACAAGTGTGCTGCTGTCTTCTGTTACTAAGTAGAGACTTGGTGGGCCTCAGACCAAATCATAAAAATGTGACCAAGAGCATCTACAATGTTGTCTCATGTAAAAGCATCACACAAGGAAATCCTAACTTAAAATTTCTAGGCTACACATACTTCGATATTCATAATTTTAAACTTTTCCTAGAATTTCATGATACGGATGAAATAGTAATGCCATCAGAAAAATCAGTAAGACTATAAGTAAAACTATAGCTGACACAGACAGCCTGTTCTTCTACCACTAGTTATGCCTGAATACACACACACAATGGCCAAGATGCGCTCCATTTAGACTGCAAATGGACTGACTGAAGCACAAACCTTTAATTTCAGGCTTTTTCCTCCAAAGTAATCCAAAATATCATGAAAATAATAATCTTATATCCCCAGGCTTTTTCTACTTTGGTGTTACAAAGTTTTCCTCAGTAAAGTAACTAACACTCTTAAAGTTCCTATTTTACACTGGCCAGCTGCAGGCCAGATGTTGGCCAACAAAGCAGTACCCCTTCCTTTCTGCATGACACACAATCTGACTGAATCCCTAAGCTTACAGAAGCCCTTGAACACTTTCTCCGCAGGATCAATGCATGATACTCTTCTGTGCTGTTAAGAAGCCCATGTCAGTGTTATACATCTCACACAAGCAACCAAAAATCTAGCCTCCAGGAGGAAAGTGTCCCTACCGTCTCTACAGGGACAGGATGACACTTTGCATCATCTGCCTTTTCAATACAAAGTTACATTGCTGTAAAGGTAATCAATCCACAGAGATGTACAGCAGTATTCATCACAGAGTACATCAATCATGTATTACTGAAACACTTCAGGGAGGACTGCACAAAAGAAAATCAAAGTGCTTTGAAGAAAACTCTCCCCTCCCCCCACCATGAAATCTCACATCAGTAGCATGCATCTCAGCTTCAAAACTATAAATATGCTTAAAAGCAAAGATTGGTTTCAGTTAAATTCCTCTCTCACTTACTTACCAAGGCTCAAAATCTATCAACAATATTTTGTAATTCTATAAGTCCTTCTTTTAGAAAAGTTCAAATAAACACTAATGAAAAATGTAACTGTCTCCATTTTTGGGAGCAAGAAAATGAGAAGTCTTAAGGTGCATGTAAATTATAAAATACTGCCTGAGCTAAACAGAACTCATCAGCTTTGTTCTCTGACGTTTTGCCCCAACCATCAGAAATGTGTGTATTCCTTGCTTATGAGTCCACAATTCTGAGAGTCCTGCTACAGGATTCTGCTCTTCAGAAAGAGCAAACAGCTACCAGAAACTTAAATCTTCCAAAGAAACAAGGACTGTATTTATGCATCTAGGAAACAGGTTCACAAAGCAACAAGAGCTATTTATGGATTGCTTATCAACAATGAGAATTGGTGAGTTACATGAATGCTTGGACAAAGGCATAGCACAGTAGGAAAGCTGTGCTCAGTCTCTGGAAGCCATTCAGAAGACTGTGCACATCAGCATGCTGAACAGAATTGACAGCTCTTCATAGGGACATACCTTGAAGAAAAGGGACAAAGCAGGAACAAAGGAAAAAGACCAAATTACCAAGTGTAAGAAATTATCTATTCCTGAAGATTGAAACCAAAGTCAAAGATACATTCACTTGGATTAGAATGAAGACAAAAGGATGGAAATTAATCAATCTCAGAAAAGTGTCAGCTGCAATTAATTTTATAACAGGGGGGAGGTGGTAATAGGACCTGGATGTGGTATTTTTCTTCTCCAGAGATGTAGATTCACCATCTGCAAGATGCTTAGCAAACTAACTTTGCTAAACTACATACTTGTTGGTAAGGGGTGGCAGAATATCAAGACTCTTGAAAGATTTTTCCAAATAGAGTAAAACTGGTTTTAAGTACCAGATATACTGTAAACAATGTAATAAGGTTGGAAAAAATGCTCAGACTTCATATGAGCCCATTCTACTCTCTACACCTTATTGGATTTGGGGATGTTTTGGTTTAAAATTATTTTGCTCTAGTTGAAAATTATTGCTCTTCTTCTATCAGACCTGGAAAGGCTGTTTACTCCTGCAGCTCTGCTTAGCACATCTACTAGCTTCATTTTCATGTCATCATGGCCATCCAAATCTCCCGCTAGACAAGCACATTTTAACATAAAAGTGCTCATCTAGTATCTGTCCAATTTTGCACTGTCCACCAAACCAGCAGCTTGTATCTACATCCCCAATCTATTATATTGCACCCAGGAGAGGTATCATCCAAATTTGGGGGGAAGTTTCTGGTATCAATAGGAAAAAACCTGGCTGATCAGACAGAGGCTTGGAAGAGGCAATGCTAAATCTCAGAGAATACTGGGAAAACTGGGAAGATTTGAGGATGACTTGTACTTATAAATAGCTGATTTAGATTTCCTCTCAGATGAGGGGTACCTCAAATGAGAGGAGCGTGCTAGTTGCAAAACAACAAGATGTTGCCACTACAAAGAATTGTTCAGTTACTAATTATCAGGGTTCTCACAGTAGACAACTCCCATTTGGTTTAGATAAAACCCAGCTAAGGGAAGCTTGTGTTCCTACCATATTCCAAATGCTCAGACAGAAAAAAAAACAACCAAAACCTATAAATGTCAAAAAAGTTAAGCATAAAATAAAGCTGGTAAAGTCTTGACAACATTTTAGGGAAGGGATCAGCTAGGCCTAACAGTCAAAGCAACAAGATGACTATGCAACAAAAACATCCATCATTCCGACCTTTATTTTCAGCAAGTTCTGCTCTAAAACCAAAATCCAATATGCATCACCCTCAGCCAAATGTCTCAAGGAAAAACTATTTTAACTTTTGCGTCTCTCTACTCAGTTTGACGGTAGGCGTGTGGCTATGATGGATTCCTTCTCCATTGCCTGAGAAAGGGGGCAAGACACAAAAGTATCATGAGGCTCTCGCCTTTCTGCAAACAGCTCATGCAGTTCAAGAGCACGGCAGTATGGAAGACTCCTACCCGCCCTGCACACATCCAAATTGCTGTAAGAGAAAGCACAACACCAAGATCCAAGCCTGTCAATCCTGCACCTTCAGCAAACACCTTCTCATTTTAAGGAACCTCATTTAAAGAAAACTAAAATTAGTTTAGCTCTCTGCTGTGCCCTTTTGACCTCAGTTAAGCCTGAGAGCTCTCCACAGCAACCCATGGCACAATGCAAGAGTGGCAGCAGTACTGGTCAGTAAGTTTTGGACACTGAAGCCTTCCATACTGAAATAAGAAGTGCCAGTTCTGAGAAGGGCCATGCACTGGAGAGGGCAGACGACAGAAGCACCAAGGTATTAGCTCCAAAATGAAATTCAGGATATAGAAGCACAAGAACAGCACACAGGCTAATTATGTGGGCTTTTTTTCTTCAACATAGAAAACTGCTTTTCCAGTGCAGCTGATCCAGTTTTTGGCACAGGAGGGACTACATTTTAATATGTGTATGTAAATTGAACTGTTTCTCAGCTGGGTGAAAGGCTTGCTTGTGCTGTAATGTACAGAGAAGCATAATGATTATATATATTATAAACCTGCTAAAAACCAAACCATTATGTTTTTTTCCAGCATTATTTATTGGAACTACAGAATATAGAAAGGTACTACCTAAAACCAACTGCTATTTTCTATACCTGATATACTGTGGGTGAATACTGAGAGAGAACTAGCAGCAGTGACTGAAGCTGGATGGAGCTGATGAGTTCTGTGTCAGACTCTTTAAAACTCTCTGCCTTGTTAGAATGATCTTGAACATTACAGGCTGACACAGCCTGACTTAAAGCAACTCCTGACAACTAGATTAGCTTCTTGCAAGACATGAGCAGTGTTTAAACACCAGAAGGGCACACCACTCAATCTAGGATTCACTTATTCATTCACTATATCTCAAAGATCACAAATTATAGTTTAATACCATCAGCAGAAAGAATTACAACCTTTCCTTCTGTCAGCAAACCCTGAACCCTGACAGAACAAGCCTGATTGCCAAAGGCTTACCATTACAGGACACTACTGAAGTGATAAGAAAGTTGCAAGTGACTGAACACAGGGACTTAGGTCGACCTGCCTTTTCATCTCTGGCTGCAAACTTCTTGTTAACAAACCCACAACAGTATTCACATGCATCATTAATGTTGCTAAACTGTACTTAGAGCTAGCAAGTATCCAGTTCAGAGAGAGCAGAAAGTACTAGGTGTCTCACCAAGTGATGCTGTGTGTTCCCACCTTCCCTTCAACCAGTCTTTGCTACGGAAGCTCCCAGGACAAGTATGTGGCATAGCTAGGCAGGGGAGGACCTGGACAAAGGTCCACTCACGCAATTTTCTATAGCTTCAGGGACCACATACAGCCATACCAGCAAAGAGACCATGATTTCTAGTTCCATGTATTTCCTGACAGTATTTCTGCAGCCTTCAAAGCCTTTATTATTAACCAAGGTCTCGTATCTTCAGGGAGGTAAATATCACTCATCCATTTATACATAAAATCACCAAGTTTGAACAAGGTCAGTTTCAGATGAGCCAGGAACAGATTAATACATTCTTCAGGGCAGAATCAGTATTATGATCATATGCACTGACCTCCTGCACAACACAGGCCACAGCACTTCAGCCAGTAATTTTGACACTGAGACCATAACTTCAGTTTGAACTAGAGCTTATCTTTTAGAGAGACATTCAGTCCTGATTTAGAGACTTCAGGTGATGGGAAATCTACCATCCAACTAGACAAATTGTTCCAGTGATTAATTACACACACTGTTAAAGACGGATTGCTTATTTTGTCTCAATTTGCCTAGCTTCCACTTCCAATCATCAATCCTCATTACGCATTTTCTGCTCCCAAAAGATTAAGAAGCAGTCTACAATCAGAGACATCTTCCCCAAATAAGTATCTGTAGGCTGTCTTCAAGTCCCCTCTTAACCTTCACTTCTATAAACTCTGGAGAGTGAGCTTCCTTAGTCTCACTACACAAGTTGTGTTATGACACTCCTAAAGTACACATCCTTGGGTAGTAAGATCTCACATCATTTTTACAGCCGCCTTCTGAACCCTTTCCAATTTACTAAGAAATGTTACTTTTGATGCAAAGGACAAAACCTGAAATCTGTACTTTATCAATGTTCTCCAGTGTCACATCCAAGGTAATGCCACTGCCTGAATATTCCACTACTTGTACAGCCTGGTTTTCTCAGGTACAAAATTAGAGGGAGCATGTGGTCAACAGGCTAAACAAGTCCCAGCTCCTTTTCAGAAGCACTGCTTCCAAAGTAAACAATGGTCTTTGTTCCCAGAAGCAGGAGTTTTCCCACAGGCTATATTAAGAACTCAATTACCCAAATGAGCCTACCTCACCTGTTATTCAAAGAAATTTAGGCTGTTTGATTTGCCCACCTCACTGTTTGCCTGTCCATCACCTATTTGGGCCATCTATACATTTTAACAGCTGTGTCCTTTATCTGCTCATATCACTATACCCATTAAAACTTTCATGCTCTTGATCAATTAACAAAGCAGTGCATGTATAGCACGTCATCCACTCTGCCATCTTTCCCCTTCCTCAATGGTGGCACTGCAACAGCTATTAACCAATACTCCAGTTTATTTTCAATTGTCCAGATCTTACTAGAAATCAGAACTGATGTTTGACAGATCAATCAATAGTTCCATCTTTAAAACATATTTTTTTAATAATTATTTAAGCCTTGAAGGCTTAAAAACCATACATACAGCATACAGTACACATGTAGAATATTTTCTGATCATTGACAGTGAACTATTTTGAGATCATCAACTGGCAGCTTTCCAAACACAGGGTAATGTGTTTGCTGATTACCTTTGCTTTGTCTGCACTACAAGTGATCACTTAAGATCTTCATCACTGAAACTCCATAGTGTAATCTTCCTTTAATTAAATAATTAAATAAATCATTCCAACTTTAAACTTACTCACCATAGTGAAGTTTTTGCTGAGGGGTTTTTTTTCTTGTTTGGTTTTTTTGTTTACTTAATTCCTATAGCTTCCTTTTTCAGTCACCTGCACTGAAGCTACCAGTTTGAACCAATTCCTATTTCCTCATTCTTTCTCCAAAAGAAAGACCGTGCTCTGTAACTCTATCACAGCACATTTAAGTGTCACACAGAAACCAACAAGGGCTTTCATAAATTACACTGTGCATAATTAATCTCAACTAACATTGTACTCCATCACCCTTGTATGTCCCAGCCACATAAAATGGAGGAAAATACCAATCATTCTTACAAACATATTCCTTGAATGCAATAAGAAAGACTCATGGTTTTATAGCCACATACCCCAGATTTATTCTCTTCAGATAACTCAGCCATTGACAAATGCAACACTACCTGTTATCTAGTTTTCTCCAGAAGGAAACCCTTTAGCCTCCCAGTCAGAAAGAGAACTAGGAACACTGGTGGCCTGTGACGGGTTGACCCTGGCTGGATGCCAGGTGCCCACCAAAGCTGTTCTATCACTCCCCCTCCTCAGCTGGACAGGGGAGAGAAAATATAACAAAGGGCTTGTGGGTCAAGATAAGGACAGGAGAGATCACTCACCAATTACTGTCACGGGCAAAACAGACTCAGTTTGGGAAAAATTAACTCAATTTATTACAAATCAACCAGAGTAGGGTAATGAGAAATAAAACCAAATCTCAAAACACCTTCCCTCCACCCCTCCCTACTTCCCGGGCACAACTTCACTCCCGGATTCTCTACCTACCCCCCCCAGCAGCACAGGGGGACGGGGTTTATGGTCATCACACGTTATTTTCTGCCGCTTCATCCTCCTCAGGGGGAGGGCTCATCACACTCTTCCCCTGCTCCAGCGTGGGATCCCACCCACGGGAGACAGTCCTCCACGAACTTCTCCAACGTGGGCCCTTCCCACGGGCTGCAGTTCTTCGTGAACTGCTCCAGCATGGGTCCTTTCCACGGGGTGCAGTCCTTCAGGAGCACACTGCTCCAGCGTGGGTCCCCCACGAGGTCACAAGTCCTGCCAGAAAACCTGCTCCGTGGGCTCCTCTCTTCACAGATCCGCAGGTCCTGCCAGGAGCCTGCTCCAGTGCGGGGTTCCCACAGGGTCACAGCGTCTTTCAGGCACCAACCTGCTCCGGTGTGGGGTCCTCCATGGGCTGCAGGTGGATACCTGCTCCACCGTGGACCTCCCTGGGCTGCAGGGGGACAGCCTGCCTCACCGTGGTCTTCACCACAGGCTGCAGGGGAATCTTTGCTCCGGCACCTGGAGCCTCTCCTCCCCCTCCTTCTTCACTGACCTTGGTGTCCGCAGGGTTGTTTCTCTTGCATGTTCTCACTCCTCTCTCCGGTGGCTGTTTCTCTCTGTCCCAACTTTTTTTTTTCCTTCTTAAAAATGTTATCACAGAGGTGTTACCAGTATCGCCGATTGGCTCGGCCTTGGCCGGCGGCGGGTCCATCTCAGAGCCGGCTGGCATGGGGTCTCTCAAACACAGGGGAAGCTTCCAGCAGCTTCTTACAGAAGCCACCCCTGTAGCCCCCCCGCTACCAAAACCTGGCCACACAAAACCAATACATGGCCCAAATGCTGCATGACTACCAACGCATATATCAAATCTTCCTCTATAGGATGGCTGCCAAGTTTCAACTACTTCATGCCTACTGATGAAAAACCTTAACAACATTACCAAAAAAACCCCAAAACCAAAAATATCAGGGGTACAGATCCAGTTAACAATAGAACACCACCCTCAATACAAGAACTCCGAAATTAGAAGTTACTCCCATTAATTACTCAAGAGAGCTACATAAGGTGCTTGGTATTGGCTTCCACACCCAAACCCGCTATCGTGTTTTGCATTAGGCTGTTCTAGTCACAGTACATGCAGAAAATAAATAACCCTTGCTCCCTGATGGCAGAGGCCCAGTTAAGCTCTCAATGAAGAGCTCCCACAACAGAAGCCAAGAGCCCATTATTTGCAGTAAATGTCAAAATACCAAACAAGAATAGCAGCTTATCATCAGGAAAAGGTGTAAGTACAGTCCCCCTTGATAGGAAACAGACTCACATTCGAATTCACATGTAAGATGGGTTTTTAAACTCAAGGAGACTTTCTGAAACCAAGTTGTCTTGTTTTCCCTAATATAAGCTTTAAAGTATATGGAAAGCAATTCCGTGAAGTCTGATGGCCTGTAATATACAGCAGTTCAGGCTAGAGTGTCATAATGATTCCTTCCGGCTTTACAATTTATGAATGTAGGATCACAGCCCCAAATTGTGTTTATACACTAAAGAGGAGGGGCACTGCCCCACGTAAGAAAGACAAAATCAGTGATGTCCCCCTTTCAATTCTAGAGTGTCATTTTCTCTGACTTTTAGAAATCTGAACTGATCCAGTAATTTTGACCTTTTATAGTTAGTAATATTTTACATTGTTCACAGCTTACAAATTCTGTATTTCACAGGTCACAGAAGTCAGCATACACAGAGTACCTGGAAAATAAGTTTTCTTCCAGAGCACTAACCAGCAAGACACTGTCCCTAAAATCATAAAGCAGGTTTCACACCCCAATTGTAAATATTCTTACTAGTTATATAAGCATCTAAATCTGTTTTCAACGTTTCTTTGCCTCAGTATTTGTGACAGTGAGGCACACTAGCTAATTATGCATTCATTGGAAGTATTTTTGTTTATGTAGGTGCCAGAGATCAAAAGAGCAAGATTCTTGTATTTCTTTTCCCTTTGGAGCTTCCTATCCATTGTATTTTAGTCTCCGTTTTCTGTTAGTCCACCCCCCCCCCCCCCCCGTTAAATATTGCTTTACCTGTTTCTTGGTCACCTTCTCATTCCTTCTCCCTCCTTGCCTTGCTGTATTCACCCCCTTTGTGTTCAACCACCTTTCTCAATATTAACAATCATTTCCATAAAGTCTTTTCATGCGCATATACACATGCTACTTAGTAGAATGTGTGGACAGGGGAAGAAGGAAAATGCATCTCTTCAGAAACACTGTGAATCAGGAGGGGAAAAAAAACCAAACCCACTTCCACTGATAGCACACCACAGAGGCTCTTGGCCTTCTGCCTGTCCCAATGAAACAAGTAACACGTGAAAAGGAAGGAGGAAAAGGCAGGTTAGACTTTGTTCTCCCAGCTCTCTGGCAGGGCTGCCTCTTCTAAAATGACACTCTGGAATATGCCATTTCAGCTTTAATACAAGGGAAAATGTACAAAGCATTGCCTCAGCCATGTGCCTCAAGTAAATTGGAAAGTTTCATGTGTGCTGTAACATTGAATGGTTTAGGTTGGAAGGGACCTTAAAGATCATCTCGTTCTAACCCCGCTGCCATGGGCAGGGACACCTTCCACTAGACCAGGTTGCCCCAAGCCCCATCCAACCTGGCCTTGAACACTTCCAGGGAGGGGGCATCTGCAGCCTCTTGGGGCAACCTGTTCCAGTGCCTCACCACCCCCACAGTAAAGAATTTCTTCCTTACCTCTAATCTAAATCTACCCTCTTTCAATTTAAAGCCATTACCCCTTCTCCTATCACAACATGCCCTTGTAAAAAGTCCCTCTCCAGCTTTCTTGTAGGCCCCCTTTAGGTACTGGAAGGCTGCTATAAGGTGTCCCCAGAGCCTTCTCTCCTCCAGGCTAAACAACCTTAACCCTTTCAGCCTATCCTCATAGGGGAGGTTCTCCAGCCTTCTGACTATCTTTGTGGCCCTCCTCTGGACTTGCTTCAACAGGTCCATGTCCTTCTTATGTTGGGGGCCCCAGAGTTGAACACAGTACTCCAGGTGGGGTCTCATGAGAGCAGAGTAGAGGGGGAGAACCACCTCCCTCGACCTGCTGGTCACACTTCTTTTGATGCAGCCCAGGATGCGATTAGCTTTCTGGGCTGCAAAAGCACATTGCTGGGTCATGTTGACCTTCTTGTCAACCAACACCCCCAAGTCCTCCTCAGGGCTGCTCTCAGTCAATTCTCTGCCCAACCTGTATTTGTGCTTGGGATAGCAGCTCCAGAGCTGCCAGTCTGCATCATGAGACATAAGGTACGCAGAGATCTGAGCACAAACCTAGCTGTGCAGCCCTCCCACAATAATACAGAGAAAAACCTCCCCGCTGAGTAAAATGCACATAAATGGGAGAACAGACAGAAATGGGACATTCAGACAGGAAGGGAGTAGGGAGCCAGAGAGCCTTGAACTGACTGGGAAATTCCTATTAATTCAATTGAGAGCACTGGGAGAGTAGATTCAGTTGCATCCAAGACAAGCAACTACAAATAAGTCTCAGAAGTGCAGCACTGGAGCTTAATGAGAATAAGTAGCATTAGACAACACATGCAAACACCAGACTTCATCTGTCTAGCATCCTAGGTTATTAAACGTTTCTAAAAGTTGTATCACAAGGAAGATCAGCACAGGCTACAGCTCTGAATACAGGAAGACTTTAAAGCTGCGCTTCCACTGCCTGTTCTGCCATTCCTCTTGGAAACCCCCTCCCTTTTAAGTACTTGCCTTAAGCCTCTCCCTGCCTTCCTGAAAGGACAGCAAGATTTCTATTCTAGAAGATAAAAAAGGGAAAATTTTAGCTAAGGCAACCTATATCCTGTCTAAACTAGAAAACATCAACATGTCCTCCTCTCATGCTACAGTTTAAATTCTCCAAGGGAAAAAGGAAGGGGGAAAAGGCCACACACAACAAGGAAAAACACACCCAAGTACCACATTACCCACACAGCACAGCACAGCCAAGCCCACAGGCCTAGCAGCCCTCCTCCAGCCCCACTGACCTGCAGCTCCACAGAGAGGGAGAGGAGACCACCAAGAGGAAGATAGGCTCACCTCACACTGCTGCAGTGAAACACCATTAGCACAACGCTCCTCAGCTGCTGGCCTCCAGCCCCTCCCCCCAGGTGCCTCAAATGTCCCAGCTCCAGCTGAACTTCAGTGGCTGCAGGTGTTGCTCCCAGTTACCTTTTATTTAACAGGAGAGGAGACCCTTTAAATGTAGTATTTGCTTGGGCTTCCAACAGCAGAGTGCAATGAGCCAACAGACCAGGGTTAAGAAAGCCTCATTCTGTAAAAGCATTGGCAATGGGACACGCTAGAGGCTGTTCAAGGCATAAGGTGCAGGAAAAAGCCAGAACATCGTGACACAGAGATTGGTAGGAGCTTCTACAAGGCACTGTGTAGCCAGGCACCTCCAAAGAAAGAAAAGCCAGCACCAGAGTGTCTGAGGACAAAAGAAGCATGCTGTGACACAAGGGCAAAGGCCTTTGGCTGGGCAGTTACAGGTGGACTGCATCAGGATGACAGTCTCATTACTTTTCCAGCTGTAGGAGTTGCACCTTTGGGTGAGGGAAATGCCTAGGCAGCTTCTGTGCCCTACCAGTATCAAGCAGGGCTACTCTGTGCACAGCCTGGCCACACAAATGGTACCGGGTCCCATCTGTCCCACCTCAACATCAAGACACATCCCCACTCACTCAGAAGAGCTATGCCAGGACTGGCTTCCACCTCTCCTGGAGGAGACTGACTGGACTTAGAGCTCAAGTAACTTTCTTTGTACCTCGCCAATGTCCTAGGTGCAAACTATCTCCAATGTTCCTGTAGGAGACCCCATGTTTTATCTAGAACCTCAGGGAGGATTGCAGCCCCCACCAAAACCTCCATCTGCACGCACGTGGTGTGGGGCAGGCCAGGCAGAGCTGAAGACTTCACACAGCTTTCTGCAAACCCTAGTAAAAAATGGCACTGAGATGGTCTGTAAAAACGCAGGGTCTGATGTCAAGTCACTGAGGTACCAAACCCCAGCAGTACAATTCAGGACATTGCTATTTCAGTAATACTACCAGAGGATCCAAGCAATGCCATCTAAGATGGAAAGGGGATGAGCCTAATTTTGAGCACTGGGAATGGGGTTCAGTAGTTACTGTTTCTGAAAAAAAGATACAGAAACAAGATTCAAGGAACTTGGGTTTAATTTATGGATTTACTACCCATATTGCATGTCTAATTGGTAAATGTCCCTTATGATTTTAAGGGACTTGTAAATCCTTAGCGTAGATATGTATTTTAAGACAGATGTGCTGAAGTTCGTGATGCATTCAGATACGATGTGTTTCTAAACAGGTATTTCATAGCTCAAAAGGCAGTTACAAGCACAAATAGTCAACTAAGTCCTGTGTCATACGGGAGGTGAGGATAGATCATAATGGTGTCTTCTGGCCTCAAAATACATGATGCAAAGCAGATAATAATGCCTAAAGAGGTATCGGTAAAGCTGAACTCTTGAAAATAGATAATCACAGACAATTCAATGTCTGCTTGTTTTGCCCAAGATGGGTGACTCAGTGGAAAAGTTAAATTTGTTGTTCATGAGCTGTCTGGGCTGATGTGGATTGTACCATTTCTGTGGGTCATTGTCCCAGCACTTCCTAGGGCATCTCACTTGCTCCAATACCTTGTACCACACTGACTGCTGTTACCATGGTTTTAAAATGAAACTAAAAAAAAAGGCTTCAACCTACCATTTAAGACTAGCTCTAAAGCATAACATATGAATTTAAGTCTTGCTATTAGTCACACATTCCCATCAGGGCAATACTGTTAATAATTCAATCACCAAACCTGCAAGGCCTCTTTCTAGCAATACTATTCACAGAACCCTACTAGAAAGCAGTGATTCACATCCTTCATAGTCCTTTGTAGTCCGTGACTAACACTGAAGTACTGAAGTACAGGCTTTATGAGCAAAATTGTCTATTTGATCTGTAGGGACACAGTCAAATCTCAAGTGTGAGACAGCAGACTGTCCTTGGTGCTTTTTCAGACAGGCTTAGATTAGCAAAACTGGTATTTAGCTTTTGACATATATGGCCTTAGGAGTATGGAACACAGTACATCTCCTGTCAAAGATGGAAGCTGCATATGCTGGAAAACCAAACCCACATTTCTGAAAATGTTGATTCCCTGTCAAGATGCAATATTGTGGCATTTTATTTTTAATTTATTCACCATCTTCTAGATGCTGTAAATGAAAGATTAGAAGGTTGTAATTTAAATATTCAGTGTCAGTACATAATAAAGAGCCAGATTCCTGCTGAGAATAAATATTTTTTAGCAGCAGTAGTTCAGCCTGTGGATTATTTTTTCAATGTTTATAGAAAGGGGAAGATGCTAACAGACATCACAGTGTAGTGTTTAGCAAGCAACAGAGTGCTAGAAATTGTCACCAGGTGGACTATTATAATGAGTGTAGGAAGCAGTGTTAGATCTGTCAAGTGGGAAGGGGATGCTTGTGGGCTTTTACTCTGCAGCAGGTAGCCAATTGGTCCCATTTAGCGCTACCTACTGTGAGACTTCCTGTTCACAAAGCACTTGAGAATTCTTGGCTTGAGATAAATATCAAGACAAAAACAATTAGCAGCAAAATTGTATTTTCCCACCTGGATCTCCCCTTTTGGAGCAAAATGAATCTAATTCATAGGATTAATCTCTGATGACTCAAAAATTATGAAGCTGAGAATAGGATCAAAATCATGCAGTATTTTGAGGGAATTAATTCTCACCTTTGGCTGTGGGGAGATTGGAGCGAGGTGAATAACTTTTGAGCAAGAGGATACTTCTGTGTTCTTTCTTCTTGACTTTTTTCATCCATATATGTCAAAAGCTAAATACCAGTTTTGAAAATCTAAGCCTGTCTGAAAAAGCACTGAGGACAGTCTGCCATCTCACACTTGAGATTTGACTTTAGAAGGGCATATGAATTGAGCAGACAATTTTGCTCATAAAGCCTGCACTGCATGCTATTAAAATTCTCCAGAGCAGTTCTGTAACAAAAAAGTAGTGACCAGAACCATAAGCCATCAGGCATAGTCTTGATGCTGTTACTGGTCCAGGGTAAAACTGCTTGAGAAGTGGAACTGTCTACAGAGTATGGAGACATTGGTACCTTTCCATACACGGGGTTCAACTGGCAGTCTAAGTTCAGGTCTGAGTGCTGGCTCTCTGTGGGGGCATGCCAGCCATATGACCAGAGAAGGAATAACATCAGCAAGAACAGAAAAATTAAATGATGGCTCAGAAAGCTGGGAGCCAGACTCGTCAGTCTCTTCTGTTAAGAAGCAAGCAAAATCCTTGCTTCTTACTACTAAAGAGGGAAGTCTCCTTTGAATGACTAAAAGCAAAGACTTGGGGAAAGGGCACTGGATGCCAACAGTCATTGCACTGCTGGCGTTAGATGCTTGCATCTGACAGAGTATGCAGGACAGTAATGAACCTGGATAACTTAGCTAGTGGAATCACATGTGCCCTTATGTTCACTGGGACTCCATACCACTTACATTTTCATGTGACTTGACATACCCCCTGTGCCTGCATTTAGTTCCCTGCATCAGCACCCCAACTTTTGTCTCAAGCTTGCCAACAGCAGTAGAGCTTGAACTTCACTGACACTTCCAGACTAATTTGTACCTCTCCTTAAGGAAAAAGCTGCTGAAGACATGGAAGATGCAGAGTGCCTGGGGGAAAGCGAAGTTCAATGAGCAGTGCTAGGCACAGATTATTAAATCTGATGTTTATTTTGATCTAGGGCAAAAAATATTAGCTCCTGATGAAAATTTCTATGCATTACTGCTGCATTATTTCTGCAGAATCAACCTGCTAGTTAACACCTACCTACTACAGCCTTTTCCAGGGAAAGCAATAAACCAAAACATAAAGCATTTAGAATGGTGTATGTGAAACAAAACATCAGGCTACAACACTGTAAATTCAAGAGGCTAGCACTCCTGCATCCCTGTGAAACTTTTTGCAGCATCCAGTCAAGGTGAGTAGACAAGGGAAAGCAAAGATGACCTCAGTGTGCCAGAGACTGAAACAACACAAATGCAGGTCAGCCACTAGGAGCACAGGTTCTTCCCCAAAAAAGAATTAAGAACAGAATACAGTTCCTGGTGATTTATTAAATTTGAAGAGGCTCACTTCATGGTACAAAGCTCTCATTCATCAACTTGTTTGTGTCTAACACTCTTCCTGAGAGTTCCTGAGATATGCAAGGCCCCATGAATATATCACAAAAAAAACCCACCTAGGTTTTTTTTGGCAGTGGTTTCAGTGGGAGTAGAAACACATTCTTAGACCTGCCTTGAAAAGACAGGACATGTAAACTCAGTTTGCTCGTTCTAGCTATTTACAGAGCGGTTAAAATGGCTTCTTTCTTCTGTAGCCTTGGCATGAACAAATCAATAAAATCATAAAAAGATTAGACAGACTGAAAGACCAAATGAATGACTGCCTCGCAAGACAGATTTTGAAAAGACACAAAAATATGCAAAACCATTAAGGCCAATACGCCAATTGATAGATGCACTCAGTGTACATGCACACACTGCACAAAAGAGTGTTCGGCAATTGCAGCAGAGCAATTATAAAGACTGAATCTATCCCAGGAGTCAGGAGGTAAAGAAAAAGGGCTCAAATCTATACCAAAAATTACATGCACACACACATGCTGTGATTTTGAGTATGATTTCTTCTTTTATTTTCCAAAGATGCTGCCTCACTGATGTGGCTTTGTATGTTCAGATCAAAGGAGCAGCTGCCAGAGCTCTGCTATTGTTTGGGGCAATTTACAGAAGGGCAGAGAAAAATTATTCTCAAGGTATGTGAGGGCTCCAAAACAAATGGGTTGAGACTGAGCTGAGTGAATTTGGAAGCCAATTTGTCACGTGTTACATATTATACACACAGATCAGAAGTGCAAGTTCCCATTCTCTCTCTTTTATGACTTGAGAAGATTTGTTCACTTTTAAAAAAAATCTTCATATTCTATTCTCATGACCAGATCACCCTCCCCTCTCATATACCTCTGCTGATTCCCTAGTCTTTTCAAGATCCAGTGAAATAATGACTGCTCTCTACTTTTAGACATTTAAAATTGACCTTGTCAAAACTACAATTTCTTTCTTTATTTTTAGATCTCTCACCTTCACTTGTTATTTAAAACTGGCCTCTTCTCAATCTCTTTCTGTCTCCTCACATGTAATTTAGTCTCTCCTGATACAAGGCATTTTTCCTCTGCCCTTCCTCCATGTCTTTTTCACCTAGCTAAGATACCATGTCTTTTCAAACCTCACCTAAGAACACATTTCACTCTTTTATACAGAAGGCACATTACAATTCTTTTCCTGATAATACTTGTCTTTGTGCTCCTGATTCAAATTCAAAAAGAATATTACCTTTTTGCTCCAGTAAGAAGAACGATCAGATTCCCTTTACGTGAGTGGCACTAGCCCCTATATATACATACATATGTATGTTTCTCTCTCTATATATCTCTCTCTAGAGAGAATGAAATGCCAGGAGTGAGATACAGTTAAAACCAGTAAAATTCTGATCATACCTATAGAATTGATAATCAAATAAACATTCATGTATAACATGAAGATGTCTCTGCCATAATTACATAATTAAAAAAAAACAATGTCAGAAGAATCCACTTCAGTGTCATCTCAAATTCCAAGACAAGAACCTCACCAAAGCTGTGGAGTTTAATGTCAATGTTTTGACCTCCTGCCACTTGCCAAGGAAAACAACAGGAGCCACCACTCTGAACATTTCACTGGGTGTGAAGAAGAAAGCCATCTAAACAGGTGTTCAGTCACAACTGAAATGACATTTCTCAATATGCAGGCCAAAGGGAAACTACACTGATGTAAAACTTAGCAGAATATTTCACAGGCTAAACAGATCATACTGCTATGGCACACGGTCAGCATCACCACTTAGCTTTTATTTATAAAATTAATTATTTGTTAGGACACAAGCAAATATTAGCCTTAGTATTTCTTCTTACAGCAACTAAGCCCACTGAAATTCTTACAAGCATAATTCAATTTCCCTTCTGCTATTATTTTTCAAACTTGGGTCAGAACACTAACAAACATGAGAAAAACTGCACATCTACTTAAACTTACTTTGCTCTATCACACAGACCCTACTTCATCAAAAGTAGGATCAGCATTATATAAAGGGAGCATAGTAAAATGAGTACAATCACCACCAAAACATACTTTAAGTATTCTAGAGAAACCCAAGTAAGCAAACCTCAAACTTTTGTAGGGTCAAACAGCTTAAGTGAAATATTACTTCAGCAGCAGCAAAATGCTAATTTTAATGCAGTGTTGAAAAGACACATTAAAAAGTTCAGAGTGGGATCAGAGTTTGCCATGTATGTAAGATAGCTATCTAGTTCTGACGTGTAGTAATGAAAGAAGCAAAACATCATATATGGAGAATATCATAAACCAGGTAACCTGTTACCCAGTCTGCAGATATTTCAGCCATCCAGAAGAGTGAGATATGTAATCATGTGCAAGAGCACTATCATTTATTAATTATAATCTCACTATTCTGTCCTAATTATTCTGTCATTTTTATGGAAATTATGATGGAATGTGAAGTACAGTGCATAAATCCCAAGCCTATAAAACTGTACATACTAACCACATTTAGAGCAATCCAGTGTATTGGGTTGGCGTGGCAAGGTTTTGGTAGCGGGGGAGCTACAGGGGTGTCTTCTGTGAGAAGCTGCTGGAAGCTTCCCCCATGTCCGACAGAGCTAATACCAGCCGGCTCCAGAACGGACCTGCTGCTGGCCAAGGCCAAGCCCATCAGTGACGGTGGTAGCGCCTCTGGGAGAACAGATTTAAGAAGGGGGAAAAAAACTGTGCAGCAGCAATTGCAGGCAGAGAGAGGAGTGAGAACATGTAAGACGAACAACCCTGCAGACCCCAAGGTCAATGAAGAAGGAGGGGGAGGAGGTGTTCCAGGTGCCAGAGCAGAGATTCCCCTGCAGCCCATGGGGAAGACCATGGTGAGGCAGGCTGTCCCCCTGCAGCCCAGGCAGGTCCACGGTGGAGCAGATATCCACCTGCAGCCCCTGGAGGACCCCATAGTGGAGCAGGTAAAATGTGCCCGAAGGCTGTGACCCCGTGGGAAGCCCGCACTGGAGCAGGCTCCTGGCAGGACCTGCAGAGAGAGGAGCCCACACTGGAGCAGGTTTGCAGGCACGACTTGTGACCCCACAGAAGACCCACACTGGAGCAGTCTGTTCCTGAAGGACTGGGCACCATGGAAGGGACCCAGAAGGACTCACTTTGGAGAAGTTCATGGAGAACTGTCTCCCATGGGAGGGACCCCACGCTGGAGCAGGGGAAGAGTGTGAGGCGTCCTCCCACTGAGGTGGAAGGAGTGGCAGAGATAACGTGTGATGAACTGACCCCAACCCCCATTCCCCGTCCCCCTGTGCTGCTGGTGGGGGAGGAGGTAGAGAATTTGGGAGTGAACCTGTGCCTGAGAAGAAGGGAGGGGTGGGGGGAAGATGTTTTAAGATTTGGGTTTATTTCTCATTACCCTACTCTGGTCAATAGGTAATAAATTAATTTAATTTTCCCCAAGTCAAGTCTGGTTTTGCCTGTGACAATAATTAGTGAGTGATCTCTCCCTGTCCTTATCTTGACCCATGAACCTTTTGTTATATTTTCTCTGCCCTGTCCAGCTGAGGGGGGGAGTGATGGAGCGGCTTTGGTGGGCATCTGGTGTCTAGCCAGGGTCAACCCACTACATCCAGTTGTTGTTGGTGTAGGAGACTGATCATTTGTTTCATTTTTGTTTAAAGAGCAGGTCCATCATTTCTCACTGTTTCTGAAGACATAGGCAGTAGTGTAAGAAACACAGTCATCTCTTTCAATGTGCTGTTATGGAAACTATCTACAAATGCAGGCAATTCAAAGGACAGGAGAGAGAAAACTGCTAATAACACTTTCAAATATCATGGCAAGATTAGATCGTCTATGGATAGAACATTGCACACTTATTCTTGTAAATATGTCCATATCTTCCTGCTTAAGTTCATTTTCTTTATTTCAGTTTAAGCTTTTTTTTTTTTTTACTGTTTGTAAGTGTGGCATTTTTTATTAATTGATCATATCTGTATCTAAATAACTACATCTAAAATTACACAGATCCCATGGATGTTGATTTCTTTCAAGAAATTAATTGCCACACATAAAAGGGAAAAATTTGCTTGCCGTGATTCCACCAAATTGCACCAGCAGGACAATCTGGCCTTTAATATTTCAGAAAACATTGCATCTTACAGCAGCTTATTACTGTAATGTTGTGGGTAATAAACAGGAATTCATTATTCTTTCATATGCACTAAATATGTTTGTACAATACCTTTGTACTGATGATACTAAAGCAATTACAGACATTCATGACTTCAGATCCTAAAGCCTTCTGGCAAGCAGGTGACTATTATTAGCTGCACACTACTGGAAAGCTGAAATGCAGGTAAATAAATGACTTGCCCAAAGTCTTGCTACTGCAGAGTTATGTAGAGATTATTATTATCTGGAGACTGTTGTGGTGATGTCAATTTGAGAAGTCTATTCAAAACCTCGATGAGAAATGTCCTAGCAATGCTCCTGACAATCAGCCAGGAGGTGCAGGTGGCTCTGAATTGCCCACCGGAGGAGGCTGACTTAGCTTGCAGCTCCAAACCATTCTCTAGAAGAGCTTAGTCCTCTCCACTGACTAAAGAGAGACTAGTCTCAACAGACTAAATGCTGACTAAATTTAATCATTCAACTAAATGTGAATGTCCATACACTCCCTCTATGCCTTTTAACCTTGTGCTCATTTGGATAATAAAGTCTTGAGAGCAGATTCTGTCTCCAAGCTGTCCTATAAAAATACATGGCTGCGTGTACATGGATACTATTCTTATCAGCAAGAACTGAAACTAGGATTTTCTGCGTCCAGAAAAGAGGCACTTAATATCAAAACAGAAGAAGTAATATCCTTTGCTCTCAGGGCACCAAGAAGACGTTTTTATCAAAGCAGGCCAGACTACCTGTATCAGTACCTGTACCATATAGGTATTTCTCTAATGTTAGAATAGATACCAGGCAGTAATCAGGTTCTGGATGTGAATTGGTTCACCTACCCAATCTGCCTCACCCTTTTCAAATACAAATATTCTGGTGTCTCCTGCTTCTGAACATACAAGAGCTGGTCACAGTAGAATGCTGTGGAAGCAAGGTAGGACTGGGGACCGCTATCTCGGATGTTAGACTCCATCTCTAGCCACTATGGAGATCCTAGAAGCTATCGACAGAATTCTTAGCGCTTGAAAAAAATAAGTTTGAAGTGTGGGCCAACCAAACAGGGGCAGAATTGGGACAGTGGACTGGTGACGAAAGAGATTTAGAAACAACTGTCTTACAGAGTAACAGTTCCCACTGAGCCATACTGGCACAGCACAATGGCTCCTTATGGCCTCTTCACTTATGGTATTCTTAAACTAACAGCAAGCAGAACAACGTACAGCACTGTAATCACCACCTGATTTCCCATTGTGAGATTTTCTTCACTCAGCCACAGTAAGAACCAACTCAAACTTCCCTACAGTCTTTGATGCTTAGGAAATAGGGTTTGGGTTTGTTTCACCTCTGTATTTGTAGCTGTGGAAATTGTACGCTAGTGAGCTTGCTAGTACTTCAAACAATTTTCTTCAGAAAAAGCTGATGTTGAGATGTGGTTTCAATGCCCTTGGGAAATCTCTTCCTAGATTTTCTTCTCTGCCCTTGCAAAATCTCTCCAGGTTTTACACTGGACCTACTGCAGCTTCAGAAGACCTACTGCTACTTGAAAGCAAAAGATCTGGAACTATTGTCACCTGAGGCAGAATGTGAGGAGTTTTTTTCAGTACTGATACAGTTAACAGTGTTCATAGTTCATGGATTTTTTTTTATCCCTAACAGACCAATTTCAAGTATACTTGTAGTCTGGAAAGCAGCTAAGCGCTTTCATTTCAATCAGTATGCAGCCTGCAAATTTCCAAAAAGTGCACTGGCAATAAATTCACACAGAGGCCCTTCTTACACAGGTAGAAGTTGGATCCCTGCATATACTATTAGTGTAAGGTTACTATAAGGTAACACAGTGAGTAAGAATGCATAATCCTTCTCTTCGCTCATACTTCTCTCTCTGCTAAAAATTGTAGAGTAGCACCAGGGCTGAATAGCTGCAATAAAGCTTTCTCTCACTGTCAGAAGTGCTCAGATAATGGTCCTGTGTTACGGCAGGGCTGAAAGCCCATAATGTCACTGCTACTGCTTCTGTATAAAATGACTTCACACTCTGTCCTTCAGTAACTCCATGGGGATAGTAATGTCACAATAATTGTGGTCTTGTAAGGATTAAATCATCAGCGTAAGAAGAATACTCCAAGGTAAAAATATGTTTAAGAACTCCTAAGACAGGATTTTTAATTTTAGCTCAAATCTCATCCCACTACGAAACAGAATCAAATATCCTTTCAGTGCTGTGACCAAAAGAGATGTCAAAACAAAGCAATGCATTACCTTCCCCAGTTGTAGATGAAGCTACCGTTCCCCCACAAAAAAGGGAAGTGGGTCAAAATGTTTTACTATGCATCCCTCCTTTAGTTTATCATACCTGCAGTTCTGTAAGTATCTATAGGTCTATAAGTATTTCTAAGTTCTTCTGTACTCCCAAAGCTCTCAGGAGAGTGATGTTTCTGTTACATTTCTGGCCCAATCAGAAAAAAATGAAAGCAGAAGTCTTATAAGAAAACATGTTCATATTTGGCCATTGAGTCTAAACATGATGCAGATCCCCAGAGGTAAATCTGTGACAAGTTGAAACCTCTTGCATTCAAAGCAAAGTAACTGAGAGCCTCAGTCTTCTCAGACTAATAAATATTTCAGATGATGGTGATTAAATCCCATGGGAAAACCTGATCCACTAGGTACCCTGCATGACTCAGAAGTGATCATCAAGACTGGCAATAACCCTGCCCACATGAAGAGGTACCTGCCCCAAAAACTCACATTTACTTCATTTACCTCACAACAGGAAAAAATGATACAGTACCTCTCACTTGTCATATTTTCAGTCCTGAAATTTTCCCCTTAGTATTTGGCAGTGGATCTTTTAAGGACGAGGACCTTAAGATTTGATTCTTCACAAATGCTGAGCATCTAAAATCCTGTGAAAGTCAACAGGGACTGACTAGGCTCAGTACCTCTGCAAATTAGAGCTAAAGTAGAAAAAACCATCTTAATAACCTCCTAATGGACTGCTGAAAACAATCATTTCAGCAATCAAGATGACAGTAAGCTGGGCTCTTTTCCCCTTATAACACAGAAATAATCAACAACATTTGAAAACTATAAGAAGAGGTGCAAGGAAGAGGAATAGATTTGTATTTTAACTCCATTTGAGTGAACTGGAAAAAAGGAGCTACCTGGTAGGGCAAAGCAGAAAAATACCTCTCTCAAAATAAGAAAGAATTTCCTTACAATGCATCAAAGTTTATCTGAAACAGGGAAGTATCTTTTACTTTGTTTCCCATAGTGAGGGAGGTGGCTGGCACCCATTCAGAAGAACGCCTTTCCACAATCCACCCTCCACACTCGCACTTTGCAGTTTGTTAGGAAACATTCTGCAGCCCTTTGGCTCCCTAAAAAAAAAAGTCAGAGCCCAAGTTCCTCTGTCCTATTCTCAAACACCACCCTTGCCAGAGCCACTCTTTGTGCGGTTGTGAAACATGTTGATTTCTCAGGTTTACCTTGACTCAGCTCAAAAAATATCAGACTGGATTCATGGTAAAGAAAAGCACAATATCTTTTAGAGATATAAAGTCTTTTTTTTTGGTTATAAAATGAACATCAGATGCAATTCTAATATTAGTTTAAAATGGACTGCATCGTTATTTGCTTAATTACTCCTACTCAGAATTCTTAGACAGGTTCCAGCTGCTTCAGTTGAGGGTTTGGCTTTAAAGTAACATCACGTCTTCCAAGTGCTGCCCTCGGTTTTTACCTCTGTATTCACATACGGCTGCTACAGTCCATTACAATCAAGTTTGGGCTAATGTGCTTTCAAGGATTTTACCTGAAATCAAGGCATTTCAGTACTTAACCATGGAAAACCCTTTCTGAATTCATGCCTAACTAGCTAGAAGTGACTGAGTGTCAGCTATGCAAATACCACTGATGTTTTTTCCAATAGCTGGGTTTAATAAATATTTTCCCTACCTTCCTAGGCTACCTACCTGTCAGCTGCCCCACATCCACTCTAGGCTATTCCTATTAAGAGGGATTATCCACATATTCATACAAATTATTAGAAAAGACATCAGTTCTATATATATTCTGTGAAACTTCTCATCTTGGGAGGTGTTAAACATTTCTATAGGTATTCCACATGATATATTTTAATAAGGATGTTTTGGACAGCTTATACAAGCAAACTTTCCTTCTTACTTCAAGCCTGAACTTAGCTTTATCACTGGGTTTCCTGAACCATACTTTTGGAAACAGATGCAGGTGGCAGAAACAAATGTTCTAAATACAGTACATTATGTGTGGATATTCATATATCCACATGTGGATATAATGTGGATTTCAGCCTTGGAAAGGAATACTGAAGTTAGGATGGTCTGATTTGCTGCAGCTGTCAGAGATACAGACCAGTAGTGTCTGCCACAGCCTGGCAGAGGCTGAGGAGTCCCCTTAGTCTCCATTCTTGGGTTGTTCATAGCATTTAAGCCACAAAGCTTCAGCTGCATAGCATCAGCTGTTTTCATCTGAGACAAAAAGGAGTAACTTCAAGGAAGCAGAGCATGCAGTTGTTTTCTGTGCTGATTAACACTGGCCTATGGTACAGTCCACACTTTGCAAAAGTTACTTGCTTCCTATAGAGCATAACTGATATGGTAGCCCAGGGCTACTGTCAAGAACCTGTTTGCATTCAAGTCCTTTTTCATACAGCTCTGCCAATGAACACAATCTTCCCCTTTACTTTCCACAAAGCACCCTGAACATACCTCCAACCCTTTCACAGGTGGGAAAACAACAACACAACAAACACAAAATGATCATATTGCTTTGGAGATGTATTTAGGCTCCTCAGCACATGAACTGAGAGAATAAACTAGAAAATCTCCAGCTGCACCACGAGATGGTGCTCAGCCCTCTGTAACAGGCACATGGAGTAGAGTACCAACAGAGTCAGGAAATTTTGCTTGAACTGGGTACTGACACCCCCAACCTAAGCACACACAGACAGTTGGGCTCATAAATGATTCTCTCTATGCAGCCCTGCTGGATACAGCATTCCCTGTAAAATACCACTGTGCTGCTGGAGGAGTCACCCAGACAGTGAGAAATTGCAAAAACAGAACTGAGTCTGCTGAGCTGGAAACTTGAAATCTACCACACTTGCAGCAAAAATCTTGAAGTTTGGATAACCTTTTCAGTTCATTCAGGAAAATAAGCTCCATGAGAACTATGCAAAAAAAAAAAAAAGTCCTGCATTTTCATATAGTTTTCGTGCTGCTCCTTCTGCTCTGTTGTATTTTAATATGCTTGAAACAAATCAAAGTGTGACCAGTGAGAGAAATATTATCAACTTTGATTACAATGAGAACTGGTCAATTTTATTGGCACTGCTTTCATGTCAATGATGATTTAGGAAGCAAGTTTCCTTTAATCTAAAATTATCCTAAACAGCAAAATATCATAATATAATAAATTGGAAGCAACAAACGTTCATTCTTTCTAGTATAACAAAACGTGGAACTAAATGAGGCTAATCTACACATTGCAAAAAAGGCAGTGATACTACCCACACTTGTGGCATCAATATTTTGGCAATTCTAGGACTATGATCAGTATTTTCATGAGTGTGAGTGAGGCTGTGGCAGAATAGGCTATGGTAACAATGTAATTGGGGTGTATGCAATTACTGTTACACTTATAATGGTAAAAAATGTACAGTACATGATTTGGCCAACTGTGTACTGATCTCCAAAAATCTCACTGGTCATCTACAAATATGCTTCTTCCCTTCTTTGCTTGTATTAAAGTTGAATCAGAGTTGTTACATGATACTTGATGCCATCTCCCACAGTAGAACTGGCGACGTTTTAGCAGCAATAGATATTTAATTTGTAACAGCCCTTATAAACTCTTGGCTTCATTCATTATCCTACTGCGCAAACTCATCTTACAAACCCACAAGGAAAAAAACCTCTCATACTTCTATAGAACTTTCAAGGGGCCTCTTAGAAATTAAAACATTTTTATATTACTTCTGCCTTTAAAAAATAATTATGAAATTCCAGCAACATTTGCACCTGGCATTTCTTCTGTTGCACTGGACATGCAAACCCACCATATTCAAATTAGACTCTGTGCCGTTATAAACTCTGTAAGATGCACACATCTTTGACCGTACATGGCAACTGGAATGGAGGGAATCCATTCAAATCTAGAATCCCTCACATGCATGCAAAAGGACTAGGGTTTTGGGACAATGAAATATCAAATGTATGACATCTTTCCCCAGTTCAGCTAAGGAAGGCTTGTGGTTTTGCATGCAGCAGAATGATATGGCAAATACTGATCCTCCTCTCGAAGCAAAGAGCTAAACTCCAAGAATTCAAGAGGAACACCATGCTAGACGGAAGACCGCAACCTTGTTTAAATGCTTGAATGCTGTAAGAACTTTTTTCACTAGGCAGTTTCAAAGATGCTAACAGCTTGGTGAAGGTGGCAACAGCTTGCAACCTGAAAGATGCTGATGTGAGTCAAAAGCAATACCAGCTACATTTCTTCTTTTCCCTACCAGTTCAAAATGGTGTGCTGAATAATTTCAAATGAAATTCTCCTACAAAAAAAGCGGAACAGAAAACACACTAATGCAAATGACGTCAGCATGCTAACAGTTTCTTAATACACAATTAAACCTTTACCTGAACTTACTCTTGCATTAACAGTTAATTAGCATAATAACTTCTCTGTTTTGTTTCAAGCTTTCTGGTGATTTTCTACTTCAGATTCATGAGCAAACAAAAATAGTAAGATATCCATGGATTATTAAAACTGTACCTGGTGATTTGAACTCCAATTCATGATCAGGCCTGCACACTAAAATCCACCAAGAGAAAAAAGCTATTTTTCCATAATTAAGTATGCATGCATGACTGTTTAATATAGCAACCACTGAAGTGACATGAATAAAAAAGATATTTAACTGGGAAAATAACTTGAGAACTTCTCTCAGGCTTTCTAACTTCTCACATTCAGAAAGAAAATGTTCAGCGCATTGCATTTTCCACTGGCTAGAAAATGGTTTATGATGATATAAAAAATCTTCACCACTGATCAAACACATCTATGGCATGTTGGCCAGGTTCCTTGTGGTACCAAGTCTTCCCACGCACTGTATCCCCTTTGCACAAGAGAATCAAGAAGTCAACAACTGTTTCCTTGGCCCTCAAACCTCAAGAATCAGCTTTTCTTGAGAGGAGTAGAAGATAAGCAATTAGAAAAGAAGACATCACTGCTGAAAGGTTTGCTAAGGGCAAGTTTCCAGAGAAGCAGCAGCAACGCAAGCTTGCCGTATACATCATACACCAGTGTGCACCAGCTTGACCAAGCGAGTTCTTGACCAGTTCTCTCTGACTCACTCTGTCCCTGCACAAACAGTAAATATTTCTAAGGTGTTTCTTTCAGAAGCAGACCTCTGCAGCTCACCTTTCCCCAGCTCATTTCAGAAAGGCCAATGTTCAAGCACAGAAGCACTGAAGGATATTTTTAAAGTAAACTTTTATCTTACTCCTCAAGCACCTGTTTGCAATTGCAGTTCTTTGCTCCCTGAGAGAAATTTTCTAGCAGCAGAGCCTTTTGCCAGACAAACCAGCCTTGCAGTGCAAAATACAGGCAATGTGATGGGTCATGGTGGCAGAAGGAACTCAGCAGCAGTCACTGCTGAAATAGGTGGGTGGTGTGAGGACTGTTAAGCATGGAAGAAAGCTCCCAGCTGTGGAGAGGCAACTTTCCTCTGTCATTATCAACCCTCTCACTATTCATTCATGGAAACAGTATCCAGTATTTAAGTCCTAACGCAGTCATTGATTGATTTTAAGATACTCAACAGCCTGACGTGTCTTTATCCTGGAAAAAACCACATTTAGTACTGCTACACAGCTCCCTGATATTACCACTCACAAGTAAGTTTCCTCAAACTCAGTGTCTTGTGTAAAAAAAGAAAAAATCAATTAAACGAAAAAAGAAATGACCAAACGTTCAATGCCTGGACACCATAGATGACACTGTTTCAGTCTACCTTTGGCCCTCTATTTCACTGTAAGGCAGCAAAAGCATTGTCTTTTAAGCCTTATAGCATGATGGGCACAAACTTTGAAGGCTATAGTTGCTTCCTGAGTGTACTGGGTTTGGCTGGGAGGGAGTTAATTTTCTTCATAGCAGCCCGCATGGTGCTATGTTTTGGATTTGTGAGCAAAACAGTGTTGATAACACACAGGCGGGGGGAGAGCAAGTGAGCAGCTGTGTGGTGCTTAGCCACCTACAGGGGTTAAACCAAAACAGGGAGGAAAGTGCAAGTGATGACAGCCAATCGGAAAGGAACACAAATCAATTTATACAAAGAAAATGGCCAAAATAACAAACTGAGAAGTGTACAAGTTTTTCTATCAAAGCCTTTTTTGCCCCAGGCACCCTGGCTGAGATCCTGCAAACATTGCAACAGGAAAGGAAGTAAGGCATCCTGTTCTCCCCAAACAGACATGAGAAAGGAAGCCTGTATTATAACAACTCATGGATAAAAGAAAAACATTGCTGACCAGCAACTAGTTAATTCAATGTATCATTAAAACAAAACCCAGCATCACATGACTTCAAAAGTTATCCTACCCACAAATTTCTTCCTAGGTTCCTCCAAGGTTCACCCACAGCATCTTTCTCCTCTGGAAAAAAAAAAAAAAAAACAAACAAAAAAAAACAACCAAAAAAACCCACAAAAAAAACCAACCCCAAAACACCCTAACCTTTTCATATTCCATAATCTTTGTTACAGCATCCAGAATCCCAATATTTAATTGGAATTTCTAACATTAAGTAGTGGGTATCTAGCTTAGTGATTGACAGGGTGACTGGGTGATTGATATGGTTGTTTTGACTCTGCCCCCTACATGACAGTTCTCACTTTTAGTTATAATCCCATGGAAGGGGTCAGAGGCTACATGAATTGAAAATTCTATATATAAAAACATACAGCACAAAGACAACCTTTCAAGAAGTGGCAAGGAGTCAAGAAAAGCTGCTGGGGTGGAAAGGATAGCCAGTAAACTGGCACAGTTGTTTTCCAAAAGCCGGTCATTGATTCCTGACAGATGACTGCTGAGTTTCCACATTTAGTTTTCTTTCCCATTAGGTCCCACCACAGCAATTTAGTAAAATTAACGCAGAATGCATTCTGCCAAGCTCTGGTCTCAGCAGCACCATCTCTTCAAAATGATGACCTTAGAAGACCTGCTGAAGTCCCTCCCTGAGCACTAGAACTGAAGAGTCAGACTAGAGACTTTCAAAGGATGTGACAGTATTAGCTGGAAGATGAAGGCTAACTGCTGCTAACAGCTGAGGCTAGCTGAAGTATAGTAAACAGGTACCTGCATTTGAAACCCAGATTTACAGCCCCTGAAATATCCTGGGATGTAGGGACCTTGTGATAATACAAACTGCAGTTTAGGATTGCAAAAATTAATCCTGCCACAGCAAAACCTTAATCTTCATGGCACTGTCTGGATGAGGAGGATTAAAGACACTGTGAAAAGCTTGTGCTCATTACACCCAGTGTTCTGCACCCAATAATGCAGATCACTAGAGCCTCTTTACCAGTCACTCCTTATCCAGTATCCGCTGAGCCTTAAGGCACACTGATTTGGCCCTAAATTTACTGATAAGGTAACACCCAACATAGCAAGCACTGCTTGTGCTGATCAGGGTTTGCTTTTCTTTTTCTTTTTAACTATTCAAAGTCTCATTAGAGATGTTCTCTCTGGGTTCTTCTCAGACAAAACTAATCACATATAAAATACTCGCTTCCTCCTACATCCTAAAGCATGAGTTTCCAGGTTTGTGCCAGTTTTATTTGAATAAAAGAACAAAGTGGATGTTCTGGCAACTAATTACAGAATCTAATCTACAAAGACATTGTATAGACAGCAGCAAAGCAGAGCAGCTTCTCCTATGCGCTTCACTTTTGCCTCTCGCCTAGATGGAAGATGTCCATGTGGAACCCAGCCCCAAAGGGCCTTGTCCTCTCCATTGCAACTGGTAACTGCATGGACTTTGTCACTACCATTTTAAAACAAGCTCGGGAGCACTATTTCACTTTGTAAGGGTAGCAAGCAACCTCTGAGTTGAGAGCTTAAGTCAAGAGTTTTTTTTCCCACTGGGGACTTAGAGTGGACTTGAATCAGTCAAGTCTGAGACAAAATATCTCACTTTGTAGTAGCTCACACAGGGAAAAGGAATTTGTTGTGTTCTGTGATAAAGCTCATCTGCACACCCACAAAGGAGCTCAGAGAGACATCAGAAGGAGGAGAAGACCAAATAATATCTTCCTGGGTTACATCCAGGCCCATCACAGGGGCCATCAACCCATCAGAGGCCCATCTGCACAAAGCCATAGGAGCACAGGGGCACAGTGGCAGGTGGGAAAACAAATCAAGGACTCCTGAGGAATGAACACCTTGTCCAGGCCTCTCCCAGGGCTGTCCCAGCAGAGCCATTTACCCAGTGTCCAAGCATGAAACTCATCACCATAAGTCATCTGGAGCAGCTCTTGTGATCGCTTTTTGGACTAAGGGGGTTGCTGCCTAGGGTGGGACATACGTGATGCAGGGGAAAAGCAGTTTGGGATCAGACAGACTTATCATGCGATGTTTAGGGGAGATACCAAAGGCAGCAAAAGGGAAGAGATTAGGTGATTTGGGGAGGAACAAGAGTGGGAAAATAGAGGGGAAAGGGGATAAAAAGGGCTGGTCATATGTAAATAGTTGCTGGTCAGTATGCTTACCTGGCTGTGGCCTGCGCCTGATCAGTGCAGTCTGTCCTGTCTTATTAAATTCCTTTCTAACTCTTTCCTGGGTGAGGACTCTCTATTCTGTGTGCATGAGGGTGTATGGGGGTGTGAGTGCAGCAACTGGAGTCAGACCATAGGTCAGAGAGCCTGGATGTTCATGCTATCAGAGACTGGAATGAGCACAGGTCTGTGGGTAAGTGTGTGATCACTAGCAAAGTGCCTGCCAGGAATACGTCTTCAGCCTCGCTACTGGTTGAACCTGGGAATGGGGAGTGGCAGTAGCCTCACCTCTCTGGGGCTGCTGGATCCAGCATGGTATGTTTTCCCTAACAGAATTCTCTGTTTACCATCTGACAAAATATCTGGGAGGACTGCTGTTTCATCACCTGACAGGAGGAAAAGTCTTCCAAAGACAGGCTTGCTCCCTTCCCTTCTTCTGCATTGCAGTGCAGCAGCAGCACAAGGCCAGACCAGTGCCCTGAGTCTGAAACTGCTCAAAGGTGAGACTGTTCTCACTTAGGCTGTACAGATGCTACAGACACCAGCTTTGCTTTCACCACTACGATATGACATACTAATGACTCGTCACTTTTCAGGCTGCATAAGCATTCATTTCTTCCTGATTATGTTTAAATGGAGCTAGGAGATACTAGAGTCACAAATATGATGTGTATGTTTAATCATACCTCTTCACTTTCCAAATAATGTTTTCATGTTAGAGTACTATTAAGCTTTTATTAAAACGACAGCAACATCACTAGGAATCAGATAAGTGCACTTGGTTTTACAACATTTTGATTAGACTGGAGTTAGCACGTCTTCCTATTTACTTATGCTGATATGGAAAAAAGAAAACTTTAATTCTCTCCCAGAGAGATAGACATCATAGGTTTGTATTTTATGTTGTTACAGTGGCACATACTAAAACAAAACATTAACATTGCATTGAATTAAGGCACTAAATACAGTAAGCGTGAGAGAAGCAACAGAGAAGGGAGAACCAATCTCATGTTCTAGCTGTCTTCTATTGTCAAAGACCAGTCCAAAATTAACTGGATCTGAAACAACATGCCAACTGCAGGGCCTCATAGAGACACAGGATCAACTAGTAGTGACTGGACTGTGATTCTTTTATTCTCTTCCATTTGTGCTTTTAGCAACAGGTAAGAGAAGAGGATCAGGATTTGCTGGGGCTTTACAAGTGACATGAAAATAGGTAGCGGCTTGTCCAGCATGCTTTAGTGAGAAGAAAAGGCCTCATTATGAAACAAGTGATAAGACAGAAGTATTCACTGTTCCAGAGGCAGCTACTTTTGGAATATCACACCTCCCATAAGGGTAGCGTCAAACTATGTGACTGTGACTATTGACATGCCACACAAAAGGTTTGGGAGAAAGAGGGAGGACTAGACCAAGAAAAATAATACAAGCAGTATCCTAGAAAGAACACAAAGTGAAGACACCTCCAAAAGCTAATACAATTGTAGCACACACAGCCCTGTCCTCCACACTTAATATTGGGTAGAATGCTGAAAACTATCCCCATCTGGACTGATATGAAGTGGGGTCACTGAAAAGGGAATAAGGAAATTAAGGACTAGATACCTTTGAAAAAATGAAGAAAAATCAGAGCACCAGATATTTTGACACCAACTATAAAACTATCACAACAACTTTAATTTTCTTTAACGAGAACTATGTATTTCAAGAAACAGTTTACAGGAGAGGGAACAAAGCACTACTCTTCCTTAGGAAATCCTTTTTAAAAACCCAGATTATATGTATGCAAAAATATAAGGGTATTTGGACTATACCTCTTTCCCCATAAATCCAGCCAACAAAATTATGCTATCCATTTTGTCTGCATTATGTTGAGGAATCATTCAATGCACCTTCACACAGTGTATTTTGGGATCCTGATTCTGCTTTTGGTTGTGCTGATTTTACACTCAGAGGAAAAGAGTGTTACTACCCAGTTACATCTGTGTAAGCAACAGCACTGTTGGGTCCTTCTAAATGCAAACTCTGGCAGTGTGCAGAAACAGAAAAGGTCAGTTTAGGTATCTTCAAGAGTGAAAGGAGAGGATGAGAGAGGAGTAGTAAAATAAATACAGAGAAATTAAAAAAAGTTCCTATTCTAGGAAACTATGTCAGTCTTCCATTTCAGAACTGTGAGATGACAGTGATGAGAAACAGAGAGAGGCTAAGAAGAAATGAAGTGGTGGAAAACAGTATTTTGCATCAGATATATGAGAACCCAGGCAAGCAAAAAGCCTTCAATCCTTTCAATGAAAATTAAAAGCAAGCATACTGAAAATTAAGTGCTTACCTGGGACAACATACTAGACTCCTCTCAAACAGCATAAGCTTCAGTGCTTGCTGTGGTAGGCTCTTTAACCTACACATTCCACAGGGCCCCAGAAGTACAGCTCTCTTTACCTTTAAAACCATGCACCAGGTCCCTTCTATTCAGTTAGCAATGGTGACTGCTTGACCTGCAACTCTTCAACTGATTGGGAATCCCATTTGTCAAGTTACTTTAAAACACTTCTGCTCATTTCAACAGAACCTGGCAGACCAATCTGTATGTGGATAACTCCCTCTGCACAAGTAAATGTCAGTGTGCCTGCAAGAATAGTTACAGTGATATTTGGTCTGCTCCTGGCTAACCATATTTTATTCGTGCAAGAGTATACAGTTTTTTATCAATCGGTTCCCAGGAGGTTCCCTTCTAGAAAGCAGGACAGATGACCCGAGTCATTGCAACAGACAGCAACAAAATAAGGTGTTGGAGGGACTAGGAGTAGGGTTGTACATTGTCAGCACAGTATCATAAAAAATGAATTAGGAAAATCCAAAGTGCTTTAAAATAAATAAATAAATAAATACAAACCTTCAGAGGATGACTGTACTTAAAAATGCAACAGGCTCAACTATTAAAAATGCATGGAAGCAAAATGATTCAAGATCTTTTGATGCTTATGGGGAAACTAACAAAAGCACTGGATTCAGACTGTCTTCCCACTGCTCTGATTATAGGATTATCTTTTCCCTCTTTTTCTTTTTTGAATGTTTCTCCCAGTTACTGCTAGATTTTGATTTGCATGAAAACTAGACCATTGCTCCTTGCTACTAAAGCCAATTTCCCATCTGAAGATAGTCTTCCATAGCTAAGCCCTTAACAGCCAGCTGTCATCAAAAGTTGAAGATGATGACAACAATATCAGATTGTTGTCCAGTATCAGAGGAACTGATATGGATGCTCAGATGACATGCATCAACAAGAATTATGGTGCAAGTGTTTAGATAGAGTTACAGGTGGCTAAGCAGCAAGAGTATATGAACTCTTAGGAAGCAAAAGATCCTATTTTTATGCAAATGTCCTCAGCACTGCTGGGTAGAAACTGGCAATCTCAGCTAGCAGAGATTCAAGACACTTTTTCCTATTACTCACTCTACCTTAAAATAGTGTTAAAACTTTGAAGAGCAAAAGGAATTCAGCAAGAGCTCTCAAGCTTTGAGTCATACAGGACTAATCCCACATACCCCTACGATAGGGCTGAAGAAGGCTGCAGTTCTCAACGCTGTTTCAGCAAAGTATCATAAAAAATGAATTCAGAAAATCCAAAGTGCTTTAAAATAAATAAATAAATACAAACTTCCAGAGGATGACTGTATTTAAAAATGCAACAGGCTGCAATAGGGCTGAAGAAGGCTGCAGTTCTCAATGTTGTGAAGTCATGATAAAGCTCCTACAGTGTATCAGGGCTCACAGCTGGAATAATCACACATCAGCCAATGCTTTGTCTTGTCCCTGATGACAGGCTCCCAGGGACCACTTCCCAAGACCAAGAAACTAATTGCTTCCACTTCCCTACAAAGTAGGATCTCAATCAGCTGGCAGTGACCAGGAGGGAAAGCTGATCTATTATCTGCTTATATGTGTATTTTTTTTTTTTTTTCTGTTTGCAACCACAGAGAACCTTTTAAATTTTGCAAATATTGTACATGGGGAAAAAACCCAAACAACTGCTGTCTGCTCTCTAACACTAAAAACCTACTGCTAGTCCAAAACTATCACAAAGCTGTTAAGAAACTTCTTTACAATAAGATTCTCTTGCTGCTTCTACATTGGTTCTGCTACTTGAAAGCTCTATATTTGCTTTTGGGGCTGCAACGCACTTCTTTCCACCTTCCTGCTAGCTTGGATGGGGCTCGTGAGCAAGAAGACCACAGCCTCTAGAAAACACATGGACCGTCCTTGCCTTTTCATCCCTTATAGCATTTCCAAAGTGATGTTTAGCTTTCCATAAATGTTTCCACATAAAATCTAACACAGAGGATCTACTGGTTCAGGAGTCTGGTTTCAAGTAAGATGAGCCTCAAAGCATACTTGAGAGCTAAACAGCTCCATTCTTTGGGAAGTGCTTTTTACTTTGAGGCCTACATCAACTTCGACCAGCTCTTTGAAGTAGAACAGAAAAGATTTTGTTTACTCAATCAGTCTAGAATTGGATATGATCTTTCACTATTATTTTTCACAGAGATTTCATAAGCCTTCTTCCCTACTTTTACAGACTGAATGGGATCTTCAGTGACCCAAAGATTCAGCTGGAATTCATTATAGAAACCTAAGAGTGGTAAATGCCAAATAAAATGTTATGATGTAACTCTGATAATATACTCAAAATCTAAGATCTAATTTTTCCTTCTATATCCAAATAAAAATGACTTTGAATAAATATCAGGTTAAGTTGTCACCATTCTGAAATAGAGTGAGAGTTTGAGGTGGGGTTTTTTTAATTTGTTTTTAAAATGTGCATGCCTGTTTTGTAGTGGAGAAGTGCATACAGTACCTGTTGTTATTCTTATGTGGTTCTTTAAAAGTTTTCATAAAGACAACAGGTTACCAGTGAAATATAATATCAGCTCATCAGGTTCCTCAGGTGCTCTTCTGCAAAGCTATGAAATAACAGTTCATCCCCTCCTTGGAGAAACCTAACACAAAATTTTCACATACAATCACATAAGGTCTTCCCTCCTCCCCCCCCAGCTTCATATCCCACCCAGCCCTTCAATTTCAGAAGATTTTTTTTTTTTTAAAGAAAAGGGAAAAAAAAGAAAAGAAAAGAAAAACAGCTTATAAAACAGCAAAGAAAATAAAGTTATTTTAATATATATAGAAAGAGAACAAAATGAAACTTGAGGGAAAACTTACTGGCGTTACAGTTTATCCTGATACAGTCTAGATGGGGAAAAATAAATGAAAGATGAAATTGCATCCTTCAAGGTAACAGCTGCAGACATCCAAAAACAATCAGTCCACCCTTCCGGGGACAGACACACGCAAAGAGATGTGGCCATTTTATACTTATATACAGTCTGTACAAGTTCAGGTGTGGGTGTATATGTACAGTATATTCTACATAAATATCTGTTACATAAATATATATATATACACACGTGTATATATATACACATATGTATAGAGATATACCAATATACATATATATCCACATGTTGACACAGAAAGCTATTTTCTTTTTTTAGAAACCTATGCATCTAAGAGTATCTTCTACTCCAGACCATGAACTGATATGAATTACAATAAAAAAATTGATAATTAAGGCACAAAAAATGTCCCTCAAAATGCAAGTCATACTCCAGTGTCATTTTGTTTTTTAAAGACCTTTAGCAATTTCTTTAAGAAGCTTGAAGCTCAAAGTCAACCTTTACACGTGGTTTCTTTTGAATTAATTTGTATTGTTATTGCATAAATACACCATCTGTCAAACACAGAATACCTGTAAAATCAGCCTGTGAGATTTGTTGGTGCAAAATTTAACCCTTTCCAGCTCTCCCAAAGACAGACCCTCTTCTCATTCCCCCAATGCCAGCCCAGAACACTTTTTAATATGTGCACAGACACATTTGACACTGTCCATTCAGGTGAGGAAAGGGTTAATACACTGCCCAGCAGTGTCCTATCATAAAATGGCCACTTGCAAACAGCTAACCGCACGAACGCCCAGCCCAGATTTCAGCTAGTTCTGGAGGTTGGGAATACTTCTTTTTTGCTTGGCGGGGGAATGGAGATTTCTTTCAAGGGTCCCCAGCCCTGCCAGTTCCTCAGAGCCCAATCTCATCTTGCTATCTGAACGCCAAGACTGAATGGGATGCTCATAACGTTCAGGGAGAAGATGAAATGGGCAGTGAAGTGGCAGATATGGGAACCTTTGCTGGCCCTGATTCATTCAGAGGTTACAGGCAAGGGAGGGACAAAGAAGGGTACACGGAGAGAAAAATAGAGTTACATGTGTGGAACCTAATAAATGGTAATTGACGAGTCTGCTTTTGCAAGTTGAGGTAGGAGAGCCTGAGCTAGAGGGCTTCTGAGCATTGCTTCTCTCATTTAACACACTAATGCTCAGCATATCTCAGGATACAACCTGTAAGAGGATCTTTTGTTTATAAATGCCTACTTACAGCCTTGTGAACATCCAATACTATGGTGTCTGACATGGGTGAGAGCTATCATATCACTGCTATTGCGTATCTTGGGCCATGCTGAACTTCTCTCAGGAAATCAGCGCCAGGAATAATAGCAACATGCTACTGGACACCCTGTCTGGACAGCTAAAGCTTTGGCTAGCAGGGACAGTCATATTTATTACAGAGATATGGCCCACCAAGAGGGATTATACAGAATGGCAGAGAAATATAATGCAGTTTGCTGCTTAACTGGACCAATTTTATGTTTACTCAGACAGATGTGGGAAAATTTCAGCAGCTGAAACTAAATGCAGTTCTTAAAAAATGATAGAGGGGAAAGAATAAAAGACTATAAATAAAGACCTGTAATGAGCCGGGACACACCAATCAGGAGCAGCATAGCCAGAGAGAGTCTGTTTTCAAGCAGAACTTCTCTTGAGAAAATCTGGGTTTGGTTTTGTGCGATTAGGTTTGTCATGTGTCGTCAACCGCAACAGAAAAGTGGGAGCAAACAGCCCTGGAGCAAGTGGTACGATCACCATACAGCGGTGGCTATATCCCTTACAGGAGCTGGGTGGGGTAAGGGGAGCTCTGAAGTACATGCTGGGGAACTTCCCTCTACAACCTGATGGAGAGTGAGAGCAAGAGTGAGAGAGACTCCCAAGTCTCACTGCAAGCAAGTGAGATCGAGAGAGTTGTTAGAGCTGGAACAACAGGGGAATTTCTTATGGGCTAAACAGTAAGTGTGCTGGAAAGGGAAACATGGCTGGTCCTCAGCAACGTTCATCAAAGTTAGAAACTAAAACCATCGTTGTGTTATTGATGTCTGCAGAGAAGTTTTGCATTTTTAAATTTTTTGGCAGCAATACAGAAATAACTACACGTCCCAGGGCTTACCGCCAGGCTGAGTCACTGACTGCTTCAGGTGAAGGGATCGATATTTCAAACTGAAAACCTGTGTAGCCCTTATCCTGGCTGCTAGATTTCTATTTCAAAGGACAATGAGAGACCAGGCCACTGAGGGGGTTGCCCTGACAACTACAATGGCACTATTAGATCTCCAGACTTTGCAAGCATGAAGGCTCTGCAATACCATATGCCAGGCAGAAACGCCTAAGCACACTCCAGAAGAACCAGCTCCTGAACCAGACTTAGTCCAGCTGGGTCAGTGGGGATCCCGCATGGCAGCTAAGTGAGTGCATCTGCCTGCGCTGCTACACCAGCACCATCATACTCTCCACACTACCTTCAAAGAACAAGCACAGGTTTTTTGTTCTTTTCCTTAATTCTGAGCCTTGCCCAAAGCAACCAAAACAAATTTCCAATCATTAATACATGAAGCTGTTTTCTCCCTCTTACATCAGTTTTTAGAAAGGAAGAAAATACCTATTTTCCTCTAAACTAGTACAACACCACAAATCCAAAACAGTAAGGTGCACGTTTAGCCTGGTCTTTGCACTCAAAAAAGCAGTAGCTGGGGAATTCAGGAATAATTTAAAAAACTGCTTGGGATTCCTCTTGCACAGCACCAGGGCAGTAAGACTTCTGGTAATCGTCATCTGGGGCTCTCAGCCCTGTTACCGGCTTCTACTGATGAGATTTGCTTTATTTAGGTATGGCTGCATTCCTGACTCAAAAGAGGTTTTCCCTTGCTTTAGGTTTTGAAGATGAGTATGCCCGAACAGCTGTAAATCGAGTCACCTGCCAGTTCAGCAGCTGGATAAGGAATCTGGAGGACAGCAGTAAAGTGAAAACACAGTCTGTAACTGCATGGGGAGCAGGATGAGCTGGGAAAACCTTCTACAGCTACTTTCTTTCATTATTATTCCTAATGTAAACCAGAATCTGCTTTCTTAGTGCTCAGATAGAAGGTTTTCCAGAGCACATCACCTGGCAAATGGGACAAAGACCCTCTCCTTGCAAAAGGTTAAATAGCTCCACTGCATTTAGCTAACACTAGAGATTCATTGTTTGAATGGAAATATCTTTAGTAGCAGACAGAAGTCTCTACAAATTAGGCCTGTGTTTCTTACCATTTGTACATTTGTGCCTGAAAATAGTGATATTTACTTGACATTGCTAAGGCCCCAGGCTGTTTTTCCCTTGAATCAGAAAAGAAAGTCACCTTCGCTGTGTGAGGACAAAGTGTTCCTTTTGATGAGCATCCACATGTGGCTATGGAAGAGCACTTTAAGGCAGAACTAGGACAAGAAAGATAATAGGGGCCTGACTATTTCTAAGCTCACTGCGGGGAAACCAGATGAGGTCCTGTGCACACTCCTACCCCAAGTTATAGTGTAGCTCCTTGCCTCTCTCCTACTTGCATGCAGTCGGTCTGTGCACCCACCTGTAACTGGCAGCTGACAAAAATTTTTGCAGGTCTGTGGCAAAAAAAAAACCAACAACAAAAAAAAAACATCAAGGGGCTTTGTATGTACTGATTATAGAAAAGAAATTTATTAATGAGAAATACTGTGAATGGGCATACACTTGCAGGTCTGAGTGTATGATCTGCACAAAAGGAAATTTGGCATAGAAGTTCACGTATGTTTAAAAAAGAAAAATAGAAAATGTGCCTGCTCTGTTTGTTTGTGGGAATGACAAGAGAAACTTTACATTTTGGAGAGGCAAAGATGTCTCTGACACTCTTGAGGCGGTATCCTAGGAAAAGATAGGTGAGAGGGATGATTATACTTCTTTACAAGAGAACTGACTCAGATTAACAGGAGGAAGGAAGTATTTATTCTAGTCACCAGTGACCTGAAGATAAGCCAGTCCAGGAAGAAAAAAACCCTGGAATATTCTTTAATAAAAGTCAGTGACACTATAACCCTCCCACGCATCAATGGGAGGAAAAGTGTGAGGGTGGATCTCCCTATCAGACCAGCCATTTCTTTCCCTTTCTGTACATCTTCTCAGCACCAGAAATTATTCCCAAGCATGTTCCAAGTCATGATTTGCTTAGTTTCAATCTCTCTCCCCTTCCACTCTAGACCCATTTCTTCAGAGTCCTTCTCAACAGAAGTGAGATCTGTATCACATTTGGACTTCCAATCTTCACACAACAAACACTCAAACTACTGTGAGACATGCTGTCAACATGCAGATTGCAGTGCCTCGGGCACCCACACGGGAAAAGTCTGAAACAACTTCCTTGCCCCTCTTTCTTAGAGAATTATTCATCACTGCTCCTCCTTTCCCTCCCACCTTCTGCAGCAAGCACCCAGCCGCCCATGCCCACCCATGTCTGCTGTACGATGTAGCTATCCCCTGTTTGGTTTGGACACTGAGTGCTGAGGAGGTGAGTGGGATATGCCAGCCCCTGCAGGCTGCTCTGTACGCTCTGTTCTCAGGGCTGTTTGCTGTGCGGGCCGCAGGCTTCAGGCCTTTGAAGGGTTGAATACCATCTTTTGATTTACCATGGCTGATGGGGTATGGGAAAGCTTTACAACTGAAATACACAGAAGAGTTAAGGAAAAAAAAAAAAAAAATAAAAAAAGAAAAGAAAAAACAATATAGGAAAGACCTTAATAACCACACAAATGATAATAAGTAATTAAATGGAATAGATCAAAGAGAGAAGGGACAGCTCTTAGTAATAGTATTAAATGACTTATAAGAAAATCACAATTAAATAACTTACCACTCAAAACAGTCTTTGTTTATACGCATCTGTCATAGGTTAGGCACTCGGGGGTGTGCTGACTCATAGCTAGTCAGCACTGAGCATACTCAGGTCTTCAGAGGTGGTGCTGATGACTGTTTCTCACTGGTAAGGGGATTTTGGCAGGGTCAGATAATGAAGATTTGGTTCTTGTTTGTGACATTTTGGCTATGAAAGTCTCCTTAAAGAGTTAGATGTGACTTACAGTAAACAACTGAAAATGAATGGCTCTGGTAAAGTCATTCCTCCTCAAATTCTGCTTCTTCAACAGCAAGGTAAGTTTGCCATTTTGATAGAAGGAAAGTCCTGCTTCAAGGAATATATCTGACAGCTTTATAAATCTGAACAGAAGAGAGGTGAAGCTCAATCTAGGTTCCAACAGTCTAAACTACCCTTCTCTTTAGCTGGGCATAGAGGAAGAGTGCTGACAGGTTTCCACTGATGCAGCCTGTAGTCACTTTTGGGGGAAGACTCACCCTCACAAAAGTTTCTAGCTAAAAAGCTGGCAAATCTGGCATACGCATTGCTTCAGTCCCTGCAACTACACAAAAATAGCCTTCAGTTAACACAGTGTTTGGTTTATAGATTTTGTCCCTGTATTAAGCCATCAATGACATATCTCTTTCTAAACATGTGTGGACCATATGTCAATTCTTTTGACATAGCCATGTCTTTTAGATGCCAGATAGTAAGAGTTGAACAGTCCACCTCTAGGCTAGGTGATGGCACAACAGACCCCAGTGAGTGTTAAAAGTGACCAATGCCAGTATTGGGAAAATATTGTCTGCCAGCATGATATAAGGAAAACTGGAAAGACTATGCTGTAAAAAATTCTAAGTATATTCAGGGTAATCTAAATATAGCCTCCTTGTATTCACATAGGGTCTAAGTCTAGGAGGCCTTGAACACCCAAAAGGAGCAACTCCCCCTATTCTCATTGATTTTAAAGGAAGATGAAGATATAACAAAATCAAACAAGTAGTACCTTTCTCAGAAGAAAAAGTGATAATTTTTGATGAAGTCTGACAGTTTTCATGCTGTAGTACTTTTCATGTGGGAGTATCAAAGGCGACAGAAGCAGCACTTACTAAAATACTACCACATCTCTGGCAGGTTGCAAAGTATTCTCTCTTCAACAAAGAGAGGAACTAAGGCATGCAAGGTAAAAGAACTGGCTCTGGGTTACAAGGTGGTAGTGAAGAGCTAAGCAGATACTCAGCTGCCCCACCACTTCGCCAACAGAAGCATGCCACTGCCAATCTTCCAGTGATTAAGTTATCCTCTAAGAAAAAAATGGCTAGCAATAATTGCCAAGAAAGGAAACAGTGGGGGAAAAAAAAAAAAATCTCATTTTGCCAGATTATTAGCACCAACTGTATTAGATCAGAAGAAAATGCAGACACACACATACATATATATATACGCACTGGAGTTTTGTGAAAGATTCTCTTTGCACATGTAAGAATGGTCAACAGCAATTCTTTTGAGCTGTTCTCCAGAGAAACTCTGCAAATCTTTGAAATTTTCCTTCACTGTAAGTCAATATAGGTAGAGATGGCTATCATCAGAGTGCTGTTTCTCTTTATTTGAGAAATTACTGTCATAGCTGAAGTTGATCTATTCCCTCTGTCCTCTAGGCCAGTCTGGACAGCACAGCAACTGCTCCTATGCTAGCCAGACACTCAATAGTGGTTTACACTTCTTCAGTCAAGCTAAGCAGAGCATATACGTATTCCAAACAGGAACTCTATAAGACTGCATTTTCTTTTTTTCTTTTTTTTTCTTTAATAAAAAGCAAGGGTTTCTATAGCCCTTTAGATGGAGACTCTTTGCTTTTAAGAGATATGAACTTGTTTAAATCTATCTTCTTCTCTTCACTTTCCTATTCCAAAAGCTGATATTAGGGTCTGACTTGCACTTTCAAAGCCAAAAAGACACTAGAAGCAATTTAAAAAAAAACGAGCTAGTTCCAAAAGACAACTGCTGTACAACATATTGCCCAGGTGAGGATGAGGAACCCTAAAATCACCACTCAAGCTCACCTGTGGTGGAGCAAGACCTTGATAAACTTACCATATCTAGCTAGGACAGGAGTTAAAAACCAAGAACCATTATACAGGTATGGGTGTATTATACTTTTTTTGCCCTCTACAGACATGGTTTGCTCCTGATATCACCAGAGTAGGGCTTTGAAGATGCTGATGCTGTTAGCTCAAAAAATGCGAAACCTTGTCCCAGTGGGGCTTAGAATTTTGAAAGCTGACAAAAGCTTTCACAGACCATGCACACATCTTCACATAGAGTACCCTACATATTAAAAGAGGTTTAACATTTCGCACTATCATGATAGTTCTGCCTCTTTGACTCAGAATCTCTTCTTAGTTATATTTCTGGATTCAAATGAAGCAACAAGTTGCATCACTGAAAAGTGAAAGAAAGCTTCAACTCATTTATTTACATTCTTTAAAAAGGCTATTTGTCATTCACTACAATACTTAAAGACTGGCAAGAAAATGGATTGAGGCTAATCTAATAGCACATTCATTCTCAAATTTTTTTTATTGTTGTTATTGTTGGACTTGTTTCTAATTGTCTTTTTTATTATTTTCTGGGAAAATGTAACTCTAAGGAGACAGAACACAACCCTTTGGGATGGGGGGATGCACTTTTATTATTGTTGCCTTCATTTTAATAAAGACACAATAAAAAAAAATCAGGCTTTTTTACTAGATATAAAAAGCCCTGAAGGCTGAAACAGATAGCAATTGGAAAAATAGAAATAATTAGCAAATTAGTAAAACAGACCAAGTTGTATCAAACGCTGCCAAATTCTGCAAAGGGCATGGGATTCACAGGACTTCTGCTTGCCACTATATCCATTTTGCTTCCCTCCCATGTTTGCCTTTGACTGTTTTGAGTGATGCTGGATGAATGAGGGATGTAACTGATCAAAAGATGGACCAAGCAGCATGTCTCACACAGAGCTCACCAGTCCCAGATCAAGAAAGGAAACTTAAAAACTTAAAGACTTAAAAACCAACACTGTCCATAACAAAGAACTGACAGCAAATCTTCATGCAGCAATGCAGAAGAGAATTTCTCTCTGCAAGAGAATATCATTACGAAGGTCTTGGCAGTTATTTTAGAAATCAATCCAATCCAGTCAAACCAACAGAAATTAAACAAAATTATTAAAAAAAACCACTAATCACAAGCCCAAACTAATAGTGAAGGGGCAGTGGAAGGTTTTTATACGATACCTAAATTGACCATAAGTTTGACACGGCCTCCATCCAGCTCCAGCCGCAGAGTGTCAGCAGAGTCTCGTGAGGTGGTTGCCATCAACAGCCCATAAGCACGCTGGGACATGAAACGGAAGGACACGTCTTCTGCTTCTGTATGCATGACCATAGGCATGATGATCTTCATGTACATGCTGCCATCATAGCTCAAGATAGAGGCCTCTGTAAGGAATCAGCAAAAAAAAAGAAGTTACGCTTCTGTGCGATCTTCATTCCTGAAGAACCCTAACATCTATCACAGAGCACTGTGTTTCCAGAAACCATACCACTCACCACAGAAAGATATGTAACTGGGGAAAAACACAGCAACTGTTTAACTGCATCCAGCAACCCTATGTGGCAAGTATGGGCAGTAAACATAAAGATATGGTAATCACCACAACTGGAGGCAGCAGCACCCATGGAGACACAATCCCGAAGGACAAGTGTGTTAGCACAGGGCCATCTTGTGATAATGAACTGGCAAAGCCTCCATTTTTCACATCTTCCAGAAAATGCAATCTCTTCCCTTAGCCCAGCCTTCCCTAGCACTAGCTGTAATGACTACTTTAAATAATGTCTACAACACTTCTACCAGAGCATTTAGTCTTGCCTTTGAAGGCTCAAAGTTCCTATTTCTGGTACTCTTAAGAGCCGTTGCTTATTTAGAGAGGAATTTCAGTCCATTGCTAGCACTTCAAAGAAAAACAACAACTGTATGAAGCAAGTTTCCTAACAGGTCTTTTCTCCATCAGATTTGTGCTGGTTTGTGATTTTATATTTTTCCCCTCCTTACTAACCACTAATGTTAGTAGAGCTCTGCTGACACAACCAATGCCACTGCAATGCAAATGAAGAATGAAACAAACCAAACTCCATTCCAAGTTAAAGTGTCATTCAAACACAGGAAAAGTCAGGAGATGGAGGCACAATGACAGCCAGGAGCAGGAAAAGGAAAAAACAGTAAGGAGAGAAATTCTATTTTTCTATCATCTCTGAGGATGTCAAAGAAAATGGGAAGTTCGGCTGAGGAAAGGAGTTGTAGTCCTTAACATTCTCTATTTGTTCAGGGTCTTGCCTCCAGAAACTGATACTCTTCTCTAAGGGGTTAGCATTAAAGTCTTGTGATAGAACTGCAGCACCCACTATAGCATGGCAATCATTGTTTCAGTCCGGCAATATGCTCCAAAGCATTTTTATCCACAAAATTTACAAATCTACATAAATATATTAATGTATGAATCAGAGCGTCTCTTCTCCCCACAGCCAACCCCTACCAAAGGCAGAGCTGTAGAGATTGCTCCATGTAGGACTTCTACCAGAAAGCTACATATAAGAATCCCAGAGGCTGAAAAAAAAGACCAGTTCAGCCCCCTAGGCACATGGAAGGATTGCTCCATAAAGCATTCTTACCAGTGCCTCATCCAGTTTAGCTAGTTTTCTCAAATGGTTGGGATTCTCACCAGGCACCCCAGACACAGCCCAGAAAGCTAGCACCCCATCTAATATAACCAACTGCAACAACATGTATTTGGAATCTAGATGTTCTCCTTATGTTTCACCCCTTTGTCCCATATTTTCCAGCCAGGCCACTGATGCTGACAGGAGCGGAACTTCTAGAGAGAAACAGCAAGCTTGGCAGAGCCAATCCTTACATCCTTTCAATGCCTAAATGTTAGATGCTAGAGTAGGGTAGATGGACAGGAAACAGGAACAGCCATATGTCCATACTGGAAAGGTCCCATGGCTGGCTCCACGATGGCCAGTAACAGAACTGCAGTGTGTAATAAATGGTCAGAGGTGATAAACAGGGATATAAGTATCAAGCTGATACAGTGACAGAGGAGACATGTATATGGTTACAAAACGTTTGGTGGGGATCACTGTGGTTGTGCTGGTGCAGCGACCTACTGCACTAACAGCTGGTATGCAGCACCTCTCTGGTCATGGGACATATAAGCCCATTAAGAAGAAAACATTTCTGGGAGCACCATCAAAATAAGATGGCTGTGAACAGCATCATCCTTATTCACCCGTCTTCTTAGCTGCACTCCGCATATACTGTCATGGTCCGTACACACAAAGCTCTCTACATGCAACACCCACTCAGCCATACATACACCTTCTGGGTACCGGCTGTCAGTGCTGCCCTAGGGACTCACATCTTCGCTTGGCCAAGAAGCAGAGAAAGAAAGCAAGCTGCTTTTTCAAGGTGGGGGAATGGTTTCTTCTATTCAAAGCGCAATTCTCTTCCCCCTCACGTCTGCACCTCTTACTTGCCACCCACAGCTGCAAGCTAGAACTAAATGTACTGTATATTATACATACACTCAAAGGCAATGCGTATGTACACACAAACCCTCCTTGCTCTCTTTCCTCTCTCTCTCTGCGAATTGTATTAGAAAATGCAGTGAAGCATGAAATGGCTCTTTTGACGCCTTCAGCTCAGATGTGCCTTGCATGAAACAGTTGCTTGCCGTAGCGCCTGAATAGCTGCAAGAAGGGGGCTGGAGGATATCAGGACTACGAGTGAGAGTAGCTGACACAAGTGCCCCAGCTTGCTGCTTCATTCTTCACAGCGCCATGCGTTAGGTGCTTTAGAAACATGAGCTTTCTGCAGACACCAGAAGACAACAAACCAAAAGTGTGGTAATAATGAGTCTCTTCCCTTCAAAAAGAATTCCTGTCCTTTAGCTCCACTGATCCAATTGCCAGAAAGTTACTGTCCTTAGAAAGAAATCCCAACCATTATTCCACTTACGTAAGACAGACCTGAAGAACACCCAGAATTGCTGAAGATGGCACAAAAGTCTAGAGACTGTTTCAACTGACATCCCACAGTAGCCTAAATCAGGTATTACTGTCCCTTCTCTGGCCAGTCTGCTACAAACAGGGAGCAATGAATCCTTGTTACAAATAAGCAAATAAAATTAAATAGCCTGAAATAGCTGAAAGCCTCCACACAACCATAGGAGATGATGAGTTTCTGTTCTTGTGGGTGCCCTGTGCTGTCCTCAGCCTGGCCTAGCTTAGACCACCTATGCACTTGACATCTTTTAAAAATAAAGAGATTTCATTCTCACCTTGCAAGTCTTCACTATCTGGAGTATCTGGGAGCTTTTTCAGCACATCTCCTCGCAAGCAGACCATTCCCTGCAGCTACAAGAATACCCCTTCAGAGGAGGGTATTGCCTAGTAGCAGTCATACAAATAAAACCTATCTCCTTGTCCTGACAGTCCCCAAAACTCGAGGAAAGCATGTTACAGCTGAGCAACACATACAGCAAATCTGCTCAGGGTTGAATGTAACCTGGCAGCAACTAGGTGACCTCAGCCTCCTAGGCACATGCGCTGGCAACTTCTGCCTGAATACAGGCAGCCATTTGATTGCCCTCGGCCATCTGCAGCAATGGGACTGTAATGCTTTTGTTCAGCACCATAAATACAGGCATCAGCACAGTTATCCAAGTTGAAAATGCATGCACATTCCTTCCACCCTTCTACTTTTAGGGTAGCTATTATACTTGGATGTCTCACAGACACATGCATAGGAGCAGTGGGTGAAACCATGTTTGTTTCAGAGACCCACAGATTTGTACAGACAAAAAGATCCAGAGTGGCATTTATTTGTGATCCCAAAGCCAGAAGCTTCATTGCAATTAGCTTGGAGATGGGAAGAGGAAGAAACCGGGTGCTGATTCAAAACCACCCTGACATACTGCCAGAGATCTGTGAAAATCAATATGTTATTAGGAGCGATTAGGTTCCCAGTCTTGTGCTCTGAGACCCTGCCAGCTTTAATTTTACACTTAGCATCCAAAGGAGCAATTCACTGCTGCTTCCCCAGAAGGCTCTGCACAAACCTCCTGGGGAGATGGCAACAGGCATATTCTTAGAATACAGACAGAAAAATATTCAAGACCTCTTCATGCTCCTTCTCCTGCTTTCTAACCTTTCTCTTGTATTAATCTCCATTCTTTGCCTCTTTCCTTTCTTCTCCTTTTTAGTTTTTTCTGTAGTCTCCTGTTCTTCCCTGTGGTCTCTTTCCCCTGCCTCCCAGACTACAATATAACTTTTTTCCTGAATTTTCCAGGAAGATGACAGTGCAAAAACAAGGAAAAAATATACTCCTTTCGCAAAAAGTTTAGCTGAAGTCACCAATGACAGCAGTTCGGGGCATACAACATATTCCCCCAGCTACATTTGCAAGAGTCAGCTATCGCCACCCGCTCCCACCAAACAGAGCTTCCAGAAACAAGCGTCACCAACTGGAGAGGCACGAGACGCCTGGCAAGGAGCAACTGTGGAAAACAGGTTTGCTGGTTCAAAACTACGGGGAAATAGACACCAAACGTTTCCACCTTCTCACAAAAATTCAAATATCCTTAAAGAAAAAGTGCCAAAGCTTTGTATCCACAAACCAGACAAAACTTTCCTGTAGGCCTTACACAGCACACCTCTTTCCCTCCCATATCCACTAGCAGACACACGGCCACAAATAAAAACAGCCTTGATTTTCTAAAAAAGAAAATTACACTTAAAACAAAAAACCCAAACAAACAAACAAACAAATCAGAACTGAAAAAAAGGCCTAAAAAAAAGAAAAAGGAATCCTCATTCTTGTCCAAGTGGATTCCATACAGATGAATTTCAACAATGTGACAGAAGTCTGTCACATAATTTGGGGAGCCTGAATGTAATCACTCAGACTGAAATCTGACTAGTACCCAGGAGATAATGCTCCTTTTTTGGTGGAAAAAATGTCATGGGAACAGAACATGAAACGTCAAGTGCTCCCAAGAGCTTACGACCTTGCACATCATCCAGCAAGATGGGAGCCAGGAGCTGTGGGGCTCCCAGGGCCGGGCCTTGCTGCCCCGGGGCTGTCCCACACACCCAAGGAGGCCATGACAGACCTTCAGATGGTGGCCGGGTCCAACCAACAGCCCAGGAAACATCATGGAGATGAGGCAGGCCAGGGGTCAGGCCGGGAAGTCAATCCGCAAGCCAGGGCTAAGATCAGGTGCCACGACTGCCAGGCAGGGTCACGGTGACAGGGATGGGACATGGGCCTGGCTCAGCAGGGCCCATGGCCAGGCAGGGCTGTGGCATTGCTGGGGCAGGGGCTGATGGCCCCAGGGGGCTGACGTGGGCTCCTGGGCTGTGGGCAGGCAGGGGAAGCCCCAGGGGGCTGACATGGGGTCCCAGGCCATGGGCAGGCTGGGGGAGCCCTGGGGGCCAGGCAAGGCCTGTCGGTGCCCTGCGGGCCTTGGTGGTGTGCAGCCACAATACTGTGCTCTGGCACTGCTCCTTGCTGACCCAGAAGAAAAGTCCATGTTTACTAAATGCAGTATGACACCTTTTGCAGCAAATTGGATTTTCCCTGGATGTCTCCCATCTAGGTGCCACTGGACCTCACCTGTAAATGTAATTCACTAGCGCTGAGAGGGACAACGACAGAAAACACAAAACCATCTTTCAATACCCGCCTAAAAAAGACCATTGTATTAAAATAAGAATGGGCTTTATTAGTCTAGCAAAATACCCTGCAATTAATATCACTAATCATCCACTGATAGGTTTATTGTGCTAGGAAAAACAAAGCTATTCCACTTTAAATATTTCAGCCTGACAAGATGTCAACAGCACTGGAAACTCATGAAGATAAAACAGTTAAAATCTTGGACACGTATAACCACAGAAACGTAAAGAACCTGGACTGGTTTTGCTGGTTTTGACAGTGCTTATTCTCCATCACAGACAAAAGTATTTTTGCAACATCAATCCTAATTTTGATTTGCTTCAAATTAAGATGACGCCTGCCTTCCCTACTTCCAGTGGGTATACAGCTGCTTTACAAAAGGACCTTTGTTTCTGGAAGCTCAGCATACCATTACCCCAGCTCCCTCACTCTGTTCTAGACTAAGTAAACCCCTTTCGTTCAACTTCTCCTAGCTTTTATTTTCTAAAACTTGTCTCTTCTGCTTCTCACCTCCATCTCCTCTCTGATCTGTATACTACTTTCTTAAATTCAAATGCTCCAATTTGAATAGCATACATCAGTTAAGACCAAACGGGCACTAAAAGTGGAATAATTACATAAGACATCTTTATCGGTACAATGTGTACAAAATATTTCCAAATGAGCAGCAAATGACAAAGATAATAGAGCTAGCTTCAAGGCATTCACCACATTTTCAGGGATGCAAAAATAGTGGCGAAGCAGTAATAATAAGTGTCACTTGTAAGGCCGCTGCTATAGACGAAAATTGCTAGCAGATGTTTACATAGGCCAGATAACATCCAGATGAATATTTTTCATGAAACACATTTTTTCAAAACCTTGCAAAATGTATTTAATAACATTATTTAAAACATTGCATCACTTTTAACATACATTGAAGTCTGAAAATAGCCCAGAATTACAGGTTGGTTCATATAAAATAAGAAATTCCTGAAGAACACCTGAAGTGCAAACCACACCTATTTATTTATCTAGAAAGTCAGAACAGAATAAATACCCTATTCACCACTTCCCTTTCCATACCACTGTCTCCTCCCTGTTCCAGTATCTTATGTATTTCCTGTCCCTTTCCTTTGTGGTTTTTCCAAACACAAGCAGAAACATCAAATTACTGCAGAAAAAAATATCACTTAAGTATCCACAAAATGGAAGACATACAAAAATCTAGGCAAAGAAGGCAAACTAAGAGCCCCAAGCAACACATTTATATGAAAGTGCAGGGTTCAGTGCAAGTACTATAACGTCCGTTTTCAGACAAAAAAAAAAATTTAGCTTGATTCATAAAGTTTAGACATTGAAATTACTTTTGTTATGAACAGAAGCATTTCTGAATTTTTTTCAGAACTACACAATTATTTTTTTTCTGAATCCAAAATTAACACCTTGCTTTTCTAGTTCAATATTATAAGGAAGTTATATAATACCAAAATCCGGTAAACTGGTCTTGAGAATTTTCAGCTCAAAGTGGGCAAAATCTCAAGGAACTAGTTAAAACTGTGAAGTTTCCACCATTGTAAGGGAAAATCACATCAGATTTGTTACTGCCTACAACAAAAGCTTCAATAGAGACCTTCTAAATTTTAAACTGACCTAGAAAAGGCATATTAGGATCCAGGATCCCAAATCTCCCTCCATTATAAACCTCACAAGCCTTTGCGCTCTGGATTCTAGTTTTGTTTAACTTCTGTAATGAACCAACTCTCCAGCTCCCAAGGCTAACCTGTGGCTACCCTACGAAGAAGTATGTACCAGCTTCCATCAGCATCAGGCTTAGTATGTGCTTCCTCTCCTCCTGTGGTCACCACACACAAAAGAGGATAAGTTAATTCAGGGGTGTTGTCAGGTGGGGAGTTAAAACAAACAAACAAACAAAACAAAACCCCAGCCTTTAATTCACAATGAAAGGTATTATCTAATAAACTTCGCATCTCTCTTCTTCAGGCTGTAATCATAAAGAACTGGGCGAGGGAGGAGCTGTAAGAGCACTGGGTAGCACAGTAGAAATATTTGCAGACAAAGGAAACCGTAGCTTGTAAATGTTATTGCTAGCCCTGGGAGGTGATGAGCGAGTCTATATTGCCATACTGAAGCTTGGCAGAGACACAAGGGGAACCAAGAAGGAGCACGTGGGCTCTTCAAACTTACTCCAAATGTCACTCTAACATTTACAGAGCTGTTTACAACTATTTGGGAAGAAATCTCTGGCAAGAAGGCTAAGGGTAGAAGAAGAATTGCTCCTCAAAGCCAAGAAGTGGAATAAGGAAGGCATGGGGAAATCTGCTACTAAAATGATAGTCTTGACAGTTTGCATTACATGGGTGATACACCTTAGAAAGTGATGTGACTTCTGTTTCATTCGAACATCTCCGAGTCCTCTCCATGGCACTGTCAAGGTGCATGAAGCATCTGATCACTGTCTTCTCAGTAGTGTTCACTAAGAAAGAGGCATTACAGCGAAGATGGAGTTTGACTCATCTCAGAGGTGTACAGTGAAAAAAAGAGGCAACAGACACAATTTGCAGCAAGGGAAATTCCAGAAAATTATAAGGAAAAAATTACACAACGAGGGTAGCCACACACTTAACAGAAACACTGAAGAAACTCCACCCCTGGAAATTTTCAAAATTCAGCTGGATAATGCCCTTAACAACCCACTCTGCTTTTGAAGTTGGCCCCACTTGGAGCAGGCAGCTGGGACAGAGACTTCCAGAGACCCCTTTCAACCATATTTATTCTATGACAAGTGCCAGAAATCACAAATTTCACTGCATATTGCACTGTTTCACAGACATCACCTTACACCTGCAAGTTGCTACTGATCTGAGATGGAAGAAGTTTTGTCTTGTGAGTTATCACATAACGGGAATCCTGCTTACAGCATGTTGTCAAGACTGAAGAAACAGAAGATTCAAAGCTTTGCTCTCCTACAGGCACTGTATGTCCTTGGGCAAATTCTTTAGCCCCGCTGACTCATCTCAGAACAATTACAGTTAGGAACCAAACATACTGTGACACTACTAAACACATCCGACTTTTGTGCTTTCAGTCCTTTTCTCCCACAAGCCAGGATGTTCTTACTGAACTGGTGTGTCACACACTGCCAACATCTCCCAATGGCTGCTGACTCTCAGGTGACAATTGAAAGGCTTCTAAGGGTGACTGTCAGCAGTAAAATTTGCATTACTTCCCCAAATTTCCAGGAGATGAGGGCTATGCTATAAAATCCACAGATGTGGGAAAGCTACTAAAAAGGCAGTTATCATCAGCCTACCATCTTTGAAAAGCAAGGTTGTAATGTGAACTACATTCATAACCTTGTGTAAAAGCACAACCTCCCCTCAGTTCTGTTTTTTGAATACTGGAAAGAAAAACAGTAACTTATATTGCCTCTGGCTGTTTATTTAAGGAAGGTTCACAGCATGGACCAGACAACCCTCAACTTCCTTTTCCTCCTTTTTCTGATCTGACAGCCCCCAAACCCTGAACTTCCTGAAGTCCTGGAAGAGGTGCTTTAAGAAGACAGGGAGCAGAGGGAAAACATGGGTCTACAAACTGTAGGGTAAACTTGTCCACAAAAATCACAGGTATACCATAGTGTTTTTGAAAAAGCAACAATTCTTCAACCCAGGAAATCTCTGAGTTAGGAGGGGGCTGAAGTGAGAGACTGCAACGCTAAAAATAAGTAGGCAGAGGAGCTGGGTAACTATAACGTAAGGCAAGCAGCTTCATGGAAACGGGAATATCACAAGACTCACAAAGGCTGGCAAATAGGTCATCTTTGGGGGAAGCCCGATACAACAGCGTAGGTAGCAATGAGGAAGGTAACAACAGCATACATGCTGTGGAAAAATACAGGTGTCGTGGTTTAACCCCAGCCAGCAACTAAGCGCCACGCAGCCGCTCACTCACTCCCCCCCCATCCAGTGGGATGGGGGAGAAAATCGGGAAACGAAGTAAAACTCCTGGGTTGAGATAAGAACGATTTAATAGAACAGAAAAGAAGAAACTAATAATGATAATGATAACATTAATAAAATGACAACAGTAGTAATAAAAGGATTGGAATGTACAAATGATGCACAGTGCAATTGCTCACCACCCGCCGACCAACACCCAGCCAGTCCCCGAGAGGCGATTCCCCGCCCCCACTTCCCAGTTCCTAAACTAGATGGGATGTCCCGTGGTATGGAATACACCGTTGGCCAGTTTGGGTCAGGTGCCCTGGCTGTGTCCTGTGCCAACTTCTTGTGCCCTGGCTGGGCATGAGAAGCTGAAAAATCCTTGACTCTAGTCTAAACACTACTGAGCAACAACTGAAAACATCAGTGTTATCAACATTCTTTGCATACTGAACTCAAAACATAGCACTGTACCAGCTACTAGGAAGACAGTTAACTCTATCCCAGCTGAAACCAGGACAACAGGATAACACGTAATCTGGTGTTTCAGACTACAACTTCCAAACTTAAAATATAAGATAAACTAAGCTGAGTTTATAATACTAGGACCTGGGGGAAGGTCCTTTCAGAGCCTTTTGTTCTCCTATCGCAGAGCTGCTGCTTTCCCTAAAAACATCTGCAAAACCACTAATCCCAGGGTGGTGCCTGCCTGAAAGCAATGCTCATTCAGTGCAGCACATACAGGGCAGAAATGATGACACTGATTTCCAGGCATCCCACAGGCTCTGTCCACTCCTAATGAAGTCATCAGCAGAGATGCAATGGCCAGGGCTGCTCACCCAGCTAATTGCAACCACTGTCCAATTATTGTAACCATGATAAAGAGGAAAAGAGAAGCAGAAACTAGTAGTTGGCATGGGATGGCAGTTGATATTGCCAAGATAGTGAAGGCCGAAGCAAAAGCTGCATGTTCAAGCCTGTAAATTTCACTAGCAGATAAAAGAAATTAAATCCTACTTTCAAGTAGTAGGCACTGCCTTTTGAAAACATGGCTGTCCTGCAGACCAAATTCCACTGGTACCTGTAAAGAAATGTGTTTATAAAAAAAGAATTTCAGATAAAAAAGGAAGAAAAAAAGAATTGATGTAGGCAAGTATGGTGCTTCTGTACTAATGATGACCCAAATTACCCAGAATTTCCTTGTTTAGATAATTAAAGGAATGTCCATGAGCTGTCCCTCTCTGACTCCAAACATGACCAAGTACGGTTTCTCTCTTACAAAATCAGTATCTCTTGGTAATGACAGAGTTAGCAATTCATAGTCCAAAATGCTAGTTATAATTACGCAGAATCATACAGTTATTAAACTCCTACAAGCCTATCTCAAATGCCGAAGGCTGTGGTGCAGGATCTTCTAAGTGCATAGACTAGCACTGGGTTTACATACAACAGCAGCCAGCTCAAACCCTCCATCCAAAACTCAAAGATTTATATTCATGGAGAAGAGAGTTCCATTAATCTTTTTCTTCTCTGAGCTCCAGGAGCCTCCAATGATCTTAAAGACAACTGTAAAACATAATAAAACCTACTTCTCGTGGAAGCTGTGAAGGTTTAGTCAGTGTTGACAAATTCTATGAGATACTCCAGTCAAAAGAACTGTAGATGTATAAATTATGACAGCAGCTGTGACCCTAAAACTTTCACATTCACCACTGTGCTGCCCATTTTATTCACTTTGAAGTTCAGGGCAGCAGTCAGAATACAATGAAAGAGTGTCATACTCCAAAAGCAGCAGCCTGATACCACAGTTAAGTAAAGCTGAATCTTCTTCAGCTGCTCCTATCAGTAGACTTACTGAGAGTTCCTGAGGCCTGAGTCTATTCTGATCCAAAACAAGACCAAATCATGAAACCACCAGGTATCTTAGACTGAAAATATTGTTTCTGTGCAGAAGATTTTCAAATCACCTTCTACAGTACCTTTGACTTTTGCTGAAATGCTTGGACCTCTCCTCCTCCTAACAGAAATTGGAAAGCAGTCACATCATCAGCCCATATCAAGACATTTGCATTCACTTATAGAGAAGATGTGGGAATGTACCCATGTCCTGTATTGTTCTCTTTATACTAGACGTAATGGAAAACTCCAAGTTAAAAGACTTTTGATGGTGAATAACCTGCTATTTATCCTGTCTAAAGCACTTCTGCCCACTGTAATGAAGTCCAGAGGGACATTTCCTCTCTAGATTGCTAGGAGCAAACCAGATGCGTTGTATTTTGTTACAACATTTCTGATCCATTACATCAAATTAAGCCAGATTAAATGCAGCCCATCAGGGAGAAGGGTTTCCTCAGACCTGGAAATTGACTCAAACATAAAATTTGGTGTCTGCTTACCAGTGACTGTACCTCCTGCATGACATCACTTTCCATACAACTTCTTCACTTGATGCTAGGCAGCATACCTGCAGAATTAACTGCCTGGGAAGGAACTTTGCAATGAGTGGGCAGGTAATAAAAACTTTCATTTCACTATGGTGTTCTCAGGTTCTCTAGGTTCCTGAACAACCTCTTTACATGCTAAACCTGAAAGTCACACAACTAATGGCAAAGAAGTATTGGTTCCCTCACAGCACCAGTGTTAGCACACGTACTGTTCAGAACAGCAGTAAGGACCATAAAATCAATATCCCTGTCCCAAGGGTGGGGTGAAGAATTCAAACATAAACGACTCATTCCTGAAGACTAGAGTTCAGAAATACCTTAGACAGAGAAAAATGAGAGTTTTCTAGTCTCAACCTAAAGATAGGATTTTCCACATCCTAAAATTGCTGTTTAGAATGACCTGCAGGGCTGCCTGTGCTCTGAGGAAGTCCGTGACAGGGGGAGGAATAAAGCTACCTATCACAAGTATGACATGCTTGCTAACCTGGACAGCAGACAGGAAGTTCAATCTCTAAGAATAGATTCTGAATTCTAATAAAAATTTAGGCGTTTGATAAAAAAGTCAACAGCCACAGCCTTAATACTCTGTACAGTGGAAAGAACAGTTTGCTTTCACCTGAAATGTCTCCCAGACTCTTAAGTGCAGGAGAGATGGAACTAGGAGACTAAATTGCAAAAGCCATCCCATTTAGCTGAGTGGGATCACAGGTAAGGTCAGGACAGTTAATCACTACCTATTTGCTGAAAATTGCCCATAAAGGTAATTCGATGCACAATTCTCTTGCAGCAATTAGCTCTTGTTGATATGAATATAAAATAGGTACCTAGTAAGAGTTAACTCTGTAATGAAAGGAAAGGAATGAATCAGAACAAAGAGAACATTCAAAGATAGAAGCCAAGGTAAGTTTGGGGAATGGTCAGTTGTTCGAATATATGTTTGGAGGACTAGAGAATGCTTTCACATGTATTATTTGGCCAAACCTCTAGTGTATCAGAGAAAGTGAGATCATTAGAACGGAGCCCAACACAATTTAACAAAGCACGGTAAAAGCAGATGGAAGTGTGGCTATCAGATTAACTTTGTATAAAGACTGTGGCAAATCCATCATAAGGTTTTCCAGGCTCTGAGACAGCCTGACTAGAACTGGCCCTACCAGAAAATTGTGTTTACTTCAGAGATGAAAGTTTTTCTCTCCCTTCATTATACAAGCCCAAAAAAGGGGCGGGGGGAGAGAGTCTGACATTTTCTACTCTTTCAAATGGTATTTCTCTATAGTGATAAAAGCCATTAATCATTACCAATGAAAACTTGGGGGGATGTAATTACAACATCTGAAGGCATTCTTTCAGTTTTTCAACAACTTGTTGCTGCAGTGATATCTAACCAGTTCTCTTGGGCTTTCTGCAGTCTACAGCCCCACTGTTTCTGAACCGATAGGAAAGGGATGAGAAAGCCTGGCTGCAACTCAGAAAGGGCAGCCTTTGCCTGCAGGGAGCACCGTTCAGGTGTTGCTCAGGCAAGCAGGGGAAGATAGGAGCAGCCCCACTTACATGCCCCTCACATCTGCCCACATTACAAAGGAGTCACACAACCAAGCACAGGAGATAACAAGCAGTGAAAGCTCTGCAATAAGGACAGAGTGGTGGGAGAAGCCCACAGCTGTTATTTGGGGCTGAAGCATGCTAGTGGAATCTCATGTGAAACTTATATCAAGCCTTTGTGTCCCAGATGGCCCCCGATTTGGAAAATATTCATGACCCCACCCAGAAGCCTTCCCACAAGAGATGCAAAGCTAAATCAAAGCCAATATAAGGAAACGGAAGAACTTATAGTCCAGAGGTTTCTACATTCTGGAGGATCCTGTACAATTTCAGAAATTATTTAGACAAAAATTATTTCATAATGACAGGAACAGTTTGAGCCTGAATGTTACAGCTGCCTATTGGGACACCTTCAGTTTGAAATTAAGTACATTGCAAAAAATAATCTAAAACCAGCTAGCTGTGTACTTCATCTGTCAGATTTTCCCCTCCTACTGTTTGTGGCATCAGAATATGGCATTTCTTTTTTCCTCATCTTTCATAATTTTCTTTCTTCTGTTACTGTGCAAAAGGCCTATACAAACAACAGCAAAACTGGCCAGCTACCTGCACAAGGCAATAAACAGAGCACATTAGGTAATTCCTACCTGTAAAACAGAAATCAAATTTCTTTGTATTTTTCAAACCTGTTCTCCTTCCAATTTCCATCCAACTTGGAAAACAACAAAACAGAATGTGCACAGTGCTGCCAAACACACAATATCATTATCTTCGATGGGAGTTAAGGGGCTGACTTTGCCTTAACAGCAATTTTAACAGGTCAGAACAACATTATGCATGATATTAAAGCAACAAGGGTTGTATCTCACCACATTGCACCCTTTCTCCTGTGAAACACATGGTTACGCCTGCAGCCACTTGGTATTCCAGAGCATATCGCTTCTACTTTACACAGCATAAACACTCCTCCTGTGTCAGCTAGACTGAATACCACCTCCACAAAGAGAGGAACACAACAGAAAAACATAACCAAAGGAAGACAGGCAAAGCTCTCACTTGCCCAAACAGAAAGCCAAGTTCTGAGCGAGTAAGAATATGACAGCTACGGGGTTTGATCAACAGTACCAGTAACGAGGCAAAGTGAAATCTGTGTGCTACGCACCAGGCAGGTGCCATTTTACTATAAAAATCTTATAAAATGCAAATCTTTTTTCCACAATGTCTCAGTCATTGTGGCTCAGCTTTGGTTTGGAGGTACTGTACTTTGAGAGGAAGAACAGCCTTTGAAGCTTGTTCAGTCCTTAGCTTCTCAGATGCAACAGGAGTACTTTTAAACTGATGCTGAGCAAAAACCAATCGCTTACTTCTAAGCCCTGAATTCACAAAAATACCTGCATGTAATGTTCATTGAGAGTTTCATGAGATAAAGTTTAAAGGATCAATCTAAACATTCCCAGGATGCAGTTACATTTTTTATTTTGAACCAAGAAAGGGGAACTACTAACTGATTTCCCTCAGTCTGGAACCTGGGACTGTGTACATTTTCTCTGAAAAAAATAGAAAGTTATAAAAAGGCAAAGGTAAGTATTCAAATATTGAAGCCAGTTCCCAGTAAATTATGAAAATGATGGATTCACATAGTTCTAACCTTCCACAGCATCACAGTTCATTTCTTTAATTACTAGATTACATTATTTAAGAAGAAATATTGATTTCTCTGTTTCTTGGGTCCTGAAAAAGCAAAAATCTTGATCTTACCTATGAAGTATAACTCTACTGTGACACTGAATTTCACAGAGGTGCCTATGATGTGGAAAGCAGAGTTAAGATTTCCTCAGTTTGGAAGGAGAAGAGGCAACTTCTCAGACTGAAAACATACATTGAGAGAAGACAAGAGTAAGTGAAACTGCCACCTAATGGTGAAACTGTAGCTTTGAAGCAGGCTGAGCAGCCAGCACACAAGGACACTAATACTGCTTTGACCTGCATGTCTTGAATTTGGATTGACAATCACCTTCTTCAGCAACATTTAATTATATGCTGCTTCCTACAGCACTGGCTGCTGGTGAAGCAAAAGTATATGTTTTAAGTGACAAAATGTATCTTCATCAGGGATGTGATTACCTTCTCAAATTGTCAGATTTGATTCCCAGTTTTATGCCACCGATTAAGAGACTGCACAACAAAGAATGTAATAAAGCCAAAGTTCAGTCTTGGATTTTTTAAGGACCGATAATGTCACCTTAACTTCTGACGAAAACTACCAGCATTGGAGGGGTGTAGAAATGCTATCAAGTTAAACCAGCTAGATTACTCCACTGATGCTGATTTACCGGACATTTCAGCCATTCCAGAAACAAAGCGCTTTCCTTTCAGTCACATATCATTTGCCTCATGATCTGGTGGTAAAGTTCCCAAATCTCTTTCCTTAGTGACTCAAGTATGAGCAGAATTTGTGGCCTTGCTATGGACAAAACCGAGAGGAATCTAGTCCAAATGGGTCAGTATTCCCTCCTACGCTTCACTGAAACAATATTGAATAGGATTATATGTCTTTAATAGGATAAATATGTCTTTATTATGTTTCCACTGAGCCCCTAACAATGTTGGCGTATTATCTAAAGCAGGAGGACACAAATTAGGACTCAATATCTATTCAAATGAGTCACTTTGTGGTTTTCCTTTGTTTGATCTGAAAGTAGGAAAGAATGTCATTTACCTCTCCTCAATAACACATTTTTAGATCCTCACTTAAGAAATCATTACAAAACTAAACCAAATATATTAAAAGGAGGTTGCAAACAGAAAAAGAAAACATAATCATCTCTTGTATTGAGGATATTATGCATCAGGCGTAGACACATTTGAATCCACTTCTGATGGGTCATCGGAGTCTAACTCTACACTATCACCAAAGACAGCTCAGTTTACTCCCCTGTTTTACATGGAAGTGAGGACCAGCGAAAGCTATCAGACTGACATGATAGAAGACAAGTACCTAGGATACATATAGAAAGAACGCTTCCTTCATATAACTCTCTCTCCAATTTGTTATTATCCTAAACTAACAGAGTCATTCAAGAGTTTAAAAACCCACAGCTTAATACATGAGCCATCAATCCCCGTATCTCTGGAGAAAAGGGATGTTAAGCTCTTCACCCACAGAAGCAGACACGCAGCCTCTCTTGCACAAAGAGCGAGCCACTTCTCTCTGTTTTCAATATGAAGCGTTTCATAGGCTCTTACAACTGGGCTCAGTCACGCTCCTGAGAGTTGCAATACAACATCTGTATGGTACAGCATGCTCTGCTTTCTCCTAAGGATTCCTGGAGGGGCTGCGAGGGTACAGGGGGAGCCTGGGGGGTGGAAAAGCTGTGTATTCAGGTGTATTAAGGAAACAACACACTGCAGTACATATTTCAAGTCTATGTGAAGATAAAAAGAGCGTAAAGCTTTTCTCCAAATGGAGTGCCTGTAGGAATTTAGCAAGTCAAGTGAGCCAGCAGCTGCTGGGTGAGCAGAGCAGACAATGGGGACACAGAGGCCGTGGGCCCCAGGGGCTGGTGCACTTGCTCAGTCACTTTGGGGGGCACAGTGAGGGGCAGGTGGCAGTGCTGCCTGAGGCCATTAGATGGCGAAGGAGGCTGCAATTGAATCTTCACTGACACCACTAGTGCCGAGAAGCACTTGATATGTGTTTTTTCAAGGGACAGCAGTGTGGCTTCTCCTGGGATGGAAGAGAAAGCAGACACGCAGCAAATCCCAGTCTTTTTTCCGTACAGTGGCACTGCCACCAGCTCTCACCACCGCTCGCTGAGCAAGGTCCCAAGTTTTCACTCATGTCTGCATGAATTCTGGATCAGCAAGGGCTGTTTCCAAAGAAGCTTTTCCTAATTTACACCTGGAAAGGATTAGACACAGCTCTACACCACACCACAGAGAACATCCTGTTTTCTAAAATAAGCAGCTGACACACTCGGACCAAACACGGAAACAGGTAGGTCTCCCAATAGGATGGCTTTCCTGTCCTCGATTCCCGTTATTTGAAGTCCTCAGCAGAGTTTGAAAGCACTAAGATGCCCTCAGGAATGCCTTTTGAACTGGCCTACTTTCACAGCAGAAACTGAGACAGAAATAGGAGCCAGTTCATCCAGTGTCACGCTGCAAAGCCACGGCAGTGCAGGGTCACAACCCAATGCCCTGAACTACTGTTCCACCACCACTGGGCTGCTGTTTTCCGCTTTTTCGGTGATCTGAGAGCTACCTGCCACCTCCTTGTTGTACTCTTCATCAGACAGGCCCCGAAAAAGTCTCAGAATATCAAACACATCGAAATAATGAAGGTACCAATAATTCCATTGGAAACTGGAAAACAATCCACAAGCCTAAAAATAATCCAAATCTGTAAGGGAAAGGGGACAGTTCTTGACATCACTTGAAACATAGATGGTAAGACTCTGTAGACATTAACACCTGTTTCTCTTTCAAATTCTGCAGATAAAGAGAGACTCAAAAGGGGAAGATTTGAGGCACAAGACTTTTTTTTAAGATTTCAATTAGCCTTTTATTTGGACTAGGATTTATTTACTGCAGAGTTAAGCATCTCTCATAGTTACAGATTCTCTATTTATATCTGCTAACCGTGCAAATTTCCTGGTTCCCTGATTCCAGACCAGCTGCTGGGCACAGCTGTGCTCCAACAAAGGCACGAAAACCAGCAGGATTGCTGCAGGACTGTCATACTTCCCTAATTTCATCCGCATCTGGAAGAGGAAATCACACTACTTTTCTCACTCACTCCTGACACAGCTCAACAGAACACCACCAATCTAATTTAAAAACCCACAATAATAGATGGCCAGTCTGAGAAGCTCCCAAGCTTCCACAGCTTTTAAACATGGCATTAGCACTTCCTCCACAAGGTACAAGGTTGCCAACACAAAGAATACAGGAATCTAGGTGCACAGTCACTTGCAAAACTCTTGGACAGAGCAGAGGACATCCTGGGAACAATTAGACATGTGGAGAGATCAAGGCACAGAACCGCAAGCAATTTAGAGTCTGGCAACAAAGGAGGTTTTGTTTAATGGAAAGAAGGGGATGTAAAAGCAGAGCAACTAGGCAGAGCACCAGAGTGCCTCATCAACACAGTGCAGCTGTATGACCACATACAATGCTATTTGGCATCTAAATCTTGAAGTGGGTTTTAGAATGTGAATTTCATATTCCTGGGGGCATTGAGCTCAAGGTTGCAGCAAGATCAAGGCTGCACCTAGGAGAGGGGTCTGGCACATCCTCTACCTGGCATGCACCACTGGCTACCTGAACCCTGTCCCTGCTTCCCCCCAGTCACTGGCAGTGTGCTGGTTGTTGTGAACACTGTCCTTACTTAATGGTCTCTTCACACCATAGGCACATAACTTATGGTTGGGGATTTTACTCTAAGAGCTGATGGGCCTCTAAGCACTACACAGGGCAACCCTGGTGTTTGTCAGGATTTACTGCTTTTATGCATCAGAACCTAATTGATTTATCAAAGATCAAGCAAAGTCCAAGACAGAGCAGGACTAAATGCAAGTGAACTAAATGGCAGACTACGTTTTTGTAGTTGGTTTTGGGTTTTATGCTGATGAGCAGTAGTTGGGATGACAGCCTGGCAGTCTGAAAAGCGTCTGTCCTCCACCTGCCACAAAGGTGAACAGTTAGCACGACACTTGCTTCTGCTCATACACTGGCTAGAGAGAATGAGCCTTACACTAGGCTCTCCTTTACCAGCAACCTGGAAAGATCTTGGACATGTGCTACACTTCCCCATGCTTCTCTTTCTCATATGAGTCTATGAATATCTCTTCTAATTGAGATTTGAGTTTGGGATTTGAAGTTTTCTAGCAACAGCTTTTTCCTACAGTGTATTTGACAATACTTCCTTAATGACATTCTTTTCTCATCTGACACTATAACATATGCTACATAATACTGTTTCTAATTTGCCTAAACATGGAGTACATTCCACAGTTCTTTAAGATCTAGCAAAGAAGCTGAGGTATCAAAATGATGTTATTTTTACAAAATAAACTATTCTACCCTTCCTAACTCAGTATGAGTTATTATAATAAGTAATTACAATAAGAATCAAACAAAATATACTTTGGAAATCAGTGTCTTGTATATCTTATAAATTTGTTCACGTTCTCACTAATTGGGAAAACATATCCAGTCATTAGCAGGATTTAGAAAGAAAAAAGGTCTTTTGAAGTTGGAAGACATTTACACGTTTTCATTATTCTGAGGCATACATTTCACAGATCCATGCAAGCTAGAAATAGAAGAGCTGGCCAGATCATGCAGCTCCCGTCCCTTCCCTCCCTCTTACAAAGCACATTTCATTAAAGCATATAGCAGCCTGGCCATACTCCGCTGTTTTAGCCATCCTAATTTCCAGTATCTAACTGATGGGATTTCCATCCCTTCTCTAGAGTTCCTGCTATAGCAAAACAAAGCAAAAAGAAATACAGCCCATTATCGGGATGCTGTCTATGATATTCACCATTTTCCTTTCTTAATTTAACCCAATATTACACAGTTAGTGTCCTGTGAGCTTCCTTAAATAATCCCCCTTCCTTGGGAAAGCAGTCCTTCCATCAGAGCTGATTCATCATTCTCCCCTCAGGTGATCATTTTACCAAGCCATACATACTGAACTCTTCTAATCTTTCTCCATAATTCCTCCCTTCAGCCTTCTGATTATATTTCAACTTTTTTGCCAATTTCCTTCATATTGTTGGATTTTAGTCTAAGCTGCTTGACAGCAATCTCTTTACTTTTTTTTTTTTTTTTTTAATAAGAAATAGCCATGGAAGCTTGTTAAGGGAATACACTTTTTATACTCACATTTCTTAAATATACATTTCTACTCATGTGACTAGGAATGCTTCTCACTAGCACGCCTATAGCTGGGTATCCAATGTCACTTCATTAGTACACAATTTAACTGGTGAGGAGTTGATATTCAGGCTTATTATCTTGGCAAAGGTCAATGGGTAGAACTATTTAAGGCTCCCTTCTTGTGTGCTCTGTAAATCTCATATCACTACTGAGTTAAATACATTCAAGCCAATCGCTGACACACCATACAAAATCTCATCATTTGTTTAGTGCTTCATAAAGGGCAATGAATAATTTTACCTTTTCAATGCCAAAGAAACTAGAAAGTTTTTTCCCCTTGAGTGGCTCAAGTACTACGGCATTTGATCTACAAAAGGTTGCTTGTATACCTCAAAAAAATCCAGCACTGTGTCTAAACAACCACACAAGGATTGCATTAGCATTGCAGGTATAGAAAGTAGCACAAGACAGAAAGTAACTGCTATTTTAAAAGAAAATCTCTGACCTTTAAGGATTTTTAATAAGCACTGCGGGTCTGGGCAATGTTGTTCTTTTGGGGATATAAACTCAAATTATTAATACACAAAACCAAAAGCTGCCCACATTTCTGTACCGACGAAAAATAAAATACTATGTGTCAACTAGCAATAATAGGAAAATGAGCTAGATAACACAAAAATAAATATCAATCACTAGGTCAGATTTTTCTACCTGTTCTCAGGGCAGGATATCCATTAATATCAAGAAAAACTATGAAACAGAAGGTCAAAGATTAACAAAAATTAACATTTTGCTGGTCTTCAACTTTTCTCATCCTAGAATCTGAAGCTGTTAACGATTCATGAATTTTTCACCTTGCAACCCTTCTATGACTTAGGAAAGTCTCAAGTATTGGGGTTTTTTTTTTGCAGCTGGGGAAGATAAGGCACAGAAAAATGAACTTGTCTGTAGTGATATAAGCCAGAAAGAGAATCCCAAGGCATGTCTATATTGTATACTTCTGTGAAGCACTGAATTAGTGATGTCCCATATACATCAAGGCTTGTTTTGTGACAAACTCTGATCAAATTTAATCATTAGCCCAGCAGTGATGCTGAATTTACATGACACAACTGCCCGTGCTCACACAGTTGGCCTGCAGGTACTGCCGCTGGAGCAGTCAGCAGATAGTCTTGGGCAGCAAACAGGACTGCACACACTGTAGCACAGGGTGCTTCTGTGCCTGATACTTCAACACACCTTCTGAACAGCACCTGTGAGGCAGCTTTGCAATGATTTCCAAGTAATAGCATTCGTTGTGCTTTTACCTTTGGTCCAAGGGAAATCACTGTGTCTTTTAGCTTTCCCTGTCAGGTAACATTTGCTTAATGTTAATTTGTTCCTTAAGCTAAGGCTTGTACAACTACAGTTTTGTCTTACAAGCACATCTTTACTAACTTTCTCCATGTATTAGTCAATTGGAGTCCCCTGGATTCTGGCCAGGCACACAGGGAATGATAGTTGAGTGAGTGCAATGCTGGATAAGAAAGAGGCTGACCCGTGGGGAGCTGTATGGTAATCAGCTTTTCATTACTGCATGGCCGAAAGGCCAAAGTGATTCATCAGTACTTGTCTGAGTGGAAAAACAGGAGAGGAGAAGATGAAGGAACTCAGGTTCTGATACGAATTATCTCTATCCTATCACAGTATATAAGTATTTGTCTCTAGGAACTGCTAATCAAATATCCCAGGACTATATCACCGTGTCTGTGGAGATCTGCAAGTATTATTTTAGAGAAATCAGATAGCTTTTTCAAGGTGGAAAAAGTAGCTTAGTGACCTACGAGTCTAATGACTAAATTATCTGATATCTTATAGTCAGTCATTTAAATCCCAGTGAAGTAAATGCAACCCCCTCAGCCTGGGTCTGTGGCTAATTACTTTTGTAATCTTGAATCTTACTGTAGGTACCTTAATTGCTCTATAACAGAGTTTCCCAAAACATAAAGTGATAATGATATCTATCTGGTTTTGAAAATACTCTGCATATATGCAAAAATAGCACTTATTTGCATAGGATTATCATTTTGCACCCTTATAAACAGTTTAATGTGGGTTTATTTAGCTTATTCTGATAGCCAAAAGACAGGTACAGAGGTCAGCAACCTATTAGCTTTCTCTCAGCTATGACCTTACCTGTTCGTTGTAAGTTTGAAAGCTCCCCCATGTGTTAACTGTATGCAAGGGTACAAAAATTCACCTGAGCTCCCATCTCTGGCTTCTACAGGGAGAGGGGTAATACTGTGAGATTCGGCAGGCCCCACATCACTATGCAGTGAACAGCTTAAAATCCATTGCCAATGTGCAAAGATAGTCTCATCAACAGTGTCAGATGGGTTACAGTTCATTGCCTGAACAATTCTGTCTCACCTCAGCACTGAACACATCTCAGTCCCAAACACAAACAGTTCTAATGCCAGGACCCCCATATCTCCCCTCCCAGTTGTATCTGGGTGGTCCTCCTTCCTGCCCTGAAGCCCTCCTAGGTAGCCTTCACCAAGGAGTTGATCAAGCGTGTAACTCAGGAGCAATGGTGAAGCAGGAAAAAACATAATACACAGCCACCTACAAGCACCTAAACAGATGCTGAGTTACAGCTCTCGGCATGCACAATCTCTTCTGTGCCTAACAGCATACTCCCTTTCAAGGGATCCACATGGGAGAAGAAAGCTATGGGTGCCACACAGTTTTAATAGGATTTTGTTGATCAACACTTTGATGGAGCACATTGATCAAGTGGATACAGGCCAGTATCCCTCCCTAGTCTGAGCGACACAGTGTCTGGGAGAAACCAACTCTCAGCAGAAGGGACATGGCAGCTGTTTCAAAGCTGCTTCTCCTGTAAGACTGAGGCTTGGCTAGTGGCACAGACTAGGGTATGAACTGTAGGCAGCGCACATGTACACACACAAACAAGGGTAAATGACCAGCCTTTTAACTTTTATGGCTTCTCTCAGAAAAAAACCAGCATAAAAGAGAAGAGATGGGCTCAGCAAATAGTCACCAGCCAGCAGGAAAAGACAAAAGAAGAGAGAAATCACAGCAGTGTAAATCAACCTGGGGAGAAATGGCTAAATGAGGATGCTGATTGCTAATCTACATCCTGTCACTCTGACTTTATAAGCAGGTTAGCTCAAGAGGCCATGAGTGCAAAAGCAGCCCCATAAAAGCACTGTCTTTCCCACTCTCATCTGTATTCACAGTGGACCAGGTTTTCACTTTATGGCTGCAATGTTCTTGTTTCTTCTGCAGGTCCATTAGCACTGTGCACGTTGCACAGTCAATACCAATTCCAGCCTACACTTTTCTGCCTTTTTTATTTGGACACAAGTCCTTCTGTCTGCTGGATTCATTATTCTTCGACATGGCTATTTGCGGTGTTCCATTATGTTTTGGGTTTTTTTTAAAGCAGCCCAAGTGCCTTTGACTGTAAATAAAAAATTAAAAGATAAAGCAAAACCAAAGTGAGCCATTTAAAAAATAGCATGATAAATCATTTCTGTCTCTCTTTAATCCTTTTTGTTTTGCCTAATTGCTTTACCCAAAAAGGTTGCAGGCTATAAAATGACACAAGAAAAGGTTACCAGCCTTTTGTTCTCTTGTCCCCTTGTCCCACATCCCAAGAAATCTTCCAGGACATTCCTTGTTCTTCTGCACCAGACAGGAAAGTGAAATTTGATCGGACTGGAAGGTGAGGTGGCAGAAGGAACCCAGCAGGCTTAGGGGAATGACATACAAGCGTTTGAACAAGATGCAGAACTGTGATGTTGCCTCAGTAAAAAGGAGGGTGACAGATTGGGACAGGAGTGAATCTCCATCCTGCTGAACTCTGGACAATCTCCCCTGCCTTCACCAAGGTGGCTAATGGCAGCTCCTTCACACTGCAGTGGTGCTCCCAGCATCAGTCTGGGACTGGTGAAAAGTGAACTGCCAACTATTACCTGTGCCTTACTTTATCCACATCGTCAGTTGATCAACCCTGTGTTCAACAAGAAGAAAAGCTGGAATTATTAAAAACACAGCTTTGAGGCAAGCACCGTGGCTGCAGTGCTGAATCATCCCAGTAACACTTAACAGGGAGGGAAAGGCTAAAGTTCAGCACTGGTCAGTCCTCCAAAAGGACAGAACAATCAAATGCAAATGCAGGATAAAGGAGATTTGCACAAATTGGATATGAGAGCTGGCCAGCGGAAATGGAGTAGCAGTGACTCTTGGGGTTTACATCAAAAAACTGGACTGCAACACAAAAGAACTTCATTGGGGAGATGGTAACAAAATGGTGAAAACCTGGATGTTTCCATTCCTAGGCACTGAATTGTTAGGCTTCCATGTCTAGGAACCAGATCCTGTACACTGAGATGAGCGTAAGGACTCTAGATCTTTTGCAATTTCTTAATATGTCAAGAGTCTTTCCTTTGACCTCATTTTTCTCCTCAGTCACAAACATTCATGACAGAGAGATTTGGAAAAAAAAACCAAAACCACAATAATAAAACTGTAAAATACTTGAGATGGTTTCTGTATTATTCTTGCTTCCTTCTCACTATTTAGCAAGCACATGCCTTTTGCCAATCACTTGTTCAGGGGGAAATCTTGTCCTAATGTGGCAGGTGATACATGCAGCACAAACTCCATTTTGTTCTGCCCAGCTCAAACCCCCTTGCTCTGTTCCCTGGGCTGGGTGCACTAAGCTGCCTCATGGCTCTTTCTGTCTTCAGGAGTCACATAAGTAATGGAGAGGAAGCCAGGGCTATAGAAGAGTTCCTCCTTTCACCACTCTACTTTGCAGCTCTACCAAAGACCAGGCAGGTCAGGAAGACTGACCTACTTCTAATCTCTAATGCAAATACCCCTCCAGAAGATGAATAAGGTATATAAAGGATAGCTGCTCTGTATATATTTCTCATTCTGCACACAAGCCTATGACTCCCAGAGCTGTCAATCTAACATGCTTTTCAGCTGAGGGCTGAATTGTCATTTTCCATTTTTACACATTTAATGAAAGGTAGTAGATAAAAAAATCACCATTTAAAATACCATATTTTTCTTTTCTCAGTAGTTTGAAATGGGGCCTGTGGGTACTGGGGTAGTCAGACTTAAAAGTCTGATTCCACATGACTCTGAATCCTAAACTCTGGTGCTTTGATACAACATCTGACAGTAATCCCCTCCAACCTGCCCTGTCCCTCTGCTCCCTTTAGCAGTATTGCAACATGAAGGATTACAAATCTTCCTTGTTCAGAAATGGAAGAATGCTAAGTTGCTCACAAGAACACAAGATTAGGATGGTAGGAAACCCCTACCCAAAGGGCCCAGGCTGACCACAAGAGGACCTTGCCTTAACAGGCAGAACTTCAGAAGTCACCAGTTGCAGGCCATAAAAAATTGGAAGCATCATGGCACCAACAGCACTTATTATGAGGCTGCTTTTCTTGTACATCATCCCTGCTGCTGTGTCTCTTCTGTGGAATGACTTTTGTATTAATGTGATGGATATCTCCTGAGTTTTAAGTTTTACCTATCCAGATATAATCATCACAGAGCAGGAAGTCGCTCTGAAACTCATATTAAGATTTGGTTTATCAAGATACAGTTTCCCTCCTCTGCACCTTATCTCCCAATTTTAACCTCCTTGTTCTCAATTACCCAGAAAAAAAATGAGGGTGCTGGTAAGGAAGCAAATGAAGGTGATGAAAATTATCTTTCCTTTACACATTCTCAGACACTTTAGCAGTGTGAGTGAGAATGGTTTCTCTCTGGAGAGCCATACCTTGGAATCTGGTACCTGGTGATGGCAGATTCACCAGGAGCACCCTGTGATGTACTCTGTGGAATAAGTGCATATAAGACAAACCAAGCATAACTGGGTGAGCCAATGTACACCACCAAGTAGGACCTTTCCACGCTTGTGGTGATGGCTGTGCTTTTGCATATCCTTTCCATATCACGTAATAGCCTCATCCAATCAATCAAAGTGTGCAAGGGGTGACTGCCTATCTCCACATGGAGACAGAGTCAATTAAGGGAGCATCATGAATGCCAAGTCTTTCCTCTCCTGCTGAGATGAATAGAGAAGAAGAGATGAGACAGAAAATGCACTGTGCCAGTGACTGCATTTCAGCTTGATGGCTTCGACTGGGCAAAGCGGAGAGATAGAGAAAGCTAATTTCACAGATAACATCTCCAAGGTCTATATAGTAATTTTAAATATTGGAAATAATTTTTCATGACAAATGAATCTACTTCATCTCAGCCACTTCCGTCAAGATATTCCCATTAATTGTAGGGACAACTGGCAGTCTCAGCAGAAACACAAACTGGTCTGATTGGAGGGTATGGAGCTACAGGGACTGAGATCAGCCACTGAGCAATAAGAGACTCAAAGATACCATGTACTCTGAAGTGACTCTTGCACCCAGTGTCATCAGTTCATCTCTAGACACCTGACAGATCACAAGAGACATGGTGCATACTCAAAGTAAGCAAGCCCATTCTGGATCATACATGTGATGTGCCATTATATGTCTTGCTGGGAGTTACCTGGGAAAGCTAGGATGAGCAGGTAAAAAAAGTATTTCCTTTCGTCACGGTGACTTACCATTTCAGATGATCCAAGTTTTAGTAAATTCTACTTTCCCCTGATACAGTATGATTCAGACAAAACTGACCTGCTATGACAAGCTGTCCTTTAATCTGAGAATTATCTGAGCAGCATTGTGCTTTGACTTATCAATAGGCTGTATTTTGTGGCTTGCATTAAGGAGAAGCCATTGTCCTGAGCTGCCATTTATAAACCAGCAGATAAACAAATAAGCCACTACAATATTAGTCCTGTAGAAAAGGCCTACACTAACATAAGTGTAAGATGCTAAAAAGCATTAAGCAAATGTTCCTACTCATCTACCCATCGACATCTTTTTTTGTTATTCAAGTGCTCTTTACAGGAGCTGACAGTAGCACAAAATCTAATAATTTTGGATAATCATATTTCTTGAACTAGGAGGACCTTGTGAAAGCTACACTCAGCAATAAACAGCCAGAGACACAGAAGTTTAGAGAAAAACAACAGAAATTATCTTCTTCTGTGTCATCAATTACCCTATTCAGATGAGATAAAGAGCACCTGGAGTACTAATAAATTCACATGCAGCATGGAAGGCAGGAGTGACCTTAAATATCAAGAGCACACAGAGACAGGATGAAGAAACAGGAAAGAACACACAGATTAAAAAAATCATACCCATGTCATTATAAAATACAGGAGAGACAATCAGTTGATTTTCATACAGCCTCAGATTTTCCAGCTGTTCAGCGGATGCTGTTGGAGAATGTCACATCAATGAGACTCTTAGAAGTTAAAGTTCAACAGCCTAAAGACCATGAAATGATCTTTTCCCAAAAAGATGTAATCGCCCTGACTGCAGAATTACAGTACACTCTTCTGTACTGAGGATATCACAAAGGCATTACAAGGCAACAAATGCCATCACTTGTCCTGGTAACAACATATATTCAGAGTGGCTTTTAACTGAATATGTACCTCTATGGACAATAAAGTTATGATGAGTGGAAAGGATCCCAATATAAATCCACAGAAGTGAGAGACTCTGAAATTGTTCCTTCATATTGTTTCTCTTCCCTTACAAGCCTTACCTCGGCTGCACTGTCCTTACTGGAGCTAGCACAACATATCATGAACATCTTGGGAATTGTTTGGATGTTAGAACAGAAGTTACCCCATGGAAGGTGTGAGAGACTGAAAGAGTTAATGTCTCAAACATTGCAGTGGGGCAAGTTCTGCAAAACAACGAACCCTGCACAGCAACAACCGCAGCTGCTGGAGAGGTAAGGTAAGGAAAGGATGGAGAGATGGAGGATACATAAAAGCCTAATACAGTAGAATAATCCAGCACTTATGCAACCAACAGTAGCCTTCTGCTCTGACACCCAGTCACTAGGGACAGATACAAGGGAGCTAAGCACAGAACGCCCAGGCCCGCATTTCTTGAGCAGAAGAATTGTGTACAGCATATACCACAGTACTAGCTGCTTGGGCCAGCCACAGAGGGAACAGCCACAGGTGTTACAAATGGATTGATGCAAGTGAGAAAATGAACTTCTCACACAAATGCCCTTAGCAAACGCTAACATGCCTCAGACCATATTTAATGGAGACCTGACTATAAAATTAGTGAGGAACAATTTTAAATGGGTGTGAAGGGATTGCATGAACTATTTCTCTGAAGTCAGATGGAATCTTTTTTTCTGCAGTTTGGAGACATTTGGGGAAATCATACAATAGAGACCTATCTGGTACTAGTAAGTCAATGAACAGTTGAGCTCTAGAACAGACCTTCTGGTTTGTAACATCTTTCACTTTATCTCATGAAATCATAAAAATTATTCTGTTTTTTCAACTTTCCTAAAGTCTTTGGATATTCAAGATCCAGCAGGGATTAAACGCATTAAAACACTGCAGCAAAGACTTTTCTCCTAATGTGTCCAGCAACCCTGGGAACCATCAGTCCTGTAACAAAATAGGTTACCTGGTGTTACAGTGCAGACTCAGAAGGTCTGGACAGTCCAAAAAGCATCAACACGTTTGAGTTTTTTTAAACAAACCTTCAAATACGTAATCATCATCAAACTTCTTCACTAAAATAAAAAAGACATCTGTGCTGCTACCTGTGCTTGAGACAGCAAAGCACGCAGCACTTAAACCATGTAGTAAATGATTTTGTAGCATTTCTTATCACCAGTAATTTTACAACATCTCCATTTATTGCATAGATAATGGACAGATGTGTGTTGTCATTAAACTGCTCTTAGCAAACATTGCTATAAAGGTACTTGGCAGATAATAAAATGTGTAACCCTATCCTCAACATCAGCATTGCCAACAGCAGGTACATTGCTATTCACAAACAGTATGCCACAAAACACAGAAAAAGCCTAGTTTGCTCAGGGTGGTAATCGTCCATCTGTGAGCAAATCCAAACAGGAAGCGACACTGGTTCCAGCCCTTCGGAGGAGAAGTGGAGCGGGATATCTCTGTCTTGCTGCAATGAACACTGGGTGCAGCTCAGCAAAAGGAAAGGGCTGGAACAAGATTTTTTTTTTTTTTTTTCTTACCCAGGCTATGTCCAGTTCTGAGCGATTAACTTCAAAGGTTTAAAATCTAAACCTCAGAGTCTTTTACTTCAGTTTTAAATGGCCAGCAGTCTCAAACCAACCTGCCTTTTCTAATCTTATCAATATATAAGTCTTAATTAAAAAACTCCCAAACACCTCCAATCAAGGCAATTAAATAGGAGAAAGCATTAAAAAGTGAGTGATCGTCAACATTTGATTTTCATTGGCCTAAAACGGACTGATTTTCAGTTGTCTTTTACTTTGTGTCCCTCCTGGGCTTTTGCCCTCTGCAGTCCCTCTCGCAGTGTTTCAGTAGAAGGAAAGCAGGCAGAGAGCTTTTGGGATCTGCAGAAAAAAAGACCTCATGCACCTTTTTGAGTGCATGGCATTTTCACTGCAGCTACAGAAAACAGCTAATGTGAATACAACACATATTCCCCTCCTCCTGCTTGTTTAATGCCAGAGCTTTGGGGTCCTTTTCCGAAAAGTCCATGGGCTGTGAGGAGGAACTTTGTTATCACAGCAAAGAAGTATATCATCCTCCACGAGCAAGATTCCAGCTCCTACCTCTAACACCTTATGTGCAATTAACAGGGGACTGCAGTGACCTGATGCTGCAACTGATGTCAAATACTAACAAAGTAGAAGCCAAGGGGTACAGAAGACATTAAGTACTCAAAAAACACTAAAGATCCTTCACGGTAGCTGCACCAATCCATCCTTCCCACCCTCCTGCATGTCTGTAACAGCCCTCAAGCCCTTCTGGCTGACGAGACTTGCAACTCACTCTAGTTTCTACTTTATTTCAAACTAACTAGCAAAACAGCAGACGTGTTGGAACAAAGTACTTTAGAACAGAGAGGCTGCACTGCAGACACTGTTCTCTGATAACACCTATTCTTTCTAGAACCCTAGGATGCAAGAATGACTAAATACTGCCAAGAGTAGAAGCTCCAAGGTTTTTTTCCCTAATGCCTGACACTCCACAACCCAAGACGTAGCAAACTTGGTACAAAGCCTCAATATGTACTTGCAGTCATAACTTCCATCACAAATCCACTTCGCTGTGCCTGCCGTTCATTTCACAGACACCCAAAACCTGCTTTTCAGTTTAGGAGTCTTTCTGGTGTGATTAAATCTTGCTCTCCACCATACATATTCTAATCAGATATAACAGGAGTGCAGAAGAGCTCAGGGAGCAGGGGGAGGCAAGATCATTACCACATTACAAGGCACCCAGAACATCACTTGCGGGAGTGATTGTGTCCTGTCTATTAGCTTCTTCTCTATTTTCTTTGCTTTATGCCCCCACCCCAAACAAGACATCCTCTTTTTGTCAGTCTGGTAGCCTTGGCAGTTTGGCACTGTCAATTTCTCCGCAGCATAGTTACCTTCTGGAGTGCAGCAATACTGAATTATCAGACCAGAATCTCCACATAATCAATAAAAGGAGACAAGCAAATCAACAAAAAGAGGCAAGCAGATTTTGTTATTGCTTTGAATTTCTCCTGAGAAGCAACTACCTCTTTCCACTGACTGCACAGATCCTCATTGCCAGGCTTCTACTTTTTTAATCTTAGAGTAGTTATCAGAGGCATCTAAAGAAGGAGGTCACAGTACTACTTTAATTGAGTTCATGCCACTTGCAAAGCCAGCAGAGTCTTATTTCCTAGCCTGGTGGACAGCCACACCACCGCTCCCTTCCAACAGCTACTGTCAAATCTCTGAAGTTTCAGAAACTTGGCCAAATGCTCCTATGTTTATAGCAGCTCCTTAATTTTAACAGTGGCTTGAAAAGGCTCTTCTCACATATGATTTCCAACATTGTCACACTGAGTTAGACTGGGTACTAGAGAACCATTATGGAAAGATGATAGAGAATGGGAAGGTCAAGGATTTAAGAAAATAAATAACTAACGGGTGTGTTACCTGGTCAGCACAGCCTCTAGTGGAAGGTATGAAATAAGGACCACATCTAGCTAATTGTCAGCGTTTGCTACCGCCTTTGCTTAGCCTCACAGCCTGGCATTAAGCACTTCTGGCCCATGAATCCCATTGCACTTTCATCTCATCTCCCTTCTGTGTCATCTGGCACTGGCTACAGAGATGGAGAGAAACACAAGCACACAAGCAGATCAAATGGAATTTATGAAGACTGAGGAGAGTCTTGTTTAGGTGAAGTAGTTTGTCTCAGCCTTTCTGAGGATCAAACACTGATGTCCATTCATTCTAGTTTCTACAGCACGGACTTGAATGTAAGTATACCTGTAGAAGCCTTCACCATTTGTCTCCCAAGAATATTCTTTCCTAGTTAGTTCAGGAAAACCATACAGTTACTGAAAGAACCAGAGCAGTCCTACCAGCACTTCTGACTCCCTGACATACCCCTCCTTGGGTGGGAGTCATATCAGACATGAACTAGTCTTTGCCATGTCTCACCCTATCTCTTCTGTGCAATTTCAGTTACTCCAAGGAGGCACTACACTACCCTTAGAAGCTACAACTGAAAACACCTTTGTCTGCTTGCATTCCTGGCAATACTGAAAGACTGATTAGATACTGGAATTGTAAGAATTAATTTGAGGCCTTGGCAGCAGTTCTCCATTCCGTGCCCTATCCAACTGCAGCCACAGCAAGGTTTCTTCATCTGCACAGAAGTACTGCTTGAGCAGATGACTGCAACCAAAATCTATGTTGCTTTCAGTGTAACTTGCTGAGGTGTTACTTCACCGACAGGACAAACTCCCACAGGCTTTAGATACAGGTGACATACTGAATACTGTGTATTCGTATTGTTTCACCATGAATAAAAAGAACTTTTCTAACTGTAACACAATCAATTTCCTTTTTGAGTCCCTTTTAGACGTATGACAGTCCTTCATATGGCAAAGTATAAAATGTATGAGAAATAAAACATTAAAAATGTAGAAATGCTTTGCCTGGAAATCGGGAGATAAACTTTACCATCAACAAAAAATTAATTGTCTGCTTCTCTCCCTGGACTTGTATATATGTCTTTTGCATTTTTAGTACCTTAACTAAATGTTAAGTATGTGCTTTGCTTTGTGATAAAGAGTGATCTTCCTGGTAGCCAAGAGGTGTAGAAGATTCTTTATTCTTAGCTCCCCTGCCCCTTAACACTTTACCCTAGATCTTGGGCTGAAAACCCCTTCCAAGAGTTACAGTCCTCTCTTTTAACAGGACAGAAGTCTAAGGACTGAGTAAAGTGAGTGAGACAGCCCTTCTCAGATAACAGATGGCAGACTGGAAAAGTGGGTCAGTAGCTGTCTCTTACTAAAAGAGCTAGCCTGCTCCTTCTTCATTCGTCCCCTTATGCACCAGCCCGGCTCCCCCCAGTCCTGTGGCAGCTCTTTAGTCACTATGCAGAAGTGCCACTGTGGCATGGCAGCCTCTCTCACTTTGATTCCCTTCCCAGTCTCCATCTCAAGTTTTTTCCTTCCAACAGCATTTGGATCACAGGTCAGCTGAAGTCAGGACTTGCAATAATCCTTGGCTGTCAGACCATAAGAATGAAAAATATCATTGGTAGCCTGCAATACTTTTGCTCACGGAGGCAAAATAACTGTGCACTAATGCAGTCATCTGATATCAAGTAGTTGTATCAGAGCAGTATGAGACTGCTATGTAACACCACAATAAATGTAGCAGTCAAACACACTTCAGTCTGCACAATTTTTTTTTGTGTATCTAGTCTACAAGTATTTATTCCCTGTAAGCTGCTTCTCATGTTGCCAAAGAACGGCAGGCATGAAAGCCACGTTTTGCCTGACACTGGCCCTAAACCAGTAAGTGGTCCGTGGTTTCTAGTTACTGACAAAATGAGTTTCTCAGGATTAGGACTTCTGCATACATCTTTTATGTTGTCCTGAACTACTACATCATTGTTTTGTTAACCTTAAATACACTCTGATTCTAACACATACATATTAGGACCTCAAGTTTCTACAGTGGTAGTGCATTCATTCATGTATCTTTCTTATTCACACTGATGCTGTCCAGAGCATGGCCAACTTACGGATCTCAGACCAGACTTGAGATTCATTTCTCCTAAATTCAAATGCTTACATGCCCTTAACCTACTGATCTCTTTTCACTGATAATAAAAGGAGTAAAAGCCAACACCACAGATATCTAAAGGTACATGAGATGAATCCTCTTCTTTATGTTATTGGTTAGCTTTGGATTCTCTTCTGAGAGCCAGATCCAGGAGATGGACATGAGACGGAGTCCAGAAAGTCCTGAATCACAGAGCTGGTCACTCCTAATACTACATAAAGACCAAGGGCAAGCATAACTGCAATTTTGTGGGGGAACAATGCATTTATGGTAGCACTTCTTTTTGTCATGTCTGTCCAAAACCTAATCACACAACAATTGGCCAAAACAATTCCGAAGGCTGTGGCTGAGAAAACCTCTGATATTTTCCTGAATGCTCAAATTCGATGTAGTCTATAAGAGAGAACTGCTGAGCTGACATTGGCATAGTCAATGCCCATGAATCTTACATTTTCACCCATGTCCTCACAGCACGGATGGCAGTGTTGATGCTTCAGCTGGTTTAAGGACTGTTTAAGGACCACTGGCAATTAACTACTATTGCTGCTTAGGGCTGCATGCTACAAATTGTTGGCTGTGAGAAGCTTTATGAATGATCATAGATCTTGTGCTGTAAAACCTAAAAACCCCATTTGGTCTATAGGAAGATTTTTGGTCATTAACAAAAACTTCCTCCAAAGAAAATCCTCTGGAGAGTGAATGAATTGCAAATCTCAATTCTGCCTAATGTTTTATGCATTGTACCTAACTTTCATGTTCTTTCTCATAAGTGGCATGGTACTGTGATCAATATTAAAAAATGCATAGGGGGAACACTGCATGGGAAGGGAGCTTCTCAAATATTTATGGCAGAAGCTCAAAAATATCCGAATTTCCAATTCTAAGACACGTACTATAATCGTTAGGCCATGGTGCCTATTAAGGTAACAGAAAGAAGGTGCTGAAAGCCCTGAGACTCTGCTAACGGTTTACAGTTAATTCTTGGGTGTATTGTGAGTGCAGTTCAGCCAGAATTCAGTGCTAATGGCCAAATATTAACAGAAAGATTGGTTTCAATATAAGAAAAACACCCTCTAGGGAGTATTTTCTTTTCTAAGTGATCTTAGCCCCATCTTTTTTTATCTAAAACCACTCACCTAACTAATTCTGAGGGTGGCACCAGCACAATAGGGATAACAACAATTAATGGAACCACCTGGTAATTGAGAAATATATAACTTGGATATCTTAAATTAGTAAATTCCTTTCCATGTGGCCTAGAACACATATGTTTTGCCTGCCTGTACCAGCGTTACTTGTGCCTCATAACTCCAATCATGTGTCTTTAAATTACCAGTCAGAATGAGTAAGAATAAGATGCAGAGAACCTCCCACCATCTCCTACAGATTTCCCTTATCAGAGGTGAACTTGGAGACATGTTGCTATTAACAGTATCTCATTAGCTGGCTTCACCCATAAACAGCCATCAAGGAAATCCTACCATGCAAAAAAGAGGAAGACTAGACAGAACCGGAATACATCATCTGTCCTATGCAAGAAAAATCTCCATAACTCAAGTTCACACTTGGTACTGTTTCCAGTCACTTGCCTGAGACTTCTCACATGCAGCAGCATTTTCTGCCTTAGGAGACAAACCATACTTAGCCAAAGAAACTCGGGAACCTGAAGACAAGGTCTTCAGAAGGCTTAGGGAGTGAAGTGGCAGGTGAAGAAGGTAAACTCGTGAAATGAAGGTGGAAAAGACTGCAAGGAAACAATCAGAGAAGAAATCTTTCCTACTGTGGAGACTGGAACTTAGCATTGGGAAGACCAACAAGGGAGGGGAAAGTCTCATGGAAACACTGGATTTTGTTCTAGTTCTCTTGCACACCTTCAGTTCTGTGTAACTGAGGTCAGAAAACTCAGCTTACCTCGCTCACATGTTCTACCCCAATAGCCGGTGCCAGTGCAGTCACAAATGAAGCGGTTCCAGCCATCCTTGCAGACTGCATTATTCTTACACGGGTAGCTGTCGCACTGCTTGGTGCTGAGGCGGGAGCAGGAGGACTTGACTCCTGCGGCATTCTGTGCCTCTGCCAGCTGCCGAATGTTCTTGCTTCTTCCATCAATGAACAAGTCTCGGATACAGCCGACGTAGCCATAATTCAGCATTGCTGTCCAGAGCTCTGTGGGAAGGATGAGTCCTGCCCGGTTCTCAGGCAGCCCACCAAGGTACATGTCGCCTTCCAGATCTAGGATCTCACTCTCCCCACTAGCAGTGAATGGAGTGCGTCTGCTGTTCACTGATATAGTACCTAAATGAGGAGGACAAGGACAAATCAATGCTTTCACTTACAGCCTCAGTCTGGTTCATTTTTTTCCAATAACTGAGGGATGTTTAAGGTTCAGTTCAGGACAGTGAAGATTCCTCCTGACCCAAATGCACTCCTAACAGAGACAGTGTCTCCCACACACCTCCCTCTCCTCTTGAACCACAGGCCATAAACATTTCCACATGTCTGTATCCCAACTTGCATTATAAGGTCACAAGCATAACAATGCAATGGCTAAATAATAACATATAAAAACTGAGCATTATTCAATGGTATTCATCCAGCAAAGCAAAGACTTACTGAGAACATACAGTAGTTTGATGGTATCAGAACTGGAGAGAAAAAAGATAAGTAAAAGCGTATTAATTCACACTACATAGCCCTTCCAGAAAACACTTCATCAGTACCTCCAAAGCTGGACCTTTATGATGGAACTAAATAGACCCTCATCAAGTTTGTAGACGACATCAAATTGGGGAGAATGGTTGATGCGTTGGAGGAAGCACAGGGCTACCATTCACAGTGACCTTTACAAGGTGGAGCAAAGGACTGATAGAAATGTTTGATGTAAATCAACAACAATAAATACAAAGTCCTACACCTGGAGCAGGACAACCTCACACATAAGTACAGGCTGGAGACCAGCTGGCTAAGGAGCAACTCTGCAGAAAAGGACCTGAGGATATGGCAGACAACAATTTGAGTATGAGTCACCAGTGTGCACTTGCAGTGACGAGAGACACTGATCACAGGTTGCAGCAAAGGAAACTCCAACTCCATAGAAAGGAACATTTTTGACCATGAGAGTGGTCAAACATGGGAATGGAAACATCAGAGAGGTTGTGGAATCACCATCCTGCAGGCGTTCAAAACAAAAGGACACAACCCTGAAGAAAGCCTAGATTTCAGCAGAGTTTGGACTAGAAATTTCCAGAAGTTTGTTCCAAAAGAAATTATTCCATGGTTTTACAAAGAAAGTTAAGTATTCTAACTTCCATTTTACAAACAGGAAAACTGAGGTAGAGAAAGATAAAGGTTATCTCTGAAGAACAGTTAGTATTAAAACTGTAGTAGCTTCCATATGCTCCAAGCAAGATGTGGCATACTGCACCGAGGCCATTCCCATATATTTCAAGAAATTGTCCAAGCACATAAAATAATCAGAACATATAATACAGAAATATAATCAGAACACATGAAACAGCTACAAAGAAATGAAGTGACTTATTTAAGGTCAGACCGTGCATCCAAAGAAAAACAGGGAACATAACACAGGTCTCGCATCCCAGAGCAGTGAACTCTTCAGAAGAGCATTCAGCAGCTTTCGTGATAGGGACATCTGCCCACAAGACACTCGGCTAAAAATCATCAATTCACCCTCCCTGGCTATAAATCATCGCATCCAATTGCCTTGTCATTAAGATAGTCTGTCCTCAGAGACAACTATCCAAGCTTTAAGATTAATTCCACATCATTGCATTTTTATCATACACCCCTACGATAAGGTGGGAGAGTTTAGTTAATAGCTAGCTCTCGTCTGTGTCTCTGTGAGAAAGTGCAGTCGTGTACACATGCTTTTTCTTTAGTTGTAATACATGTCTTCTTAGAGAACAGCTTGTAGAGAACAGGCACAAGGTATTTCATGTGTGTGATGTTCAGTAATAATCTAGGAATAATGTCAGAGGTAGCAGAGTGCCAGAAGCAACAGAGGTGTTACAAATTAAAGGCTCAAAGAGAACCACAGTTATTTGATGAATCATTTTGTAAAAACAAGCTGCAGCACAGCAGACATTCTCCCTTTTACTAAGTAAGAAAAGAGAAGATGTGACAATACACCTACAGTCATAAAGGCAGCATGCCACAGAGCCACAGGATCACAGCCCCCCTTCCAGCATCTCTGCTGTTACTCCTCAAAAGCAGCATGTGGAGTACATATTACGCAAAAGACTAGAACAAACCAAAATACTGGAGGGCTGAGCTCCAGACAGCTGCTACTATGGAGAAAACAACCACCAGCTGTAAAATCCAGAAAAGTAAAAAAAAAAAAACCACCCCCCCCACCCCCCCACCCCAAAAAAAAACCCAAAAAACAAAAGAGAAGAAATACTGGAATACTGGATACCAAGGAGAAGTGTAAAACCTGGAGAAAGAGCATGAGATGATGAAAGGAAATAGGCTACACAGCAGCCTAAACTTTCTGCCAGTTTTTTGTACCCTGCAACTATTCCTGTAAGGAGATGGTACTAGCTCAGATGCACAGCACTTTTAAGACCAAGCTGCTGAGATGGAGAAATTCTGAATTGACCCTCGGAAGGAGCAGTCACATCCCATGTTTTCAACTCTGTTTAGGTACATCAAATCCCATCTTGAGAAATCAGAAGCATCTAAGCATCTCCTTTCCAGTCCCTTAGGCACTTCATGCAGGGCTAAAGAACAAACAGACCAAAAGACCCCAGTTACTGAGGGCAGAGCTGGTAATACAAAGCAGTGCACTGATGCAACCATAGACCAAACCTTCCAGTAAGATTTTTAGTGTCTGAGTGGGTGTTTTGTAGCCAATGACCAGCCGAAAACATTGTCTTGTGTAACGTGCTCAGTGTTCCCCAGCTAGAAACCGTGACAGGTTTTGTGGACACTTTGTAGGAGCTTTCCCCAAAGACAGAAAGGTTACAGGATGCTAGGTGTCCACGTCCACACTGTCAGCTTCTGTCAGAGTAGAGAGAAAAAACAGTTTTTGTTGCTTTGGCAGCCAACACAGACCAAAGCATACACAAAGCCTAAGGTGACTAGAGATGCCAGAGGTTATTTGAGCATGACTGCCATGCTTCCCCAGCATTTGTGCTCCTGCCTTAGTACATTGCAGTAGGAAGTATTTGGATTTTTAGGTTATTTTACTAAGCTCAGCGAACCTGAACTTTTGGACTGTTACAGAAATGGGAAGAAGGAGAGAGATGACACCTAATAAAGGCCTGGTTGCTTTAGTAATGAGAATCAGAACCTCTAGGTCACTAGCTCATTAAACCCAAATGGCTGTTTTGTAGCCTACGTTGAGTTAAGTTCATTATTTCAGTTCAGTTTCTAGATGACAGGCATCCACATTTGAAAAAAAAAAAAATCTCCAAGGTATAACTATTCTCTGGTCCCTATTGGGAGAAAAGCCAAGGACTAAACAAGGAGAGATCCTGAACTTCCTTCTCACACCTACCAAAAGTGTCACTGGATAAAAGTGTGTGATGCTTGCTAAAGGTATGGTGTGAAGAAATCAATACCAGTATCCTGGTTTTCTGGGGAGAACAGACATCAGTCACTAGGACCATTAACCCAGTACTCGTTGTCAGCAGAAAATGCAATTAAGAAAAAAAGGCGGGGGGGGAGAGATAGAGAAAAGACAAGAACATACAAATGTGTTCGTTCTCGTTGAGCAAAGTGCTTTTACTTCAAAATGTTATCTCTAATCAGTGTCCAGAACATCACAAACCTCCCTGCCAGACGACAAACAAGTCAGTCCTACAGTTTTATCCACCAAGTAGAAATGCCGTCTGTCATACCCTCCTAGTCCAAATGAATGTGTGTCCCTCTTCCTAGGTTTTTACAAACTTTCTTAGCAGAGAGCTTAGTGTCATTTCTGTTTCTTCTCCTTCTGCAGCTATCTCTCCAGGGACCACATAGTCCCCAAGTGAGCAAGCAAAACTGAAGGCAGTACTGAATGCCACTAATTGAGTTTATCGTTGGAAGTTAATTAAATTTTAGCAATTCTAAAGAAATCAAAGGTCCATTTATTTATTTATAGCTTCCTTTATAAAATGTTCCTATTAATGTCTTCAGGAGATAGCAATATATAACCACACATACTAAGTCCTAGTAGAGCACCATGCCAAATACAAAGAAACTTCTCACATCATCAAAGAAAAAACTAGCTTCAGGCAAAGACCTGTTCAAACAGCTAGGCTTTGCATGGTATCTACAAGTCAGCTTTTTTGAAAACTCAAGGGAAGCAAATTCTAGCACTGCATTCTCTCTACTGCTGGCATTCAGCAACTGGAAACATAAAATTAGGGACCTAAAGCTATCATCTGGAGATCACCAGACAAATCCCAAATCCACTTGCAAATGTAAGCAAAATTCCCTTTGAAGGGATATACAGCCAGGCTTTGAGATCCCAACGGCTCAGGAAGAATTCAAGTACAATTGTTCACATATTCTCAAGATGATGTTACAGTATTTGATGATTTTGTTTCCTTACACAATTTCAGCGTACATCATGAGTATGTCAGCTTGATATTCAGCACTAGAAACAAACAAAATACTGCTTGGTAATTGCATGGTAGGTGTATTATTAGAAATAAATTAAAACACATTTTTGAAAATGAGAAGCTGCGAGGAAGAAAAGGAACATCCACTGAATGCTGACTCGGATATTAAGACTAGAATTTGGCATCCAAGAGAGAGTAAAGAAACCTAGCTGAAAGCTCCAAGATACTAAAGGAAACAGAATAGGATGAAATGTTGATTTGTTGCCATAATTTTGTCACTGGTTGTGCCCATTACTTCTATTTTCTTCATGACAAGATCCCAAACCCTTCCTCTTTAAAGACACAAGATCCAGAAAAAGATGGTAATATTAGGTCACAGCAATAAGTTTTCATTTGGTTTCTGCTAAGTTTCTTTTTGAACAGAAACCCAAAGTAGATCAGTGAGAATTTCTCAAACCAACAACGAAATAACAATGGTTCTGAAGGATCTTAAACCTTACCGTGGCCTACAAAGAAGTCATCACTATAATTATGTATGAAATTGCCAAGATAGGTCTAGAATATCTGAAGATTATGAATAAACTATTAACAGACTGCCTCTGTGATGTGCTATCCAAAGTTCACACTAAATATTTAATAAAAACCTAGCCATTCACATCTTTGCTTTGCTGGATAAACATCACTGGAGTAACACTAAGTTTTTGTAAGTAGGTGACTCATATCTAACATGTTTTGAAGGTTCTGAGAATTAATACACAGCCCTAGGTCTGGATCTGAGAGGTAAATCTACTTAAGAAAAAGACATCACTCTACCTGATCTTCCATCTCGTTGAATATCCACATGATACCACTCTCCATCATTGGCTTTCTTCTGGGTTGCCTTGACTTTAATGGTTCCAGAGCCCATGTCCAGCAGCAAGTAGAGGTTCCCGTCTAGTAGCTCAACTGCAAAGAAGTCTACCTTTGTATTTTTCTGGCTCCTGGCATCTTTCCTCTCCTGAGGCTTGCCATGGGTGAAAAGGATCAGTCCATTGGGTTCAGTGGTTCGGAAATCAAATGAGATGGAGCCCATCCTTTTGGTATTCCATTTAGGCAGACTAATATAGGCCTCAGGTGTCTCAAAGCTGATGGGATCCAGTGTAGCCACATTCTCACATATGAATTTCACTTCCCCGTAGATCTTCATCTTAGTATCACCAATCCGTGCCAAGCGAGACAGCTCCAGACGAATGTCGTTATTCTTATAAACAACCTGCCAGACACAAGGAAAAACATCATACATCAATCCTGCATACAATACAAATACCCCAATTACTTTCAGCCATGGGAGATAAACTTCTCCCAAAAGGCAGTGGGGAGCAGAAAGGAGACCATGCGAGAGTCTGACATGATGACAGAGGGAGAGAGCACAACCAGCAGTGTGTATAGAAGTGACAGCAATGGGTACTTTTTGATGACTATAGATCAGATAAGCAGGCAGAAGAGAACATTTAACTGAAGGACAGTGAGAACAATTAACTCTACCACAGGCCCACTCTGCTGTAAAAGCTTTTGTACATAAAATACAGTGTGTGTCTGGTATCATGCTGTTATATTTGCATAAATCCCACACAAAATACATAACAAAGTGTAACCTCCATGTCCATCTCTGCTAGCCACAGCAGGGAACTCTGTACCACCACTGTCATTTCTCTATTATTTCTATAAGTCCACTTAACTACTAGGAGAGAGATGCAAAAAAATTTAAGCAAGTTGCTGTGAACTGTTGGTGATTGCGCTCTGGCTCCTAAAGAGCTACAGGGAAAACCAAAGACTTAAAATTTCTCTGACCAAGAAATCTTAGATCACTACAGGCACAAACTTGCTATGGAGGTATCTGCATAGCTTACCCTCGCCTCAAGAAACGTATGCACTCTGCGCTAACACATAAAAGCCTGTACGTATTCAGTGCCTGGACTCTTACTCTCTCTGGGTTAAGGACCAGAACTCTGGCCTCTGTGTTGCTACATGGATAGAAATTAGCCAAGCGTCCCAAACAGGCAAGCACTCCTGAGCACACCTGGCTTGCTCAGGAGTCCAGACCTCCTGCCCTTCTCTTTCTCATAGGTACAGAATTAATGCCTTGCGAAGAGGACTCCTCTCTGCCCCATGTCATTCTCACAGAGGCAGGAACTGGAGAAGGCACAAAACTGAGATGTTTGTAAACTATACTTTCTCTCAACTGCCTTTTGTGCTTCCTAAACCCAGGGCTGGCACATACAACACGCAAAAGCATTTCTGCAACTAGCGCAAATTTGATTGAATTCCTATTCTGCAACACGACTGAAGACTGATTTCTTCTAAGGAGTTATCACTTTAAAATACTTTTTGTCTATTACATATAGCATATATGTACACACACATTTGATTTCTGCTTTCAAAATGCTATGAGGATGCATTGCCAGCAAATTGCTATGAAAAGAGAAGAGAAAGGAGATATGCACAGTTAATTCTACAAATAGGAGAGGAAGGTCAGAAATGAGCATGCAGCAGTATTAAAAGGCAAACGAAAGACAGAATGAGGGATAAGCTTCCAAAGTAGGTGACCTCAGGATGAAAAATAAATGAAATCACATTCAACACATTTGTAGCAAGCAAAGAATTTCCAGCTTTCACTAAGCATTAAAGGAGAATTTCCCCAGTGCAGCCAGCACAGCATCAGATTTTCCTGTTGCAAAGGCAAAATACCCTACATGAGAGTGAAAGGAGAAGCCAGCTGTCAATTCCCATTTGGCATCATGGCACAAAGCTGTAGTTCCTCCCAGCAGAGGACAGTATTGACCCACAATAGCGTGTTTTGCTCCATTTCCCAATAAAGCACTCTGCCCTCGCACGGATTTCAAAAACATCAAGTCTGTTAATATCCACAACAGGAATAAACTATATTTTCAATTTGTGGGACTGTAGTAGTTTCATTCTATGGATTAACCATGTCAAATGCTCTTGCTAGACAGACCATACACCTCCTTCCAGTGACTCAGCAAGGCTGTGCATTAAAGCCTCCCCCTCTTGCCAGGCAATGAGGTAGGTGCACCTCAGCCAGACACTAGTTCTAAGCGCTGCATGCAGTCTTGTCCCTGCATCTCAAGGAAACAGAGGAGCTGAAAGTACAGAGGAAAATAAATAGAACAATTAAGAGGATGGAGCAGGATGCTTTATGAAGATAGCCAAAAAAGGCCAGGACTCTTATATTTGGAGAGGACTGAGAAAAAATATGGTTGAGGTTTACAGAAGATGGAGAAGGTTAATGTAGAACTGCTCTTTACCAAATCTGGCAATCATAGAACCAGAGGCACTTACTGAAACTTGTAGGATATCACTTTAAAATGGATTTTTAGAAGTACTTATTTACACAGAGGGTAGTGAACTTCAAACTTGCTGCCACAGGAGGTCATGGAAGCAGGCAGCACCTGCAGGCTCAAAAAGAACCAAGAAAGATAAATGGACAGCAAGTCCACAAACTGATATTAAAGGGAAAGGGAAGAGATGGACCTTCTAATAATCCTAATCCAAAAGCAGTAGATGCTGTGGGAGCGTAAGGGGAATGCACGCACCACTGATAGTAGCCATGCTCACAGACTCTCCCTAAATGGCAGTTGCACCCGCCACTACAGGAGGCAGAATACTGGGTAAATGGATTGACTGTTCTTCAGGCCCACTAGGGCTTTTCTCATGTTCTTAAAGAATCTACATGTATAGTAGGTTGTGTATAGTCTAATCCTTGTCCCACCGCAGGGACAGCCTGGGAAAGAGGGTAATTGGAAATGGGGTCCTGTGGACAGAGTCCTTCTGCCAGCACATACATACCGGACTCCCTGACTGGTACGACTTTGGTGCAATGCTGCGTTTTTGGTTTCACCCCAGTATGGAGTTGCTTTTGTGGGCAAGAGAATGCCAGGCCTGAATGAACTGTGACTTTAATGATCCTAACGTAGGAGAACTGCCTACTAACAGTTGCTCAAACCAACACTCCTCTAAACTGTATCTTGACCCAGCCCTTCCACATATCATAGGAGCAGAAAGGGAGCAGAATACCCAACATATGATTGATGGCTGGTGCTAGGCTGTAGCTAGCTATGACTTAGCTTTCAGAAACCTCTGCAGGTAGCTGGTAGAAGGAATATGATCATATACACATAATCAGCTTCCAACTCTCAGCTAAGCCACATAAAGGTTACATCTCCCCCTTTCACGTATTTGATACTTGAGTAACAATTCCCATCTCTTCTGGGGAAACACAGCAGGTCTGTCTTTGGGTTTATTTGAGGTTTGCTGCAGACTGCCTCGTATTTCATTAGTCATACCAGTACCACAGCTGGAGAATCCTGTTGAGACAGAGACTTTCAAAGGATCTAGAGAAAATTACATGGATTTAGCTGTAACTCAGAAAGTCACTAACAATGTAGGATCTGAGAGCAAGTTTGAAAGAAAGGACCAAGAAAGCAAGCACAAAGGAAGACTTGGGGAAGAGAGAGAAATGGTGCTGAATAGATACAAGAGTTCTGAATTCAATCTTTTCAAAGAAACAGATCCACCCAAATCTGAATCTCTATTATTCAAGTGTTTGTTGTTCTACATCATTTTCTTAAAAAAACCCTCACACCCACAACCTACCTTGAGAAATTTAAAAAGCACCTGTATTTAAGGAAAAAGTACAAGTGTTCACACAGCTGACTTAAGGTGTCATTGACAGTAACATTTGGGCATCAAGATCTTGATGCATACTCAGGTACACCAGAACTCTCAGCCCTATGAACAAAAGGATAAAAATAATTCTTGGGTGTAAACCCAAGGTGAATCCTGAGGAGGAATAGAGAGACAACAGCATCTCTGGCTTGGGAAATGAAACACTAAGGCAGCTTCTGATACCTGCAGTTCAATTTTTAAACCAAACTTTCAAGAATTAAAAAAGGGAATATAATTAAATGACTGGACTGCGTGTCCCATAGTGAAGAACACTCAAATTCAGTCTGTTTAATAAGTAGAGGTTAAAGGGTGATTCGATTACAATCTATGAGTATCTGTGCAGAAAATGGAATTTGGCAATAGAGGGCTCTTCAGTCCATGTGACAGAGGAATAATGGGATCCAGGGGCTAGAAACTGAAGTTAGAGAAATTCACATTTTAAAATACTATGACTTATTTTTACATGAGAGTAATTTGCTATTGAAATAATTTACTACAGGTTATGGTGTGTTCTCTGCTACTGGCAAACTTTAAATTAAAATAGTATCTTGTCTTCTCTAAAAGACATAGTGAGACAGGAATTAATTATATAGCAAATCAGCCTAGATTATCATAATGGCTTTCTGGCCTCATAACCTATGAAACTTTGTGTTTTAATGAAATCAACAGATGCTTCAGTGCAGTTTTCCAGGACAGATGAAACACATCCTTCCCAAATGTTAAAAATGCCTGGTAAAAGAGAAGATGCTTGTCTCAGTTCTGGTCTGACTTGCCACCAGTTCTTTCAGTGAGGCTTTTTTATATGTTTGTGATCCAACCTTGCAACCTACCTTTACAAAGGAGTGTAAGTAAAAAGTCTAGGACAAAAAACTTGATTCTATAGTTCTAAATATATGAGCTTCAAGAAATAGTTTCTTAGGGAGTCACCTGCTGCAAGCCAGAGAAGAAACGTTTTCATGTTTCACTGAGGAAGCTGTATGCCAGCAGTAGAACCTATCATCTGCGTAACACTTCCTACCTTGTAATCTCATTTTGCCAGCAATCTCTGAACTAACTTGTGGGCTCTTCAGGATATACCAAACTACTGATTGAAACCCACACCTCTTTAATGCCAAATGAGGCCATGACTGATTCAGAGAGCTGTCCCTCACTAGGACATAGTCTTCTGGTGCCACTCTGGGACATGGCTTCCATAACAGCTTAGAAGTAAGCAAAGCAACGAAAGCAGTGCCCATAAATTTGTCCATTTTTATCAGATGGCTTTCTGAACAAAGCTGATCTTGCCTGTTTAAACAGACAAGCTTGAGTTCATCTCGTGTCTGATATGTGTATCAGAGAAGGTCAAGAGGCCTAAGGGAGTCAAGGAAATGATTCCTGGTACAGACATACACATCTACTTTACAGTTATTCTGGGAAGGAAGGTAGAAAAGAGAAAGGGGAAGAAAATTACTAGCAAAAGCTATGCACAGAGCATTTGAAAAGTAACCTTCATGCTTCTAATCTTAAAATCGCTTTATATTCCAAAAATGAAATTAGAACAATGAAAAAAGTGGTTTTTTTCCTTTTCCATGAGGACTGCTTCTAAACACACTTTAACAGAGGAATATTTTGACTGTTCAACACCTTTGTTTAATGAACTGGATAAGTATAGATGGATGGTCAGGGACAGGATAGTCCAGATACACATAGTCTCTGACAACGAGCAGTAGAATTCCATGGCATCTGAGACATTTTGAGGGATAAAAAGATATACAGTAAATTAGGTTTTCTTTAAATCTGCTGAGAAAGATGAGTTTGTTTTAAGCTGAGCTAAAACAAATCAGCAATCTAGTTTTGAGGTTTCTTAAAAATGGCAACTTTGCAATTCTGAAGCATTCAAGGAATTTCTCCAGCTAAACTTATAAGAAGCTTCACTCGTGGGTTAATGAGAGCTCTAATCAGATGGCTTTTCACAATGATGAAAAGCGTCTCTCTGCAATCAAGTGAAGATGCAGATAGAGAGGGAGCAACAAAAGTGAGGAAAAATGGTGTGCTAGACTTGGCCAGTAGCCAATATAAAAATTCCTCTCCAAGTTGGTGCTATTAAGCAAGAAACATGATTTTCGGTACAGGCTGGACACAAGCATGCTCCAAAGGGAAACGGCCATTGATAGCCTGGCAAATTAGAAGATGGCCATCATGAACCACCATGAAAAAGGGCAATAAGCTGAAGGCTGCGTAAGTTTAGCTAGCAAGGAAGAGCACCTCTGACGTTCAACCAAGTTTTTTTACCTACTGCATCCTGTGTATCACCAATTGCTTTTCTCTGTCACAGGCTGCACTCCTTCACCAACTGCCCATATCACTCCTCAGAAAGACTAACTGCGAGACATTCAGCCTAGAGCCTAAGATTTCCTTAAAGGCACCTGCACTGACCCAGACAAGTTCCTGCAGCTTAATAAATTACAGTTTATCTGTTGGTTTACCAGAACCATGTGTTTCTAGCCTGCCTCAACCAGCAAGTAGAAACAAACACACCAGCTAACGGAGCTTTACTTTGTGTTTGAGAAAGACAATGTATGCAGTGATCCAAGGCTTCAGTGATGGGTAACTAAAGCTGCTATACTTTTTTAAAGAACTGTATATGGACTGTGCATACCTGGTCTAAACATATTTGATGGTTCAGTGGGATAACAACTGTATTCAGGTAATCAAGAAACACATTCACCATTCACCACACTGAATGAGTTAATTTATGTCATGAAAAACAATACATTGAACATTGATGATAAGTAACTGAAACCAAACAAATAAGACTCAAATATTTGTGCTATGTTGACTAAAGTAATGCAATCCTACGTTTCATCTGAATTATGTTTAACAAAGAACATGTGTTTACTCAGCTACAAATAGGAATAAGGTGACTAGAACGCTTAAAAAACAAGGGACAACTATTTCAAGCTTCCCTACAAAATTTTTTCCATCTTACAAATCAATTATAGGTTCTGAATAACTTCAAGTTTTATGGAAAACTCCAGAAAAGAGATTGATTTATTTTCCAAAGACTTAAGAGGAAGATACAGAGAAGCACTCCCTGAAGTAGGATATAAAGAAAGAGAAAGAAAAGAGATTCAAGGTGCCAGTAAAAAAGGGCTGAAAAAGGTAGGGTGTAATTTCTTCAACTGGTCTAATAAGAATGTTTCCTTAAAAGGTACTGAGGATGGAGGACCCGGTACTTCATTGTGGTCACAACTATCCTTTAAGCCAAAAAATAAGCCCCTGCTTCTCATGAGAATTCAGGACATTGGAGTGTGTTCACAGTTACTGCAGAGTTAAAACCAATCCAAATCATTCACAGGGTATCCAGAGCAAGCTTAAACAGATTAAGGCAGATCAAGATCCATCTTGCTGCCTTATCTTTCACCTTGGAATATACCAAGATAAAGACCAAACATTTCTTTCTATGCCTTTTTGGAATAAGATCTAAGAATTTTTTGCCTTAAAACCAACCAAATATATGAATGAGAGAGATTCCAAGCTTTAGGGGAAAAAAAGTTGCTTTACAGCTAATTATTGAAGTTCTAATATGTGTCTAGATCTGTACAATATGTTTTTTGCATATACTGAGCCTGCTGCTTCTTGAATTAACTATGAATATTACTAAGCGACTGAAATGTCAAACGCTCTACAGCCTTACTTATTCTTGGTGTTGTATTGCAGCATTCAAACTACAGAATAGCAAAGTTGTGAACTGACCTACTTCTTGGATTCCTTCCTTTTAACAGGTAGCAATAAGGACAGAATTTATTTTATCACATGGGTGGATTTCTGCATCCTCTATGCTGGGATACACTGACTGCTAATTCATTTGGTCTTTGTTGAAGAATATCTTGATTTCAAAGGGAACAGCAGACCCCACAACTGCATCTTGAGACAAACATGATGGGAACATTAGAAATTATATATATTTATTTGTGAAAAAGGTCATGACAATGTATAGAGGGGGAAGAAGCCTTTATAGTTGCAAGAGAAATGCTGCTGAAGGATTCTATATTAGCCTCAAAGACTAAAGTTGTTTCCTCAGCTACTGAAAAGGCACAGCATAGGCAGCAGTAAGATTAAGTAGAATTGGTGGTAGCAAGGACTGTGATTTGAGGATGAATGCTCTTTTGTGGTGGAAGCGTCAAGTCCTCTTCTTTCCTTGCTACAAAAACTTCAAGTTCTGCAATAAGTGAAGAAAGGGATCACAGGAATGAAGGTATCATTTCTGAATTTCTTAAAATATCACTTTTCCACAGATTTTCCAAGCAATGGTGAGAAAGCCACCTAAACTCAATATCCTCAAAAGTATGTTCCTCACATCATGGTGGCCAACTTGAGGCCATGGAATTGGTTTTGCAGAAGTGCTCATTAGCCAAAAGCTGTAAGTGAAGACAAGGAGGGATTTCATCTTCACTGCTAAAGCTAAAAGAAATGCTCTGAGACATTAGACTTAGATTTCTCAGTCTGTTCCTAAAAATTAGCTGAAACTTGTTAACATTTAGGTGAAAAAGTAACTGACTGATATTTGACAGTAGCAGAATTCACCTTTGTGTCATGGCAAAGCATTTAAGGCATTTCACTGGGGATTCGGGTGTACAGATTTGAACTTCCCTCTTGCTGCATGCTCTATTCAACCTCCATTTGGCCTAGTAACAGAGAAAAATAAAAGCTGCAGGACAGCAAAAACAAGACAGCCAGCTATGATGCTCCTTACTTGCGCTACAGGCCATAGACTCAGGCATACCTCATGCTAGCCCTGAAAAGCAACTTGTACCTTGGGCGTGTCTCTGGATAGAAGAAGGGCATAGAGGAGATATTTCAGTATTTTACAAATATTCATGCATATACAATAATGAGGAAATTCTGTGTTCTACACTGAGCCTGTACAGTGCAGAGGTAAAAAAAGACAGAAGAAAGAAACTCTTAATAGTTACACACTGGAAGTCATTCATTGGGTGTATTGAATGAAGCATCCTGGAATGTATGGAGACATAGGAGGAGACAGTGCTGTACTCTGCTGGAGATCATGTCCAGCTTGGAGAATTGCACTTCAGGAAAGGAGTGGGACTGTTGGAAAGAGTCCTGAGGAAAGCAATGAGAATAACCAGAGGTCTAGAAAATAGAAGAAAGATTGAAAGTATTGCTTCTTTTTAACATACAGAAAACTGCAAGGAGACGTTATAACAGTGTTCAAATATAAAATGGCTGCTACAAAGCAGAAAGGAACAATCTGTTCTTTGTATCTATGCTGAAAAGGACAAGAAATAATGGGCAAAAATTACAGCAAGAAAGTGTTAGAATTTATGTTAGGAAAAGCTATTTTAATTTAAGAACAGTGAAGCACTGGAAGAGATTGCCTGAGGAGCAACCATCACTGGAGACCTTTAATTACAGGTTAAACAAATTGCTGTCAAGACACACATAGATGTCATTGATTTTGTCTTGGGACAGTGGAAGCAGAAAGGATTAAATAACATCTCACAGTCCATTCCAGTTTTATTTTATATGATTCTGTGTTGTGGAGGGCAGGACATGAGAAAGGAGAAATTACTGTGTAGCTAAAGACTTTCATAGTGTTAAATGCACCAAAAGGAAGAATAGACCTTATATTAACACAATTCTGATATCTCACAAATTTGAAGAGCTTAAATTTACAAATGAACTTCCTAGCTAATGAAGGTTTGAAAGCTTTTTTAGAGTTAAAAAAAAGAAGAAAATAAAGAAATCATCATCACAGAACCTTATTTACCAGCATGCAGTAGTTGACTTCAATTACATTCAGTTCTGTATTGAGCTTATATAGACATTCACCAGTTACAGAATGCTCTGCTCCTCCCAAACGCATCCTGAAATCTCAGATTTGTCTAGCTAGCACAAGCTAAATCTGTCTAGCTTAGTTCAGTGATGAGTATGTGAGGAAATGATTACTGTCAAGTGTCTGAAGGATTCCATCTGAAAGGCAGAGAGAAATTATTTTAGGATGGTCCCATTGATCATCTGTAACCTTATTACGCAAGACACTGAAAACTGTATCAGACAATGACTTAGCAAATAACACTCCACTTAGTGATCTCATTGTATTTCAAATCCACCTAAGGTTGTGCAAGTGCAAAAGACCTATCTCAGGAAACAGATCTGCTTAGTATGGCTGGGTGAATGCTTCCATCGGGGTGGCTTTCTAACACAGAATTCCATTTTCCTAACAGAGAATTAGCAGTGAAATGCTTCACTTCAAGCCATTGCAATTCAAAATGGCATGTTTAGTTTCATCAAACTTAATAGAAAAGCTTTTGTATGAACTTACCATAACATGAAACAGTATTTTCCAGGCATTGCGTTTACTTTCAATAGCGGTCTCCATTTTTACCTCTGGGCTGCCCTCTCTAGGGAAATACTTTCACATGAAGCAATGTCAGTGTCCACCTGACATCCAAAGAGACATGTGACTGGTTTTGGCACAAAGCAGCTTGATCAAATACTCTGGCCCCAATGGGAGAATGGGACACAAGGGCCCTACAGGACAGCTGCCACATGGAACTGCCCTGGATAGGAAAATACAGTTCTTGTTAAACTGTCTCCAGAATATTTGGGGTCAGCTCAATAACTGATATGAAATAATTTGATTCAGGGAATATCAGAATGTTACATATGAATTCAATTCTGAAGTTTTGAAGGATTTCCATTTAAAAAAAAAAATACCTTACCAGCCGCAATGAAAACAAATGTGGGCTGGAGGAACCTCCTTTGGGACAGAAACTCTTCATTTCACTCAGCTTTTAATTTCAGTGGTAAAATGTGTTTTAATGAGAACACCAATGTTTAAAGTCTTCCGTGAAAATACTGAATAGATATTGCTCACTTGCAGGTATGCAGTTTTTCTCAACTACCTATCTTCCCCAGCCAATATGCCTTGAGCGTGCTTCTCAAGAATGCCCCTGGCAGGTACAAGAAGGTAGTTCACTCTCCGTATGCCAGTCAAGCATTAGTCCCACTGCCTAGGCTTCCAATGCGCTAGGCAAATTGTGCCAACCACAGCGGCTTTTTCTATGGTTTTGTCACTTGTCCAGCAAAAAAAATAAAATAAAATTTACCATTACATATGGGAGAGCACATGCTTAAAAGTGAGCACTGCTCAAATAACGATGCAATTAGAGCAACAGAGGAAGTATTTATTGGATTTAGTATTGTGTAAACTTAGTCCACAAATGTAAAGTGGTGACTGTAGCAGGATGGTGTCACTGTTTGTAGCCAGATGATAGCAGCTGGGGGTGCTGCATCCCATCACGTGTCTCCCTCCCTCAGCCTTAGCACAAAGGTCGCAGTGGCACTGGCATCTCCTTCCATCTGCAATGGCAGCCAAAGTAAGAGGCATGCCTTCAGCTAGCCTCTCCTCCTGTGAAGGAGCAAAGGCACTCCAGGTCTGCTGAAGAAGTGCCATCGGCAGCATGGCACTACCCCATGGCTGACGCCATCTGCCATGGTGCACTACACAGGTCTAGATAGACTGGGGAGGAAGACCTCTCTCCATACATCTAGACTGAAATACTATGGGTTTCTAAACTTTTAACACCTCTCTTGTTGCCCTGTGCAAAAACCTGCCAACACAGGCGTCTCTCCAGATCTCTTTACTCACCTGTTCAAATTCCAAGGCATGGAACAAAGTTCAAACCCTCCACAGGCAGGATTTCCCAAACATTTATCTGCACTGGGCCTTATGTTGTGTGAAAACAGGGAGGTGATGAGCTAAATATTTGCTTGAACATTTGCTGGACAGGGCAAGGAATGTAATCAATTCCCTACCTACAAGAGACATCAAGAGAAAAATACTGTCATCTTATAACCCCACCTTGATGCTAGAAAAAGAACGAGAAGATCTTTCACATCTTTCCTCTAAACGTATCTAAAAACTCTCTCAGCTGTGACCTCCAGCTCTACAGCTTCCAGCACTAACAAAAGGAAGACGGGAAAAACCCTCACTTTAAAAAAAAAAAAAAAAAAAAAAATCTGTCTTCTGTTTGGGACCGAGTCCCAGTTACCACGATGCCAAAAAGTATAGTCCATCTATTCATTCAGAAGCCACCCAGCTGCACCAGCCACAGCTTTAGTGCACAGTGCAACACTGTCTGAGACCACTAAAGGGAGGCTGGGAATGGGACGGCTCCCCCTCACCTGCTCATATGGTCTCACCTGGCCTCCAGAGAAACCTTTACCGACAATACTGTTTTCCTAGCCCCCACCATCTTTACAGCTTTCTTGGGGAATAGTATTAAAACAGTGCGAAGAGCCCAGTGGTGCTGCCAGAGCCCACTGGGGCTGTTGGCAAAACCTCACCTTCATCCCTTGCTTTGATCTGGAAGCTGTGTGCATGAAGTGTAAGTCCAGCAGCTCCTGGGGCATAAGAGGGGAGGGGGAAGCAGTCAGCACAGCCAGAACGCTGCCGCCGCAGTAAGAGAGCATTAAGGAAAGCACGCGAAAGGAGAAAGAAACAAAAGCAAAAAGCATGACATTTTCCAGTGGAAGCACTGAAATGAGAAGCAGAAATGGGAGACAGATGAGGGCCTAAGCACCCCATTCAGCACCAGATTACACTTCCTTCTCAGAGTAGGCGGGGGGCTGCAATCAGGAGCGGCGAGAGCTCTTCTGTAAGGAGAGAGGTCAGGGCTGGAGTCAGCACCGAGTGCCAGACAAAAGAGGCAGCTGATTAGCTGGTTCCTGGCACACTGGGCCTGAGTATGCAAAACACAGAGAGCTCTCGATGCTGTTTTGTCTCTGGAGTGAGCCTATCACTATGTTTTTTTCCTTTCTAAAAAAAAAAAAGGGGGGGGGGGGCAGGCTTTTCCGCAAAGGGAGCTGGAAAAAACACATCTCTCCATTGTAGAAACACTTTCCGTAGGAAATTCCTGCAGAACATTTTAAGTTACTCTGTGAACATTAGTGTCTTGACACTAACCCATTGTATTATCTCCCGCTCCCCCATTAAGGGCCACTATCCCCAATTTATAGAAAGAGAAAGCAAAACAGAGGGAACTGAATATTCTTGGCCAATTCATACAGCAAGTCAATAGATGGTCAGAAAGAATGTCTCTTCTTCCTAATTACTATCCTGTGACTAAGGAATAGCTGGAGGAAATGTTTTGGTGACAAAGATCAGTGTAAATAATCTACTAACCTCTTTCGGCTTTGAAATTCAATAATGTAAATATGAAATGGCAATAAACTTTTCCCTCATTTTGTTTACTTTTTCTATAATGCCATTTTAATGCATCCAGGCACAAGGTTCTCATCTCCTCTGTGTGCAGCTTGTTTTTATATATAAGGGAGACTGATCTCACATCTACGAAAGCTTATTTGATACAAGCCCAATTTACAATACTATCTTATATTTTCTGTTTTGCTTAGTTCTATCTTACTGCTTAAGAAAGATCTATAGCACGTCTTAAGCAGAGCTATAGAACTTACATTGTTCAAACACTAACAGGCAGAAAACAAAATCTGCCTTAGCAGTTGTTTGGCCAAAATTCTCCATTTAAATCTTTTAATCCTTTCCGGTTAACTGAGCCGCCCATCCACTTTTGTCGTTCAAGTCTCAACAACTTTTCCATACCTTTACTGAGCACCGGAGATACTACTGTGGCAGCGGCAAACAGTCTCAGAACACGGTGAACTTCCATTTCTGGAGTCACCTTCTTTGGAGGAGGGGGTTGAGAAAGGGGCTCTGCTCTTGTTATTACCCAGACTGCATTGACCAAAATGGTAGAAATGATTGTTTCATCTATATGGCACTCTTAAAGAACCAAGTGTTTCTCTTCTATGGCAGTTTTATTCTCCTTGCATAGAGCAAGCGCTGTCCAAAATCACAAAATACATAGAAATCAGTCACCATTCTTTTTCTAATATACCAAGAAAGCTTGACAGTGTGTTGTATTGGCCGCTGAAGCAAAAAAGGGGGGAATAAGAGGAAACGGCTGACATAGTCACAAAATTTTAAAAAAATCCTGGAAGCAAGGACACATATGTATTCCTCAGTACAGGACTGGTTGCTGATATCTGGACATGTAATCAACTTACATGCTACATTTGTTTGCCAATACATGCCTATGTATATTTGCATTTACATAAACATATCCATATACCGTGCATACGTGAATAAGAAGTATATCTATTTACATACCCATATAGATCTGAACAGTGGGTCTCTGCATTGGTACCTACTAAGGGCATATGTACGGGTTTATACACATCTGAAAACAGTACCTGCATGCACACTACTATATGTACATACATGCGTACACATGTACTCATCTCTCCACCTGTGATTCTTATGCAATACACGTGTTTTTCCAGGACAGTAAAATTAAATGTGCTTATGATTAGCATTAGAAGAATGCCCACCGGCTGCATGCGGATCCCCGCACGCATATGTTCTTATGCAGGCATGCTGCCAACAAACTGCTTGTCATTCTGGTAACTACTATCCTTCTCTTACCCCAAAGGTAGCTCAGAAAGCAAGAGTGTATCTTTTTTATGAAACACTCTACACAAGGATGGAGTTACCATTTCCTACAGAAAAGACTGGTGGAGGTGAGATTATACCAGAATCCTTGTGACTGCAAATTCAGCCTTTGCATATCCACACCCTCCAGTGTACCTAGAAGTGATATTTCAGTTCAGAAGATGAAACTAACTTTGCTGTACTTGACATTGGACTGTGTGCTGAATGGGACTTAGCAGGAGCTAAGAATGCTCCTTCATGCATTTCTTTTTCTGTCACCTCAGCATGGTCAAACCTGAAAGGAGCACAGACAAGGGAGGAAGCAAAGAAAATTACAGCAGGGGCATCTAAGTGGAGTATTGCTGATCTAAGTTATCCTGGGTTGGGCATGTTCTTGCCTGCAGTCCTGTTCCAAGCCCAAATAACCCAAAGTCAGCTCTGACTGTTCTACTACTTTAAAGAGGCAAACAAGGAAGAAAAACCAAAACAAACCACAATGACTGCATACAAAGCCCAGCGTACAGAATATAGAGGCAGATGCTGAAAAGTACATTGCTAGAGAATGTATGTTCAGCCCACGATGTGTACCAACATCACTGTGTCTTGCCATTCCCAGGCAGGAATTGTTCTGCTTGGCTTGGGTCCTTCATACATAAGGCACTCAAAAGGAGAGAGTTAGTGATGATGATTACGGCACACTGAAAGTGCTGCTGTTTTCTATACCATACTATGCTCTTTTCTTCCTCTTTCTTCTCTAGAGCACTACACTTTGAAAGGGCTGCATTTTTCAGCTACCCCACACTCCTCCATTTTGCTTTGGAAGCAATATAAATATTAACCAAAACAGACAAATTATTTCCCTAACTCCACAGTCACTCTGTCAATAGGGTCTATATGGTTTTACAATAAAATTCCTTTGTCCTGGAAAGCGCAAGTATCTCATACTATTCTGGCACCCACAAGCCTGACACCTCTCACTGCAAATCCATCATTTGCATGTGGGTCTATCAACAGGTATTATTAAGGGTAAGAACTATTTCCCAAGAGCTTCCAAAAGGAAAGATGGGTTGCAAACATCTGTCCAAGACCCTGTTAGTCCCTCACAAAGCCACAGAGAAGCCAAAAGTCCCAAACTGCTGTTTCTGCACTGTGCTACCAACTAGTTTTGTCCTACCTAGGCTAACATGCCTCTTAAAGGCAGATCATCAGCTTCTTGCCACATTCTTCCTTGCTTGTGTGGAAGTATTATACCACAGAAAGTTAAACACTTAGATTAGCTCGAAGCAAGAGAATAAACCCCCATGTGTTAATCACACCCTGCAAAGTTTGCTTGCGTGTTCCTGTAAGAGGTATAAGAGGCATAGTCACTGCCTTCTAAATACAAGTTTCATTTTTCCAAGCTGAACATAAAATCTATGCCAGTAATGGAACATTACTATTACATTATTATTACTATTATTACAGTTACTATTGATTATTACACGTTGGAGACACTGGTGCTGTCAGGGAAGTGAGGAGGCAGCAAGCAGCAGTTGAAGGGATTCCTCTGACACAGAGAAGCATAAGGATCATCCTGTATCACTTTCCAAAAACTTAGGACTGGAGGTTGATTCCAATGTCCTAGGATCCGTTCCACGAAAAAAATTAAGGGCAGTAAGAGGAAATATGCAAACAGGCATATTTTGCCTTAAGCCTTGCTTCTAATTTTATAGAAGTGTTATTAATAAAGCTTCCCATGTGCCAGCAAGAGACAGACTGAGGCAGCACACTGGGGAAAGGGCTACTGCCTAAAGTTTCAGTCCTAGCATGGCTGAAGTACAACCACTGAATGACTTCCAGATACTGGAAAGCAGTCTGGACACCTAAGGGTGATTCTGGAAAAGGACAAGAAAATATCTAAAATTCAGTTTGCTTATCACTTTGACATACATATAGAGACAGACACATTCTCATTTCAGTCCAGCCCAGTGCTAGATTATAGATTTAGGATCAAAGACTATAAGTAATTCTCACACAATGGGAACTGTATCTAAGCCTTGCAAACAGTGACTACAAAAAGAGCACGTGTGTCTTGGTGCATAACCAATTGAACATGAAATGCCTTTGTAAAGCAGTTGCTAAGAGGGCTAATGTGATTCTTCAGTGTCTAAGTAGGAAAATATCAAGAAAGTACAGAGTATATAGTATTAGTGAAACCATATAATAATACTGTGGCCTGTTATCTTGCCTATGCTTTTAAAAAGATATTAAAAAACTTCAAACAGCACAGAAAAGTACTACAGTCTTACTACAAGTCTCAGTCTTACACTATGCTGTGTGAGCTATCCAATGAACTCCACCTGTTTCACCCAAAGGTTACAAGCTGATCCTAATCTACATGCTACAGAAATCTGCATGGGGAGAAGTTCTCTGACAGAGGAGGTCTGCTTTAATTTAGGAGACAAAAGTGTAATCATATATGGTGGCTAGCCAAATCACAACTATTCAGTCTGGAAGTAATGTGCAATGTTTCCTAGTGATCTAATTAACCAATACAGTCTTTAAATCATGATAGGATGCATTAGTAGTTTAAAAAAGAAAGGTTATATCTTGATACAGAAATCCATCAAGAGGTTCAGCTTATAAAATTTATGAAGTATGCAACAAACATTTTATCTCTGTCAGATATAAATACATGAAGAACATAAGTGCTTATACCACATGAGGATGACAAAGTATTTTGCAATCCATGAGAACAAAAGAGGATGTTGATCAGTTACCAGGAATAAATATGCTTTATGTTTAATTTCACAGACCTGGGTCACTTGCTCCAAAGTCTTAAAAGAGCTGAATGAGGAGACTTCTGATCCACTGAGGTTTATTTTTAATCTTGGAATAACAGAAAGATAACAGAAGAATAAAAGAATGATAATGTTGTGTGAGTGTTTTAAAAAGCCAAAGAGGACAAGATGTGTAACTGTAGAAGGGTTTAGCCTGCAGGAAACATCAACCCTGGAGGAAACAGCACAACAGCTTCTATCCAAGGTGCTTAATAAAAACATTAAAGGATAGGAATACAATACTTAATGTCATTAGACCTTCCTGTGTAAAAGGAGTTTCTGTCAAATAAACCTGATATCATTTGAATGACAATAGTAAAGGCACAGATGAAACATTTTTTAAGGCATTTGACTGAATACCAGAAGACAGCTCTGCTTAAATTAACAGCATACAATAAAAACAGGACATAATATTAGATAGATAGATAAGTCCTCAGCTGACAAATCTCAAAAAGTAGTAGTCAGTGGGGTATCATTACTGAAAAGAGGCATTTCTAATGCACCATACGGATCCATATTCGATGCAAAAGTATTGAATATCTTATTCATTACCTAAAAGTAAATATAAAAAGCACTAAAGCTAACACTTGAAGGTAACACCAAGTTTGGCAGAGCACTAAGTAACTTTAGAGACAGAGCAGTCATACAGAGTGATTCACACAGTGTGGAAGTCCAGGCCCTTTCAATCCAAGCAAGTTTTAAAACAGCTAAATACCTAAATAAAATATCTAAAACATACTAAAATATATAAGCTTATGAACATGGAAGACAGGCCATGAACTACAGAACCAGGAAGAGGAAGCCACAGGGGAGCTGCACCCTGCAAAGCTGCGACTTTGAAAACAATTTAGGAAATATCAGAGGAGAAAGTGTGAGCTTCCAGTAAAGTGCTATGGCCAAAAGGGCCAGTTCAGCCTCAGGATATATAACTAGAATAAGCAATACATAGCATTGGTACAATACGCACTTAAACCCTAGGTATAATTCTAATGTCTACATTTTCTTGAAGAAAGCACTCTAAAAAATTGCAAAGAATACATCAAGCAGCTTCAACATGATTTGAGAACTAGAATAAATGCCTTACAGTAAAAGACAAGGAACTCCATTTGTTTAGTTTTTCAAAAGACAGATAAAGAAGGGACTTGATTATTGTGAATAAGGGAAAAACACTGGATTTCTGAAGCATCTCTGTTCCAGTAGAAAACTGCATCGGAAGAATCAACATTTGGGAGCTATTGGCAGACAAACTCCAAACAGATATAAGGCCCAATTTCTTTTTAAAGTAGGGGGCAATTAAACATCACAGCCACTTACCAAGGAAAGTAATAGATTGTCTTTTAATGCCTTCACACCAAGGCTGGTTAAAACATAACTCCCCAAAGGAGGCCCAAAATTATTAATGTAGGGGAAGTACGAGAAATTGAGGCTTGATGTTTCTTGCTTACAAACACTCTGAAACTATGCGTAAGTGGGGATAATTAGACAATCAATAGAAGGCAGAGCTGGCTGGGTATGATGGTTCTTCTGGTCTTAAAAGTCTCTGACATTTTGACACCCTTACATGCCACAAATCACACAGTTGGCAACGGGACAGATGACTGCACTTTCAGTAGCATTTGTTTTCTACTGAGTGTATTGGGTTTGTGTGGTGGGCTTTTGGTAGCAGGGGAGGGGCTGCAGGGGTGGCTCCTGTAAGAAGATGCCAGAAGCTTCCCCCGCTCCAGGTTGGACCCACCGCTGGCCAAGGCTGAGCCCATCAGCGACGGTGGTAGCGCCTCTGGGAGAACATACTTAAGAAGGGAAACCTGCAGCGGAGAGGGGCGTGGGATGTGAGAGGAACCCCTCTGCAGACACCGAGGTCAGTCAAGAAGGAGGGGAGGAGGTTTGCCGGAGGAGGGGATGCCCCTGCAGCCCATGGTGAGATGGCAGGCTGTCCCCCCCCAGCCCATGGAGGGAAGCGGGAGAGCAGATGCCCACCTGCAGCCCGGGGAGGACCCCACGCTGGAGCAGGGGGACGCCCCCCAAGATGGCCGTGACTCTGTGGGAAAGCCTGTGCTGGAGCAGTCTGTGCCTCAAGGACTGCAGCCCATGGAAGGGACCCACGCCAGAGCAGCTTATGAAGGACTGCAGCCCGTGGGAAGGACTCAGCTGGAGAAGTTCATGGAGGACTGTCTCCCATGGGAGGGACCCCACGCTGGAGCAGGGGAAGAGTGAGGAGCCCTCCCCCTAAGGAGGAAGGAGCAGCAGAAACAACCTGTGAACTGCAACCCCATTCCCTGTCCCCTTGGGCTGCTGGGGTGGAGGAGCTAGAGAAAATCAGAAGTGGATTTGAGCCCAGGAAAAAGGGAGGGGTGGGGGGAAGGTGTTTTTAAGATTTGGTTTTACTTCTCATCCTGTTTTGAATTGATTGGTAACAAATGTAATTGATTTGGGTTTTTTTCCCCAAGTCCAGTCTGATTTTTGCCCATGCCCACAACTGGTGAGTGACCCCTCCCTGTCCTTGTGTCAATCCACCAGCCTTTCGTTACGTTTTTCTCCTCCCCATCCAACCAGGGGGAGAGGAGTGAGCAAGCGGCCTCGTGGTTCTTTGTTGCCGGCTGGGCCTAAACCATGACACCGAGTTGAGGAACAGATCAGGAGTTACGGTTCCTGGTTTCTATCCCTGACCCTGCCACTTCTCTGTTGGATAACTTTTGGCAGTTTTTCTCAAGATCTCTTAGTTGACAAAGTTAGTAATTAATTAACTATATAGTGCTAATCCACCTCATTCTCTAAATAATAATTCTCTATGTTTTAGTTGGTTTTTATTTTTATTTATTTTTATTGTTAAGTCTCTACTACCCAAAATGCAAAGAAACCCAAGTTTGAGGAGAAGTCTTACTTGTCCTTAAGACATCTTTAGCAGCAGCAAACTGAAGTTGGTTTTTATTTTTATTTATTTTTATTGTTAAGTCTCTACTACCCAAAATGCAAAGAAACCCAAGTTTGAGGAGAAGTCTTACTTGTCCTTAAGACATCTTTAGCAGCAGCAAACTGAACACAGAAAACAACAAGCACAGTCCCATGGTGAACGGCTCTTTGTAGAAACGCTTCCAAGTTAATACCTTGAATAGAACAATGGCACTCCTGGCAGGAGAAGATGGACAAGGTGACCTGATAGACGTTTACCATGTCTGATATCTATGATTCTCTGGAGTTTGTCCCAGTAGAGTAGTCTCTTTTCATCCCTTTTTTACACAGCACCAGTCCACCTTTCTGAGGCAGTAAAAAAATCCACTCTTTGTTTTTTAACTCTGCTGTAAAGGACAACCCCACATAAATTCAGCGCTTGGAAAAAGGGCCCGGTTGGGCAGTAATAAGCCTTAACAGTTACTTCCACAGTTACAGCCACAGGGAAAGAAATACACATAATCACAACGTGAACATTAGTCCTGGATGGAAAGATTCCCAAGCCCAAGTTAAAGCCCGGGAGCTGTCTGCTGCTACCACGGCCCATACAGAACTGGAGAGATTTCCCTACTGGAAATGCTCCCTCCAAGCATTTACAGAAGTCCCAATTCCATGCATGGAAAGATCACTCAGTACTGAAAGGCAGATGCCTTTGCAATGCAGCTCAGAGACAGCTTTACAACTCTGTTTATCCTCATTTTGGATTGATTGTTTGCGGAGCCCTAATAATTACAAATGGTGAAAGAAGCCAACCTCTCTTGCATTTTTCTGCAAAGATCCAAGATTCATCTAGCCCTCCTTACTGCTCTTTTCACTAAAGCAAATTCCTCAAAGGTAGGCTGCCTGACACACACATGAACACTTGTTTTCATTCAAACGGGCATCGTTACACCTCCGATCAATGCATGGCACTCCAGCCTTCTCTGAACCTTTCTCTCTCTGTTCCTTCAGCTCCTCCTACACACGTACCTTACCTCCACATCTACACATTACTGCCTAATTTCACACAAACCTGTATGTCAGACCTTATACCAAATTGACTCTCTGCTCCTCTGATATCCCGCTGCTCAGCTGCCTTCACCCTCAGCTATGTGCAAGCCTTCAGGAACATTACCTTGCTATGCAATACTTGCAATGAAGGGGTTCTGTGTATCATGGCCTCTGACGGGTTGCTGCACGCTCTAGTTAATATAAGGCAAACCAAATGGAGTACCTACTTGAAAATACTACAGGGAGCCTAAAAATGGTGTAGCTGCACCAGGAAATATTTAAATGTAAAATCCTCCATAATACATTGGATCAGCATCCTATATCTGAAAACTGCCTCCTCAAATACCCAGGCAAGTCTAACAGAACAGCTGTGTAACAATACTCCCCTAAAACCATTTCACAGACTCCACTTATTTGGGGCTGGGAGAGTCTGCATGCAGAAACTGATGTCTTTGTATTTTAAATACCATCAAGGATTTTTCTTCTGTGAGTTTTTCCAGTCACAATAACATCCCACGGCAAGGATTTCCATGACTTAATTGCTGTCATATTTCTTTTTGTTTGTTCTGAAGCTTGCCCTGCCTTTGTCTTTTGATGCCACTTACTCCCTCTATTTGAAAAGAAAGTGAATGACAGTTCCCTTTGATTCCTCTCCCACATCACACATGATTTTATGTCCCACTATCATATCCTTTCTCTGTCAATTCTGTTACAAAGCGCCATAGTCTGTTTGGCCATTCCTTGTATAGAAGTGTCTCTCATGACCTTTGATGATCTTTGTTGCCCTTCTCCCCTTTCTGAGATTAAAAGGACTGAATGACAGTGTCCAGTGTGGTTTTAATGACACCATTATACATTTCCCTTCCTAAAAATTTCTAACATTAGGTGCACTTATTTGACTAATATTGACCACTGATCAAATATTTTCAAGGAATTCTTTACTACAACATCAGAATCAACTCAAAGTCCATCATTGCATATGGAAAATTTAGATTATTTTCCCTCCCTCCCAATATATATAACTCAGTTTGTATTTCTGTACATTTAATTTAATCTGCCATTTCTTTGTCCAGTCATTCAGCATTACTAGGTCATCTTCTGCAGTTCTGCAGACAGTCTTCACCTGAATACTGTCATATTCCCAGCAAAACATATACCTTTTCCATTCACATCCCTTTCCATTTATAATTCCACCAGTGAATCTTCAGACCTCAGCATGGATCCCAGAGGTCGTCTTCCCTGGGGCCTTCCCATGTTTAGTCCTACACTCCTTTTTTTCCCTTCTAACCAGTTCTTCCTCTGTGCAGGGACTTTCTTTCTTTCTTTGCCCATTGCTTTTTTAACTCTTGAAGAGCTTTTTGGCTCTGAAAGACTTTTGAAAGGTAGGCTACATTTACCAGAACTCTCTTGTCCACACACTTACTGAGGCCTCAATAAATCCAGGGAAGCTCCTGTTGCCACAGTTAAAATACAATGCCAATATTATTCATACGTCCTTGGCACCACCACCAAAGTTCATTTGCTGCATTCCAAATAAGTGGAGTCTGTGAGATGGTTTTAGGGGGGTATTGCTACACAGCTGTTCTGTTAGGCTTGCCTGGGTATTTGAGGAGGTAGTTTTCAGATATAGGCCTTTGACATAGTCCCTCATAACATCCTTCTCTCTAAATTGGAGAGATATGGATAGGACTGTTTGGTGGATGAAGCATTGATTAGATGGTTGCATCCAGAGGGTAATGGACAATGGCTCAATGTCCAGATGGAGATCGGTGACAAGCAGTATCCCTCAGGGATCCATATTGGGATCAGTACTGTTCAATATCTTTATCAATGACATAGACAGTGGGATCTAGTGCACCCTCAGCGAGTTTGCAGATGACAGCAAGCTGAGTGGTGCGGTTGGGACATCATCCAGAGGAACCTGGACAAGCTCAAGAAGTCGGCCCATGTGAACCTCGTGAGGTTCAACAAGGCCAAGTGTAAGGTCCTGCACCTGGGTCAGAGCAACCCCCAGTATCAATACAGGTTGGGGGATGAAGGGATTGAGAGCAGCTCTGTGGAGAAGGACTTGGGGGTACTGGTGGATGAAAAACTGAATATGAGCTGACAATGTGCACTCACAGCCCAGAAAGCCAGCCGCACCTGGACTGCATTAAAAGAAGCGTGGTCAGCAGGTTGAGGAAGCTGCTTCTGCCCCTCTATTCTGCTCTGGTGAGACCCCACCTGGAGTACTGCCTTCAGCTCTGGAGTCCTCAGCACAGGAAAGACATGGACCTGTTGGTGCGGGTCCAGAAGAGGGCCACAAAAATTATCAGAGGGGTGGAACACCTTCCCTGTGAGGACAGGCTGACAAAGTTGGGGATATTCAGCCTGGAGAAGAGAAGACTCTGGGGAGACCTTATTGCAGTCTTTCAGTACTTAAAGGGGGCTTATAAGAAAGATAGGGACAAACTTTTTAGCAGGGCCTGTTGCAATAGGACAAGGGGTAATGGTTTTAAACTAAAGGAGGGTAGATTTAGACTACATGTAAGGAAGAAATTTTTTACAATGAGGGTGGTGAAACACTGGCACAGGTTGCCCAGAGAGGTGGTAGATGCCCCATCCCTGGAAATATTCAAGGTCAGGTTGGACAGGGCTCTGAGCAACCTGATCTGGTTGAAGATGTCCCTGCTTACCGCTGGGGGGTTGGACTAGGTGACCTTTCAATGTCCCTTCCAACCCAAACTATTCTATGATTCTTACCCGAAGGTGTCCTCTTACAAACCAAGTCCTTCCCGTAAGCTCCAGTTGCAAAACCAAAGGGGATACCAACACTTACTTGCTCTCATCTGCTGGACGCACTGGAAAATCCAGGCTCCAGGAGGAATGGGGAAACAGAGCTAGAATCGATTTTTAAAAAACCAGCTGTGGTTTTCACACAGACCCAAAACCCCAAAGAAGGGAGAGAAGTGATTTAGAAAATGCACTCAATGTCAAAGCTGCTATTTGAATTATTAATGTGGAATGTATAGACTTTACGTGAAGCTCACAATGAGATGAAAGTTATTAACCTAATAAGTTACATGCATAATTAATTTCTCCTGTGATATATGATTTGTGAAGTTCTAACGAAATGTGTCACAGAGGTTGTAAACAGGAAAACTAGCCTGAAGCCAGAAGAGCTATCCATATGCTAATTAAAAGAACATACTAGAAATACATATTAAGAAAAAAAAAATTGAGAAGAAGAGAGAGGAAGTGACACTGCATTTCTATGTGATGTCCTAGTGTGCAGTCATGAATAATAGGAAGGAAGCTCAGACAAGGAGAGAGAAGCAGGCACACCAAGCTAGGGTAAAGGAGAACAGAGGCATTCAGTGTTCTTATCTCAGGTGAATGCAACTTCAGGACAAATCAGCCCTGGAATATAAACCAGGGAAATAGAGGAAAATTCTCAGCTGACAGCTTGTTCTTAAATATGAGAACAGCATATACTTTTCTCGAGCTTTGCTTTGTAACCGATTTTAATATTGCAATTGATTGTTTAACCATTACCTGGATAGAACAAACAAACTGGACATCCCCAGTAACAGCTTCTACTTGAGAGAGATGACAAACACAGCAGTCTTGTCCTTTAGGAGTGACAAGTCACAAGGATCATGGTTTGTCAAACTCTTGAGAAAGTTTTCCCCTGTACTACAAGTGGTTTTCTTTACAGTTCTTTACACCTTTGAGATGGGTGATGTGACAGCCCCTCCTTTGGGTAGGAACCTCCTTTCGGAGGCCACAACCAACATCCCATTTAGTCGCTGGCCATAAAGGGTTATAGGGCAGCTGCAGAAACCCAACTGTCATCACATCATCAGTATCAGGAGGACAGATTTCACCCTAGTGTCTCACTGGTCTTCTCAAGAAAAATTGTGGTTTTGAAGACAGACATAAAAACAAGTAACAGAGTGTGAGCAGATCTTAATTAATCACCTGATTTGTTGGCAAGATGTCCTAGCACTGCCAAAATTGAAGCGTGGACTGAAACCCCTATCAGATGTCTGAGAGAACTGGCACCTACATAAACCAGAATAGCCACTTCTTTTCCTACCCAGCCAGATAACAGCCATATTGAGCTCATATTAGCTAAAAGCATCCAAGTACCAAGCCTTTCAGGATGTGCTGCACTTTTAAGTCGGCAGTTAACAATGTGAGTGAAACCCTTTGCTTCCCCATTTTGCTGCCCATGCAAGAATCTTCCTAGAAGTACAAGAGCAAAAGACTGAAAGTCTGTCATCAGAGCCTGGTTCAGATTGTTCCAGTGGTTTGTCCAATCTAGCTGCAAACATGAAAACAACTGTGCTGCTCTCCTAGAATTTCACAGCAATGTTTTAGTCACCTCAAATGTTCTGAATTCCACTGCTGGATCTTTGACCAAAGTTCAGAAAGCATCGGCATACTTATCTTCCCATCTGTTCAGGGCTTGAAACCTGCTGGAGCAATTCACAACCAAAACCAAACTGGAAAACTAACACTGGAAGGCAGCTGAGAAGCAGGATCAGAATGGGATGGACCTGATCTGCCTTCTGAAAATCACTGGCTTCATTCCCTGTTGCTGCTACTGCCTGATGATGGCAAGTGCATGCAAAAGCAGATTGTCTGCCTACCTCCTGCCCCAATCAAGGGAACATCTTGCCTCTGGCTGGCATCTCACTGCATTCAGCTGTAGTAAAAGAGGGAAATCTCAAGGACAACCAAGACAGCCAGGATGTTCTGCCAAGGTTGCTGTTCCTAGCTGAGGAAATGGTCCTCTCCATTTTTCTCAGCTAGGAAGAGGGAGAGAATATACCCCCCTCCTATATTATCCTAAAGCCCGCAGGTGCCAGCAATCCAAATAAACGTAGAGCAATTAACAGAATTAACACAGCTTTAAATAGCTTGGCTCACCAGATGCAGACTCCTAGCAGGGTTCTATAAAATGTGAAGTTATTACAGATAAAACCATTAATCATCTGTTCAGAGACTTGTTCTAGATGCAAAACCCATTCCACTTAAAATGGCTAATAATCAGAAAGGCAGGCACAGATTTAACAGTAGTGATTATGCCATTCTTAAGCCCCATTTCCAAATGCCATTTTTTATATCTGCCACCATTCCCAAACCTCTGCATTCCCTCTGTTTGCTAACACTGATACAGTAAGAAAGCTTTGCTGGCATCACTCACAGTTACCTCTCGGGGTGCTAGAAGTGAGACACCACCTCTCAATCACTTCCACTATGGCCAGAGGAACTTGGTGACTTGCACACTATGCATCAATGCTTTCCTGGATGCAGTTGTTACTGTTCAGTTGTGTGTCATCAGCCCCATGCAGCTCACAGATAACTGATGCTCTCCCTGAAGTGTTAAGTGCTCAAGTCCTAAGATTTGTGCTTAGGAAGTAGGAGCATCTGAGTTTTCCCTCTTCTGGCAATGTGAAGTCACCAGTAGCCACAGTATACAATACAGCAATCCTCCTGATGTTCCCCTAAGACCTGTTAAACACCATTCAGCTCTTTGTGCTACTACATCTACGTCTGGATAGCTACAAGAAGCAGGGGTGGGGGACAGACCCTAACTCGTCTTTCTGCTCTGATATTACTATTTCTAATACTTCCACTTCCAGAACTGTAGTTCAAAGAGTATAAAACCTTGTGATAAGCAACTCAGAGCTTAAATTGCATCTTTCCGTATACGTGTAATATTCCCATTGAACTGCTTAGGAATCTAGATACATCCGCTGTTAATTCTGAACTAAATGAGTACTGTCTGTGCAGCTTGAAGGAAGGAGGGAGAGAAAACAATTCCAAAGCACAGCTATTCAGCACAACAGACAACATCAACAGAAGTAGACCAAAGCCAGAGAGGAGCAATGACAATGAATTAGAACAGAAAGAAAATCAGAGACAATACAAAATCTGGTTGTATCATGTCAAGCCCACTGCCTTTTCCATGCAGTTCAAGTAACAAATGCTGCCCATTAGTTGCCTGCCTCCTCCTGTCCTACTCACACTTGACAGCTAGCTGGCTTACTGCTACAGAGGAGTGGTGGACCTGGGAAGAGTCATCCAGTCTACCCGCTCAACATTCAAACCTCATCATCCTTTCCTGTCTCCCTTGCTGGCAGCTGCAGCAGCCTGACTTTTTGTGGTGGGTAGCAGCAGCTCAGTCTTTCCCCATCACTCACAATACATGCACACGCACACACGTGCATTTCATAGCAATAGTCTAGCCTTCAGGATCATGCAAGAAGATTTATACAGTGACTACTGCTCCCAAAGAGATGACACTTGTCAAGTGGGAAATAAGCTACTACAGCCAAAAGCCACCCTCTAATTAAAGCTCTAAAAATCTAGATCCAGCCCTTGCACACCATGACTGAATGACAACAACCTATCTGAAAGCACAGCCAGAGTATAATATTCACTGCTGGGCACCTCCATATTTGGAGATTGCAATAAAATTAAAAGACTAACAGGAGAAAAAATAATTACCGAGAAGGCTGAGGACTCGCTAACAGTCCCAAAGTCAGACTGAAATGGGGTTAAGTTAGAAGAAATTCTAGCCTCAAACCCAGTGATGCCTGTTCCTGCTTGTAAAGGTAGCAGATATTTTCAAAAGAAGCATAACTTGTTTCATTAAAAGAAAGTGTGTTGAGGGACAGAGTTACATAGGGAGTAGAGTCCTTTTAATTCTTGAGCTTGCAGCAGGTACTTATACAGAAAGAAAGGTGCTTCTTTCATCACTATTATAGCTATGTCAAGAGTCAGAGGGTGTATCATCGCACTGGAGAATACATTAAGCTCTGCATGCTCCATATTATTAATTCTCTGCCTACCAAGCTTTCAAACTGTACATGCCAAAAAAGCAAGTACATTCTCTCTTTACCTTCGTTGGTGGTAAGCATCCCACTTACTCCTAAGCTGAAAGTGCCTGTTTTATACACATGTACACAAACAGCACAGTTTTTCAACTTCTCTCTCTCTCATATTAGCATATGGCAGGTCCTGACTCTCCAAAACTACTCGTCTGTATTTCTATCTGACAGTATAAGATTGATTCTTAGCAATCTCTTTAATGCAACATAAGGAGTGAAAAATAAAAGTGCATCCTCCTATTTCTTCCCAGTATTCACCCAAACCAAGAGTTTACTAAGGTCAGTGAACTACAAAGCCAAGCAAAGCAAAAGAAGCTCATTTACTTTCATTGTAAGCTGAGAACATCAGGCTTTGGACAGCCAAAGTTAAGATCACAGCACCCATTAGGATGGGATCACATTTGGCTAACAGAATAAAAGACAGACAGAAATCTTTGCCACAGTAACCTCCGTGAGTATCACCACTGCTCTGCTGATGACTTTGGACTCAGATATGTTTGTCCATCAATACTCTGTATCCTGTCTTAGTTTGCTCATTCCTGAATGGAAATGGATTAGATCACGTATGTGTGCAAGGACTGTCATTTTAGTATTTCCATTCTTTAGGGCCTGGGTTACCAATTAGCTTTATTATATGCCCAATGCACAGACTATATTGCTCCAATCCCCATTACGTTTTCTGAATTTGCCTATATTAATATAGTTCTACACCTGTAAACACTTTCATTTTCTGAACAACAGCACATGGCACATCCCTTGCAGGTACAGAAGCTCAGCAGGAGTCAGGTTCATTATGCAGGAAAGAAAAGCCCGCTCCTGATGGTCCTGCCACAAAGCAAGCACAGATGGCTGTAGCACCATGACTGAGGGTCACGTGCAGATGGTTCAGTCAGGATTCAGTGGAGTGCTCTATTACTGGTGTAACACATCAGCCTGCTGGCTATGCTGTCCAGTGGTGACACCAACCTCTGCTGCTGATTTCCTCCCTAGGTACCTGTTCCAGTAGCGGCTGGAGAGAGTTAGGCTGGGTTAGACCACACTTTGTTCTAGCTCCATGGATTCTCTTTAGCTTATGAGCATGGTGGCAGTACATAGTTCAAACAGCCCTGCAAAAAGATGCCTCTTACGCCTTCTGCATAGAAAGTTTCAGTATCCATGTTTGCTCATCAATGCTTGCTTTACAAGGTATGCTCAATCTACATATATACTTTCTTAATCAGACTTTGGCCATTAATTTTGTAAACTTTCTAAGAGCGCAGTAACTTTAGGAGTTCAATGCCACTGAACTGTTGATATGTGAATTATCCTTTAAATTAATCCCCCAACAAAATGTGTGCACTGGGGTTGACCTAGAATGCCTGCAAGCTGCTGTCTGCCTACTGATGAAGAGTTCCAGAGAACAAGACACTATATTGCAATAAATGTGATCTTAACTAGAAACTGTACTTGTTTAATTTGTGGACAGAGCTATGGAAAAAAAAAAAACCAAAAAAAAAACCAAAACCAGTTTGTACTTCTAGGTTCATTATGGCTGTAGGATTCTAGAGCCTTTGCTATATGAATTTCGTTAAAGAAAAAGTTCCAGGAGCCTAGTGATCGTTTCAGTACACAGATGATAAAAATAACATCTCCTCTACCTCCTGTACCAAAGTCAGCTGAAGCTTCAGCTCCTGTCTTTGGATCTCCCATGTTTTACTTATTGAAAAGTAATTCTAGCACTTCAGTTTCATACTCAATTCCTTCACTAAAGGCTAATTTCATGAGGCAATTCCAAATTGTTTTTCTGCTTAACAGGAATACTTTCCATGGATATACAAGCAGGTCATGAGTACATTACTCTTCCACTTTCTTTGTGGTCGGAAACATTTGATGGAAGAGACTGATCAATAATTGAGGTTAGCTTATGTTATTTTGCAACAAACCCTCATCCAATATCATTATGCCAGCAAAACTTTTGCTATGGATGCAAATAAACCAAGCTGTCAAAATTCTTTTCTGTGTCATGCATGAGGCAAGGAAATAATGCTAGCAGAAACCTTTCTTCTGTAGGGTAGGCAAGGGCTAAGCTATGTAAGAAAAAGAGGCTTTGAATAACTCCCTAGCTAAAGCAAAGCTGCAGCACTCGCAGCACACTAATACACCTGACGACTACTGATTTTAGTTCCTGTGGGGCAGGCCATTAATCCTTACTAAAAATGTGATAACAAGAGAAAGTGAAATATTAACCTCTGGAATGTGCAGAGCGACATATACTTCATTAAAGAGTCTCCCCAAATACAGTAGAAGTTTAATTGGAATATCATTTCCCATTCTCATCAGACATGGAAGAAATCTAAGATACACTGCACTTATGATGCAATCCCTAATATCTTGGATTGAAATCCAACAGAAACAGCACAAAGCAGACACATGCCCTTGCTCACTTTCCAAAATGAGCTGCAACACCAACTGTTTGTTCAGGACTCATCTTCATTTGAACAGTCCCCAGCCCCAACCTCAACTACTTAGATTGCTTGGGAGTAGGGTCTGTTCTGGATTTTTCCTTCATTTCCTCACCTGAGCTTACTCTTAAGAGAAAGCAGGGGGGCATTTCATACCCATCAGCAACAGTTCAGCTGGCAAGTTAAGACACACTTTTCATGTAACCTATATATGCCCTGTGCAATCTTCCAAAGTTTGTTTTTCACACTCATCCCCTTGTCAGCTTGACGGGAACATATAAAGAAATCAAGGATAAAACAAGAAGAAATTGGTAAATATTGCTGGTAAAGAAGAAAATTCCCCAGAGAAACAAGGTTGCAGTAATTCCAGGAACATCTAGTATTCTCCAGTAAGAATATCAGTCAGTTGTGACTCTTGCACTGTACTGAAGACATAGGCTCTCCCTGCCAGGAGGAAGAGCAACAAAAAGAGATGGAGTGATAGGTAGGGTATCCCTCTTTTATCTATTGCTCTGCCAGTGGCAGGCTGCATGATGACCAAGTCACATCACAGCTGTGCCTCAGTTGTAGTGCTTGAAGGAAGAGGATAATGACATTTAATTCCTTAGGTACTGTATTCGAGCTGATGGTTTGAAAGAAGCCAAAATCTCTGAGGCTGCTTTGAAAAAGCCACCCACTGAACTCTTCAGACAAAGGGTCCTATGAGCTAGTATTATTCATCATTATGAATTAGACTTTTAGTGCATGTATTTACTAGGTATAGGGTCACAGTGCATCAAACTCTGTACCACTAGATTTTCTGTGTGAGATCCTTGTCATTCACAAGAATCACAATTTAGTTAAAAAAAAACCCCAACATTAGACACTATGGAAATATACTCCAAAACCAAAAATGTTCATTTGTCATGTCAAACTGACTGGAACATTCTGATCTGAGTTTCTCCTGGGAGCTCTCAGTCTGGGATATTCTACTTTGTTGGTGTTTAGGATGTGGGGAAAGTTAAGGGAATTCACTCAAAAGACTATTAAATAGGAACAAGCTCAGAGATACAGAGACTGCTAGGTAGTTTGTTCCTCTATGCCTAAACTCCTTCAGATGAATTTATTGTAAGATGCTGACATTGTGTTACTGTACCACAGAATGCTTTCCACTCCACATGCTCCATCTGCATCACAAAAGCTCACCTCTGACCTTTCATGTCATGACTCATAGACACTGCACAGAAATCTGCATCCTCTCTCTTCTTTTCTCCCTGGCTTACAGTATGGGCGTAGACTTTCCGTGTTGGAAGGACTGCCTTGCCTTTGGTTCACAGAACAAACATTCCTCTCTTCTCCCATCCTTGCTAAATGATTCCCTAAAAAGCCACTAGCAAAGCCAACTGAACCAAGTGCCTTCTCCAGAGAGGCTGATATTCATCACTGCTAAATGTTAGCATTGGGACAATGAACCACAGAAGACTTACTTTACTTATGCATGGTTTGACATAAGTGGTATTATAGATTTTCTCCTACTCTTGTAAGGTAAATTTCACTCTAGTAGTTATTCCTGAGAAAAGAGGCTGATGTGATCCAATCTTTTGCAGTTATAGGATGGTGTGCGCATGTAAACATATAGGCAAGCAAAACAAGGGAGGCACAATGCCACTCCTCCTGGTAGCACAGCAGATGTCTGGCAGGCAACCGGTAGTTCCTCTAGTAAGATAAAAACATTTGTTTAAAAGCAATCCTCCTTAAAATGTTCCTTCTTTTTCAGTGCTGTCAAAAAGCTCATAGACAGATGGGCAAGGTGCTTCAGCTTCCAGATGCTCAGTCCAGAGAACCTCTTGCTCACCTTGGCTTCATGTCATGTCCCACACTCATATCAGAAAGCACAAGGTATTCTTCATTGTGTACCACAAAGTCTTGCAGGATTCATGCCCAAGCATCCAATATGTGTTGGCAGCCAGCAGGCAGCCTGGGAAATGTTCTATTGCCCAGCTGGGAAATGTTCTATTGCCCAGTCATATATCCCTTGTGACTCTGAGCTAATATAGAAATACCAAACGCAAACCAGCTCAGGAACAAAGCTTATAAGCATTACTTCATGAGGAAACATTATTATCGTCCCCTCTCCTATTGGTCTATTCAGGATTCTCTCAGCATCTTGCCTTGTATCATATTGCTCTCAGTTTCCAAGTGCCTGCATTCCCACCTCCAAATTAAATCTTTACAAAAAATACGTTTTTTCTTACTACCTTCCTGAACTTCAGCAGGACCTGCTCAAAATGTTGGCCAACGTCTCCCTTGTTGTATCTCCTAAGCCACGGTGTTGTTATGTTGCTACAACAAAGGCACTCAAAAACATGATGAAGGCCTTATGCTGGATGCTCTGCAGATGCACAGAGAAAATGCACAGACATTCTTGACTCTCAATACATACAGCCTAGAGCTGCCGCAGGAGGCTGACCCACCACAGCAGCAGTAATGCAATTGGAAACTTAAGAGTGAGAGGCAACCAAAAACTTTACAGGCCTCTGGAACTGGAAGTTTAGGAATCAGGGTCATCATCACCAGGGCTATTTGGGGTCCTCTGGCACAGAATAGTAATGGGAGACCAAGAATAGGAACAAGACATATTTTGAGGAGAGGAATCATATTCAGCCTTTGGCCACGCTTTGCCTGCTTCTATGCAGTACCACTAGCCCCTCCCTTTCTTTTTCAAGTATAAATTCATTAAGTAATACAGACAGGAAACAGACTGGTCCAAGCACAATAGAGCAGCTGGAGCAGCAGTGTCAGACCACCATGTGCAGGCAATTAGTGCCATTCGTGTGGTAACTTCCTCCAGAGCGCACCTGTGAAATTCCCAACACTGTTGATTCCTGACTCTCCTCTTATGCATTCCTGGGGGTCTGTTAAATCACTGCTGTGGAAGGGGATCTTGGGCTGTTAGGGAGGGGCGCTTATAACCGCAACTTCCACCTTCTGCCCTCTTCACACTTGGCCTGTTTTTCTCTGCCATCTATCTGCATCTTCAGTCTCCTCCCTAGTGTGACACTCCGACCAGAAAAACTTATCCCCAAACAGAAATCACATCATCATTACACATGCAAATAGGCCTGAAAAAGACCTGGACTGCAGATAGCAACTGAGATGTACATACAGAAACTGGGCACACTCGTGAACCATTTGGAAATCTGGCTTCTAGCAGTTAAATTGCAGACAGAAATGATCTAAGCTTTCACAGCTTTCTCCCATCACAGCCAGATGGTGCCTGACCCCTGCAATAATTTCTGCCATCTTCCACCCATATGCAAACCTCACTGCTTCCATCAAGCTGTTAGTACCAATCAACATTTTTCAGAATTGAGATTTTAATAAAGCATTGATAGAAAAATGTGAAGATTTCATAAACTCTCTCATGCACATCCATTCTCTAGGGACCACCTCAGGCTTTTTCAAAGCACCTCCATCTGTACCATCTAAGTACTGCTCCACGTAAATCGAATCTGAATGGCTGGCTCCCTAATAAAGCCTAGGAAATACTCTGATTCTCTCGCTTTCCTAGTGATCAGAGATTGAAATCCAATTTTCCCTCTTTAACTACATGCTAGATTTCCCACCCAGCCACTCTCCATCTCCATCCCTGGAACCTCCTCTCTGAGACTCTCCAGTACATGCAAAACATGGCTGTTTGTCATTACCTTTCTTGTCCTACCTCCTTCTGGCCATATGGGTGTCTCTAAAAACTATTAATGGATCCTTTTCCCTTTCCAACTTCAGGCAATGCTTCTCCCTGTTTATCCATTCACTGGCTTTTAAAGCACTGTCACTCCTTCCCTGACATCCGTTAAAAAACATTTCTGCTCACTTGCCTCAGATATGCTTCTGTACCTCCTCCTATCCCACCTCTCTATCTGGTTTCTTTCACGATAGGAAATGCACCAGCTTCCCCCCAAAGCTCCCCTAGAACAATTTAGCTTAAGACTGAAGGTCCAGAAAGCCTTAGATTTTATTCAAATACAATGCAATGTCCATGTTTGATGTCTGTGTACTGCCCTATTTGCATATTTTGCCTTTTAAAATTTTCATGGAAAAAGTTACTTCCATTTTTCAGTCTTGCTCCCTCATTACAGTGTCAGGCATACTGTAACACTGCCAGGATGACTATGGAGAAATGTAAAACAAACAGTGCTACCAGGCATTGGGACATCTTTAATTCTGATGAAAATAGAGGAAAAAAATCAACCTGAACTACATATTCAGCACTTGGATTTATGATTTAGGTACGTTACTGCTAGCGACTTAGTGGAATCTCTTCAATCAGAAACTGTAGCCACAAGGAAAAGAAGAGGCCGGAGAACCTATTCTGTGGTGAAAGGAGGAAACATTAGCTCAGAGAATTCAAAGAAAACATAGTTACCTTTACCATACCTTATTTAAACACTGCAGTAGACTTGCCCTGAGACCCTTAGTTCCTTGCCAGAAACACACTCTTATGCACTCCAATTCCTCCTGGTCAAGCGTCCTGGTTTCAGCTGGGATAGAGTTAATTGTCTTCCTAGTAGCTGGTACAGTGCTGTGTTGTTTTGAGTTCAGTATGAGAAGAATGTTGATAACGCTGATGTTTTCAGTTGTTGCTGAGTAGTGTTTAGTCTAAAGTCAAGGATTTTTCAGCTTCTCAAGCCCAGCCAGCGAGAAAGCTGGAGGGACACAAGAAGTTGGCAGAGGACACAGCCAGGGCAGCTGACCCAAACTGGCCAAAGGGGTATTCCATACCATGTGACGTCACATCTGGTATAGGAACTGGGGGGAGGGGGAGGCGGGGGGATCGCCACTCGGGAACTAACTCGGCGTCGATCGGCGGGTGGTGAGCAACTGCACTGCGCACCATTTGTACATTCAATCCTTTTATCATTACTGCTGTCACTTTATTAGTGTTATCATTATCATTATTAGTTTCTTCTTTTTATATTCTTTTAAACCGTTCTTATCTCAACCCACAAGTTTTCTTTCTTTTCCCAATTTTCTCCCCCATCCCACTGGGGGGGTGGGGGGAGGAGCAAGTGAGCAGCTGTGTAGTGCTTAGTTGCTGGCTGGGGTTAAACCACGACATCAAGGCTTAGACTCCGACCACATGAAGCATCTACCCTGCCAGAGCTGCCTCTCCCACCACCGACTCCAGCTGAGTGGAGAAGTCCTTCCCAGCTGCAAAGGGGCAGAGAGGGTCATTAGGCACTCTGCCCCATTGCACTTCAGCACCTGCATGTCATCTCAGAGGAAGTGGGAAGGCAATGCTCCATTCAAGGAGCCCTCTTGGCTCCCATGTGAGCAGACTGGATGCTGTACTGTCAGGCTGACACAGTCCAGATGAAATAAGAGAGGTTATAGGGGGAAGGCTGAAAGTTTCACCCCAAAGCCTGCATCTATCCCTTTGCCTTCCTACGAAAGTGAGACATCCCTAGGAGAAGTCTTCAACGAATGCAGAGGAGTAGGATAGACCATTCTGGTTTAACATCTTCAAGAGATGAGTATGGGGCTTGGCAGGATGTTCTGCACTGTTACAAACAGCAATGCAATCCGCTCAGGATGTGCTATGTGTCTGGGAACAGGCAATTACATAGCTAGGACTTTGGTAGGAAAAAAGAGCATTGCTCTGACAGAAAGCATAAACTGAAAGGAAAAAAATATTTGCTATTACCATCTATTCTACCCCTTTGTGTAACTTTCTTAGCTTAGAATATTTTTCTTAAAAGCTCAAGCTCCTCCAGTACTGGCCGATAAGAGACTAAGCATCCTTCTTGGCCACAGAGAAAAAATTTTAAAACATAAACTATAGGGATTGATTTATGAAATGCACTGCATGCTATGCAGATTGCCAAGTAAAGTTCCCTGTAGCCACTTCTGGAACCAGAAACTTTATGGGCACACAAGCACCGCACTAACCCAGTTCTACTTCTTCAAGGATCAAAGCTGGCTGCCCAGGGGTCAAGTCTGATCCCCACAGGTATTCCAGCTTTCTTGAGCCAGCTCAGGTTTCTTTCATACCATGCTGTATCGCATTGCACAGATGTACCCTGGCATTTCAGAAGTAAACATGAAGAAAACACTCAAATAACCATCCCCTAATTCCAGGTGGATCTCCAGTTGATCCTGCTACCTTTGCCATCAGTGTTTTCATCCCTAGCAAAGGAAAGAAGAGGAAACCAACACTGGGAGGAATTTCACAAGGCAAACTATTTTCTGCTCAAGTCATCCAAAGCTCCACTTAATGAAACACTGCCTGCTTTGATGTCTGAGAATAACTCACTACATATGCAATGAGAACCCTCCTCAGCCTATACAGGCTAAGTATTCTGGTCAGACTCTGCTCTGTGCAGGTATCAGTGTTACAGCAGCACTTCTGGATTTTGTCAGGATTCTGACAGTCGTCTAGGGCTGCTCTTTCTCAGTTAATCGCAGCTCCCCATCACCTCCACTTCCCAAAACCAGAACTGAGGAAAAGCACAGTAGTCAGCTTCCTTACACTTCTGAGTGATACCTGCAGTAACTCATCCTGCAGCCTAAGGGGTCTGGAGGAATGACAGAATGGAAATGCAAAGTGCTAATTAGTAACACGGCCTTCCTTTTGAAATATTCCATTTCCCCATTCATCCCATTTCCAGGTGCCTCCCCTGACAACCCTGCACTACACTTATTTTTAGTAATAGTGTATACTAGATTCATCCTCAGAGGCCACACAAGGTACATTTTGGGCACATTTTCACAGCAGCTGAAAGCATTACTGGACCACTGCTAAGAGCAGATTGCTATTAAGCAGACTATAGCTCAAACCCTGCCAGCACTAGCCTGTCTTTAAGTTGAGACAGCTGCTCATACACATCTCCTGTCACTGCCTAGTCAAGTGAAGATTACAAAGCACATTCTGATTATCTGTTTTCTTCCTCTCATTCTTAAGTGGTTGCTTGGGTTTTTCTTCTCACAGAGCATTATGAGCCTGGGACAGCTATGTAAGCAGCTCTTAGCACATTGTGCAAGCTAATAGAATACAAATGATTATATAAATAATAAAGCTGCTGAAGATTTTCTTGTCACCGCTTTCTCTGCTCCATTGGCTTGACTTAAAGCACACATAAAAATGGCCTCTGCTAAGTGTTATGTTCATAGCATCCATAAATAAAATTAAGATCCTGATTTAAAGAGACACTAAGAAGCTATATCTCCTCTTGATTTCAATCAAACTGGGACGCTCAGTGCCTATGAAAATCAGGCCCAAGGCTCTATAGATGAAAACAGAAGGATCTGATCTCTGTATGACAGTTTGTATTCAGCAGGACAGTTTCATTTCCTATGTAAGATGCTCACATGCTCTTTTCCAGCATATGTGCATCCCCTGAACTAATCCAGAGGTCAGGCAGGAGAGCAGCTCCAGACTCTGACAGCCGTTGCTCACATCAAAGGACTGGCACATAACATACAACCCCTGACACCACCAGTCGAGCATCAGTAGGATCGTAACTTGTCAGGCAGTTACAGCCACAGAACAACACCTAGCTCAGCATCACTGTTTCCATGACTCCTGCACAAAAGCTCAGCTCTGCCTTCCCTCTGATATTAAATGTTCATACAAAGAGGATATTATGACAATCATCTGGGCTGCAAATAAAATTAGACTCGCCTAGCCACACCCTGTGAAAAACAGTATTAGTACAGAATCACAACATTAGGGAGAAAACTTTTGCAAGAAACTCTTATTCCAGGCTAGCTAGGAAGCTCACTGACAGAAAACTTAAGCTTGTTTTTCAGTAAGATTTCTGTAACACATTTTGGAGATGTCAATATCTGTATCAGCATTAATCACAATGATGATCACAAATTCTATTAGAAGAGATAGGAAAGAAGACAAAAGCTGACTGCAGGGCATAACACCCAAATAACAACTGCACCAAGTTTTGGATTTGGGCTGAGGCTTCATCTTCCTCACCCCAAGGAACACTATTTTGGTTTCTGCTGCTAGCCAGGCAGTCCAGTCTCTATTACCTATGTGTGGATTTTTTCAAAGTTGTGGATTAACTCCATGTCAAGGGCAGCCAGCCAGCATGAGACAACGTGGTTTGGAAGCCAGCTAGCTATTCCTGACCAATGCAGCAACTCTGCTGCATGGGCTTACCAACACAGTACACTTCAAGTCCATACGCCACACTATTGCCACATCTCCGTTATACCCTCATGCTGCATTCTCTTCACATAATTTACACATATATTTTATGCTACCTTCAACTTTCATTTTTCTAGTTTATTCTAACTCTGTATCTTCCTGCAAAATTGACAACTAACTATATTCCCAGGTGAAATCTAGGATCTTAAAAAAAATTCCTAAATAAGGTTCTGATTATGATTTTTTCACCCCAAAATGCTGCTTAGTAGTCAAAGGCCTTTTATCTTTTTTTAATGGTTATTGCTTCAGTGCCTAGAAGATTGTAATGCTTTCTTCTGAATGGTTAACAGCTTACAGAAGACACCTCTTCCACTTCCATGGGTATTTTTTTCTGTAATCCATGCGCTAGAAGTCTGATTCTGACCATAAGCTCATGAGTTTTGCAGCTGATGCCTTCTGTCCAGCTGAATGACAAGTTTATCCTTACAGAGCTGTTGGAGTATCAGCGTAAAATTCAGCATCAGGGAAAGACATTGAGTGTGTAATGAAAGGCTGCGAAGAGCGATGACTTTGAGAAATCAAAAGCACAGAAACAGGAATTAATTTGAAACAGTTACCTCTTTGAGGCAGCCCATGAAGTTGTTGCTTACTGGAGAGCCAGGTAAATCAGCAGTACTGGGGCTCCCTCCCACGTAAAAGAAGTCATCTGAGCCCAGCATGGTGTAGTCCTCCTGCGTGTAGCCCGTGGTGGTAAGGATGCCATCCACTGAGATTGTCACCTGTTCAAGGGACACAACAGACAAAGAAAATCCCAGCAATGACCTTACAATCCTGAACAGAACAAGTTACCTCCCCTATATTTTTATGCCAGTTTTATTAAGGATTTTGTTGAGATTTGGTATGTATTTTTTTAGTTCAGCCAAGCTCCATTTTCTGGTCTGCTTCGCCCACAATGGAAATGCTCCAGCATCTGCTTCTCCCCTTTCTGGTGTATCAGCACTGTCAGACTGACCAGCAGTCTACTCATCAAGATGCTTTCCATTTATTCAGGCCAGAAAATGGAACTGCCCTTGAAAGAGATTTCTCATATTAGCTGATTTTATGACTAATTAGTATTTATTTTAATGATTACAGTTAGTTATGGTTGTTAGTAAAAAAAAAAAAACACTAATGAAGACGAGGTTGGTATTTTTTATTTTTTGTTTCTTTTGCTCACGGCACACTGACAATCATGCATTCAGGGAAGTGGGGGAGGGATCTCACTTTCAATACATTATGGATGTGCATGCCATGTACCTAGAGAGACACACACCCACCACCCACCAAAAAAGGAATTAAAAAGAAATTGTATATTACAAATTCATAACCAAAATATAAATAGGAAATAAATCAAAATAAAATAAATCAAAATAAATCAACCACACACCAACAAGTGTGAGAGAAGCAGAGATGAGAAAGAAAGAAAACACAAAGCGTGCACACGCTACACTTTGACATGTCATGCCAATATATCTGGAGCCCAGAAAGATGACAAGGTAAAAATAGAGAAAAGGGGGGGGGGGGGGGGGGGGAGGCAAGAGGGAGAGAGAGAAAACTATTTCACACTTGCATGCAATCAAAAATAAAAATACCAAACAAACCCCATAATAATAAAAAAAATCAAAACCAAACAGAAATGTCCCCAAAACCTCTAACCCCAAACACGTCAAGGGTGAAGGGAGATGGAAGGAGAGGGAGGGAGAGGAGCAAGTGAATTTGATGTGTTTTGCTTAGATGTTGTTAGTGGTTTAAAGGGAAGATGAAGGAAAATAGATCGAGGCCAGGAGACGGGCGAGTCACCAGACGTGGACATGCCATGCAGAGTGTGTACTGAAACAAACAACTGGCTGAGCTCCTGTCGGCCACGGCAGGTAGAGGTCAGAGAGAGAGAGAGAGAAAGTGAGAGCGAGAGCAAGAGGGAGGAGGAGGAGAGAAAGAGGAGGGAGGGAAGTAGGGGAAAATCAGGAGAAAGAGGACAACTCCGGCCAGTTTGCCTGTAATAGCCGTTGCCACAACAAAAGGATGAGAGAAAAAGAGAGCCTTCACCACCACGGACTAGAGGCCCTGCAAATGGTTCTGATCTAGAAACCTTCAGAGTAAAAACAAAAACCAAAAGGGGAGAAAAAAGCAAAATGAAAGCCAAAGCAAAAGAGAGAAGGCTAAACTCAAAAGCAAGGGACAAAAAACCCCAACAATTTATCACTGGAATGGAAAAGAAGAACTAAAGAGGGAAGTGAAGAAACCAACGAAAGAAATGTCCAAACCCCATTTCCAGAAGAGTTGTGTTAGTTGCTTTTGTTGCTCATTTTTCCATTAAAAGAGAAGAAAAGAAGGGGGGAGAAAAAAAAAGGAGGGGAAAAAAGTGTTTTCAATGAAATTAAAATAAATTAAAGGAAGAAGTAAGTATAAAGGAGGGGGGAAAAAGAGGGGGTAGGGGGAGGAAAAGGCAGGTAACACACGGCAAACCCAAAAAAAGAGACAATAAGAATGATATCTACCAGACAATGTAGTTTGTTTACCATAGCGTGTCCAATGCCTGAGTGCTTTGCGGAAAAGGGGGAAGAAAGGAAATTAAAAAATCGTGAACAGAACGATTGTTAATTAAAATAACTAAAAGCAAAGATGAGTCGTTAGGGTGTTAGTACATTAGTTGGTTAGTAATAATGACACATTGCATGAATGGCCTAGTGTTAGTCTTTCAAAAAAAGGCATGGGGCACCTGAGACACACAAAGTGAGAAAGAGGACAATGTGACCAGGACTCTATGGGGAACCATGCCGTCTAGACTGTAAAGAAGGGTGCTGCCTAGTCTTCCCACCCTGGTATTAGTCATTAACTTCAACCCTCACATACATTATCCAGGACCGAAGCAGAGTTAAAACAGTGCAATACTTACTCTCCAAATGCCCATCAAGGTGCTTCCCTCAAACAAGAACCTTACCCTCAGAGATGTACACGCACAGTACACAGTTTGCCCCTTCAGCACAAACCCAACCATGACTCCCTTCTTCCACCACCACCACCCACCTACATTCCTGCTCCTCTTCCAAGCCTCACTACCCTCAAGTGTTGCAGAGTATCACAAGCAGGCCAATATTTCCTTTGGCTGGAGAATACAGATGAAGATGAGTCCAAGACTCTGAGTCTTCCTTCCAAGCTTCCCAATCTGCAGGTTTCTTTACAGCAGGTGAGTTTGTGACTTTCAGGAGAAGCACACAAAAATGCCTGTGCTTGGCTGTTTGCCTGTAGCTCACTTCTGTCATCTGAGAGTATAGGAATTGAACCTCTCCTACTGTGGGAAGAAATGTGTCGAGGAACTGTGTAGGAAGAATTGTCGCTTGTGTCAAGGTTGAAGGCAGAAGACTGACAAGACTTAGTGTCTCTCCTGTTATACTGCATCTATATTACAGAGGAGCTAGGAGAATTCACCAGTCAGTTTACTTAGTTGGACTTAGCAGAACTTTGCAGATACTTTGTTAATCCCTCCCAAGGCATGCAGATGCCAACTGTTTGAACCTACACATTGTTTCTTGTTTGCTTTTTAGCAGCTGAGGAACTCAAGATCTTTATAGCAGACTTTGCATGGCGACTAGCTTCAGTGTTAGTAGGGAAGTGCAGCCCATGAGGCTCCATGTCCTTGTTCCACTGTGACTGAAGTTGGCAAGAACTATCCTAAATTACAGAAACAAGATCTGTGATGCCTCATGTAAAAATTATCTGCTTGCAAATTCAGAGAGTTGTGCATTGACTAAGGAAATAAGTTTGTGAAAACCTTGTGGCATTGAACATAATGTCCCAAGTCTATTTTATTTGTCTATGGGAATGAAATAACAATATTCTGTACTTGGGTATAATGAGCACAAACTCCTGAATTCTTCATCAAGGAAGTCTCACTCACAGTGGTATGTTGTGTTAGTGAATCCATTTTTACAAACAAGAGAGTTGGATTATGGGACGGGGGGGAAGAGCATGCTAAAAATGAGACAGTGTCAGCAGCAGACCTGAAGACAGACACGGGAAGTCTGACCTTCAGTCTCCTCCACTCCTCCTCCTCCTTGCACCAGACCACACTGCCCCAAACATGCTCTGAAAGGCCTGGTAAAATACAACCATGATCCTATTTCTAGTAAAGGTTTCTCACAAGGCAGAAAGAGGGCTTAGTTTTAACTGAAATAATAAGATAAACAAACAGGGAGATTTGCTTTGACATTAGCAATCACTACTCAAGGGAATCTGTGGGTTCACTTGATTTGTCTCTAAGGAGATTTACTGCTGTGATACTTATTTCGTCTAAAAAAAAAGCAGCACTTAGTACTCTCCTAGCTTAGCTACAAAACATTTAACAATTCCAAAAAGTACTGGGCAAAAGTCCAGCTATTTAAAGTTCTGCTCTAATTCTAGAAACAGCCAAAAAATTATGCAAATCCTCCTCCCCCTTCTCCCAACCCCAAAAAGAGCAGAGGAAAAGACTAGATGGCATCCTGAAGCTGCTGATAGCCCATTTACCTGGAATTGTTTTAGCTTTGGATCGCATTCTTGGAATTTCTAATTTTATTTTTTTTAAAGTTCATTTTAAAAAGAAATGTATTTATCTCCAATGCAATGTTTTCAACCAATTACAAGGAAGCTACTGATTTCCTTATAAAGCTTCAATATTCAGGGGCAATGTTTTTTGTTGGTTTTTTTTGTTTGGTTTTGGGGTGGTTTTTTTGAGGAAACATGAGCACAGCTGGAAACAAGACTTCCAAGTGATCTATATTATGCTGCAACATTACAGGTGAATTTATGTCAGGAAAGATGCAGAGTAGGTAATTTCTTACATACAAAATTATTTAGGATATACAAAATTATATTGGATACAATAAAGGACAAAATGTGTAATTTTATAAATGATAAATAATCTTTGTCCTTCATTGATATCTTCATATAGAAGATGTAAAGGACTTTACAGGTTCATAGTCTGTCTGAAAAAATGGTTAAGTATTTTACAGATAAAGAAACTCTCTCTCATGTACACACAGACAAAACCAGGAGACATGAGCTGCTGGAAGGTGCTGTCGGAATGGAGAAAAACAGAACTCCTTCATCCTGTACTTTATTTAGAATTGTGTCTTTGGGGGGGTGTTAAATGAAGCATTTATAAGGTCAAGATATAGAGTGACCATTCTTAGTTGTGTCCTGAAAAATGTCCATAGCAGGTATTAATTGGTTATCAGTCATTCAAGTTTTCAATCTTTTCCAACCTCTTTATCCTGAAGATTGAAGGGTTTTAAGACTTTTTCATCCTTAGTAATATCAATTAAAACTAAGAATGCATGGGACCCGACAGGAAGGCTGCAGCATTCAAGGTTTCTCTTTATTGAAAACTGTGACAACCTTCAGGACTAGCAGTGTTGCTTCTCCTCAAGGCCTCATCAATTCCAATTTTTGGGCAGTTTGGGTTCTGATCAATGTCTTAATTTAGAGACCAGACTTGACAGAAGTTAAAATGGAAGTATCCAGGGAAAAGACAACTCAAAAAAATTCCAGCCTTATTGATGACTACTGGTTGAACTGTATTCTGTCATGCCTATCCATAGAATTGGACCCCAAATCACCTCTGCTACTTATTTTTAATTTGATTTTAAGACTGGCCTTTCTTTGGAAAGAGCACAGCCATCTTATTAAAACATCCTCTCTCTTGCCCAGTCAAGTTGGACCCTTCAAGAACTCAGGATCACATGAAAACATCCACATTGAATAGATCAGGAGGATTAAAAATTTGTGATGCTGCTTAACTGGCAAGAGACTCACCTGCTTTCTAATAATTGCCAAAGTACTGTCCTGGTCTAATCAAAGACGAGGAGGCATAGACCTATTTCCATTTAACTGTGGACCAAGAAAAAAAGTCACTAGCTGAAAGATTAGGAAAAGAAAGTGAGAGCTCTCCATCCACAGTTTTGTCTGTGACCCTTCCTCACTTTCTGCTTCTTCAAGATCCAAACCAATCCTGGCATGAAGCAAGGATGCATTTTGCTCCAGGCACAATTTCCCATTGAAAACCAATGTCCAACAAAAATAAGAAGTATGATTAACTAAAATGACCAGTAAGCTCTACTGAGATATTCAGAGATCAGCCATTCTGAAACGACCTAAAAATAAAAAAATGCATCAAATAAAGCCCTGTATTCTGACCCTTCCAGACTGACAAACCTCAACCAGTTGGTGCCTCTCCCTCTACTGGACCAATGGGAACATCTGAACAAAATAGGATCATTAAGACCCATCCACTGCATACAAAATTAAATTTGCATCTGCATATGAGCTATTGAAAACAGACTCATGTTGCCATATGTAAGAACCCTGCAGTCTCGTGAGCATTTGATGACAGATTTGTTATCAAAGACCCAGACACCCTGAGCATGTAGAAACACAGGGATTCACATGTGAAAGACAAATAAATATCTTCAGCCCAAACCCCAAATATTTAAAAGAAAGATATGAAATCCCTGTAACAGATAAATTATCTGCCAAGATCTACTAGTAGAGACTGTTTCTGATCCCCGGCACTGATTATCCTATACTCACAGATACATTTTACCTTAGCTACTGTAAAATGTCACCACAAAAGCTGTTTTCTCAGCAAATGACATAGTATAAACTGAAATAAAACTATTAAGGGTTGTGTTAATATTCACATTAATGAGCAAATAAACAGATCATATTGTTTTCACAAATTGGTTTTAAAATCTTAGTTTACAAGCTATTTCTGCTGCCTCTACCAATCAGCAGGATACCAAATAGCTCCTATTCACAGTGTAAACCTCATTTATCATGCAGCGGATGGGCCTTAGTGACTTGATATATTCACCAGCTTTCAGAGCAAGATTATTTAATTTTATCTTATCTATTTATGTCTGAATTTATATTTCATGAGGAAGGCTTCATGATTTTAAGACTAGCCTATTACCAAATACGTCACCTGATAGAGTTGTCTGCTTAGAAAAGCAGCATGCAGATGTGTGAAATTACAGTGGTAAAATCAGAAAAACTTTTCCAAAGTGGAATTGTAGGGTGCTGGATTGATCTGGGTTTGCTTGGCTTTTTTGATCCTTCCACTTTTCCAGTCCTCACAGCCAACAGAAGAGTCTCATAGGCAGAGACACAAGAAAAAGTAGAATCTCATTATAGAAAGAAGGGGGAAAAAAATCAAAAAGAAGAAAAGAAGAACAGAGAATCAAGAAGACTCAGAAAGACTCCAGCCAATTAATTCCAAAGCTATAAAGTTGAAATAATTACACACGTACCCACCAGCCTGCATACCTGCACACTCACATGCACACACAAAAGAAAAAAAAAAAAAGTAAAGGAAAAACAAAAGACTTCCAGAATTAGAATTATGACATCATGGCAACAGTTAAACCAATTAACAAAACTGAAAGAAAAAGGATAGAGGTGTAGAGCATTGGCTGTTAGAAAAAGACTCTGTTCCCACAGTAATTAAATGCAGCAAGAATATTACTGATAAGATTGAATCATAATTAAGGAAATAATAAAATAAAAAAGGGAGAACAGAAAAATAGAAAAGGAAAAGAGAGATGAAAGTAATGTCACAATTTTTTATTATTAAATCAAAGTGGAAAAACCCAGAAAATTAATAAAGTGGAAATGAAGATATCGCAACAGGGATAAATTCCCACCAGTTAATGCTTTTTCACTGTCCTTTAGATACCAAGATCCAGAAAAGGTGGAGAAACTCCAGTGACTGAGCATCCCCACTTCTCCATTACTCTCTCCTATCTGCCTGTCCCAATAAAAAGAACAAAATTTTCCCCCAGCATTTTCTCCCTTTCACCATTACCTGCCGCAGGTTGCGTGTCACCTTAACGTCATGCCACGCGTTGTCATTGAACTTGCCATTGACCGGCTCCACAATGGCCTCGAAGGCCCCAGACCCCAGGTTAATGACCAACGAAACTGCACCGTCTTTCAGGGCCAGGTTGACATAATCAGCTGACTTGCCGGTGTGCAGAATGAGCCCGTTGCGTTGCCATGTCTTGAAGGAGAGAGTGATCTCATCGCTGCTGCTCTGGATGGGGTTTTGCGACAGGTCATAGCAAAGGTATTCGGAACCACGGAAAGTGGCCATGTTCTCATCTCGTGCTGGAAAAAAAGGGGAAACAAAAGAACTATTCAGCAGTCAGCCAAGAAGAGATTTAAGGTTGTCATGAAATTCCTAAGCAATCCCACAGCACTGTTAATGTTCTATACAACTATATATCATGGCATGCTAATGACTGTACAGCTCCTCTTGTAAAACGGCTATCAAGAGAATTAACAGCAGGATCCTCGGTACCGAAGAATTTCTGTGCCGTGTTTTCAGTTTCACTGCAGCACTGTCACCATAGGGACCGTTCAAAAGTATGCCGTGGAGTCTAGGAAAAGTACATTCAAAGACACTGCTATAAGACACTTCAAAAAGTTTTTGGGACAATGATAGAAAACTCTATGGTTTGCAACATGACCATCACATCTGCATTGTTTCAAAAGAAACCAACATTTCCCAAAGATTAGTATTTAGGTTCATTGCTATTGTTGTCTGAACTTATCTTAACCCATTTGGCAAGCATTTTAAGACAGGCATCAGAATATAATCCTGACAGAGCTAGCCCCTTCCTTTCAACTGAATGAGAGACAAGCAGACAAGAGAGCCACATGAAGTGTCCTATAGTTTCCTTCTCTGAGAGCATGAGGGAAGTCCACATAAAACATTTTGTCCACAGACGTAAGTAATGATGTTGCTGGTAAACACGTCTCAGAACTTTGCCTATTTGATCACCTTATCCAGAAAATCTGTGCTAGACAAGCATGCCTTTTTCATACAGCAAAAATAAACGGGGGAATTATTCACAGCATGTGACATGACATATTTCCTCCTTCAGAAAAAAATCTCCTACATGCAGTAAGGAAAACCACTGAACTAATTTCTTAGCAACTAGAGGCAGCATTTGAATACCATAAAAGTCCTTCATGTGAGCTGCAAGTCTGCTTCCCAGTACCTGGGCTTCCACAGTCACTCAGAGCCAGCTCTGCTGCCGTACTGCACTCTTGTGACTTGAGCCAGCTGTGTACCCTGGTTTTGCCCGGTGGAAAAAATACAGAACGGTGATGTTAAAGTTTGCAGGAAGGCTCTCTATAGCCCATTCCTACCAGTGCCATCTGGGGGAAAATGGTACTTACAATGGAAGCTATTCAGATCCCCCCACTCCATATTGCAGCACCTTTCTGACTCCCAGCTGTGAAAGTGAGTCTGAGCATGAGTAACTAGGTAGTACAAGCAGTCAAGCTATCATTGCTTACAATCCGCTGCATAAGGCAAGTGCTGGTGCTATTGCCGTTGACATTAATAGCATTTTTCTGCTTCATTTTGTCTCATTTAGTAATCCTAATACAGATTAGCCAGAATTTATTAGTACAAGACTTAAGGGAAAATACTTGTCATAGCCATTCTTGAAAAATAAGTACATGGTAAAATCCGTGCCCTTACAGCATGGTTTCAAAACAGCACAGTGTTGCAACATGAACATATATCATCCTCAAGTGATAGGTCTGCTTTAAGCAGAGACTTTGCAGCCTTCATTGAGGGTATCACAGAATGAACTCGTTAAAAAATCTGGGCACTTTGAAGGCAGCAGTAATGTGTGTTTGTACTTATGCAAGCAAACGATGTGCCTATACACCCCTGCGAGCAAACAGTAAGACAAATTACTCCATGCAACAGTATAGGTTGGGAGCCAACTGGCTCAAAAGCGGCTTTACAGAAGAAGACCCGAGGGCCCCAGCGGACAAGTTGAGCACAAGTCAGCAGTGCCTGCCCTTTCAGCAACGGCCAGCTGCATCCCCGGCTGTATTAGCAAGAATGCAGCCAGCAGGCCAAGGGAAGTAATTCTTCCCCTGATGGACACTTGATTATGCACAGTCCTGAGCTGTATGCTCTAACTGGACATTCTCTGAGCTAGTGGCTAGACTACACAGCCTCTGGAGGTCCTTTGCAAATTACTTGGTTCTGCGATTCTGTTCTGAATACATTTAACTACCACCAAGGAGTGCATATACTTGTGTCAGTGTTCAAACAGCCTAAGCACAGAGGGACGATATTCATTGCAGTTCTGGAAGTCAGAGCTGAGCCTGACTTCACAACCCTCTCCACAATGTTAATTCCCCTGCCTAGTCACTCCTGATCCATTGGAAGGAAACATGTTACAATCAAGTCGGACACATGCTCTATGTACCTGCAGGTAATTCCCATCAAATAGCCGGTGTCTGAGGGCAGGAGTCAAACACAATCGTTATGACTGAGCCTTTTTCCCACAGCCGGGGATGTGTGAAGCACTGACGTCTTTGGGAAGGGGGGCGTGGGGGACTGATTGTTCACTCAGTACAAGACATATTAATAGGGCTCATTTTCACTTTCTCAACCACTTAGACAAAAACTCACTGGTCTATGCAATACAAAGGAGAAGGCAAAGCGTAGATTAGAAATCTAAATGGTATTTTAAGGCAACCACTGCAGACTCCTCAAAACAGAGCAGAGAAAATTGAGAGAGCTATTACTCTTACTTGTACCATTGGTTTTAATAAAAGGTGCTATCAACCCACCTCTGCATGCAACTACATCATCTGCCTGTTTCTTCCAGTCATCTGCTTCTGACCCTTATCACAGATGGGATTCTGGACCTGTTCCTTCTTTATATGCTTCCTGTTCTTGGGAGAATGTCACCTATTTCTGTTTCATACGTTGTTACAGGGTTTTTTTCTCCCTCCTGTGGCTGCTCTGGATAGACATTTAAATTTGCAGATCACCACACACCAAAATCTCTCTGGGGTTCACTGGCCAATCCAAATTCACACCTGTCCACCCCATGCCTCATGAGCACAACTCCCAAGGTCAACATGCTCTCTAAAATTGTATTTTGCAAACAACTAGTTCCTAAACAGTTTACCAGTGGCCACGTGGATGATTGGTTTACCGCTATCATGAAAGGCTTCAGTGCACAGATTGGGCTCAAATCACTGAAGAGCTTGACCATGTGTTCTTCCACACTACAACACAGTAGCCTGTGTCAGGCCACATGAAAGGCTTTTTACCAAGCACAGTCTTTTCCTGCTCTCCTGCCTGTGAGGACACTCTGACATATGTGATAACTATGACTGTAAAGCACCTGAGAATTACCAGACAGCATGGAGGGGGGAAAGGGATACAGGTTCTCTCTACCATGTATAAGAGAAAAAGCCCTAAGTAGGTTGCAGGTCTCACAGTATTTCCATATGCTTTCAGGCATAGTCTGGTGACGTCTGGAAGACCAGAGAGTGGTGAACCGCTTGCTATTTGTTAGCTTGTAAGCCTTGTGCTCTACATTCTGAAGGCTCCACAAATTGCACTGTGATATTTATGGCTTCTATATTCTTTAAACAGTGGTAGTGTACCAAGGAGCCTCTGCATAGCAACACAGCTAACACAGAATAGTTAAACTTAAGCCCAACTCAAAGCCAATAGGGATCCTTGGTCTATGTTACATGAAGCAATAAATCAAACCTTGGTTTTGCTGGGATGTGAAACCTTGTATATAGTAAGTGACATTGACTTGAACTGGTGATCTAGCTGTTCAAGTGTGACAATGCAACTGCATAAAATAACATTTACTTAAACGAGCATTTAGAATATGTTTACAAACTCTTGATATATACATGATTTGCAAGATTTAATTTTTAACTCAGTTAATACTAAACAGATTTACAAAAAACAGAATCTGAAAGCAGGTTAGAACATGTACGGAGTTAAACCTTCATTTCACTTGTTAATCTAAACCCATTATTTATTTTCTAACACATTTATATAACTAAATTCTCTGCAACGGCTGGGATTTGCAGAGATCCAAGACCGGTTTAAAACTCCACATTCAGACTTAAACCTTTGACATATTCAAAGCCTCACAGAAATCACCAGAGTGGAAGCAAACCCCAGCATCTTCAAACTGACCAACACAGACATTTTCCTTGAATGAACGGAGTCACTCATCACTTTAAGAAGCGGGAGAACGTTATCCTTTCCTGACTAAACATGAATAGGCACAGCTAACACATTAAGCAGTTACCACCACCGGCCCACTGCAAAGCGAGTTTTGCAAGTCTCAGATGTATACCTATTCAAATCCCCAAATCGGCTATCAACACATACTGCAGGCTGACAGCAAGAACAGAAACAAAAGCAAGGCCAACAACTACCTAAGCCAAGCTCCTGGCTCTTATCCCTGCAGAAACCCCAGAGCTTGCTGAGTCTCAGGTTCCCAGGAGAAGAAAAGACTGGGGATCTTTCTATATTGTATATTGCTATATTGCCTGTTCAGGAGAACCAGATGGTAATTTTAACTTCAGTTTTCATGTGCAAAACTGTTGCTACGTGTTCCTGTCACAGCTCTTTCTACAAAGGAGAACTCAAATATTCAGAATTCACAACATCACTAGGAAGCAGAGAAACCTTAGCATTTTGATTTATGCATGAGGAAACGAATGCACAGACGTTTTAATGGATTTACTCATGGCCACCAAGAAAATCAATAGTAGAGGAAGCATTTGAGTTCAGGATCTCCTAGCTCCCCATGCTGGACTCATTCCACAGGTTCTCATATACTTTTGGAGGGAAACCAACCTCCTATTTTTCTCCAGTCCTGCCAGGAAGTCACCCCAACAAAAACTGTGGAGCAGAGGAGCCTCCAAAGTTTTGGATGATGCCTGAAAATAAATACTTCATGATTGTGAAGCCAAAACCAGCAAATCCTACAAGCACTGGTTCTTCCCAGGGGCATGAAGTTTAATACTCAACAAAAGCAACATCTTATGTAACAGGACTTCTGGCCTCAGACACAATCAGGAAATATTTAGAAAAATATGAAAGGGACAGTGACTTTCCGGAATTCTCCTGAAGAAAACTTCAAGCAGCTGCTCACCCTCTCAACTTCTGTCAAAACCCACTGCATTACAGGTGTACTCTGAGGCAGTCCCTATCTCACTGGGGTTTGGTTTACAGCCAACATTGGAGCATGTTTCCTGTCAGTGAGAAAAGCAAACTGTCTGCACTGCTTCAGAATTAATAACCACTCCAATGTTCGGTGGGATTTACCTTATCTGAGTGGTTTGCTGTGCTTTGCACAGAAGAGCTGGTGCTGTCTGATAATCTAGGAATGGTCTAACAGTGTCAAGCATCAGGCTTCTCTGTCAAAGCAGTGTACTTTAATGACAGAGGCAGCAGAACAGCTGGGTACTCCCTTGACCTTCTGTCAAGCAGAGGTCAACAAGGAAAACAGTGTTTACAAGAACCTTTTCTCCCTACCGTTTAACAGTTCTCTATAACTTCAGACAATCCTACAGGTATGCAACTTGTCCTAAGGAAAAAAAACTGTTTCCACAGTTATTCACTGACCACAGAATTGTTATTAAAGTAGAGGACTATCACCCACCATGGCAGGGGAAAAAAAAAAAAAACCAAACCAAAACCAAAAACTCCCCCCAAACCCAATGTCACCATGAATCCAGAACACAGAAGGAAAAGTATCAGTGTACTCAAAATGTATTGTGGATAGATAATTAAGCTAGTGCAATAAGTGTTATAAAATACAGCTACACAGAAGGCCTAAGTGCAAGGAGGTAAAAACAGCAGAAGTTCTCACTGTTGGCATTAGTTGTGCTGCTTGAATGATGGGCCCTCCTCACCTGAGGACATGCTAGTGGCATCAGTAGAGTATTACAGTAGAGCCATGGTGCTCAGTGGCTATGAACTTATTGCACATGGGCATCAGCTATGCTTTCAGCAGCATGACATTTAACACAAGGAAACTACCTAATTTATTTATGATAGGATGACTGGCTAACATCATGATCCTAGCAAGCACAATTGAACTTGGTGTTTCTGGGAGTAAATTTTGTGGCAGTCTTCCTGTACTGCTGAAATTAACAGGTATTCCTGCTTTGTCACTGTATAGCAGGGTATGGACATGACTAAATGACTTCGTGCCAGTGCATGTACCTTTGTCTCCTTTCTATACCAATTCTTACACCATAAACAAGAGACCTAAAATTTTAAAATTCTAACTGAGCTGTAAGAAATCTTTTGACACAAGTTGTAATGAAGTCTGGAAAGAATAAATTCTATATTTGAACCATATGAACAAAGGGGAAAAAACACTTAGAAGCTGTTCTTGATGTGAGCTGTGAGAGATCAAGGCATCACCTCCCAAAGGATGTGGCAGAACCCCAGTGTGGGCAAACCCCCATAAATTCTACTAAGAGGCAATTCTGTTCTGGGCAGAAGGGTTGTCCTGGGAGTCACCTATAATAGCTATGATCCTCAACAACATTATAGAACAACGAACGATTTATGTTCCAAGTCACTTTCACATGTATCTGATGTTCCCTCAGAGGTTAGGGGAGGGGAACCTGTACATCAAATGACACAGAACATAAGTCAGCCAACACCTCTGAAGGACAAAAAAGGTGAACTATTTCCATCACCCTCCGAAAGAGTTGTCCAGTGACTGAATGCTGAAACCCTAATGAAAGCCCTCAGAAGCAGTCAGCGCAGCTCACCCAGATTCATGTTATTAAAACAAAGCTGGATAGTTTAGTAACAATCAGGCTGTTATTTTAAAGAGATGGTGACAGATTCCAGTAATAGCTAAACAGCAGATTACTGCATCCTCCATTAAGTTGTCCAAATCTTTTTGTTGCGTTCCTCCTTTCTAGCCTTTGGGCAGGAAAAATAATACATCCAAATAGTTCTGTTTTTTCTAGTCTGATCATTCTTCACACCACCTGACTGAATCAGTGACACCACTAATCAAACCCTCTTATAAGGTCCCATGCTCTCACCCTCACATACACACTTTTGTGCACTTCATAGCCAAAAGCAAATATTTGTATGAAAAATCTTACAGAGCTCATTTAATTATTTAGATACATAAGAAAGAGTGTGAAAAACATTCTTCTATGCATGAAGCATCTTCCAAGCATCACCAACAGTGATACTGATATGTGGAAGCTTTGAGAGTCATATCATATACTGCATTTATACTCCACAAACTGTAAAGTAAGAATGTCTAAGTCATCTTAATGTCATGAGACAACTGAACAGACGGCATTGATAAAAGCTTATAAAATGAATATTACTTCTAACTTCAAGGAAACGATACAAATAAATTTTCAGAAGAAAAATAATTTTTGCTGTTGGAAAAAAATTGCCTGTAAAATCACAGAAAGAGGTTATAATGGAGAAGATTAAGTGCTGAGCTGGAATCCCATGGTAAAAAGAGTAGTTTCCCAAATGCTTACTAGCTTTAAAACATTCTGTGTAACATTAGATTTTTCAGAAAGTTTCATTTATTGTTTCCTCAGGCCCCTCATTCTCATTTATTGTATCTACATAATTTGTAATTTGGAAGCAGAGAAGAATTACAGTAATATCAGAAACTGTGTAGGTAAGAATCAATAGAGGACAAATCTCTCATCGTGTTTAAGAAATGCAAAGAGCAACGTTAGACTAGGAGCCCAAAGCAAAGGTGAGATGCACTCAACAGCCAGTGCTCTTCCAGTACTGAACTCAAATTTTGCACATAGTACAGCAGCTCTGATCTTACCCAAAAAGTTCTTTCATCTCACTAGTAAGAGCAAAGGAAGCATTATGTTACACCAGAGAACACCAAGTGCCTAGCATGAATCATGCCCTCTCTGTTATCTGCTGCTTTACACATTATCCTTTTAGTCTAAAGGAAAATGCTTGTTAAAAGGTCCTCAAATTTAAGCCCGGAAGAGATCAAGGAGACTTGGCAATACAATGAATGTTCGTCTTTTTGTCAAACCTGACTAATCTATTCTTCCCCTGAGCTCCAAAGCTCTTAATGAAAACAGGAGGAAGAACTGCTTTCTCTAAAGATACTGCATGAGAGCTCCAGGAGCCGCAGGTTCCACCTCCGCTTGCTGCTGCCTGTGCCCTTGGACAATACTCTCTGGGCTGGCTCCAACACAGAGGAGGCTCTGACGCCTGGACTGCAAACCATGCCTAAGATGTCCAGAATGAGCTCTGCGAAGTGGCTCAGCTCTCCTGATGAATTTGGGCCACTGCACATCGAAGACTGAGAGCAAAGGGAGGGAACAGGCATAACAGTGCCTGAAACTTTAACCTAAAGAAAGGAGGAATATCCCCTAGGCTCCTGATCCTCAAACAGTTGACATGTACTATCTAATGGAAAACATAAAGCAGTTTCCATGTATCGCTTTCACATATTGCTGATAGAACTAGTAGTCTGTTAGAAGTATGACTGCTATAAATTTTTGGAGTATGCACCTATTAAATATAGAGTTGAAGTTCATACCCTTTAAACAAATGAAAATACACACAAATGAAAAGGTATTTTGCTTCTCAACCCCAGAAGACTCTTCTTCACTCAGCAGTATATTGCTGTCCTTTCAACAAAATCTCTTCTGAGAGGAAAAAAAAATATCAGATGTATCACAGAAAATCTCCTAACTAGTCCACATAATCAGCATAGACAGAGATTATTTAAACCCAGATTCATCAATAATATGAGCCACAGATTCCCTACTAACTCTCTAAACCACCTTTTCTGTCTTTTTCTGAAGGGAAGCAGAAAACAGAAGGGTTTGAAGGAGAATCTGAACCTGTGTGAATGAACGACTTAGTACAGAAATCACCCACCAGCATCATCTGCTTCAATACCACACAAAATTGCTGAAAAAACGTATTCATAAAATCTTTTAGCTAAAATGCTTTGATGACAAAAGTATTAGTACTACAATAATGAAAATGAATAAATGAAATGACATGTCTACAAAAGATTATAGCATATGGTTGGTAACATCATTTTTTAAATTGCTCACCAAAATTGATCTAAATGACAAACTACAGGTGTAGAAGTCAGAAACTGAGCATTTTATCCTCGACTTTGCCACTGATTTACTGTGCAACCTGAGGCACTTAATTAACCTCGGCTGTCTCTATCTGTACTACAAAGATAACAAAAATATAGGTTAAGTCCTTGAGACCTATGGGAAAAGAACGCTCTACGAGTTTAATAAAACTTCTCTGCAAGTAAGAAATGTTCCACATTTGTGAGGAGAAGCCACATGCCAATCAGGGGTATATGCAGTGTACAGAGTGTCCTGGACATCCTTCACTCCACCTATTTTCTGTTGTTTGCAAAATACAAACAACTGTATTAGTGCGTGATGTTGCATTCTCTGCTATTTGCAAAGAAACAATAAACTCCAAGTATCAGTTTGACTGTGGCACTGTGTACTTAAAGCTGTGCTAGTTATTTATGTCCTGACCAACCGGCCAAAGAGACAAAAAAAACCCAATCCTGTGACAATGTCTTGCTTAAGCCAAAATGAAATTTAACAATTTTGTTTTACACTACCTTAAAAATACATTTCTTAAAAAGAGCTCCATTTTAAAATAAAAGCATGAAACATGTTTATTTTGAAGTGAATGATGCTGAATAAATCAATTTAAAAAATAATTTGCCTGAAACAATTTGATATATTCATATAAATTCACAATTTGTTTTGGTTGAACAAAGCATACTTTTTTCTTTTCATTTCTCTGAGCAATTTTGGTAGTCTCACTCCCAGCTCCAGAAGGTGCAGGAAAAGCAAGGTGTTGCTACGAATTTTGTCAAGAGCTGAGATACCATGATGATGTGCTGGGCATAAGAACTCCACTAGATTCCTCACTGCTGAGCATGGGTGAGGACAATTCCTACTGCTGCTGTATTCACTTTTTCTTATGTTTTTATTTTGCTCTGCATGTTCTCTAGTTTACTTATTTTCCTGTTGCATCATTCTAAAACCTAAGGATGCCAGTCTCTGAACATACCACCCAGTAGAAATGTTTCCTTACAGACTGAACTTTCAGCAAAGAGCAAACTGACCAGAGAGAGAACATCACACCACCATGAACATAAAACTCAAGATTTAATGTATTCATCAGCCCTGCTTCCATAGAGGTATCTCTACTGCTGGGTTGTTACCCAGGCCCTCTGCCCTTCTGTGTAGAACATGCATGACAGTACAGCAGGGTAAGAGCGTGCAAGTGTACAGCTAAGCTCTTAATTCACCAGCTTTTTATCTTATGTACTCTGTTGAGCAACAGTGCTATTGTTTTATACAGACCACGCCTTCTTAAACAAGTGAAGCAACTTGCATGCCAACAAGCAACATTATATTCACCACCTAAGAGAGATTTACTATTCTTCAGCAGCAATCTGTATCCCAGTTGCAACCTTCAGTTTCACAGCACCCTTACTCTTCTAGCCTATTAAAAAAAAACAGAAGTCAAACACCCAACACTAATCCTGATGCTAAGTATTTAGACCTGTTTATTACTGGGTGTAGACTCAAAAGCACTAACATTCAGCCAATGAAACAGGATGCACTCATGGCATTTTTGTTCTTTACCATGCTAAAAATGAGGTCTTCCCCAAACTTTCTGACCTTAGTAAAAAGCCATTAAGGCATTAGGGAGAAAAACATTAGGTAGCTATCGCAGTCTTCCTTACATGCGTGGTAGGATTGGTCCTGCTTGGAAAAAATCATGGGGACTGTTGGTGGGATTCTTCCAGGACTGACTGCAGGAATGAACAAAAAAGATTTACACCAACATTGAGGGAAAGCAAGCTGAAAAGTGCATTCAGAACAAAAGCGCATCCAAGGAGCCCAGAGGGAGGGGAAATTCCTGCTTCCATTGAAGGGCGCTGTTTTAGAAAACTGCTGGAAGGTCTCAAAGAAAGGGTCTGGAAGGACAGGAGCAGAGAGGCAGCACTGTAAGAGTTATGCGTGTGTGCTTGCGCATGCACATGGCTTGTGTTAGCAGCAGCCTTCCAGCAGGCGTCACGCTTGCTGTTGAGCAAGGAGCCCTTTGGGCATCCTTCCAGCGCGAAGTGTGAGCAGAAAAATAGTTAACGCTAATCACTGTAATAACACAATAATGATCCACAAAATTATCCTTTTCAATACCACTAAGCTGTATTGAAAGCCATGCCCATGGGAAAGGGGAGATGAGAAGGAAGGTGAAAAGCAAAAGTGAGGTGGAAGAGAGATGCAGAGCGGGGCAGAGCAGTGCGTGAGACCGGTATCACAGACACTGCGGTAATGTCAGCTCCTCACAGCTTCAGTATTATTGGAGAGTGTGTATGTGTGGAACCCCAGTCCTGCCACGGTATGAAAATACACTGCCAAACACTACTGCTGCCCTTTGTTTATGCTCGTTGTGAGACAGCGTTAAGACCATTTATGAAAATAGCAGTATCCAAACCCAATTTGAGGCACAACAATTCTTCTCAAAACAAAGCCACAGGCAAGGGACTGTTACAAGCTGGCAGAGCAGCTTTGGCCAGTAATTATTTAGGGGCAAAAAATGTGTGCATTTGTATGCAATGAGAAACAGGCTAGGCTTCTGCTATGTCTATACAGCAGCAAGTTCACATCTGTTTACCAGGGCAGTGGACGTGTATATGCAGGTATAGGCAGTTTAGATGCCCAGTGTATTTCTATGGAAAGGCAGATAAAGTGCATCTGAACAAACACGATATATACAGACAAAGAGGAGATGTGTCCTTTGTTACAGCATGAAAAGAAGCAGGCATTAGTATGAAGAGATTTACAACAGAGCAAGAAACACACAAAACCAGCTTAGAATGGCTGTGCATGCATACGTATAAAGTGTGGGATAATTAACATCCTTGTACACCTTACAGTGCACATATGAGGGCAGGAATGAAATGCATCTCCCCCATGTAACTTCAGGGCACACACATGTGAGGACTTACACGCACACATGTACACAGAGAAAATGATACGCGTCTTGTCTAGGTGTAAACACAGGAGTGAATGCACACAATCTCAGGGTGTAAGCACAGATGTCCACGGTGTGCAAGGATGCAAACGCAGTGGAAGTGTACCGAGCGCCGGCATTGCGCGCAGGGGCGAGAGGGAGGGCATTCCAGTGTTTCTGGCGCATGCTCCAACTTCATCCTGGGCTTTCTCCCTTCCTGCTTTAGGTTTTTTTCTGCGGCAGAGCAGACTCCATGTCTACAGGGAAGGTGCTTAATGAGTCAAATCCAATCTCTCGAATGCCTTATCAGTTGTGGACAGGCCTGTTTCTGACAGCTGACCTTTCCCACTGCACGCTGCTGAAAAACCCATACACCACAAACAATTAACACAATGCTGAAAACATAAAGCTGAAGGAAGGGAAGACTCTAGACCATTACAGACAGAAGGGAAAGAGTGATGCACATAAAAATGACAGAGAGCAGCTATACAAGGGTTTGATTCCACCTTATTTTGCCACGTGCACACTTTATTACTTTCTTTACAGCTTGGCTGTAGCAAAGCTATGTGCAAAAACACGGCCTGTGTAAAACAAGAAAGGAAAACAAAGAGGACAGGGAAAGCTCTTGTGAGGTATATAATGATATTAAGCCCACGCACAAATAAATACATATCTGTATAAATATATGCAAAGCTGATAGAAGGAGCAAAGTTCCTTATTAGAAAACAAAAGCACACAGAGCAGAGGAGGTGAAGACAAGTATCGCTCTGCCATCCTATACCTCTGCTGTTGTGGGACTAGCTCCTAACAGCACATAGATAAATACATTCATTAAAAGAACTAAGCTGAATACACTTGAGTTAGGAACCTGAAAAGTAATAAAACCTGTCAGTAGTCTCTTCTAATAATGACAAGGAGGCTCATCCCATGAAGAGTGCAATTCCATTTCCAAGTAAGCAGAAGACTGCTTCTCTTGGGAGGCACAAACACCTAAACATGAAGTGGATGGTCTAGTCATTTGTCCAAAGGATTTGTGGCCCAGGAAAGGCTCAGAGAATATCTGCACATTCTCAGCTCTGCTGCTGGCTTAGTGCGAGGCTTGGGCAAACCTTACACATTGCATTTTCTGAAGTCTCTCTTCACTAACATGATTTTCTCTAATAGCTGCACGTCATCCATGGCTGCACGCCATGAACATCGAGACCAACGTATCTCAAATTTCAAGAGCAAATCCTAGGCACTCAGAGTTCACATGCTAATTTGAAAAAGTAGAGGTCAATCTTTTGCACAGTAGTCTCCCTGTATGTGCAAAAGACAACACAGCCTACTATTATCAGTCGGTTTGGGGTTTTACTATTATTGCCTTGCAATAACAGACTCTAAAAGGGACATTCCATTTTAGTAACTCCCTGTACGTACAGAATAGGAGCTAGATGACACTAAGGAGAGTTCACAGAATAAAAGTTTGCCAGAAGCTCCACAAAAGTCATCTGGGCACAGCATCTAATTCATCTACTCACTTGTGGAAAACTAAGCATGCTTTTGAAGATTTTACATGCAATCCAGACAAGACTGAGAAATAGGAGTGGGTTAAGAGGTACAGAAAGTCATGTGAGGTCAGAGAGTGGGGGAAGTTCAAGAGAAGTGCAATAAATGTACCAGTTTAGCATCTCTATCTGGTAAAGACGCTGACGAACAGAAAAGGTACTTAGGCAAAAGTATTTTGGCTAATCACTGGAAGTACATAAGATCTCTTCAACCCCTGCCAAACCACAGAGACTTTAAAATTAAATATTTCATTATGGTGAAGGTTTTTTGTATTCCACTGAAAAACTTTTATCATGATTGTAAATGTTTCTTGGCTATTTCCATGTGTTCTTTTGATATATACATACTACATACATAAAATTCATGCATTATATGCAATAAAAATCCATGCTCGGTATATACTGTAAATCTCTTCAAATAGTTAACAGCTCACCTTTTTTCATAAATTTCTGAAATTATCTATGCTATTTGGAATAATAAATCAGAGCTATTCTATCAGTTCATTCAAAATTAGTAACTTCATATCATCAATGAAATGACTTTCATATCTTGATGTGACAGCACCAAGAATGAGCCCAGCTGTTTTCATTAGTTCAAGCTACTGGGTAGCACAATCTTATTAAAGCCTTGTACAAGTTATCAACACTGGATATCAACTAAAACCAATAAAAACCAACAGCCAAATCAGTGTCTCTCTTCAGTACTGTAAGCCAAAATCTGAACCCGCTGGCCCTGATAAAAATTAGGAGTAATTTTACGGTAATCAGTGAGGGTATACTGCTGGATATAAGACAGCGATCGTGCTGGTATCTGCGTTCATGTAATTTTTCCTAAGCCTGTTGCTAGAAGGTCAGAACTGATGTAATTCTTACTCTTACAAGCAAAGCCCAGGTTCTGTAAAAAAGACTTTTCAAATCTCCCTGCAGGAAATGTGACACAGCCCTTGTGTTACAACTACTGTTGAAAAAGGTGTGTTACTCTTTCAGTTCAGAAAGGTGCTGCTGTTATTTTTCTGGAGATGAGTTTGCCCTGAAGGGTCTTGATTTCTGTGGGTTTGTGTTTGGGGTTTGTTTTGGTTTGTTTTGTTTTAAATAGCAAAGACTCTTATTCTAATCTAAACACCAGGGGCATTTGTATATTTTATAAATATTTTCCAACCTCTGTTTTACCAAAGTGTTGCCCCTCTTCAAGCTGTTCCCCACACATTAACAACTCCATTAACCCACTGCCACTGGGGTCTTGCCATTTTGGAACCGAAAGCTGGTCAGAGGTTTTGGGAAGGTGGGATGACGGTTTTGGTGAAGATCCACAGGGTAAACCCTTGTATATCCTTGTACACAGCCAGGGTGAGGGATCATTGAATCCCCTGCTATGTGGAAAGGATCTCTATATTTAAAATACAAGAAAATTCTGAAAATGGACTTTGCCAAAGTAACCTCCAGACCCTCCAGGTTAACTGTATCTTGACAGCTATCTGGTCAAATGTGCTCAGTTCCAATAAAAATAAGGGGTTTTTTTCCCCTGTAACTGCTAGGTCTGCCACTACTTTGTAGAGTCACAGACAAGCTGGGATCTTTTTGCACGCTATCTCTAGAAACAGAATTTTGGCAGACCAAGTTCTGCTCATACCTTCACAGTGCCATGATCTCTTATGGGGCTGCTGAAGGAGGACTGTTGGCAGAATTTGGCCTTGACATTATAATTTTAAAATCTATTCTGTTAATACATATGTCAAAACAAGGTATAACTTATTTTCTCACAACTGTGTTGGTTCTGCAGATCTAAGAAAAATAAGGGGGGGGATTATATATAGTTACATTAATTTATATAATTGATCTATCTATATATACATATAGATGCAGTTTTATCCTTATACTCAGGCAATTGGACTTAAAAAAGAAAAAGCTCTATTAAGTATTTTTTTCCTAATTTTATACAACCTTTACTTGCTTCTAACTATACTTCAATCCCACAAACAAAAGGAAACTGCATAACTTAACTACTCTGGGAGGACAAAGCAGCAAGAGAACTCACTGCAAATAGTACACACCAATACTGAAAGCTTCTGTACAGTTACCTGACAACTTATAACATCAAGCTCCCCCATCTGCAGCCCACAGAGGATCACAGTTTTTCCTGGTGTTGTCAATACACATATCTGGAGCGTCACTTTCCTGTTTCTTTGTCCTACAGATGATTAGCTAGATTTCAAACTTCTGCGATCTGCTTGGCTTGACCATACTGCGATGCAGTATGAGACAGAGTTGGTGTCCCCCTCACCCGCAACGTCTCCTTGAATGGCCTCTACAATGAATGCTAGTTTAAAATAAGTTCTCAAGTTGCAGAGATATCAGCAGACAAATGTTAGTGCTGACTTTAAGATTTCATAGCATCTGGTAGAACAAGCTTGTTGGCCCCTATGATTCTGTTTCTCAAGGGGAGTGAATTAAGAACTCATTTTCAAGCTCTTACAAGAACTGTAGCAACTCTGTAAAGTACCTTTAGTCCTGGGTGATTCTAGCATGGTTTATAAATATGTGCTGAAATTTGGCAGAACTGAGGCTGCCAGGCCGCAAAAGACAAAAATGATCCTTGACAGGAATTGTAATCATCAACCAACTACAATTCCTGATAGTCACATAAGCACCAGTCAGAACAGGCTGTGATGAAGGACATGGGCAGTGTGGCCAGTCCTGCTTATCCTTCAAGGTGTTGCAGCCCTGCAGGCATTCGAGCCTCCAGACTCTAACTGTGCCTGCTTTTTCACCTCTGTAAAAGAAATTGCTACAACCAACACATAGAGCTCTTTCTAGAGCAGACTGTATCTCGTGCATATAGCTCTGCATCAACATTGCATAACCACTGGGGACTAAAATGCAGTTGGGTATATGATCTTAGCTGCAAGGGGAGTTTAAAGGGGCAGAAATAAGTTACAGCAACAGAAGACTTGGCTTTTGCACGCCAAGCAGTGACTCTGACTGAGAGGCTGGGCACTCGTGTTTCTGTCCAATGGATAAATGTGTAGAACACATCATACCAGCTACTTCATGGTAGCTGCCCGCATGCATCACCTTACCCTTCAGTAAATGCAAGGCAGCTCACACCTCCATGTGAACATGCTAGGTTAGCTTGCTTTCCTTTAGAATTACCAGTGTACACATGTGGTTGTTTTGGAATAGGTAAATTCATAGTCTAGCTTGCCTCAGCGTGATTTGTTATTATGGCAACAGCCTGAGTCAGCTACCTCCCTTCCAGCACCATCCACCTGGTATTATTTTAAAGTGTTTCAGCATTCGGGTATTTCACTAAAATGTTCTGGGACTCTTCCCAAGGTCCCTGGGTAGTGTGAAGGATGAACGCACCGTTTCCCAGGTTGAACTTCAAATATCAATAGCTCCAGCCCTCTTTTACCCCCTAGGTTGCATCTTCTGTGAATCACTAACTCATAAACACAATCCATAACCTGTAACATCTGAGTTTATCAGTTATTTCCCTACTGCTGCATCTGCCTGCCTAAGCTGTTAAGCTTCCATTGGGATCGACATACACCTCTGATAAAGGAATGTTTGTTTGCTAACTGCTTCATATTGATGTGTTTACAGTGAACACCGGCACAAAGGGAGGGGAAATAACAGATTAGGGACCAGTTCAAGCAGGTTATTTTTATAACACTTATAATAAGCACGTGGTTAAAAACAGACTTCATGGCTTTATTTCAATGGGCAGAACCACAACAGGAAGAACTATATTTTTTTTTACCATCTGGCATCACACCATAGCAATCAGCTTTAAAGGCAGATACATGAGAAATAACTCATACTTGATGTTCCTGCTTGACTCTAAATAAGTCAAAATACCCTTATGAAGTGGCCAATAGAAGCTCAGATTATGAAATCAACAGATGACCACAAGAAAGTATGTTCAGTAAATATTAGAGCATCATTGTCAATGCAGTTTTTGCCAACCAATTTGCCAGATCTTACTAACAATCTGCTGGAGGTCTCTAACTTTGCCTTCTGCTCACTAGCATTCCTGTGGCCCACTCAGTGCAACGGGTTGCCTGCTTTGGAATAACCACATGGCTGTGTGGGTGCCGATCACTGGATGGGCCAGTTATAAATGATCCATACGTGACAAACCTGTATCACAAAACAATCAATGCAACCCACTCGTTGATTGTCTTAGCAGAAGCCAGCAACTGAATAAACTATGGATATTAAATTCCTCTCCAGAGCAACTTTCTGAATCAGACAAGGCTCTGATGTATGCCTGTTAGCCATCTGTATGGCATTTCCATCAAAAATGACTCTCCTAGATTCAGACTTCTCTCCTGCATTTAAGTGTTTTCTATTTAGGCTGTTAATGATGTATAAGGAGCATGAAAAACAGAAGGTGAAAGGGACAGAAGAACAGGGTAGTGATGGAAGACATTTCAAAAGCTAAAAATGAGCCTGCCTTATCCTCCTAAAGATAAAGCCAGAGGAAGGGCTCCCTTTAGAAGATAGTGTCTCTGTTGTTTCTTACGCGAATATGCAACTTCATGTGTGCAAGTACACAGACAGCTGGAGTCTCCTCTCTCTGGTGGAGCATGTAGTGCCTCCAGGGCTGTTCTCATTAAATTGACATTACTGTCATGCTGCATGTGGGTACGCAGTATGTTGAGCAAAGCAGGTATCCACAGACATGCAAGGATCTTACGTACATAGAGGTACAGTCACTACAAATGTATGCAAAAGTTGGGTTTGCAACCTGCACATGTGACATGTCTGTACATGCAGATACATGCATAATGACATACATGCATTTTGGCTACATGAGTGTTTTCATACATGCATGTGCAAGCAGTAGCCATGTATTTACATGTGCTGGGCAAGGTTCCTTTCTCTCCCTCTCTCTCTCTCTTTTCTTCATTGAATGGGAAAAGGCTGTCAGCAATTTCCTTCTGTCAGCAGCTGGGAGATGCTTTTCTGCAGTTAACTGCAATTTGTTTCAATTATGTGTATTAATCATAGCCCGCTCCTGATGGTATTCTTCATTAAAGAAAAAAAAAAAATCAGGGCTTTTCTTTTTAACAAGCAGTTTCCTCTCTCACGATGGCACTTAATGACTGCAGGTTTGTTGGGAGAGGGAAAAAAAAGGAAAAGGAAAAGGAAAAAAAGGAAAAGAAAAACCCAAATGCTTCCATGCTTGCTTATTTCATTAACAAGCACCACAGCTCAAGAAGCTGGCAGGGCATGCAGTTGAAATGGGGCTCAGTGCACTGGCATTTCAATTGTGGAGAGATAGCTCTGAACAGGGTTTATATCTAAAAATCTAGCTTCAGAGAGGTGGATGGAATGACATCAATTAAGGATTTTTGGACTCCAACTTGCTTCCTTTGAAACCTAAAGCAGAAAATCCACTAAGCTCCTTCGAAATCAGTTTCCCACTGTTTTAATATCTTACAATTTTAAAGACACTTGGAAAAATAGTGAAAGACTGGGAAACCCACAGCTGCCCAAGAGCTACTCCCGAAGTTTATTGGAATGTAACCAAAGTACCAGTGAGGACGAATGGTATTTTACCAATCGACTGCACATCAAGCTGTGATGTCTCAAAGTTGCCTGTTTCATGTGTGAGTTCTAACGTGACTTCTGAGGAAGTAGTAAATAAAATCAGGTATGTAGGGTGTATGCTGACATCCTGGAACTATTCTAGTTAAATAAGCTCCTTTGCAGAGATATGATGGCATGCAAGGACATAAGCCAAAAGGTTCTTTCCTTCTTTCTCATTATCTCCTTTCCTCTAGTGTTTATTATCTTACCTGCTATTGTATTAAAGATTCCTCCCACAGTCATTTGTCATTAACCACAGCAAGGGCTGGCTAGCTTGGAGAATTTTGGAGTCATTGTACAGATTTTACTCAGAAGTGTAAACATTTCTGGGAAACTGCTAAGATCCAAGCAATAGGCACTTACTCTGGAATTTTAGATCAGAAATTATCCAAGTACCAAAAAAATGTTGATGATGCGCAAGACAAGATCAATGTATTTTATCAAAGGTTGGGTTAGAGGAACCCCGTGCTAGATTAACAAGAGAGTCTGTAAGATCTGTAGTGCTTAAAACTGTATTGCATTGAGTCCTTGCAAAATTCACCTTCTAAGAATCTGCTCAGCTAGATTTGCTGCCTCCATCACACTTAGGGAGAAGAAGAATGATCCTACTGTATGTCCATATGCTATAATGTGTATAAATACATCACTTAGACAATTTAGGCCTACTCTTACCTTAAGATTTAATGGCACAGATATATCAGTTGGGTGTACAAAAAAACCCCATCCAACATCTCCTGTAATCACCGTATCATCAATGACAAAACTGTGATGGCAGATGTCATTATACTGGCAGAAAATACAACTTTGCTGGTATGAATTCTTTCGATAAGGGACCAGGCAGACTAACAAAAGAATTTATAAAGGACATCTGCATTCAAATGAGCTCATTGCCTGCCTAGGTCAATAAAGCCCTCCAGGAACAAGCAAGGCCTCGAACAGGTTCTGCATCACACAGGTTTTCCAGGACACCAACTTCAGGCAGGGATGAAGTGATGCGATCCTGGACACAGCTACAATGTTAACTGCAGCAAGTAGGTCACTCACGTAGATGCAGCTACACTCACATGACTATATGTCTGTGAGGTTTTCATGTTTCTTTGCATGAAGACGCAGAGGAAATAGGCTGTATTGAAAACAGAATGCTGTTGCCTGTATGAACTGCATCTACACTGACAGCCCTTTGCTGATGGCAGAGCAGCCTTTGAGTGAAAGCAATGAGTTTCGCAGGCCTTGATTCGTTCCAGCTAAAAGGTAGTTTACCTGAAAGTCTGTTGCTTAGTTCGAAACTGTATCTGCAGAGGGACAGGTCTTACAAGACCTGAGAGAGGACCACTTGCTATCATCAGTGCCCCTGGTTCCGTCAGATTTCAGATTTGCACAAGCAGGACATTTAGAAAAACTAACCCCACAGCAATTACAAAGTGAAACTAACCCTGGATAATTAAGATGTGAAAGAGTGACAGCATTAGGAACCATTTAGAAACCAACATGATCCACAACCCAGATACAAACTACCCAACCCCTGGGCACTCTGTGGCCAGCTGTAAATAAAGTACACAAACTCAGGCGCCAGAAGCAGCAGGAGAACATTCCTTTTGTTAGTGCTTTCCTCCACATTTCTACCAAAAACTTTCATTACAGTGTGTTGCACTTGTCAAATTAAAACACAGCACACAGAAATATGTTGGCTGAAGGCTCATCAAGCAAACTTCATCCTTACTAGACTCATATTGACATATGCACACAGACAGAAGAGAGAAGTAGGTTTAAACTAGAAAGAAAATGGAAAGTCTGAAAGGACCAGTATCTTGGAGCTTCACAGAGCTCTTGGACTTCAGACACAGCATGCTCCAACACCAGGAAAAAGAAATCCAGTGTAACCTATGAGTTAGAGAACATGATAGAGGAGATAAGAGAGAAAAGATGTGGGGAAAGGATAAAAACAAGGAAGAAAGAAAATAAATATCAGAAAGCAAAGGAGGGACAAGTGCAGAAACGGACAGAAAAAGGAAAGAAGGAAGAGGAAAAGAAGAGGGAATAACAGAAAGTGATAGACAGAAGGGGAGAGAAATCTCTGCTGGTACAGTAACAAATAAATCCCTGCAGCATGACAGGCGTCTGCTGAAGCATTTCATTTCCCCGCAGCATAATGGTGTGTTATTGCCCATTATCTGTTCTGTCAGTGCCAGAGTCGATATTAAATGAGGGGCAGCTGCATTTAGCTGCCATTTTTCAGCTGTCTCCCCGTTACCATGGAGACCTGCTTGTTTTTTGATGAACCTGGCTGTGAGCAGAGGGGTGCGTGCATGAGGGGGGAGGCAGTAAGCGCCGCAGAGTGGTGGGAGCGAAGGACGGAGAGAAACAGTGGAGGAACACAAGCAAGGGGAGGGCAGGTCCCTTGCACCCGAGCAAGCACCACAAGGGCAGCCATTTCAAACACCCTGTTAATATGCAGAGGGGCCGACGGCCAAGCATATGCGCAGTGCTTTGACTCTGACAGGCTCCAGCAATTACCCCTCTGTCCCTCTGCCCTTCTCCTTTCCCTACACCCTCTGTCCAGTATCAACGATAGCAATCCTCCCCTCTTCTCTAGTACCTCTGCAGCAGCGTCTCTAAGGCTATGGAAAGCAACGATGAACTAAGCCTCTCAAAGACCATGTAGCAGGTTGAGGAGCATTAATATCCCTAAAATACTAATCAGGAACCTGAGGCACAATGAGATGGAGTTTGTCGCCCTCCTACCAAGATTTATGCAGCAAACTGCTGGCACACATAGGTACTGAGACCTAGGAAACTCTATTCACCATTTTCCTGCTTTAACTATAAGGATGTTCCCTACAGGGAAGCAAGTAGGAGACAGCTACACAGCAAACTGGAATCAAATGAAAGACATCCTATTTCCTTTTCTTGACTTTTTAACACAAGCCTTCCTTAGGGGAAAGAAGCACTGGGCTCTCCCTTCACCATTTACTTAATGATGGCAATTCCAGACCTTGCATCTAGCAGACTCTTATATTTGATCTCTAACACTGTTGCTTTAGACCAACCAGCAGCATACCTGCAGTGGTTGGGAGAGCCCATCTCCCGTTCTCCAGTGGCGTCACAATCACATCTGTACAAGGAAAGTTGCCTGCTTCAAGTGTTGACCATGCACAGCACTAGAGCTGAGCAGTCCAGTACCAATAGGAGTATTTTCAGTCTGCCTACACTTACTGTAAGATGTTTATCTCTCCTTGAGGGCCTCATTTCTCTTAATGGCTTGCAAAGGGGTTTAGAAACACTTGAGAGACTGACACGGTGGAAGTCAAACTGACAGACTATACCTACATTAACAAATGAAATAGAGCCTGGGTGCATCCCAGACTTTGAAACATGGTAGTGTGCAATTTTAACTAATAGAACAGTGTCTGAGATGATTTTTCTCATTTTAACTTGTACTCTTCCAAATAATTCCTGAGCACAGCTCAGGAGTTAGGATGTGCCCATGACCATTCCCAGTACCCAGTCTGTATACAACCATCCTGTTTTGTATGTTTATGAGCAGACAGACCATCCTGCAGTGGCCAGCCTCAGTGCCAGGAAACATTCCCAACCATGCTCAGCTGATTAGTAGAGACAACCAGGTGGTCCAGCCTGGAGCCAGCCAGAATAGTACTTTGTACAGTCCCAAACTACAATGATAAAGGTCTTGCTGGCATATCCTAACTGTCCACCCTAACTCTCTGTCAAAGGGCTGATTTGCACAGCTCCGCTTATCACGCAGGTTGGATTCCGGCACAGAGCGATGGAGCCATAGCTCCTCTGTAAGCCTCTGAATACTCAAGCCATAGGTTTGCTGAGATATATCCTCCTAAATAAATAAATAGGAAAACAAGACCAATAATCCCACTCAAGCTGACAAGGATAACAGAACGCCTAAGAAGAAAATCACAGCCTTAAGACACATACCAAGAACACTTCCAGGGTCTCACAATTCCCTAGCACTAGATGGGAATATTCTAATACTACACTCTGAGCTTGCAGGAAGCCTCACCTCCCCATCATCTATCACAATACCAAAAAGACCTGTTTGGTGTGTAATGCTTATGATTAAGGACAAAGATGCCCAGAGGACATTTACTCCTTGAAGGTGAATTTATGATGCAGAGATGTTGTCAGACTCTGAGAGCTTTCAGCTTTTCAGGAAGCAGCTTGCTCTTCGTGTGTTTTTGTTAACTACATTCACCATGAATTCTGATTTACAGCTTCCTAGTCCATCCTTTGTTCACGTTCCTCAAAATATAAACCTTACAGCTTCCTTAAAGCATCCCACTCTCTGCCCTGCCCCTTCTCCCCAAACTCCCAGACTGCCATGGAACAAAGAGTTAAACATCTTTGCTAAGAAGCTGCGAGCAGAAGATACAAAGCTGCCAAGGCCCAACTCTCATTTGCAGTGGAGTGTCCCATCTCCTTTGCTATTTTATCTCAATCCATGTGAAATTGAAGTAGCTTATACCAATACAAAAGTAACACCAAGGAACCCAGCAACACTGAGTGTTCTTAACTTTTAAAATACTAATTTGCTGCTTCCTTTTAGCTTAGAAACCCTTCTTTTTCATTTTTCCTCTCCTTTCCACTCCCCCCAGCTTTCACAATGCTTTTCTTTGTCTGAGTCTTCTCATTTATTTGTTCACACTGTCCAGCATCACATATCAAATAAACTTCAGAATGCTCAAACACTCAACTAGGAGAATACTTTTTTTAATAACTGCAAAAAGTGCAGTCCCTTCCAATGACCCATTGCATTCTCTTCCAGTGACCTGCTAGTGCACACAATTTCAGCATTTGACTATGGAGCAGCCTTCTTCGTTTATTCATTTATTTTTTAGATGCTATTTAAAAGTCACTGTTTCTCAAGCCCTGCCTAGCCCTCCCATGCTCCATGTTAAGAGACAGTAAAAATAAAGGGTCAAAGTGCTTCATTATATTAATACTTAAGTCAAGTCCTCATCTCCTAGTAGAAACGTATCCATTCCTTGACATTTTCTCAGAGCCTCTTGCTCTGATGTCCTCAGGTGTAAAGTAACTCCACTTCTTTGGGCCTTCTGAAATTTGACAAAGCTTTTAGAAGTAGATTCTAAAGAAACCACTTGAGTCACATTTATTTGGCACAATGCTGTTGATCCTTCCCATAACTGACATCTGCTAGCCTTCCATGTCTCTATGGTAGTTGTCCAGCATAGTTCTTGATGCATCTTTTCTTATCTTGCTGACTAGTGGTTTCTTCAAAATTTCTGACTGTGCCATGTTAAAAAAAAATTCTGCCTGAATTGCTCATATGCTAATCCTTCCTTTAGCTTCACTCCACTCTCAGGACCTTTTGCTTTTGAATATGGAACTATCTGAAGCACCACATTGAGCACCAGACTGCCATTCAACTTGCAAGATCTTGTTTTTTCTCTGGGGGATGCCTAAGTTCAGAGTGTCTGATCAAAGTCTTCTTTGTAGTCCAAGGGAATTTTGCAAACAGTAGTGGAAACAAACGGCTGATTTAGATGATTGAAAATATGAATGCTAATGAACTTTTTAGCCTGTTGTGTCAATGACACTAGTTTTGGGTTCAATGAGTCAGGGAAGCCGAAGGGAAGAAAGACATTTGCCATAAGATTAAAGAGGAGATTTTGTTTTAATGTAATCTCTGGTCAGCAAAAGATTACGACAAGAACATTGATGGAGCAATCTTTGAGACAAATGGGAAAGCAAGAGAGAAATTATGCTGCAGTGCTCTCACAAAACTCTGTGGTCATTTCAAGGAGTTTCTAGAATTGTGCTGCCTGTGATTAGACTTAGTTTACACAGTACAAAAAGTTGGTTCCAGGATCTGCTAAACTGTCCCATTCAAGTTAAGGAATACATTCAGAAGAGCAAGGGAATTTGCAATGAATTCCTTTAACCACATTGCCCATACCCAACAACTCCATCAGCTAAGAAACAAAAGCAAAAAGAGCTGTAAAAGGAACCTAACTGCTAGATGATACAGACAGATCATATTTATTCAGCAACAGTTTTTAAACAAAAGTATTGATTTCTAACACCCTTGGGATGCCTTGTGGAAAGCTTTCTGGCAAACAAAACTAGCACTTAAGTTTGGGGAAAAGAAAAAGAGATATATCTACCTTTGGATTTCTTTGCATCTTTATTTTCCCCACTCTCTCTTCCCAAAATCTACAATAGCCAACATCTTCCTTTTTACAGTCTAGTGCCTTGAGTCCAGTCAGTGAAAAATAGGTATGTCATGTTTGGCTCTATTTATTTGCACACATGTAGTACAAGGCAAGATAGCTGAGGATCAGATCTATGCTCCCACTATGTCACCAAAGCTACTGGTATTTCACTGGCAATGCTGGTTGACTAAAAAGAAAGAACTAATTAAAAGGGCAGTCACATTCAAGGCAATCAGCATCCTTGCAAACTGCTATCCATAAACCACTATACTGTTTTACTCTGTGTTTGCCTACTGCCTCCCCCAAGACTGTTAGAAGACTTTCCCAGCACTGATCAGGCAGCAGAAGCAGGCTCAACTGCCTGGTTAATATGAATTTTTCCATTTTGCATGGAAGAATATTGAGGCCTACAACAGTTAAGTTCCTCATCTCCAGAAAACCCCATCTGAAAGCACGTAAGGATTACTTCAGTTGCTCACAGTGATATAAAGCATATCCAAATATCCAGTTCAATAAGTAAGAGAAATGCACATATGTTCAACATATACCTTTGCAAAAGGGCATTCCTTAATTTGCCTGTCTATAACACACCAATATAGTGCTAAAGAAACAATTCCCTTACTGTCATCTTCCTATATGCTGTTCTTCAATGGCACTCACAGAACTGCCCCATTAGCTCTAGCATCAAGGGGCTGGTGCTCGTGGTGATGGTACTCCTAAATCTGATTCCTACTACTGATGGGGGAATGGTGTACATCACTCTTCCAACAGCAGGTCTGTTTTTCTGTGCATCAAAACAGGATACAACTTTGAATATTTCAATAGTCCAAACACCAACAGAAGCTGGGACAGCTCAATTCATCAGAACACAGGTCCAAGGGACAGACATTTGAGGAGGTCAGAGCCCAGTATCACAGCCAGCTTTCTATAAAAACTTGGCCTCAGTTTCCGCTATTCAGGAACAGATCTTCAGACCTCAGTGTCCCTGGTGCTGAGCACTTCTCATGCCTTGCCTGTTCAAAGGTCATCAAGTTATTCTACTGCAGAGCTGGGAAAGAAGGCTGGGTCCTCCAGATGCAAGCCTTCAGCACTGAAGCATCTCCTTTCCTATCCTTTCCTATTCCATAATGTCCCAGGAAGGGATATTATGTTTTGCAGACTACTAAAACACAGTCACGAGGAAGCATAAACAATGAAGTGAGCTTTCATGTCACAACAGACTTCATTAGCATAATTCCTAGTTGTGACTGTTTAGAAGCCTCGTAAGAGCACGAATAATTATGTTGAACAGGCAGAGTGATAAAGAGACAAGATTAGTCAATTCTCCATCCCCCCTGCCCTCAGACTGCTACAAGATCCTTTTCCTTTCCTCTACTGTTCAGGAACAGACAAAGGGAACATATTCCACAGATAAAAAGTGGCCACTTCTAGTGTACCCAGCAATCTTCTACTTGTGACCTCCTAACCATAGCTGCCTTGAGTGGGACCTCATAAAAACCTCTGAGTGGCAGCATAAAACAAAGACAAAATATAGAACCCCACTGGAATACAGTCTATAAGAAAAGGTAAGATGCAACTAAGCAGAGGGATAGGGAAACTTAGAAGTATTGCAATATATTCCAGAACTGCACACTGTGAGAGGAATCAATCATTTAGTTACAAGCTTGCAACACATTTCCACCGTGATCAGTAAGAACATAGGAGACAAACACATTTGGTGCTTTTTCATGGGCTATCACTTCCTAACCTGCACTGCTGATCTGAAGCATACATCAAGACTGAGCCCTTGTGGTGCAAAACTGGTCAGAGGATGTTCCGGGGGGTGGTGCAGAGACTGGAGCACAAAGAATGGAGCACAAAGAATTTCTTCTGTTGAGGTTGGACAGGAGAGGCTTGCAATGGGGACTTGCAAACGGCTCAGTCCTATGATGGCTTATGGACAGAGGGAGCTCCTCTTTCCTGAACCAATTCAATCATGATAAAGCTAGCAGTCCTTGCAACAGTGGCTCTTTTTGGATACAGTGGCCTATTTTGGATACAACTGGCTTATTACCTAAGAGGAAAACGTGCAGGAGACTCCGCAAAGGTAGTCTGTCTTTGTAAGAAAAGGATTTCTAACAAGGACAGCAAGTCAGGGTCCTGAGCACACCAATACACTGGGCTGGGGGCTGCCCCCTTCTGCCCTGCTCTCCCCAGCTCCCTCTCTGGAGGCAGTGGGACATGCTCTGGCCAGCAAGGCCCCTGCCCGACCAGCCCCACGGCTCCCAGTCCCCAGCAAGCTGCCAGCGCCCGTGGTGCCCTGACACAGCATAAGATCTTTAGATGTCAACTGGTACCATCCACACCCACCTGAGAGCTGCTATCCCAACAAATGCAAAATGATGCAGCTATTCCAGCTAGCAAGCTTCAGGATACTCTTTTAATATGCATTAGCCATTTTCATTACAGTCTAGGGACAGCTGAACCATTTCACCCCTCTCCTTCTGTCCTTTAACTCCTCCAAATCTTAAAAGAACATTTGTTTTCAAGCTGACTTGTCAATTAACTGCAACCACTCCCACAACTATCTGCAGTTGCAGGTTCAGACCAGGTCCAGAACTGTCACCATAACACTAGGAAAAACACTTCTCTCTGTTTAAACTGCATTTTACATAACCAGGAGATTAAAGCAGCCAGAGACTCTGGGGTTTAATTCAAACTCAGACTCTCAGGTGTGATTCTGTTTTGCTGCAGGTATTTCAATCTCCATTAGAGAGAGAAGAGGAACAGAATCTTACATGGTTTCATATGCATTTATTTTGATTTTTATAGCTGGTGAAAGAGCTATATTAATAGCACAGCAGGGGCTGAACTGAATCCAAAGACCTGGAAAATAAAATATTCTTATTATCCATTACTTCAGTACTTGCAAATTCCAACAAGATGAGACTTCTATATGCTTGTCACAGCAGAGAAAAAAAAAAATAGGCATGGATTAAAATAGATTTAAAAACCTATTTATTTACAGTAAATAAAGCAAATATATTTGCAAATTGTAAAAGACATTACCCTTGGAGTCCTCAGAGATTCTAATACATTGGAACAAAAAGTAGGCATGTCCAATTTAAATGCTCAAAACAAAACTGGGCAAGACATTTGCAATCTGATATGCAGCTGCTGAAGACAGACCAAACTGACATTGAGATCAGAGCTCTGAAGGCCTGAGTCACGAATCCAAACCTCAGACATCTGAGTTTTTACAAGATGTCTGTCATGTCTCATCTTAAATCTAGCATGAGCCTGATGTATGGACGTGGTTAAGTCACTTTACCATCTCTTTGTTAAAATTAAGACTCTGATATCAAGCCATTTAAAAGTGTTGCAAGGTAAATTGCCCATAGCATTGTAAAGCAACAATATTGCCACTTAGTTTTGCTCAGTATTAAACAAAACCTCTTCAGGAACCACTCACCCACTTGTCAGGGTCTAAATTCTCAGGAATAAGAGCAAGTGTCACAACAAAACAGAAAAGTCAGTGTCTGCTGGATCCCTCTCCCATTCCACTCTTGACTCTGCATCACTTGAGTAAATGAGCTTTATCTAAACTAATTACAAAAAACAGGAGTCCTTCAAACAAGTAATCAAGAAAGCATCACAGAAATATGGAGGAAAAGATTTCCTTGAACTAAAACCAAAAGGTTCAAATGTGCTAATAATGAAGGGCTGCTCACTTTCAGCATGATGAGCCCCCACTCACCTTACAGACACAAATTTGGGGTGGAGGGTACATCAGGCTTCACAGATGATGTCCTACACCACCTTGCAGTGCTATGCAAACACTCTCTATTGGCTCAGAGGCTCTGGCATTGGATATTTTAAGGAGAAGGGTTATGATCACATGCTAGTTTTCGTGGGTATTTCAGTTTTCTCTTTGTACAACCCTAACCTCTGATTTTATTCTGTATCAGAAATAAGTAGGTCACCACTGTCCTAAGACAGCACTGTGACATTCTGAGAAAGCAAAGGGAGATCCCAAACAGCTTGAACAGGAGAAAGGGCTTCTACAGGCAAAGCTTGGGCTACACTGGGTTGAATAGTCAGTGAGTCATGAACATGCATCTCAGAGTTTTCAGATGCTTGAATGAAACTCAGAGGAGCAGCTGATCTGCTCAGGTCTCCCATCAAAGACCTTGGATACTTGTGCTGTTTTAGCCACAGGGCAAGGACGATCTAAGAGCAGAGCTTGGGGAATTGCCCAGGCAGCTCCATGTTGCTCTTCTGCCTGTGTCCTCATAGTGTGGGGCTGAGTCATGGCCAAGTCCACTGCTCAAGGCACTGCCCCATGGCTGACCCTTTCACGCTGCTCCTGCAGCTGCAGCAAACATCCCCATAGCCTTTGCAGATCACCTAGTGCAAGAGACCATGGGCCTGAATGGCAGCCCTGGGGGCTGAAGTTTCTCTGCAGCTCTAAGAAAGGTGTTGTCAGGACAGTAACAGATCATGACCCCTCAAATACTCCCCCATGTAGGAGAGTGCAGCATGCCGAGGAGTTAGGGAGGAATCTACCCTCACCAGCCAGCCAGTCTCCACTCCACATGTTAACTACAACTACAACTGGCACTCAAGCATTGTCCAAGGCAAAGGTTTCGGTAAAGACCTGAGCCTTTCAGGACACCCCCCAACTTGTTTCGCACAAGTTATAATTTCATAGAGAAGCTGCTATTTAAATATCAAATGCAGCAGCAAGTCTAGGACTGCTGGGCAGAAGCATGTGTTTAGTCTGGCAAAGAGAAGGGTACATCCCCTACTGATGTCTTGTAGCTACAATAAGTTTAGTTCCCTTATGAGCCAAACACAGGGATAACAAGGGCTAATCCTGCTATGTAACCATAAATAAGTAAATAAGTATGATGCCCAGTTACAAGCACAGTTTTTCATAAGATTATGCTGCCAGTTGACTGAAAAAAATCACGGTCTACTTCTCTGTCAGACATCCGGTCAGTGATACAAGATTTGACTTACAGCATAAGACAAACTGCGCATTAACACTTTGCCCTGATGATGTAGGAAACTAAAGGGGAATAAATATGCTGCAAGGGTCTCCTAATCTAAGGTTTCTTTCCCAAAATATTCTGCTAAGAGTTAATAAAATAAATATTTGGGAAAAAAAAAAACTTTAAAAATTAGATATTAATAAAGACCAACTCAAATTGAACAGATAACCTACAACAATGAAAATTGTTCTTTTACAATGGCTCCCTTTCACCTCTGGGTAAAACACAACTCTGAACTATTGTGGTCTTTTAAATTAAACAATTAAAGTCTCCACCATGAGAAGAGAACCATTTTTCAACTTTTTAATTGTTTCTATACAAAGACATAACCAAGTCTCTAACAGCAGTATAAATTCTGCATATTTGTGATGACCTACCTACAAACTATACATAAACCAGGGCTTATTTGCTAAAAGAGATTCATCAATAAGTTCAAATGAACAAACAAATTTCAACAACATTACAATTAATTTGCCAGCAGAAAAAAGGAGCGGCAAAATGTAGTGAACAAAGCATCCACTTCCCCCATTCCCTCTGCTCCAGCTGGAGTGGTGTGGCTTGAAGCTAATGGAGAGGTCTCCAAAATCAAGTGGGAATGGTTCCCTGCTGGGGTCTGTGAATCAGCCCCTTCTCCTCTAGTCCCTGCCCTTCAGACAGATTACAGCTTTTGCCACAGACAAATCATTTCAGCTTTTAATTCAGTCTCTCATTTTGTAAAATGGGCATAATAGTACTCACTTACCTACTTCACTAGGATGCTTCAAGGATTAAAATTGATGCGTCCCCACTGAAGTGATGTGCTATAATTACCTTGTTAATGTGCCCTCTCTTGGATAGAATGAAAATTGCTTAGCTGTGTGTCACACATCCCACACCACCCACTGCCTCGGCCCCTGGGCAAACTCAGGCAATTGGATGACGTTCCCTCTAGCCAGTTGCTCTTGTGAAGCTGAAGTGAAAAGAAAATGGCAGCCTTGCAGCCAAGGGATACAGCAAGTATGCTCTACTTGACAAAGCAGACTCAAAGCCACTAATTATGTAGAAGAGTGCTCCTTTACAGAACCGTGGGAGCCAAAGACTATTTTCTACCTACATTTGGGTGACAAAAAACACCCCAAAACCTGTTGAAACCCTCCTTTTCATTGAACTAGATCCTTCCCTGATGAAAGCAGTCAAGCAATTATTCCCTCTTTTAAAGCCATCTGCAATATGCATGTCCCCACCTGTGCTCTGACCACTCTTTCCCTCCTGTGCGCTTCTTCCCAGCTAAGCATCACTTTTTCCTCAGCTGCTCTAACTTCTAAAAATGAGAATAACGCTAAAAAATTATGCAACACTAAGGGGGAAGGTCTGAATTTTCTCTATTTCTGAGACAAGTAGCCAGAAGAATCTTTATTACAGATCTACCCTGGCAACTGCAAGTCCACCTCTACTATCTAGAGATGTGCATAGTCCCATCCGTTCCTACGGGCAGAAACAAACGAGGCTTGCAGACAGGATACATCCTCATCCCTGCATCTCTATTTGCACTGCATCGCATTACCTCACTTCCAGCCAATCCAGCCTTCGCATGCCTCAACACTCTCCTCTTGCCTAGCGCATACCCACTGCCAGAGTAGCTGATTGCCATGGTGAACACGGGGGAGTTCAGAAAATTATATATGGCCAGCAGTTAACATTTGTGGAAAGGCAAATAAAAACAGCACAACTTAAAAGGGGTAGGCAAGAGCTTGACACGAATATCTTCTGCCTCTAAAATTTAAAGAAACACAGAGCAACATTCACACACTGAATAGCAGAAAGTTATGCCCTGATAAATAGGTTTTCCTGGTTTCACAGCCCGGTTACAATAATCAGAAATAAGGCGACCCTCCTGTCTCAGGAGAAGCATTTCAGGAGAGCAATTCCGAATGGCAACACAAACAATGGTGTTTCAGACACCAGGCCAAGGCCTCTCAATTCACTACACAAGCGGATACAAAGCTAAGACTGCAAGAACTGACCCCGCTCCTTTGCCCTTATTCAGCTTGGAAATCTCAAATATCCAGCCTCATACATGAGAATCCTTCCTAATCAACTCTATTTCAGAGATCCCCAAGTATTAGCATCACATAAGTCTTAGAGGGCCTGCATTTCTTATAGATGTTATCTTACTTAAAGGAGTTTCTGCTCAAGGTACAGTGAATACTCCTGTTGTATTCCTTTAAAAAATGAAGAAGCCATTATAAATCTTCATAAAGTATGCAGCACAAACACAGTGATCCCTTAGCAATGATGACTCCACACACTTGCAGTGCGCACGTATTGTTTAAAGCACTGCAGACACCTAGGACTGGTTTTCCTGTTGTTTTTAAAGGTGGTCAGAAAATGCAAGCAATATTAATGAGATGAAAGATGCAGGACTGGCTTATTCATCTAGAGAGTCACAGCTGTGCTGGGAACAAGGGAGGCCCTGAGACTGAACTCTGCAAAGAGCAACTTTCTGCTGAAACCTACTCTGAAACGGCCAGAGGAAAGCTCAGCTGACAGAACTGCTATGACCTCTGTCCATCACAAAACCTATGCTTTAACAATGCCATCATATGGCACTGAGCTGCAAACTCGCTGCAGCATCCAACTGCTAGCATGGTCACCTCAGCCTGCCTCTGCCTCAGTACAAGTTGTCCTGACAAGCTGCCTATGCTGCAGGAGAGAACAAGATTTCCAAGTAGTTGCACGCAGGATTATTTATCGCTATGAAGATTTTATTCATAACCCCAAAAGTTAGAGCTGACTTTAAACTCTGAACTGATTCTTTTCAATCTTCAAAAAAAGGTATGTAAATATGCAGGATATTCATGTTATTTCTATTAATATCTAGTACCCTGTTGAATTTTTAGAAAGTTTTTCAGTTAAATCCTGCTGTGTAGTAAATCCCTCAGTCTAATTATCAATTAATGGATATATAGGTATACATATCTATAATACATATCTAATACATCTATATATCATTCAGTCCATAAAATGTATGTTTTTATCGGTTTTGGAGATCAAATTTTAAATTCAGAAGAAGCCACAACTGGTCTATCTTCTCTCAGGTCTGTTACATTTTCATATACATTCTCTTGAGTTCTTACCAGCCTTTTCAAACTCCTTACAAATGAGAGATTTACATATGCAAATTACTTTTACATAGTTTCATGTAAATGGTCAGAGCAGAGCTTAACCAATTAGGGCTCCAGGTTACTGTCACCTAAAAAGAAGATTAAACAGGACACTCATCTATGTTAGCGTTGAAAAACCTAATAACAAGGTGGTTCCTAGTTTGAGTTCTTCTACACTCAGGTTATGACTGAGCCTTACCACAGCCACCCAGAAAGCTCTTTTTTTTACATTTCTGTAACGTATTTGAGGGCCAAACACAGCTCCCCGTTTCTGTGGAGCCTTCAGTTAGGCTGAGGCCAGCAGAAGTTCACACTGCCTCCAGTGAATGTTTGCACAGGCTTTTGTATGAGGCAGCCTGAACAAACAGAGCACTGAGGCAGGGTTGCACATCCTCTTGTAAGCTGAATTGACAAAGGAGTGGCTAACAGAGGTTGGGAGGGAAATGGTAGAAGAAAGGAAAAAAAAAAAAAATGTTGGAAAGGTTTTGGTAGTTGTAGAGGCAACATGACCATGGGAGCCCTCAAAAATTTCCCACTCCCTCAGGAGCAAGACAATCTTTCTCTAAGGCTTAGGCAAGCAAGCACTGTGTCTACACCTACATCAATTCAGGTTCATGCTGTAACAAACACAGATACGAGTGACAGCAGAGAGGAGGTATACGTGTTATTACCTTCCTCACATCATGAACCATCCTCAGGAATGACAGCCTTTCACAGGCAGGCATTTATGCAGCCACCTCCCACACATTCAAACTTCTATTCCTTAGGCCACACAAAAACATCTACCATCATTCCCACTTCAATCTTCTCAGACTTTTCCAAATTTAAGTTTTGCAATTTAAACATCATCACACACTAAGTCATTCAACCTATACCTACAGGCCTGTAGCTTCCCCAAGGCAAAACGCAGTAGCAAAGCCCTCCCAATCCTTAATGTGACTCTGCTTTACAGAGGCTGGAAGGGGGCAGCATGTACTGCTGCTTCCGTCCAAGCAGTATTGCCTGCCCAACGTCCTCAAGCTGCCTGTGGTCTCTGATAGCTCCTGCTGCCCAGTTCACCAGGCTACACTGGTGCACCCCTCCCAGCTGACTACGTGCTGCTTAGGATTCTTGCTGGATAGACCTGGGACTCTACTCCATCCCACCTTCATTGGACAGGGCCAGCATATCACTGTCTGTATTGTGACATATGGCTGCTTTCCTGCCTCCGCTAGTAAATCTGGTACATTACAACATTCCCTGTGTGCCAAGTGTTTAGCAAACACACATGTTGGCAGCCAGAGTATTCCTGGAAAGGACATGTGTCTTGAAATGAAGCTGTGCCAACTGCTGCTCCATGTCATAACACAGAAAGTGCCCTGATATCTGAGTTCAGCAGTGCTGGCGCTAGAAATGACTGTCATCCAAAAAGCAGAGCTGGAAAAGCGCCATGGAAAACACAGTCAAACTAAAAAATATATGGTTTTGAGTAAATCTGCTTCAGAGTTATCTTCTGCTCTTTTCTTATTTCGCATAAGAGATTTCCATCAACAGATATCTTGGAAACGTTTGACCCAAGGTCAAAGGGATAACAAAGCAGGAGAAATGAGGCAAAGAAAGTCAAGTAATTTGTATAAGAATATTGCATTGCTGCCCAAAAGCCAAGAATGCTGGTATCAGATCTTCACATAGTTCAGTGACCAGCATGGCATCTGTACCTCACTTATATATAGCTACCCAAATACTGTCACAAGCTTGAGAAGGTGATGTCCAAGAGAGAACTTCTTTAAAAACACAAGTGAGGAGAATAGAGACAAAATGTTTATGAAATCCAGAAAAATTAATAACTGGGTATTTTAATAACTGGGTATTTGGACTGCAAAGTGCAGCCAGATGTTAACACGATGTGTACTATAGAAACAAAATAATCCCAAATAAATCCAAATATCAGCATTTGTGTATCTGATTTTTCTGGACTCTCTTGTTTCGAGGATCTATTTCTGGGACTGACGTTGACAGCAGTTGTTATCCTCTCCTGTTAAGTTGACTCTCATTATTTTCCAAGTATTCTGAGAAACTTATATATTAACAAAATCACAACTGCTAAAGATCTCATCATTTAGATTTGTGTGGATTTCCTCAATACTACACACTGTGAGCATTTGGAAACTTAGGGCAATGGTGAGGGCAGAAATAACATCCACAGGCTTGAAAAGGGCAATTCTTTGACACTGCGTATGAAAAAGGAACATCTCCCTAATAATCACCAGCACAGGGATTGTGGCACACATGACTATTTGCAGTTCTACCCCATCAGAAGTAACAATGAAACAGAAGCATCAGCTAAGACTTCACAGTTTTATAGCACAAACTATTGGTAGCTTATGCTTATTTAGGGAAAAGGGAGAAGGGAGAAGAAGCAGTTATGTTGGGTTCTTCTGCATGAGGCAAAGTGTGGCAGGAGTTATGCACAGGCTATGGATAAGTTTTTTGTAGAAGGGTAGAAGATATTTTCTCTCCTTACCTAAATTATGTTATTCTCTCCAGATATTTGCAGAGAGTTGAATTAAGTTGCTTATAACAAGCTAAACGCTGCAACAAACATGTATGTGCACTTTTTGCCTGCCATTAGCTGAGTGACTGATAGCTACTGTTTCCTGCATTTCAGCACACGCAGTTGCTGCTGAGTTTAAATAGGGCTTTTTTTTTTTTTTTTAAAGCTGAATGATAACATCACCAAGGAGCAAATACTCCAAAAACAACGGGAGAAGGGGAGGTTCAAGGCTGGTGGACGGTATTCACCCGAAACCATCTTCACCTCGGGTACATAATCGCTTGCTGAACCTTGTCCCTCCAAAAAAGTCTACCATGGTGTTTCTCCTTCCCAGCTGCCACAGGCAGCAAACATCAGTCCATGCTGCCCATTCCTAAATCTGTTATGACCGCTGACATTCTCTTTTAATTACAACCACTGGAAGTTTTCGCCAGAACCCTTAACCCAGCCTACATACTCATTAGGAACTCAGAAATCCTGCGCTGCCAAAGTTTGCACAGCTTGCCAGAAGCCTGTACCTGATGTGTGTGCCTTCACAATACAATTACAATTGCATTTCAGATTGAAACATTCATGCAAAACCCACTAGAATTACGTTTTTCTAACAAAAGGAAGAAATCACCTGATGGCTGAATTCACCACTAATACAAAAACCTCCTGCTAGCATCATCTTCACCTAGTGCATCTTAGGATACTGCTTATTTTCCCACCTAAATTGCACCCTGCCCCTCTCCGTTAAATAAAGGCCATTAAACCTTACTAGAAAAATGCACGTATTAATCATTTGTGCTTTCCCATTCTTTCCACTATCTATGCAAGTTGATTTCTCCTGGCATTTTGATTGCAAGAGAAATATTCAGAGTTTCAAATATTCCCCTAGAGCTAAAGGAACACTTATAGCATGAAAACTCTTCTAAAAAATACCACCTTTAGGGGAGTAGAAAAGGAATAAGCTACGTGATCTCACGCGACAGATTATGAGGACTTAGCCAAAAGTGAACCCATTTTTTTCTCTGAAGGTATCTGCTTTTCAACAGCACCTTCCAACTGGAATAAGTGCTTTAAAATATTTATTGATCTATTTTCATACAATTTACCCTACCCACAGGCTATTGAAGGTCAGTAAAAGTATTCACACATGAAGCAATAGGAATATACAGAGATAGTGATTTGCCCAAAATCATAAGCAGACACTCTTTCAACATAGCCAGAAAAAAGGGAACTCTTTCCATGCCCCAGAATGTGCCTTAACTGCAAGACTATCCTTAGATGCAGCTTGGCCCTTGACAGGAAGGATTAATCAAATAATATTGTGTTTCCTATATTAAATGTCTTTCACTGCAGTGGAACTTCATTGCACATACATCTGTAGGTAGAGGCAAGTTATAAATAATTAATACCATTACATATGATACATATCAAGCCTGTAATAAATTATGTATGCCAGTCTCATACAGCATCTGCTGGGATACTGTAATGTGATTTAGCAGATAAAACACACTGATTATCTAAAAGGGTTATCAAATTTTGAAGCTACATCAAATTACACATTGAGTCATTGTGTTTGTGGGGGTGCACATACTCCTATAGTTTCTGCATACAAATCGATCGTATTGTCTGTTAAGCCCCTACATAGTGCATAACCCAGAGCACTAGACTGTGCAAGGAGTCAAAGCACAACACAGCACAAAATAAATGAGTTTTAACACGCACTGTGGGCTTGGTCCTAAAAGCAGGATAGATGTAGCATGGACATTTTCTAGGAAGAAATACACAATTCAGGAATGCATTATACACCAAATCAGCACTGCTCAACTGCAAACGGAAACAGCAGCTCAGTGTGTGTGTGTGTGCATGCATGTGCACGCGTGCATGTTCATCTGAGTTCTCACCCATTTCTGCTGCAGACGTACTACATTCCCCCCGGTACATCAGGTGTTTGGACCTCACTGAGCTGTTTAGCTGGCTTTTCATCGTGGAAGGAATACGGCAATGATCACTCAGGAGAGAGCAAGCACTTCAGACAAAAATAATACAGAAGAGCATTCTCTCCTCATGTTACCCATTCATGGTATTTCTGATCCATCTCACACTTTATAAGGCCAGGTGAAAGCTTCTTACACACAGTTCTGCCCATGCTGTGCATTCCTGACCTCTAGCCCTGTGCTATTTTCTCTAATGCAAGGGCTGTGAGGAAAAGTCTGACAGGTTTCCTAATACATGCCAACTAGGACCCAGCAACCTTTTTTTTTTTTTTTTTCCTTTGCTCACAAACAAGAGTTTTTCTGGATACTCAGGTCTTTCAATAATAAAAATCTAACTCTGTGATATCGTATCTTTTATGCTGCTGGCTGAATAAATGAACGTTGATCTAATCCACTCACATTGTCAGTGCAAAAGAACATGAAAGTTTTCACCCTGAAGAAGTGTTAGAAATCCTTCATACACAACAAGGGTCCCATGCACACCCAGTACACGACACACACCCCTCCCTACCATAATCCCATTAACTGACAGAATGGTTTTCCTCAGATTATGTTCAGTATCTGGTCACTCAATTTTGGAAGGCACCAGCAGAAACAGAAAGGATACTTAGGAGCACAAGGAAGAAAATAATAATAATAATAAAAAATTAGACAGGAGCGATGACTTCCATACAGATAATTCTTGTTTTATCCAAAATAAAGGATAAGGTACAGGCACGAGAAACAACGAAGCATTATATAGCACATATCTGTCACACCTTGACATAGCAGGAGCAAGAAAACTAGGATATTTTTACATGATGCATAGCCACCTGTGGAACTCACTACCATAGAGTAACACCAAACCCCAGAGGCAGTATGTAAAATAAGACCAGACATTTAGTAAGATAACGGAAACTGCTGCAGTCACAGCATGTACTTACTACACTGTGTTTATGCATTTCAAGAAGAAACGCATAAACCCTCTAAAACGTGCAGAAGTACTAAGTAAGAAAAGATGACTGTCAACGGAGATGCAGTGGTTGGAGCGAGAACCTCCATCTTCAGCTCTCCTTTTATATGTCAATTGTAGCAGCATTACTAATGTACTAATTTTGATTGCAGTCAGTCTGAGAAGTACTGCATCTGATGGTCTTCACGCCAAATTGAAACCCGACATTTCTCCTTCATGAACGTTACCTTTGGTACTGACATTTATTGCATATTCCTCCATTTGACAAATGAGAATGTCAGGTCACAGCAGCACACCTGTTTTGGCTCCCTGTTACTTCCAGGCTTAAAGGGAAGGCTCTCCTTGTTAATTACTATGCAAAGTGAGATCATGGAAAGATAACGACAAGCAGCACAGAAGTTAATATATTTAGCTTTTTTGCTGCACTGGGAGGGTCTGCCAACTCTGAGGGGTCTGAAATACCACCAACCTTTTCTGCACTTGAATTCAGCTCTGCATTCCCCACTCCAGTTCTCTCTCCCTTTCTCTGCAAGTGCCTTGCCTGTATCTTCACAGCTTCTCCTACAATGTCATTACTTGCTCAGAAGGAAAACGTGAACAAAAGTTACCTGATCATTTCCCAACTGACTAGCTCATCCTTAAAAAGGATCATAGTCCCACAGGAATTACAGACCAGGATCTCCAGATTCTATGTTATCGACCCACGTTGATTGGGGATGACTGCTCTCAGCACTGCAGGACCTCGTGAGCAGAGAGGACAATATACCATTTCTATTACTAGTTCTACCACTAATCACTCCACCTACCAGAGGAAATCACTGGAAATCAGATCCTTAAAAATTTAGTCTTAACAACAGACTCCTGAAGCATATATTTCACAATACATCATAGTCTCTCCTCCAGGCTAGAGAGGTAGCGCAGACTGGGAGTTACTGGCCACAGGGCAGAGATGGCTGTCTGGCTGCCAGTCAGAGAGCACTAAGATAGGAAGCCACCAAATAGCGGCTGCTTTGTCATGCCATGTCTACACTGCAGTAACTACATTATTAGTCAAAATATATTTATTTTTGAAGGAATGAATTCATATTTTTCTATTAATTTTTTTTTTTTTTTAGCTTTTTCGACAAAAAAATTTATTGGGTCGACAGTGAATATTTTTACATTTTTCCATTGTAAAATAATTTCCTCTAAAATCTCAAACGCCATTAGGTCAAGTTCCTGAAAATCTTCCTATCTGTGATCGTACTACTGCTTTGCCCCATATTAAATTTAAACAGCTATCAGGTGGAGCTTCCGACATGCTGAAAGAGGCTGATGGATCATTCTGGTCCAAAGCCATCTCTGTGTTCTGTCTTGGTCTTTGGTTTATTTGTGGGTTTGCAATTGTACAGGGGAAAAGTTAATTCGGTGAAAACAAAGAGCATTTTCCCACAGGAGGTTCTAGGAGCACTATTCCTCAGGACATGAGGAATGAATTGAACAAAGACAAGGAACAGAGGCAAAAAATTACAATGGGTGATCCTAATGGCTCTGTTTGGCACATGTTTGTATCTCCCTGGTACTCGTACTTCCCTGCTTTTCACATTCATGTTCATTCCACACCCCTGCAGCACAGACAGTCCGTGCGCCTCTCTCAAACAGCCTTGCAATACCTCACACCAGACACTGCACCTTTTCCTTTCAAATTACAGGAAAGGGCATGGATCTTCTGTACCGCTGAGGCCAGGCTTCCAGTCTCTCTTAGGAGCAAAACCACATACATCTCTGAAAGAGGTCAGTAACTTCTGTACCTCTTAGAAAGATCATATGCAGCTATTGTGGCCATCATACAGAACCTCAATCAAAAGCATGATCCAGTGAAGTGGTTAGTGACCTCAATTCCTTCTGAGTTCATGGGTTTATACTGAATAAAAAAATAAGTCTCCTGCTTACTTGCAGTCATGTTATTTCCATGCTTGCAGAGGTATCCAACAGGAATTAAAGTTCATTATCTCTGAGGAGTCTGGCTTCAGACCTTTCAAGCTCTGTGGACAAGGACTAGGTGTCCTAATATCTGTACTAGGGTGGACACACTTGGGATGACAAGCAAAATATAATAAAGTCCCACGAGAAGAGTTAGATAATGCCATTTCCTAAGTAATAATCTAACTAAAGACATTTTATCTGTTCAGTAATGGACCCAACCCTCAGAGCCTTGTCCAAAACCAAGCTAACCTCTGGAAATGCTTGTTTTAACCTGGAGTGCCTCTCTTACGCTTTTCTTTTCTACTTTAGAACTTAGTCACACACTCTCTTGTATGTGCCCTTAGCTGAAACATTGCCCACGATTGTAGCAAAGCTATACAAGGTCCTGTGGGTCAGTTGTGCAACACTGAAGGACAGGAGGGGAAAAGGCCCCAAATTCTCTTGAAACAAAGGCAATTTAAAGAGTTAGGAAAGCTTTATTAAAAATTTAAGCTGGTGCAGTGCACTGGACATTACATTTCTACTTTTACAAAAAGCTGTGGAGGACTTCTATGGAACAAATTTAAGCACAAACATATTGCACACCTTATCCAATCTTGAACTTGTTTTTTTGCACGTAATCACAAATTCTGATTAATAATCTCACTGAGTTTATTAATCACTGAGAGGCAGAAGATATTATTTCTGAAGCCTGGAAAGGGAAAGTAGTTTCCCTGCAATAATCCCAGAGGCCAGTAGCAGAGCCTGAACCATTACCTACTTCTACCAAAGCCCTGCCAGAGACACAGCTTCATTTTTCTTCCCAGCAAATGGTTGGGATTTTGGTTCGCTAATTAACGGGGTGGCATTTGCTCTTGTAAAGCAGCAGTCGGTGCAGGTTAAGGCTACAGAGTTCAACAAGTTACATTGCACAGCACACTGGCACTTCGATGGAAAACTGCAGGAGTATTTACTGTGCCAGAATCTACTCAGCCCGATAGATTGGGCACAACCAGCATCTTCCGGAAGATGAGAGGAAGACCACAAACAGTATCTTCCACCAGTACAAGAGATTTCCATCAAGAAACAGAAAAGAAATTCATATGTAGACTTGAAAAGCTATGGAATAAAGTAAGCCACCTTCAGTGGGGTTTAGCGAGTACAGCTCCATGTCAGGAGAAACAGCAGATGTGAAGTGTAATTACTTCCCCCCCCCAGCTCTGTTCATGCTCTACAAACTAGGACTGGCATGTAAACAAAGAGACTGAAAAAAAAGCAGGCAGGAGCTATGCAAATAATGAGCAGTTCTGTTTTATCACCACTGCTTGTTTGAAAACCCAGTCTACAACTAGCTGGAAAATGCAGGGGCTGCCAGACTATGAAGCAGACCCGAATTAACAGCAAGAGCAATAGCTAAGATACTCTGCACAGCCAGTTTATTTCTATTTATTTACAGCTTACACATTTTTTACAAAAACTATATCTGTCCATGGAAACAAAATTGTCTGCATTATTCTGCATCCAAAGGCCTCATGGCATTTTACAAAAGAAAGCAGCACCATTAACTTCTTTTTTACAAAGGAGGAAACCTAAAGCATAACAATTCGTCTCAGACCAGCAGTGGCAGAGTTTAGTTCTGCTGCTCTAGCCTTTGCCCATAGTGTCTTTCTCATATCTCTCTGTCCCTTTTCCAACTATGAACAAAAATTATTTCTTCAATGCTTCAGTGGGACTGAGCAAGAGATAAATGCAATTTAACCTAAAGATGGTGGGACATAAGATCTAGAGAAGCCGACCAGATTAGACAGACACCTAGCCACTAAACTCTAAAGAGGTTTGCGGCAAAACAACACATGACGAAAGCAAAACATTAAGCTGCCAGTTAAACATAATACACCACAGTCAGGATACTCACGCAGGTGAAATAACCACAGGAGTCACCAATGCAGGATTTGCATTTAACTTAAATAGCTATTTAACATTTCTCAGGAAATTATAAACCAGTCTTTATATAAATAAGAATCATTCCATTGGGAAACGTGTATCATCGAGGCCTCCTTAAAAATTTAATACAGCATTGAAGATGTTATCCACAGTATTTGACCAGGATGGTGAAAAGACATTGTAACTGGCACAAATGGGCATCTGCTGCGTTCAGACAGAGCACCACCACAGATCACACAGGCCTGCCCCATTTCCTCCCTCTCCCCTTGCCTAATTTGGACCTAATTAGAAAGTTTGTGAATTGCCAAAACAGCTTCCACACACTGAGCTGCTATTACCGTACAACAGTTTCTCTTCATCCCCTGTAGCTTGGTTTTAGCATGCTGCAAATCATGAGCTCACTACTTTCCTCTACGAGCCCCAACAGCAGCTCAGGGAGGCAAAGGAATTATCAGCTACCCAGGACTACGGTTGCCCAATCCCTCACATTATGAGAACCTACTCTCAGTCATTTCTCAGTCTGCCAAGCTATGAAAACACGACTTGGCAGGTTCTATGGTTTTCTGCGAGGAAGCTCTAGGACTTTCACGCTTGGGAACAAGAACTCGAATTTAGCAGATACACAGCATGGGTACCCAGGATGCATCTTGTAGGCCAAGTTCTTGTATTAGAAAAAACTTCTTGGTGAGTATTACAAGTATAATGCTATTAAAGCTCAGTAGCTGTGCTCTAGGATGGAACTCTCACAGCCTTGCCCCTGGCAAAATTAGTTATTAAATATCTTCTTAGACCAGAGAGAAAAATTATGATAGCATTTCATATAGACTGTTGCCAAAAGTTACTCCTTGTAGGTTTGACCATACATCTCCACCTCTCCTCTGCAGAGCATCTGGCAGTCACGAGGCTGCAATGAACTAATTAACCTTCAGATCCTGTTAAACACAACATGAAATCTCACCATAAAATTTCAAGTCCAATACTTAAGATGCTCATTCGGCACGGTGCGGATTGAGGTCCAGTCCCTTCCCTAAATCTTGCAAGACTTCGGTGCTCTGTATCAGTCATTACAATGCAATTTGCCTTTTCGAGGTGTGCAGCATATGTCTGTGTCTCACTACTTCATCACAGGCAAGCATGTCTTCCCATCTCTCTTCTCATGAAACATTTTATAAATTCTTTCCTTTGCAATAATGCTAAATGGGAATGTTTCTGAAATTTGAAACAAATTTAATGGAAGAACAATCTTGCTTCCCACCTAGTTGTCTGCAGCATTTACAATGGATAATCTGGGGAAACAACCGAGGTATTTCCACAGCCAGACAATGAAAAAGGGCAGAGTTTAGGCTGAAAATATCTGGCAGAGCATCTTGGCTTTTTGTATGTTGTTCTCAGTAGTAAAAGATAGGTGAAAGATATATGCACTAAACTAAATTAGAAAAGGAAAGAAAAAAAAATCAAGAATGATGCTGTAGCATTCTTCCTGGTGCATACAGCAGCCCTATGCTGTGGGAGGAATGCCCAGAGCTATATGTGTGCAATTTTGTAATGCTTGCTGAAGTTTACAGATCAGGAAGAGCGAAGCTCTGTATGCAGCCAGGAAAGGAAATCATGAGTTGTGACATGTGACAGAAGCAGAGGATTTCAAGGTGGTGACACTCTTTCAGGTGCGCCAAGAGAGTGTCCAAGCTCTCGAGGCGCCACAGGTAGCCCTTTCTTGCACACCAGCCCTGCTTTGTTTGCCTCAGGCCCAGCTTCTCCTCCACAAGAAGCTGCTGCCTCCTTTCCAACGCACCCTGCCTTCAGGGCAGGGTGAGCCTGAAGGCAGCAGAAGAAGGAGCATCAGTGACACAAGGCCCTGAAGCCCTGGCAAAGGGAGAAAGCACAGGACTGAGCAGCTCTCTGTGATCCTGCAGGGCTGCACTTCAGTGTGTCCCACATCCTGATGCCTCAGAGTCCTTAAGCGGCTAAAAACACCCCTAGGAATCCTCTTCAGAGATGTAATGCTGTTAGCACCGGCCCTGCTACAACGTTTAAAACGGACACACCAACACAGCTGACTGCCAAAACCCACCATTGCCTTTCTGAATCTTCACACGATGATTCCCAGGTGCCCAAAAATTCAGTACCCCCATCTCTGCTTAACCCCATTTCTTCAGACCCTCATTTCAAAGACAGAGGTCTGTGTTACCAAATCAGAGAGCAGTTTAGTTGTATTTGTCCTGTCAACTTTGTCACTCAAGTAGCCTCTGTACAAGACTGGAAACACACATTGACATTTACACTGCCATGAAAAACACAAGGTATTGGAGTGCTTCAATGAAGAGGTAACCTTAATAGCTTTCAAAGCTGAACTAAAGCCTGGGAAAAGAAGACCTTTTCATTAAAATCACTTAGCTGTCAGTGCTGGCCCCAGAATTCTTCTCTCTCCTATTATTATTAAATTATTATTAATAAAAATTCTTATTAAGGGAGCAACTGCCATTCACATGGTTTAAAAAAAACAAACAACCCACAAAAAAGCAGGGAGTATTTAAAATGCTGCTGCAACAGTAAATATCACCTCTGGCATATTTGTCCTGGAAGAACAGAGCACAATTTGGAATACCTAATTGAAATGTGCTACAGGAGATAAGGCTGGCTGCGGAGACTGACATTTAAAAGCAGGAGACACCAAACAAGACATGAAATATCACTGTTGCTGCCTCAAAGCAGAAAGCCACTTTCACAGAACTGAAGCTTTCTCCTCCTCATCCCTTCCCTCTCCCCAGCTCCAACAGACACAGCAAGCAATTAACCCCTTCCCTGATGTCACCAGTAATACCACCCCCACAAAAATATTCAGGGTTGCTAAGATTTTGTGTAGTTGTTCCCTCCTGCAAATTATGCAGCCCTGCATGAAGCAGCTTGTCCTCCCTCTTCCCACTCCCACTGTGCAAAAGCTTGTTTCTTCCCCGACATGTCAAAATGTCAAATTCCAGCACACAAGGTGCTGGAAACCAGGCTCTGCGGCTGCCTAACACTGCACGGCCGCCTGTGCACCCTGATCTGCTTCTGCTTACAGGTCTCCGAGAAGAAGAGCTGGGAAGCTCCTTCACAACTGGAAGAGAATCTAGGGATGGTGCCAGAATACCAGGGCTGAGAAAAAACCCTTGGCACACAAGTGACATTATGAACTGTTTGGCTGCTCAGACTTTTGCTGCTTTTGCTGCCTTAGTCAGAAGGAGCACTTTGAGCCAATCTGATCTGCCGTTGTGGGCAAGCAGCATGGGAAGTAAGTCCAGCAGATTCCATAAACACACAGGTTACACCAACCACACTTCAAGCAAGGACTTAATTAGAAAGTTACAGTTCATTAAAAGAGCACCAATTATTTATTTCAACTACATATTTTTTTCTATGCCAGGATAGCAAGGCAAAGATTGGGATGCATATGAGAGCCAAGCATCTTGTGCTGCTCAGTGAAACATCCCAGTGTCATCAAAGGAACAACCTTAGTTAAAAAGCTGGTTTTGAAAAAGCTGTCAGAAAGCATCCTGTGGAGTTTCTGAGCCATTAGACTGTACATGCCAGCAGACTGATCACCAGTCTTGAGCAAAATGGGAAATCCTAGTCCAAGAGAATTGAGATATTTTTAGATTCAAGACTTAGACTTTTGGTTTCGGGTTGTGGACCAACACTTTCTTTCATATAGCTACAGTTGGTACCTCCTTGCTTCCCTGAAACAGGATGGGCCAAAGAAGGACGTTCCTTTCAGTCAAAGAGAAGATACACAGTGTGGAAAGATCCACTGGTTAACCAAAGAGAGTTCGCAGACCTGTTTTCCTGAAGCTATTCTAGTCACTCCCGAGCAGGCAAAGTGGCGCTGCACTGCACGTACTGCCAACTGAGAAGGTTTTGCTCTACCTTATAATTATGAACATTAAGCAGCTGTGCCTTTACATGAAACCAGTTTGGAGATCAGCTTGTGACATATATTCCACCCTCCCTTAATGACTTTCAGTTGCAGGATGAAGAGGGAAAAAAAAAAAAAAAAAGCTTTGTGAAGGTTTGTGGGTCTAAATGAACTGGTTTCTCTCCTTCTAGATAGTCACTGAGCTTAGGCTCTTTGGGGTAAGCTCTTGGCACCATTCTGCGTGCAGAGCAAAGCACAAGGGACACAGCATGACTGGAGTCAATAGGAAATAGAGCAATACAAATAAAGCATAAAAACAACAACAAATTTCATGAACATACAATCAAATGGTGAGATTTCAGATCCTACCTCATTGCTGTAACTTAAGAGGAATAGGGGCGGGAAGGGGAGCGGGGTGCGGGGGGAAGCACAAGGGAAAACATATACACAAAGTTAACAGAGGTAATAACAGAAAATCCCTGCCACTGCAAGCTAATTGTTCATCAATCAGTATTCACTCTGTATTCTTTAAAAAAACAACAACAACAAAAAACCAAAAAAACCCACCCCAACAAATAAGAAACTTCTAAATGCCTCATTTCACATTTAGGAATTTAAAAGAGAGTTTGCTGGAATGCATGTTGCTTTGCTTTACAAAGTCTCAGAAGAGCAACCACTGATCGGTTCTGAAGAAGAGGTGCAACAGCTGTACTGCAGGCTTAGTACATTACCAATGCAGCAAGGAGAACATCTGTTCATCTGACTGCTTACATGCACCAGTTGGAAGGACAGGACCGTCTACACTGCTCTCTATGCTCAGCTTTGAGATATCTATCAGACCACAGGTCCATCTGCCCCAGCATTCGTGTTCCCGCAGTGAGCCATAAATGGATGTCTAAGGAAGAGTAAGAACAAGGCAAACAACGATAGTTCTATCCTCCCACTGTTTTCAACTCAGACTTGCTGTGCAGGGTGTCATTCCCTTGCATTTTGTAGCACACAGTGTATTTCTCTTCCATTAAAACCCTATGCCCGATTCTGGAGCAATTTTGTCCATAAAACCCAATACACAGAACTAGTGAACTATATGGATGGACCCTCAAATAGCACTTCAAGGTGGAAAGCTTGATATACAACATAACACAGAACAGAAACACTCAGAAGGCTCATCAACTCCTGGACCACAGCATTTCAAAGGTGCATGATAGAAATACTGCTCATAGGATAGAAAAATCTCTCATATGATGCACCCCTGCCTCATAATCAATAGTCTCGCAAATCAAGGAAGGTTTATCGTGAGAATGTCTTAACTGTATCCCAAGAAGATATGCAGGACAACTACAAGCAGATCAAAGACTGCAAAGTCAGATATTGAAGGTGTGCAACTCTTTTCACAAGAGGATTTGTAATAGTGAACAAATGCCAAACATTTTGTTTTCATATTCCTCAGCAACATGGGTCACAAGTTTCCATTAAAAGCTGTCATTCAAAGGAGGTGGCCAGCTTCTCTGTATGTAAGCCAAGCCCTGCCAGAATCATCATTCTTCTCCTGCCCTCCTCTACACTCCAAACTGAAGTACTCCTGAACAAAAAATTCAGTCTCTGCTCTGTGGTTAACAGCATTTGGATGTGCTGCCAGCACACAGGGGGCTATTTCAAAATCAGGGAAGGAGGATGAGGGGCAGGGGGTGCTCCACGTGTCCCAGTACAATACTATATGTTTAAGATCTCTGTTAGAAAACACCTTGCCAACCCCAGCTCTCTTTCAGTATCAATTTCTGCCGCCATAACCTGACACCACATGGAACACACTGCAAGACTGGAAAGTCTCTCTCCAAAGACATTCAGCTCAAGATCCAAATGCAGGAATGACACTGATTACACCAGAAATCTGACACAGGGCAGAAACAAAATGAGTGCAGTGGCATCAGCCAAGTCAGGAGAGAAAATACTCCTCAGATTACCTCAAGTCATTTGCCTTGGCTGGTTCACCTACAGGAGCAGAAGTACTAGGAAGTGTGTTAGCAATCTTCTCAGAGATTCAAGTGTAGTTACACAACTGGAAGACAAGGAAGTGATGAGACTGGGGTTCAGATACATTGGCAGATTGACATAGTCCTAAACTGACTCCAGAGTAGTCATCCGTCAGGAATAAGGTACAGTAGCATAGCAGGGTATGCAGGAGCCCAGGAAATGGTGAGGGAGGTGGGGAAAGAGCATATGTGCATGTGCCTCAGCATGACAGCCTGCCTATGCTTTCCCCTACCTGCAGTTAATATTACAAGCTCTTCATTTCTGCAAGTGCCTAACTCATCCCGTTTGGATTTGAAAAGCCTCTAGTCCAACAGTGAGATATCACTGAAATTGCTGCTGGGGCTTTACTGAGGCACAAGTTCATATCCTCAGTACCCCAGTCCGTGCTCTTGGACATCCGATAAACACAGATTCAAGTAAAATCACACCTTATTCTCTCCAATCTCTTCTATTAATCCCTTTCCTTTGTTTTTCTATTTTAAATAAATAAGAAGCCCCCTCACTAGTCACGTTCCCAGAAATTACTGTTATTTTATGAATGGTTTTGAAAGTGCCCACAAGGCAGGTCCTTCTACAGGAGCCTGAAGACAACCATATGTTTTAGGTACCCGTTTGAAGTATAGCTTACTTTCTGCAGCCCCTGCTTGATTCTGCATCCCCTAGGATCACTTCAAATCAGGGTGATCTCAGCAGCTATTTCAGGCTCATGCTGCAGTGAGGCTGGTGAGAGAAATATCTCCTAGTTTTAATCTCTCTGCTAATTGTGCAGGGAAATCAGGAAAGGGTATGGGGGGCCAACATGTGCACTGTGCAGTATAAACTTGTCCACCTTATCTTTCAGTAGCTTCCAGCGATTATTCCGCCCTCCCCCCCCCCCTTTTTTTTTTTTTGGAACTGCTTATGGATGTTGGCAGGAAGGGAAGGCAAAGGGAGGGGAAAAAGATCATTTATCACAGCTATATACTTTTTTTTTTTTTTCCCCTCTTACTAACTGAAGTCCTCTCCAGTGAGACCATTTTAGATTGATGTGGCTCTAGAAATACACTGGACAATTAAAACGGACTCACCAGAGTACTTTGAAGAAAGCAGCCCTCCTGGAGAGGGAGCTTCCTCTCGCCTCCAGACTTGCATCCCATCAAAGAAGTGAGCATCCCTGTAGATCAAGATAGCCTAAAACAATAAGGCATTGGCTTCCATTACCCATGAATTCTCCCTGTTTCCACATATCTGTACTCTACTCCCTAATCATCCTTACAGAGACTACTTCTTTCAGTATGTTTGACTAGTATCAGCCCTTTCATTGCCTTCACTTCACGGGATGTTGGACATTCTCCCAGCTGTGCAGAGCCACTTTAGGTCCACGCAAAGCACACCCTAGCAAATTAGCTTTAAGTGCATTCAGTGAATCACTATGGGAGACCACCAATAGAAACAGTGCAACTGAGGAAGGAGGGGAACTAGGGAACTACCAGGCACTCCACAAGAAGCATGGAAGTCCTGTAATATCAGACAGAAGGGACCAGGGGAAGCCACAAGGGGAGACTAAGAAACAATTGATAGGGATGGTGGGTTTTCGTTGGATTTGTTTGGGGTTTTTTTTTAATAATATGGGATAAGCATCCAAGCAAGCATATTTCTGAGTGAATCAACCTCACCATTAAAGTGTACCGATTGTCCATCTCTTGCAGCCAGCAGCTCAAAAGCAACTAGTAAGCAGAGGTCAGCACCACTATGAGGTTGCACCACACCGTTATTTGAGGGAATAAGTGGTAGGATTGGCTTTCTGTTCTCTCCTACTGAAAGGCTAAGAAGCATCAAGAAAGAATCAACAGACCTGAGACAGCCATGGCATTAAGTCTCTTGCAGCATGAGATGACCTTTCAGAAAAATAAATCAGAAACACTGATAGTCACTGAACACAAATGCAATTACATGGTGCTACCAGTCAGAACAAATACACGACCACACTGTATGGCAGCCACGGCAGCAGGTGAAGCAGAACTGACCCAACCCAGGAGGCTAGGCCTTAACCAGCAACTTCAGAGCTCTTACTGTCATCCAGGCTTTTCTTCCACTCCAGATGACTCAGTGCAAGTTTTCTGATATTCTAGGGATGTTCTGTCTTCACCTTTAAGCTGGCCTTGTGTATTGTAGGATGTCTTTTTTTGTGCTGGGTTATGCCTATGGGTTTGCTTTTGCATACCAAGCTGTGCCTGATAGCATATTATCACACTAAAGCTCAGGAATGCCTTAGCTCCTTACTGGGGATGAGGGAGGATTTGTTTAAGGACAGAAAGGGTGACAAAGCTCATGCCCAGTTCTTACCACTTTCTACCCTCTTTAATACATAGCCATCATTGTGCTGTCTGTGATGTCCAGTTTGGCCTGGGCCTGCCTTTTACCAGGAGACTGAGAGCAGCAGCAGGTAAAACAACATGAGGACAGCAGCTGTCTGAGGAACTTTCCTACATCTCCACCCACATGGAGCTGCTAAGTAAACACCAGCTCACACAGTCGTGACTGCCAAGCTTAGCAGGTTATTCCTCCTCCTCCCTCAGCAGCCTCCTTTCCCAGAATCTTCCTGTCTACAGGAAGAAGATATTCAAGTGAAGCTTTGGCCACTCATCACATATCATTCCCCTGCACCTCACACTTCTTTGTGAAGTCTGGGGGCAAATAGGGTCCTCCTCCTGCCCTCGGCCTCTCTCCACCTCTCCCTCCTCACCATCACCTTTTTCACCAGCATTTTAGTCTCAGCAGTGTCTGTCAGTGAGCCAAAGCTCACTGAAGTTAGTGAACAATTGAGATGAGTTCAACAAATTCAGAGATTCTTTAAAGGAAGGGAGACTTACACAATAGAGCTCACCACCATCCCAACTGAAGTCTGACAAGCAGTTTGTACAACCATGGCCTTCCTCTAAAGGCCAGGACGGGGTGTTAGGAAACATGCCTTCTATTCCTGGCTTGGCTGAAGACATATACGATGATAGACAAGCCATTTAACCTCTCCCTATTTGCTTTTCCTGCCTAAATAATACTAAAAAAATAAAAAAGTGATCAGCTATGACTTTGTGACTCGGCTGTATGCAGAGGACAGCTAGAGGCTCATGGGAGCAGTGGGCACAGAAGGCCAGCCTTTAGCCTTATTGCTGGAGACAATACAGTGATTCATGCATCAGCCAGCTCAACACCAGAGAGAACCTCCCTAAGTCACTGAAGTCTTTACAGTGCTCCAAACAGAGCAGAACTCAGCAGAAAGGTGAGAAAGGATTTTCCAGGTCTCTCCTCTATAATTAGCATTATGTGATCTTCTTAGCAAGAAGAAAATGGTAGATGAATCTCTAATACTTTTTCATAATATTGGGAGTAGAAGTGGTGACTAAAATCCCAGCCTTTCCAGTTAGCAATATACCCATAAAAATTCTTTGCAGCCCTATTCAAGAAGATCAGAGCACCCACCAGTTAAGTCTATACAATTATTATATTTGTGTTTCATAGAGAGGGTAATATAAAGCTACAAAGGAACAGGCATAGTACAAACATTTCTAAAGACTAGCTGCTCAAACTCAGAAATCTAAACAATTTTCGAAGATCATCAATAAGCAAAGCTCCAGATGCTCTTAAACTCTGAAAATGCAGCTATCATCATGGCTGCCTACTTAGAATAGCAGCACCAAAAAAAATCCTACTAACCGCCTCTAACTCGCTTCTACTTCTTTTTGCATATTAACAAGTAGAGCATCTACAGGACACTTAACTTCAAAGAGGTTGAGAGTGTACATAGGGCTCATTTAGCCTATATAGGAGGGGAGAAGAAGTTACTTTTCAATTAAATGATAAGACAAACATTTCAAGGAATCAACTCTTTTTTCCTTAAATTATAGCCCTAATTCAGTCATTACACATAATTATTAAATTTGCTCAAAATTATTAGATAGGCTTTACTTATAAAAGAAAAATAAATGGGGCTACCAATGTTCGCATGTATCATTTAAAATAAAGACCAAAAGTTCTTCTGGGTGTGCAAGCCTGTTTGTGGGTGCATGTGCACGCATACCCATTTCAGAGGGTTACATTTTTCAACACACTGAAGAGCCAATGGCAGATGCCAGCTAAGTGTACCTGAGGTTTTGATTGGTGCTATTCACAAGGACCATGTTGGGTAATCTAGTATACGTATTTGTGTTTAGTTAAAAAAAACAAAACCAAAACACCAACAAACAAGGAGAATTTGGAGCAATAAAAGAGTTATTTTTGATAGGCAAGATCAGCAGTGCTACAGGCAATGCAACAGCACTGCAAAATGCTCTGGATAGAACAGACTACAGGGAAGTCTGGAGAACTGATCAGAGTTATTTCTTATCAGTAAAAACAGACAGTGAAAAGGTCTTCCGCTATGAACTCTGCCACTAGGACATATGCAGTAACATATATATTCCCCTTATTAGAAACTATTTGCTTCACTAGTGGTAACAACTGTCACATTTGAAAGGTGTAATCTTAAGCATCTGGGAAATTTTATTTCTTAATTATCAGGAAAAATAAATCCATTTCAAAATTCACTTTTTCCTCCTCTACCCCTACTCCACTCAAATATGATGTACTTCAGTGTGAAATATGATGTACTTCAACAGGATTTTCATAGAAGAAATAAAAAGAACAGCTGAAGAAGGATGCTTGCTGTGCAAAGCAGTAAGCTTTTCAGGTCTTAACTTACAAAACCAACAGACTCTTACATATTCACTAGTATACTTATCGTAAGTATTTATAACTACATAGAGAGCCGCTCCTAGATACTCCTAAGGATCTCAAAGCAATCACTAAACATTACATAGCCGTCTTGTAAAGTGATGGTTATTCCTGGGTTTGGAGAGGCACAGAAGGTTGAAGCAACAGAAGCTGTACAATGGGCCAGCAGCTGTGTTGGGGGACAGACAGCGCAGGAAGACCAACAGCCACTGTGGCTGGAAGCAGGGCTGTCTAGCTGTCAGAGGAGGCGACTGGCCTGGCATTTTGAAGCCCTAACACCAACATGCACCAAATTAAGCAAGCTATTCACCTACTGCAAAAACTGCAGAGATTGCTGACAACTCAGAGTGTGATAATCCTTGTTTATTCAGCAAGGCCACTTAACTGGAAGGGGTAACACACCAAGGGCTCACCACAATTAACTGACAGATTAATTGACAAACCATTGCCTCTGGCTTGCTTGCTGTCAGCTGCTGACGGTCCTCACGGACTCCTTGGCGGCCCGCTAGCCATCGACACAACATCCTGCTGCAGCTCACAGGCTGTCCTGGGGAGACAGCACTTTGCAGGAGGATTCACCAGAGAACCTGCTTGTGTAACTTCACTGTTTCAGCCCGTCTGTCATCAAATATCACATCTAGCCCAGGACTTGTGCAGAGGGAAAGCAGCAGGCTCCATTTGGAGCTCTGGGAAGGCAAAATGGAGGCTCTACAGCAGCTAGGGACTGAAGGAGAATATTAAACACTCCACGCCTAATCGAGCATCTTTTCAAATTAGCCTGACTGCCTTATTTGCTCTATTCAGACAGAACAAAGAGCTGAAATGTTACAAAGCATCTGCAGCACTAGAGCCCAACAGGCACCCTCCCCCTCCTGCCAAGCTAGGCCATGGCTCTGTAATACTCATGCAGAAAGCAAACGCAGGCAGAATGGGGTATGAGCACCTCTCTGCTAATCTTCCACCACACGGTGCTGGTAACATCCCTCACCACATGCCAGTTTCTAGCAGAACCACTCCAACCACAACAGCTTTCTGTGGCTACGATCCTTTATATATAAGGCTTTCAATTCAAAAAATAAGGCTTCCCTTTTTAATCAAGAACTAGCAAAAAATATCTCACCAGATAAACCACCTGTAATTATTATAAGACACACAAGACTCGTTTTTAAATCAAAATGGGAACAAATGTGTTAAATGCACAGGGGTGGTTTGACTCAGTTCAAGGATAAGTCAGTAAAAATCTACAGCTCGTGATATACAGAGGGCCAGAGGCTGGAATTATCTGACAGGCCCTTTGTGGTTTTAAATTAATAATTTTATAAAACATTTTTTCTCTGACACTTCACCTTTCCAACCTACATGCATGCACACTCCTCACCCCATCTAGTCAACGTATGCCTGTGCCCAAATTAAACCATGGAAACTACTGATATGAAACAAATGCACTCCCTGCTCTGCCCCATCGCTGTGCACATTTCTCCCCGCCCCAGCTGGTTCACCAAAACATAAGCACTGGCACTTACAGGCAGGTATCCAGTATAAAATGAAGCTAGGGTTTATCCACAGAGCAGCCATAAGAACTTTCTTGCAAACAGGGCAGGAAAGTGTAACGAGTTCAGAGCAAGCACTGTTTAATTAGGGCAGTACGAGCCATTGCAGTTTATTCAACACCCCGATCACTCCAGAATTCCTCTGCAGAGCAGCAAGGCTTCCAGCAGACAGTCCGCTCCCCTGTGAGATGTTTTGCAATAAGAAAGGAGAAACAGAAGAAAGCACACATAGCAGAAAGGCCCAAGCGTGAAAGGAAGGAGAGACTCCTTTGGAATACCAAACCGAATTTGGGAAGGTAATTTTCAAATCAGAGCTCCCTTTCCACCACCTAAATAAAACCTAGAAAGCAGGTCATTAGCCTCTGCTATCCATCTGATACCAAACGCCATGAACTTCAGCAGTGAGGAAAAAGTAGCACTGACACATTAAAGGATGTGTCCCCCATTTTTCATTCACCTCAGATCCAAAGAAACCCCTTTAAGAAAAGCCTGCTGATAAGCTCAGCAAGACACAAACAGGGTAAGCCAAGGTGTGACTCTGAAGTGCTTCTTCATTACCTGTGCCACTGATCCCTCACGACACCAACACACTCCAAAATTCCCTCTCCTTCCAGCCCACCACCTTCTCCACACTTCTTTGGAAACCCTTTGTCTTTGTTTTTAACTTGCTTGAATTAAACATTCCCCAGTCCTGCTGGAAAAAGGCAGGAAGGACTATGAATGTCTGACTAGTTTAGAAAAGCCAGTGTTGATTTAGACAACATCAGGTGTCTGTGTAAGGCAGAGCTGTTTGTTTATATCCTGCACAGTGCTTGGTACCCATCTTAACAGCATCCCATATTACTGCCTGCACTGGAAGAGCCTCAAGGCCTCTACAGTGTACCAACCCCTTTGTCTTAAGAGTTGCCACATGCTTTCTCTAACTGTGGTAGACTAAGAATTCAAGATCTTGCACTGATCTGTTCACAGCTTTTGTCCAGTCACCTTGAAAACAGCTGCTGTGTAAGTGCCATGGTTTACTTAGAACTAAAGCACTTTCCTCTCCTTTAGAGTTTTCCTCTTAAAAAAATTAGAATAAGTATTTAACATAAAACAATCCTGGAAAGGCACACATTTTGAAAGATAAAGTTTCAGTGCCTGCTGTTAGTTGACGCATTCAGAAAGACTTACTCTTTCAAAACCATGTTTTGAAACGTGGTTCGTGAAGGAACTGTGGCAAGATGTTTTCTGATGAAGACTCTTTGAGCCCACCAGATACCAATGTCTCCACTTTCTGGGCTTGCAGTAACAGTTGCCTGTCTTCTCAGAGGAATAAGTTGAGGGCTAAGTTGACCTAGTGAATATTTTTGAGTGGTAATTCATATGAAATGACTATTTCAATTTTAGAAATAGATAGGAGAGATGACCATACGACCCAAGCAATGTTTTTCAGCAATAAAGGCTTTGATAGTTTCACATCATGAAGTACATGCTAAGGAGGACTCTCAATCTCATTTCAAGTTAATCTAAGGTGTATGAGAATCATTCCCAGAGAAGAATCCCACTTTGAAATAACATCCAGCTCCCTGAGCTTACATTAAATCTTGGGAAATCTGACATAATATAAAGTAGTAAACTACTGTTGTTGTTGTTGCGCTATAAAATTTTGCATCTGTAAGACTGTTCTGTCATCTTAGTAAACAGAATAACATCCAGAAAAAATTACAACAATCTCATCCTTTCTTGTTTGTGGTCCCTGAAGTCCACTGCTAACACGTCTGAAGTTCTCCTAGGCTCTTCCTCACCTTCTCGTGAGGCAAGAGAGAGTGACCAAATACAGCAGAATGTATATCCAAAAAAGAAAATCCTGTAAGAGTTTTGAATCCTCTGTTATTCTCATTAACTTATCCCCTCAGCAGTAAGACAGCATTCAGTTCCCACTGATCTGACCTGCAGTCCCTCCCCATTCATGATGGGTAGCTCTTCATTGAATAAAAGACCTACTAAAACTGATTTATCCTTTACTGCCTTCTGTTTGGTTAGTTTTGGTCCCATTAGGTTTGTCACAAGAAATACCTCAAGCTGCTTCCCAAATTCAAACACACAAGGCTGTCAAAAGAGACTGTGTTGTCAAACCTATCAATGTATTAGTTACAGCAGTGAGTCGCAGCAGCTTTTGCAAGAACCAAATTGTATAGCAGGTCATGAAGATTAGTTCAGACTTCTCACAGGCCTCACTATATTATCACTAGATGTAGAGCTATAAATCAGTTTGAGCAGTCGCTGTATTTTCAAAGCTGTAAGAAAGATAAGCGAGGGTGACTGACTTCACAAGGCAGAAACAAATAGCCCTTCTTTAGCCCATCAGCCTTCCTACATACCCTTCCCTACATACCCTTGCCCCAGAGTACCTAGCCCAAAGACCAGCATTCTGAGCTGAACCCTCCCCTGTTCACCACCTGAAGTATTCTGAATAGTCAGCTTCCAAGCTTCCACCACTGCCACATGCACACGCAGCTCTACAATGTAAGAGTTAATTCCCTCGCATCAGCCACAGACTGAAGGACTTCCTAAGGCTGCTCTCTGGAGATCCACATTCACTCCTGGGACCAGTGCTTCAGCTCACATGCCTGGCTTTCACAAAACAGCCTCTGTTCATGGGTTTCTCCTGCTCCTGACACATGCCGGGGGCAACCAAGGCTATAACAATTTACAGATAACGTTCATGTTTTGTCTCCCATTTTTGCCCCTTGTGAAGAGTCCCTCAGACAGCAACACCACACAGGGCTGTATGACAAACATTTCTTCAGCAACAGCGTCCTTTCCTTTCCTCAGCAAAGTGCCAGAGGCTTTTAGAAGAGCAAGCACGAAGGAGCAGAGAAGAGGTTCTGCTGATATCGAGTCCCCAGGACCCCCCTGTGCTGAGGAAGGAGATCAATACTTGACCTCCTCCCTCCAACACTTGGCTGGAGGCCAGGAGTGTTGGACAGAAAGTATACTAGAAAGTGTAATATAGCCTGCCTTGGTTTTATACTCTCCCACAGACATCCACTTTTAGGTGCTGTTGGAGATCGGATACTTGCTCTGAGCCAGTATGGCCACTCATGTTCATCTCATGATTGGCAGCTGCCATCAACTTCTTTCCTCTTTTAGGAAAGCCTGATGCAATTCCTCACCTGACAGTGAGTCTGCAGCAAGCACAAATGGGAGCACTGCAACTCTCCTTGTTCTGACCTGGGCCACTGAAATGACTGAAATATTGATCCTGGCTTTTCTGGTAAACTGTGACAGGAACATTACAACGCTAGCTCTGTAAGAGCCTGAGGCTGAAAACAGACGATAACTTCAGTATTGCAGGAAAATCCAGCAAGTGTTTGGGAATTCTATGAGCATCTTCAGTTCCTATCAGTTCAGTGTGGGGCACTGTACCATTTGTCACATTGAAGGAAACACAATACTCCTGTAAGTGGGCAGGCAGCACTTCCTCATTCCCTTAGCCTCAAAGTAGCAGAGATCTTTGCTCTCCAGCTCTCTACTTTCTATCTCCATTAAATAGCATTTTAAGGTGGGTGGTCTTGTTTCAGCCATTGTCATTAAGCTGTGTAAATACTCAGTCTGGCCAACCACTGCTTTCATGGCTGTTCCAGCTGGTCACAAAAACTGACATACAAAAGCAAACCAAAAGAAATTCTTTCCTGTCTGTGCAGGAATTAAGCTTATGAATAACACACAAATGCATGAAATAACACCCCTCTAAGTCTCCTGTTAGAAGCATATATACCTACGTGTGCTGACAAACACATTCTTCCACAAACAGCTGCACATTCATGCAAACTTATCATGAATTCACCCATCCACACATTGACAGGTTTACTCTCACATTTGCACCAAACATCACTTCCACATTGTATCACGAACCCCAGCTCATAAATTTACACAAGCAGTGATGGAGACATGCCCTCAAACACTAATTCTGCCACTTCCCTTCTCTTTTTCCTCAGCCAAACAGGCACAGGCACATGCAATTTCCATACACATCCCCAAAGATCCTTCTGAGCTACAGCCACTGTGTAAATTTCAGCCACTCTGTGTATGTCCCGAAATGAACCAAAAGGCAATGCCAAACACTGAGAAAGCAATGAGCACAGCTGTTAAAAAGATATTCAAATACATGTATTCTCTTATAATCATAGTCATTCTTAATTAACTCCGAAAAGACAGAAATCTGCAGAAGAACCAAAGCGAAGTAGGAACCTTGTTAAAACAGTGATGACAACAGACTGGCTTGCAGGAGAGCTCTTGGGTTGGAAGGAGTCTGTAAGAACACTGCTCAGGATTCAGCTTTAGAGCACATCTCACTTAATACTTACATTAATCTGACTAGGCACAGGACAGGAATATGCTAAACAAATTTACTGACATTCAGGTAGGAGGTACTGTTAATACAAAGGAGGACCAGAATATCATAAGCATGGGCTGGATCATTCAGGACTGGAATAACAGAAATGGCATGCAATGTAATACTGTGCTACTTTTTGACAATGAAATACCATAGCCACATTCCTTCTAGATACCTTGTCAGCAGCAACGACAGTTCTCCAGATAAGCCTGGCAGGCTGTATTCCCTCCGCAGCCACCGTCCCCTAGACACTAAAGTTCTCTCTGGCCATCAGCGAGGATGCCTGCCACTGGAGTATCTCCAGGCTTTCCAACATGCTAAAATTGGCAGTTTCTGTAGCAACTTCACCCCAAAACCTGTAGCTTCATCATGCCTTCATAGCTGAAAACATAACTATGCTGAAGAAGAAATAAAGACAAAGCAAGTTTCCCTTTACAAGTTCCACAGAAGTCACATCAATCTACCACAGTGAAGCTGGGTGCTTTTTCTTCCCCTTGTTTTATAGGGGCACAGATAAAAAAGCCTCTGATAGCAGACACTGTAATCAAAAGCTTATGATCACCCCAAAAAAGGCTTCATTTCTTTTGCCATTCAGATAGAGTTTGTACTTTTTCTGCTAGCTCCTTGCTGGTGACCAGTCTCAGAGAAGAAAATATTCTCAGTGCTCCTCTGACAAGTGTCAGTCAGCACCAGGCCCTTCCATCTCCCCCCGCACCAAGGGGATGGTACCAGTCTCATCACCTCCAAACCACTGGAGGAATGCAGGTGCCAAAGAGCTGCATTACATTAAGGATGGAGAAGCCCAGGATAGTTTCCTAGTTATGCTGGCTGGTCCCCAAATCCTGACAACTCCCAAGTCCATCACCTCACTTCCACGCTGTCCCTGCAGACCAGGATGCTGGAGCCCATGGCCATGGACCAAGCGGTAGGGTGTCACCCCCAGAGCAGTCAAAGTGACAGGGGTCTGCTGGGTGAACTGGAGAGCCTGATAACGCGCAAGGACAGAAGGACCATGGGAGCTCAGCACTGCAGGCTATCTGGCAGGCCTCGGGCTGGGGAACCCATCGAGGCCCACAACATCAGTCCTTCAGGAGCCACACCAGCCCAGCCAGGTACAGCATAGCACCGATGAGACAACCCAGCATTGAGGGCACTGCGCAAGAAATAGTTATCATCTTTGCCTACGCACCACTGAACTCTTAAACCCTCCAGTACCAAGAGCAGGCACCATGAGCTACTGTCACCATGTTACACACCTGGGGGAACTGAGGCAACAGTTCAATAAGTGATCACCTACAGCAAGAAAAAAAAAAAAAAAAGGCACCTGGACAGAAACAGCCCCTTCTCTCATTCTGACCACGCACATCAGTGCTTTAGTCAGAAATCTCTCTTCAATGGGCGATTTGTCAAACAGCAGCTCCAATAATGTCTCTGGTACCTGACCTGTATTTATTTTTGCGCACACTAGACCTCCTCGTTAGAACATCCTTCTTTGTTTCTGAGCATCCTTCCTCTGGCCTGTGTGTCACAGGGGCCTCCTATCGTACTTCTGCATGCCACCCTGTCCTGGTTTCAGCTGGGATGTAGTTAACTGTCTTCCTAGTAGCTGGTACAGTGCTATGTTTTGAGTTCAGTATGTGAAGAATGTTGATAACACTGATGTTTTCAGTTGTTGCTCAGTAGTGTTTAGACTAGAGTCAAGGATTTTTCAGCTTCTCATGCCCAGCCAGGGCACCTGACCCAAACTGGCCAACAGTGTATTCCATACCATGGGACGTCCCATCTAGTTTAGGAACTGGGAAGTGGGGGGGGCAGGGATTCGCCGCTCGGGGACTGGCTGGGTGTCGGTCGGCGGGTGGTGAGCAATTGCCCTGCACATCATTTGTACATTCCAATCCTTTTATTACTACTGTTGTCATTTTATTAGTGTTATCATTATCATTATTAGTCTCTTCTTTTCTGTTCTATTAAATCGTTCTTATCTCAACCCAGGAGTTTTACTTCTTTTCCTGATTTTCTCCCCCATCCCACTGGATGGGGGGGGAGTGAGTGAGCGGCTGCGTGGTGCTTAGTTGCTGGCTGGGGTTAAACCACGACACACCCACAGGCAAAGGCATTCCTCCTGCTTCTCTAAGCAGCTCCAGACAGCACTCTGCTCGTCCTCCATGCAGTCCTGCACCATGTTGATTTTCGCCAGCATCAGGATTCAAAGGCAGCAGAATGGGAAGAGGCAACCCTGGAACCACAGAGCCAGTCTTCATTTCATATCATGACAGAGGGCCTGAGAGAAACTAATCTGAAGAAGAGGGTAGGCAGGAAGGGAAGAAACAATAGTTCTTCCATTTGATTACATTTTGGAGACAAGGACTTTTTTTTTTAATTCCCCTCTTTCTCAAATATATAGAAGACCAAAAAGGATAATCTGGAGCTGGGAGCTCTTTGAAAACCAAAGGAACTGCAAAAGAAATTAAAATGAGTTCAATATTTATACAGTTCAGCTCTAATTAAATTAACAGGCCTGCAGATGTGCTGGGGAGATCAGCAACCTACCTCCTTCCCCTGAACCCTCTTATTCTTTGTTATCACTGCAAAATTTATAGTTAATTACCGACACAACTGCGGCTTCATTTAGAAAGAAAAAGGAAAATCAGGAAAAAAACCAAGCAACAAATAGAATTAATAATACCTTGCAAGGAAAAGAAAGTAAAATAAGAGTTCAACCATCCTTCCTAGCATGGGTGTCACCAGGTAAATATCTGAGAGCAGCATTCATCTTTACAAACTACCCCCCCGTCCAGTTCCTACTTTCTCTGGGAGTTGCTGAAACAGGATCACTGTGCAATCTCTGATAAATCAGGGAATTTCTAGTTATATTCAGTATCTGCAATCAAATCTCTCTTCCATCCATCCCTCCGAACAGGCAGTTCTATCCCAAGTGGGAGTGACCAATCTGGACAACTCAGTGTTGCAAACCCTCACTCTGCAACTCTCTGCCTTCTACTTGACATTTCAACCCTGAGATAGGCACTAACCCTCCCACGGATGTACAGAAAGAGTTGAGTGTCAAAGGGTGGATCTGCTGCATTTGGACATTATTAGATTCCTTACCGTGGGGAGAAAAAACAGGTTCCCAAGTCCTGCCCAGTGACTGTCCTAAAAACTAAACTGTAGTGCCATGTTTATGCTTGTATGCTTGCTCGCTCTCACTCTTCTCCCAAACATCATGAATATTTAATTACTTCAAGCAGAGAAGAAAGTCTTCAGTAATGGGCAGAAAGAGTTATACCTTCCATTGCAAAATTATCTGCTGGCTACAGCAGACTGAGAAATGCTACATAACCAGTGGCTCCCACAGGCAGGACATGTGCTGCAGCCACCGGGATGCCAGACAAAAAGGGAGGCTCCCATTGTTTCCATGTGCAGTCTGGTACTGTACTCCTGAGAATCACTATTAGCTTAAGTGCCAAGATTATGGATCCCAACAGACACAAGCTAGACACTGGTGCTGAGCAGCACTGTCAAGAGAAATAACTCTACACAGAGCTTTAGACACTTCAGGAAACAGAAAACACAGCAGCCTAATGACCTCCAGCATCAGGCAGTGGGGGGGGGGGATGACCCAACAACAAAAACCCAAAAACCACAACAACAAAAGGTCTTGGAAGATCTGTTGAGGATTTCAGCACCTGAGAGGCAGTTAGATGGCACCAGGTCACATAATTTTCTTTTGTGGATATAGATCAACGTCTTATTTGCTGATGTTTATCACAAAGCTCCCAAATAATTTTATAAGACTACGTAGGAACTCCTGGATGTATCTCCAAACAGAGGCACGTGTGGAATTTTTTGTACCCAAGATTCTAGACACCCCTTAATGTAAGGCAAGAATACATACAACTTGTGCCAGTGCCCAAGTCCTCCACAGTACAATGCATTACACCTTCCTGTGTCTCACTTGCTCTCACCCTGGGATTGAAAGAGAAGTAGTCCCTTGATACAGCATTACAAGGAATTCCCAGAACAGCACTTTGTGTAAGGCTAACCTGCAATAGAGAGGCTTGCTCCTTACCCCCAGCTGAAATGAAGTGATATGCTCAAATTCATACAGACAGTTACAAGCGAAATCAGGAATACAGCTAACATCTTTCAACCCCTGTTCTGTCAATCAGAGACAATCTCTTCTTGCATCTTCCCTCCTGCATTTTTCTGACCCAAAATACCTATCTGCATCTTAAGTGCAAAAAAATATCTGGACCACCTACTTGCCATGGATGCTGATGTGCCACAAGTAACATCTTAGTTGTGCACAAAATTTCTTAACCCCTACAGTTTTAATTCAAGAAGGTACAAAACTACCTTGCAGGGAGAAGGAGGGAAATAAGAAAGCCTTGCAAATTTTTACTTATGATACCAGTTACTTCAGATCTTCCCCTTCTAGCTCCACCTCTAGAGCTTGCGGCTATTTCCATGGCGCTAGCAAATAATGCATCCACCACATCAGATCTCAAAATGCTACTTGGACCACACCACAGGCCTCTGTGCTGTGTAAGAGGGCAGAGAAGGAATTTTCCTATACCATCATCCTCAGAAAAGAATCAAGGTACACAGAGGATACAAAAGACAAAAGAAAGACTTCAAGCACAAGTAATAAAGAAAATATTGGGGGAATAAGATTCAGGGACAAGAACAAAGTTCAGCATTCTTCCACTGTCCATGTATGTTATGAAACAAAAGACAGCCTTTTGATCAGCTCCAAACTAAACTAGCTACTCTCAAATTCCCCCCAAAGTATAACTAGTACGTGTTACCAAAGCCTTTCTACACTGTCCATCAGACCTAAAAGGTCCAGAGGACCAGGCACTACCCGGAGAACTACGAAACAGCACAACCATGATAAAAAGAGAGGGAACAAAATAAAAAAGAAGTGATCCGAGAGAAAAAGAAATTAGGAAAACCTCCCAAGCATAATTAGAAGAAAGAGGCCAAGGGTAGAAAGAGAAGAAGAAAAGGGAGGAGAATTTAAGAACAGAAACTTCTGGAGACAGGGTGGATTTCTGGATCTCACACCCTTTACAACAGTACAGCGGGGGGAGACTGCTTTCTGCCTTGCTCATAAAGGCTCCCAGCCCATCTCTTTGCTGATGTCTCCTTTTTGCTTTGACTGTTTCTTTTCACCAAAGATCTTGTTTTCCTTCTTGTCATCATTGTGGGCTTTTTTCCCCCTTTCTCCCTCAGAGCAGCTGTCACATTTACTCAGGTCTCATGAACCGCTGTGCTGCGGGTGCGTGTGATTAATTATACTGTTAGCCTTCATTAAGTCAGTGGATTGGCATTCCAGCAGAGAGGCAGCGGGACCAGAAGGAGAAGCTATTGAGAGCCAGCGGGATCTATGTCCCGCAGTTTGTGTATATGTTGGGCATGTGAGGCTTTTGTCCTCAAAAATCGCAATATCTGAGTGGGTTTTGTATTCTTTGACAAACCACAAAACGTCTGCCTCATTGCATGCAAAGCTCAGTTAAAAGAAACCCAGAAACCAAAACACAAACACAAAGTCCTGGAACATTTGACTACCCCAAACAGCTTGCTGCTGTAGCCTACCCCATTTTGTGCAGTGGAGACATACACAAATCAGTCTACTGACAATGGCTTTGGTCCTCACACAACTCTTTAGAGTTAAACCGTTCCCAGAAGGTGCTGACTGCTTTCCTCCAGGATCACCAACTGTAGAGAAAAGCATACAATTAAAATGCTTCTCATCCATACTTCGCAGAAAGAACGTGTTTGGTCTTCCATGCCCCCCTGCCTGGGGAAGTGGGCTTTATGGGAGGCATAAGAGACTCCATTCTGTTTGTGGCATGGAATTAGCCTCTCCCATGCAAAATCATGGGACATGTTCTCTGATGCTCAAAGATCAAAGAGAAACTCTTGTTTCTATTCAAACTGCAGGTTTGTCTCAGCTGTTTCTACCTGGCCTGATCTTACCCTGTAACTGAGACTGAGTTGTAAACACCTTATAGGATATGATAATTACAGCCTAATATCTCCAGGAGTCTGCTAATAACTCTTTACTCCACACAACTAGGAGGCATGCAGTTCCTAAATGTTATGACATGTCCCTGTTCTCTTTGGAGGGGTTCAGTACAGATGCTGTTGGAGTTTCCCCTAAAAAGCTCTCCAGCTCAAAACACAGAAGTTCTGTTTTTTACATGATGATATTATGTTTTACTAGTCATTGATGATTCTCTCTGCAAGAGAATTTGAGTTTGGAAATAGGGTAGTTCAACCACTCTAGTTACATCACGTGGTTTAATAAACAGAAAAGGCTAAAACAAACCAATTCTCTCCAAAGCTGTTATTTTAGTACTAGTCACCACTGCGGGAGCGGGGGCGGGGGGCTGGTAGTGGAATCAAACCCCTAATGATCCATCACACTTACAGCTCATTCTTCACAGTTTCAAATCTCCAATATTTGGTTTACCACAAACGTAAATTTTGTTATATTGCAGAGGCAACTAAGAGTGCCACAACTCCCACTGCCAGTGCTGCACCAAATCCAGATGACTCAAGGTAATAGCCAAGGCATGTCTTAAATGACTTCAGACTAGACTCAAGGACCCCAGAATAAGCAGAATTCACTAACCCCATTTGGGCAAGAGGATACCAGATAGCTCTCTAGGGAAGGGGCAAAAGTGACTCCAACATGGGAAACTTCAACAGATTGTTTGAGAGACAGAGAGATCAGATAAAAGTCCAATAGAGCAGATGCTGTAAGAGGATTAAAGCAAGCGGATTAGAAGCCTTAAGAATGCAAAGATCATCAGACTCACGATTCCTCTTTAAATATAATCAGGAACAAGTATCCCAACTCCCCCTCCCTACTACCAATACTCCACGTCCTTATTTCCTCCCTCGCTTCTCTTCCCTTTCTCAGTATTTCTCTCTCAACCATTTTATGTTCCCAAGAGGTGATTAATGTCATGTGATGGACCTGCATGAAGCCAAGTAGGGGAAGTTTCTAGAAATGTGGCAGGGTCCTCTTAGGCTAGAAAAAGCAGAAGGACTATGGAGCTGGACAAGGACATACCAAAAACCTCAGGTCCTGATAGAAGCTGCACTCAGGTGGGTGACAAGCAGGAATGCCAGATGCCAGGGAGAATGCAGGTCCCAAATGGATGAGGCTACTGCCAAGAACAGAAACGTAACTGGTTTTCCAAGCATGCTACTGTCCAAAAACCTGTTCCCATGACAGTTTCACCTGTTTGTTACACTCCCTTCACCTCTCCTTCAAGTCATTTAGAGATGGCTGAAAAGCCCACCAGCATCCACTGAAGAACTCTTATTAAGTTATACAATACTCTTCTTCACTCCCCTACCTTGATCTGTCCAGTTGGACTGTACTGTCCTTACATACTGAAAGCACTTATGCACAGGATTTTTCCAATAGTCTTCTAAGCGGGTTTACAGCTGTAAGTGTAGGGAAAAGATCAATATATACTGAGCACCAGCACTGGGAAGCTATGAAATGTATCCACAAAGTATGCATGTTTGGCATTTAACTTATCAATACAAACCCACAGGCATCCAAAATCACAGCATGAAACGTTATGCTATTCATAGCACCAGCCACATTATGGATAACACAGAGTTTAAGTGAACAACTGTGCATATCCTATAAGCTGAAATAAACTTAAACATAGTATTTTACCAAACAATTATGAATCAACTCAGAACAGACAAAGTTTGTATGTCATTCATGTGCTGTAAAAATGGCTGAATTAATCAAATAATTTGATGCACTATATAACAATCCACCCAATTCCACTCAGAGTAAATGATTCTACCATCAGTTTTACAGGGCCCACAAAAAAACCAGGATAGAAGTGCTGGCTGTTGAAATGAACCATAAAGTCAACCTACATTGACTCAATAAATGTAAACAGGCACATGCACATGGATGGCAAATCACCTCTAGCTAATGCCACAGGTGGCAGACCTCCTACATACTAAGCCATAAGTTCTGGAAGGGGACATTTCCATCTTCTGGAGGGCACTTGGGTTTAGACACACCATACTTAGCTCTGGGTATCGCCTCTAAACTTCTCATGACACCTCCTTATCCTTTCCAAACTGCTCTGCAGTTCAGGTCACATATGGTCCTCCTAATGGTGTACCCTCTGGGACACTGTCTCTCCACCTTCTCTCCTAAAGCCTGCTTTTTGTGCTTTGTGTTTAAAAGCAAATACAAGCAGATCTTCGCATGTTCAGTGTAGAGGCTACAGTTTAGCTAAAATCATAAATCACCAAACCTTTCTTCTGTGGATAGAGCACTTAAGTGCCAAATGCAAAAAGTGACTTTGCCCAGGATCAGCAGCAACGGCCACCGAATCCCAGAACTGCCTGTAGGTTCCATCCCCAGATTTAGTCCACCAAATTGACACTGAGAACATAAATTATTAGTCCCAGTAAATGAAATCCAAGTATCAGGCTGTGAGGAGGAGGAGGTAAGAAAGGAAGGAGAAACTCTGCCTGACATAAATGATTCTATCAAGAACTTCAATTAAATTGATTGATACAAGTTTGCCAGCAATAGCGAAAAGTGCCATGTACCTTCCCCTGCCTTGTTTAGACTCTAAATAGCAAAGTAAACCAATAATGCAAGGGAAGCTATAAATCTCAGTTGGGCCTGGTGACAGGCACTGTGCAAAGCTATTAGAAAGGAAGGAGATTAACTTTGGTATTCAATCCTTTAACTTCTCGGTTCCTTCTTTTCTCTTCCTGCTCCAAGGTCAGACCCTCAGTTATTTCTCCACACACATATACTCCTTTCACCCTTAATTTGTAACAGCAATGTTTGTGGTATGGAGTGACAAGCTGCAACAGCCAAGGACCCTAAAGAAGCAGCACAGGGGAAAGCAAAGGGCAGCCACCATTGCTCCCAGAAAAGGCTCTGCCCTAAGGAGCCAGCTGCTTAGGGACTTTCCCATCTGCCCTTTTCCAGGTTTCTCCATAGACTGCATCTACACAGACCAGAGGAATTAAGGCTGACATTAGAGAAATCGGTTATTATACACTTGCTTGACTCTGGAGGTAAAACACACATCGGAAGGTCTCTACAATCAGCAGGTTTGGCCCAGGCCCATCCCTTATAGAAAGGAACTCAACCGTTTGCCACAACAGTTCAAAATATACATATATCACCTCAGCTCTGCACATCACCTCTGCTTACTCACTTCTTCACTATAGCCTGCTACTGTTTGGCCTTTCCCCACAGAATGAAGAATAACCAGGTGCCATGGTCATCTTTGATCAGCCCCAGTGGCCTGCTGGGTGTTCTTTTCAGTCCCAGCAGTAGGGTTGTGTGGCTGCATGCCTGCAAACCCTGGCTGGCTTTCCCCTCCAACCCTTCACGCCAGCCCACGGTGAATTTGCTATGACAGGCTGGACACCTGGCTGGGGGCAGGAGAAAACCTGCCCGTTACAATTAGAGCCCTCAGCCAGACACACGCTTCTCTTCCAACACGCTGAGAAAGCAGAAGACCCAGCCCCTGCTACTGGTGTGCATGTATGTGCCCCCTCCCCAAGATGACCCAAGTTTCCTCGCTAGCCATCACACTGCCACGCATACCAGCACAACCAGTACAGCACTCTGAAGGCTGGACAAAGCAGCAGTGTTACTCCTGCAAATCAGAGACTGACAACAGGGAAGAGTCCTCTGCTCTAACTCCTACAGCAATTGGATGTAGCGGATACAAGTAGCCACTGCAGCCTTGTCCCAACCTCTCATTCTGATGGAAAAGGTACAAAACAGGGAAATAGGGGGAAACAAAGACAGCAGAAAATAAACTAGAAGCAGATACAGCAGCAAAAATAGCTGGATGCAGTGGAAGTAAATTCAGCTCTCTCGTGGGGGCATGCAATAGTTCCCCCTGACTACCCAAGAACTTATTCCTTCTGATGGAAAAATATAAATTAGATGCATCTTTCCTTTAAGAATGAAATCTATGTTAAAAGCAGAGGCAAGCAGCAGCATTTTACAAGGCAGGGATGCCGCAATGCTCTCAATATAAAACTACAATAGTCAATGTAAGCAGAATTCCTGAAGATATGTCTTGGCAGGGCAGCTGATGGGGGACAAATTAGAGGAAAGTAACTGAGATCAGCACAGCAAAAGGCCATTTCATTTTGAACTTAGAACTCTGGAAAGTGCTTTGCCAATGCACCCAAACCTGACCCACTCTTTGAGCCTTTGACAATTAAGCTCTCCCCTACACCCCTCAGTCTTGAACTTAACCATCCGTGCTATTAGTGCAGTTCAGGCACCTGAAACCTGAGCATCTGCCAACTGCTGAACTACATAGCAATGCACAAAGCATCAGAAATGCAAGTTTGCATTTAATGAATTAACATAGCCTGTGAAGCCCAGCACCTCAGAGATGAAGTAGTGCACTAGCTTAACTACATCTCCACTAATAATCTGCTTTATATTCTCCAGGGAGCTTTTCTTTTTCTGGATGCAGTGGGCGGCAAAAGGAGAAAGACAGACAGACAGAAAGAAAGCAGAGAAAAAAAAGAAAATAGAAAAATAGAAAAAGAACAATGCATTTGACAGGGGGGTATGGTTCCTGAACTCCACTAATGTAGAAGAGAGAACAAGACAGCAAACACAGGAAAACAACCAGCCACTTTGATGATAAGAATGTTGTCTCCTATGACCTGCTATGATGAAAGGGAAGTATCCCTGAGACCCATCTGAACTCATCTGCTTTTAACCACTGTGGCAGGACCTGTGCTGACAGACTCCCATCTGCTGGTAGATCAGACACCACAGAAGACACATTGAAAAAACCGCAGTCTCCATTATTAGGAGAAAGTTATATATGTGGGTACATATACACACATCTCATCTAAGGCTGGCAAGCATGCTAGGGATTCCCCAGGAAATTCTCATCTGTCCCCACTACTATTCCTTTACAGTTGTCAGATGGAGGGCTTATTTACAGTTCAAGGGGAGAACTTCAATGAACAGCTCTAAACTTAGTGAACCATAAACCACCCTCCTGAAGCAGGACCCCCAGAATCTACTCCTGGAACCTAGGCCATAATAATAACTGTACTTTCCTACAGCAATTTTTTGTTGTTCCATTACTCACAGGGGAATGAAATGGTTGCAACTTTATCAGCCTGTTGCTGAACTGTCCTTCCATAAGCAGTTCTTATCTACAGAGCCTCTCCACCCTCAGTAGTTAAGTCCCTTAGTACCCTGCAGCCTTCATTCACATCAGTCAGGTTAATAAACCCCTTCAGAGTACAGCCCCAAGTCTTGTTTGATAGCTCCCTCTGAGGCATGATGCACATATAAGCTCTAAAGATTTTCCACAGGAGACCATGATGGGAGATAGGCTTGCAGAGAGTGAAGGATTCTTTATTGTCGTGTTAAAGACAGAAATCTGTGGCTGCAATTTATTGAACAGTAAGACATGCAAGAAATAAAATTTGTCCAAACACAACAAACAGCAAACGACCCAATCTGGGCACCTATCAAGGGAAACAAAGACTTCAGCTCAACAGCTGTCACGCCAGGATGGGAGTTGTTACTGCCAATGAAAAGCAACCAAATGCTAATAAAAAAAAAAAAAAAAAAAAAAATCCTACACAGAGGGAACAGGAGAGAAAGAAGGACAGGAGAAGCACATAGAGACAAGTATTCATTTGGCATGGGCAACGACAGACCTGTAACAGCCTGAAAATTACATGTATTTGGGTATGAGAACAGGATCTGACAAACTCAAACCTTTGACAAAATCCCAGCCGGATTCCACAATCTCTGTTATCGTTCCGTTTGGTAGTTTTTGCTAAACTGAAGCAGCAGGATTCAGTCAATAGGGCACAGAGGGGGAAAACAGGAACTCAGGTCTGTTCCTGCTGATCTGCTGGTAGATCTGGCTAAGCCAGTTCCTCTCCCCGTGCCTCAGTCTCGGTGCTCAGAGAGCAGACACAGCACATTTTATGAAGCATTTCCTATCATAGGAAAGTAAGTCTCTTTTCCTTAGAGAGTTAAGAATTATGACACTTCCAGGTTTTCATATCACATGAGGCTCTGTTTGGCCTTTTTATCACCTAGTTTGTGAGCAGCAAAAGCAGAATAAATGCAGCAGACACGTGGCTTGCCTCCTCTATACAGGAGGACAAATTAAAGAACTCGCATTCCCTCTTGATCAAAACGATCAAGCATCATTCCTGTCACTGTGTGGTAGGGTCACCTGGCAACAGGCAGAGAAAGCAGGAGCTGAGCTTTTCCACAAGCAATGGCTTGGCATGCCTGTGCTTCAGGGGAAGCGCTGGAAGGGCCAGGCAGCCGTGAACAAGCCTGGTCTCATCCGGGAGGGGGCACTGGTAACACACATTACCCAAATCTTCAGGTTTCCAAACACCAAGGCGACAGAAAACCAATATTAAATTAAAATATGAATGTATATTGTCTTGATGTTCTGGTAATTTGATGAGTTGTAAAATTAAATACTGCATTCTCCTAAACTAATACAGGTAAGCCCTCTGCACCTTTGTTAAACCAAGGGTATTCTCTACCAAGGGGTCTGTAAAAGCATGCATGTTGCTACCAGGTGCTGGTGTTTGGCCAGCAGTGAGCAGACAGAGCAGTTTGCTAAACATAGATATTATGGATGCTGCCCACAGAGGCACTCTGAGAAACTCTGTACAGATTCCTCACACAAACGCTAGCACGCAGTGATGCAAAGCTTTTCTGTACTATTTCCTGTAGCAAAACCAAACAGCCTGCACAGCACATGGGTCTGAGTACCGAGGCTCCTACAACTGAAACATCAGAAAAAGAAACTTGGCCACAGCAAGTACATTCACTAAGGACCATGATGAGCTTTCACCGTGTACAGAGATGTATGTCACTGTGCTTTTCACTGAATACACTCAGCCCCTGTCTCTTTCTCTGGACTCCTCCCTTGTTCCTCACCCCTTACAGCTATGGGCTGTGACAAGCAAAGCAAGCCATCAGGCCCACTGGACACCTACAAGGCAGATTTCCAAGAGATAAAATACCAAATGTGCATGTTTGCAAAAATCTATATCCTAGAATTTGGGAATACAGACTTTAACCTGCAAGTTGTGGTTAATCTTGGACAGCTCTCTAGGTTGAACTCTGTGGAGGTGCTGCTCCCCTATGTCTCCTTTCTTTCTTTTCTGGAAGCTCCAAGCCCCTCAGGCCAGAATGAGTTTGTTGCTTCCACACTGTGGACTGCAACATTTGGGTTTGGTCTGCATGCAAAACTGGCTCATCCCAGCACTAGAGATGTGGGCGTTTTTCAGATCTTGCACTAGGCTAGTGATGAGTTAGGAGCGATCATCCATGCAGCAACTCACTTTTAAGCTACGTAAGCCCAGTGTTAGCTCTTCCAAGGGATTGAGACATCTCACCCTAAAGTCTCTGACAGGGTCCCAAAAGCAAGGCTGCTGTAGAAGATAACATTCAGGAGACTCATCAGTTTGCACTGCTCTCAGCAGCTCTCATTTTTCAAACTTGGCCACTGAGGACCTGTTTCATTCTAAGCCTCTGACTAAGCCCAAGCAACCCCACTTGCCAAATCTTGCTCTAACCAGCTGTAAGTTGCTCTCCTCACTGCACAACAGAATGTTACCCTTGAGAAACAAGTACAACTCCTCACATTGCCTGAGCTGCCAACACTCGGGAAATGTGTTGGTTGTACAGCAACAAACGTGCAGCCATTTAGGAGCTCAAATCTGGATACCCTGGCCAGCCATCACTCCGGTCAATGGTGGGGTTGGCTTCTGATCTCCCTGCTCTGTCAGCCCAAGGGCCAAAAGAAGAGTGAAAGGAGATGATGCCTTACCTGCTAGCAACTTCAGGTTTGCAACACAGGCGGGCAGTTTTGATTTCAACCATTAGAGGGCAATACTAACATAGGAAAGGAACGTTTAGCGTTTCATACACTAAAATAAACAAGCAAAGACATTAAAGGCCCTGATCTAGCAGCACTGAGCACAGAACAAAGCACTTGGATAGTCCACGTGCTCCTTCTATCAAAATCCTTCCCCAGTCTGGCCCCATTTAGTGGAAGGTTGCCCCGCACTAAATTTTCAGATGCTTGTTTCAGGTAAGATTTCTACCTTTCTGATTCGAACAGAGAAGAGTTGGTCTGTCTTGGTCATAGCAGAAATACAGACAAGCCTTTGTTGTTGTTCATCAATAAAGAAACCCTTCCATCCCACCCAACTTTAGTCTGCATATCTGATAAGGCCCAAAAGATCAATGCTTCATCATTCTCCCCAGACTAACCTGTTTGATATTGACCATTTCTTACAGACAGAGAGATAAAATGTACTGGATTTAATCGTAAATGTAATGGAACTGCCTCATGTCTGTCAGGACCTAAAATTAACTTTCTATGACCAAAGCTGCCATGTACGCACATAGTCACCACGCATTGCTAAAGCCTGTGACAGTTCTGTAACAAATTGTGGTCTAATACCATCCTTCCACAATGAGTTACACAGGTTAACTCCACATATTTTTAAAAAATACTTTCCCCCCTTATTTTATAAAATAAAACTCTCTGCCTTCATAAGCTTTCCATCCCATTACTTCAAAATAATTTACAAACATAAATGAGTGAAATGTCACAAAGTTCTGCTTTTGTTCCACTCAAGCAAACACCCTTCTTTAGAGACTGGGAAGCTGAGGCACATGACGTGACAGTGGGTTTCCCCAAGGTCATACCATATTATCTGCAATGGAACAAAGATGAGAACTTTTTCTCTAGCTCCAGTCTTGTATTTTAACCATTTACCCATACTGCTATTCATGTTTACTAGCACAAGATACTTTTGTTTCTTCTCTGAAGTCCTCCATTGTCCTCAGATTATGGAGCTGGGAGATGGAAAGAAACTACTTTTCTACTCACAGTGTTCTGCTATTATGTTTATTTGCTTATAAACAAGATAAGATATTTTCTAATGTTTTGTTCATTCTATTTATTTTTCCTTTCTCTTAAACAAGAACACCCTGGACGATCTTTCCAAACTTTTTTTAAAATCAAATAATCTTCTCCATAAGTATTAGGCAAGCCAAGTCCCACCATGACTGATCTCAACATTAAAAAATAGCATATTACACACAGTTCAGTGCTAGCTGAGAGTAATCTACCAAAATCCGTGTAGAAAGGGCTGCTAAAACCAGAAAGAAACACAACTTTTGCACCTAGGGAATTTGCAGATCTTGCCCCAAATTTCTACATAGATGCTTAGGCATCTAGCTTTCATGGGCCTCTTTGGGACTTCCAACACGTGGTCGCAGTAAGATGACACATTACTTCATGGATATGAGCCTTACTTCTTCCTTGCAGCCAGGTAGGGCCAGTTCCACACAGCACCATCAGAGGTGTGAACTCTCTGTCTATCTACTCTGTGTAATGGTGATTTTTCAAGCTAGCTATGATCATGTTTATGGTAACAACTTTCTTCTAAGGCAGGAAAGAGAAATTAATTTAGACATAGGGTTAGGTATAGTCATACACCTCACAGAACACACACTCACAACTTAGAGCCTGTTGTACACAGAGTTATTGCACCTCCCAGTCATACAACAGTGACAGCCTATTCACCAATCCTCCTTGCACCAAGACTGAAAAAGAACAATTTTGCCACATGCTGCCATGGATGATTTTTAAGTTATCATCAGAAGATCACACACACACACACACAAAAAAAAGACCCTAAATGTCTGGGAACAAGGAGGTCTGGACTGTGTCCCATGTCTCACAGCTACCCCAAAACCCTCCCCATGTCATCTCAACTCTTATGTCGTACTTTCAAAATGGGGATAATGACATAACTGCCTTCTCTAGCAGTGACACTCAGACTTTGAAGTACTCCAGTTCATTACTGGTGACATAACATTATGTTGTCAGAGTGCAGCAAGGACAGGATGTATAGCTGTTGGGGTCAGAAGAGACCACTAAGCCAGTTAGGCTAAATTCTTTTAGGGTTGGACACAAGATACTTTAAGGCATTACCACTTAAAATGCTGGAAAATTTTCTCACCCGCTAGTACCCCTGAATCCTGCCACCCTATGCCTGTGGCCAACACTCTGCCTCTAGCAGGTAACTAGTGCAGGTATTTAGTGACAGCATTACTTGTTTGAGCGCAACAGGTTTGTTTATAACAAAAATAGTTGCTTATTTAAATAAGGTATTTTCCTCCTGCCACATAAAAGATAATCAACCTGTAGCATCAGCACTTTCTCTGCCAGCAAATTAAAGATCCTGTGAGTAAGGCTGTAAGCAAGAGATAATTGTGTTGTCCTATGTAAGAGAGGCTGTGAGACAGCAGCAGCCCATGCACTGCTGAAAGAGGACAGGGAGCTGGGCTGGAGCAAGAGGAACAGCTCTGTGTCTCCCCAATCCTCTCCAAGCTGACACACTTGGTCACTGTCACCACACGAGATGGTGCCCAACTGGGATTATCCTCATTGTCATACTCCTGCAGCATAAAATTGTTATTGCCTGAGAAATAGTTGTAAGTTGGAAAAGAGGCTCAGTCTGAGACCTGGAAATCATCACACAGTGTATATGGGGGAGCTTCTATATCACTCACAAAACCAAGCAACTCCTAACATTAAGTAAGGTGATTGCAGGCAACAAGCAGTCAGGATGCTTCCTGCATGCAGCTCTGCAAATGCGTCTTGATTCAAACACAGAGTCCATCAACCAACCCCACGCAGGGCACAGACACCCTTCCTTCATTTGGCATGGATCCTAGAAATTAAGCAGTCGCCCACCATCCCAGTGCTGCATCCCCACACAGTTCAGGCACTCTGACCCCGGTCTACAGTCTTGGAGCTTCCCCCCTCCCCCCCACCCCAGCCAGCACACCTCAGATGACCCACCCAGTACTCCCCCCCAGCAATCTGACCACCTGCAGCACTCAACACCCCCCTCCTTACTCCCCTGACCTGGGCCATCACACCTAAGGCAGCCCAAGCCAGCCTCCCATCCAGCATGTCCCACCAGCAAAGGGGACTTCACTCCAGACACCTGCTGCAGCAGGGAAACTTGAGGGCTCTATTACAACAGTGCATTTCTACCAACAATTCACTCATACAATATGATCGTTACTTTTTTTTTCTCTGTATGGGGCATTTCCTTACTGTCCAGGACACTTACAAACCTATGAACTTTTCCTAAATGAATACTACCGTATTTTTAAACCCAATCAGTTTCCAGTTCTCTTGTCTCCTTAAATGTACTGAGGCCTTTCCTGTACATAATATATGCATGTTTAATAATTTCCAAATATGTACTAGTTTGAAAACTGCTCTGAGCTTCATTGCTTCAAGACAGATCATGCAACTTGAAACCTACATGTGCAAAACCTAATGCAAAGACTGACTTAATCAGACTTGCATTTCAGAAGTCCAGATTCACAAGTTGCCAGGTAGCTGGGGCTTACCAGGGCTACCTAATGCTAACTATAAATATTAGTTCCAAAATAATGTTCTGAGTTTAAAGTGTAGAATACATCTAAAATCGTGGAGGTATATCATTCTGTCCACTTATTCCAGCTTCCACACTGAAAAGATAGCACTGAGTTTGTATTAAAGAAACAACTATATTTACCCCCCCAACATGGATATAAGTAATATAAGTGCTGGATATATTGCCTTATCCTTTCATGCTAAGGCAAAAACAATATCTTGAACTACTACAGAAAATAGATCAACAACTGAATGAACCAGGAACAAGGACAGGTGTCCACAACTAGTGAAATACAGACCTTAAACAAATGTTGTGAAAGGCTCTTTGGGTAGCTTTTGTATTTTAGTATTTTCTCTTTAAATTGCCTATAAGGCTGAGAGGGACAAATAGCAGAGTGTATTTAAGAAGCATGATTTACCTCCCTTTTAATTTTTAATTTCCCAGTAGAGGTGACAGTGTTATCTCTAGAAACTCACTTGCTCAGGGGCATTTTTATAGTCTCCAGCTTTGCATGAATTCTCCCTAGAGATGGCAAGGTCCCCAGACTCTCATCTAGCAAACATCTGACTAAACTGCCTATTAGACAATAATGCCCTCCAGCAAGAGGGGAAAACGTGGCTCTGTTCTTGTGCCGTTTTCTCCTTTCACCCCCTCCCCAGTCCCCAACACAGTGCAAACAAGACTGCAACAGCTGCCTGTTCTGGGGGAAAGTAGTAAGTGCGTGAGACACGACTTCTGAGGGTTTAGAGAGGCTCAGAGACACAGGGGGAAGCCTGCTTGAATGGGAATTTCACAACTGTTCCCTAACGTTTTGCTATTGTTTTTTCTTCCTCTCTAGCTAGCAAGGACAACCCAGACCACTGCAGGGTTAACCATTAGGCTACTGTAGCCCACCAGGCGCTCTACGAACTGGCAAATTCAAAGCCCTCTAAAAGGGACTGGAGATGACACAGCAAGAGACAAATGTCAAACATGCCCCAAAACCACAGAAACCAGCCCTGCATTCCCAGTACTAAATGTTCTCTGGCAAACACAGCCTCACACACAAAAAGAATCCCTGCTGGCCTTTCATCTGCCAGGGCTTGTGTATCAGCACAGGAACCCAGCAGGAAAGAGTCAGGAGGTCCCTCCCCATCTTTCACCCTCCTGCAAAAAAAATATTTCTCCGAAGGACTGAATATTTTCAAGAGGAGGGAAAACCCTTGCAAAAGTGAGGACAACAGCAATGAGTTTTTCACAGAGCTGTTGCCTTCAGTAGCTGTGCTTGGGGATTTACCTGCCAGCAATTCCAGCATTTGTGTCCCAAACCACACTTACCATCACCATTCCTGAGCAACCTGGTGCTGGATGCATTCCCTCCTTGTGCAGCTACATACTTTCCTTCAGCTTCCTGAAGAGAACTGCTCCCCTGAGAAGCTTCAAACTTCAGAATTTTTTTTCTCTGCCCTACCTTGCTGGAGACCATCCAGGATTTACAGTTCTGGGGCTGAATTCTTCTCTCTAAAGTAACAACAGTGAGGGTAAAGGAGCAAGACCCATGAAAGTAGGCTCAGAATCTAGCCACTAGCTTTCTGTGCCCTGGATCAGCCAGGGACGCAAATGCGGCACAGAGAGTTGCTTTGCTCAAGGGAGAGAAAAGAATATGCTTCATGCAGCAGGAGCATCTCTGGCTGGTAGTTTCCAAAACAAACAGTACTGGAGATGAAAGAACCATGCCCTTTACACTGCTCTTGCAGTACACGTTTGCTGTAATCTTCCCAACACAGACTTCTACTAGGCTCCACAAAAAGAAAAGCACTTAAGACATTTCAAACTTAACAAAGCAAAATGCATATGCATTACAGCGCAGCAATGTGGAATTGAACTGGCAGTGAAACGGACTGACTGCATTGGTTAGAGTTATTTTATATCTGATTTCAATTATTCTGCTATGCAAGGTGGTGAAGGTCACAGAACAATTTAGTGGCAGGGCTGCAGATGGATCCCAGGTGACTGACAACTAACCCCTCCTCCTCCCCTCCAGTCCTGGCCTATCTCTTAACTACCAAACAGCACAGGAGTCCCTTATCAGCAACTGACAGATGCAAGTGGGTCTCCAGGATGGAAAAAGGAGAAAAAGAGGATCCCCCAGGTTCTCAGGGGGATGAGAGGTTGCTGGGGACATCATTTTTCACTATCTACTATTCTTATTTTTCATTAGATTACACAGACCAAATATACTTGGCTATTAAGCAGAAAGGCACCAAGGGACCCAAAAAAGACAAATTAATTCCTGATTTATGAACAGAAAATGCAATAACCGTAAGGGGAAATCAGCATATTGCTCATGTACTAAATGATCGTTTCATAGACAAAACTGGGAATAAATCCAGAAATAAAGAATAAAAGTAGAAAGGCTGTGGTTGTAGTGCTGGGGGTCTAATCCACAAAGGAATATTATGGTGAGCACTATTAATTCAGTCACCTGGAGGAATAACAGTATCACTGCAAAACAAAGAGTATTTAGACTCACTGTATAGCAGGGCTAATCCAGACCAAAGGTTTTCAGAATCTTAGTATCAACAAGAATTTTGTGTGCACATACACATAGTCATAAATAAGTGTATATATGTGTGTAATGTTTTTAACTTCCCATAGCATCTCATGCTTCTATAGTCCTCCACCTTCTCACATCTCCGCTAGAGAACGAGAATCCTGTTTGCGGCCTTCTGTTATTCCATGCTTGACTTCTGCACACAGATCTACCAGAGGGACTGGGCAACACTACACTCAGTGCTATAGCAAACTTATCTCAGCTGTAATCTAACTTTGATATAACTGAGTGCTAGGTAATATGCACAGGGATCTGGGAAAAGCAGTTAGCTCTTACAGATGAAAGATGGGATGCTGGAAGTTGTGACTGAAAGATGGGATGCTGGAAGTTGTGACTGAAATGAGCAACAGTTCAGGGCTAAGGAAACAGGAACTGCAGCAGTCTGACTTCTGTCAGCCAACATAGGGCTGTCATACAGTAAGGATACGCAGACTAGAAAGTGTTCAGATATGGCCTTTGAAGAAACTGCTTAATACATAAACCAAACATGCAAAGCTAACTGGAGCATTTGTGCATGCTTAGCACATGGATAAAGTAATGAAGAAACACATGACAGATGAGTGACAGAAGATAAATAACCAACAAGAAAGCACATGGAAACTACTATACTGTATACAAGGGAAGGCAGTAATATAAGGCAGCACAGAAAAAGTATAAAGTAAAACCAAGCTCATAGACATACAAGCTGGAATCCTAAAAGCACAGCTTGACATCAACATGTGAACAGTGCTGTTCTGGTATGTTTGTGATTTGTCATAATGGCCAATGAAAGAAAGAAGTGACAAATCCAACCTGGAATCACGTCTATAGTTAAAAGCAACTTTGATAGGACAAGATGCCTGGTTCAGAAGACAGAGAGCCCAGTAGCAAAAAATATGCCGATACATCTCAAATTATATCTGCAACACTTCTGATCAAGCAGCAAACTGGACAAAATATCAAGTACAGGGTGGCAAGCCCATCAGCACAGCCATATCTTTCGGGAAAGAATCCTGTAGCGTCTACCATTAAAAGAAATAAGTAAGAAATAACTCTTATACATGAAGCAAAGCTTCTACTTTAGGAAGGCAAACAAAACTCCATTTGGGCTGTAGAGAAGACAGAGCAATACATAATCATCTATGTATAAATAGTTATATACACTTCTTCATCTGAAAAAAATCCCTAATGCAGACACACAACTATCTTCTGAAAATATGGTATCAAATGCCAGATAGGGACACACAAATCCTAACAGCCATTCCACACCAGCAATACAGGATATGGACATTTTAGCCATTACACCTAGAGATGTCATACAGAAAGACACATGTTTCATAAAACTTTATCCTGTTTGAAAAATTAAGTAGCATAGAGACTAGAATTTCATCACCATCAACCAAGAAATCTCAATAGGCTCTATGAAGTTGATGAATACCAGCTGCACCCCACTTACATGTGAGGAAACTGAGCAATAGGTTAAGGGACTTGCTTTGAGATCAAAGTGACCCAGTGGCAGAACCAGCAGCTGTGTGTCCAAATCCTGTGCTTTAAACACTAACGCATAAAATCCTTTCCTGAACCAGAAATAGAAAGCCAGGTGACCTGCTCCTCAATTATCATAGAATGATAGAAAGGTTTGTGTTGGAAGGGACCTTTGAAGATCATCTAGGCAAACCCCCCTGCCATGGGCAGGGACATCTTTGTCAGGCATTGAAACTGGCTGCCCAGGGAAGTGGTGGAGTCACCATCCCTGGAGGTGTTCAAAAAGCGCGTAGATGAGGCACTTGAGGACGTGGTTTAGTGGGCATGATGGTGGTGGGTTGATGGTTGGACTCGATGATCTTAAACGATTTTCAACCTAAACGATTCTATGATCTTCCACTAGACCAGGTTGCTCAAAGCCCCATCCAACCTGGCCTTGAACACTTCCAATGATGGGGCATCTACCACCTCTCTGGGCAACCTGTTCCAATATCTCACCACCTTCATCGTAAAAAATTTCTTCCTTATATCTAATCTAAATCTAGCCTCTTTTAGTTTAAAACTGTTACCCCTTGTCCTGTCACTACAGGCCCTGGTAAAAATTCTCTCTCCATCTTTTTTATAAGCCCCCTTTTGAGTATTTGAAAGGCCACAATAAGGTCTCCTTCTTTTCTCCAAGATGAAGAACCCCAACTCTCTCAGCCTTTCTTCATAGGAGAGGTGTTCCAGCCTTCTGACCATTTTCATGGCTCTCCTCTGGACCTGCTCTAACAGATCCATGTCTGTCTTGTACTGGGGACGCCAGAGCTGAACGCAGTACTCCAGGTGTGGTCTCACAAGAGCAGAATTGATAAGGAGAATCACCTCCCTCGACCTGCTGGCCACACTTCTCTTTATGCAGCCTGGGATAAGATTGACTTTCTGGGCTGCAGGCGCACACTGCTCGCTCATGTCGAATTTTTCATCTACTAATATCCCCAAGTCCTTCTCTGCAGGGCAGCTGTCAGTCCATTCACACCCCCCAGTCTGCACTGACACTGGGGAGTGCCTTGACCCAGACGCAGGAGCTTGCACTTGGTCTTGCTGAACCTCATGAGGTTCACATGAGCCCATTCCTCAAGCCTATCAAAGTCCCTCTGGATGGCATTCCTGTCCCTCTAGCAAATCAACTGCACCACTCAGCTTGGTGTTATCTGCAAATTGGCTACATCATTAATAAAGCTATTGAACAGTACCAGTCCCAATACAGACACCCGAGGGACAACACTTGTTACTGATCTCCATTTGGACATTGAGACATTGACTGCAAGTCTTTGGATGTGGTCATCCAGCCAGTTCCTTATCCATTGAATAGTCTGTCCATCAAATCCATATTCACTGCTTCAATCACTAAAAACCTTTTTAAAACAAAACAGGAAAAAAGGCAATTAGAAATTGTAAAAAGCCCTGATTAATAGCTCATATTTGAAAATAATACGCAACTGATATAGCCCAGCAAGCAAGGCTGATTTGGGCCACATTTGCAATGATCTCACCTCCTTCTCTTTCTTAGAAAGACGTTCAAATTAAAGGAACACAAAGCATTAAGGGAAATCTACCTGGGCATCAACTTCACCTCTGCTCTCCTTTCCCTAGCTCCTCTCAATAGCCCTTAATCCCCCACGCAGGCTCCACAACCTGTCCTCAGACCACATCTCCAGCAGCACTGAATGCAATTACTGTAACTGATGTGCTGCTTTTGTTAAGACCATGGTATCAATAAACGGGAGTAAAACAAGCTGCTAAGGAAGATGCAGGAAATTTATTAGAATGGATGCATGCAGTGGCTGGCATAATAACTGTTGATGGCCAATTCATAAATCACAGCTGGACTCTTTGGGAGACTTGTAACTCCCAGTCGGCTTCCCTCATAAAACAACAACAGTATGAGGAAACAAATGAGAGACTGCTGTTAAAGCCAGTGCTAAACCTTTGCTATGCCAGTCGCAGCCTCAAAAGCTAAGAAGGAACCATTAGTTTAAGTTACCAGGCTCAGAACCAGCTAAAAATCCAGCTGGAAATGTCAGACAACAAGCTCTCTTGCCTTCTTTTCCAGACGAGTGGGAAGTCACGCCTCAGACATGGTCTCTGACCTCTCTCAAGGCCTGCAGTTTTAAGAGTCCAGCAACCCAGAAAGTAATCCAGTGCCTATCAAAGGTCACACAGCACTTCAGAAACACCCAGTCCCTACAACATCACGCACCTAGACAGCACGCTGAGACTGCCTGCACCCAACGCAGCAACCCAGGGCTGCTGAGGGAGTTATCACAGCAAATGGCAGCCCTGCAGGTCCTGGCGTGAACGTGACAGGATGCAGGCTGTGGCAAAAGACCTGAAAGCACAGCCGTATGGCTGAGCAACCCTACCAGCCAAATGTCATCCTGCTCTCAAGGTGGCAGGCCCACCCAGAAGCAGGCCTGCATCATCCTCTGCTAAGCTAACCCCGCAGCTTGGCAGGCACAGTCTTTGCAGTAGCTCAGAAGCAGAAATGCTGCACTGTTTCAGCTGCCCCAGCTTCTCCCCAGGGCAGCCACAACAGTGTCATTAACTGCCTCTGTCCCGGTACCCTCTAAAATGGAAACATGAGGGTGGTGCTGCCCTGGCCCATCCCCTCTGGCTTTCACAAACCCCTGGGATGTGTGCAGGGTCCCTGACCACAAGATGCTAGTAATCGACTATCCCATGCCTATCACATGGATGAACTGGCAAACTGGGGCATCAGTCTGGGCTACTGCCTGAACTGATCCCTGTAGTCCGTACCTGTTCTACATCCCCTTTCTCCCAGATCCGTATCTCTGGTGTCTTATCCATGTCAGTGGTGATGAGAGGATAAGGAGGAGGACAGAAAGGGGCTTACAGATGACAAATGTTCCATGTACATTTTTAATGGCAATAAATGTGTTTTATTTTTATGATGATTTATTAATGTGCTTATAAATGTATAGATTGGCCTGAGGCATCATCAGAGGTGGTTGCTGCTTGCAGCTGGGGGTGATAAATAGCACCTCCAATGCAACAGACTCAGGAGACGACGCGTTATGCAAACAGTTTACCCTTTAGGGCACTGCACTGCTTTAGGACCAGGACCATGCACTGCAGCCTTACAAGCTGTAACTGCTACGCCCTGCTTCAAAGCCATCTCCTCACCCTGGGGTACCACCAGGAATATCTATAGGCTCATGCTGTAGGTTGAGGTTATCATGGCCAAATCTCATTTCAGTCTGCATTCACAGGCCAGTCTCCTTCTTGAGGGGGTCCATCTCACACATTACCAGTCTGGCTGGCTGGGTCCATGAGGGCCATGCAAGTATTTCCAACTGTGCAACACTGTTCACCATATCACAACGTATTGGCTTACCCAGCAAGACATGATGAACTCACTCAGGGCTGCCCATTTCTCCAGCATGTGTTACAACAACACTACCATCTGGCACTTACGCTGCATCTTTCATTTAGGAATCTCAGAATGCTTTTTAGCAGCATCATTATCCTCACTTTCCTTTCTTCATGTAAGGAAATAATTCACATAAGTCCAAAAAAGTGTAAATCACAAAATGGGAATGGGAAAAATACTCTTCAGTTGCTCCACAGTCTGGATCTACTAGATTATTCCTCAACATATCTTACAGCCAAGAAGAATTAACAAGGTGCATACTCCAAAGATCTCGCAGCACTTAAACACTATAAACTTAATCCAGTTTTATAAACCATTATCCACGAAAATGAGGCACAGGGATGGCAACTAACTTGGCTAAGGTCCTACAAACATTTAGTGTCAGAATCATTAGTTTACAAACATCCCAAGGAAGATAAGCAACACCACTGTCGCCTTTGCTGTTACAAACAAAAAATGCTAGTTAATAATAAAAAGCTCAGGAATAGATACTAACTGCTCTAATTCCTGTTCAATACATAAGTGATGAGACCATACATCTCCCACCACATACCTTATGCAAGGGCCTTTCATTATTTTTGTTTTTCTAAATAATTTCTTTTAGGAAATCCTAGGTATGCAGGCTACTTTATCAAGAGATTTACACCTTTCATTAAGGCAAGAGCAATAAGGAACAGTCACAACAGAAATACCACAAAAGGGCCACAGTAAAGAATGGTGCATATATATTGACAGAAAAAAAATGTTGATGCCATGCGCTTCCTCCCAGGTGGTTAGTACCTGACATTTGCAGCTTGAGCACACGCTGCACGCTCCTGACTTAGTGTGTAACTCTGACCTAAAAGCTGAGGCTCCAGACGTAGTGGCTGTAGCTGCTGTGCCTATCATACAGCCCTGAACATGCAATGAGTACTTGGTCAATGATAAATAACTGTAATAGATTGGATTGGGCTTGAAAGTGCTTACTTTTTAAAACCATCCCAATTTAACTTTAACTCTAATCTCTCTGGTTTGGTTTTTTTTCTTTCCTTCCATGCTGCTAACTTTGATGTCGAAAGCGAAGGAATAAGGGCTTCCAATACCACTGCCATCAAGGTAATAGATGTGATAGACTCAGGCTTACCACTGACTAGGTTATTGATTAAAATTTGTCAGAAGATGCTTTGGAAAGGCTGCAAGAGGCTTCAAACACGAAAAAAAAAGGAAAGTAAAACGTATTTCACTCCCAGAAGTGTATTTCAAAAGACTGAAGGTCAATTATCCCAGCAATTTACAGCCAGTCTCAACAATTTGGCTTGATTAGAGAGTATAATACAATAGGGTAGTTCTCCTCACTCAGTCTCCCAACCCTTCCTTCTTTAGCAGCAGGTTTGAATGTCAGAAACGGCAGAAAGTGCAGGGCATCTATATTGCTGAATAAAGCAGCAACAGGCATTTGTCAGTGGATCTTGGCAAGTACAGACTTAGAGAACATATGCTAACTAGCAAGCATGGCAGGAGGGTTTAAAAGCCTGAAAGATTGGGTTGGTGACAAATCAGTGAACAGGAGATGGACGCTTTAATCACCAAGAAGGTCATTTGATTGGTGGGTATTATCAGTTATTGGAGGAAGATGCACAGAGATTTGGCAGTTGGAAAGTGGATTTGTATGGAAAAATTGATAGTTTTGCACAATCTGTTCATCCCTCACTATCTGCCTCTTTCCTTCTGCACTGACCTGCTGGAGCCACGACATGTGCCTTCCCCAGGCCCTGCTGCCGTAGCCAGAAAGCAGAGCCTTGCTGTCCTTCAGCTCCCACCATGCTGTGACACACCCCAAGCCTGATACCATCTTAGCCACCAGTACTGGATCTTTTCCAGTTCTTCCAACTGATTGTTTTAACTACTCACAAGGCAGGTAGTAACAGTGGGCATCACATCCTAGATGAGCAAAGCAAGCAAGGCTGCCGAGCTGCTCTCACCAGCAGCCAGATACACTGAAAGGTTGTGAGCTGGTATGTTATTTGTATGCAAGGTCACTCTAACTGGGTTCGTACCTTCCTCCTGCCCAAGCAAAGCATTCTCATACACCCATGTCAACCTCAAAAAGGCCAAAACATGTCTATGGTGCAAGTGGTTTGTCTACTGATTACTGCAAAATGCACACACATAATGCCTTCCCAACCAATAGGATTATAAACCCATTAGGCATGCCTCTACCTGCCCGTGTGCTAATGGGGGTAATGAGTATTTTCTGTTCGTTCTTTCCTTTCATAGGTTACCAACTGCTCACTTCCTCTCTCCTCAGAGCAACAATAACTACAAAGTCTTTCTGACCCAGAGCACACCGATGTTTGATTTCAGATTGTTTTAAGCTTCCACTCCCCCAAATGCACAAAGCTGTCTTCCTCTCACAGGGGAGCAGAAGGGGTTAAAAGCCCACTCTCGTTCTCCTTGATGGAGGCCATCCAGCCATGACCCTGGCTGAGTGGCAGACACATAGGAAGTGGATTATCAATAACTCTTTTTTCTACCTTCTTTCACCCTCTCTATACAACGTCAATGAGCTGGAAAATGAAAGGAATAATGCAGGTTTAAGAGGCCAATAATTAGGTCACAGCTGATCTCAGCTCGAATCAGCTGACAGCTGGTGCCTATCCTGCCCTAGCAAGCAGGGGCGCTTTCAGGACTCAGAGGTTTAGGCCAGCCTCCCCTTCTCTCTCCACTCTACCTCTTTGTTCCCAGACTCCCGAAAAGCAAAAATCGACAACCGTAATGCAAATCTACCAAGTTTCCACCCACAGGAGTTTACAGGGAGAAGTGACTTTGCTTGCTTTTGTCCTAAATTACCTTAAATCCTCTTTCCTGCTGCCTCACCACCACTGTCAGACCAGCACCACAGCCAAGTTACTGCTCCCGAGCTGTCCCCTTCCTCCCCCAACTCCATCCTGCCCACTCCCGAACATAATCCCAGTGTTTGCTTGTTTTAGCTTCCATAATCCTGTTGTCTTGCAAATCTCCTCACCATAATCCTGCTTTTGTCTGTCAATACAATTTGTTTGCTGTGGGGAGGAAGGGAGGTGAAACGTTGCTGGGAATGGAGAAAGCCTTTGCTGCTGGTTTCCAAGGCTGTACCCATTTTCAAACACACCCTGGGAGATTTGGTACTGCTTTCCACTCAGCATCTCAGGGGGGGTCACGGCCTCCAAGACAAAGAGTTTGCTGGGTCAAACCAGTGGCTGCTGCAGAATTAATGGCATGGTAGCAAGGATGGGTTGTTATACATGCCTGCACACGCTAGAGGGAGAGCAGGCAAGAAAAGCAAAGCAAAGGAAGAAGAGAAGCTCCATTCTCCCTTGACTGTCATTCTTACCTGCGCAAAGCAGGGGTAGAAGCCGAGGAGTGGGGCACTGCTGTAGGCAGCGACACACAAGGGAGGAAAGACCAAAGCCTGTATCACTTGCACACTAACACAGCGGTGATGGGCAGACAAACAAACTGGTAATTGATTGGTAGGAGCTGTGGCAATTTTGTGTGTTTGCATGAATAAAGAATCAGCTTAATCAGACTAATTCCTTCCAGTCAAAACACAACATGGGCTCCAGAACTCACAGCAAAATTCGGCCGCACGAGCCAAGTTTCACACCAGAACAAAGGGGCTACGAATTCCACCCAATTTGGCTGCAAAACCGAGAGTCAGGCCAAGTGCCCAGAAAACACTTCTGAATTCAGACAACCACCCACTGAAAAAGCACAACAAATTGTGAAACTAGGCGATGATCATATGATTTGGGGTTTGTTTGCAAACATTTCAAAGAGAGATACAGTACCTGAGCAGGCTGCTCCTTAGGTCTGCTGAAGCGGATAGGAAAAGAGGGGGCTACATGCCAGTCCAGGAGTGAAAGAAAACTGAAAGCAATGCTTTCAAGAGATTAAGAAAAGTATCATTAACACCCCTTTCCTCATGTCAAGTCTCTACCTCAGGTGTCCTACTAGGAAAGGAAGTATTAAAACGTTGCATTCAGAATATCTCTCCCCCAGGGGAAGTCTGGCTCAAGCTCTTTGCGGAGAAAAAGGATTTTTGGATTTACACTGAGCTAAGCTTGAGACCCAAGCACTTGGGATGCTCAAAGCACGTTCAGATCAAGTTGCAGACGCTGTTCATCCTGCACTTCCCATTGCAAGCCTTGCTCTATAAAATGTTTTTGCCCGTTTTTTCCCAAAGTACATCACCTGAAAAAGTACATTCTGGGAAGCATCGCTCAAGTTAGTAGTTTTCACTACCATTTATGTAACATGTGGATTTTAGCCTGTAAGGTTTGTCTGGAACATGAAGGGTTAAGTCAATTAACTACAGAGTTCAGCTTATTGGAGATTTTAAGGCAGAACAAATACTCAGAACCCATAAATCAAATAAACCATCAAAGGCCAGCAAGCATTATTAAAAAACTGCATCCTTAAAGCAACATGGAGAGGATTCCCAGACTAAACGTTGCTAATGCAGAAAGATTCTAGGAAAGGCAGTAAAGACTCTAGGAAAGGTATTTTATGAATATGTTTATAAACTTACATGAGCATAGTACAAGAAGGTATTCATGCTATGGGAATTTACAGCTGAAACCAATGCTGCATAACCAGGGCTTTCACAAAGGGGCTGGGACTTTGAGGAAGGAATCATGTGCAGAGCTTGAGACAGCAGCTGGGACACTAGGCAATTCCAGTGCTGCAGGAGTGGCCCCTTCCCACACCAGTTTCAAGTAGATCAGGAACCCGTTATCCACCAGTTTATTCTAGAATATGGTGTATTTTAGCTTCCTCTAAGTGGGAGACCCCTTCCCCTCCCTTGCCCCTGTTGCTGTCCTCCAGCTACAGATTAATATATTCACTCATATTCCTCTGATAACCTTGCCCACCAAGGCTTCCAGAGATAACATAGCTTTTATCAGCAACTTTATCCCACTTTCATCCACCTGTCCTCACCTACTCAGGGCTGAATTCCTGGCATTTATCATCTCACAGCAGTGTATCACACTCCATTTAATTTCTGAGCAGTCATCATCTAAAGATATGCAGCTCGATGTTGTACGTCTTGAATCAAATGGAGTATTTCCAGACAAGTCGCAATGTTTCACACTTACTTGCTTCAAAATCTGGTATAGATTCTCCCGCCTCCTGTGGCAGGTCAGCCAGTATTATTATACCCGTTGCAGAGATGAGGAACCTTAGTCACAGAGCAGAGAAGCATCTCTTCCTCTAGCAGTGGCAGAGCTGGTAACCAGGTGATAAGGAACTAGACAACCCTGGTTAGTGTTTCTATTGCCACCTACAAAACTCCCTCTATACACGCTGGGAGCTTGCAATTTTAAACACCATCACACAGAAGGAACTTTTTCCCCAAAGGTAATGTGCTTGAATGACAAGAAATACCACTCTGTCTGCACCCCAGGAAATGAATCGCCAATGCCCCACAGGACACCACTCCATGCAGCCAGGACAGCCTTGCCATCTCATCTAGACAGTTGTGTGTGCAGAGGCAGCAATGCCATGAAAAACCACTTGCTGAAGCCAGGGCTCCCTATACTGGATGGCACGTAAATTATACTGCAAGAGACCAGGACTGAGTAGCTTGTTTTTAAAAAGGAGTGGCTGTTAGCCTAATATTTATTTAGTATTTAGGTTCCTCATACTGGCTTACTGAAAGGCATCCTATCCACAGAAGATCTGTAAACCTGCAGAGCCAGCCTCCTCCCCCCCCACACACTTTACAACCTCATTGCCACTACCTGGGATTCCAAGACAAGAAATTTGGCCAGTTTTGAAGTTTGAGGAAGCTCAGCTTCTCTCCTCCACTTCCTCCCCACAACACACGCACATTTCCCTTACATTTTCCCATAGCAGAAGTTTGGATGTTTCAGAGGTTCACACATGATTTCCCCCCGTGGTCAGAAGCAAAGTCAAAGTAAAGCCATAAGACAGTGAGTGTTTTGAGGAACTTGCCATTCCCTCCCTTCCACCCAAAAATATGTTAGTAAAGGAAGGAAGGTGACGAAGTTTGAATGCAGGATCATCCTGCAGGCACTCAATGAGGTGACACTGACTCTTTAGCCTTTAGAGCCCAAGTGTACACTCTGAACTCTAGAAGCTGTGAATGGTACATTCTGCTCAATCTAACACAGATGCTGAGGAAAAAGGATGATTTGTACTTCTGTAGCTCCTTCTACTCTGGTGGATTTTGAAACTGGTATAAAGCTTTGATATGACTGAATACGTTTTCCACCTGCTGTGAGACACAGGAGCTGCCCAGCTACAGTATGTAAGAGCTCAGAGCACAGCAGAGAAGGGTTCTGCATAGATTGGAGAACAAGGGCAGAGAAGCACAGAGACAGGGAGGTGTTAAAGGTGCAGTTTTGCCCAGGACAGAAAAGCAAATCATTTCCATTAAAGATGCAGTGATGTTTAAGTCAAAGAGCTCAGTTTTATATCCAGGCTGAAAGCAAGTATCTGAAGACTTCCTGACTCCTGTACCTTATTGGATGTTGTATGTGAAAATTGGTTTTGCCTTGGCTTTTGACAGATGCATTTTTCAAGACTCAGTAACAGCAAAGCCCTCCATTCTGAAATGTCAAAATTTATGATCAGAACAGGGTATGGCCTTAGATTACACAAAATCCAAGAGATGCATCAGGATTTGTTTTAACAATCCACGCACCAAAATTTACTTGTGTGACTGCTTCACAACTGCTGACACCTTTGACTAAAACAGTCTCCACTGTATCAGTGTAGCTCGTGACTTTTTGGTTCAGAAGACATGATGCTGAAACCCTGTAAACGCATCAGCAGAAGCTACTTCAGGTTCACTGCTGCATTAGACTGGATATAATTTGCTCTGTAATCCACTTAACTGGGACATGCTTCCCCAAGGAAGCATGTTTACCTACTGGATTCCACAAGGAACTTATTTAAGCCAGCAACACTTAATGGCAATAACTACTGTTTAACAGAGACATTAATTCTGCTCACTGGGGACAAAATGCTTCTGTTAAGGAAATTTTGCTAAGACCTGCCAATGCATAATGTTAACTCAAAACCTCAGCAGACTTACGTTAGTTAAGAGTCTGTCTAATTGGGACAAACAGTTGCTCCAGGTGCAACATTCAAGCCCTCAGTTGTGCTAAGACTATACAACTTGCATTAAAGTAGACAAGGATTTCAGGTGGCCCACAGCTGCCAAGGAGCTCTCAGAAATGAACTCTAATAATCTTTATCCCATTAGCCCCCATTCTACTTCCCTGAAATCACTGACAGCTCTGACATTTGCTCCAACAGGAAAAAGCTAAGCTTTTACTGTCCTGTATTTAACTCCTGCTCCCTTTTGAGACAGAAGAGATGCTGAGATTGTTTTAGTAAGTGTATGTTACAATAACAATGTCATCAACATTGCTGGCAATTTTTTCTTTCTGCATAGTTGTGAAGCTGAGCATTTACCCTAAATTCTCTATTGTGCCATTTATATTGGGGCACCTCTCACCCAACTGGGAGACTACCAGTGGAAACAGCAATGATGATCTGGACTGTGATACCCTATCTTTATCTTATGAATCCCAAGGGGAGCAAAGAGGAAATGCAAGTGTAATTAGGAGACCCTCAATATACCTGAGAAAGTAGGTTTGGGTGTGGGGGGACATTAACAAGCCAGTACACAGCTAGCTCTGATCCAAACAGCATTCCGCGGTTTGCTTTTCCGCTGTTTTTTCTGCACTAATTCACAACCACTGTAACATCAAGACAAGCTTCCATATGCTTCATTTACTGAGAGTAATTAATTTAAGCCTCTCCCCCCACACACATACACGTTCATTTTATCTGACAAGCGAGTCATGAAAAAAAGTCCATTCTCACAAGAAGAATACAGGGCAGCTATCAGAGGTTGCCTTCCTTCTTAGCAAAGAAAAGCTAATTGGTGCATCTGCTGGGCGATGGATGCCTTTCTTATCCTCCTCTCCTCACCTTGCACCCCCTGCCCCAGCTCAGGTCTCTTGCTTCTCCCAGGCCTCCCCCTACACCAGAGAATGCTTTTTAACAAAACACTTTCTTCCAGATAAAAAAGGAATAACTGACTAGAGGAATGTCTGGGTACCTATCCCCCTGTCCAAATAATGAATCCATTAATGACCATGAGGTGAGGAATAAATGCATTAAGAGGCTTAGCAAGTCACTCAGAGAAGCACAGACTCTACCCTCCTGCTCTCCCTTGCTCAGTGACAGTTTTACCCATAGCAGCAGTGCCAGGAAATAAAAAAAAAAAAGGGGGGGGGGGGGGGGGGAGAAAAGAAAATACCAGGTAATTGATCCCACTTTAAAATACTTCCTTTCATCAGAAAGAATAATATTTTTTCTCTGAAATCCACTTTTTGCTCACTTGCTCTCATGCCTTCTGCCAACTACTGCTCTGTTACCATTTTAGGTCTGTATTATGATGGTCTGTTCTCTAAGTCAGTATTCTTTTATGAAATTTGGTAAGTCTATTTTAAGTCTCCAGCATGTCTCAGTATCAAGGTGGAAGAGAGAAGTAACCATAATACAGAACACCAGTGATGGCAACAGAAGATCACAGAACTAAGTCAGCAGTTGAAATCCAGTCGATGCTACTACAGAGCTGAAGTCACCGTTACCTAATTAAAGCTCATCTTCACAAAAAAAAGCCGAAGTGGAAGTTATATATCATACAAATTCGACAAGAAACAACAAGACAAACAATGAGAGATTTAAAAAACTGTTAACACAATTTTCACTATGCCATCAAGCACTGCTGCTCTGTGTAGAATCATGCAGGTAGAAAATTAAGATCTGAAAAGTCCCAAGACAACACCATGATTCCTTGATTGTGAGCAGATGAGACACATAACTAAAAAATAATAGATACTTTAACTTGCAATTCTCATGGAGAGCAAAGAAACAGACTTGCTGACGTGTACTTTCTGCTGCCATTCCCAAGGAAACAGACATGCACATGAAGGGTCACGATCCAGAAAAACAGGAACCAAATCTATTTCCCACCTCCTATCAGGCACTAGTTTGCACAGGTCCCTTTCTGTTGGAGGAAGAGGTGGTGCTGCTTGCGTTGGTTTTTAGACACATTATTTTCCACTTGCTTGACCTTTATGTACCAGTGAATCTATGCCTTTTTCACTCTTCGATGATCTTTTGCAGTCTCACTGCCATCTTGTGAGAGTAAAGCCTTATCTCCCTCCATGAGCCACGTCCACATTTCTTGTCACACTAAACAATGCATCCAGTTGTAACAGTAAACAGCTATGTCTATCCCAATCTAACTAGGCTTCTTAAGACATCTGAAAAACAATTAATTCAGCTGAAAGCCCTTCTTTTCACTGAACAAATAAGGAAACTAAGCACAGTGCCTTCAACCAAATTTTCCCATGTAAGGCTTACTTTAGATGCTTTGTTTTAGAATTGGCCAATGTAAGACACCTGGGACCCAATTTTCACAGCACTCTCAACAACCAAAAAAGAATTAGTCATGCAGGAACCAAAGATCAAGCCCAAACTAAATATTCAAAGTCACGGACTATTTCTGGTCTGAGGTCTGACAGCAAGTCTGTGGAGAAACTAGGAACAAAGTTCAAGAGTGCTCAAGTCCTCATTAATGACTGATCTACAAAGACCATCCATTTTCTTAGGACACCTACCATTTCCTGCACTCCGCCCAACATTTTGAAATAACACAGCAATGTCTATGGGATTTAACATGTCAAAATGACATTGTAGGTGTGAACTTATTGTGCAATTCCTATTTGACCATTTTATGAAGAAACAGAATTCATCAGTCCACAGTTTAAGATACGATAATCCACCTTCTCACGAGCACAGAAGCAGGGAAGTGGGAATCAGAACATAAGTAACTATTCATCCAAAAAAGGAGCACAGAGGTTAGATATGTCCAGCTGAGCCACGCACATAGAAATACAAAGCCAGCTGGATAGCACATGATAGTCAAGAGAAAATTTATGGCCCTTTTCTGGGGGCCATCACACAGAATAGCTGACCCATGTGCATTCATCTGCCCTTTTTCTGCTACAAGATGCACGAGATGAAAATGCTTTTAGCTGACCAGTCTTTTAGCTCCACAGTCCAGTTCTAAGGAAAATGTACTTCTTGTCTGTAGAGCAAATGGTGATAATGCAAGGACTAAAGGCAGGAGCTGACTTAAGACGGAACTCCCTGATGCTTCCTAGAAAATAGCCATCAAGAAAAGGCTGAACCGTGATGACACAAAATTGCCACACTTTTCCCACTTAGTCAAATCAGAACATCAGTTGCTGACTCTCATAACTGGATCTTATCATCATCATCATCAAGTTTTCTACAGAACCTACTGTACTGCAGTAGCAGCCCATGCTGGTAAGAGATCTTAAGCAGCTGCTAGCGTGGATTTATCCCACGTATGCAGGATCAAAAGGGCATCTTTGGGAGAGAGAAAAATGGCTACTGAATGAATAGGACAACAACAGATTTGCCCTGATAGCCATTGCAAGAGCTCTTGAAAATTTCCTTGTTTCTTGTTTTCAGAAAGGAGCCGATGCTCCCTTTCATTCCCATTTTCTTCACTTCTTCTCTGCCCTCCCACCCTCAGTTTCACCTTCTCTGCCCATTCTTTATTTTCTCTGTTGTCCCTCTCCCTCCCATCCTCTCTCATAAAGCAATTGCCCTTGTTTTTCTCCTTTATTTACTTTCCAGCAAGCGAACGGCGGCAGTGGCGCCTGCTTTGCAGGCTGTAACTCCACTCCCTCACTTCATTTTCTTCCCAGCTCAGGCTCGGCGGTTCCGCCTCAGCGCTGCTCTCCAGAGACTCCCACAGCAAGGAGCAGCCTCGGCTCTCACCTCTCAAACCACAGTAGGTTAAGGGAGAGCACGGGAGGGAGGTGAGCGGCCACTGGAAGGGGAGAAATATATCATACCCGCTGCAGCTCGCCATTTTGAAGGTCATAGCAGAGAAGCCCTCCCCTCTGCCTGCCAACTTGGAGCTGTCACTGGTGTCACAAAGCGAAAGTCTCTGAGTGAGGGACCGATGTTCCCTGCGAGCCACTACTTCCTTAAAATAGGACCAAGAGAATGAGTAAGCTCAGCAAGGAGAAAAAAAAAAATAAGGTGAGAGGAACAGCCAGGCTCTCAGCCAGCACCATGCTGACAGTGAGAACGAGACATGGGAACAGCAGACCAACTACGTGCTAAATTTCTCACTTAAGTGCCTCATGTCCCTAAAGAAACAACGTGGTAAAAGAGAGGACCCTGTCAGCTCAGGTCTTTCCCCTCCCAGAGCCTTTACCCCATTATTTAGACAAAACCTGACCACTCTGACTACAGAGATGCTCACACCGTACAGCCGATACACACCTGGGTGTGTCCATGGCGGCAGCGTATACTCGGCCACCTTTCCTATTTTTGGCATTACCAAGGCACACAGCTACAAGCCAGGCATCGCACAAACAACATATAAAGACAGTCCTTGTTCCAAAGAACATGTAACCAGAACATAAAGCAGGACGCTGCAGAAATACACACAGAGAAGACAGTGCATACCAGCATGATGCATTTTCTGTACAGTGGCTGGTTTTCCCTTCATTAATTCATCCTCGTTATGAACAGTAATCAACTGAAATAACAATAAAACTCACTGGCAATGTGATTATCTCCTCTACTCACAGATTTACTCTTAAAATGATCCTCCCTTGCAAATGGCTTACACAGCTCCTCCATGTAGATACAATACCTACTGCTGTCAGGTATATCCCTACTCGCTCAGGCAATTTCTGATGCCAATTTGTTGTGTTCTGTCGACTTCACTGACAACTGCTGGTGCTCAATATATGGGGGGGGGGGGGCAATGTGCAGGGAACAGTGCCAAATATGTCTTGAGCTGAAGGCCAAAACCACAACATGCCCAAATGCAATCAGTGACTGCTACTGGAAACATTGCCCAAAGTGACCCATCCAAAGCTCCAAGCCAATAGTAGGACCAGTGGTGGGATACATGAGCTCAGTCTCAGCTGCATCTTTACCATCCATGCTGTCTCTGATGCAATGTAACAGGCCGTATGTCCCAGTGAAACTTTCATATCTCATCACTTTGTCAATTTCAGAAGAATGTTTTGGAGCTCAGACCTTGTGAGCTCCTCTATAATTCAAACCTCAGTGATTTCTCACAGGTGGCCGAGCAAGTCCAGAATAATTAACTCCCCAAACTATCACTGATTTCTAGCAAATTTCTGGCATGAAGTAACTCAAACCATTCTTCTGAATCATCATCTCTTCTCAGAGGTTCTTTATCTAGCTGCTGACCAAAAATGCATTGCTCCTCAGCACAAAGACCTGAAAAGATCCCAACAGCAAACCATATACCGGCTAAGCTCATACCCAGCACCAGTTTTAACTAGTTGAGCAGCTCCCCTGGCAAAACTTTGCCCTCAAATGCAGCACTGGAGTCACTTTATCCTAAGGAAGTTAACACAAGAGAGAGATAAGAATGTAAGAAAAGGGGAGAGAAAGAAATGAACAGGGGCAGCCAGGGTTTGCAAGTTATCATGGACAAAGGACAATCTCAAACAAGGAGTAATTCAACTGTGTCGAACATCTTTTCTCCCTAATCAGACAAGAACACCCTCACTGGCTGGGGAGAAGGCACACAGCCAAAAGCAGCTCAGAGATAGCAGAAGGTTAAGACACCAAAGCAGTTAAAACAGCTGCAGGTATTTGGGCATCTTTGGCCGAGTTCATCACATATTATAGAAAGAAAGGTGGCCTTCACAGAACTACAGATCCTCTCTCCATCACTTTGAAACAGTAAATTCCCATCACATTTATCACAAACTTGTCAAAAACTAAACTCCAAAATGCAAGTCTTGAGTACTTCACCTATGTCCTTTCACACTGGTTGGATAAAATCCCCAAACTAGTGAAATCAGAGAAATTTTTATTATTGAGGTCAGTGGAGGTAAGATTTTACTCCTAGCATCTTTAGAAGTTTCTTACTATCCTGTCTATTATCACCTCCCTAAACTCCATGCAAAGTATTCCACCTTCTTTTGTTATCTGTCTATAACTGACATAAACTGCATTTCTTTCTCCTTTTACTCTTGCATAGCACTGACAAGCACACCAGCAGAGCTCTGTGGGCACCTCAGACTAGAGCAGAAAGGGAATGCTTAGGGTAGTGTCACACCGCCAGGAACACACGTACCACTGAACTCAAAACATCAGGAGGAGGTATAAATAAAGACTGACATATGTTGACAGAGATGCAAATAATTGGATTTGCAGAACCTGTACCTGGCCCGTGGCAGATGCTAAATGAATTTTCATCAAGAATTCACCAACATCTCCTGGAAATTAAAAACAAAAGGATGGGGGAAACACGTCATTTATCACCCTTTTGGGCCTGTACCCTGTCAGGCTAGGCACCAGTCAAAGAGGAACAAAAAGATGGTCTTTTCTCCCAGACAGCTTAGACTCTCAGTAATGTTTTGGGGACATCTGGTCTGTTTCTGATAATAGGCACAAAAAAGACTGATCAATCTCCCTGCGACCCACGGAGAGTGGTAACAGGAACCAACCTAGGTCTTCTTACCACTACAGAGAAAATGGAAATTCAAAGGAGTTGAGCAGTTCCTGCCCAAGGGCGCAAAGGAAAGGATGAAGAGACAGGCACGAGCCCTGCAAAGAGAGCCCGCTGCTCTCATGGCTGCCAGACAAGGGCCAGCCTGTTGTGGCAGTAGCTCACTTAGTCTCCCCATGTGCACCGAATTCAGCCCCAGCAGTGGCCAGCCTGGCTTTCCCAGGCACTGCCAGGGGACACAGAGCTGCTGTGCTGCCTCCAGCACCCCCTGCCCCGGGGAGCTCTCACACTGGCTAAAGACTCAGTCCTACTCTGCGTCCACAAACACGGCAGCCCTGCAGGACACAGGCAGCCCTCTGTACACAGTCACGAGTTTCGCACGCGTGCAATACAATCATTAAGTATGTGCCAATTAGATAATCTGATGTCAAAAGCGAGAGTTCAGAGATGAGAGATGCGAAGGATGAATAGGCTGAAGGGACTGATTTATAGAAACATTAATCATGAGGTGTTTTTATTGCTTCTTGCTTAAATTTATCTTGAAAATGGGATTACATAAACCAATAGCAATATTTTTTTCAGGGTACAACTCTGACTTTTGTGTCTGAAATTACAGACCCAAGTTTTCAGAATTGCCCCTGCAGAATTATTACAGCTCCGTGTGCAAAAGACAGTTGGATAGCTTCAAGTGACTTGTGCTAGCAATTACCATGACTATTAGGAGGAACTACTTGCCCACCCTTTACACGAAAATCTGAATATTGACCTAAAAATATTCAGTCATTTTATTCCAAGACAACATCCCCAACCAATTAGTTTCAAGTACAGTCTCCATTAAAGGTACTGAAAGGAATAAAATGTTAGAATTTATAATTTTGTGTTGTAAACTCAGCCTCCTTCAAATGTACCTCTCCATATTGCGTTGGGCAAATTGCAGTTTTTCCTTTTTTTTTTTTTTCTGTGGGTTTCAGATTTGTATCAGTTTAAAGAAACAAAACAAATAGATTTCATTGGTCAGGAGGGTAAATGGTTATCCTTTATTCTCCAAATTTCAACACAAACTGATTTTTTTTTAATAGCAAAGTTTCCGTAGAAATTTATCAGAGTGGGAAAGGGACCTTTTTTGCTTTTCAAATACATCATTGGTTTGAAGAAGCAGCAAAGATAACAACATTTGTGTCAAGCAATGATTTAAACTTTCTGAGCCAAATCTTCATCTATATGTGCTCAATGAAATGAACAACACTGATTTACACAGCAGAGACTTTGGTCCACAGGTTTGATTATCAATAGCAGTTAATCCTCTATTGCCATACGCTAAACTACAGATAAAAGAGCTGGTCTATTGTTAATCCAAGATCCTACAGAGATACGAAGCACTGACGCTACATGGTTGCTTAAAATCAAGCCATTCAACTGCATCTGGCGCATTTACTCTTTCACACTCAACACCTCATGTGACACTAAATGGATCTATGAAACAAGGGCCTGCTCGATTCACTCCTCACACCTCACTGAGCCGAGAAGTAAAACCACAGACGTGGCCAGAGTTGCGCTGGTGTAAATGCAACTCTTGAGGAGAGCAGGGCCTCGTGGCTCTCCCCTCCTTCTCCTTACAGCATGTTAAATTGATCCAGGAAACAGTTCATCTGAAAAAAATACCGACCGACAATTTGTTTTAAACAAACAGTTGCTGGCAGATCCCCCGTCTCCAGCGGCATGCAAGTGTCTCGAAACACAAAAGGCAGGGAAACTGAAATTGAAAATTGATCTCGCTGCGGCCACATAGACTGGAAGAGTGATTTCCTAGCTGTGATTTTAAATAACTCTTTCTTCTCTCCCCCCTCCCTCCTCCCCATACACATTCACATTTCTTCCCCCATGTTCTCCATCTTTTGTCGAACAGGAACAAAGACTTCCACCACCTCTCTCTCTTTCCCCAGCCTTCTCATCAATATTCTATTACCAAAAAGGGCTTTAGCTCCTTTTTTTCCTTTAAATCAATAAGAAGCAAAGCAACGAGAGGGAAAAATTAAAATCCCCAGCAGGAAAAAAAAAGGGTCCTTAAAAAAGCTAATCACTGTTAAACACTGACAGCTCACTGGAGCGTCACATGCAGCTCCTGCTACAGTCTGTTTGGTCCCACACTGTCATAAAGGTAAGCTACCTGAGCCTGCCAGCCAAAGACACCCGAGGCAGGAGAGAAAGCAAAGACAAATAAAGCTTTCAGAATTGATCTTCATGGATGGTTGTCACCTGGACACCACAATCTGGAAGAGTGAGAGTTTGTAATGCCTGGCCTCTGGGTGAAGGTGGCACTGGGGAAGCCCCATGAGTCCCTGCCATTGAGACCTACCTCAGCTCCCAGCTGGAGGCAGGGGCAGCCAAGCATCTTTATATCTTTTCTGCAATGGAAGTGCTCCTGCTCCTCTCCCAGGCCTAACCCTTCCATCCCTGGCACGTCCACACGTGATGCGGACAGGGCTCAGCTGTGCTGCTATATATATATACACACCAAAATGATATATATGGGATATGCCATACCCAACATCTTCAAATGTATTCTCACACACATTACTGAAAAGACCCTGAAATTATTTAGAACAGCAGCATGAGGGGGAAAAGCAAGTTCCCTTCAGATTTCCAGCCCAACTTTGTACGTCCCTAAATGTAGCCAAGCACCAGACAAATACACTGGCCCAAATGCTAAAACTGCTTAACCATCAGCAAAGTAAATTACAAAAACTTTCTCTGACTCCCCCTGGACTGCAGTTTGGCTGCAGTCCTCAAAAGATGTAGCTCAGTTACACCTGTTTCATGAGGAAGGCCACTGACTTAAGAGGAAATGGATATATGAGAAGGTTGATTTCATTCTTTTGATTCTTCTTATTCATATTGCCTTGTAAAACTGCAAAGTTAAAATGGAATAAATATGCTTTTATTTTTACTACTTTATTTTTTTTTCTTAAGGCAAACAAATTCTGTTAGCCAATGCAAAAAACCAAGGAGAGACAGTTGAAGTAATCTGGGTGCGTCTGATGCAAGATTGATGACAAGGAACAGCATTTTTGTTAAGTCATATCCCTGTTCTATTTTTCCTAATGCTTCTTCATGATCAGAGGATCTTTCAAGAGACACAGCTGGACAGAGACACTGCATGGCAGTGGAATGAAACAGCAGAAAACAGTACCACCACAGTCAACAATGCATTTTCTTCAGGAACACCATTTAGAACTAGAAAGTAGAGTCAATTCAAAAATAGGAAACTACTCAGTTTTGACTCAAACCAGTTTTACATCTTTGGGCAGCATACATTGTTCCTCTTCTGCCTGCTAACAAGTTCGAGTTACAGCTCTTACATCATGCACCTGCCCCAGCACAGACTATACCTCCATGCTCTGTCCCAGTGCCCTGCTGTACTGGAGAGCATTGGTCTGCACAGGTTCTTGTCAGAGAGGACGTAAAAGAAACCCCGTCATCTTCTAGGCCTTTGGTTGGCACCTGACTTCCCACATAGCGAAGTACAAAGCAGCTCATAGGGGGCTCCCATATTGCTTTCCAACCTTCACCTACCCATCTGACAGTTACACAAGATTGCTACGGTTCTGTATTCTTACCACAGCAGGAAATACCTGCACACGCTCTGGCAGTAAGCAACAAGCTGAACAGAGAAGTTTCCTGTTCCAGACCACTGTTGGGTTCAATTATATGGAACTTAGTTACTGGGCCTGAAAGTAGCTCATGGTCGCAAGAGCATTCCAGATGCCTTAGAAGGCCTTGAACAGAATAAACACGAAGACAGAAAAAGAAAGATCCCAATTAGAAAAACACAGGCGTGCATTCCACGATAAAGGGAACTTGGCACAAACAACCTCAATTCGGCAGTTTATCTTGACCAATTAGACTGAGACAAGTTTCGCATGCTCTAGTTAATATAGCCAATTATGTCCTATGTTTATGCACGTGTACAGAGTGAGTATAACTGCATCTTATGTTTATACGTGTATACAGTGTCAATATAACCAATCACATTGTATGCTTGTGCGCGTGGACACCAAATGTTTGCATGCAGCAGCCAATCAAAGCTTCTAAGGAACTTAGAGAATTGTATAAGAATGATCAGCTAGGCTCAATAAACTGGCGACTTTAATCATCATATTGGTGTCCTGTTGTCCGGGCCCCGCATGGAATAACCCTAAACCCTACAGACCACCAAAGAGGAGAAAAGCAGCAACAACAGAATTGGGGGAAACATGACATGACAGTCTGTCCGTCTTCAGGAAGATGACCATGAGACAAAACCTGCTCGCTCAAACTAAGATCAATTCCATCATCATTCCCAATCATTGATCACTGAAAACAAACTACAAGCATCCTTAAAATTAGGAAAGACTCTATTTCGTCATTACCTTTTAACAGAGTAAAAATTTTCAGGGGACAAAGGGTGAGTCAAACAGGAGAGCTCTAAAGATAGTGTATGTATCAGCAGGACAAGACTCAGGTGACTCAGGAGAGGCACCCCTCCTTCTGAGAAGGTGCCACAAATCACCTCCACGCAGTGCTAGAGAGCACCGTGATGTTACAGGAGACGGGTTCTGCACTTCTGTTTAAACACAAAGGTCCTCAAGCATTTACAATGAACAAAAGCTTCTTCTCCCTCCATACCACTGTAGTGCACAGTGTGTTCTTTCCACTTGGTGGTGACGGTCTTTCAGGTATGAAAAGATGACTCCTGCATAAATGCCTTGTAAAACACTTTAGAACTGTGTGCACCATAGAGGAATAAATTATTACAATCTTGAATTCTTGCTTTAAAATATGCAGTGAATTTGATAAGTTTACCTGGGACAAGGAGATAAGAAGGGGCACAAGAACCTGGGGGAAATGTACACTTACTTCACCCAGCGTTTCTAAGTCAGATCACCAAAACCAGAACAGTAATGAGTTTAAAACTTTGCCCTATCCCTGTAATGAAGAAATACCCTGATCTTTTCTAATCTCTTGCATTTTCCCCACAACTTCACAGCAATCTGTGATGTGAAAGCTAGGGTTTTCCTCCCAAGCTGCCCCTTTCTCCTGCATTCACGCTCCCCTTTGCTCTCCTGTATGGCTAGCACAAAGCAGGGACTTCCCTTTTCTCTTCTGGCAGCATACAGCAACAGAAATTCCCCACAAACCTTTCAGAAGCAGCTGTACTAACTTCTGTGTTTAGCAGCTGTATTAATCAGAAGGGCAAACGAGGACTCAGGAACCAAAGACTTCTGTTACATTGTGAATTAACAGTTAAAGAAAGTAAAACCAGAAATTATTAGATAAATCTCAGCACAGAAAAAAACCCCCACAGGCTGGAAAAAAAGTCAGGCAATGTTTATCAATGGCGAGGGCTACAGAACTACAGACCAGTGTCCTCAGTTAATGGCTTGTGCCCCTCTCACTTAGGAGATTTCATGCCGTGCAGCAGCCCCACCAGCAGTCAGTCATAGCACACCCTAACTCCCGCCCCAGAGTGCTGCCCTGACAAGTGCCAATGGTCCTCACGAAAGCTGCCTGCAACCGTGCTGACACCTAGGAGGCTCTCAGGAAAACACACTTGGCGGTTTGCTCATGAAACTGCTTTCCGGCAGAGCAAGTTTGGTCTCAAGAGCAGCTTTGAGCCCACATTTAGGAGAATAAGAATATATTCAGAAATGGCTCCCCCCAAAATACAGTGTAAGGAACAGTCAGGCACGGGCAGAGCGTATGAATTTGATAGGGGAGAAGATCCACCAGACCAAATCCTTCTGGATCCACAGTAACAGGAATACAGCTCTATGATAACAACCCATAGCATGCAGCTCAGCACACAAACACCTGTAGATTAGTTAGCAGTGGGCAGTCCACCCAGGATCTCCAGAAATACCAATCTGGGAGTAGTATGTGTGACCCAGCCTATGCAGGAGAACAGAAATAGGAGTCCCAAGCTGCAACAGGAATCCCAAGCTGACAGGCCAGCTCCACAAGCAGAGCCCCAAGAGCAAGCCAGCAAGGAACACTCAAAGCTTGTAAATAACAATATGCAGAAAATAAATGAACAACCTGACACATTCAGAAGGAAAAACATTTGTAGCAGGAAACAGAATTTCACCCTACAATTCCCAAAAAGCAAATGTAGGGGAAGAAAACTGTTGTCTAAAGGAGAAGGACTGAAGGGAGCAGAACACCTTAAGGGTTCCTTCATTTCACATAACTTTGTTTTTAACTTCTCTTTTGTGAAGCCAAAATAAGGTCCATCTCCCTATTCCACTGAAAGAAAAACAGAGATTCGGATGATCTTGTCTGTGATGGGGTGGAAGGTGCCAAGCAATGGTGTGTTGGCTATATTTTTCCTACTGCACAAGGATCCATCAAACTAGTCAGATGAAAGGAGGTGTCCAAAGGCCCAGAAACCAATTGCACCAAGATGAAAGGCCCAGAATTCAGCACTCATCTCCCTGAGTCTCCAAACCTCACAGGAAAGCAAGAGAAAAAAAAAGGGGGCCAGTAACCATGGGTAACCACTCTCAGGTTAATCTCAGATGGGGAGGGGAAAACGCTTCTCAAGATTAATAGCTAAAGTACTCGGGGATTAGAGATTAGGAGGAGAATCCTGTTTGCTAGGATTAAGAGGGCTGGGTTCACATGAAAACCTCAACCAGCGAATTGCCTCCAGCAAAACACTGGGTTTTATTATTATAATTATTATTTTATTCTCCTCCAAAAAATGAAAAACATCAGCAGGAGGGCAGCAAAATCCATCAAAGGTTTAGAAAATAAAATCTCTGAGGAAAGGTTAAGGGAATGCAGTCAAGATAGAAATCAGATATTAAAAACAAAAATCAACCCATGTTATTAGTAACATGGCAGATTATAAAGAATAAGAGATTTAAAAAAAATATATAATCAACTTCACTTTCCAGAATCCATGTTGTGTGGTCTATTTCTTTGCCCTTGGCTCAGCTGGAGGCAGGTGAGCTGCAAGAATGGCAAAACTCACCCCTTTTGCACGTAGGGAAAGTACAGTTTGAACACCTGATGGCTGGTATTTTCCAGAGTGCTCACTAAGAGCTTCATTTCGACATTCACTCTTGGTTGCTTGTCATTGACACATGATTAAGGCACCTACTGAAAGTGTACAGGAGGGAACAGAAAAAGAATGGGACTACACTGCATCAGAAGGGGCTAATAGAGAGGGAAGAGATATTAGTCCAAAGTATTAAAGCAGGCATTCAAAATTTTGGTTAAGCAGCTTGCCTGAGATCATTTTCAGGTCTAGGAAGGAGCTCGGAACAAACCTGGATCCACCACAGCAAAACTGTCTGAACTAGGCCCTACTTCACTTCACTACATCCTTGTGCAAGTAAATGTGCAGTCTGGGAGAGGATTATTTATTTTTTTTAAATACCCACAGAAAGGCATTTTAGAAGACAAATATCAAGTATTCCTATTCCTCTTCCCACTTTATTCACAAGCCAGAAGCAGCTGGGCTAGCTCAACAGACCTGCCAGCCAGCATATCACCCACCAGCACATGAGGTCAGCAAGGCCACAACACTGACCTGTTAGCAAGGACCACACTACTGAGTGCCATGCTACTGGCAAACATATTCCTCCCTGGCAGCCTAGTGCCACAGGCCCTCCACATAACCAGATCCTCTTTGTAGGCCTGTGTCAAAAATGCCTCATCATGAGACTTAGCATCGGTCTTCTCAAGCACTGAGGGAGAACTGGGAAATCTGATTACTTGAGCATATTTGGCCTTTCAGGTAGACAAGAGCTGGGAAATTGCCATAGCAATGCACAAAAGAACTTCCTAACATGAAAGCCCAGGAGGTTGCAGGTAATAATGCCATTTCCAACAAAAGCCATAAAGAGAGACAAGGGTTGTGACAGGAAGGAAAATGGAGCAGGTATTCTTAAACACAGATGTTCTTGGCTGTTTGCGAGGGACATTTAGCTGCAATACAGACTAGGATGGTCCTCAACCTCCTTTAACAGGGAGCTGCAAAACCATCTGCATACCTGCCCCTCGCACCACTTGCACAGGCATAGAGGAAAAACTGGCTCCACCTTTTACTGAGCAAGGTCTCAAGGAGGAAGCTTTTTCTGTTGCAGGCGATTTGGAAATTTTATTAAACTGGCTGTGTACAAAAAAAAAAAAAAAAAAAAAATAAATACAACCCTTGCTTTGTGTGATGCCAGATGGTGTCACTGCCAGACTTCTGAGCACCACCAGCAAGGGACTCCCAAGGGAGCAATGCTCAGGAGGCTGGGGCACCATCCAGGCCAAGAAATCACACAGTTTCCTATCATTTATTCCTCTGAATGAACCCTGGTCCTTTGGGGCTCCCAAGGCTGGTACAGCAGCAGGTGGAGATCAAGCTGGTTCATGGGGAAAGGAAAGCGCAAGCACAGCACAGGTGGACTGAATTTGCACACATAGATAGAACTTCATTAACATATTGGAAGCACCACTGCCTCCTCCCACCTCGCCTGCAGCTGTGTCTCTCCTCCTTTTCCCCTGCTATTCTTGGAAACTAGATGACTCACCTTCCTAATGAAACCAAGTCTAGTTGGCTCTGGGCCCTGACCCTGGTTTTGTACAGCAAAGGCTAGGAGCTGGAATTTGCTTGAACCCTTTTGCTCCGCACTCGGGTAAGCCAGCCACATCTGCGCAGGACAATGGCAACACCACTTGCCCAGCACCAGCAGCATTTCTGTGTGAGCAAGGAATGCTAACACCGAGTTTCAGAGGGGCTGTGTATCAGGTTCACAGGCTACCTGCTTGCTTCCCACTGAGTAACAGACACTCAAGGGTAACAGAAGGTCTAGGAAGGAGAAAAGTGAAGAGGAACCTGTAGCGCAATAAAGTAGAAAGAAAAAGCCAACGTGTGATGCATACATAAATGACCAAGGCACACAAAAGCCCCTCCCAGTATCGATCTATGGCAACTCCTATCTCAAACACTCTAATTCTGGACACCATAACTTAAGGGGTAAGAAAGAAAAATGCTGGGAAAAATCAGGAAATTGCAGGAATAAGGAATTAGTAAGTATTAAGAATCAGATAGCTTAAAAACAAAACAAAAAAGCAAACAGTGAAGTTGAGATGTGATGGATGTGTACATTTGCAGGGAAAAGGAACATTGAACCAGAAAGGCTGCGCTCCATTGCTACAGGGAGAAACAAAACAATTAGCTGCTTAAAAACTTCAGTTTACCAACATCATGATACTCCCTTGCAAATAACCCCCCACTCTCCTCTCAGTCTTTCACACCTATTTCTGTCCCATCCCTACAGGCACAGTCTCCCTGCTGCCACACACTGCCACTGAGTCGTTTCCCTTACCCCATACAGCAATACTCAGCCCTACCTGTGCCCCTTTCCTTGCTTCACACACTCATTCCCCTCTTTCCTTGCAATACGGATCTCCAGTACAGGTTAGAAATTAAGCTCTCCATTACAGGAGTCTACTTTTCCCATAAAAATACCCTTTTTAAAAAGCCAAAATTGACTCTGTGCTCTGCTGTACAGGTGCCGACAGCCAAAACAGCTTCTGCTCCCCTTCAGCCACCAGAACAGGGAGAACATAGGACCACCTGATCCAGGCTAAAGATCCCCTGTTGGAGACTAATGGCTTCAAAGATGAAGACTGGGGTCTTCAATAAGGAATATGAGATTTAATATAAAGATGCGTTAGGGCTATGGAGAAAATGTTCCACAGACAGGAGGCCATCTCACAGCTCAGATTAAACTGAAAAACTGATGCTGGAGAGTGGTGTGAATGGTATTATGCTCTCATTTAATAACACAAGCACACATTGCTATGATGCCATCACTCACTAGCATGAAGATGCTAATCACCACCAAAACCTGTATGTTGCCGTTGCCCACTGGCATGGTAGTGACAGACAAAGCACCAGCACACACAGCGCAGCAGTGAAGGTACATTCACTGGCAAAGGTACATCAGTCCTAATGTAGCCTTGTGCTATAAAAACACACAGAAATTTTACTGTGAACGGAGAGCTGCCCTGTCCACCATAATCACATCATTTGGCAAGAGTAGGAAAGCTAGGAAAATGAGAATCAGCTCCTGACAAGAATAAACAAAGCATAAAAGAAAAATACCAAAAACCCCTTCCTTCAATTGAAATCACTTAAAGAGAAAAAGCAGTAGACGGCAGAGCTCAATGTGTTTGGCTGAGAAGAAAGTTATTTACAGCGAGGTCTGGCCTCTCACTGCCACCATGTAATTCCAGGCAATTGTGCTTTCAAATAGATCTTTTTGGAGAAAATCAACAGTGGCTTTGCTTTCAATCTAGTGGAAAATGAAGTCCTGCAAATGTGTTACATAAAGCCGCAGCAGAAAGAGCGCCGTGCACGTGGGCACGTGCTGTCAGGTGGAGGTCGATGGGCTTAGTACTAAACTCTGCCAGGCCCTCTCCACATTCCCGAGCTTTCACATCACACACACACCGGATTTCCTGTAACTAATGATGCATATCAGATACTGTGGCAGTGACAAGCTTCCACAGGCTGAGTCCTACTGCCTACATCAGTCCTGTCTCTCCAGGTCCAAGGAGAAGTGCCGTCTCCAAGGCTTGACAAAGCTGTAAGCCTCCTGAGCAAGGCCCTCAGGCATGGAGTGTACAAACAGTCTTGTGAGGCATATATACCTGCCTCCAAAGGATTGTCCCAAAATTCACCACTGCCTATACCCCACAGAATTATGCCCCACAGGCACCTTCAGTCAACATGTATGCCCAAGTGTCTACAAGGCTGTTTCCCAACCCTGCAGTGACCAGTACTGCCCTGATCAGTGTATCTGTTGCTCTCCACTTCTATAGAAATCCTGTCCCACTAGTGCCTTGTCATTCAAAAGCAAGACACCCGCTGTTGAATGTTTTATGCCATTGACAGCATACAGAATCTTGTAGAAAATCACCTTTAAACAGTTAATCCAAACATTCAAGCTTAGAAAAACTTTAGGAGGGTGACTACTGAAAGCAAAAATATTATTCAATGCCTATGTATGACTTCATGCAGAGAGGTCTAATGGCTGCATCATTATCAGAGGTCAACAACATGGGACTACAAAGGTAGTGCAGCCAGACTCCACATACCCTGTCACCCCAAGCTGCTACTGGGCTTCACCCTCTCCCCCAAGCCCACATGCCAACATATACACACGAGTGTATATACGCACACATACAGCCCCAGCACCAGCACCCAGCATCCATTTCAGACAAAGGCCAAGGAAAAATATAATTTCAGGCAGCTTCCCCAGGGCAAGTGAGAGGGATGGAAAGTAGAAGGTAAAGCTAGGCTTTGAACCACCTCAAACTAGCTCAGATACCATTGCATTGTGAACAAGCAAAAGGAAAAGGTTAATTCCCACTGCACATTCCAGCAGGAAGAATTGTTAACTAACATTTTCTTTGGTTTAGGACATTGAAAAATGACAAGAGACAAACCTGGAGCTAGTAACTCTAAAACAAGTTAAGATTAAGACAGACATGAACAATCCTTCTTATTGTTTCAGGAATACTGGAGCATAGGTTTGGAAGCTTTCACCCAGGTCACCGAGTCCAGGTTCTGCAGTGCATCCAACTGTACATTTCAACAAGTGTGTAGCTCAGGCTTCCCAGGACACCTATTCCACTCATGCCCAAACATCCCAGAACACTTCCGACACCTTACAGCAAACCGCTTCCAGAAAACTGCAGCCTGTCACTGTAATAGGCAAGAACAGCAAAGACTGAGGACACCACCACTGCTGCACCCATCTCAGGCAGGGAGTATGTTAGAGAAGCCTCCTATAATCATCTGAAACAAACCATGCCCGTTTCCACAGTGGAAGGTGACTAAAAAAAAGAAAGCCCAACAATCTGAGCAGAAGAAATTGAATTGTCTCTCCCCAAATTTGGTAATTGCTTTAATCTTGATATTGTGAAGGGGACATGAAATCAAGAATCTGGGATAATGCAATGAAAATGGGAGCACCGATAGGCCTGGTGCAGCCTATGGGCTATCTCTAACTGAATCTAATCTGCACTGCTCCAGAGAAAGATGAAAAATTAACAGCCGGGAGCCCATTTGCACAAAGGTGGAAAACATTCCCTGTCCTCCCTAGGCAACTGGACCAGCAAAGCCCCTTTATAGGCTCGAGCATAGACCTACTGACTGCAAAGCACTAGAAACCCTTTTCACTGCTCAGTGCTGACACAGGTCTCCACAAACTGCAAAGCACCCACAGCCAGCAACATCTGTCCACTGGTTATTCCTGCTGCAGTGTAGAAGACAAAATAATTCAACACAATGGAGTAAATGCAAAAGGAGTTTCAAGGGGCAGCAAATATTGTAACTTCTGCTAAGGAAGTAGAGATTAAATAAAATTTTTAAAAAGTATCAGCAATTTGCACCATCAATTCAGACTTGCTGGCTGTTTCAACACCATGTAACACGGTCAGCTAAGACTTCACAGAAACAGCAGGGAGGAGAATTCAGGATCTTCTCCAAAAGTACATACCTCTGCCACCCACACATCAGAGGAAGCACCACTATTTTTTAATGATTTTTTTTTAGCTCTGTAAAAGATTTAAGACTTGATGTACATAACCTAGCTTTTCTGACAGCCTCCGCTAGAGGACTTCTCTTCCCGGGAGTCATTAAATGCACCATTAATCAGATTACAAAGGGATAGGTGTTTCAAAGGAAGCCCTCTTCTTCCACCCCGAGCCTCCTGCAGGAGGGAAATGGTACCGAAACAAACAGTGATACACCCTACCCGTGCATTTATCCTCCCTGAACATGAAAAGCTTTAGTTCGTTAATTGACACACACCCTGCATTTTGCGTGATTTACCAAAACCACCATCAGCGTAACAGAGGGAAGCTGACACTATGTAATGAACGAGACGTAAGCCCTTTCTGGAGCAGCGCTGGGAAAGTGTGTCAGGCCCCTCAGACAGCAACAGCTCTGCCGGGCACTTGCTTGTGCAGATTTCTGATCCGCTCCTGCCCCCTCCTCTCGCTGCCCCCCAGGAGATGATTTCTTTTCACAGCATTGCTGCTAGTAGAGCACTGCCATCCTCCAGCCCCAGGCGCCTCACTGTCAGGCTCTTAACCCCCAGCACTCTGAAACAAGGGAGCCCAAACAGCACAGGCCTCAGGGGAAGAGCCTGCGGCTTTATCTCCTGAGCCACACCACCTCCTGAAGCCTGTGCAGAAATGAGATAACATCCTCCTGCATCTGAAGGGTGCCCTTTTAATCTTATGACTAAATATCCTCGAAATTATTATTCAGAGAAAGGATTTTAAGATAAATTAATTTAAAACACAATTTATGGCCATAGACTGAACCACTACATCACTGGGCACACAGGGAAGCGCTGTTCCATCTTGGTGCCTTGTTCCTCTCCTAAACAAAGACCCAGTGACTCTCCTCACATGGTAACGTGCTTCTTAGGACATCGCACACCGCTATTTCTAGAAGCAAAGTGTATAGATATGTAATTAAGTATCTAATGCAGCATTATGGACAGAGGACCAAAATTCTGTCCTAGATAGTGATAAAGCCATGACGTTTACAGCATTCAGAAGATCCACACGATCGATTTGGTACGCCAAGAAACATGAGCGTGCAATAACACAACTGAAAACAAGCAAGAGTAGCAATGAACAGAGGACCTTTTTTAAGAAGTTGCTGCTAAGTGGGCTCAGGGAGGCATTACACTCAAGGCTAAAAATCAAATCACAAGCACTGTCCCTGCAGTCCCCTGTCTGGCTCCTCCTTCTCTGAAGGAAACATCCAGCAATACTGCCCGGATGTTGCATTTGCATTTTATTCAGCGTCTGATCCAAGCCCCAGATAATCACCATACTTTGTGTTTTTATGGAAAGCTTAAAACCTTAATGGCCTGAATCATCAGAGCATTACTTCACTCTGATGCTAGCATAAGTCTAATGCTTTTAGCAGTTGCACTGGTGGAAAATCAGTGATGTGATTGCAAAACTGAATGGCCTAAGTGTCTTATACAACTGTCATCGGTGTTCTAGGGGAAAGGATACAGAAACAGAAAGATGCAGGAAAAACCTCTCTCAAGATGCACTGCAACTTATAGAGGTGTGAACAAACCCCCCCAGGTCTCTGGACTCCAAGTCACATCTACTAGATCTATTAAAAAAAAATTCCCCCTCCTCAAGGCTCTCCAAAATAACCACCCAAAGGAGTTGCTTGCTTTACCTTTCCCACTACCACTGCTACCACCTGACCCATCTGGAAAACAGTCTCTCACTGCCTCAACACTGGCACCCACTTTGGATATTGATTGGATTCATACTGGAGACAAAAACCCCTGGCACAATAGAGAAAAAAAATCTCCCCACCCCACACTACCAGTGCAGCGAAGACACAACTAGCGATCTCACCCTGCTGCTTCCATTGTTGTAAGATACCTGGGTATGTATCATGCTCTTTTACACTGAACAACTAAACAAGGTCCAGGCTCACAGTAAACTATGCTCATAATAGTACGTAAGCAGCATTTCTGCTGAAGCCATCTGCTTATTTTGCTTATTTCTGGCTGCACATATCCCTAAGCCCCGGCTGTGACAGAAGGTCACGGTGCAAGGTACTTGCTTTTCACATTTTCTTTTCTTCAGGAGGCAGGCTAGAAAGCTTTTTGTGTGATACTTTAGCCTGCCAGTGTGGTGAGGACAAGGAGGGGTCACTTCACTTGGCAAGAATAGTTTTGGATCCTGTAAGTCTGCCAGATAACACATGGACAGGAAGAAGAGAGATTCTCAAATAAGCATTTAGATCAAAAGGTGCAGAAACAACCATGGAAAAGATCACTCAGCTCCAGTTTCCAAGCAGAGGACTCTATCCTCACAAATACTTGCTATACTACTACCTTGTCAAGACTCAATTTAGAAAGCAATAGCAATGGGATTTCTCTCTCTTCCCTCGGAAAAGTTTATCAAAGTGCAAAAATTTTGGTAAAGTGAAAAATTTTCTTTCAAGTTCTCCTCTGCATAATTTCACTTAGGAATGGATGCAGAATCCCTCTAAACCCTCTAAAGAAATGAAATAATAGCTATTGTGGAGAAGTTTCTATTTTTCATATGCTTGTAGCTCTCGAGGGAAAAATTGCTTTTGAGTAATCATCCAATGTGGGTTTTTTAAGTATAAAATGAGTGAAAACATTTTTGGATGTTTTTTTAACACAAGAATGAGGCACAACTCTTAAACAGAATCCACGTACCTATGAATATTTACAAAATATATGCCACCACTCCGTTTAGTCACTAGAGCATGCATATGTCAGGCTGTCTTGAGCTCATGTTATCTTTGGTAACAGTGGTAACAGTGCACTGTTTTAAAAGTCCTAACCTGAAACAGTCATATAGCATCCACCTTCTCATACAATAAACCATGAGATAAAGGCAGAGCAGTGTTGTTGAGAGCCTTTAGTATCCACATAACTGAAACTTTTATCAGAAGCGAGAACAGGCAACTTAGAAATGCATGATCCAAGTTTCCTCTAAAACAAAGTACAAAGGAAAATGGGGAAAAAGAGCCCCAACATAATGTTAATTATTGTCAAGATTTTAATCACACCCAAGCAAAGGATTTCAAAATTATGACTCTTCCTGCAACCACATCTTGATCTCAATGCTAAGATGTTATTTTTTTCACAACGTTGTTGGGTGCACCTACCATATATCATCCTATTCTCAATTTTTATCTTACATTTATTCCTTCTGCAGAGTAAATATCATCCTGGAAATAAAGTACAGTGCTTCTTTATGGCTGAAGTAACTGTTTGCAAGGAGGAAAAGAAGATTTGTCTCATCTGTGGAAAAGTTTCAACAGCAGAGAGTCTAGCCAGCCTATTTCTATAAATGGCAAATGACTGGTAATGTCCCCTACCCTTGACAAATGCTTTCAGAAATCCATTTCCTGCAGAAACAAATCATAGCAATAATCAAAGGACTTCTCTCACTTTCTTTGCAAACTCCTTAGGATTCATTCCCCAATTTGGGGTTGGAAGCAAGACTTTTTTTTTTTTTTGGTCAAAAGTCATCTTAGAACATGGCCAGCTGAGATGGCCACAGAGCAGATAGTCAGGAATACAGAAGATATCCTTCCTCAGAGCTTATCCAAACCATGACACTTCTCAGTGCTTTAAATTATCACAAAAAAACCCAAAGTTATTTTTGCTCACACTCATAACATTTCTTATAACCAACAGATTAGAAGAACTCTACACCCATAGAAGAAGAGAGTTCACTTTAAAGAGCCATTGCTTATTTATAAAACCCTAAATATAACTCTGGTATTGTAACCACATTTCAGTTCAAATAATAATGGTTTAGCTACAACAGATTTTTCTGTAACATGGCAAACATATATATGTTTTTTCTTCTTTATTACATGTAGTAAGCTATATAAAATGAACCTCAAACTAATACACGCAATTGATTACACTGATTCCTCTCCATGGATTGCAAGGTTTGTTGAGTACTTTGAATAGGTAGATGACATAAGTTGCAAATCATTTGTTTAATGCAGCCATGATTTGCACCTTCCTGCCCTCCATATTTCCTCTCAGACTGCTCTGCATACTACATTACATTAGACCTTGCAACATATTTATGAAATATGACATCTTGTTGTCATGACTCCCATGTTACATGCAGGAGTCAAGTGACTTGCCTGAGACTGCAGGCTGCACCAGCAGAACTGCTTTTGCAACTGAAGAATGCCTACATCAGTGGCTTCTGCAGAACCTACGTACGTTTCTTTCTAGGTTGCTGGGGTTTTTAGTATTTCTACATCATGCATCAGCAGGCAGATAAACTGAATGCTCGAGATTTTACCTCTTACAAGCAAGTGAACTGGAATGACTTAGCTAGGGCCACTGCTTCAAGAGCCAAATTCCCACCGAGGTCAGTGGGGCCAGAATTTCACCTCTGATTATATTGGGTCTGGCTGAGCTATAGTTAAATTCTCCCCATAGTAGCCCTCATAGTGCCGTGCTTTGTATTGGTAGCTAGAAAAGTTGTTGATAACACACCAGTGTTTTGGCTACTGCTGAGCAGTACTTGCACAGCATCAAGGCTGTCTCTCCAGCATTCCCCCTGCCTCACCCTGCAGGGGCTGGGTAAGATCCTGGGAGGGGACACAGCCAGGACAGCTGACCCAAACTGACCAAAAGGGTATGCCATACCATATGACATCTGCTCAGCAATAAAAGTTGAGAGAAAGGAGAAGGGGGTGGGTGGGGTGGCATTCATTATTAAAATATTTATCTTTCAGAGCAACCACTACATGTATTGAAGCCCTACTTCCTGGGAAGTGGCTGGACATTGCCTGCTGATGGGAAGTAGAGAATAAATCTTTTGTTTTCATTTGCTTCCACACGTGGCTTTTGCTTTATTAAACTGCCTTTACCTTGACCCATGAGGTTTTTTCCATCTTATTTTCTCCACCCCCTCACCTGTCCTGCTGAGGACAGGAATGATAGAGCAGCTTGGCAGGCACCTGACATCCAGCCAAGGTCAACCCACCACACTGATAGAGAAAGTTACATGAGCTATTTATCATTATATTTGATACACCAAATAGGCACCATACAAAGGAGCTGTTAATATAGATGGTTTACATTACCACAAACAACCTTAATTGGTTTGCTTCATCCTTCCTCATCATTTATTTTGCACTTTCCTGCATATTCATGAATCTTGTTGTTCATTATAAGGTACTGGGGGTATGGGACTCCACCTCTGCTTCTCTCTCTCTCTATGGTAAGCAGTGGCACAGGACCAGCCTTTACAGGGCTTTCTGGCCATTGGTGGAATACTATTTAAGGCAACTGTGGAATAGATGCACATGTTGACACCGACTTCTGGAAGCGTCACACACACAGCACTTCAATTGCAACTTGGGACAAAAGTTCTTCCTATAAATAAAAATCAGGCAGTCCAGTTAAACTCAGTGTGTATTCTTTACATTCTGCATGAAGTGGCAGGTTTGTGAGAGCAGGTTACAATGATCTGGATCTCATGATTCTGTAGCTAAGTTCCACCGGCCAGCCAGCAATCTGATTATGTAAGATCATTTGGGTCACATCATGGCTCAACAGTCAGGTTATTTCACAATCCCATATAAAAGTAAGATGACAGGACAGAAGAGGAAGACTGAAGGGAAGACGGGAGGAATGCAGGAGATGCACACTGACAAAGGGCTGATTACATAGGCTCCCACACGAGAATGATCCAAAACAAACTCCAAGGCAGCTTCCTGCATCCTGGCTGGTGGTATCTCTCCCCCAGATAAGCAACTGTGAGGCTGTCTCCCCTGAGAAACCCTGACAACTTCATCAACCACAGGTAAGGGAGCCCTGGAGGTTAACCTTGAAAGGTCCCTGTTGGAGTCTGCACATATGACACTGCTGCCCATTTGCTATTCCTTAGGAGAGTAAAATGTGTCTATGCAAACCCATGTTTGTTGCCATTACAGATCCAATTTAAACAAGCCCTGTCAGTTTGAGGATGGAAGAAGTCCCAGAAACCTCCTGGCAACTTGTTTGCTGTCTTTCCATATGTTAATAGAATATGCAGATTAGGGATTATTGCATTTTAACATTATAGAAAAAACAATTGGATCCTGAGCATGGCACAGGTGCCGCAGGAATGCCAGTTTTTATTACAAGAGGAATGAAATAGAACAAACTGGAGACCCCATCACAGGCAGGTACTGCTTTAAAGAAGATTATCTGACAAGCTTCTGGTTGAGTGCTGCTGCTGGATCTGACTGAATTACCATGTGATTGGCAGAGATGTTTAGCACGTCTCAAAAATAAAGCTGCAGTCGCCATCAAAGTTCAGAAAAATGCAGTTCCTCCTAGTGAAATCTGAAAAAGTTGCTGATGAAGGATTTTTGTTTCATCTTGAATTTTTCTTTTTAAACACTAAACTACAAATGTGCCATATGCACCAGACTGAAAGATACTAATTTGGGAGCCACTATCAATGTTCTAGAGTAGAAGTCTGATGAGCCAGAGAGGACAGGGTGGCTTCAAATACAGACTCTCCATGGGACCATAGGCCAATTGCTCATCCCTCAAGCTTCAGCTATAAATCTCAACACCACTTCAGTGGTTCCAAATCATTAACAAATCTCTCCTCATAAACAGTTAGTCAGTGGGAACCTCTCCCTCTGAAGACCATCTGCATTAGATCTTTCTACCAACTACCATACTTGCCAGATTTATATGCAACAAATGCCATCTCTTTTTGGTCTTCTAGGTTTTGTTGTTGACTGAATTTAGACACAGATTATTTCTCCCATTCGAGTTACACAGACTTAAGTGAAACACAGGGTAACACTTAGAACAGAACAGGAAAATGCCTTGCTTCATCCAATTCCTTTCAAAACAGTGCTGGAAATACTGGCTACAGCTACAGATGTTAACATTGTTCTTGGATGGGTAACCTCCAGAGCTCAGGTTTCTGTATAAAGAGCTGAAAACTTCTAGATATGTTTCCCCTCTGAATCAGCAATAAAGCAATACCTTTGCATGGAAATACCCTGTTGCAGTAAGCAAACAGAGTAACCTGGTATCAGTCAGTTCTCTAACCTTAGCCTGTATTGATTGCAATTACTAGAGGCTGCAGTGTCACTGGAGAGGACACCCCTGTAACAGACAAAAAGTGAGGGCTTTCCCAAAGCGTTTTTTAAAGATCTCATGAGCAAAGTTAGTTCAGATATCCTGGCTGCTTTCCAACATCAGTAATTATTTCCTTTGAAGTTTCAATCAGATGGGAAATTTTTCTTTATTCCTGCCTTTAACTGCAGAAGTTGAATTAGTGTGCTGTTAAATGACAAAACATCAGTTGCAAGCTAAATAAATCCTCCTGTCCACACAATTCTGAAAGCACTTTGGGATCCTTCAATATGAAGGATGCTTAAGAACAATTGTGGTGTGTCCATTAAAGCATAGTTGCAATGAGTACTGCAATCTTTTCATTTATTCAATAATACATTTATTTCTTCCCTGGAGCTGATTCTTCCCTTGTGCCAGGGCTGGTCTCTGATTTCCTTCCTCAGTGTAGCAGCAAGATAAAAGCGCCCTTGGTGCTCAGCTCCCAGGCACACAAGTTGTCTAAGGATCAGACTTTAACATTTTAGCATTTGGTTCAATGGTCTATCTTTGTAACGTCTGCTTAACTGGTGGAGTCCCGAGACTGTTCTCCCCTAGTTCAGCTCTAGAAGTCACTTATTTCTTTTAACATCTCGGGGGTCTATAGAGCAATTCTCCGGTCTCCACTGGTGAGCAGAGGTTAATCTAATAGCTATGACACAGTAATAAGTTGTTAACCAACATAAAACAAAAGAAAATAGCATTATCACACCCACCTTATTTCAACACAAGAAAGAACTCAGAAGCGTAAAGGAGTCCAAATACAGCAGTGGAGGGAAATTTTTTCTCCTCATTTAATCTGTACAATAGCAACCTCCTTCCCAATCCTTTCCTCAGAGCTTCATAATATGGTAATTTTTCTGGGCTTTCTTCCCTCCTGGTCCTTAACCTCAGATTCCCACAAATGGCACTTTCACAGAGGACACCTCTCATTTTGGGCACACCTTGCAGCAGCATGCACCCTACCCTGCAAAGGAGATGCACAGGGAGCCAGAAGAGTCCTGCAGTGAGAGAAGCACGTCCCAGGCACAGATTGTAGGCATGAAAGGAGTCACTGATATTTGTACTAGACAAGGTGCACTGCTCTCCAATACAGCCTGTTGCACAGGCTGTGAGACACCTAAGAAAACCATGTATGTCAGAGCCAGCTGCCACATAGACCAGTGACCTGTCACCTGCTGCAGGAGGGACTGCAGACTTCACTCACATGCATCATGGCTGTGCCTGGCCTCAGCAGTGCCACTCCACTCTGCAAGTTTCTGGTCTGAAGGGCATTGAACACCAAGAAAGGAAGTTACACTGAGTATAAGGGAATGACACTTGAAGCCCAAGATAAGTACTTCAGGATATTGGCAATCCAACCTTCATCAGTACTACAACACAAGCATTGCTGCAGGGAAGAGTCACTACAAAGTGGTGGTTGCAGGGAGGTTGCGGGGTTTTTTTTATTATTTCCCCCTCTCTTACTGGTCTCTCATTCATCCTCTTATAACCCACTGAATATATCATCCTTTCCTTGGAAAAAGTCCTCTCTGTCCATAAAAATTTTGCAAGAGACAGGGAAACTGCTGGGCAGCTTTGTGTGTGGAAGGTGGGCACAATATTACCCCCACTTTTAAATGCGCAAAACACTTCAACCTCACAGAAAGCAGCAGATTTTGCCTGTGTAGGCAAGCACTAGTAATGGCCTAACCACTATGGCATCACAATCACCAAAAAAAAAAAAAAAAAATCAGTGAAGACCTGCCATGTTGATAAGCTCTTTCTGTCCCATTCACTCAAATGCCAGGAGATCTGCTGGGGTACTCCAAACAGATGGGCTGTGTTCCTAAAGGGCACATAGGCAACAGCACATCTCCTGGTTCCCCAGGAGGCACCAACCCTGCTTCCTGACAAGGAGCCTTGCCTAAGAAGCATGACAGACTGGTTGGTGCGAGTGCCATTGAAGTACCTGGCAGAGTTCACATAGCCACCCTCAGTCAATGCTTAGCCAAGCTGCACATACTTAGCCATTTAAACTTGTCTCATCAGTTGCTCCATCTGGTCCCCCAGGCAGTGTAATGAAAGGCTCCCATCTTGACTTTATTTTGCAAGCATTGCATTGGCATGACACCTCATTCTTGGGAAACACAAGGCCTTTAAGAACCTACAGGATGGGTACACCTAGGCAGCAGTCCCAGGCTTAGGTACAGATATCTATGTGCCATCAAGCTGCACCAAGGCAACCAAAACCAAGCACATATATTAGTGACTACTGGAAAATGGTAATTCAGCAATAAAATACAACATTGTCACTTCTAATACATATTTTAAGTGATTTAAAAGTGTTGGAGCGTGACTCACCCTGCTATCTGAATTCCATACACAGGGAAATGGGAAATGAGTGTTAGTGGTGGGGGGAAAGAGGGGCTAAATCATCCCCCCTGACAGCTCCTGAACAATGTTTTGCCTGGTTGAGCTACTGATGCCTCAGAAGGTGGTCTAGATGCCTCATTCCTTAACATATAGCTTAAACTTACACAAATTTTGCTAGTTGGCTACCATGAAAGTAGCATCCAAACTTCAGTTCCCTCTCTCCAATCTTGCATTCTCTTGCATGAGACTCTCACAAACGCAGAACTGAATGGGCAGCTAGCCCACCTCTGCAAAACATGCTCTGGCTCCATGCATGTGCACATGGGCAGATGATCACAATATGCAGCTGTTTATTCTTTACCTGGGTTCTTCCTGGTGTGACATTACCAGGCATAGCTACTGCATGCACTGGAATACAGTAGTGAGAGTCCTAAGTTATCTCTGAACAGAATGGGACTTCTGCACGGCACAGCATGACATCTTGTGGAGATACCAAGCTGAGACTGGAAATAGATTGCAGCATTGCTGTAGTCTTCCACCTGAGCTAAATCTGTTTTGAACTCAGTTGGCTGGCTCTTTGGAGGGGCAATGTTCCATGGATGTAGCTTACATTGCCTTCAGGTCCTCAACTAGTTCGTTCACTGTTTGTTCCTCTATCTGACCCTTGCCCCCTGACATGACATACACATTCACTGAGTCAACTGATGCTCTCAACAGAGCAGCACCCATTTGCTTCTCATCCTACCTGAGCACTGGAGTCAACACTGACTTGTAAATTAAGAATGGTATGGGTAATTCAGTGGAGCACTTCACACAACCACTAGACCCATGCAAATACTCAGAGAAAACTTATTTGACCACTTATCCGATACCGTCAGTACCAGCTCCTCTGGCCAGCTCCCATTGGCTTTGCTGGTTATTTCATCCCAGTTTCAGATGGACTAAGCAACCAACTCCTTAGTAACATAACAGGTGTCATGGCTTGCAAAGGGATTTTTGGTATTTAAATACGTATTGCTGTACTCAGTCTCATATTATTACATCTCATTACATTCTTCCAAGCCTTCAGCAACTTCACGGAAACATCTTTTTGTAGTATTTAGAATTTCCTTAAAAGGTCTCCCACAAATAGTCCCCTTCTTTGCCCACAGTATCTAGCAGCTCCATATCCTCTGGAGATCTGGCTAAGAGAAGCCAATTCCTGGAGGAGTATAATATATACCCTCTCTATTCATATCTCTTCTCCCAGAAAGAGGATATGGCTCACTTGTAAATTTCTGGGCTGAAATCCACTGGAAGACAGTCAAAACAGATTTCTCATTGTTGCCACTGTAAATAAGAAACTGGCAGTAGCACATAAAGGACCCAACTGAACTAATGATGCTGTCTTCTCCCCACAGACCATGCCACAGGGAGACAGAAAAAAAGGAAAAGGCAACACATTCAGTCTCCCAGCCAGGTCATAACCCAATTCATCTCACGAGTGGTTAAGATGAACCAAGTTTGGATAGCCACAGAGAGACGAACACTCGATCCCAAACCTCCACATCAGCTCTAAAACTCAAATTTTGCCTAGCTGTACAGAGCGTTCGCATCCTTGCTGCTCAGAGATGGAACAGCAGAGGAAGACTGTTCCTCCTTGTAGCAGGTGCCTCTTTGCATTAGCTGTAGCAGATTTCAGTCCCTACAGGAATACAGCTTCCTCCCTCCCCATTGGGAGGATTAACACTTGTGCTCTCTACAAGCAACTGCTTGTCTTGCAACTCTAAAATAAGCACCTTTGAGGTGCCTACAGGATATACATTGCCTCTGGTTCCCTGCACTCTTGTCAAGCTCTTGGGGTGATGCAAGCTGTCAGCCACACGATCCCAGAGCAGAGCAGGGAGCAATGCCAGTGCTCTCCATGGCGAGAGCAGGCTTGCTGTAATTGGCTCTAAAAGCAAATTCCACTGGGTCCAGGGAAGGGCAGGCACAGGCACGTGTCTGTGCATACTCACACAGAGGATCTCTTATTCCTTTCGGCTTCTCCTGTCCAACTTACTGACCTCCTGCAGTATTAATGAATTCCTCTGTCACCTCCTTGCTCTGACATCTGCTCAGGAGAACGGATGAGTAAGCAGGTAATCCAATTGGGCAGGAGCAAAGCAATGAGCCAATTCTCCTGCACAACTGTGTTACCCTACTGCTCTTTGGCACTGCCTGTCCCTAAAGGCCCAGTACTCCAAGAAAAGCTTTCGGGCTTCCTGCCTTGAGGATGGCTGAAGAGACCTCCACCTCCAACTTACCTTATTGCTTCTGTAAGTATGACATAAAAGGCCAACTTTTGTCATTTTTCAAGATTTCAACATTGAGAAAGCAAAAATGAAACCTCTATTTTCTTCATCTCCTCCTCACTTTCTGTAAAGCAAATCAACATAAAAAATTGCTCTCTCCCCACAGCACATCAGACCAGACAGATCAAAAAAGCTTATAGACAGAAGAAACAAACCAGATCCAAATCAAACACTTCCAGGAAAACAAATTCACATACTCTTTAGAAAGTTAAAACAGGTCATAATATTAGATGGTTGGGAATTGAGGACAGAAAATTTCCATAAGGTTAATCCAGTTCATGTCAGGGCTAGGACAGGATTGGTCCATACAAGTTACTGACCAGCGCTTTTCTCTAGGCTTGATTTTAAAGGCATCAAACAACTGAACTTTTGTCAGTTCCCTTCCAAGATGCATTTGCATTCAATCAGTTTAACAATTAAGACCATTCTCACTGATATTCAGATGAATTCTTCTTTGTCCAGACACTCCTGTTACCAATACTTCACTTGCAGTTGCAACAACAAAACAATTTTCTTCTCCGGTTTATGCACTTTTTAGGATGCCTGTTTGCCTGTCCCTGTTTTACAGGCTTTCAGTGGAGCACTTCATTGTAGGAAGAGCAGAGATGATCTCTCCCACCTCCGCCATCTCCCATTCATACCTTATCACTAAAGGATCTGCTAAAAATGAATGCTCAAGAGTTTCAAGGAAAAAAAGCAAGAATGCAGACAGCCGTTTTTGTTCACTATGGGAATGTGTTCATCTCTGCTTGGCTCAAAATAGTATCTGACAAGAGTGAATCACACAAGTTCTGAAAAACTCACAAGAAACAAGCAAAGAAATCTATAGCTGCCTTCCTCAATCTCACTCCCTGCCTGCCTTCTTATTGACTTCGGCTGCCTGCATCGACAATTTGTAGCTACCTGTCTGCCTTCTCCTCCTTAAAGGTAACTACCAAAATAAGAGAGGAATGGGGAGAAGGTGAAGCAGTGAATTACCGTGAGGACCTCCAGCACTGCTTCTTGCTGGGAGGGATAAAGAGGGGTCAATGAGGAAATACACAGCACAAAATTCTCTTGCTTTCATGAGAAGCCACTGAGCTAACTCAATATGAATAAAAACCATAGAATAGATTTTACCTCACTTATCTAAATGCCTAAAACATCCCAAAATACCTTCATCAGTCCAGCCCTGAGGAAAAGAGGGGGAAAGAAGAAGAGAAAAAAAATAAAAAATACACCCAGAAAACAGCAAGACCCAGGATCAAGTCCTGAAGCTGATGCCCTCCCTAATCCTGAAATGGAGGAGACAACATTGCATAGCCTGTGTACCCAGGATACCACTAACCACCAGGGGTTGAGTATGGAAGGAAGAAGATAATATCTACCTTCAGAGGAGATTAATCTCCATTCTTCTGTTAACTTAAGCTTTCAACAACTTTTTATCCACTACTCTTCTTGCTCAAGTCTTCCCTCTATTCCCCTAATGTAGGAGTTATACCTACTGACACTCTTTTATACGTAACTAAACACACCAACCCAGAGATGAGATTAGTTGCATTTTTATGAACAGGGGGTCCAAGGACTGAAAGCAAGCAATACACAAAAACACATTGGAAAGGCTATACCCATGTAATTCCAAGCCACAAAAGGGCTGGTTTGAATTTAGCTCCCATTTCTTTTCAAGTCAAAGAGAAAAGATATATCTATGTTCTCTCCAAGCGCTTGACTTTTTTTCCCCCCTCTATCCTTTTCCTTCCCCTGGCCCTTTGTATTTTCTGTTTCTTTAAACCTCCCTTCTTGTGGATGATCCTATGTTGCTGAAGAGCCATACTTGATCTGAGAAGGAAAACAGAGAAAAGCATCACCTTTTGTGTGTATATACACATATACGTGTGTTTAAATATACACATACATCTTTCTCCACACAAGTGCGTGTATGAAAACCCACCACACTTGAGAACTCATCAAGGAATTACTAGTTATTTTTTACATATACCTACATAAATATACACACACTCACACCCCCTTCCATATTGATTTCGTATTGATCACAATGAGAATGAAAAAACAGCAGGAGGGAGCAGCTAGGACCACAGTCTTCTCAGGACCATAGCTGTAGCCACAGGGGAGGTACCACGCATTACGCACACAGACAGCCCTAGTGCCTTACTGAAGCACACAACACTTCCAGCCCTCTATATGCCTATGAGTTTCTGCTTGGTGGAAATCAAACCACATGGAGAGAAGGGCTGGCCTCAGCCCAGCACGCAGTCAGCAAGCACCCCATGGTCACATCCAGACCTGAAAGCTGGAAAGTGCTTCCAGGTTTAGAGTTTAAATGTTATCTGTAACTAGTTTTTCTACAAGCAGTGAGAAAAATAAACAAAAACCTGGGTTTCAAAATAAGGATACCTTTGCTACAGGAAGACCTACCGTAATGAGAAGCCTTCCTACAGAATATGGTGCTAATTCCATTGCTTGAGTCACCCGAGATAGGATCAGCAAGCCCCCTTACAGGCTAGGCATAAACTGGGTGAATGGCAAGCTCAGCTTTACTAAGTGTCTTCTGTTAATATCTACAGAGGTATGAAGCATCTGTCTTCCCCCAAGCAGCACAGTGGAGGGAGGAATCTTTTTTGCATAGAAAACCATCTTGAGCAACACACTGTAATCAAATGAAGTCAATGAGTCATACCACAACACCAAGAAGAATCAGACACGTGGTTACTTTTTCCTACGATGACCTTGATTCCATTCATGTAAGAGCAAACGTTCCTAGAAGTCGAAAGCCTGGATATGGGGGAGGGAGAAGAAATAAACCACACAGGACTTACTGATTTGGTACACTGGCACACACTTTCACTCATCCAGTCCTCCAGAATCCAAATCAATTTAAGGCCAGAACAAGACACCAGTCTTATCTCACAAACTAACACACCCAACAAGCATCTCCTTTGCTGTGCACACTGAAAGTGCACTCCTGCAGCATCCACCCAGAGGCACCAGTTAGTAAAGCTGTTTTTATATATCAGCCAGACAATTGCTTAACAAAAATCTTAGCAGTAGGGAAACTTGAGACAAGAAGACTAAGTCACTTGGAGGGAAACCCAAAGTAACCAAAACAAAAAAGGCAGTTCCTCACTTTCTAAATGCAAGTGCAACAGACAGACTGATCCCAGAGCTTTGACAGGCTATGGACTAGTGCTCTGGAAAAGGAAATAGCAGTGGGAGGATTCAGCAGCAGCCAAAGAGGTGGTCAAACCAGCAGATAATAAACCAGTTACGAGCAAGCTTTTAAATCAAGTACTTGATAGAACATATAATTACAGGAAGCTTCAAGCCAAAGCTCTCAAGAGTCACCTAATTCACATGATGGATGGAAGATAACATCCCTCTTCCCAGTCCAACGCCTTGCCCACTGAATGGCAATAACTTTCCTCTGAGCAATGTTCCTAGGTCAGTTCTGCTGGTCATCCACAAATGTCATTCTCAGCCAGATGTCAGCCTGGGGTCTGATACTGTGGAAAAAAACCTCAGCAAGGAGCTTGCAAAATAACCAATAAACCAAAGAGCCCATTCAACACCTATGTGCACACATACACACACAATCCATTTCTTAAGAGGCAAAAATCATTAGATGATAATTTTGTGACCACAGAGCTGCTTTGGGCCTTGTTTTAAATTGGACTCCCTAACTCTAAGAGCTTATAAACCATACCCTAATTCCTCATAGCCAGCCAGGTGCTTAAACAAGGGTCAGGCTGGAATGTAAAAAGCTGCATATCTCTGTCACCAGCACCCCAGAGCTGTTCAGTTCCATCAGACAAGAGCTGGACTGAAGTCAGTTTGAGCCCTGAAAGTGAAAGGGCTTGCATTTGATTCACAGTTTTCTTGTTACTGTAACCATAACACTTTCCTTTCTCTCTTTAAAATATTTTACATGAAACAGCATAACATGGTCTCTACCTCCCATCCTTACAATTTCTCTACTCCTTTGATCTAGGCAGGAGAAAGTAGGATAATTATATTTTTATTTCAGACAGAAAAATCTCCATTTCTAATCAAGAATGGCTCCTTTAAAGAAAGGCAGCTGGATAATGGTTGGAAAGCAAAGTGGAAGGAGACAGACATGGTGGCCATAACCCCACAAATCCACTGCCACCATATTATGTTTGATTTTCAGAACAGAATACTTTGCCTGAAAATTGCTTTTTTTTTTTTCCTCTTTCTTTTGCTTCTCTTCTATTTCTTATAATTTTAGCATAGGAAAGAAGAAAAAGTTAATTTTAAATTTTGCTTCCAAAATTATTCTGAATTATTGATCCATCACTTCTTATGCTCCTCTCGGATAATTAAGGGTATATGGGCAATATAAATGTCACAATTCTGTAGTTTCTTAAATTCTACATCTTGAAAGTCTCTCTAGATTTGAAGATGCAATTACAGGGCTGCATACTAACAAGACAGGGAAAGAAATCTAAAAAAGAGCGGATATCAGGAGATATTTTCATTGCACAAGGGAAGTTTGTGTGATGCAGGAAAATTGTTTCACATAAAACAGAGATCTTGTTTGGCTTTTGCTCATACAATGGCCAGATTACATGAAAGCTCTGCAGCTGTTCTGTTACTTAGAGAAAGCAATAGCTGAGAATTTCAAAACAAAAAACACAGGACCCTAAAATGAATTATTGAAGGAATGGGAAGCCATGAAGTTATTTGTCCAAACATAGGGTTTGACAGTGTTTTGTGTTGTGCCAGCAATATGCTGCAGGTTGACCTCCTGATGGCTACGGAAAAGCTAGTCCCAGACTTCTGCATACTTCGAGGCTTGGCAAGTCAGGCCTTGGCATCTCAGAGACTGCACCGATGTAGATGATGTATCAGAAAAGGAAGGACCAAATTGTAACAGTCATGGACTTTGTGGCAAAGATGGCAGCAACAAGATGTGGATGAAGGGGATAAGAAATTGCATGGCATTACACGTAATAGTCTGTTACCAAGACCTGGCTGCCTATCCCATACTGGCTTCTTTCCTGCTTCTGTTTGTTTTACCATTGACAAGCATGTGAAGCAGGATCTTCACTTGTCCGTCACCAGTAAAAGTGGGAGTTGCATCCTGACCAATACCAAAAGAAAAGAGCTGGGTGGTTTCCATCAGAAAGAGAAAGACAAGAGGAGCATAGCCACACCTCCATCCACACAGCATACATCCCATCCCTAGATTCATCCTATGGGTGTCAGGTTTATTTCCAGTTCCCACTGTCAGCTCCTTATTTGTGGATCAACTTCTCATTCCGGCTGTGTACAGCACTGAGCCCTCATCCATGCTTGACACCTTCAGCTACACCTGCAATACTAAACAATATTTCTGCCAAAATGCCTGGTTCTTAACAAAAAAAAAAAAAAATCTTTCAAGTTCTCCTGTGCTAGCAGCAGTAGGAGCATGAAGGTCACAGCAGAACCAACACAGTGGGCACTGGCTAGACAAGCCAGAGGCAGCAAAGCAGGACAACCCTAGCACTCCTTTACAACAGCACTCACACCATTACCAGTTTATTTGTGTTAGGAATACTTTGAATGTGTTGGTGGGTCAGATGTAAGAGCAGGAAATATTATTCCTATATGACTGTAGATGGGTTCCTTTCCCTGCCCACCCCACACCTTATCAATTCAAATGGCAAGAGTATTCATTTGTGAAGCCAAGCAGAAAAAGAGATAAGCAAGCAATTTATCTGCTAAAAGCACTGTCTTGATGATGAAAGGAACTGCCCAAATTCAACACATAATTGATAACAATTTTTGCAATTGAAAAGCATTCACCCTATCCCTAATGTTTTAGCTTGTCCAAAAACATCCACCAAAAAAAATCCAGGGTTCACATAGCACTTGAGAACTCCATAGATGATGCACTGTACAGCTACATACTCTTAATTTAAAAGATTTCAGTGAGCTGTCTACATACCCCAAGAAGGTCCTCAGTCTAAGACAGACCAAAATCAAACAGTCTCAGGTCATAAAATGTTTATGTTAGAAAGTTGCGTAACAGGAAGTGCCAGATCCATGAACCAACAAACATAAGAAATCTGTAACACTGAGAATAACAGCTCTGACTGAAAATTCACTCATAATATGCTGTAGTTTTTACCACTAAGGTGGGAAATCTCTCAGATCACCGCATACCACTAATAGGTCAGGGCACATCTTTTCTTGCTAATCTTGCCTGTTGGATTATTTGGATACAGGAAGAACTACATTCTCTAAAGATTTTTTGCTGTGTGTCATAAGAGCCCAGCCCAAAGCCTACTGAAATTAATGATGGTAGCGGGCACTGAATTATATGTATATTCACTTAAACAAAACAGTCCTAAATCAAATCTTGCCTTGGTCTTCACAGTACTTGAATGCATCATGGTCTAAGTTACACAACTTTAAATATATTCCTTTCTAAAGGAAATTAAATAAAAATTCAGAGTAATTTAACTTACCTATATACTTCAGAACAAAATTTAAACCCCAAGAAAACTTCAAAATAAATACACTGCTTTCTAATAAGAAAATTCTAAATACAACTGCACTAAAAATATGATTTATCATGTCACAGAAGTTTTAAGAAGAAATTCTTTTTTCAGAAAGAGCCCACACATACAGATGACACAACAACTGTTCTGTGCTATTTATTTTGATACAAAAACCACTCTTTTGTGCTGTTCAAATATTTTCTAAGTGTCACAGACTTCTGAACTGACACTAAGCAAGTCCAAAGAAACTGAGAAGGAGCAAACTATGCTTTGGCAACTGAGTAGAACACGATAACATCTCTTGGCAGTGAGGAGACAGGGCGGCAATTTCAGATTGTGGGATATGCCTCTTCAGAGCCGGTCTTTCTGCTAAAGTGGTCAGCGGTGGGAAGGCAAACAGTGCTGACCACTGAACTGAATCAGTTTAAGTTCAGCCATTGGTCACATGAGCCAGACAGTCCCATTCTTCTGAAAATGGCTCTTTCAGCCAGGCTGCAGGCACAGGCAGGCATCATTTTGTTGGTTCTTTTCAGGTAGTGTTTTTAAGGTCACCATCTCTAACAGAAGATCTAGAAAAACATCAGCTAAATTTTCAGCTGGTGGAATCAATGCACACTGAGTTATACCAATTCACATAAGATGAGGAGCAAGGCAGTTTTGCTAGTGCAAGAGCACAAATTCTGCATTCAAGGTATGGGACACACAATCTCTACACTGCTGTTCTGATATGTTCTACCTCTCCACAGTGGTAGCTGCCTTTTCGACCCAACAGCCAGCATATGAAGCTTTCAGTCTGGTCCGGCTGGCAGGATGGTTAGAGGTCCTACTCAAGCTCTAAACCCAAACCAACTGAATTTCAATGGGATGAAAGTCCCTCAAAATCACTCAGATTTAGGCAGTCACCAACATTTTTTCCCAGTTCTTTTTGTGAGCCAGGACAGGGAGACAAGGGTTCCCATAAATGAGGTGGTTTTCCTCTAGCACAGAGCCTCCAAAGTCTTACTGCTTCTATGGGCAACAGCATTACCAGCACAACAAAATACCCTTTGCATGCTTTTCAGTGTGGCCACTTCCATCTGAGCACAGAACACATACCCTCCATTTCTAGGTTTTACATAAGCTGTGGCCTGCTAGGAACCTAATAACTGTGTGTTTTCAGTTTTGTTTGCTTTTAATCCTGATGGAATTTTCTGGTCATGGCTCATAAAGTTCTTTAAAAGCATGCGAAGTAAAATATGCCACAGTCTCAGTGTGTTGTTATGGCAACTGGAATATTCAAAGTTACCAGGAACTAAATATCTATTTGTTAACTTACAGTGCTATTATTTTTGACTGGAATGTGACTGAATTCTCTTCTATTCAACTCACTCATTTTTTCTTTTTGATCCCAAAACAACCAAGATGGGGAAGAGGGTTGTCTGCACACTTCTTTACCACAAAGAACTGTACAAACCTTCCCTGTCCAAGGATAATTAGGGTAGGATTGTAGGCATCCAAGGCCATTGTCCTGGTTTCAGCTGGGATGTAGTTAACTGTCTTCCTAGTAGCTGGTACAGTGCTATGTTTTGAGTTCAGTATGTGAAGAATGTTGATAACACTGATGTTTTCAGTTGTTGCTCAGTAGTGTTTAGACTAGAGTCAAGGATTTTTCAGCTTCTCATGCCCAGCCAGGGCACCTGACCCAAACTGGCCAACAGTGTATTCCATACCACGTGATGTCCCATCTAGTTTAGGAACTGGGAAGTGGGGGGGCAGGGATTCGCCGCTCGGGGACTGGCTGGGTGTCGGTCGGCGGGTGGTGAGCAATTGCCCTGAGCATCGTTTGTACATTTCAATCCTTTTATTACTACTGTTGTCATTTTATTAGTGTTATCATTATCATTATTAGTTTCTTCTTTTCTGTTCTATTAAATCGTTCTTATCTCAACCCAGGAGTTTTACTTCTTTTCCTGATTTTCTCCCCCATCCCACTGGATGGGGGGGGAGTGAGTGAGCGGCTGCATGGTGCTTAGTTGCTGGCTGGCGTTAAACCACGACAGCCATCAACATCCCCAATTCTGTTGGTCACAAGACCTTCCCTCTTGGAGTAACAGAAGCAGATCAAAATGCATGTAGCAGCCAAAGCAAAGTAAAAGGAGTTAAGATTTCTGTGCTCCGCTCCAAACTCTGTCATAGTTATTTAGTTAGAGCAGGCAAGTCACTAAGCCCAATATTTAAATTTTTACTGCTTTCAAATGGCTTCATTTTCTATTTCTGATTTGAACCATATTAGCCCTGAAGCTTAGAGATATTAATTATCCACATGATCCAGCAACCGAGGCTAGAAGTGTGATTGCTCAGTCACTGCACCAAACACTCCCAAAAAAGCTCCATTGATCATGTCACAATTAAAATGCAGGTTTGCAGCTACTTTTGACTTCTGTCTTTAATCCCCCCATGCTTCCGATTCCCACCTCCAGAAGGGCCAGTGACACCCACAGTCCTAGTTGTACTCATTGAATTGCATTTCCTTAAAGGGGTGGAAGAGCCAAGAATCTTCCTCTCTTCTTCATACACTAAACTATAATCCAGGGCTAAGAAAACTAGTTCAGATTAATTCCTATGTGACAAGGCCTACCCCTACTCACTCTAAATCACTATTCTAATTAAAGTGAAACAAACCATAACTATACACAATTGTAATATCATTCAGCTTTCCAGTTAATAAATATAGAATTACTCCTGCTTTTGTTTTATTTCTGTCCCCGCTTCACTGTTTTCTCTGCTGCAAAATGCAGTGCATCTTTCCATGCATTTGTTGCAGTGTCTTCTTTATTCTCTCACCTTACCACTTCATTTCTCTTTTTTCACTTCTAAATCTATCCCTAGCCACTTCACTAAACCTCTCTTTATGCCAGCTTTTCCTACTTGCTTATACTCAACCATCATTCCCTGCAACCTCATGCCTCACTCAAAGCCTGAGAAGTTTACCAAGACTCTATGACTAGGAAACTAAATTTCAATTCAGTGCTGTGATGGAAATGTAAGACCAGATTAAAAAAGAAAGGAAAGAATGCTTAGATTTGTACAAGACTTTCCTGAGAATCTGTCCAAGAAGCTCTCAAACATACTTCTCAGAAGATTTCCATGCCCGTTTTCCTGGCCCAAGAACACCACACTTAAATCAAGTTAAAGATCCCAAACTCTCTGAACTTCAGCCATGATTGAATTACAAGTGGCTGGAAGAAGGCAGATGCTCAGGGAAGTCCTTCCAGCTCTACAGGTCCCTGCTGCAATGCTTCTGTAGCTGTCACCACTTTAAAAGTTTTCACTACTTAATTCCATTTCATTCAGAAATAACAAAACAACCAAAAAAAGCAAACCCAAACTTTAAATGCAGGCATATTTCAAAAATCTATTGAGTTTTGTTAAGCTACAAACATTAAGCAACAAGCATTATCCTAGCTCTATAGGCTGCCAATCTTGATATTATCGAGGACAGCTAGCTTGCTTTCTTTAGTTTTTCACGTAGGCAGTTCAATACAGGCAGGTAGCCCATTCCTTTCTCTTATCACTCCTATTCAGCCAGTTCTGCCAGAGTTGGGGACTAACTCATTTTCAGATTCCCTGCACATTCTTTCTCCCATTCTCTTGCACTGCAATTCTTTCAAAACTGGATTGCCAAATGAATGGTATTTATCTTGAATGATCTTCCAAGAGGAAGCACAATGTAGGCTCCTTCTCCATTAACTATTCTTGCTGTCTTATTCTGTGCATTAAAAGGTAACCAAATAATTCTGTCCCTCTCTGAAAAGAGAAGTTCACTGCTGAATTTCAAATTCGGGTGATACACAGTCTGCTCACACACACCTTTCAGAGAGGCAACATTTCTAGAAAACATAAGTAACTCCTTGTCTGCTTTCCCTTCATGTTGATTACCCATGACTACTGGGCTTTGAGTCCTCAACTACTACAAATCCCACTGAGGAAACAATCAAGTCTTTACTAGGGAGAATTTTGCTGCTGCTTGTCCAAGATTGTGACCCATGTCAGTTCTAGAAAGACCACAAAATAGACTGGAAGGAAAGTATTATCAACAAGATATCTAGGGGTAGGTTGAAATGAACAGAAACCAAGTATTTCTATAGCAACTGAACTATACTCTGGGAATTTATTCCAGAGATCTAGTTACACAATGGCAATTTATGGACAACATGCTAAACACTTGGCTATAATTATATCTAATGGCAGAGAGTCACACAGGTTGTATAGTTACTGTGCTTGTAAACAAAGAGATAATAGCTTGGAACAAAGAATAAAAAACAACAAAAACTAGGAGTTAGACTGATACACACCATATTCATTTCATTCAGGATGCAAGTTATATCTAGACTTGTCTTTCTGGAGCTGAAATGGCACCAGGCTGCCATCATAACAATCTATCTAGTACAAGAAAACCAAAAGCTAAGCTTAGGCAAGAGGATTGTTTAAGTGCAAGCACACTGCATACAACAGATCTGGTCAGTGGTAAGTCAGGAAAATCAGTGGTACCAAGCCACTCCTACCTGAACAGGAACACTCATTGCCACCGTACAGAGGACACATTTACAAGTAAGTTTCCTGTAAGTGTTGTGTACAGACATGGGTCATGAGAGAGAGAGAGAGAGAGGCATTTCTGCAAGAACAGCAGCAAGAACAGCAGCAGAGCAGGACACCACCAAGCTCAAGGATTGACCCTCAGAAACATTTCACCCCACAACAAAAGGGCCACTACTGCAGCAACTATATAGCACTAGCCAGAGTAAACAGAAGCAGGGAAAAACTGTTTCCAGTGGAGCCCCCTCCTTAGAGCAGCTGCTTCCAGTTGATTAGAAGAGTTACATGTTTAGTATCACTTCTTTTAACATGGGAGCTAGACCAGTCTTTCCCTCCATATCCATGACCTTGCTTCCCACTAACCAGCAGCCAGGAGGAAACAATGGGAGATCCAGGGACAAACTTGGGATTAGACCTTTCTGTTCCTCAAGCAAGCCCTCTCAGCCATCAGTGTGCATAAAAGAGCAGTAAGAGACGGGCAAAAAGCAGCTGCTGCCTCCCATTAAATGAGCAGCAAAGGCCAGTGATGCATTCAATGTGCTTTCAGTCCCCGTAGCAGTAAATAAGATCTTCTCAATAGTTTCCCTGGGAGACTGCATATGTACAGATAGATGTTCAAGTACTACTAACAGCATGAGGGCCAAACACACTGATGGCAGGGAAGAACAATTGAAGCTGCTGTGAGTAAGGCAAATGCAGCTCATTTCTCCTCCCACCCTAACTGTGTCCAGCTCAGACAGATCTCTTCTACTCTAGGTAGGCTCAAACAATAAGACAGATGCTCAAGTAGGTAGGAAATTCAGTCCTAGGACTATACAATTCAGAAGGCAGTTATGTATTCTCACCCTTTTTATCACATAGTTGCCAACTCACCTGGCCCACATCCAATACCATAAAATAAGTTGGTTTATTATAGTCAGATTCTTAGAGAGCAGGTCTCCATAGCAATACACCAGCAATATTATTGGTTCCTTACTACCACTATATTCTTTTCTTACATATATCACAGTAAGTCTTAGAGCTGTCCACAATAATCTCCATCTAACTAGACGGAGGTGCAGTATAAACACAAAAGTGACATCTACCATCTCTCTAGTTTGCCATCTAAAGGGGAAGAATTCACAAGAGTTAGAGATAAGCAGCTTACAGTCATATAGCAAACTGGTAACAAAATAAAAGCTTCAGTTCCCTAGTTCTTACCTTGTTTCATGACTTAGTAGATAACTAGAGCAGCAAGGAAAGGGTTCAGGACTCAAGATATCTTACCCCATGTACACAAGATAGAAAATATGAGTATAACTGACGTAGCCTAACAACACTTCTTGGCCTCAAACTTAAATCCAACCTGGAATCTAAATCATTAAAAAAAAAAAAAAAAAGCTTGACAGGTACTCTGTCTGTGGACTTCTGTGCTCCTAATCTTTTGCTTGAGATCTGTGCTGGGGTCCCAAACCTAGAAATACGCAGAGAATCAGTGCAGGCAACCACTTGTACTCTAGGAAACTCTTCAGACCAAAATCTCAAAACATCCTGTACAGCCCTTTCGGGAAGGGAGCAGATAAGTCCTCCAGAGCACCTCCCTCACTCTAGCCTGGGCATTACAACAGTCTGTAATGCTACTTGTAGCTCCAAAACCTTGCAGATTACCACCTTCACTTGGCTCAGGACAGCCTTATAGGTCTCAACCCTAAATGCTGCCTTCCGTGAATCACAGCTCCAACCTCATCCCAGGAAATCCTCAAGATGACAATTTTAACAGTAAACCAAGAATTCCTGTAGATCCTAACTCAGTATCAGGGAGCACTGCAGGAAAGCCATTCCCTAAGGGATAGGAACTGAGGGGAATAACACAACCAGCAAGACAAGAACCTTACTGGCTAGAGCCTGTCCCACGGTACACAAGCAAGACAGACCTGGAGATGGCAGCCACATCCAACCAGAAGTCCAGATCATAAGGCAGTACCATGGTGATGAGGCAGTTCCATAGACAGATTGGGAAGTCAATCCATAAATCAGAGCTAGGATGAGGCCTGGCAATTGCCAGGCACAGCCATCATGATGAGGCTGGGCCAAAAATCAAGTCAGGTAATCAAAGCCAGGAAATAAGTCTGCAGGTTGAGGTCCAGACACAGGACTCCATGGCTAGGCGCTAGCATAGCTGTAGATAAGCTAAAGATCAATAACCCCTCCCCAACACAGCTCATACAATGACTGAAAGCTGAGGGCTGAGCTTAAATAGAGATCCTGGCTCACAGGTGTGGGCCCCAGGTGAGGCTCATCAGGGCTATTAAGGCTTATTAGTGCTCTCAGAGCCCTGACACACTGATACACCTGCAGTTCCCACTCTTAAGAAGTCTAAAAGGCAAAACAAAAAACCAAACCCCTAGTGCCAGTGTCCAATCCCAACAGGCCCCTACAAGCTCCAACCCTCATCTTAGTCTGGGAGAACCCCTTGAATGCCTGTGTAATCTTAGCAAAGCAACTTATAAACCCCAAACCTAACCTTAGTATAGAATGCCCTAAAAGTCCTGACTGTGGTTGCCCTCCCATATCAGCCAAAATGAAGACAATCCCCTTTCACAGCTCCAGTAGCACCCCCTCAGTGATGTGTGCCTGCTCCAAACAGTATGGGTCAGTCACCAGTTGTCTTAAGCCCTGCCTCGCAGCAAGAGTCAGCCTAGGCAGCACATGACCGAGCTATTATACCATTTTTTTCAGGATGCTGGGACAAACCAATACAAGTTGGGTCACCTGGCATTCTTAACCAGGCATACCTCTATTCTGGACTCTCAATCCTCACCTAAGATATTTTCTACAGCTTTCACTGTAGGCGCAGAAACCTCTGTAATGAACAGTGCTTTGCCATCTGAAAAGAACCTCCCCAGATTCCTGTGCCGAGTGTAACAGAGTGCAGCAGCTGTAACTCCTTCAGTACACACTAGCAGTTCCAACCTTTTAGAAATCACTTGCAACAAATATGACAAGCACATAGGGAAGGCAGGGGAAAACTACCGGATAATCTTACAGGCTGACATTTCATTTTCTCCAATAGTAAACAAGGCATATGTAATATCTGTAGAGTTTGGACATCAGCCTGCACTCTTAGCAATAGGGGTGGAACTTGTGCTCCTCACAGGAGGGAAAGGATGGGATCAGCAGGGGACAGAGGCTACACTTCTGATCAGGTCTAGACAGAGAGGTTACAATCCATCTCCAGTTCAGTTCATCACAGACTGGTTACCAGTGCCTAATTCCCATAAAAATAATAAAAATAACATAATAATAAAAAAAGTTGAATTCCAAGGTCAGAGTAATGATGGACAAGTTACAATGGTGAGAGTAAACATAAGCCTTGACAGAAATATAACTGAGTGCTATATCAATAGTCTCAGCAGCTCGGGCAGGGTGAAATCTTCCTGTCTGTGAATGTAATGCTTTTTTATTCACCCAGCCAGAGTCACACCCCAAAAAGTTAACATTACATCTTAAAAATGGAACATGTCACCTTCCAGAAAACCTTGCACTTTCCCAGTCCCCTGGAAGCTATGAGTTAAGCGTTCCTCAGTCACTCACCTCAGAAATAAAGACCCCATCCAGGGAGCTGAAATATGTGGGTTATGCACTGAGAAAATACATTAACATCTTTATTGGCTGCTCCATCCGACCGAGTCTTTTCCCATAAAGACAACAGTCCCCATGACACTAATTTCCGCCTTTGAGCTGAGTGTTTTGTAAAAGTCTGTGGTTATCAAAGCAGCACCGAAGTGGAGCCACAGATGTGTGGAGCCAAGCTTGCCCCCGGTCATACTGCCAGGGCAAGCTGGCCCCCATGCCCATGCTAGGAGCCCTCACATGGCCCGGCTGCTACACTGGCACCTCTGGCAGGACCTCCCTGCAACAGCCCCGCTCCATCAAAGCCCACTTTCTGCCTCTTACCCAAAATAAGGCCATTCATCTCCCTCTTCTTGGAACAAATTTCAAACACGTTCTTCCGTAGCAAGGTCTCACACCACAACAAGCACCATGACAGGGGTTTATCACATGTCCAGAACTGAAACCTAATCTGAGCCAAAGACAGACAGGGCTCCCCTAACTTGGGATTTGAGGGATAGGTATGAGAGGCATTAATTTACAGCTTTTTCTGATTGGGAGCTTATTTTTACGGACATTCTCTTCTAGTTTTTAGTTAAACAACAAAGGAAGATAAAGGAAGATGGAGAAGGCTGACAAGCAGATGAGGAAGATTGTACCTCAGAAGCTAAAGCCAAATGAAAGTATATTACACACCCACAAGCAACAGCATCAGTGTATGCCCACATCTTTCCACTGCGTGCTGTCCCACGTTTACATGTTGTCCTGGGCAAGAGAATACTCCTAAGCAGTGCTGCTGGGAGGAAAGCTACATTTTACAGTGCCGGTCATTTCCGCAGTCAGGTTTTGTCTCGCAGGAATGAAGGTGGTGGCCCGTGGGCAATCATTTTCTCCAGATTTCTCACATTTCTTACATAGTTTTTGAATAAAGCCATCACCCACAGCAAAAGCTGTTGTTTCCACCCCTCTTGCCTGGCACATAGAAATACAAAATGGTGCATTTGTACTGCAGGTTTTTTGGTCTAAGAATCTCCCTCCACAAGGGTCACTATCAGCTTCACCTTGCAGTGACTCTTGACCAGAGCATGGATCTGGAAATGCCTTTGCCTCTATGAAGCCACCACCTCAAATTGCCTTCTGTCGTTTTGCATCTAACTCCAAATAGCAGCTTAAAAAGTGCTCTTGACCATCTGGGTTCTTAGCTTTCAGGGTTTCAAGCCCTGAGTAAAAGCTAAAAATATACTGTATCATATCAGATTTTATCAATGGAATCCACAGAGGACAATAAAATCTGGCTCTTTCACATTTCCCCTTCTAGGTACACCTACACAATGATTTTCACTGTCCTTTCCTCCAGCTGCCAAAACAAGAAAAACCTAGCATCACTGTCACTCCCAAGAGAAAACATCAGCAGTCCCTGGCTCTCTATCAGTCATATTCTCAATGCCAGTCCAGGGCGTAAAACACTGCCTGACTTTTTCACCTACATAATATCACATGTATCTTAGTGAAGTAGCTATCTTTTAGGACTTTGTGATAGAGTCAAATTTGGAGCTTTCAACTGCAATGCTTTTAATTAACAGGATAATCATGACAGTCATTAAAACAATGCAGGGAATAACCAAGTTTCAGCTTTATCAATTTCCCTGTCTGTAATGAGACTGACGTTTCTGAAGCCACAAAAGAAGAGAGAAGAAGAGATCATTTTTTCCACTTATGCAGCTGAAATCCTCAATACTGTGCAAAAATCAGGCTGGGAATTTCCTGAGAACAGTCCTGATTAAAACAGAGAGGAAATTCCCTGAACTTGCTATGTGAAGTCAATTAAAAAATACCAAATGAAAAGCCTTTTTGGCTAGGATCCATGCATGCAGAGACACAGGATAACAGAAGAGCATTCACACTTTCCCAACCTCAGGACAAATCTGAACCAAATTTCAAGCTGAAGTTCTGATTTGGTTGTTTGTTTGTTTTGCAGAACAGCAGGATTTGTCATCCTTCCTGCAATAAGAGGCAAAAGTGACAGAATACAAAACTTCTAGTGCAGGTATAGCTATTAAGTTTTGTGCAGCTCCATACACAATATTAAGAAATTTGCATTGTATAAATGAATTCATTCTTTTGTTAACAAGCTGGATGTAATTATAAACTTCAAATTAAAAAATATGCAGGGATTTAGCCAAGGCAGTAAATTGAGTGGTATAGTAGCAACCAAGCAAGTTTCATACACACTCCATCCTCTCAAAAGTCTTTACAACAGTAGAAGCAAAAGTGATTTACTTTCAGAAAAACATGAAGAGTTCAGTGTTTTCTCAAGCTGATCTTGGCCCTTCTGCTGGGTTTGCCAAGCAGCCTGAAAAACAGTAATGAATTTGCAGCCCCAAAATAAGAACTGAAAGCCTGCAAACTGATCACTAACCTAAAGGATGTTACCAAACATCCCTTGGCAAGAACCATCCCCTATTTCCTATTGAGCTAGTCTGGATTGAAACAAATGCCTGGTGATGAAAGGCACCGTTACATGTTAGCAATGTCCTGCAGCACATGGTCTGTTAGGCATACCAGCATCACACACCTGGGGAATAAGGCTGTTAGTACAGAAAGGTAAATTTATTAAATTGAGTTTCAACCTTTTGGGAGTTTAGGCAAGGTTCTTCTGCTCTCTAGGACTGAGACAAAATCTTCCTCATTCTTCAGGTCCTTCAAACTTCCTCAAACCAACTGCCTAACCCTGTTCCATTAATGAAAACCACTAAAAATGCAACTAAAAATAAGCATTTACACTAACGAAGAAGGAAATAATTATTTCCTTTTCTTCCTTATCAGGTAGCACTATTAGATTTAAACCCACATCTCTGAGATTTACATCCCTCTTTCACTGCAACTGCTTCAGTTACTACTGAACTGTGTAAAACATGGAAGACATCAACAATTTGGTGCCAGGTCCCCACCTTTTTTTCTTACTTTTGGCAAGTAAGCCCTGGGCAGCAAATAGATTCTTGGCTCTCAGTGCACCCTTCTGCCTAAGAGCTAGAGACATTACATGTCCCGGTACACAGGTGACCCTCTAGGCTTTCCTTCCCTGAGAAGCAAACTGGCAAAGTAAATGAACTGCTAGTCAGTTTTTAGCAGAAAACAAGATTCTCTTCCATATTCTGTTTCACCTGATATTAGGATGCCTTGCACTTAGTTTTTCCCTCTGGAATACCTACCCCTCCATAAATACAATGGTGTTTACCAGGCACTCAGAAACGGTTATTAAAATCAGATGAGAAAAGCAGTATAGATGAGACTGGACAATACCCCAAACCCTAGGCAACATGCTAATTTACGGAGCAGTACCTTACTCATTTTTCCTCTTGACATCTTCTCTGACACAGAGGAAACCATGAAAGACCCATCAAAAATGCAGGTATCATAGCAGGCATATGAACAACACTTGGCAGCTCTGAAAATATGAACATCAATCATTTTTTGGTGTATGTTTCTATCACTCTGTGAAGATGAGCCTCTCAAAGCAGATGTGGGGGAGAGTACGTGTACGCACTCAGAGACCTCAAAAAGCAACAACTTAACAGCCTACACTGCTTTCTGGTACTATAATAATCAGTGAAATGCATAAAACTGTAGAGAAAGAGAAGTCATAACCAAATGATGTCCCTACCCTCTTATCTTTTAGATGCCTCCATATCTACTCATCCCTGCCACTTAAGGTTTCAATTTTCATGCTGAAGTTTCAGAAGCCTACAAACACTGTCATCTACATCCACCTTGTCCCGGTTTCAGCTGGGATGTAGTTAACTGTCTTCCTAGTAGCTGGTACAGTGCTGTGTTTTGAGTTCAGTATGTGAAGAATGTTGATAACACTGATGTTTTCAGTTGTTGCTCAGTAGTATTTAGACTAGAGTCAAGGATTTTTCAGCTTCTCATGCCCAGCCAGGGCACCTGACCCAAACTGGCCAACAGTGTATTCCATACCATGGGACGTCCCATCTAGTTTAGGAACTGGGAAGGGGGGAGCAGGGATTCGCCGCTCGGGGACTGGCTGGGTGTCGGTCGGCGGGTGGTGAGCAATTGCCCTGCGCATCATTTGTACATTCCAATCCTTTTATTACTACTGTTGTCATTTTATTAGTGTTATCATTATCATTATTAGTTTCTTCTTTTCTGTTCTATTAAATCGTTCTTATCTCAACCCAGGAGTTTTACTTCTTTTCCTGATTTTCTCCCCCATCCCACTGGATGGGGGGGGAGTGAGTGAGCGGCTGCATGGTGCTTGGTTGCTGGCTGGGGTTAAACCACGACACACCTTTATCAGAAATCTTTTTAAGCTGTAAAAAAATCTGCATTTCTAATTCTTTATGAACTAGGGAGGCCAAAAAGTCAAAGGGCTCACAGTACATGCAACCTCTCCCTGCTGGAAATTCAGGTATAATCTTATTCGTGGAAAGAAACTGCCCACATTAACACAGCAAACTTACATAAGGGAAAATAGATAAAGGAGTCTTTTCAAGTTACTCCAACATCTTTGCCACATTTACCCACTTAAATTTCACCCCCCAGAAATTTAATAAAGTCCAGTTTCTCCAGTAGCCTTTAAGCCTTTCTTTTAGTTTACGTTGATCATTTGTATCTATGTCGTCAGAAGTAATATCAACGCAAGAGAGAATGGAAGAAAAGCACTTCCATTACCTCTGTTAGTGGCCTTCACCAGGGCTATTTTCTCATGGGGTTTCTCCAGTACTTCCCAAGAAATGACTGTGCATCAGCAATGACATAAATAATGACTGTGTCAGGAGTGACAGAAATGTGCAAACTCAAGTATCCCATTCCTATATAAATATTTCTGTGATGGCTTAGCTTTTCTGCAATGCCTTCCACCATTGTTTTTTCCTTCTTTTTTTCAATCCCCATTAGACAAAAAAAAAAAAAAATCATGATTATATCAATGCTTTCCTTAACTGGAAAATTCTGGTGCAAGCTGTAGGTCCTCCTGGCAAGGCTGATCAGACCTCTGGATGAATCGGGACATCTACTCACCCAGCTCTAGCCCCTTCTTCCTGGATTAATCAATCAGCAAAAGAGACTATGAAGTGTCAGCTAGCACAACCCCATCACTCATACAAGGCAAACTCTGCTGTTCAAATCAATATTCGTTAGCAGGCAGAATGAGCTAGTTTTGAGAGTGTTCTAATTAGACAATAGAGATTATTACAAAACACCTGCGATGTTTGTAATCGTTTAAAATAATGAGAATCAATATTAGCTTCCAAAGGCACCATATGGTAAATGCTCATTCCAGGCAGGTGGTCCCTCATAGGCTCTCAGTGTTTCAGAAGTGCTCATTAATGTTTTTTTAATCTGAATGAACTTGTTCTCGGTTAATGCATCGGCTGCTGGTTTGCCCTCTGCACGCTGACCGCACATAAAGCCGGCTTCATTGCATCGGCTCCTCGTCTCGTGCTGCAGGATCGGAGCTGGCTTCTTCAGGAAGCGACTCCGCCAGACCAAGCCCACCAGGAGAACAAACCTCCTCCTCTCTGTAGCACCTGCGGTCGAGAATCTCAGAGGCCTTACAAACCGTTTCTAGGAAAAGAGCGTTACTCGGTGCTTTCTAACTTAGTATCACGAATCTACGGCCACGCACGCAACGCTGTACTCGCAAGTGATGCCCCGCAGCAGGGGTGTCTCTAGGGGGGCAGCTGACGCCGCTGAGCGCAGGGCTGCAGAGGTGGGCTGCAAGAGCCCAATGGGCGTTGCATCAGCAGCTCTGGTTCCGCACAGCCCAGGGGGCAATGTCTGAGCCTACCCCTCACAAATCCACACCGATCTCTTTATAAATGGTCAAAATGAAGTTTTACACACATGGACACATACTGCTTAATCTCAATGAAAAGAAATAAAATATCTTTCCTGTAAGTCATATCCACGGATTTGTCTGTATGTCGGTTCGATGACAACTCTTCAAGTCACAGATTTTGTTTTCTAATTGCAAGAAAGCAGACTACACACCTGCAGTGTCGTGGAAACAATAAATAATAACAAATATAAATATCCCCATAAGGTAGCTATTGCCATATCTCTTTTACAGAAGGGCAAATTCAGATATAGTCTGTCCATGCCAAGATAGAAATTATTATTCAACAGGTAATAAGCCAGAAAAAAATCTTCCTATGTTGGTATGAAAACAGGCCTCAGTTTCTCCCCCAGGCACACTTCGTGCAGTGATTCCTGGGAGTTGATTGCGAAAGAAAAAAGGAAGATGAAGGAGTTACTTCCTTAGCTTCTCCCTTTAGACAGCAAGAAAAAAAAATGGATTCCAAATCAATATAAATATACTATTTTACAAATTAAATAACGTATCATTAAGGTTCTCAGCCACACTCTCTGCAAGTATAACAGCTTAGGATGCCAAAGAGAGAACCAGAGATTCAGGAAACAGACAGAGATAAACAAATCTTGAGATTATCTAAGTCTAAACTTAGATAAACTTAATAAGGTTTTTGCTACTAAACAATAATTACACAGCACTGTGTTTACCTATCAACTTTCATGCCAGGGATCTCTAAGCATCTTATTTACAAACTATTAAATCACTGTTCCCATCACTGACATACAGCCACTTCTGTTACAGCATAGAGGCTGCTTAAATGCACACTGCAGAATATTTAAGACAGGTGTACAGACTAAATTGTAATCAATTGAAACAGTAGGGGAAATGCAGGCGGCAATTGAGTCACCTAAGCTGGAAATTAATTAAGACTCTGGGGTGAAAACTCCAAGACTTCTGGAAAAAATATCACTGGATTTTTAATGATTATAGGTAAGAAGGGCCTCCTTTGAAATATTTAACCACCAGTCATGGTACATTTAGCAGTGATGCTGGGCATTAGTTCTGAGTAAACTTGGGGAAGGAAAAAGCCTAACAAAGATCAGATATCTTTCAAGGTCCCTTCCAAGCTGGGCTATTCTGTGATTCCATGAAATCACCAGGACACATTTTGCTGTCTGTCTTAAAGCAGATCTTGTCATAAACACAGTGATTTTTCTGGCTTTATTTTACTGTTTGAAATTTTGAAAAATGTCAAAACTTCAGAGAAATGTTTTGATCACTGAAATATATCAGGTGGCTTTGCAGGCAGCTACTAGAAAAACAAAATTAAGCATTTAAATTTAGACTGCTAATAGAATATTTTTCAGGTTCACTTCCTTCCCCTTGAGAGAGACCGATTTTCATTAAAGAAATTTGTCAAAAATACGTTTTGCAGAAAATTTTTATCATCTCTACTTTAGCCCCACTATGGAATTCCTACGACACAAAGAGAAAAAGGGGGAGAGTCAGAACCCTGGGGGATTTAAATACTGCACATACTGCTCTGCTGCCCTTTCACAAGCTGTAGCAAGCGATACACCAAAGGAGACGCAGATGAAAAGAGAGGACATGGCTCCTAGGTTGAACCACAATCAACAGACCACCCAAAGTGAGCAGCTGCAAGCTGACAGATACATGTTACACGAGGCAGTCTTGCACCCGTCCTTGCCCAAGATGTTCCAGAACCTGGAGGCACAAAGGTCGTGCAAAGCCATCATTAATGTTTCACTTAGTGGTTGGTGCCTTCCCTGTTGCTCCTCCTGGAGGTGTAATGCTGATTTGGACCAATATTTTGTCACTAAGCTTTTCCCCCAGCTTTTTACACCTGTGCATTCAGCTTAGCTGGAATTAAATGACCATATCACAGCACAAGATGGGATAGATAGCACCAGGAATGTTCGTTTCATGAGACAGCAAAGCCAAAGAACACATAAGAAAACCTGAGGCAGGATTTATCACAAGGTTTGTCCTTGTCGAGGGTTTTACGCTTCATCTTCCCTACTCCTTTTATTTTAAGTATATATGGATTGTTGCTCTGAATTGTTCCGGTAAAGCACTGCCTGCTAGACATGGCATTTGTCACCATGATTGTAATTCACAGCAATACATAAACTTTTTCAAAATGCTGTGAACATAACTTCAGGGGGTTAATAAAGCTGCTTTCCAGTCCTCTACCTCCTTCCATTGATAACCTATTCAAATTGTAATTGCTTGTAATGTGCACCCTATATCACATTACTACTTATGCTACATGTACTCCCTGGGGCCATTCGTCACCCCTGCCTACCAGTAAAGTCCTCGTTCTTGCCCGAAGATGGCAGCCAGGGTACCGTTAAGACACGGGGTTTTGTGCCAAACCTTAACTGACACCCTGCAACCCCGACTGACTACCCTGCATTCATCTTTTGGAATTTCTCTTATCCTCAAACCCAGCTCAGTCCATTGCATACAAATCAGCTCTTCAGCAGGCATTTCCAACAGACCTGTGTATGCTTCACATGGAAAACAGCATTATTGCCACTTTTTTCTCCCCTGGAACACTCAGAGGCCAAGTTTCGTCTCATTTAAACAGCTGCTCCATCAGCTTTACTCTGTATTTCACAGATGTAAATCATGGCAGACTGCTTCCCTGGTCTGGAAGCGCAAACAGCAACATACTGTTGAAGGAGGTAGTAGTGTTCTTTCCAATCAGTAGGAAAAAGCACTAATTAAAACTACTCCTTTACAGTAGTTTTAAAGTACTTAAAATGGAAAGGATAATATCACAGAGGCAGACAAAGCTGCGTAAGCTTCCCTGACCCACACTCCTACGTAGTACACTTCAACACTTACTTGTAGCAAATTATTTTTATCTTCATCATTAATTTGATAGCATCCAAAGTTATGGTAGGTTGGCTCCTGAGATACGTATGACTGTATGTACTCTGAAGACTTTCCAAAACCTTTCAAACAAGATAGACTACACTAACATTAAGAAGAGGCTGTGTCTTGGGGTAAGGAAAATCCAAGCCTGACTCAGACATGTGGCAGAAGTCTGTGTGCAGCATAAAGACACAGGAAATAAAATGGTGGGCCTTTTTGGGCATGGCCTCTTTCAGCTCTACTTTTGAGTCCCACACTTATCTCTACAGAGGCTCTGTGATCTGACCTGCAGCTTCCAGGCTTGGATGTCACAACAGTGTTTGATACATCTTAATTACAACACTCCACCTCCTGAATTTCCAGTGCTGGCTCTTCTTTAGGAAAAGGATGACAAGGAATGATAACAAATACTGTAATTTAAAACTAACAAGGTGCTTCAAAACACCTTGGTGTTTTGAAGTTTTGAAGCACCAAGGTCCTTCATCAAGAAAACAATTTACCATTCTTTTTATGTACAGATCTTCACAGCTGTGCATAGTGGTTTTCTGGAAGCAAATTAATCCTCAAAGCATCCCAGAGTGCATGTATTAGTTCAACCTTATTGCCAAAAAAAGCAAAAAACAAGGGGGTGGTTGTGAGACATGCCCAAAGCGATATAAAATGTAAAAGTGACAGATCTGGTACTATGATAACTCTGGAAAGTCCGGATCTAACAAGTACACCGAAAAGGCATCTTAGCTGTCTCTCAAACTGTGTGTGTGGCCTCACAAGGAGGGACAAAGCCATTAGAAACTGAGGACACATCGACCTGGTCATCAACAGGCAATGTAAGGTGGCTCTGTCCATGCTCTGAGCTGGCTAGATGTGAGCCAGTTCTGGCCAAGAAACAGTGTGGCCACCTTAACTCAGGTGTGGTACTACACTAAAAAGTCAAATGCAACTCCTGCGCTTCAAGTATCAAGTCCTATTTGGTACCATCCTAAAACACTGAAGAAAATCTTCACATGTGGATGACTCACATTAGGAAGTGAGTGGCCGTATGATTGCCTCCACCAGAACATACAGCTATGCCTTAGAAAAACTTAGTCCTGAAACACATTTACCCTCAAATCTATTTGACTTCTGCAGATGTTTTTTTAGCAGTCCTGAGACACAACCTCATCAAGTGGTTGGGATACACACTGGGACAGACAAATTGTACCTCCTTCCTTTTCTGTATCTCCTACTGACCTGCCTTTCTCCTCTTCCAACCCATATTTGCTCTGTGGCTTTACAGTCTTCAGTTCAAGGATTGTCTCTTACTGAGCACATGAATAGTACCTAGCTTAATAGGTAAGCACTGCTGAAATATACATCATCACAATTTCCCTAGCTGAATATTGTACCACAACATCCTCCCTTCCCCAGTGACCTCTCACTGAAGTGGCACAATTGAGTACTATAGTGCTATATTTGTTGTAAGAAATGCTATACTGGCTTTTTCACAGATATTCACAGTCCTCTGCACATGTACTGAACCAGCAGAGGTCCAAGCTACAAGGAAAATGTGGTGGGTCTCAGCCTAAGCACTGTATTACTTTTAGCTCATGGCTGATTAATTTAATGCACTTGAAAGGACAAGATAAGCATTTAATTGTTACTAGAAGTGGGGAAGCTGATCAGGGCTGAATTAGTAGAATCTGTGGCGTAATTTCATTCTTGTTTTAATGTTCTAAAAACTCAGGGCCCATACTCCTGCCAAGATGAGACAGACTGCTCTTCAGATTGCCTTCTGCAATGGATTTTACCTTCTCCTCCCTCTCAAACTCGACATTGCTTCCACATGAAGGTGCCCAGCCCATCAGCCTGTAATTACTTCTGTGCTACTATAAGATACTCTGCCTTTTTTTTTTTTGTGTTCAGGCCCTGCTTTTCATGCAAGACCAAATTTCAGATTCTACATTAATCTGATCCTGACAGCAGTATAACTGGCAGCAGCTCCTCCAACTGCCTCAGAATATGCATACACACAAAGCACATGCTAGATACTGTATGCTATGTATTCATATGTTATTCTATAGATGTATGTGTTATCCTAGGGAAGTCTTCTGAATAATCAAGTTATAAGGCCTTGGAACAACTGAGATAAGGTGTAAGGTGTGACACACAGGTGTCCTAGCAGAAATGAACCTAGACTTCCACTCCTCAAAAGAGATTTTGTTCTGCAGTCTAGCTCTAATACTGGGGGGCATGCCTAACTTTAGGGTAGAATCAATGCCTTTTCCCCCAGAAAACAAATATATTACCACCCCTTCCCCTTCTTCGCTTCACTGTGGGAGATCCTGCCCTGCATGAGGTCAAAGGGAGGAGATTTCCTTCATCTTGCAAATAAAAATTTTAGAGATAACAAAAAGGGAAAGGAAGTGGACTAGGGAGAACAATTTTGTCTTTGTTTCCTTTCCCTACCTCCCCCTTCCACAAGAGAAACCTTGTTTGGAAAGCATTTGTTTGTAGGTCTTTCATTCAGTAGGAGACCAAACATCTCAAACCCAAGCTCTTTCTGACACCAGTGGAGTCCTGGGTGCTTAACTCCTCTTAGGATGAGGCCCTAGGTATGAGAGAGTCTGAGTTATTATCTAGCAAGGAAAACAGTAACTAAAATTAGATCCCTCCCCCCTCTCCACCTGCATCACTTAAGACAAATCATTTCTCTTCCTAGAGAGCACAAAGTGTACCAAATTCCACAGGCTGCTTCTCCAACAGGAGACTTAACGTTCCCAAGCAGGACTTCTTCAAAACAAGATTGCTTCCCCTTTGCGATTTACATTACCAGAGGTCTGTTATTAGCCTGATATTTTATCTCTGACACTGTGAGAAATATCACTGCCGTAAACCCTGCTGCTCTTAGTAAAAGTGGAACTATTTGGCAAAAGCTAATAAAATGAGGAACAATGACAGCAATTGCCAATTAATACTTAAGCACCAAATGAGCCAGCTGCCCACACATGTGCGCATGTGCGCGTGCGGGCGCACACACAAACAAGCATTTCTTCTTCACGTGATACCTACACCAGCAGAAAGGGTATTATAAGGACACTGGTATTTTCACTTTAAGCCATACAAAGCAGTAGTGTACTGGCAGGGAGATGGATGAGGTGCTTTCACAGATCCTTAACTCCTATGATTCACATTTCTCTTTACAAACTTAGTTCAGTATCTAGCTTACTTATTAAACAGTTCTGCTTTTTCCTGGATTCTTACCAAAGAGAGCAAGAAGAGGAGAATGTGTCTAAGATTTTATCAATGCAACAAAACTTTCTGTCCTCTCTTTCATACCACCTCTACTTTGAAGAAAAGTTTGAGTAATAAAATACAACAGCTAGAGTTAAAGAGTGCTGCAAGGAAATTGAAACGCTTAAGGCTGCTCCAAGCACTGGAGCTGGTCAGGGAAATGCTCTTGTGCGAGCAGTTCCAGGACTGGAGGAAGCGAAGGAGGGGAACTCTAAGCTATATCAGCAGAGGAAACAGAAAGATACAGGCCTCACTAATTCAGCTGGGAAATCATGAAGAGTTTGAAAGATGAGAGAAATTCTGAACCTCGGGAATTTACTGCAGCAATAACACTACTTTAAAGGACTATTATTCAAGGTTCCTGAGAAAAATCACTCACTCTCCTCTTCCACTGACTTCTGCTGCTAGTCCCCAGTATCAAAACTTTGAGGAATTCTGAAAATAGAGGTGCAATAGTCAATTCCAGAAGTTACTCAGCTGAAATCACTAGAGCTGCACAAATCTAAAAGCCACCATTTAGATCCAAGGAGAGAACATTTTGTAGGGAGAGTGTCCAGGTTTACTCTTCCATTTCTTGTAGGGTTTGCCTTGCAGTGCTCAAAAAAGGGCTACTTTGGGGCATGCAACTGTGTAAAACATCTCCACATTCAAGTCATTTTCCCAGTTGCTATGCCTGCAACATTTCGGCAGTAAACTCCATTTGCTGTTAGGAAAGGTGTTTCATATTACAACTAGAAATTTGTTCCATTTTTGGAAACTGAAGTACAGTCAGACAATAAACTCTTGTAACTACTTTCATTCTCTTACAACAGTTCTGTCATCTGAAGAGCTGTGTGGCAGCACTCGCACCCATGGGAAGCCTTTTTTCTCCAGACAGTAAATCAGGAAGGTCTCTCTTCTCTGGAGATAGTAATTCAGCAACATTTTCTCACAACTCCGAACCCTCCTCCTTTCTCCCTTCTCCCTGCAAAATCCCACTGATGATCAATTTCATTAAGCATGTTACTATGCTAACACCTCCACTATATTTGACCTTAACATATTTACATTACTCTAAAGCTTCACATGACCCAGTTTTGGTCTGCACCTTGAAAGACATACCAAAGCATACAGATCAACTTTGGAGTTCTGCAACAATGCCTGTCACCATAGTACCTAGTCCCATATTTACACAACTCATCTACAGGTGTTCATTCTTAATTATATGCCTTTGGCTGCTCATTTTTGCAGATTTCAGAGGAAAAATCTTGGCTTCCTCAAGCTGGAACTTGACTGTATTTAATAGGCCTACCCTTGCCTTCTCAGACACCTAAAAAAAAAAAAAGGAGAAACCATCAGCCATGCAGTGCCTGAGCCTTTCTGAAGTAACTGCAGGAAAGGAGGCAAGGCCTTGTAATGAGAACACCCATCCCTTCCTGTTCACAGCAGGACTAAAATCTGCCACTTCATTTTGCTGTCAGAAGGAAAGAGTAATCAGTCATTGCCAGCCAAGGTAACTACATTCATAGTGATGGCCTGCATGAGAAAGTTTAAAGATCCCATTTTCAATTCTCTGGTCTAGCCAGATCCTTCCATATAAGTCCGCTGCCATGAAAGAATCAGACATTATTACAGTGATGAGGATGGTACATGCAAGAATATTGAGACAGATAATTTCTCTATTGGCTCACAACCATAAACTTAAGCATAAGGTTCATCAGTACTTGTGGCCTTCCACCTTGTGACCTTCACACTTTCCCTACACTACCTGCTCCCTACTCCATTCATCTGACAAGAAGATTCTTCTTTGGCATTAATTGTCGTTAGTCCCCTGAACTACAAGAAAGTTGTCTTGACGTACTTCACCACAGAGCGTGGCCTCTGTGATTACGCAGTGAGGTCCCAGTCGGCTCCTGTCCCAAGGCCCGAGATTTATATGCTGCCCAACCTCCTTTTGGCTTGGCATTATCTGCTCTGCCAGTGGTCTGAGTCATTCCCTTTAAGATGCGATGGCCCAGAGGTGGGACTGACAGGCTGTTATGAAGAGGGGCAGAAGAAGGGGATAGATGCTCCCTTTATTTTGTCATTGCATTTACCCAAGGCCTGCAAGGGAAATGTTACCACGAAGCTGTTAAAGGGCAACTTTTTCTGGAGTCACCAATACATCTCTGTGTGACATTTACTCTGCTAGGAATGATTTATCCCTTCAGAAGGAAAGGCCTGAGTCACAGCCCAGCAATAACAAGTAAATCACCTTCTGGAGGAAGATAATGGCTCTGCCCATCATAGGGCTTTTTTAAACCTATCAGACCAAACTCTACCCTATTCTTGATCAATAGTTAAATCTCATGTTTACAGTACATATGGTATTAATGCCCCAAAATAGCCAAGAATATCTCGGGTTTATTCCCTCCTATGCTACTAATTCCCTAAGGGACCCTCTTCATCCTCCCCCCCTTGGAAGATAAGACACTAATCATCCCCTAGCCCACACAGTGATTATGGGAACACAAATCAACACTGGCAAAGAAATCTGACTCACAGATGGGAAGTGCCAGTGAAAGAGTAAGGCGTACTGACCTCTCACTTTTCTACTATTCCAACTCAAACATAATAGAAGAGCCAAGATCATGAAAAAGAACTCGTGTACTGAGAAACTTCCTAGCACAAAATTCTTCCTAGCACTAAGAAGCCTTACAGAAGAACAAAAAAGCAGGAAAAATGACAGAACGTGTCAAAAAAGCAACAGTGTTAATAAATAGTATTTGCCACTAGGACACTCTTTAACACCTTTCCCTCTGTCTTACCAGGTTATGGCAACTTATGTTCTGCCCTAAACTGCCTGCTGTTCACTATAAGATTATTCTCCAGTGATGTATTCTCATTATTTAGCCTAATCCACTTTGAAGTGATTCGAGCTCCAGTTTCTGCACACGTTTAACTTTGATCACTTACAAGTGGAATCCTCCAGACATACACAACATCTATGCAAGTACAAGGAAAAGACATAGAAGAAACACAGGGTCACAGTTAAGCATGTATTGGCAAAGCTCTACAATGTGACCTAGACAGAATTACTGGAGCAAAGGAGGGAGAGATTTATACCTATTTACATCATCCTTGCTTCTAACCAGAAGCAATTTCCCCTTATTCTAAAACACTGAAATTTCCTATGAGGTTTGCCTAAATAAAAGATGGAAAATGAGCCTCTGGCTGCAGCCACTTCAGCCTAGAAAATGACAACACAGAGATAACGTCACACAGGGTTAAGAGCAGAAAGGAAGTCCAGCAACTGTACTTCCACAGGGGAGCTCAGGCGACCAGAAAGTTTCTGTCATTATTCAGTGCTGCAAAGAGCAAGAGTCACACAAGACCCGCAGAGCCTGCGGTCAAATATTCTCACCCGCAGGGGTAGCACTCAGGTGATCACATGCCAGCATACACACTCCAAAAGTCTCCTTCAAGTTGTTATGGGATTCTGATGTGATCAGAGCTTAAAGGTAGATCAGCCAAGGCTTGTGCATGCAGTGAGCAGGACTACATGTCCTTTATACTCAGAACTAAGCCAACTGTATTTTTAAGATGGAGAAAATGAAAAGCAAGGACATAGGGCAGACTAGAAAAAAAGAGGTTTAAAGTTACCTGCCTTGCCTTTGCTGGGGGCCTTTTCTTCCCCCCACTCACCACTTTCAACATGCAGTTTCATAATCGTCTGGGTTGCAGCACACGGTGCAGAGTCCTAACAGGGTCCCTGGGAAAAAGTCTATCCTTCCACCACCCCTATCATCTGGCTCTTTGCTTATTCCTGCCAGTATTCTCCCATGGCCATGTTGTGCTGCAAAGCCCCTGCCTACTAAAGTCATCTTCTTCTGCCAACTCCACTGCACACTCCAGAAGGTCATCTCCCTCCACCACAGGATCCAGGCCCCCCAGTGAAACACATTTTCCCTCGTTCTGAAAGGTCTTGTCTGAGCTCATCCCTTGAAGGAGAGAAATGATGTGGCATAGTAAGCAGTAAGAAAAATCCAATCTGCCACACAATCATTAGAAGTTCTGCTTAAGGAAGAGCTACTGGATTTGGCAGTGTACTGCATGTCAGTATGGACACTACTCTCTTCCAGTTACAGCTGCAGACTAACTGCACTGGCCTGTGAAAAGCCATTCTTTCTGAGAAGTGGCCCAAGGACTGCTAAAAGGTCAAGAATTAGGGGAAAGCACACCTTCTTACACTCAGCCAAAATGCATATCCTGTAGCCAGTCAGATCAAGTGTTCCTTGCCTACTCTATGAGATTGGTCCATCTGCAAAAAAGACTTTCTACTGCATAGGAGCAGTGCCTTGAGAAAGGACAAAAAAGAACTGATAAAAGAAAGTCACTTCTTCCCAGCAAGTGATACCATGGTGTCACTCTCTGTTAAGGCATAGATAGATCACTTAGCTGACATGAAACTTGCATTTGGTAAGAAGAAAATAAAAGGACAAATGGGAAGCATAACCAAATCCAAAAGAAGCCAGAAAAGAATATGCAAAATGGACCATTTGCTTATCTGCAAGTGGAGCCATCATGTCCCCCTGCTCAGTGCTTGCTTTGATACATAACTGGGGAGCTTTTATGGTCTTTTGGAGACAGTAACAAAAGTGTAAGGGACTTTAGATCAACACAGAATAATGACTCTTTATTACAGTTCCTCAGTGCTGAAACACTCTTACTCCCCTGGTAAGAGACAAAATCTGACAGTATTTCTTCTGGGACATGCCTCTAGTTATTTTGACTGGGACAATCAGCTCCTTGAAGGACAATACAGGAAGTCCTTGCTCTTTCCTGATGAATATTTGTTCCAACATCACTAAATGGTTCAGAGGGCACACAAAGGCAACTATGACCAGTATCTCTGCAGCAGAAATATGCATTCCCATTACTAATGTTGGATGACATGAGCCACAAAGTTTATTTTGAAATATGACTTCACTTAGTCAGTGAGGTGGTATTCACATTTTCATTGCCTTTTAAACGGGAAGCTTATAAGGATTAGTATTTTGTGATATAGGCTCCACCACTACTACAGAGCTGTTTGGGAAGTTGTTCTGTGATATTTGCAACCTGAGAAGATGCTGGTACTATTGGAGGTCTCAGAACGAGCCCACTGCTCATACTGTTCTTTTTCCATTGTTGTTCATTTGAACATTTGAGAGCTTCTTTGTACTGATCCACCAAACTTCTTCCTCTTTGCCTTCTATCCCAAGCCCCTGGATGCTCCACAAATCCAATGTCCAGACTGTTTGCTCCATTGCACAGAAATGCCATCATGCTGAGAGCCATTTGGCAACACCTGCCAGTGATGACTGTGTTTTATAACAGTCCATTAGCGCAAGGTTCTTAATGAAAATGAAAGCTGGTAATGAAGCCAAAAGGCAGCAGCAGCCTCTAGTCTGGGGAGGGTAATTAAGTTAGAAGAGATGGTGAGACCGAAGAACAAAATTAACACATGGATAAAGAAAAAAGAGACCTGGTAGTGCATTAACACTAATGTAGTTATGGCAAACCATCCAGTTTCCTGTATGAAAACACTTTGTTTGCATTTGGTGGACTATTTTTATATTGCCAGCTGATACAACAACAGATTATTGCTCCCTCAGAGATACAGACATCAACTAGAGCAACACACAAAGGATTTCAATGTGGAGCAGATAAAGACCCTCTGGAAAATGAAGGATATTCTATATATCTAAATTATGGTACATTTGAGCTTTGAAGAAGGGAAAAGACTTAAGTTATCCTCCTCTAAGTTGCCATATCATGTCCACTAGGTGTGGGAGAGAAAGACTGGCTCCCAAGAATAGGAACTTCATTTGTTTCATTTTCAATACAAATGTCAAAACTCAGTGGCTCCCATCTTTTCACTTGGTAAAGTACTCTATAAGCTAATATTATAGTTCTGACTGTTAAGATGTTCCCTCTTGATACTGGACCTAGAACACCTTTGTACGATTGAGTGGCACCCCTTCTAGGTAATTCCTGTGAGATATACCACTAGGATAATTCTTTTTTCTTCTGTGCATTTATGCTCTGTATATGCTTGGAGATGGTTTTCATTTCCTATCTTGCAACTTACTCAGCATGAAGTTTAGCTATACGTACTACGTCTTTCACTGTTCCCTCATAATCAAGCCATGCGTGATCTTAATCATCAAGCCCTTTCAAAATTCCTACAAATTGTTTGACATATCTCCACCTTACAGTATTTAAGGCCCTTAACAGTTTAGTCTAGGTGCAGCTTATCAGATCTCTTTAGAGATGAATTATCCACCTACTGCTTTATGAAAGATGTCATGGCACTTATGCGACATTTATGCTGTTTTCTATCCACACTGATGATTGCAATTCTTCCCATTCTAGTCAAATCTACACATTTCATTAATATGTCATTTCTTCCCCTCTTTGTGATCACTGAGAAAAGCGCTAGACAGAAATGACAGTAACTTCCAATTTGTCTAGCCTTCCCAGTTCATGAAAATGCTGTTGCATTTTGTATTGCTAATTTCTTTTAGAAAACTCTTCATGTTAAAGCCAAATTTTAATTGTTTTTTTCAAGTAAGATTATATAGGGCTTTTTGTCAAATAACACACTGAAGTCTAGATATATCACAACCACTGCCTTCCTTTCATCCATTAATTTTGTAAATCAGTCCAAAAGTAATCAAATGTCTTCTATGAGTTTTGTTTATTAAATGCTGATGATGATTGCTCATGGTTCTGTTGCTCTGTATAGTTACAGATTCATTATTCTTAATATTGCTTCCATTATTTTATTAGAGGCTGATAAGGCTTTCAAGAAACAGTTTGAAAGTTAATTCATGGAAGTGTTCGGGGAAGGACTAGAATTTAGCTACACACAGATCTAACTGTTGAAAAGCTGCCATAGCTTTTTATTTCCTTAAGCATAATATACAGGACCAGAAGAAACAGGAGCATACAAGGACTAGAGGTTATGTTATGACGCTTATATTATTGATAATATAGTTGAGACATACACACAATGCACCATAACTACTAGACAAATCCAGAAAGATTTGACAGCCTCACAGAATAAAAGACTGATGATCCCACTGCCTGTGGCTTTGGCTAATTTTTATGTATTTCATTATCATCCTATACAGCACAAAGATATCTTGTGGACTTCAGGGTCTCACACAATAGAAATTATAATAGGAAAGGTGTACTTAAAGCTCTTTTTTTGAAGTAATGCCAGCAAGGTGAGGGGAAATGGCTAGAAAGGGGGAATGTGAATGCCCAGAGCCTTGTGGCACAACAACGGGAATTGGCACTTTCCCTCCCTGAGCAGCCCACTGTGCCAACGCTTGACAGCAAGGGGTACCATGAATGGATAAAAAAGGAGACTTTGACTCTCCCTGCCCCATCCCCGCTGTGCCAGCTGCCCCCAGACCCTTTTGTTTTGCCCCTGTTAAAAATTCATATTAACATTTCTAAATGTTTCCAGCAGTGGCAGCAGTAATAACACCAGCAGAGAGCTCTGTCAGCTGGCAGGACAACCTGCTGCCTGCTTTGGCTTGGACATTGTACCCTGGGAAGACTGGAGACCTACAATCAAACCTCTTTATGAGTGGATTGAATAACTGGCTCTATTTACAGCTGTTTATGTAGCATCCCAGAAGCCGCCAGGTAAACACCTGAACATAGGCAATCACTGGCCTGTAACTAGAGCCTTGCCATGTAATAAATACGCAGCTCAGTAAAAAGACAGATAATCTTGTAATAAGAGACTCTTGAATCAGTCTTGTTCTTCCAGTGCTTCCCCCCTTACTCTAAAGCACTCTGTTAAGAAAGTGAAATCTACATGTACAATGAAAGTTAATCTCCCCATTTCTTGGCAAGCCAGCATCTCAGATGCAGTAGGGACTTTTTAATTAATATTATTTGCCTGTGAAAGACTAAGGAAATAAAGCAGAAGCAAATTCTACATTGTCTAAGAATAATATCATTGCTTAGGCCTGCTTTTAATATGGCTTTGATGTGACTTGCTGTACCTAGTGTGTTCAACTGAAAGCGCGCTCAGCTCAATAGCTCTGCACCGACAGGAATCTAAGGCCCTGGGCTCTGTTCCCGGTGCTAGCAGTTCACCCCATCTCTGTGGAAAATCAGGTAATCTCTGTCCTTCACTGTCTTCTTCTCTTAAGTGGGAAATACTTAGTGCTCTGAGTGACTACACAGTACCTCCTGTTCACAGCTCTACTGGTGTGTCTTGTTTCTAGCTCTGCTGTCCCACCAAACTCTACTTGCTGAAGGTCCAGAGTGATGTGCACTAACCTAACTCTGAGTCCCAGCAGTGGGATGGCATCAATACCCTAGATCATGGTGCCAGAGGGACGCAGTACTGCATTATCGGGCATGGCAAGTCAAAGCAAGTCAAAATCATGGTTTGTGTGGTGGAGCTGTGGGCAAGACAAACCAGCTGTACTACAGCTCCAAATCTAGTCACTCAGGCAGGGTAACATAAGGAGACACTTAAAAATGTGTTTGGCATAGATATTTGAGATGGAAAGATACTGAGGTTATTCTGATAAGAATATATTTGGAACAAAATACATTTTTTAATCACAGCTATCCATCAATACAAACAAGGTAAAACAAACTGACATACTAAGAATAAAATCAGAATAAAAAATGCAATAGAAATAACGATCACTGGATGGAAAGGGAACAGAGGCTTAGGCAATCATTATGGAACAGTAGTATTAGGATATTGGAATTCTCATGGAAAAGTTATTTATAATCTGCAAGTTCATATTCTACAAGACCAAAGCTCTAGGAACTCTGCTCCTGCCCCCAAGGTGCCCCATCAGCCAAATACACTCCAATCAAAGCCAACAAATCTGCATTATAAGAGGAAAACATTAGTGTTAACTGAATTATGTGAAGGGGTAAAGAACACATATCAGAGAGCTCAAAAAAGCATGCAGGAATGCCCATGCATTAACTCCATCCACATTCTCTGTGTGGACTTAACAGGGCACAATCTCCCCATTTCCACTTACACCTCATCTTACTGATGCCTGACTCTTAACTGACGGAAGAGGAAAAATACTCCAACTTAGAACCACAGTAAAATAGGCAAAGTGAGCATGTGCCTGATACTCATCACAAAAGCAATGACAACAAACACTAACTGTCCCTTTCTTGGTACATCCAACATAGAGGGTAAAGACCATACAGCCATAGACACTGCTGTCTTCGTATTCTCCCAAGGACAGCGCTGAAAGGCTTGAGTGAATGGGGACAGCATGTATAGTGGGAAAACACAAAGTGAGAGCAGTAGCAAGAGCAGGACAAGAAAAGTTTCTGCCCTTGTCACTTCCCTGAGGAGGATGTCACACCAGGGCAAGATACGTTAGGTGTCTGTCAGTCGCTGCTGCCATGGCTGCTGCCTGGGGAGCAGCCAGTAGTGACTCCCAGGAGCTGGAAGCCGCACAGTGAAGAGCAGGCAGTGGGTTCAGAGGTGAGGCACAGCTCCAAGTTGGGAAGCCAGCATCCCAAAAGGTAACCTACCTGTCTCTGGCTTCAGCTACCCTGTGTAGGAAGAGAGAACATCCTTCCAGTCTGTTCCTTTGACCAGTACAAGCTGCAACTAATTAGTCTTGGGAACAGACATTTTAGTAGGGCCTGTAGTGGTAGGACAGGGCATAATGGTTTTAAACTAAAGGAGGGTAGATTCAGACTAGATATAAGGGAGAAATTTTTTTACAATGAGGCTGGTGAAACACTGGCACAGGTTGCCCAGAGAGGTGGTAGATGCCCCCACCCTGGAAACATTCAAGGTCAGATTGGACGGGGCTCTGAACAACCTGATCTAGTTGAAGATGTCCCTCCACACTGCAGGGAAGTTGGACTAGATGACCTTTAAAGGTCCCTTCCAATCCAAACTATTCTATGATCTATGAAAAATAAACTGCCCTCAGGGTAAAAGCTCAATTTCACTTGAAAGCAGGGCTGCTATATCGTACTGAGAAACACCCGAGCCTCTCCAGCAATACTGAGGTTAGCATGGACCCTGCGTGCCACTGTTCCTGTCACGCACAGACTCAGCAGGACACCTGATGGGGCTTTTGCCCATTCCCATCACCCCTCTCCTGTTTCCTGGCACTATTTGCTTTCTCAGCACCAAAGCACAACTTCTCTCAGGGTCTTCAGGCAGTGCTGCACTGCAAACACAAGTGGTGCCAGAGTCAGGAGAGGTCAAGAGCAGGGCTAAAGGTGAACATATCTCTTTGCCCAGGGCTGCAGTCCAAAGACCAGGCTCCCATCATCGGTGACATCTGCCAGGCCTTGTACAAGCACAAGCCAGTCTCCAGGCCCGTTTGTAGATAAGGTGTGGCACGGCCCAGCCTGCAAGCTGTGTTGCCCCTCCAGAGTCTGGGATACATGGCCTGCCAGTCCCATGGGGCAATTCCTCATCCAAAAGGGGGCTGAGCCCCCCATTTCTACCAGCACTGTGTCTGCCCCACTCATTACACAGAGGGAGAGATAATAGAGGAACAAAAATAACCCAACACTAACCACATCTGACATCCCGTGGTTGGATGTGTGACCACAGCATGGGGCATGAGAAGAATACCCTATCCTCTTCCTTTGTACTTACTACCCAAAAACCTAACACGCTTACAGAGTAATTAATTTAGTTTCATGCAACATAAGACAGGAAAGTTACCACTGCTTTCATTTCACACATGGACAAGCTGAGGTTCGCTGTGGGCAATCAGAACAGCCTGAAGCAAAATCAGAGCAACCAAGAACTGAACTGAAGGATCTGAATCTTGTGCCTTAACATTACCTTTCCTTTCTCAGCATGACCTCCTCCCAAGCTGAGATGCTACTTTTCCATATTCAAGGGTATTACTCTCCTCCCTAGAGAGACCTGAAGGCTGAGCTGGCTTCTCTCTTCTTTCTCTTTGCTTAGAGAAAAAAAAAAAACCACATCCACAAACACACTCCAAAGGCAGTCTTATTTAATCCCAGTGTAATTCTCACTGCTCTTTCTTAATCCTTTCACCTGTGAGATAATTGCCAGCATTCTGGGAAGAACTCAACACTAATCATAGACTTGCATAAAAAGAGACAAAGAACCAGATAAAACAGACTGAAGGCAATCACAAGGCCTGAATTAACCATGCACATACACATCCATTCCAGACACCCTGCTGAACTAGCCTCTTTCACAACAGAAAAAAGGTCCACTAATGGGCCTGGAGGAGAAGGCCATGAAAAGCCATGTCAGTCAATGAAGGCTCTAGTCTTCTCCTGTGTGCATTGTGGAATGAGATGCCACAAAAATCAAAGAACCAAAATAATCTACCAGTAGTAATACCTAGCTGCCTAATATACAGAAAAAAAAAAATCTTTAGGGATATCTTCCCACCTCATTCTGTCCAGAAGACCAGTGTTCATGGCAGATTCCTCTCCCACCACCTTATCTGGGACACTCCTTCTAGATAGGAGTACATATGTTTCTACTACCCTTCCCTCTGCTTCCCTTCCCATTCATTCCATTTGTCCCCTCTTTCCACTGCTGGTGCTGTACATCCATTCTTTTTCCTCATAACTGAAAAAAACATTTCCACTCATTGACTATTAAAGTAGCCTCTTTCTTTTCCACTTGTCCTTAAAATACATGCCTTCAAGGAGAAACCCACATTGTCTCTGTGCACTCATATGTACTTTCACAGCAAACTCCTCACACAGTACACTTAGGGCACCTCTGCATTATGTTTTTTTTCATTCTGTAGATTTTTGTCACATATTCTTTGTGTTGTTCCCTTTGTAAAATATGATTGCTACTTCTACGGTCATGTACATGTTTATCAATAGATAAATACAGTTTTAATCTTCTTAGAGAATTGCTTTAGCAAGTGGAATCTAATTGGGAGAGTCCTTGGTAGAACAAGCAAGTTATGTGGTGGTTTATAAGACAGATCGCACTGGTGCTTACAGAAACAGGAATGGACAAGAGAACTCTGGCATTTATTGCCTGTTCTCCTCCAGCTCTCTCCATCTCTCTGTGCTTCTGCTTATTCAACTGTAAAACAAGGAAAACAAATAATTAACCTTCCTACTGGACGGATGTGAAGCTGAATGATAATGCTTTGTACTCATTGTGTACTGTTTTCAGGACACTCCATAAGCGTCAATGCAGCAGCCTCGTTGTGTGGTGCTGAAGAGCTTTTGTCCCCACTCCACTGCTGCAGAGACACAAAGGCCCCAACAACTTGCAGGGAAAGCCAGCCGCAGAGCAAAGAACACACCTCTCACTTCTGAGGCCTCTCCATTAAGCACAACACTATTTAGGAATGTACTCCAAGCATTTATAAGACACTTACCAGGACAGGAGGTTGGTGGGATGTCAACACGCTACATGCGCAGTGCTGATGACAAACAATCAGCACACAAAAAAGTATTTTTCAGAAGAATCACCAACAGATAGGGCTAGAAATAGCACAGGGAAGAAAAGCAACCACTCATAAAAGCGGAGGTCATAATTCAGCATCTCTTAAAACAAACTGCTGAGAAATGGCCAACTGGAAATCCCAGCAAATAGAGCTGTAACGAGCTCAAGGCCAGAAAGAAGGGAATCAGTGTCTATCCACTGAGCACATCAATACGAAAACTTGTAAAGAGGTTTCAAGCTCCCGAATCAGTCAGATGGGAGAAGAGTCAGAGAGAAAGTGATTCCTGAAATAAATTTCTTTTGGGTTATTTTTGGAAAAGGAGACAAAAAAGAGGGAGGTTGGTACATTGGAAAGCCGACAAAATTCATTATTCTCTATAAATTGCTTTGACATTGTATAGGCAGTGACCTTCACAGCACTACCAGTTTAATGGCATTTACTTCAGCGGTAGCTGATTTCACTATTAAGCAGGGATGCATAGCACAAGATTACACAACTAAATCACTCTTGTAAATATTTAATATCATTGCCTTTCTTTTTTTCCCTTTTAACAAATCACTATCAAAGGCAGAACACACAGTAGAAAACACATTTATTTATTCTGTCCTGGAAAAAGCTTAGTGCTCATGCATTTTATCTATCTAGTTCTCCAAATGACTTTGACACTTGAAAGCCCTTGTGATCAAAACAGTCTGAAGGAAGGCAATTTTGCAACCATTTAAGAACTGATTTCATGCACTGATCAACATTTACCAAACTTGCCTGATGGAACAGCCCAAAGTTTAACCCAGCAGATTGATAGCAAATACCTGAAGGAGAAAATTAGTAAGAAAACTACCCTGGTTTAAATAGGAGTACCTTAGGAAACAAAACGAAAGAAAATCAGAGATTAGCTCTCCACTCTTCTCTTCACCCCACCAAATTAAAAAAAAAAAAAAAAAAAAAAAAAAAATCAGTATTTGGGAAATCAAAGGGAACTGGCACTAACAGAAAAACGTCATACTTTTGGCTGACAATACAATAAGCACATCCACCACATAATACATTCATTCCATTATGGACATACAGTGCAGCACAGCAGGAAATTAAGTGTCCACAGAGTTCTCTTAAAATACATCTGTTTTAAAGATGAAGTCAATAGATAGAACAAATAAAGTACAAGAATGTAGCAAAGAAAAATTACTAATGATGTCTCTAGTATCATATCTAGTAATATAAAATTGACTGAGAAATTGAACTGCTAAGCCTGGAATTGAGTACCTGAAGTATAGCAAGGCATTTTTAAAGAGAGCCTTACATTCTGATTTTTCCAACTTTAGGAAAAGAATTTTTCCACAGTCTGGCATAAATGGTCTGTCACATTGTGGCAAAAACGATAGTCTGTTCAAACTGCAGATGATCAATGCCAGAAGGTGTTCTTTATGACAGTATTCCAGGAGACAAATAATGAAAGTTATGTGTCTTTTCAGCAATTTTACAACTCAGGAAAGATAAATCAGTGGATATTTAGGACCTGAACAAATTCTGGGGAAAAAAATAATTTGGTAAACTCAGGGATAAAAAACCACAGATGTAGAGAGCAGCTAGCCCCAAATGCCTACAGACTTCATTGAGACTGTCTGCAGAGTAAGACTATCCAAAATAAATGTGTAGTTGAAAATGGTCAGATAAATGTATTATTTGGATGATAGAGTTGGCCAGTCCTACAAGGCACTGTTGCCTGAAACGTGTGCCCTTCGTCAGAGCCGGGAAATGCAAATGCATGGCAATGCTAGGTGCTGCCCTGGGTTTTATAAAAGCTTGCAACATCTTTAATGCAGAGCTAAGCGAGAGCCTGTAATCCCCGTGCTGCGATGCAGCAATGTGCTCTCCCCTCGCAGGACAAGCCAACAGCTATGCAAGATCCTTTTATCAACATGCACAGAGCTGGAAAATAACTGTTCACAGTTTGATTCCCAACATTACTGACTGAACCAAGAATTGCTCAGAGAACTGGCAGCTGAATACACATGTAAAAGACAAAGGTTCTTCAGTGATATTTATTCTAGCCAAGTTTTAATATTTCAAGGCTTATAGCAACTAACTCTTTACATAATCAAATGTAATTGTCTGGTCCCAGCTGGTGATCAGCACATTCATCATCAACCTGGTCATTATTAATATACCAGTAATTAGGGGGAATAAAGGTGTGTGCTTTATAACGCTGGCTTAATACAATTCCACCGTACCTAATAAGACCACAGCTCCTTTTAAAATACAATTATTTTAACATTCAAATTACACATTTTTGTTACCACTACTAACTACTAACAATCACAGAGCCATGTCATTTTAGAACAAATACTGAAATGTTTTTTTTAGAGTCTTCCATTAAAATTGGTCAATTAAAAGGAACCATGTTTTGCTTTAGAAATAATCTGACCCATAAGCAGTTCCTCAATCAAACCGTGATTTGAGAGAAAAGCTCGATTAAAATGCATGCAATTGACAGAATCAAATCGTAAACACTTACCTACACACACTACATACATTCTTCTTGCTCTACTGTAGGAGAGAAAGCGATATCTCAGGCACCACGGTGTGGTACTGCTTGGCAAATGCTACTGACTTTTTTAATGGTGACAACTGTGTACACAAATTCTCAAAGTACCAGTTCTGTTTAAAGCCTTTCCCCACAAAGCCGTGCTGGTAAAGGACTGTTTCTATTAAATGCTTTGCAGTCTTTTACTTTATCAAGAGGAAAGCCAAGGCCATCATTTAGTGAGAACGGTGAGAATGATCCAGAATCCCTCAGGTTAGTGTTGGAACAGTCTCAGAGCCAGATTCTTCCCTGCACTATTTCTTTTACATCAGTGCATTTCCTCTGCTTTGGTATCAGTTATACCACAATAAAATCCTTGCAGTGCACTGAAGAATATGGCTCTTAATACCATTACATCAAACCTCTTGGTATATAAAGCATATCTAGTACAAGATCAACACCTCACAGAAAATCCTGCTAAAACAGAATTTGGGGACTTTATCCTTGCAGGTACACAACACACTCCCAGGTGCAAAAGACTTTTACTTTTTAATGGGCTTCACTGGCTGTTAAGGGAGCACAGTACCTTAAGCACAGCAACTTGCAGGATAGCTCAACTGTAACAAAAATTTCAAAACAAAAAGGCTTCCAAAACAAATGAATATGCTACAACCTGTGAGTGCTGGATTCACACCTGATTCCTTGCTCTCTGTGGTGGTATTTTCTACTATCTTCCCTTATTTCATAGCCTATCAGTAATGATCTCTATTTGGATATGTGCACTCAGAACTATCAAGGCTCTTGAAACAAATGTGGAAATGAAAGCCAGCATGAGAAGGAGCTCTAGCTCCATGAAAGAGGTGAGTATGGCCAAATAAATGAAAGGTGGTCGGTGTCACAGGAAGAGCAGCAACTAGCAATGGTGCATTGCCAAAATCAGAATCAAAACCCAGAATACTGATGGGGGGGAAATCACACACCAATAGACATGACTTAATAACTGACACTGACAATACTGGGTGACTTATATCAGACGATTTGAGAAAGCATGACCTTCTTCACAGTAATAGTTTTACAACCATTTGTATGGCATGTTATCCACTAATCTCTAGTCAAAATATTTACTATCTGGTAAAGCGCTGCAAATAAGACTGCTGTCTCTAAGCGCTTACTCTTAATGCATAAGATCCAGCTTACACAGCACGTATTTTCTAAACAGTTCAATACCATAATGTTATCACTCTAGTCCACAAAAGGCCACAATGAGCCTTAAAACAGGAAACTCCCCTCTTTCACTGGGTTTCATATTTTTGCAGGGCTGGCTGATGTGTGTGACGGGTCTATTTCAGTTCCTGATGACATTATCACCACTTTGCTGCATTACCATAAAGCCCAGGAAATAAGCTATTACCTACCATCACTCCTCCCAAATGTTATCACACAGAATCATGCATTCACAAAACAGCATTAACTGTGAGAATTAGAGTCCATTTAAACTGCAGCTGTTGCTTCATTCCTAAATAGGTTCTTAGATCAAAACTTCTCCCTGACTGGTCTTATTACCAGATGTCTCTTTCAACTGGAAGAAGAAAAAGATCACTTTAAAAAATTGTATGTTTTACAGATAACACTCTTCCCTGTATTATGACAACCAAGAAAGTAACATTAAAAATGAAGCATTTTTCCAAAAATACAGTGGACGTTTTAGCTTTCAGAATTGTGAGTTGAAATTTTGCCTTAAAATCATCTCTGGCAACAGAAATGCACCTGTAATTTTGATTTTTCTATTTCTAGTTTATCTCATTTTCAGAATCTCAAGCTTCAATTATTTGAGGGAAAGACATTCTGTTTATTTTTAATGATAATACTAACTCTGCAATAAGGGCTTTCTTTTAAATACAAAACCTAAATCCTGGATCTAATATACATGCCGGTGTTCCTTTCAGCTCTAAACCCATGTCCTAGAAAAAACCCACAACCCTATATTCTGCTATTATCAAAGAAAACATTGCTTATTATGTTCCATTTCCCTCTCTGCTTCTTTGCCTCTTTGTTACTGTCCATTGGAAGGACTCCAATCTGTGGGGAAAAAACACTCTCAAATTTAAACTGAAAAACCTAAATGCCAGAAAAAGGCACAATGTCTCTTTAAGAGTCAACAGTAAATTAACTTGCCCATAAGAGTGCAATAATTAGCAGTTAGTAGCTTATTAAAAGGATGGCAAAGGCCAAGCTGCCATCTGGGATCTCCAGTTTCTTGTGATTGTTATTATGTCAAGATGTGCAACTTGCATTAGCTTTCATGTCACTGTGCTTGCCCTTACTTTACATGTAAATTTTAATGAAAGATACAGCACTTTAAAAATCAGACGTCCATCAAAAGTGCTATTAGTCTGCCTTTTACAAAGCATATGGCCTGTTTTGCTACCTCTGCATCTCTACACACCACTGAATGCCTTAAATGAAGAAAACAGAGGAAGGAAAAAAAAAGCCTTTCAATGATATCAATTAAATATTCTCTTTGGGCAGAGTAAAACCTGAGCCTCATTGAAAACAGAAGACTACAATACAGCATAAGAGGACAATATTTTAGCTTGTGTTTACACACAACACGACCACAATGCCTTTAACAGGAATCATTCTTTGTAATAAAAATGAAAGCAAATGAAGAATCAGCTGTTTACTCTAACATTCACATGTTAGAAAGTCACAGTTTTAAAATAAGGCAGAAAGAAAGCATGCAAGAAAAAATAAATTACCTATAAACGATGAAATACTTAACACATTATTAAATATTTTATGCATACACATTATTTGTAAACACACATGCTCATATGCACAAACAAAAAATAATTTACCAGAAATGTCCTATTTAATGTCTCATTTGTCTGCCTTCATAAATATATTACAAAGAGGTGTAAAAAGAAGAATGTTTACTAGACATCTATTCCTTTGCATTAGCTGATACTCAACATTTAAGTGACTTCATTCACCAACGTTTGGAAAACGTCATCACCTCTGGAATATAAAGAAATAGGATAAACACCTTGCAGAAATGTCCCCCAATATCTTACATTTTAAATTCATCAACTATCAATCATCTGTAATTAGGCTTATAAGAATTACATTAAAACATTTGTTTCTTTTCAAAATAAAATATGAAACCAGCAGCAAAAATTTGCTTACAAAAAATGATTCCAGAAGAGTGACATCTACATTCAAGGGGCCTTGATACTATCAAAGAGGTTTCACAGATTGGGAATGTGCTAACCATAAAAGGCAATGCTTTATTTTTTAAACAGTCATTAAGAGGAAAATTAAAACTGAAAGTCGCCATCCTTATAATAATGGAGGATTTTTTCCCCACCAAAAGGAAAATGAATCCAATACCACACACATTTTAAAAGTATTAAGGAAAGGACTGTCAGTGCAGAAACCCAAAACATACAATATCCACATTTAAAACCCAAATATTAAGATATTTTACAGGGCAAAGCAGAGCTAAAAACCACTGTCAAGGTTGGCAAGATGAATGTAGTGTTGTTTTTCCCCTTCTATAATTAGATATTTCTAGAGCACAAATAAGTTAATTTGTTACTGATGTTTCACTTCGACATTTGCATAAACTCTTGGCCACTCAGATGGACTTATTCACATCACTCTGAAATCCTAATGGTATTACTGGGGAAGACCAACTCGAAATTATTTTCCAGATCAGTAAGGTCCAGTCATTTCTTTCTATCTGAGTCCACAAATGCTATTTCGTGTTTTCTGTGCCATTACCTCCTGGTCAATATTATTGAACAATTCAAAGAAATAACAACCTCACACTGCTCACTGAGAGCAATGCTGAACATTACAAGACTTAAAAGACCTACTTGGGTTAAGAGCAGTTAGGACCAAGGGAGATAATCTGATCTTGCAATGCTGAGAACTACACGGGGAATTTGCCAGTAGACTTTGGTCTACACGACATGCATTAAAAATGTCCCAACCATGAAATATGTGAACAGTCTTTCATTTCTCCCTGAGAATGGAGAAAAAATCTGCTTCATGTTGAAAATGCGTGTGCAGATGTGCAGTTTTTCACCCTGAGCACAGCTACTGATGGAGGGAAGGAGCCCAGTGCCTTAGAGGAGAAGCAGCAGTCTACAGACTGCACAGGTGCTACAGAGGTGTCCTGTGCACACCCAGAAACCAGCCACACCTCACTGTCATTCTGTGTGTCAGAGGGGACGTTTGGGACTTTTCAGCTCTTTGGGTGAATCCTGGCCCACTAAATTGAATGTGAATTTTGCTATTGTCTTCAAGAAGACACAGGGCTTCATTCACTGAAAATAGCAGAGTCCCACCAGGAATACAGCCAATTTCCTCTGGAGGCATGAACTTCAGTAGAAGCCAGATCCAAACCAAAAGTGATGGTAAAACAAAACTCACTACATATATAAGAGAATGGTGAAAGGTAGCAATAAGGAAATTATCATTTCCTTAACAAAGGCTGTCAAGAGAACAAATGATATGGAAGAATGTGACTACACATTAACTCCAGTTCAATAGCAAATTAGAGTTGGATATTTATGATCTCCTTTGGTATCATTTACTTGTGGGGGAGTGTTAGGGAAATAAACTCAATATAATTGTTCCTTAATTGTCAATTCCACTCCAGAAGAGAAGTCGTATTCAGCAATTCATGCCAAACTAAATAAAAGTCATCCCTTCTCATCATACATTTACCTCATCTCCATGACCAGTTGCATACACCTAATAAAAACACAAACAATGTATATATACTCAGTTCAGGTTAAAATGCAAGCAGTCCTCAGGTGCTTTTCTGTATCTCAACTACTCCAGCCACCACCCCAGAACAACTATACATCATCTTCTTCAGCTTTCCAGGAACTTAAAAAAAAAAAAATCTCCTGAACTTTTTAAAAAGGATAGATGCAGAAGAAGCCTATTTACTACAGTGGAAGCAACTAATGAAAGACTTGTTTCAAATGATGAATGCAAGGTCACAGACTGCTATACGTTGTGAAGAGGTTTTATGAAATCAAATACATCATATCCTTTGGCTACATATGTGGCATGACACAGAGTGGCTGCCAGTTTTCACTACAAACTACAAGAATGCCAAAAAATATGAACCTTCCAGGTACAATCACTAAGGCATCTGGTACCACCTTCTCTGTGAGCTGAAGGCCATGTGTGGGTTCAAAATTACACCGCTTGAGTCCTCTGAAGGTAATACCATTTTTCATACAGAATGATGGGTCTCCGATCAAGTCACTTGCTACAACTAGAGCTAAAAACTACACATAGTTGGGAAGTGAAACAGTATTTTCACTCAGTGACACAATAAATTAAGTTTCAGTGCATATGAATTAATTGTGCACTATATATTATAATCCTCATTCCTACAGGCTCAACTGGGAGTTTTGCTTCAGAAAAGACTTTCAGTTTAGTCCTGCACAGACTGGCCTGCAGCACAAATGACACCTGAGAAAAGAAGGGAGCAACATGAGCTAACATCACGCCATACAAGACTCACCCTGATCTACGCTGACCCTTAAATCACACTAAGCCATACATCAGCTAACTCAATTACTGGCAGCTGTGTTGAGGCACAGTGACATTTTATATGGTGTGCTTAGAGCTTTAGGTTCTCACATTTTTTACAGTGTATATATGTGATTATTATGTTCTGATGTTCACCTCTTGCTAAGAAGATAGCTCTGAGTACAGCTTATGTATTATCCTCCACTGCCCAACTTTGGATAGAATAGAAAAGCTATGAAATTAATGATTGGAATATTCTTTCAACCTCAAAACAGAACAAATAATATTGATTACATGATGCACTCTATCACAGAGAATCCAACAATACAACCTTGTTAGAAGAAGGAAGGTCATCAGAAAGAGGAATCATACAAAGAGAAAGTGTTTAATATGCCACTGTGCTCCCCAGAATTCAGGTATTACAGGAGGAGTGATCACTGGGCAGAGACTGCTTGTGCCTCAAAGGAAAGTTATTACGAACAAATCTTCTGAGCTCTCGTATCCTCCCAAATTCATAGTAGTACAATTAGTCATTTCATCCCCAAACGTCTTATTGGCACGGACACACCCAACATCCTCCAGTGTGTTCAAATCATGCTGATCAATAGATCAGATTCTTCAGCAGTGTATTTGTTGAAAAGGAGTAAGCCTCAGCATAATAAAACCTTTTGATCTCTCTCTCTCATTGGAAAAATAGGACAAAGAAATGGATTTTCCTCAAGCAGTGCTTATAATTTATCAATTAATCTTCACCCTTCCCTCCATTCCAACTGGAGACCCACAGCAGGTTTGCAGCATTTTGCCTTTTTGACAGTTTTGATTAGGGATGGATGACTGCCTTCTGCATGCTAAAGATAGATGTGAACTGTGCTGTACTGAGCTGCAAAGGAAATGGACCTCGCTGTTTAGCAGTGCTGATCACTTCTGTTTCCTCTGCAGTTTTTTGCAACTCAATTTCTCTTTGAAAAATACCTTTTCACTAACAGAGAGGATGGGAAGCAGAGCTGGGGGGAGAAATGACAGCTCAAAAGACCTCCATCATTGAAGGGTCCTTCTTCCACCAACACCAGTGCCAAAATGCTCAGGACTGGCATCACTCCAGTGCAAGAGAGTCAGCAGCACCAGCTGACTGGCCTCTGGCTCTGTCTTTGACTGAACTGATGGTGCCTTTGCACCCCAGCATCACCAGCTATGGACAGCCTGACACCGTGCAGCCGGTACTTAGTGTGAACAGGGAAAAAAATAACATCTGTTAAGAAGGCCTCAAAGCATTCATCTTAATCAGTATTTCTTCCATAATTCAATATAAAACAAAAAAATTGTTAAGAGACTTTTAAAAGTAAAGGCATTAAGTTCCAATATGAACCACACTCATAAAAACACAATCTGTCCATTGACAAACAAACATTTTACAAGCAATGAAGTCTTAGAAAGAATGCAATCTCTACCTTTACTTCTACCTACAGACAGGAAGGTGTGTGTCCAGTTAAGAGGAGGAACAAGAGGGATGTCCATCATGGAGGAGGCAAAAGAGAAGAGAAGGAGGAGGCATAAAAACCAGAGAATTATGTCACTGGCCATACTTAGAAAAACAAGAAAATGAGTGTGTTTATGTAGCAGCCAAACCCAACAAAACACAACGTCAAGGGAAAAACAAAAGACACACCACAACTAAAGCACAAAGCAAGGCTTAAACAACTGACAGCACAACTAGCAACTGCCTGGTTAAGCCCTTTGGCTTTAATTTGATTTTCTACTGAGAAATGCAAACACCTCATGCAATAGCATGCCATTGATATGCCTCATTCCACGTCAAATTCAAAACAGCAAGGGAAACAACAGAGTAGGACAGAAAAAAAATAAATCCCATGGTAATATATTTGCTAAACACATTTCACCTACCAGAGCTAATGTATTTGTATATAATGTTGACATTGCATATTTACTCACACATATACATTTACATATTTATATCCATAATATTTTTATAGAGAATAAATATTTATCAGAAGGGAATATCTGCGAGTTGCTTGGCAAGAAAAGAGAAGCCACTGTTTCCTGATGCATCATGGATAAACAAGGGTGGCTAAAGTTGCCAGAAGCCAATAGTTTTCACATTTTTTTGCCAGGCAAGGGACTATAGAAAGGACTGATGACAATCATACAGGCCTGAATAGGTCATGCAAGTCTTCATGAGCCAGCTGGGTTGCAACTTGTAATTTAAATGGCCAAGTGCATCTGTTTATATAATCCAGTCCTAAATCACAGACTGCTACAAAGATATGTTCAGTGTCACTGAGATTGAAAGTGGCCATGTAAGTTCACTGTCCTGATCACTCCCAACATGCCATCATCCTTCCTTTGCCAACGGCTTGCCATGCTCAGCTGCATCCTGAGCAACTAGGACATACTGAAGGGACCTGTCTGCTGGATGCTCCTTCAACAAGTATGACCTCTGAGCCACGAGCCCAGCTGAACAGTAAGTGAGGATAGAGAAAGAGCTCAATGCTTCCCAGAGCTTAGCTGGGTGTTCCACATGCCAAATACCATGGTCTTGACATGCCCTCATAAAAAGGCCTGTCTTCCTACTTTTCCCACCACATAGGGATGCTAAGCAGTACAGAAACTGAAGAGTGAACCCCAACTTTACTTCTGATTGTTTCCTAAGCTCTCATGACCTCAGAGCAGACATCTGCCTTGAACTACAGAATAAAAACTGATTATGTCCTAAGCCTCTCTACATTTCACTGAGATACATAGAGAATATGCCTCTTTTATTCAAGTACCTAATTACTCTTGAGCCTTCACAGACACTACATTCCATCTTACCAATTCTTTGGACTGTCTAACCTCAGATACATGTTCACTTAATGGCAAAAACACTATTGTGTACATCTAGTCTAGGAAAGCCTCATCAGCCTTTAGGGTCAGAACTCACATTTTCTCCCTGTCCTGGTTTTAGCTGGGATAGAGTTAATTTTCTTTCTAGTAGCTCGTATAGTGCTATGTTTTTGATTTAGCATGAGAATAATGTTGATAACACACTGATATTTTCAGTTGTTGCTAAGCAGTGTTTAGACTAAGTCAAGGATTTTTCAGCTTCTCATGCCCAGTCAGTGAGAAGGCTGGAGGGCACAAGAAGTTGGGAGGGGACACAGCCAGGGCAGCTGACCCAAAGTGGCCAAAGGGGTATTCCATACCATGGGATGTCATGCCTAGTATATAAACTGGGGGGAGTTGGCCTGTGGGGGGGAGCACTGCTCAGGAACTAACTGAGCATTGGTCGGCAAGTGGTCAGCAATTGCATTGTGCATCACTTGTTTTGTATATTCCAATCCTTTTATTATTGTCATTTTATTATTATTAGTTTCTTCCTTTCTGTCCTGTTAAACTGTCTTTATCTCAACCCACGAGTTTTACTTTATCTTTCCTGATTCTCTCCCCCATCCCACTGGGTGGGGGGAAGGGAGCTAGCAGCTGCGTGGTGCTTAGTTGCTGGCTGGGGTTAAACGATGACACTCCCTGTAGACAAAGAGTTGGTGTGGTCTTCCTAGTGCACCTAGTGCACACACCTTGCATTAAGTCTCCAACATTTTCACTCCTGCATTCACAAGACTAGAATGCATCACCAGTGCTGCTAAGTCCTCCTTGTGCACCCATGTCAGCAAGACGCTAACACCGTCAAACAGAATCACCCCTCTCCTCACCTCGCCTCACCTCACCAGTTTCTTGCTCCACACCCCCATAGTGCAAAATGGGACTAATGATCCCATCGTGTCACAGCCAATAGATCTGTAACGCAATCCAGGCTGAGATATTAAAATGTAACTCTGATAGAGGCCTAGATCCCATTTGTAGCCCAACCTGGGGTTAGCCCTGTTCTTTTTCTAAACCATTTTGCTCTGTGCATATTTGAATATTTTAAATTGCAGACACACAACTTACAGGCCATTATATGCAATTTTCCTCAGGATTCATAATGAGTTAGGATCATGCCATGAGGGCTATTAACGTATTTTTTGTAATAATTGCACTCTTAAAAATAAAGACCAACATTGAGGTCTACATTTACCGGGCGGAAGTGGGAGTCATTACAGCTGGCACAAGAAAGAAATAGCAAGATAAAATAGTTGATGGGCTGCATGGAAGGGGGAAGCATACCTCATTACTGTCCATGGAATCATTTCATGCTCCCTTCTGGGCACCTGAGTCCCAGGCTGACAAGCAGCCATGGCTCATGGGACACAGAGACAAAAATGCAAATGGCTTCACTGGCACCCAGTAGGCTTAGTTGCTTTTGTCATGCAAAGCTCAGCTCAGAAAAGCAGCAGGGACAAAGCTCTTTCATGATCAGTGACTGAAACAAAGAGAAAGTTGAAGGACTTACCTTGTTCACCCATCATCAGGTGTGAGAGGCCTTTGAAAGAGAGAGAGAGAGAGAGAGAGAGAGTAAGAAAAAAAGAACAAAACAGAAAAAGAAGCAGCAATATCCATGCACACTGGTCCAATACCTCTCAGGATTGGAGATCACATACTTGAACTAGACCAAGTATGGGTGTAGCAGACAGGGCACACACATATGCAGGCGCTGCTTTCCACACTGAGCAGGAAAGCATCTGTCACAGGTAGAAAAAACCTGCTGGTAGTTGCAGAACTGTGTTTGAGGTTCATCACACCTCTTGGGGAGCGATTCCGGAGGCACTGCACACCAGTATGGTTAAATGGGGCTAGGGAAGCCAAGGTCTGCAGTGGCGCCCTGCAGGGAGCATTCGCTCCTCTGGTGAGCTATAGAAATAACTTCTCCTCAGCTAAAGATTGAAATTCAAGGCTGCAGTGGTCAGTGAAAGGGAGGCCATGATCCCACCACATCTGCTTCAGACAAAATATCCGGGCTAAATGCACGCGCACACACACACAAAGCTATCCTCATTCCTGAACGTGGTGGCTTCACCATGTATTTTTAGGAGCCAATCAACACCGCTCACACTTAGTAATTATACACCAGTACACCAGACCTGGCAAGGACTAAAAAATTTACCTGTAACCTATTTTTAATCCTACTCCATTTCCTTTCTGGGAAGAACTGGAGATTAAAACTTCTAAGGGTAGTGTGTTACTTTATGGCTCTATAGCTAAAGCTACTCTTTGGTTTCATAATTCCAGGTAAAGCCAGAAAGCAGCACAGCTCCCGTCAGCAGTGACAGTCACTGTCAGCTCTATAGATAGGGCTGTGGTGGTCACCTGGGCTGCTCCAGTCTCTGTCCAATAACTCTTTCTGGCATAAACCTTGTTTGTTTCAATTTAAATCCATTTCTAGCCCAAATTTTCAACTATGTTTACTGTATAACTGTATTCATACAAATATTGTTTAAATACTATTGTATATATATATTCATGCCCAATCCATTAAGCATCAATTGACCCATTTGTTAATTTTGTGACACATGATATCACAGAACTAACATAACAAAAACCAAGTCCTACCCACTCAAGCCATGCGTGACCCCTTTCGTACTTGGTTCCCTGACCTTCTTCCCTTAGCTTGATTCCTCCTCCACATCTCCCACCTCTCACAGCACTTAGTATGGCAGGGATTTTGATCCATGCATACACACCCCACTCACACACCCTATCTTAAGTGAGTTTATTAATCAAACAGGACTGTGACTTTTTTAATTTCATGGAGACTGAGAGGTCAAATGAATTTATTGGAATAAGAATTTTCAAAAAGCAGCACGCTGAGTTTGAATTTGTTCATTTCTCTCACTTTTATATTTTTGCTCTGCGTCTGCTGGAGAAATCTAAAATCCAGATCATCCCAAGAATATGTTCACCCACAGAGAACTCCAAGCCAGATAAGGGGATTAATAATTGTACAGTCTAAGGAATGCAAATATCTTAATGTTCTTGAAGATTATTGTGGATTTAGAAAAATAATCAGAAACACAACATAGGTTTAGATTTTTTTAGGTTTTTTTAGCTATAAATAAACATAGCAGATTTGAGACTGTAGGACATATTTCTGGTCTAAATTACAAGATATAATTTCACTGAATTGTTTTGCTCTGCTAGTAGAGTGGGTTGAATTTGTGTCTCTCTTTATGGCCACTGACCCCATCATCCTTGATAGGCAAATCTTAGGTCTGTCCAAATGGGCAGCTGGAAGTCACTGTAAAAGGCACTGTAAAAGTCAAGAAGACAAAAGTATAATTGTTAGGACCTAAAAAGCACAGAGACCCTGTAGCAATGGTGAAAAAGGAGAAAGGTAAAGAAGGTGGCAGTATGACATGCAGCTGAAGCTGGCCGAACAGGGAGGGGACATCAGACCCAGAGCAGAGATAGAGAGGTCCCAAGCCCTCAGGCCTCGTACACCGCAGAGAAGGAAAGCCATGGCTAAGAGGCACAGCACCAACAGGCGCAGCTGCTGGGGATGGCAGGGACCTTGTCCACTTGGGGAGGTGGGACACTGACAAAGAGAAACCTCCAGAGAGGTTTCAAAGCAAGAGCCTGCATTAAACACTCTGAATCACACCGTAAGACAATCCCTTCTCTCTCCACCAGCCACAAAGGAACCACAAAAATCTCAAAATGTCAGGAATGTCAACACCTCTTTTGTACGTATTCCAGGAAGGCCAATGCTGTGTGCCCTATCTGTCAGGCGCATCAGCCAGGTGCAGCCCAGAGCCAGAGCCTGCAGTCCAGGAGTGAGAACGCCCCCCAGATGTACCCACTGTTCTGGCCCCCGGGTTGGCCCTGGTTCAAATGCCTGCAAAAGAGAGTCTCCCTAAGAAATGTTCTGACTCTTTCTGCTTCTTGACAAATTTGAAATACAACAGCAGCTGTGGTATTGTATGTACCTCTTGATCTTCCAGTCCCAAATGAACAATGGAAGTAGGGAGATTAGTGAAAAATAATGTCCCTCCCTCACCCCACTACTTTTTCCTTTTTAAAACAGGAAGAAGGGGGGTGGACTTGGAGATATAGCAAAAACCCAATATTATCTCTTAAGTTGTCCATCAACACAGATCCTTATTTTAACAAAGAGAACACCAACAGAATTCCAGATTCACTATTAGATAGAATAATATAAATAATGAAATAACATATCAGCTTTTGTCATCTGAAAATTTTCCTCCCTTGCAATTTAAAGTAGGAGTGAAAATTAGTGTATTTATCTCCAACAAAATTTCATTAACAACCAAAACCTTCAACCATTGAGATCTAAAATCTGTGACATTTGCAGCATGTGTAACAAAGGCCCCAAATTAGTCACAGTAAAATCAACACGGAAAACATGAACTGACATCATTGTCTCACCTTTACATCAGTTTCAAGACATGACAAGACACTAAAACAATTCTCAAATGATAAAAGTCAAAGTCATCTCAGGGTGGCATGGGGCAGCACTTGCTATTGGACAACAACAAACTAATAGGGCATCCAACAAACCAATGCAAGAGGCATGGGAATTGTTCAGACCTGCAAACTAGACCAGATTTTGTCAGAACAGGGGGGACACCTATCACCATGCTATTTGGGCATCAACCATAAAGGCCAGCAAAGCTTTCAGCAGGATGCTAAATGAACTCATCAGGCCCCAAAGCACGTTATCCACATGCACAACCATTGTTTGTGCCAACAGCCATCCCATTCCAGGGGAATCCTGTAAGAAAATCTGAGTTTCCACCTAAATCCAGGTGAAACATGCTTTCCTTTTAATCTTAGATTTGTTCAAGAAACCCAGCTTAAAGCCTAGGGCTCCAAACCCAGTCAGTGTAGAACTGGGAAAAGGTTGACACAAACCTGCATAAGCCACAAGGGTCAAGGGGTTGTGTGCTTTTTCTAAACCAGTCTAGTCATTCTTATAATAACCTACTGGCTGGGCACAACCGTAGCCAAACAAAAATGGTGGATAGCAAGTACTCCAGGAAAGGTTTAGGAAAACCTCTTATCTGCCTGCAAAGAAATTTTATGTCAAAGTCAGGAATCTGGTGACTTGCTATTCCTGAACTTCAAACATGAGTGACAGTAAGGACAAGCACGTGGCTTTGGAAGAAGACTCTCAACAGGTTTCTTAGATAATTATAAGCATCTGCTTGTGCTCAGCCTTTGGACCCCCAGCTTCTTCAGAGTTTCATCAGTAATGTGAAGAGAAAGTGGCCTGCTTCTTCAGATCATTGGTTTGTTATTAAAATAATATGTCCATTGCTGAGGGCAGACAGACTTATAAACTCTGCTCTCTGGCCATGATTTATGCCTGCCACAACTGACTCTTCCTATTTAGGTCTGGAAGGTTTTTTGGTATTTCTTTAACCTACTGCCAAATCAGTATTATTTTCTTAAAGGTTAATATTAATCTTCCTTGATCTCAAAGTAACATTTCAAAGAACTACTTTTTTTTTTTTTTAAATTGTGAACCATCTGCTTTCTATATCAAAATAGTAAAATAAAGTGGCTCTAATTGTACAAAGTATCAAGGGCCAACGCTGGATTCTTATGAAGCCAGAAAGACATCTTTAAAAGTAGCTTCAGAGTACAATGATATGAAAGAGCAATGTAGTTAAACAGCAGTTCTCATCTTTAAGGATTTACTAGGGGCAATTTTCAGGGTGGAGGAGAAAATGAAGGAAACCTTGGAAGCAGTTTGAACCTCGCCCCCACTGTCCCCACCCCCAGCACCACATTTGGGTACTTAGCACTTAAAATGGAAAATAAAGCCACAAAAACTAAGAAGGTGGGGAGAGCACAAAACATATCTCAGTGACAACTGATTGCAGCAACAAAGGAAGATGGACTCCTTCATCTAGTTAATTATAGCTTGCCCCATGTTACTGGGCCCATGCTCGGGGGGGGGGGGGGATGGGGGGGGGGGTGCACGTGTGGGGGGGGGGGTGTGCGCTGCTGAATTGCTCTGTTAAGGCGGGCAGCCTCAGTATTTCCCTTTTAATGATGCCGCCAGATGATTAGCCCAAAAGCTCTTAATGAATAGGAAGAGAGACTGCCAGGCTGCAGCAGCAGCCCAACTCTCCCCAGGGGCAGGCTTGCCCACAGAGGATCCTTCCCTGGGTATCAGACTCCATGACCCTTTCAAACAATAACAGGGCCAGCTGCTGTGTATGTCTGAGGCAGGGCATCATGCCCTCTGGTCCAGGATATACATGCAAATCCTTTACGGCAGAGCTGAAGAAAGAAATCATGAAAACCAGGGATTCTTCCAAAAATAAAATGACATCTACTTTAGAGAAGAGGACTCTGATGAGTGATGGAGTCTGTTGTTTACACCTCCTTTCCCAATTTCCTAAAACCAGTCATTCCTTAAAAAAATAGGCTGTTTTTCTCCTCTGAGCCTCCTACCCCAGCTCCATCAGCAGTTCTCTTTTCTAGTTAGGCAGGAGAGCTGACAAGTCCCTTGCCTCCCATGTGGTCCCTCTTAAAATAGGCATCTTGAGGTTTTCTAAAACCCAAAGACCAAGGAAGACTCCCCAAGAGTCCCCATGTACCAAAAAGAGGGCATTCCAGCAGGGCCAAAGGATGGGACTCAGAGGAAGAAGCAAAACCCTTGTCTTGAGAGATGTGAAGAATGGAAGAATGAAGAGGAAAAATCATTCTGAGGCCTAGTTCAGACCTTTTAGTTACTAGACAGGTCAGCTTTGCCAAGACAATGACCTGATTCCTTGGCTGCTGGCATACATGGTGCCTGTTTTTTCTAACTGGGCAAAGCAGTAGCACAGGCTGGGGAGCAGTCATTTTTGTTTGATTCAACCATGATGCACAACAGCCAAGGGGCTCCTCGCAGGCCCCAGCAGTGAGGCCAGCCGGGAGTGCAGTTCTGTTATTGTAGCCGGAGGCCCACTTCCAATCCAATTACACACAACAGCTGTGCTACCTCCTCTTTTCCATCCCCTTTGCTTCCTCTGCTATGTAATTCCAGGATAGGTTTTGTCATTATCGGGAGCAGGGAGTCAGGGAGAGTGGCACCTACTCTGAGTGATCAAAGGAATAAGAGCATGAGGTAGAAGCCAAAGAGAAAGTCATTTACCCCAATATCTATGGGCAGAAATAGTGACCAAAGCATACTATCTCCTTTCTCCCATGGCAGAAACAGTATTCTGACATTGCATGTGGCTTATTCCTAGAAGTATTCACAAAGGAAGGGCTACAAACATGGTGGCATTTGAAAGCATGAAAATAAACATGCAAGTGTTCACAAAGATGGCCACACACACAAGAGAACATGTACAGGTAGCAAGACTTGAGGGTGAATGCACTTTATGGCTGACCCATAAGAAGATGTGTATCACTACAAATCAGAGCACCTGATCAAGTAGGTGCACAGTTGGGAAAAGAACTGTTAGGCACAGAATAGAATTCTTCAGCTTGAAAAAGACATCTCTGACAATATATATGAAAGAGGTAAAATCCCAAATAACACAGAGCAGGTGAACAGGAATTTTTTTTTTTCCCCTATTTGTCGGAACACAAGTAGGAGTCACTGAATGAAATTCTCAAGGAACAGGTGTAAAAACAAGTGAAAGAAAGTACTTTCCACATTTGAATGATTAAACAATGGGACTTATTATCACAGGATACTGTGGAGTTAAAAAATATAAGTGGATTAAGAAAACAAAAACCGGACACATCCAGAGAAAATATGTCCATCAATGACTGTACAACATCACGATCTGGATGCAATATCAGGTCAGAAAGTCCTTAAAAACAGTGACTACCAGAAACCACAAAGGTATATCAGGACAAGACCAATGCTAATGTAGTTTCTTAAACTTCTTCCAAAGCATCTGCTTTCGTAAAGAGACGCTTCTGGGCTAGATGAATTCTTGCTCTGACCACAGTGATCACTACTGCCATGTTGTTGCAAATGGGTGTGCATGGAGCTGAAAAACACTCACACTTCAGATCAGATTTGGGGGGCAGTGCTTTGCAAAGGGTATTCAAGAATGAAAACAACAGTGGCACCTATGAAGAAGAACATAAGCCTGTACAAACTGGTTTCAAACACCTGTGAGAGTGGCACTGAAGATACGGCATGGGTGGATTCTTACTCTGACCTAGAAACTTCTGCAAATAGGAAACTTCAAATGGGCTGAAACACAATTCACACATTGTCATGCCCAAAAAGCAGAGTTCAGCTTCAAGGAAGCAGAAGCCAGCATACAGGTACTGCTTAAATGACCCTATGACATGGAGTTAGGGAGACAGACTAAAACGGCAGTGCTGAGATGAAGAAGGCAAAGAAGCATTAAAAGATGGAATTTGAAAGATTAAAGACCGATCAAAAAAGAGCTAGTATGCTTGTGCCTTCCAGGATCTCTGGATCCTTATGAAGGAATTGTTCAGGCAAACAAGGACTAATTTTTCCTTAGGGCCCCAACTAACTAGGTCATTTCTACTGGGTTGTGTCCATTCAGTTATGTGCAAACTCTAGTCAGCAGTAAAATCATAACAGCAAAATGCCTAGAACTTCATCTCTTAGCCCCCTCCCCATGAACATCTGAAGATCTCTCCCACAAAGGAGATAAGCGTGGCATGAATAGGAAAAGCACTATATAAACTTCAACACCCCCCAGGTATCAGTACCAGTCACCATAATATCAAGGACCCATATTTAGTTCTTTCTCTTGCATATATTCTTCCACTAAAAAAAACCTAAGTGAGATAGAAGAATATCACTTGCTCCTTGATCTACTGGTCTTTTCCCAACAATTTGTCTTTCAGAACCTAGACCACTGGCAAAGAGTAGAAGGTGCAAAGAAAGGGGCAGATATTGTGCAGAGGTGGCGGAGGCATCCATTCTGGTCTGTGCTGCACACCACTCCCCAGCCAAGACACTTAACCTCTGTAGTAAGGCTCTTAACCTCCATAATGTTCAGCCCAAGATCTCTAAGCACATTGTGAAGGTGAGGTGAGTACTTAAGTACTGAAAGGTAAGTTATTCCTCCTCTACATGACACAGCGAGTCAGTGACCCAGCTGAGTACAGATAGCAACAGTCCCAGCTCCAGGGTCCTGCTCTAAATGCTTGACTTTGCTACTTACGATGTGGTGGTGTTTTTTTGTGACCGGGGACATAACATTTGCAGGGCAGCTGGGCTAACATCTGACAAACTCCTTTCATTTGTGCAATAAGCCAGACAGGATCTTCAGTTGGTTCTTAAAAGGAGTATAGCACACCACCCCCTGTTGCCAGAGTACCCCTTCTTCACAAGCAGAGAACTCGCAGCCAGGGAAGGTTCATACTACACATTTCTGGTTACTTTGAACAAGACCAACTTCTTTGCACCTTGCAGGAACTGCACCCAGCAGAGCCCTGTGGTCCCCACTGCTGCCAGCCCCAGCCTATTCACAGCTACCTTCTCTTACTGGGGAATTTGTTCTAACCAGTCTGTTCAACAATAAAAATTAATCAGTTAATCAAGGGGCTCTTTACAGCCCTTCTGCTACCTGTGGGAAAATAGTTACCACTAGCTCATAAAATCCCTAATTTGTCTTGCAAACAGTGGATGGTTAAAGTAACCATTTTGACAGGGGCCTGGGGCTCTGTCCTCACAATACAGATAGCTGGATGGCCAAATAGGAAGAAACCTCTGCACAGCCAGGCAGAGGGGAAGCGCTCACCCAAACCCTCCTGGTGGTCCACGTTGCTGCCCAGTCACACAGCAATGCCAGTGTCCTCCCCGGGGGAGGGAGCTGAGCAGAGGGATTAGACTGCATAGGAGTAAACAGTTAGAGTCCAATAATGAGGTGTGGGTAATTGTCAGACTGAAAACATACAGATTAGTGTGAGAGCACATGGAAAAGAACATTCACATGTGAGTAGAAATCCATGTGAGAAAGCACACAGCAGTCCTGAGAACAAGACCACATGTGTATGAGCAATGGAAGAACAAAAAATGCACATCCAAGCATATAAATTATGAGAATAGGAGGGCAGTGGGGCAGAAGAGCCCATTCAGAGAGGAGAAGGATGAACCACTTCAGGGTGCCCACAGTAACAGCAGCATGGTCCTGTACTGGTTGTGCCACCTCTGCTTGGGGCCCTACTAGTCATGCTGTCATCCCCTGCACACTGTGCAGGCCTTAGAGATGGCCCTGATATTGTTAGAGGCAACACTCATTTATGGCATAATATCATGAGTCCTACTGGTAGAGCATAGCAAGGCCAGGCATTCCCAATTCAACCATCCTTCTCTGCCACAGACACCAACAGCTTCAGGATGTGGTGGAGAGACTTGTGACCCCGAGCCCTTGGTGCGTGTCCTGTCAGATCCTGCCAAGATGAGAAGAGACAGGAGTTCCTGAACACCTCAGACTGGGGCAGAGAAGGTGCATGTTCAGCCCCGTGGGTCACTGAAAAGATTCAATGTTATGGTTGACAGAGCCTTTCTTTCCAAGGCATGCCAGACAACATTTGCCATTTGGCCACTTCCATCTCCATTGTTGCCAGCTGAGATGCACACAGAATGCAGGGGACCTCAGCAGAACAAAAAGGGGGCTGACAAGAGAAGCCAAAAGGCTAAATATGCAGGGAAATTACCCAAGCGGCTGGCCCTCACTGCGCCTCTCCGAAGTGTTTCACAAAATCTGATTATCCAAGTGTAGAAAAGAAGCAAATTGAACTGAGAACTCATTCCAGGTCCAGGTCAGGTTTAGCAAGAATTATGCAGAACATTGAGTAGGAAAAGAGTCTTGATGTTCCCATCATCCCACTCCAGCCAGGGCAATGCCAGCTGCTTCCCTGGGTTCTCACTTTCATTTCACATAATGATAAACCAGGAGGAGCTGCCTGAGCGTGAGGTAAAAATTAGTTCCTTAAGCTTCAGCTGCGACAGGATGTGGACTACAGCGTAAGGTGGTCTGGTTCGATTAACCCTTGTAGCTGAAGTTGGGGGACTCAGATCCTTCCGGCAATGAGGGAGCAATCTGAGAAGGGAGGTTTGGAGTTCTCCGTGGTAAAATACTTCCTTGGGGAAGAAGTCCCCAAATAAACAAGCACATAAAGCACATGTTCTTTCTTCCTTTTAAATTAATCACTTGTGCCCTGTCAGGAATTAAAGTTTTGATACCTAAATAGGATCACACATTCACATTCAGACAGAAAGACACTCACTGGTTTTTAAAACCTAAAATAAAACAACAACAAAACAAGCCTTTGTTAGTGGAAATGAAAATCAACAGGTAATCAGTGAGACTAGCAAATGGAATAGACTGCAGCAGCAGAAGGAAAATGACCAAACTAGATTTGTATGCCAGACTACACACTTATATATCAGAAATAAACTGTATATAATGCAATGTTCAATGTAATTTTCATTCAGAAAACATCCCTTTAACTGACCAACACAATGTAATCTCTGAAAAGGGAAGCTTGCGACCTTTGCTACTATGAAGCCCTCCTTTTAGCAAAGACTTCGCAGTCCAGACCCTGTGATGTCCAGTATGAAGGCTTGTTCTGTACACTCTCAGGAAGCAGGATGAAATTTCTGCCCCTAGTAACTGCCCACCACCACTCCTTAAAGAACAGCCTTTCAGCTCAGCAAAAGCAACACTTACCTGGAATATGATTGACATCTGTTGAGTTGTTTTCATGGCAAGCAGAAGGGAGAAAAGGAAAAGAGAGAGAGAGAAGATAAAAAAGCCATTAGAGATGCACACAGCAACTCAGTATCCTTGCATGGAAATCAATTTCATGCAAAACCAGAAGTAATTAGGTTTGTTTGAAGGCCACCCATCTGCAGCCAAGCACCCAGCCATGCAAGGGAGGAGGCACTGGCTCCCTCTCCACTGTGCATGTAAAAGTAAATCCACCATCATATCTGTCTGGAGAGAGAGTTCCTGGAATCAGATAGAACCAAGCCACATCAGTTCCTGTAAGAATATTGGTTAAAATATTCTACTGTTTTTCACACACAAATGCAAAAGAAAGAAACAAAAACCAACCTGCCTGCAGTAGGTTTCTATTGCACATAAATTCAAGCAAGTTTTCAGAAAAAAGAAAAGAACCTGCTCCCCTTTTGTGAGGGGCCATGTGAATTTATGACCAGGTGCAAGACACTCAATATAGTCCCAAGTCTAGAAGAGAGCCCATTCCTTTTCATTCCTCCTGCCCATCATTCCCAAAACAACATCCTTCATTGCAGACAGCAGCAGGGGTGGGGGAGAAGTGCCAGAGGCTTGCATGTCCCACATGTTGTCTTTCCACAAGATGCTGAATTCAGACCAAATGTCAGTCAATATTTTTTTCTCTTTGTGACATAAGACCACTTTTCAGAATCAATCACATAAATCCCAGAATAAATTAGTCCTCTAAAAAAGAGAGGAGCAAGACTATGTAACTGATAGTATCAATCACAGAAAAGGCATATCTGTGAATGTAGTGCCTGTTTTGGGCAGAGCCCACCAATCCCAGAGCATGTGCTTTAAAAAAATGCCTCTCAATTTTTTTAGCATCCCAAGTTTAGTCTTGCTCTGAATAGCTACACGTATCGTAACACCATGAGGGAGGAACCCCTGAAATCTCACGGGATTAGACTAGATCAGTATTTTCCTTCCAAGGCAGCCCTCCAAAATAAAAAAATGAACTTGCTTGAGGAAACAGTGGGGCCAGGTCCCGACGTAGCCTTCTTTCCTGAAGGCTTGCACCTTGCCCAGAAGTTGTGCTGCTGCAGGCATCATCTTTCCAGTAAGACTTCAAAGCAATACGTTAATGATTTGGACTACTACAGGTCCTGTCCCACTTCTGCCACAAGTCTAGGAGCATGACATGCTGGGTGCTTTCGCTACACACCAAGGTCTAAGAATGCATTCTCCTTCCCCAAATATCCCCTCCAGTTTCCATCAGTATTCCCCCTTCCTGTCCAAACCAGCTGTGTTGCTGTGAAACTGGTGCCACTTGTCTTCTCAAGACACTTGCATTTCAGTGGTGAGTGATTCCTGTGCACGTTGCTTTTTGTTTATCACCTTCTGTTGCTTTTTGTTTATCACTTTGTAATGGCTCCAGAATAATTTGAGGAAAAGTCCCTGTGGTACATCACACATATATCAAGCCATCCTTCCCCAAGGAGGTAATAACCCAAATAAAACAATGCACAAAGAGGGGAGGGACTGTTGCATCAACTCATTTAATTTCCGTAGCTTCTACTAAACATATATGTCAGATCTGATGAGTGTTATTTGTTGCCTTTCCTGTTTTAACACATAATTGTATCTAAGAACTGGAGTCTTGGCATGTAAGCCTGGAAAGACACTTAGCACTGAAAGTTTGCCTGAAAGTAATTATTTTTAGGTAGAAAAAGAAAACAATTGTCAGGCAGTGATGCATGCAATGAGGATGGAAGGCAAAAGGAGGTGAGAGCAGGGGCAGAAGGAAGGAGCAGACCCTTAAACACCACTGTAGAACGTGAGCACTATGCCAAAGAATTTACAAGTCCACAGCTAGGACCTGAGATGTTGCTTGGGAAAATCAGTGGCAGTCAGAGATGATCACACGTTTCAGAAGAGGAAGAAGGGAGTACCATAAAGTACTGCAAATGTTTCTGATAATCCAGCAGCTGCCCGAAAGCCTATGCTAAGCAGGTACAAAGCTCTAGATCTATGTTGTCCTCTCAGCCTCCCTGCATACCTGACAAAGGAGCGGGCACAGCTGCAGCCCCAGCTACCTCGGGCACCCAGGAGCAGCATGCACCCTCACCAGAATGTCTGTGCTCCAGGAGAAAACCTGTGGGATGTTTAGGGAATAAAAAAGATCAGCAGACAGAAAGGGCAAAGGAAAGAGCTAACCAAGGGTGAGCAAGGGATAAACACATTAAGCAAGTGAGAGAAGAGGCAGTGGGCTGTAACTGATACACTGCTTGAAATAATACTTATTTAACTGTGCATGAATTAAACAGGTCATGAAGCTGTTAAACAGGGGAACAATGAAGTGTTAAGAGCTACACAAGCTTCTCTAAAATGTAGTTTCTCAGTGGCAAGTAAGAAAGGGCAGACAGCAAGGGGATTTCCTTTTACCCGTATTTTTTTTGTCCAATGTCCCTAAGAGCAGGCATCCTCAATGCTCACTGGTTTTACTCTTAGCTTTCTTTTTGCTGTATCTTTTTTGGAAAGACTCCACCCAACACAATTTCTGTATACACTAGTTGCATCAGAGAAGTCACTGTTTGCATCTCTGTGACACTTTTGCAGTAACCTATGCGGCAGCCCAGGTGATTAGTGTTACTTCCCATACTAAATACAAAGGGAGCTTCTTGTACTGCAGACACCCCCCCCATGTGGTATCTGCTAGCAAATGCTGATTTTCAAGTGGTGAAAGTACTTATTTTTTATTTTAAAACACACATGAGAAAGCACTGTTTTCTTTGTGAAGACAAAAGTGGCATATAGCCAGTCAGTCCTCACAAAAGACCCTACAATAAATACCACTGTGGCACACAATTGAAACTGCCATGCAAGTCCTCATGGGAAACCCCGAGACACCTCTGCAGTGTGGTGTGCCACTCCACTGTGGTGCACAATTAAAACTGTAGTTGCATATATTGACAAAGGGTACCCTTAATAAGAAACTTCTGATGCAGTACCTTATGGCTGGTGGCTCCACAATTAGAAGAAATCTAATGCCTCAAGAAAGGTTGAAGATAGAGATGGCAAATCGGCAGAGTGACCAGATTTGGGGAGCTGAGTTGACTCTCCTTCAGTCCCTATCATCCAAGATGTTCTCTCAAATTCTCTTCATGTTCTTCTGGTTTGTCTTCAGAAGGACTGTTTAAAACAAGTTCCTACTCTCCCTTCCATCAGCACTACCTTCCTCCCCCACAGGGACCTCCTACCTGCCCCAGGGACTGAGGAGGTACAGCATTCCCCCATTAAACAGGGAGTGTGCAGAACCCACGGCTAACAAAAAGCCCAGTGACCATGCGACTTACTGCCATGCAGATGGAGGTTTCTCCACTTTCTCCAGCTCAGAGCACTTCAAACACAGAAAGGTCTGCCTCTTAACAAAAGACAAGGCAGAGTTTGCTTTATCCTATACACAAGAGTCCATTTATTGCTCCTTTGTAAAGGGCTGAGCCGCAAGCCGGTGCTGTTTGCTTTCGTTCCTTGATGTTAATAGCTGGGTTGAAAGAGGGATCAGCGGGGCTGCTGCCTTTGTCTGGTGCAGCCCCAGCCATCTGGGTGGGGTGGAAGGGGAAGGAGAAGGATGAAGGGGAGCAGGAGGAACAAAGCAAACATTATTATAGCTCAGGTCATTCCTGTGCCTGCAGAGGAAACATCTGAGGTATTTTTAACTCTAACATTTTTAACAAGAAGTTTAGCAATAAGGGAAGATGTGATGGGAGTACACTTCTCTCTCCAACTGGAGACAAGGACAGCACAGACTTTCTATGCACACCAGCCCTACCAGTACACATCACCTTGACCTGAAGAGACCTGCTTTCGACTCCCATCTCCATGGTCCATTCAATCTTGTACCCTGCTTTGATGGGCTGTGGACACCCATTTTCTGCCAGCTAAACTGAGACCCACTGACGGAATTCACACATCCCAAACCAGCTGTTGGGCAGAAGCATCCTAGGCTAAGTGGAAATAAGCACCTTGAAGTGAATGACACTCTCTTGTGCTACGAGTCCCTCAAGCTCTCTGGCATCCTCCTCCAGGGCTCTCTAGTTACCCTCTCCCTGAATGCCACTGTGTGGAAATGACTGGGGAGCAGGCAGAAACTAGGAAGAGGAGGAGGGCAAAAGTTAAAACACTTAAGAGGCATCTTTTTGTCATTGGAGACCCACTCCCAAATAAGAGGAGATCCTGCCTTTAGACAGGAAAATGACCTTATGCTGAAGCTCATTCAGTTATCAACACCTAAAAAAAGCTTTTCTAAAGCAGATTTGGCTCTCATCATGCTGCAAATACAGAAAACGGATATAGGTACAATTTCACCGGCAGAAGCATGACTGGTTGGGAACTCTCAGTCACTTACTTTGACTTACTGATACATATGAAAACAGTTCAGAGACCATAGATTGATGCATTTATGGCAGCCTGTGAAATGATTCAAAAGATACGTGACAAGCCAGCCTGGACTCCTGTGGTGTGGTAGTAAGAGATGCTGGTGACTCAGAACCAGGTGATTTCCTCTTAACTGAGCTCTGATGCAACATTTTAACAATATAATGAAGAGCTGCATTTTGGCTGAGCTGGAAACCCCTCAAATTGCAATGAGCAAAGTCTTCATTAATTTGATACTTTATCAAACAAAGTGTTAATTCCAGATGCTGATTTGGCAAGTGGTCTCATTCCATCCTAACCTGGTCTCTTAAGGTAAAGGTAAACATATGGTCCTACTTCACCTCCCATGCCAAGCTGTTAGGGACCGGTGTTGTTGCTGCAAAACTGTACAGATTCCTTATCTTTCTCTTCAGGACACAGTGGTTCAAAGCCACCTGGGAGGGTTACAGTGACATAAAAAGAAATAGCATTTACATTGTATAAACAGCTTCTAACAACAATTTGCTTGGGTAAAGACAGGCTCTGTAATGAGATCAATTCCAAGCATTAGCACAACATCCCTGTAGTGCCCATGCTCAGACAGGAGATAGGCACTTCGAAGGTTGTTGTATTTATGGTTAACCAGCTTAAAACCTTGGCTCCATTAAATTCATAAAAGACTTGACAGTTACTGTGATAGTGTCATGATTTCATCCCTCATATTTACTCAACATCTTTTGTCTTACTCTGGTAGTAGGCTCCATCCCCAGTACCCTTCCACTGATTCCAATGGAATTGCCACAGAAGTAAATTCTATTTAATTTGCTAAATGTTCAGGACACTGAAACAAATCCAAGACCACTTGAGCCTATGATGTCTGTCACTGAGCTGCACACTGGGGTCATGAAGAAATTCACAGTACTAGCAGGTGTAGGCCTTATTGTCTCGCTCCAGAAGAATAGGACCCTGTAATTTGTGTTAATGGAGTGTTCAACACTTCTGATTTTATTCAGTAGAGACAAGTGGTGACACAGACACAAACAAGTTCATTACAATCAATTACATTTCTCTGTGTCCTTTGTCCTACGGGATCTCTTAGGCTTCAGTCTCTCAGGAATAGTACTCACTTGATACGTTGCATAGAATTGCAGACATTTGTGGTACTGTGCCTTTGCACAGCTAATTCTTGGGATCCCAAAGCACTTACTAGCTGTGAATATAGGAATCATTCATCCAATACTGAAATGCAGCCAGCTCTGAAGTGAAAGAGACAGATGTTTAACAGCTTATAGGAACACCATACAGCAGTTTAGCATGTCAGAGTTAGAACAACAAGAACTACTTAAAGAGGCAGAATGAAACTTGGCTGATTCTACTAAAAGTGCCATGTGATTTTAAAGCACTCCTGATTTAAATGAGTTGAAGGGATTTGATTTCAAATCTTATCTGAATGATTAACAGTGATTTGATGTCTCCAACGCTCTTCTCCGTACTGTCTGCATTAATGTCGTGGGCAGCCTGCCCTCTCCGCAGCGTCAAATGTGAGGTTGACTGACACGTGCCTGAGTATGTCACCTTCTAAAGCGTATGAAGTTTGAGTGGATCCTATATCTACTAAAGAAAACAGACCCTTTACCACACGGGACCAAGCTTTCTCCTCTCAGGCAACGAAGACTCTCAGGCAGAGTGTGCACTATAGCTAGCTCGGGACACATTTGCAAGCCACTATGGTTTCGCTACAATTTCCTGGCCATTTAGAGAAGTACTTTCATATCAACATGGTATAGATGGGTTAAGTATGCCTGCTGCTTTCAGAAACCAATGCACAGAGTTATTTAGCTCCAGTAAGAGTAAAAAAAACCAACAAAAAAAAACTTAAAGAAATGAATTCATAATAATCCCTCTAATTAACTCTGTATCATTACTATTCTTAGATAAAGCTGCTTGCTGATTTCACGGCTTTCAGTGAAAGTACCATCCTCTCCCACACATCCCAACAAATATGCTCATGTACATTCCTTGGGGCCCTGGCTACATTGCTGGGGAAAAAGTCAACAGTTCTGTAGCCTACTACTAGCAAAAATCCAACTGGAATTTAATTACTTGGTGCCCTCCAAACCATCTGTTGATCTTCACTTAAACTGCCTAGATACATTGCCTGAGCACTCCAAGATGAAGCTTCTTTCTTTTTCATCCTAGGTGCCTGGGTGCTGGAGGAAATAGAGGATTTGCTCCCTGATGTTATGCACAGCACCTCTGTACATCTCCACTCAGCCAGTTGTGTTCACAGTCTTGTGGAGCACACAAAGATATATAACTGTATAACTTCTGAAGGGCAGGTGCAAGCAGAAGAAAACAAAGTGCCTTCCGTATTCACCATGGATAGAATGAGAAGAAACTTACGATGCAGAAAGGGAAGTTTTGGGTTAATGTTAGAAAAATTTGGTAGCAACAGAGTAGTGAGGCTCTGGAATAGCTTGGCTACTGGGAGTTAGCCACCAGCCTCAGAGACTATTAAGGAAAGACTAGACAAGTATTTCTCATTAATTTTTCAGATACACCTGATTTTGTCTTGGAAAGACTAGTTGGCCCTTGAGACCTTTTCCAATCCCATTTTCTATGATTTTATTATTCTAATTCAAAACGCACTCTCCCCAGACAATCCCGTCAGTAACAGCTGCCAGGCATCACAAGCTAAGAGCTTCGGTAATGGAGCAGGGCAGACACTAAGGCTGAGCCCCTGACAGCAGCCAAGCACAGGTACTCAGGAAAGAGTCAAAGGAAATGAGAAAATTCATAGTACCCTTATTAACAGCTTCCAGCAATGACAGACTGGTAGAGGTTGCATCATGACCAAAATGTTTAACAGTCCTTGATGGACTTTTCCCTTCTTAAATGTCTCTGGTCTCTTCTGGAACTAGAATCGATGCAGTGTGAAACAGTATTTTTGTTTGTTCATTTAAAACCTGCAGCTGAATACTTCACATTGAGCATCCCCTACCTGTTGCTTCATAAAATACTATGAATAAACATTCTCTATTCAGCGTCACCACAGCACTCTTAACTATAACTATCTACCTTACATCCTACTTTAGCCACTTTTTGAAACTGAAGAGTGCTGGTCCATCAAGACCCTCTGCATATGGCAGCCATCTTGTGCCTACAGTGAAAAGACATCTAAGTTATCTACAGCAGGACCAGTTTTGAATTTTATCCTTGAGCTACTCGTACTGGGCCATTTGTGTAACTAGTATATTTTAGCACAGGTCAAAACCCATCTGAAGCCTGTCCCTCCCCTAGGGCATACAGTACTACACAATCTGGCCAAAAATCCAATGAGAACAAAGCTATTATTCGTGTCAGAAACACAGGCTGACAAGTTTATGAATAAGAAATACAGACTGTGTTTGAACAAATCAGCCTAAGAGCACTCTACCTCTCTGGAGATCCTTGTTCCTCACCAGGGCCTGGTGCAGATCCAGACCCCCTCTTCTCTGATTAGCAGTATCACACACGCAGCCCTATAAAGAGCACTCATCTGCCCTAGAATTCACTTGCAACACTTGGGCCAAGAACAAGCTATAGCTCCTGTGAAGGAGGAATAGATACCAGAGAATAAACAAAGCATATCATAGAAAAACTAGGACACTCTGATAGTGTGTTCCCAAGTTACACACGTACAGTAGACAGTCTCCTCCACAAACACTACGATTTGTCATTCAATGTTTCATGCAAATGGCAAAAGCTGCCATATGGTTCATCATGTTACATACTAGAAGTGCCAAAGCTCTTTCCACCTAAGTGGCCACTCACAGAAAAAAAGGGGACTAAATGACTTTCCTGCCTTTAGCTACAATATTTGGGACCACTATTTATAAGCCATTCATATATTGGGAGCAGTGGCAGGGTTACATAGAAAGTTGTTTTTGTGTTTTCATAGGTCATCTTCAGTGGTAAAAAGAGGAAGATGATTTCTCTTTCCCTCCCAGCTCAGATGAAACAACCTTTGACCTTCTAAAAGCCTACATTGCTTATACTTCTGCCTGTTTTTTCACAATTCTGTAAGATTACCTAGGTATCTCTGTACCTGCTTCCATGCAAACATTTACAGCTGGAAACTCCTATCCTAATTCAGTTTTCCCTTCAAGATGAGAGAGCCTCACGCTTTGCAAAGCCTTTCAAAAGCTACTTGCAAGAGAGTTACATTCCCATGGACAGTTGCTTCCTCATGTTCTAATTACAGTTGAAACTAGCTTCCCATTACAAGCCCAATTTTCTCTTGACTTTAACAAGAACTAAATCAACCAATGTGACACTTCAGTGGCTGCATCATATCATAGCAAGAGATGTTCTTGTAAGCTGGAGGTGACTCACACAACAGATCTTAGGGATACAGGAGATGGTTTCTCTCCAATGGCCTTCCTATTTTAATTGATTTAGGCATCAGGAAGGGATGGTAACTGGATGGATCCCCCTAAATGAAATACCCTCCCCACCAGGAATGCCTTCCCTGGATTCACCAACATAGCTACTTCTTCTCAGATCTCTCAGATCCAGCAAAGGCAATAATGCTAGAAGGTTATCAGGACATAAAGACAACAAGGAGCTTGGTGATGATGATGCACAACAGTGGACTTTCCCGTGCTGACCACCACAAAAATTAACTATTTTTGAGCAGTCTTGTGGCTTACACTAAAGTGAACTAGCCATATGACCCAAGAAGCTAAAAACTAGTTTCATTGCAGGCACTCTGCTATCTGCTCAAAGTACTGAAATCAGGCGAGTGGTATTTCACCTTTGTCTGCATCACCTGCAAGACTGACACAGAGACTGGAAACCAGGGTACTACCCACCACATGCCACAGAGAGTACCTCTCTTGTTGAGCAAGAACCTGCACGCATGCTGAATATTTTCAGCTTTGTCTTGTTCTCAGAACATCATCATGGGAGCTACCAAATGCATTTACTACCCCCAAATCCAAAATTGTGCTGCCACTATTCCTCTCCTATCATCCAAAAAATGATGGACAGGAATGAACTTCGGGCATATTCCCTGTGACATACACAGCACTGAGGATATTCAATAAATAGTAACACAAAGAACAGAAAAAAGTTAGCACAAGGAGATTTGGAAAGTAAGTAAGCAGAGAAAGGGCTCATTAAGCCTGCGAAGTGGCCCAACCTATAATCTATTTGCTGTACCCAGTCCTGGAATTAATAAAACAAATCCCTCAATAAGTCTGACAGAGTTACTACAGGATGTTAATATTCCCCTCAGAGCAATCTCAAGAAGCAGGGCTGGAGCCACAGAAAGCTGTCACTAGCCTAGTCAGACAAGGGCGGAGGGAGAGGAAGGGGGACCCTTACTCCAAACCCGCCTGACTCTCATTGTCAGCACTGCTTACTCCTACCCAGCCTGCTCTGGAAAGGGTCTGACGCTGCAGAACAAGGGGGAAACCTGCAAAGAGGAAAACTCCCGATCCCCACTTCTGCTGCCAACCTAATCTTACATGAGGCAGGAAGACAGATGTTGCTCCACTGGTTGAGCTCTGTGCTATCTGAGCCCTCCCCTGCTCACAGCAAGGCCTGGGTGCCAGGCCACAGCCGGGAGGACATCCCGTACCACTGGCCTCAGAGACCACCACCTCAGCTCTGAAGAAGGAGCGGCCTGTGCAGCCTCGGAGGGCAACGAACATTCCTTTGCCCAGTTACGCCTGGCAATTCCTAGCGCCATATGCCAACACTCCTTGTGCTGCATCGCAGTGTCCCAATACAGAAATGGCATAGTACATCCACCTGCAAGGCACACATATGTCCCGTAGAAATCAGGAGATGGCGTTTTCCACATTAAAAGGGAACTCTGGCAGGCTCCACCCAATAGCCCAGATATCGGATCTTCAGTATCATGGTACCTCTTTGTTGGAAGGTCTAAGTAGAATTATTAGCATTTCACCACTGAATCCAACTCACACAATGTTACATACCTCCCTAGGATTCCCGAGATTATACAACTCTTCCTGAAAAAAAGGGGGGATGGGGAAATAAAATTTGCACATTCTTTCTCAATACTGATCATAGCTAATACAGAATCAAATCTAGGTTTATTACAAGATTCAGATTGGATTAATTTGTAACTCAGTTCTGTATTGGAAGCCTTGCAGAAGACACTGTATTCAAGGAGTTAGTGATCTTGAGCAGGCCATGTCTGCTCTGTTGGGCCTTGACCTTAGGGCCTGAGCAGCCCGTATGTTAGCAGGAGTAGCCACCATGTGGGAACCTGCTGGAGTGCCCTGTGCTAGCCTCTGCCGTGTGCTGGTGGGTGTTATGGCAGAAATAACATCGCAACCCATCAGGAGAAGATACATGATTCTGTTTGCTACACAAAATAAAAGGCACTACAGCATGGGAAGGCGGAGGAAAATCCATCCAAGGTCCATCTGATGCTGTGTGAAAGCAGGGTTCCCAGCCTCTGAAGTGATACAAGATCTACTCGCTATCTATATTTCTCTTTTGATTATATTGTATTAAAATATCTATTTTATTACACCATTTGCTGCTGAGCCTCCAGAAAAATCCCTGCACGCTGTCTCTCGCTGTCTCTCTCACCCACCTGCTCCCCAGTGCAGAACAGCTCTAAGGGAAAGACTCCTCAGAAAAGGCTGCCACAGGGCTGGTTAGCTACCTGGTGCCATCACATGCTAAGATTTGTGCTTTAGTAGGTCTCTCTGGCCAAGGAACCACTCACAGTCTCCTGTTCTAAACGCTCATCTCCCTGAATTGCCTACTGATTTGAAAATAAAGACCATCATCTTGAAATTTACTTGGTATCTATAATGCACTTAGCATGCCTCTGGGTTTGGTATAAGTAAGTATCAACTAATTATTGATTCATTCACTCCAATTCCAATTAGGATGGAGATCCAGTGTGCCTGTAAAGTGAGAACTCTATTTATTACACATAAAAATATATAGTGCATGTTCCTCCAACTTACAATAATCACTCTAAATACACCATGAGTAATCAGAAGAAATGCGTCTTCTTTTGCTCTCCCTCCTACACTTACATATCATTTTTAGAGTATGTGTTAGTGGGTTTTATATTCCATGTTATTGCTGTATTTGCTGCTGCAATATATATATTTAAATTAAATAGAAGTCATCAAGAGGTTCTACTGGAAGCATTTGCCTTGTTTATTGTTGAAAGGCGCTGCTTGGAAAAGAGTAACTGCTGACTTAAGTAAATGTGAAACATAATGACGGGAAACAGCTGCATTCTGCATCTTTCAAAATGCTAAATTTTCTTGTGTGAATGTCTAAATGTAGACCTCCAGCCTGCAGCGGGATCCATGCAGATGCAGATCCAAGTGCATAATCACAGGGCAGGGCAGGACCTCGTACCCACTGAATTCAGCAGATGTCTCTCTTTATTGAATGGACTAGGATCAGGCCCCTAAAATTACCAGCACTTGCATGCAGAAGAATTTGGGGGTTATTTTTTCTATACACAGTCCAAAACACTTTTGATTAATGTGTTAACATAATACACATAAGCTTATATCCAGAACAACAGAAAACAGCCAGAGAAGGTGTAGGAAGAAGAGCTGTAAATCTTCTTGGTATTGAAAAAACATTTTACAATTTCTACTCTCTTAAATCTGTGAAAAGGAGCATGTGCAACAAATAGCTTCCATGCTCATTTTCTCACATCTGTTATACAAAAGACACTGCTGAGCAGTATGAAGCTTTTCACCTCTAAGCCACCAGTTCAAATCCACTGTATGTCAATAAAGATTCAAAGTTATTCCCATCTAGCAGTCCTTCCATGACCAAAGTGAAAGCAGATGAGTGGAGCCCTCAGTTCATATCCTGGCTGATGTCAGAATCCAGAAAAACCACCATCATAATAATTGGCTTCCAACAGTACACAAACATGCTGAGCACTGTATAAACTGAGAAAGCACCTCCCCCCCCCCCCCAAGACAACTGCCAAACACAGTCAAACACTAGCACTAATTGATACCTCACCTGGGTCTTAAGCACAGAAAGAACACAATTTAGTCTCTTATTTCTAAATGCAATCTCTCTGCAGAAAACTTCCACCAGATGCTTGTTGCATGAGTAAAAGCAAGTACCTCTCCTCCAGGAACTGTTATTCCTCACCAGTCAGGATCTAGCTCTAAGCGTTCATGCACCAAAAGCATGGAAAAGGAAGGTGTTAGGACGAGCAGCATACATCAGGCTACCCCAGGGTGTTTGTACCTCCATGTCTGTGATGAGGTCATGGAGAACCACAGCTCTCCCTTATTCCCCAAACAATTCAGGGCCCATAACTGCAGCACAAACCAGAGAAAGCTGTTCTGCTTATTCCAATTACATCTTACAGAGCCTCATTCACTACCAGGTGAGTAATCAGTCCCATACTTAAAGAGCTAATAAAAACTTCCTTCATTAGGGACACACAGCCCTGAAACAAAACAATAACCATTAGGGAGCAGAGATGCAGTTCATCTTTGTATTTCAGTGATGGTCATAAGCACCATTGCTGAAGGATTTGGAAGAGGGACTGTACCTTCTTTTCTATGCCTTCGAATTACTGGAAGGGTAATATCTGTTCTCTCTTCTTCAAGAATATGTCAGTGTGGATCCCACTGGAAATGACTGGAAAGCCTTCCAGGACTACAGGAGAAAAGTATTTCAACTATATCAAGGAGTATATACTGAAGGACGGTATTTGTGAACTGGCATCTGACCTAGCTGCCTTTTCAAAGCCATAATGTTTAACAAGATAGAAAATTGATTATTCTGTATTGCCACCTCACAATGTGTTGCAAAATCAGGCACTAACATCTGCTTCTGAGTTCACAGAACCACAGGATCACAAAGTAGTTGAGGTTTGAAGGGACCTCTCGAGACCACCTATTCTGACACCCCCCCCCCCAACTCCCTCAGGGTTAAACTAGAGCAGACTGCTCAGGACTTTCACTACCCAGGTTTTTACTGTCTTCAAGGATGGAAGACGACGCAACAGTTGGTGAAGTCTGCCTGGATATGCAAAACAGCCCACTCATTTAAAGAGAGCTGGATATAACCTCTAAGTGGTTCAGAAAGGTGTACCTTTGATGGGCTGGATATAGCCATAAATACACAGGGAGGTGGTCCAAGAGACGTAGTCCTTTTTTCCTCCACAGAAGAATGCAAGTTTGAGAAGAACAGCACAGATAAAGATTTGCAGAGGACCCCAAGGACATGGTAGGAATTAAGTTGGAGTTTCAGTTATGGAGTTTCAGTACCCTTTTTTTGCAATTGAATGCTGCATGATACAGCTGAAGAGGAGCTGAAGACGGGTCTTTGTATTAGGGGACATCCACAAGAAGAAGCATGAAAATATAGTACAGTCTAATACTGCTTCAAAACAAACTTTAGAAAACAGACATTGAGGCTTCAGGTAGAAGTTAAGTCTCTAATGAAAAAAAGTCAGTATAAGGTAGATCCTGAAGGATTACTAATACTGGTAATACTGAATTTAAAACAGAATACATGATTGGATGTAACTGCATAGTATGTGATATGCTGACATTATTGCAAGGCGAACCCCAAGAATTGAATATTAATCCAGCATGTTGCAAGAACAGCATGAAGGAGCCATCTTTTTACCAGGGGCTTGCACAGGTTCAGATAGCTTTAAGCAGCTCCTATTTAAAACTCATACTGTGAGAAGTAACTCGTCCTGGATGAGAACTTGTTGGCTTGTATGAACATCTTCCGAACCTGTAAGGAGCAAACTGGTAGTCATATTCAGCCGCTCACCTCCCATCTGTCATGCACAGCAGCCACTCAACTAGGAACATTATCTGTAGGTCGTTCTGGTATACATCCACATAAGACAAGAAGAAGGGTGGGGGCCAGCTGGACATCTAGACAGGTATGACAACCCAAACACTGTCATTTGGCAAAAGGTGATCAGGAAGATCACATCCTTGTACCACTTAATCCTGGATATTAGGCAGCATACATGGGGAAGTAATAGAAAACTACACAATTACAAAATTAAGCCAATAGAAACCTAACACAGGCAGTATATAGAGCAGCAGATGGAGCACATGGTATCTTCCCTTGTAAATAAGTCTGTCATGGAATATCTGTATTAGCAGAATGTACAGAAGAACATTTATAAGGACTTTTTCAGCAGCCACCAGTTGCTGGGTTTCAAAAGTCTGGTGTGGAAGCTTGCCAGCTTGGAGGCGTAGACCAACAGGGTTAATAACACTATATGCAGATCCTGATGATTTCCCAGTGAGAGAACAATTGAATACATCTCCCCGGCTGTTTATATAATGTAACATTATATGGACATATTGCTTATCAGCCATGCCACAACAGAACTCTGTAGAAGAAGCAGAAATACTATGCAGACCAGCCTGACAACTTTCTGTTCCAGGACATGACTGTAGCTTCATTTCCTTCCAAGAGCATGACTCACCACTCAGCCTTATCGTGATATTGCCCTGGAATGGTCATGACCATTGTCACTGTGGGGAGGACAATAAGGAACATTCTTTTTCTCCAGGATTAGCCATAAAAATTGAGGTGGAAACGTGTGATCCCCTTGCTTTTATAGTGCCTAGACAGAATATATTCACCTCGGCCATGCTCCAGAAGGCCAGAGGTGAAGCCTAACAAATAGTATCAGTTCTGCACACCACCATTTGAGAGGCACCGATTCCTTCTTACCAGTGTAATACAGTTTAATCCCCACTTTTAAATAACTAGAGAAAAAGAAACTATCCAAGAGGAGGATATGGCCTATCAGTCATAATGTCTGTGAGCTTAATTGCTTGTTATGGGTGACAGAGTAACTGTTGTAGTTTTTATCTACTTGGGGAAGTAGAACACTTCTACTCCAAATGCTGAATGTTTGATGAAGCCCCCACAATAACATGAAGAGTAACAAAAAAAAACAGGCCTTGTGTTAGGAACGCTGAGGTCAACAGCACCACTCCAAGCTACGTCCTATAGACTGGGTGATGGTACACAAGAACTGTGAGCGAGTCTTGAGCTTGGAGATGTCAGTGGATAAAGGTCCACTTTACTGTCCTAAACTTCAGACAGAAGACAATATGTATGCATCTGCTAGGTTCCTTCAGACCTAGAACAGGGAAACAACCTCCCTTATTATTTTGTGTAATGTAGCATGAGGAAAAGCTGCTTCTTCACTCCTACATAGTCTCTTGTATGACTCCCAGAGAAAGCAACACCCACTTCTATTGGGGGCAAGCTTTCTTATGAGTGACAGCCTGAAAAAGAATGGGGAAAAAAAGATATAAATGATTAAACTGGTCAGATAGCTACAGCCATACCGTGATTTACAAAGAGGATGAGGCTGTCTCCAAAGATTTATTCACTAAACCCTGAAAGTGCTCCTAATCACCACTGCAAATTTGCAGGTGTATAACGTGTGTGGACTGTATTATTAGGGAAGAAGACTACTGTTATCCTCCAGTATCTCACTAAACTTCTTGGCATGATATTTGGGTTGCTAAGAAAGTAAAATCTATCAATCTGAGAATTCTATTCACTGCAATTGATGACAAAATGCAAAACTCTAAAAAGAACAACTTGGGCCTTCTGGTACTTCAGAACATGCAGTTCTGTCCTGCATTACAGCTATAAAGTCTCAAGTGAAAACATTCGTGTTTGGTCTGAACCTCTTTGAACCTAGACATCTAATGTCTAATGTCTAATATTGCATGGTAGCACCCTGTCACCATGGCAGACATAGCCACAGTGTTTGGGATGTCCAGTGCCATCTGCAAAGACCACCTTGGCCAATCCCCTCTTTAGTAATGTCTAAACACATCTCTGCTAAAAATGTGGTAAATGCCATGCTGCCACCTTTCAGTAGTTCTTCAGAGTCACATTTGGTTTTGACTGTTCCTTATAATTTTATGCCCTACGGCATCTCCTTCAGGAAATGCATGATGCTTATATAAAGAAATCATATGTTGCCAGAAGTAATGATAATAGACATATCCAGTTCCACAGGAGGAATTGGAATCCCTTCTCCACTCATTTTGCACTGGGTATTACTCAACTGATGCTGGCAAAGAGCTCTGGCATGGGTCAAAGAGGCCTATTTATTATAGTAATTTTGGTTGGACCATCTGACATCCTGTAAGCTATACTTGATATCTTGATCTCCAGAGTCTCTGAAACTCTTAAGAACAACTTCTGAGCACTTAACAGCACCTTAATATGCCCCAGGTTGCATGATACTACACCAGATGACAAGGATATAACAGGTCTTTTGGTAGTGAGCATTAGTACTGCTCTGCCACTAGATCTATTCTTCACAGTCTTTCTCTATACCAATAGGGAAAGACATTTTCCATCGTCTCAAATGAAGTGCAGACCACCTTGTTACTGACTCTAGATCACTCAGCAGTGTGCAGTCTCACGACATACAGTTTATTGTTGGTTTGCTGGATACTGGCCAACTTTGGGCTATTCCTGACAAGGTTTGAGGCAGGACCTTGGCAATCACCTTAGAACATACAGGACCTGGCTCCAGTACCAATGACGGTCAAGACAGCCTTGGTGCTGCTGCCTCAGCACATGAGTAACATCAGCTCTGGCTGTTTTCTGCTTGCTATCTTTTCCACACTAGTCTTTGCTTTCCTGTCTGCTATAGGAGGCCCTGAATGAAGCCACCTCATTTGAGAGCAGAAGGCTGGAGCTTGTCTCCAACAGGGCCTTCAAAGACTGTTCCAGCAGATGGAGCTTTTACCTCATGTCTTGCAATTTACACACTCTTGTGGAGAATGGCAATTGGGCATCTGCTCCTTTCTGAGATTCCCACACACAGAAGAGATGCCTGTTGTGTCCATCCCATATAATGATTAACCTTGGAAAATATAGAGCGCTTAAAGCTGGCAGGGCTTTGAATCGCAGAGGGGTCAGAAGGAGTCAGTTCAGATAGACAGGAGCAATTCATAGCAAATGGTCTGGGAGATAATGAAGATGAGTATTTTCTCAGAAATTAGTTTAGCTTGAGTGTGTTAGCCATGTTCCACTATCTAGTTCTCTGTCATAAGGCCTGGAGGGAAATGAAAGAAGGTCGCAGCACCTTTACGTCATCTTATTAAAGGAAAGGGAGACTCAAAGCTCCGACGACTCTTCTAATTTCATTTATGTGGAATGTGTGGGCCCGACAGGATCCGTAGTGACATCTGAAGACCTAGAAGACTTCAGTCTCCAAAGCCAAGAGCAGAGGAATGAGAAAAAAAGAAGACTGTTGTAGGAAAAAAGAGATTCATGCATCACTGCATTATTCTTATACCTGGCAAGGTTCTTGGGACACATTCGATGAGGGCTAGGAAGGTGTGAGGAGCGTGTCTCTAGTATCAGACAGCCAATTCCAGCAAGGGAATCAAACATCAAAAGGAGGGAGATGTAGAGCCCTCCCAGCAGATGCTCATGGAACAGATCCTCAAGAGATGTTGATACTTCACTTAGCTGAAGACAAATGCTAGGATGCAAATGTGAAAGTACAGCTTTACCTTCCAACCGGGTACCTCGAAGGCTGATCAGTTTTCCATGCTTGGGCAACCTTCCCACCTCAAACACACAGCGCGACTGGGTTCTCCCTTGCTGACTCGCTTCCTTTTTCTCCAGTTGCAGAGCCCAACCCCCAGCCTCCCACAGCTTTGCCTCAGAGAGACTGCTTTGCCTCCCAGTGCCAGCATGCAAAAGCTGGCCTGGCCAGTCACAACTGGGAGGCTCTTCCCCTGCCAGCCATGATCATCCTGACAGTTCTGCTTTCTGCTTACATCATCTGTCATCTCTCTCACTCCACCTCCCCTTCCTGAAATCAGCCTCCTCCATCTACCACGTTAGGGTTGGGGGCAAGAGGAATGAGGATCAGTGCCAAAGTCAGACTGCTATTTGCCTCCTTCCTACTCCCAACAGAGTGATAAGCCCAACAGAGCCAGGGACAAGCCTGGATGGGACAATTAGGCTGCAGGAAAAGCAGTTAAAAGCAGCAGAGCCACAAGCAGCTACAAAAATCAACTCATCGTACTTCTGATCCGAGGAAGGAACAGCTGGAGTGTTGATATTTAGGTGTGGTTTGGATTAAGAAAGACTGCCAGCACGATTTAAGGAAAAGATCCACACAGTCACAGGTCTGGGCACCGCTCTCCAACCATCTATCATGGAGCTAACAGCCCTAGCAACCCATCTCAGTCTGGACTGGCCACTCTCTTTTCTGCAAGCATCTTGGGATCCACTTTGACAGCACTACCAACAAATGTCACTCCTGATCTTGGCATTGCCTGTTAGTTTAGATCTGTTTCCTTCTGGCCTAGTTCTGCTGATGAGTTTTATTACAGACCTGAAGGAATTCTAGTGATGTGCTTTTTCACAGTACCAACAATTAAATTCTGTTGTGCACTGCACTAAAATAATCCATAAGTAATGCTTACAGCTTCTCATAATTTAATTTAAACAGCTTCTGTAATAAATGCCAGGTCAGAACTGTTAGTTACCCTGAGAGGAGGAGTCCTACTCACACTCCTGCACGCTATGCAGTAAAACAGAGTATCTGTTGGAGAACAGTATGGTTAAATGCAGTATGTAATGATTACACAGAAAATAAGAGAGCACTTTTGGGCTAAAGAGCCTCTACTCAAGTCTTCTCATTATGTTATCATTTCCAGAATAAGCACAAGGTCATCATGTCCCATCTGCTACTATCTTCATTCCACGCAGAACTTTCTGCTCATTTGGGTGCCTGTTGTTTGGCAGGCAACTTTGTTTTCAAGGGCAACACTAGATTTGGGACATACTGGAACCGTTTCACTGTCTAAAGAAAAGACTCTGGGGCAACAAACACAGAAGAAAGAACTCTTCAAAAATGTTCTTTTTAAGCTGCTCAAAGAGAGTTAAGGTAAAAAGCCCAGGTCTTTTCAGGAATTCATTTTTCCATGTGATCTTCTCTCAAAATAAACAAACAAAACAAAAAAGTCTAATCAAAAACTCTTCTGTCTCCATCACATATGAACAGCCTTCTATAAAGTCAGATCTATCCCTCAGCTGGAAACCCAGCACATAAGAGTCCTGCCTTCAGTGGTTCGTTGGAGTCACTGCACGCTGGAGCAAAGTTTCCAGTAAAACTCTCTGTCTATATTGACAGTGAACACTAGGCAGGAAGGTAAGGTTACAGGAGAGCATCGCCTTGGCAAGTTTGCAGAAATGCAGAGGGGAGGGGAAATGTGAGACTCCATTACACTTTCTCCTGTCACCTTCCATCCAAGGGGATATTCAAGTAAAGCATTCAAAGACTTGGAATTAGTGTTTTATTTTGGTATTTTTGGTGAAATCATAAGCCTCTCTCTACAGGAAACATTTAAAGGAACCGGATCTTCTCTTCCCTGTTTTGAAAAGTTATATTGAAGAGCACGTAAACCACAGATGTGCAAAACCAGCTAAAACTTTTACTGCTACAAATCTATTTTTCCTCATTACTGACTATAAACCAACACTAAACAGAGGAATCCATAAAGCATAGCCCAAATAGTGCAGCACACTCGCAAGAGGTAGGGAACAAGCTGCTCAAGATGGTTTCAGCTGACAAAGTTATGCAACAGCCATAAAGGGCAGAACTTCTTGGATATGGACAATCTATTCCACTAGAAAGAATAAAAAGACACCTTTCTTTGAATTTCAATCAACTGAAATTTTACAAGATTCCCTAAAATCCAAAGCCCCATTTTTAGCTTCACATTCAATGTAAAACACAGTATTTTGCAGCTTTTCTAGCACACTTGGATAAAACTAGACAAACTACTATATTGTTTAATACTTAGGATTTAGCATTCTGGATTCCAATCCCACCTCAGGCAGCTTCTGACTTGATACCCTCCAATAATTCACATTCTGCTTGCCTCTCAGTTTTGCCATCAGTAAAATGGAGATAACATGCATTTCACAGTGTGGTAGAGTGATGTGAAGGCTGACTGATTTATCAGTAGTTGTGAGATGCTTAGGAATACTCTGATGAAATGTGCCACATGTATGCACAATTTATTATTAACCTGACAGCATTTTAGCTCTTTTATTTTCCTGCCTTGCACACAATTCAAGTGCAGGATGCCTGAAGCACATTTGAATGTGGCATTTTGATTGTAGCAGGTACTACCATTTAATTTGGAAATTCATAACTTTAACATCACATTAAAGCAGGATTTTTGCAATTAATTTTCTTTTCTCACTCAGTTTTAGAAAAAGAACATTTGAATGGCCTTGGTTTTAGTTCAGTATCAGATCATTAATATTATTAAAGACAAACACAGACAAGGAAAGAATCTCCAAGAGAAATGTGCTCTTTGGGCCAAATCTTTAGAGGTGAAAAACGATGGAAATAAATACAATATGAAGGTTAAATGATCAAAACTACTATTTAGAAACCCAAACCAGTCACGAGGCTCCAGGGTGCCTGAATCACTTTCCAAAATGGGACTTAAAAGTAGTAATTTTTTAAACTGACAAGATCAACAAATTTAAATAGATTTGGGTTTAGTTCTTAGCTAAGCACATCTTTCCTCAGTATGAATGAAGGCTTTACCTGACTAAAGAGCACTTGGTGTGTGAGGTTAATTTTAAGCTGAATACTATTTATGTGACCAGATGTGCAAGAAAACATTTTATACAGTGATCTGTACGTTTGATGTATTTTCTACAGAGCAGCTCATTAATGACACGGTATCTACAAGTTCAGATAGTTCATGTACCCACACAGCAGCACAGTCAGCCAGCCGTTCACAAGGAGAAAACAACTGGGCAAGTGTAGGGATAGAATCTAAAAAAGATGAAACCTACATTTTGTTTCACTCCCAGACCTGAAAAGTGGCTTAAATTGTTTTAGTAAGCTTTCCAAGAACAACATTTTGCCAAGTAACCAAAAGGAAACTTAAACAATTTCAGCTCTGGAAGAAACCAGTGGAGACTGTTAAAAGCCCCAAAATAATGGGATATAGATTCATAGATTTTTAAGGCCAGAGGGAGCATTAAATAGACCTACAACACAGCAGTGACCTCCACTGTAAGTGGTAGCAGGGCTATAATTAAACACCATTGACAAATGAGGTCTGAAATCACAGCCAATTGTTCTCCAGAGATAGAGGATCTGTTACTTAGTACTTTGGTTTAGCTATCTTTTGCCTCAGGCAAACTGGGAGTCACCACACTGGCAGCAGCAATGACAGGGAAAACATCCCAGAGCTCAAGAATGGCTGTCATGCCATACTAGTGCAGTTCCCAAGTGATTTTTATAGGCAGAGCCTTGCTTATCCAGCCCAAATCTCAGCTTGGGCTGTCTGCATTTCAAAGAGCATTTCTTGCACGGAGAGGTATTTGTTATGCTCTTCTTTGGGAATGCCCACTGCCCAGTCCTCGGGTCCAGCTACACTGCAAACTACTTAGGTTCAATCCCCCACACTAAAAAGCTAAAGACCAAACTGCTGACAATCCCAACCTCTCAAATCAGCAGCTATGGTTCTTCTTTAATATATGCAGCCTTGCTGCCTTCACTGCCACTGTTCAGACACTGCACTGTTCAATGATACTGGCACATCTGAGAAGTTAAATGGGGAATAACCCACCCAAGTCCTGTCCACTCACGATCATTCCTTGGGCCCTTCCTTTAGTGGAGCTCTTGACAAAGAGCAGTACCTACAGATCTGTCACTTCCAATGAACTTAAATAACAGCGTTTCACGCCACTCTTCCCTCCTGGGAGGTTTCAAAGGGCATCGATCTGACTCATCGCCCTACCTGTGCTCCAGGCTCCACTTGCTGTCTGAGAGCTGGAAATCTGTTCTCCTCTCTGCTTGAGTCTAACCTATGCTTAGGTCTCCTTTTGCGTCCACTTCTGAGCCTAACAGTTCCCGCAGTTGTAGCACAGTGGGGTTGAGTCCACAGGTTTTCATTAGAGCTTTTTAGTCACTGTGGGAGCATATGCCCCTTCCTTAAAACACTTCAACATTTTTGTGATATATTGCAGCTCATCAGTAGTAGCTCCATATTAGGGACAATAATGTCAGTAAGTTACAAAGTAAGCTAGAACTATATGTGCAATTGATATAGATTACATTTTAAACGAAGTCAGAATCCAGAAATTCTACAAAATAAAAAGACATTGCTTTTTCTGCAGACTGTCATCAAAATCAGTATTTTTTTCTAACTATTTTGATGAAACCACTATTTCTCACGAGGAAAATATTTCCAAGCTGTCTTATTCTGATGTGTCTTAGTTGGTCAAAATGTTGCTTCCCACGTCTTTCATTTGAACATGCCACAAGATAGGGCAGTCAGAAAACAGACTGCCTTACAGATACATTTATGTGTAAGATGTGAAGTAGAGATAAAGTGTATAGGTATATAGGTCTCACACCTGTTCAAAACCAGCAGGTTTGGGAATTTGTTGTAGATGTGTTCGTTGCTGCAGTTGAGACACAGCTGAGCATTTCAGCTTAAGTAATGAAGGAAAATAAGAGAGTTTAGGAGGAGACAGCCAAGCCAGTAACCTAAATTAGAATTTGATCATCGGAGCCCCAATTATTTTTTTTTATTTTCAATGAAGGCAAAAAACCCCCCCAGATCTCCAACAGCACAGTGCCCACTACAGGAACTCTGAAGAAAAAGGATTTTGCCATTTTCTGCAGCATCCAGTGTTTTCTCAGAGGGTCTTACACCCAATGATAAACCTATAGCCATACAACTATCATCATATGACTACCTTCCAAGCTGCTGTGATCACACAGCTACCAGTACCTAAGCTGGCAAATTTTCACGTAGATATGCCCGTATGAGTTGTGCCTCATCTTTGACACTAATATAAACATACCTCTAGCTCTGGTTATCCTGAGAGATGTAACAACGCTACTGCTTCACGATGGCAATATATCCAATCCATATTTTTTTATGTTCATTGATCTCCCATTATCTTCTTAAAAGTCAAAGCTACGTGAATAACAAGGACCTACACAGATCTCCAATTACACCAGAGGTCTGGTAGGCATCATGCAGGGTGGTCACTTTGCGCAGCCCCCTGCCTCCTACTGCACCGAGTCCCAGGGCAGCTCTCACAGGAGCCACAGAGGAAAAGCCAAAAGACAGAAGAAGCAGCACAGAAAATCTGGCTACATTTGCAGCTTTTTCTTTTAGGTAGTCCTAGATGAGCAATGTAATCTCCTTTCCTTTTCACAAACCTCACCTTTTTCTTTCTTCCTTTCTTTTTTTTAACAGCTATTTATTAAGGAATGATTCCATATACTTCTTCCCCATTTAAAAAAATTCTTTGGGGAACATAAGCAATATATTTTCAGCCACATACAGAAAGGAGCTTAAGGAATTTAGCTGCAAACGCCACTGAGCTATGAAATTTGCAGATCAGAACACAAGCCGCTCTCATCTCTGCTAGCCATCTGTGCCTCAACTGCAGTTTCTGACCAGCCTCAGTGGACAAACTCGCCTTTAGCTCCAAGGATTTCTCCTGTATTACCTTGAAAAGAAAGGTACTGAGAGGCACTCTGACTCTGAAAGCCAAGCTGGCAGGATGGAAGCAACAGGAAAGACCAGAAAATCAAACACATGCCTGCGGAGACACACCAGAGGTTTGGAAAACTCACACAGTGTCATTTTTCTCAAGTACTAAGGCAACAAACCAAGAAGAAATAAAAATCCACCCAAGAGACTACAGATTCTGAGAAAGGCTTCTGAATAAATGCAGCAGCCAAGCAAACTCTGGGGCCTACCAGCAGCATTAGAGATTGAAGCCTGGTTTTAACCTACAGCTCAAATTTCCACATCTACCAATGAACTGCTGCTTCCTTTCTGGTAAATGTCTCTGTCAAATACTCGGAGCCAAACCCAGTCCATTGTATTCACTCAGGTTACTTTACTGGTCAAATTCCATGAGTGAGAGGAGGAAGATCACACTTCAGAGTAAAATCCTGAGCACCAAGTATCCCTTTCCTCCTTGGCCTACATTGCAAACTGCAGACCAGCTACAAATACACCTGTTGCATCTAATAAACAGAGTTGTGTTGACAAGAGTTAACAGGAAAGGAAAGAAGATTTCACTTACCCTTTCAGTGCCTTAGAACCACAAAACACTTCCCAGCTTTGGGCTAATTAAACACTCAAAAACAACCCAACAGGCTTTCTTCTCTGTTGTCCTGCTTTTTATGCAATGATTCCTGCAGAAACAGAGGAAGTGCAAGCTCTGCTATTCTGCTCTGGTAGCCTTTTATACGCTTTTTGCTTTCCCTGACAGCACAAGGTCGAGGTGAGTCTCGAGCATGGAGGGTGAAAGGAGCAGGCTGGAATCAGCAGCCACAGCAGGGAGAGTGCCAGTGCAGAGAGGTAGGCAGAGGTGGGTCACCACACAAGGAAAAGCATCTGATCAGCATCTGAGGTTCATGACAGAGGGCATTTGGGGGAAGTCAGTGGGGCACATGGGACAGACACAAAAAAAGAATGAAAAGCTCTCCTTCTCTCATTGCTTCTACTGGCACCCTGCAGTGCAGCATCTGCTCCATGTCACCTGACTGGGAAGAGGCTACCCTGCTGCTTGGGCTCTGTCTTTACCAGCACAACTGCAGCCTGGCCTGGGAAGTGACTGAGTGCTCACAGTGTGACACTGCACAAAGCAGCAGGAAACCGGGAGATTTCAGTTGAAAAGAAAGATGAGGAACATTCCTCAAAGATGGCCACTTAACAAGGAAAGACACCTTAATTTCTAACTGCAAGCCTAGCTGGAAAACTGACAATCAAACCAGGTCATCTCACTGGGTGCTCATGAATTATCATCATTTACCTGTCCTGCTAAGATATTTATACGTCTCTATCACTGCCATACAGAAGCATATGAGATTCTTAATACCTAGAGTACAGGAAGCTGCACTGGCTACATATTTCAGATATGGAGACTAAGACACAGAGGGTAACCAGGTACATATCCCCTGCAAAGAAAGGTCAGTTGATTCAATCTTGAGTACTTCAGTCTGCCAGCAAATCACCCCAGGGATGCAAGAAGACCGTGGCAGAAAAGGAAATTAGTCTCTTAGGTGCCAACACTCTTATGACCGGACCATCCAAGTTTTGCTGCCCCAATCCACTTTCTTTACACATTTTACCTTTTTCTCTCATGATAATGAGGTGAGCTAGTGTACATGCAGGCAGAGCCTGGACAGCTGACACAGCATGACTGGCAATGCTGTCAGCAACACAGAATGTGAATCCAGTGTCCCAGCCCCTCTTCAGAGGAAACACATTCAAACACAAACCAGTTCTGCTTTGAGTAGTCCATGACATCCACAGTCCTCCTGACCTCCCCTACCTCTCTTAGCCCTTGGGCTGTTTTGCACCCAGCTGACAGCTCCTGGACCTGTTCACAGATGGAAGAAGAGCAAATGCTTTGCTCTGCAGGATAGGTTTACAATGGCAGTGAGCCTGTCTGCAATGAAGGATTGTGGGAGAAACACACACACACACCCCCAAAAGTCACATTGCTGTCTCTGGACAGCAATAACATGGCAGTTGCCTTGCTTTCTATAGGAAGAGAAAGCAGCTTTACTACTCATCAAGTTCAAAGTGGCTCAGCAAAGGAACAAGAGGTAAAGTGAAACCAGAAGTTGGCCCAGAACAGGTGGCCGCTCTACCATGTCATCACAGGATTACCACCTTCTCCCGCACCCAGGAGCACTTGGTGCTGAGGTCAACAAGCAGAGGATCATCTTCTCTTAGTAGTGCCAGAGTTTCCCGGACAGACGTGCTCCTCCTCCGCTTCTTTCCCTGTAGCTTTGTCGTGCCGTTTCCAGCAACCTCAAGGTATCTGGGAGGATTATGTCCCTCCATCTTCCAGCAAAACTTAACAAAAATTACCCCGTGGGAAATGACCTGCACACCTCCATCCTGGAATATGGATGAAAGCAAGGCTACAGCATGTGCTGTCTTGCTTGGGGCTACATTTACTGCTGATTGACCTCCATGACAGGCTGCCTAGCTCAGCAGAAGCCTGGACAGTAATAATGCATCAACTCTTTTTTATGTTTGTTTCCCCCCCCTTTTTTTTTTTAGGGCAAAACCAAAGGAAAATAAACCTTCCTTCTGAAATCAAATTACCTCCTGACCATAAGTTGGAAAGAGAAATTTCTGGCTCTGCTCACTTTCGTAATTATCATTATTTACTTTTATTTAAACCTTTATTTAGTAATGCCCTAAAATTCCATTTTAAATCCTAGCTGTGCACACTCTGGGACAGAGCAGGAGCCAGCAGGCTGGTCTATGGGCTGACAGAGGAAGCTGATATCCAGACTCCAGTGAGATTCAGTCCTCCAGCAGCTCACCCAGCCCATTCAAATCTACTCTTTGTGATAGCCAAGAACTGTTCTCTTATACTATCAGGCAGGTAAAACCAAGACAGAACAGCTGCTGTAAACAGCCTATGTGAACTATGGCTTACTCTTTTATAAAGCAACATTTTGATCCTGTTTTTTTTTCCCCAGGTCCCACCTCCTTCTTGCCTACAAATTGTTCTCACTCTTCACCAGTTCCACCTCACATCAAATTGCAATCTCCTTTGCACCCAACCACAATTTGCTTCATTTCAGCAGAGGGGATGTCCAAGCTTTGCCTAACTGAGGGCTATAACTTGTCTGTTGCCTGAGGTCTGCAGCTGATCTGCAATCAAGCAGAAAAGGATTGTAGCGCCATGGTCATCTATAATACAGAAAAGTGAAACAAGAAGAATATAGCTGTCAGCATGTACTTCAGCTAGACTGTTTGAATCAATGGAACACTCCATACAGGGGCCTATAATCTCCCTGTGGCTCCCCTGCATTAAAAGCAGGGGAGGGTACAAAACAAATCCAGCTAGGTCTGGAGCTGCACGCTTAGTGAGGGGAAATGGGTCCTAGGCCATTTCTGTGAAGGGGTATGTAGGATCTAAATGGAAATTCTGCGGCTCCTGCTCAGTTTTAATATTTACTATTAAGAACAACAAATGGTGCTTAAACTGCACATTAGAGTTTCAAAGCACTTTATAAACATTAATTAATATCTTAACACATCATCTTTCTCTGGTGCTCATCTGGCAATGCATCAAAAAATTACAACCAGACTGGAAAAAGACTACTATTTTAAATACAACCAAAGGAACTTAAACTAGGAAGAATGAGCAAGAGAAAGATACAGGGAAAAACAAACGTGCAAAACTAAGTCATGAGCAGAGTTCTTACCAGCTTTCTGCGCAATGGCCAGAGCTCAGGCATAAGAAGTGGCATAAACCAGAAGATTTTCCCCTTGCAATATTTACTCTATAGCCCTTGGAGACCATCAATTCTAGAGTTTTGCACTTGTGAGTGAAGATCTGGGCCCCCCAAAGTGTGTCCCAGAACTGCCTACTGCCCTCTAGAACAGCAGAGCACAAGACCAAATGGAGGGTCTGCAGCTGTTTATTGCTGGTGAATTCAACAACAACCAATTTATATTCATCTATCAGGGAATATGCAAGTGGAAGCAAATATTATGGTCATGTTCATTTGTTTCTGATTACAAAATGTATGTAAATGTATATGCAAATTAAGTGCACCCATCAGGCTCACGGCAAAGTGCCAAATTAGCCCTTAGTACTACAACGTTTGGGGTGGCTTGCAGGCAGATACAGTGATTGCAAGTGAGGCTAGGCAGTCCCTTTGGATGCAGCCAAAGCTGGGCTGCTCCAAAGGGGCAGGTGGAGGATAAATCCTGAAGTAAGTTGTTGCTTTAAATGAAGCTGAGGGTCTATAGAAAAGTCTGTTCCTGCTGCAGTTAGAAGTGTGATAATTACAGAGCAACGGGCTCCTCTGTCATTCAGCAGGCAGCATCCCCAGGAAATCTTGCTCTGTAATCAAGGGAAGAGGTGCAATCAAGCCCCTATTCAGGGTTCGTTTAGAAACAGCCCCTGCAGGCAACACAAAGGCTTCAGCATGGTGCTTTGTGAAGCTAGTGATCACATCAGCTTCTTGGTTCTGCAACTAGAAGCAGAGTTAATGTCATTTCTAAGCACATCTTCTGTTCATCTTTCCTCACAAAGTCCAGAAGGGGGCTAGGGAGAGAGGTGAGGTCTTGGGCCAAAATGCTTTTGTACATACAATGTTGCACTCACATTGTCCACATTAGTGAACTCGCTCTCTACATGGCAATGTTGGAGGAACAGAGAATTTCTTGCAGACTAAGAAAGACAGCATGATCATCTGGCTGCTACAGCAGCACATTTTTCAAAATGTGCATGGGAAAGGTCTTCTTGGGGTTTTTTTTTCCAGCTACGTGAATGTATCTGTGCTGCTCAAACTCTACAGGAGCCTCATTCTCTTCACAGCAGCTTGATCCCACAGAGACTGATGAGGTTTATTAGAGGGAAAGGTGTCTCTGCTTCAGCTTTCATGTCTAATGCCACCATTGCCCAGAAACATATAAATTAATTGCTACGCAGATCAGCCACCCTTTGTACCCTATAGAGCTGTCAGGTTAAATGAACCAGTATACTCCAACTGCAATAAAAATAGTATCACATTTGATTGAAAACAGCCAAACCTTCCAAAGTGTGCACGCATTTGCACTTCCACTGTACACACTCAGACATAGAAATCGTACTTCTCATTCACCAGCAATGACCTGCTGAGCTACCCATCTGGGCACGTAGCTACTATGGCACACACAATCCTGGTAACTCTGGGTGCACGTTAAGTGCCAAAAATCTTTCTGCACATTGGGGTCACATTCTGGACAGGATTTACAGTTTTGTCTCAGTATGGAATGGTAGTTCTCTGCTGAGGTTCACCATAACTGGAACTGCACTTTGCATTACAGTAACCCCTAATACTGTAAATGTAGCTTCATTCCCTCACAGTACAGATTCAGCAGGTTCCACTCTCTATTTATTTCTTATTTCTCTGGCCACAGAATAAATGAGTTTGCTGTGGTTTTACCATCTGCAGACATAGGTATCAGTCAATAGGCAAGTAATGGCCTGGACACTGTCAAGAGAACTCATTATTAAAAAGGTACATATTGCATTTAGCTGTTCAAACAGAAGCTGTTATTGATTGGATCCCATCAGTTCCCAGTAAAAGAGCCAACTCCGGTGACGAAATGAAAATACGCACACAGACTACAGACTAGTAAATACTGTAATGGAGTTAAGGATCCCCCCAAAAGGGAGCTGCTGATATCCAGTTGAAAGAGCATGCCTTTTTCAAAAATGAGACTGGGAATAAAATAACCATGTTACTTCTGCAAATATTCAGAGGCAGGATAAGGAAACAAAACAAAAGGGAACAGTTCGGACAACAAACATCATCTCTTGGAAAAAAAGCAAACAAAGAAAATACAAGTTGGTTAATGGCCAATCAAGCCACAGGGAGAAAGAGCTTGCATCCAGTTCTGCCGTTCCTACCACATCCTACTGCTCATCAGTAGAGGTTCTGCCACACTCACGGAATTGAAAGAGAGCATCTTTGGAGTTTGCTACATTTTTCAAAGTCAGATTAAAAAGTAGCTATACTTAACTTGGTTCCTGTTTTGTTTCCTTGCCACTTTTCTTTGTCTGCTTCTTTCCACTTACTGAACAGCTTTTCCTCTGTTTTTCCCCTTCTTTTCACAATCTGCACAAACACTGTAACATTTTTGGGTGACAGCATTTAGCACACAGAAATCACCACTGCTGCGGCATAAAGGAGGCAGAAAACAAGGCTGATCATAAAATTCTATCATAAACCAAATATACATCATGAAGTAATACAAGAGAAAACGGAAGGACCAGACAAGTTAATGACTGTTTGTGGAAACCTCTACATTTGTTCCACTGGAAAAGTTCTCTGCACAGCATCTTCTGTGTGAGTGAACAGAGCACAGCTAACAGTGAGTTAAAAATGTTTACTAAAAAAGGTACATGGTGACAAACTTCTTTGCTCACCCTTAATAGAAGGTTGGGCTGGAAACTGATGAATCACTATAGGAAACAAACAGCAATGGTGACGTGCGGCTTCAAAAGGTAACAATAGCACTGCTTGATCCATGATGTCTACAACAGAAATATCCCTGGATTTGTTAGATGATGGATTTCATATTGCCCCACCCACCCAGGAAATGCAGAAATTCCGCTGAGCCGTGGTTAGAGCTTTCACAATTGCCCCAGAGGTACATGAAAGCCTCGCTCACATATGGTATTTTCTCAAGACATTCCCCGAAAACCATATGCTGTTGATATCTTGAGCAGCTCGCCATGGAGTCTGGATCCATTAGCCCAGCAGTAGAAGAGGCTTATATCTTTATGTTTCAGGGTCCACATACCTGTGTGGCTCTTGCAATCTTCCATCACCCAAAACTGGCATTTAGACATGAGGTGTGTTTATTCTGTAAGTGTATGAGGATCAGGCCCAGCAACCCAGCTATTGAAGTGCCTGGTCAGACCCAGCAGTCTCTCCAGCTCCACATAATTCATGGTTCAAGCACAGAAAATAGTTCTGGCTCGTTATTCATTTGGACCTGATCGGTGCAGAGCAAATAGCCAGGAAGAATCCTGGTGTTCAGCACTTCACAGGCTCATACCTCCTATCTAATGGTCATGTACTGTTAATGTAATATTTGCATATAAAGCCAAATTTTCTGTTATCATTAAAAGCACCTTAAAATGAATGCACATATGGATATCATGTTTATTTTCCAAACCTTCCCTTTCTGTAAAAACATGTTTGCTTATCCATCTATACTGTAAACATAGAGCTGTATTTACAGAGTATTTCTGTACGGCTTTTTGCTTACATATCAACAGTACAGGGACTTTCTCTTCAGCACTTCTCACATTCTACATACTAAATTCTGGTTAATCTATTTTCATTGCCAAAAGAAGTAAACAAATGCTAGATGTGATGAGATGCTATTGCAAGTATTTCCATTTTGACAAAATTTCAGGGTTTTTTTTTTCCTTGAGATTGGACACTTCTTGCCCTTGTTTCATCTTTGGCTTAAGCTCAAACTGTTGTGTTTAAACTCAGATGTCATAAAAAATGCTGTGATGAGATTCTCAAATTCACAATGGCACTTCCAGTCGACTTACTTAAGTCTCTTGCACATACAGAGTTAATTACCATCACACTGCTAAAGACCAAGGAAAAAAACCCTGAAATACACTTCATCATGTGGTTTGCATGACTTCAACCTTCTGGACTCAAATTTTAGAAGACAGTATGAAACAATGTAGAAACACTCAAATCCCTCTTCCTTTTGCAATACTAAGTAAGATTGTTCAGCAGTTCCCAAAGCAATTTAATCAAGGATGCTAAAACAATCAAGGTGCCATTCAGCGATTAGTATGCAAGCAATTGAGGGGGAGCATGGGGCGTCCACACACTAGCAACAGCTAACATCAAAGATGGCCTAACTTTTGCAATGTTCTGTCAATCAGTTATGTTAGCCATACATACATGGCTCCTGTTTACCAATACTTCACTCAGTTTTCAGGGACACAGGGTAGTGGAATTCACCCAGACAGCTAAGATAACTTCTTACCACTGCTTTTACCAACACCAACATAGGGTACTTCTGTATTTACCAATTTATGTTCTCTACCCTTATTAATAAGTTGCTGATGAAAATCTGCCCATGCTACAAATGCAGCATCCTTTCAGAAAGGCACTTTTTGCAATTGCTCATGCTCTCTATTTACTCCCATTTCATTACTTCCAGCTGGAAAAAGAACAGTGGAACTTTATTTCCTCTGATAGCCACCAGCAGGGATAAGAGCTCAGTCGTAGCCCTGCTAAGCGACAAATTAACTCTTTGGATTATGTAAAGATCAATGGGAAGCAGGGAAGTATTCTATTACCTTCAGAACACAGCTTGCCAGCATATCCAGTGGCTGAGCAGTCACAGTGTGGCTCGCCATCCAGAAGGAAGCAAGTGCCACCATTTTCACAGGGGTTTTCTGCACAAAGCCCTTCCATTTCCAGTCGGACCCCTTGACTGCCCAGGAGCTGTGGCTCAGAGTTGCCGTATTTCAGATCCAGGATAAATCCTTGAAATGGAGGCTCACCCAGAACACCATCAAGGGTCAAGGCAGCAGGACGGATGTCCAGTGGGACTCCACCAACAAAAAGGTCACTGACGATATTCATATACTGGCGTTGTGGACGCACTTCGCCCGGCTTGGCTTCACCATCCAGCACTAGCACTGTCCGAAGGTGATTGCGGCTGACCATCAGGAAGTGCCAGTTGCTGTCGTTGACCTGTTTGTCTGTGATAACTGTAGTCTCCGCACAGTCCACACTAAACTGGAGCTGGATGCGCCCGTCAACAAGGGACAGACAGAGGAAGTCACAGACACCACCATCATCAAAGTAGAGGAGCAGCCCAGCAGAGACGTTGGTCTTGAACTGGAAGCTGAGTTCGCTCCTAGTGCTGGCATCCCAGCGGAGGTAGCGGGCCCACTGGTTGGGGATGCCCATGAACTCCAGACCCAAACAGAGACCCAGCAAGGAGCCCAGCAGCAAACTCACCTTCAAGGTGAAGTAGACGGAGTGGAGAGTGAAGCCCATTGTTTCAAGAATCTGCTGTTCCCTAGGAGAAAAACAAAAGCCACACTACTGGGAGGAGAACGCCAGCAGTCAACACCAAATGTTAAATCCAATGGGAAGAGGAGGAGAGCACAGAGAGTGAGAGAGAGAGAGGGAGAGTAAGTGGAAGGTGAGATAGCAAGTGGACGTGAACAAGAGGAAATGTCTCCTCCCCAAGGAAAGATCCCAATTATCCCTTACGATCCAGAGGCTTTTATCATCTCAGATGTACAGGGTATATGAAGTGACTTCTCCAGTTGGTGTACTTCTGTGAAGGGCAAAATAAGCCACAGTGATTTGTTTTCGTAGAACACTGGTTGTTCCAGGGAGGAAGGAAAGGCAGAGCTGAAGCCCAAGCCTCAAATTCTGGTTTCCTGGAAGTGATGACAATATTGACAGATGTGGCAGTGTGATGGAGGAGAAAGTGAATTCATAAAGCACGTGATCCTCAAGAGGGCAAAAATAAAGTCAATCTTCATGATGCACTGGTGGCTACCCAGCCCATAATTCACTGCTTGGCACTTACGGAGCTTGCAGGACCTGTGCGGTCAAGAGAAGAAAAGAAAGGAAGAAGTTAGTCCCGCTACTCACCATATCTTTACCATGAAGCTTATTAACATCTTGTTCAGTAACTCATATACATTTCTTGATACTCTGGCCACTTCTTCATGCCTGCATTTGGCTATACAGTCCTCCAAAGCACCAAGGACATCTATGTCCTCAAAACTAAGTGGACCAAATAGAGAACTCATGAAGTGATCTGCACACACCACAATGCTGAGCAACATAAAAATACACCAGATTATTTAACACCTTTGATGGGTGCAATCTCATTGACTTTACTAAGAGAAATGGTGCTGAAGCTTCCCCAGTAACAGTTACCTCTCAATGAAAATGCTTAGGGCAAAGACCAGAGTTCCTTAGAGTTTAAAAGTTGATACAGGGCAAAAGATGATGTTATCCGAACTTCCCATTCCGCTGTTTTCATTATGCTTTCTAGCACACCAAGCAAGCATTAGAGAAGACAACCCTGCTGTCAGCCTGTCATGCAATAGCTGCTTTTACTTTACATGTCTTGCACACTTCAGAGACTCTAACAGGGACCTTTGCAACCTGGAAACATGTGCTATGCAAATTATATATGGCAACCTGCAGCTTAGATGATAGGAAACTTGTAGCTTAGATGATAAGAACTGCCTAAGCACTTAACCACTTACCCTGGTCTAGTGGTTTGGCAAAAAGGCCAAATTCACCCCTAGCTAACAGCAAGCAATTCCAACTGCCTTCAGTGAGCAGAAGTTACAACTCTTAACACCGGGATTTAATTCACTTCTGCCTATTTGCATGTGGGTGACTGTATGCCTAGGGTAGGAGGATGTTTTAAGATGACAAGTAAAGACAGCATAAAGCTAGGCTCATTCTTTGAAAATCCTGCTTAAAAAGAAAGTAAGTTTTCCATTAACATAGGTGCTTGTTCACAGAGATGCGCTGGGCACGAGAACAGCTCTGGGAATGGCTAACATTAGCACAGATACAAAGCAGGAAAGGAGGTGATGAGAGTCATGGCCTTCAACCTCCCAGAACCCAGCATGAACACAGATTTCACAAATTGGATCACAAATATTGTGAGACAGTATCTGGTTGGGAAAAGCGTTTTGTGCTGTGGACAATAAGAGTGACTGGGGCTGCTGTTGCTCTCAGCAGATGCCTTTCAATGCCACAGGCCACCTTGCTCCAAAGGAGGAGGCTCACAGACACTGCAGAAACAGGCAGTGCAGAAAACTTTCTGTTTGGAAAGGGCAGAGGTTGAGCTGGAGGAGAATCACTAGGCAACAAAGGGGAGAGCTCACATAGTCACAGCCTCTGCCCTACCTGCCCCAGGGACCTATGGGTCCCTGGCTATAAGTCTCCAGGGCTGTCAGTCTGACAAATTTAGCTAGCATGAAAAACAAGTCACAGAAAACAGAAGGGATCAATTAAAAGAAAACCCACAAGTTGGAGAGAAACATGAGCTTTCAGTGCCCAGTGGAAACTAGGTTTGCTCCCTGCAGCTGCCAGAGTGGAGTGTGTCTTAGCTAAACTGCTATAAACACAGATAAAATCAAGTCAAAACCAGAGGGCAGATAATTCCTTTTAATTGTTAACAGCTTGGCTCATGAGAATGGAGGGAGGAAAAAGGAGGTGTTGGGAGAGGTGTAAGGTGAAAAAAAACGCAGATCCAAATGCTCAAATCATCTGTCTTCCCAATAATCACAATGTTGGCTCAGTTCATGGGGTTTTGGGGGGCTTTGAAAATCAACTGGAAAAAAAAAATTATACGGCTCTTGTCCATTTACCTTTCTCCTCTGTGATCCCTAGTGGCTCCACTAAAATAGCCCATGATTTATGGAGAAGGAGAATAGAGTGAGAGGGAGGTAAGAGAGAAAGTGATGACCCAAGCCTGGAATTATTGATGAGATGGGAATAGGAATATAATAATGTGTGTAAATTAGCCAGTGATGTGTTCTGAACAGCTCACAGTTCCCTGGAACATTTACCACCACCGTAGAAAAATTCACTGCTCCATCAGACAGTTCTGTGCTCAACCTGAGCTGGGGAGGGAGGCAAGCCCAGCATGGCACCGAGCACCCACAGAGACCCCAGTGCAGAGGGGCTTTCACCAAAGCTTTCGATTCTCCTGGGCATGGTAGGTTGCACCATCTGCATCAGATGTAGCCCTCAGCCCTACTACTCTTCTCTCCCTATTTTAGAAGACTAACTCTTTGAGAACCAGTGAAAGATGCTGTAAATCACAGCAGCAGGTGTGAACACTCTCTATAGATAATAACGGATGAGATGCATACATCCATGTACAGCCCAAACAACTGTCCAAAAAGCCTACCAATCTCTCCCAACCCCGGGCTGCTGAAACACTGTTTTACACACACAAAGGAATCTCAGTCTCCATGGGTCACTTCAATCTTTGGGATATTTCAAAGGCACAGTAAAGGGAGCAGGCTACCTCTGTGGCACAGATTACTATAACATCGATACATGTTCATTAGGAAAGGACAAAGGCCACAGTTAACAAGGGAAACCAGGCAGAAATGGTTAAACAGGAATAGCATTGTTGACTGAAGGAAGCCAAGGCAATCTCTCTCTATCTCTTTTGATTGAGGGAAGCTAAGGTAATCCTCTTCGAGCTGTTATGAAAGAAGACAGTGCCAGTTCTGTTTCAGAACAGGAAGAAGACAAAAAAACCATGAAATACAGGTGTCACTTCTAGGTGCTTCATTGCCATTTAGATACTGCAGCTCAGGTTTTGGGAAGGCTGCCTGCACTCAGCCACTAGCAGGCTGGGGCTATCTCAGGCTCCTCCAGAGCTCTGTCAGCACCTGTCAGTCCTGACCCATGGCACGTTCCACTATTCCAGTTTTGTGTCTCATGAAGTTCAACCTGTGAGAGCAAACCTCACCACACAAGAGGGTATTCAAGAAAAACTCAGAAGACCCAGTGTCCTTTTTAGCAGTGGCCAGGATCTGAATCCCAACCTTGAGAAAGTAAATCCTGACACAACAAATCTGTGCCTCACCCATTTCCCACAATGATCCTCCAAGACACACTGAGAACGAATAATTTTCTGCTCTTACCATTTTATTTTTAGCATAAGTACTACCCTAGCAGCTTCATACAGCACGCTGCTACCATAGCAATATATTACAGTTTGGGACAATAACTATAGAATCTCATAGTATTTTCTGATATATTTTATCTCTGAGAAATCTCAAACTTTGTCACAGCACAATCACATCAGACAAAAAAAGAGTTCATGATGGACACCACCTCTCCCAGTCACGAATTAGCAACACCCCTGTTCCAATTCCACCTATTGCTCACATGGAAAAGCATACAAATATTTTCCATGTCATATTTTTGGCTTAATGGGATTTAGCAGCACAAAACAAGACAGACAGTCTGATGTGATCAGCCCTTTGGCAAACCACTAGGCGAGGTCTTTGCAGAGCATTTTAAATACTTGCTACCCTTAAGGAATGAGAGGCCCAGCAAGTTATCTCCACGGCACCTCCAGCAGCCTGTACTGCCTCCCTGGCCTGCCAGAGAGCTGAGACAGTGACGAACCTGCACACTGAACAGACGGCTCAGTATCTCGCACACACAAAACCTGCCATAGGAAACACACCCACTTGCACTATTGAAACATCTCACTACTCACAGGGCTGATAGAGCTGCGCAACTTCCCAAGCTGGGGAAGGGAGGCAGCCCCACCACAGTGCTGTGGGCAAGTGCTACCCAACCACCACACATCTTCCCAAACTTGAGAGCAGCCTATTAATGCCAGGTCAGAGCCATCTGCTCCACAGCCCATGGAGAGGGTCTCACCCTCGCTTTGGAGTGGCTCTCAACTGCTTATCAGCCGTATGCAGAGACTGAGTGACATTATCTAATTGCCAACTAATTTCCATAATTACTGAATGGCACACTCTGTATGCAGGGTTAATATCTTTGCAAACGCACCTGCTTAGGAAAGAGGGTGAGAAGCTGGGTACAGTGCTGCTCCATAGCTTATTTACCCAACCGCACAGAAAGGTTGCAGGAGACAGGTTTGTCACTCCCTGCCCTCCCTCCTCCACTACCTCCCTCTCTGGCTAGTAATTGCTTGGGACAGCTTTTTTGTATTTCAAAGTGTAATTTTCAGCAATTCTTAGTGCAGAAAAAATAACAAGAGTTAGATGAAGGCAGGGACAGGCTGGCTTCCCTCACAAAACCCTGCCACTGCAGCCCAGTGCAAGCCTGCGTAAGGCCTGTTACTCCACTTAAGGATGCTGGACAAAATCCCACTGACACTCTGATGGGAGGGGTTTACAGTCCCCCCAGTCTGCCACCACCTTCCACAACCAAAACTATTCATTATGCCATACTTCGTGTGGAGGGAAAAACATACATTGATCACCTAGGTTCCATGTATTTATACCCCATGTGAACTCACCCCTGTCCTTGCCTTCACTGTAAAAAAAGCAAAATCCAATGGTTTGCTTTATTCCCCAGACCCTAATGAAGCAGAGGAGTTTTAGGAAGGGTAAACAGGACCCTAGTTTGGCTCTGCGTCCATATGTGTTCCCGCAGTCAGCCCAAAGCACAGCAATCAGATCATTACAGCTTTATGACATATGTTGCTTGAAATGTTCCAATTAGATTCACAATCAATAATTGGTATTAAAAGCCAAGCTTGCCAGAGGCAAAGAAATGGTGAATTAATAGTATTTATTCAGTCTGTCTTCACTCATCCAGTTCTTCAGTGAGCAATGGGCTCCTTTTGGCTCATGCCTTGAGTGTGGGTCTCCACAGAGACTCCTACCTCTCAAGCAGAAATCTTTCTGCCTGGTCTATCCCCAGCTGAATTGTGGCTAAAAAAGAAGGGGGAAAAATAACAAAAAAAAACCCCTTCTGATGAAAAATGCAGATGTGAAAACTGAGCTGATACTGTTGCTGGGGAAGAAAAAGGAACACAAAAATCCTCCCATCACACAGCCTCCTCAGCAAGGATGCATGGTTAGATGTTTACAGAGAACTGAGAGGGGACATGGAGGCTTTGAAATTCAAGAGACTAGAGAAAACCACATGGATTAATTCAGTTTTAATTCCTCTAGCTGCATTTGCATCTCAGCTATAAATCTGGACACTGGCATCATCCCCTTGCTGGGACGGAGAGGACTCTGGGGTGGTGCCAGTGGAGCTGAGCTGAAAGAACTAGGCTGAAGACAGAAGTGGACAGCTATTCTATGATTCTATTACCCAGGGAGAGTTTGGTGGCACTACATTGCTCACAGGGGTGAGAGTAAGGCAAGATGGGCTCTCCTTAGTGAAGAGGCCAGAAGTGCAATTGAAAATGGGGGCTCTGCCTTGCAAAGACCTGAACACACCCAGGTCCTGCTGAACTGAATTTGGCAGAATTTCATGGGATGCAGCATCTTACATGACTGGCTGCCAGGAGAGAAGTGGAAGAGGAAACAGATTTAGGGCTTTATCTTGGATGTAGATACACATGTGGGCATGAAGGCCAGCATCTTAAAGTTGGGGTTTGGGGGTGACACAGAGCACTTGGTGAACTCTTCTGGATGGTTTCCAGGGATATAGTGTTCATGCCAGTCTCTAACATCACTGTGAGAACCGCATGTGCCTTTGCCCCACCCCAAGCAGAAGACACATTCTCCTATGTTCATTGGTTCTTCCCACCACTGATATATCTTGCAGGCTTAGCTTTTCCATTCTTGAAAGTGAATATGGAATTGCTCAATTCTCCTTATCTGAATTCAGCACAGACCTCCCTAGGAGACAGTGGCAAAAAACCTGTATCAAAGCAAAAGGCAAGAAAAGGAGGACTAGGGTTGCAATCCAACAGCGTCCTCTCAAATAAAAAAGAAAGTTAGACTAAAAAGCTAGAACTACTTTGTCTTTGCTCCCCTGTAGTGGATTAGAATATACACATGCACATGCATACGCTGTCAGTTGTGATCTGTAGGTAGGTGGTTGGTTGGTTTCCTGGTACCTGGGCATGTGGTTTGCAATCAGACAGGTTAAGCCCATTGCCCTTCTTCTCCCTGTCCCCAGTTCTCACCTGGGGAGGGCAAGAATGACTGTTTATAACAAGTCTATTCTTAGAGCTGACCTTCAGAAACACTGTATAACACCCAAACTAGGTACCTATGCATGGGGAAGCTGAGGTCACACGCACTCGCGAGACACACAGCTGAAATGCCACCAGCAGCCTCAGAAGGGATATGAGCAAGCTAATAATGTGCTCAGTTCAACAACAAGCATGGGACCATGGCAGCACAGCTCACACTTCAGAGCTATTAGGCTGGGAAGCCATCTGGCTGCTGGAAGAGTTAATATTTTACCATAATCACCCTTCAAGGTTCTAACCTCCTGGGCCTATTTAAACAAACTTAATTCAGAACCAGAGTTCTTCAAATCTATGCTGGAAGAAGAAGGGTTAAAAAAGCCACAAGGGACAGTGTGAATCCCTTCTTAAACACTCTTTGCACCCCACCAGAGGAGGCCATGTAGTCCACGAGAGTGACCTTTAACTAGCCTACCTAGCCCAAGCTCAGCATGAATGCAATTTACAGACCATTTCAGCTCTCAGCTTTCTTAACACAAAGAAGAAAAATCAAAATCCAAGCACAATGGAAAAGAAAGAAAGAGAGAGATAAAATAACCCTGCAGAGCAATCATGTCTGGGGCTGCTCTGATGGCTTTCTGTTCCCTTCCAGGACACAGAAATTACTCCCAGTGTGTTAATTACTCCCATTACCACAAACTCTCCACTAACAAGGACTAGCTAAAAGGAAGCATTGGCAGCAGCTGAGCAGTTACTGCTCTGTATTGCCACACTGGAGAAACCAGGCTCCCCCATCTCTGAGCTGGTACTAACCAGGAGAGCGATTTCTGCAAAACTCAACAAGCTTTTATTGTAATTCCCATGGCAGCTGTGCTGGGAACACTGGCCTTCCCTCAATTCCACCATCGTTAAAAGAGAACAAAGAATACCTGCTTTTCTAAAGACTTTGAAGCTCAACAGTTGGAAAGCTTTGAATCATTATCATTTATTTTACTCCTTCTGTAGTTGGTCTGTCTCCATCCCCCGCATCCTCTCCTTTCTGCCACCAAGAAGCCAGGACAGATTTGTAGTGTTGTTTATTCTACCAGATCCTAACATATCAAATGCAAAGCCAGGAGCTGCACACATCACAGCAAGGAATGTTAGCAGGGAATTCTGTTAATTCACAGTGCTGGCATTACTGATAAACGGCAAAACTGCTTCCAGATACCGCATCTGACAAGTACATTGTATTTCTATTTTCTTTTAATAAAAATCAAGTCTTTTAAAAATGTGCTTATTGTTACTGAAAATTGAAGTTTCAGCATGTCATCAATGCCTGAAAATGAGGCTGCTTCCAAGGAGATTTTCCTAAGACTAACAGTCTAGAATGGGTTTATTTTTCCTCAACAACATATTTCATACTGCAGAGACAGGCTAAGTTATTAGACACTCCTCAACCGAGAGACACAGTTGCAGTGTGGGGGGCTCCCAACTTTGAAGCAGTAAGAGGAAAAAAGTCACTGTTGCACTGCTTTATCAGCTAGCTACTTAGCATTAGGAAAAGGTACAGAGCATATAAAGCAACAACAAAATAAAAGTAATGGCTGGTACACCAACCAATAACACCTTTCTCTTCCTAGCTGTCTGTCTATCCATCTGCTTCTTCTTTCATATGCATTTTTTAAGTTCTTCATAAGCAAGAACAGTTTCTTTTCTGTTTGACATAATCTAGCAGAACACAGTCAAGAATGGAGCTCCCAGGCACTGCTCACGTACACATTAATAATAATGATTTTCTGTACTTCAGCTAGCATTAAAATACCTCTACATTCCAGTTGGCATAGAGTAGTTACTTTAAAAAAATAATTTAAAAAGGAAGAAAAAAAGCGTAAAAGGACTATCAGAAAGACTAGAATAAGAACAAAGGTTAAACTCATTCTTTCCTTCACTTCCAGATCACAGTCAATTCGTACTTTGTTCAACACACTTTTACATTCCTGAACCTGATTTCCAGTAAGTCAAAGAAGTTTGCATTTTTTTAAATGTCATGATAGTATATTACAGAGAGGGGAGACAGATGCAATCAGTTGGGTTATTTTATTAAAAATGTAACATGCATAGAGAGGGACACTGCACCTGGCCAGACTTCCCTGTCATTAGTATGGCCAGTAATTCATTTAGGTCATTCCCTACAGTCTGCTGGCTCATGAGAATAAGCAGCATCCACTTAAAAAGGAAATAAAGGGCCCATGAACATCTGGAATTTACCGTGGATTTTCCCATTATGTAAGATGTAGCACTCTCTACGTTTCATTGCAACTTCATAATCTCATGCAAAAATTTCTACTCAGCTTCCCACAAAGCAAACATGAACACCCAGACCTAGCAAACAGGTGTGATAAGCTGTCCACAGTGCAGGGAACGCTCAGCTCAGTGCCTAAGCTCCTTAAATAGCTGATGCTCTGTTTACAGATCAAATGGGAACGCCTTTCAGGGAGCCCAGTTAAACATCGGAATTGAAGCGTGAGGGATCGATGTTCACACAGCTCTCGCAGTGACTGAAACTGACCAGCACGAGGGAGCAAAGACACTGGTGACCTGGTAAGCACTCTAAAAGTCTACAGCCACTGTGAGATTAGGTGTCTGCTTTCTGAACTACATTCCTCCCTTACCACTAGCTCCAGAAACATGCTGCTTTTTGTGGGTATATATGCAACAGCAGGCTGGGAATCCCGTGCCATGGGAAATCACTGCAGTCTTCCAGCTCTCTGCTCTTTTCATCTTCTGATATACAAAATTCCTGCCAAAATTCACTCCGCCCCACTCCCCTCCTCACTTCTAACTAAGAGTTATTGGGGGGACATGACAAGAAGTTAGGCATAGATAGGTTTCTCAGTTCTAGCGTGCTGCAGAATGGAAGTGGAAATCTGTGCCAAGATAGACTACTAACAAAAATCTTTAAGTGTGTCTTGGCTGGAAAAGGGTAATACTTTAAACGGCTCAGGATATTGAAAACTTTCCAGGTCATCAAGGAAATGGCTTGTGGCTTTGTATGATAGGGGCCAGTTTCTAAACTAACCAGCAGTTATGGGACAGGGAAGAAATACACTAGGCACGCTGTACTTGCAAGGATTCATTTCAGCCTGGCCTGTGCCTGCAGCACTACATGGTGACCTGTCAGCGTGCACCAAACAATCCTCCGCCTAACCCAGACAGCCTGCTGGCAAGACTGGAATAACAAACCTGCCGCTCTGCCGCAGCAGTGGCCTCACAACCAAGGACCAAGACAGCTCTGGTGAAGGCTACCTAGGCTCCCAAGCCCTAGGACCCTCAAAGCAGAAATACAGTGCTTATGGCAGAATCTCTTTTGAAAGGAAGGCTGTTCATCAGACAAATTCAGGCTTAAGAGCCCTGTGAGCCCAAGAGCCCAGAGAGTGGGAGGAGTTACACACAGGACAGGGGTTTCATTATTGTTTTTTAATTCATGTACATCTTCCTGGATTGTATTTCTGTGCTTCACACTATTTTGCCCTATGAGTCTTCTCTCTAGTTATGGCTTTTCCTCAGAGACTTGCTGCTGTGAAATGTAGAAAAAAACATTAAGATGTGCAAAACAAAAGGATTTTTACAAAATTAAAGTATAAAGGATTCATCTGTTTATTCCAGAGGAACCACCTAATGATGAGGTAATGACACTTCCCAGAGTAAGAAAAACACAAGTGGTCAAAAAGGCAGGGAATGAGTACATGTAGCAAAGCACAAGAGGAATCATCGTACACATAGGGTGACAAAGAGGCAGACATTAGCTAAAACAAGAAGTCCAGAGAGCACATCCTGGGCTGTCAGAAAAATTTGGGCATGTCTGCAGGAAGGCTGGGGGAGAGCACAATTGCCTGATACATTTGAAAATGAACCTGGATAAAAACACTAGGAAATAAGTGTAACAGGGAATAACCTTTCACCACCTGAGAAACAGACTGGGAGCACTGCACCAGCACTCTTCTATTCTCTCCCTGTAATAAAACTCATTGCTGAAAACCCCAAACCAGGCAGCAATGTGCCAGGGCCACAGACCCAGGAAGCAGAGCCTCAGCCAGCATAATACCTCTTGTGAGTCCAGGGGAAAAAAAAGCTAACTAGCAGCATTATGGAAATTAAGGTCTTTAGAAACTATTTTAAATTTTCTAATGGAGCGCTTTAACACCACTGGAGAAGACATGTCTCTCTATTTAAGCATTAGTTGCTACATATTGATAAATCAATCACACTTGGTAGATTTAGAAAGACCTAAAAGATACACATTCTCCTGCAAATGTTCCTTTAAAAGTCAGATGGTCTTTTAAAGAGCTTCCAGCCTTGGGACTCACAGTGCAGTGCCCTGGAAGACAATTGACATTCTGAGTGACTGGGCTGCGAATTCAAAATCCCAATTCGAACTGCTCAAGTCAGGATTCAAACTCACATATTTTAAAAATAGGAAAGAAAAAAAAGAAAAAAAGAGAGAGTGGGGAAAAGACTTGAATTCCTGCAACTCCCCAGGACAGAATCTCTCAGAGTACAGATGCAATAGTGGGTCAGGGAGTATCTCTGTACCACAGGACATGCTTTGTGCTCTGCCTTACTAATTACAAATCTCCATACGCTTAGCAATACAGCTGACAAAGGGCAACTGTTTGTTATGAAAGCCACTAGTGAAAATGAAAAAACATTTATTACATTGAGGCATTTTCATTGAATTTTCTGGTTTTAATTAAAAAATGAAACATTCTAATTTACCTGGCTTTGGTTATAGTAACTTCCAGTCATCATTTGCTGTTTCTTTTTATTTCTTCTGGGAAAGGAGCATGGAATAGGAAAAGTGGGAAAACTGAGCCTGCTATATAAATAGCTTCTTCCCTAGCAATTGCGTAACTTTTCATTTCAAATCAATTTTAAATGTATTTCCTCCCTTTCAACAAAAAAATCTGAACATTCTGAATAATACATCCTTTCTGCTAACATTGTTTTCACAGTCTGAAAAGCCATTATTTTGACAAAAACATTATGAGCAGTTCTTGCTAACAGCACCCACTTTTTCCCCTTCATACCAAGCCCTGTGCTCAGCTCAGCGTTTGGCTGGGAAGTTCTGCATAGCTCCAGAGATTGGTGATGAGACAGTGATGGGTCTTGATCTTCTTTGGCACCAGTTTTCATCTCCTTCCACATAAAGCTTTTGCTAGCTGATAGCAAACTGGAAGCCAATGAGAAATGCTGCAAGATTAGCCCCAGTTTCTAAATTAAGCACCACAAACCCCCTCACCAGGAGCAGCAATGATTCTTCTACTGTCCACCAGCAAGGCAAGCAAGGAACAAACAAAAAGTAAAACTCTTCTCTACACCTAAGGAGACGCTCTGCCTAGGATATAGCTAAAACATGTGGGTGGGAAAAAAAATTCATTAGAGAGAGCACTCATTCCTGGGTAGACTGAGCACTCCAGTCTCCCACCCTACACCTGTCATGAGTACAAAAATAAGCCTGGGAGAAACAGAGGTAAAAGCTTTTCTAATCAACACTTAAAAGGAGGATACCTGAAGTGCTTGTAATAACCTGGCAGAACTTCTGTTTCCAAATTGTGTTGAGTAACTGAGATTTAGAAGTAACTAAGGAAAACGATTCCTTGGTACCACGGGCAACAGATGGTTCCTGCAACCTGCCAGTTGCCAGATTCTAGGCCAAACTTCTCCCTTGTGTAACTTCATCACACATTAATTTAACTCATTTTATCTATAGTACCTAGTTATCAGCTGCCAATATTTTGCTGCTCAGTAGTTCGTCATGCAATAAGATTCATGTTCTAGCAGTCAGGGTACATGCACGAGTCAAAAGAAGGCGGTTCATGACCTGTTTGTGTGGCCTTAGGCAAAGTGCTCTTTCAGGGGATATAGCTAGGACTACAGCAGCCACACTGTAAAGTTTAATTAGTGATTGTAAACTGCTCGACCCACTAAAAAGACAAGCTAACGTAAGAGCAACCTATTTTCCTTTATGACATTAATAGTCCCCTTTCAAATTAAGCAAAGGAAGATGTATCTATAAAACACAGCAGATTTTCTTTTGTTACTCCTGATCGCTCAGCCCCAAAGAAGCGCAGGTTTACTCAGCAGGCAGGGAGAAAGGCAGGGCAATGGTGGGGAGAGGGGAAGCCTTCATCTGCCTCAACTCCTGACCCACCTCCAGCTGCCCTCTTACTCCAGCAGCACCAGACAGCTTTTCACAGTACAACAGGTTCTCCCATGGAGAGCTGACATGGTCTGCACCTCCCCGGGGAGTGCCATGCCTACCATATGATACCTCCCTCCGGTGATACAACACGCAAAACTGGGGCACTCACCTTCCCCATTTAAATACAAATCAAGTGAATCTGTACAGTGGCCACTCTGTGTTTTAAATGGGAGACACAGCCAATGGTTTATGCACTGCTCAGTCAGGAGATCTGCAACCCCTCTTTTTGCCCCAAACCTCCCTCCCTAAGGCAGAACTCATCTTTGGGGCTCCAAAAGAAAGCAGTCAACCATGTGGGGAAAAAAGCGGGTATGTTTAACTCCATTTTTCACCAGTTGTCATCTAAAACACCTGAAAGGCTCAGAGGAAGGGAAAGGGGTAAAGTCAGGCAGGCTTCCTGTATGCAGCACTGTCCAGCACTAAGAATCAGCTAAGTACAACTATTTAAGCTTGCTTTATAGATTCGTGCATATTCCTCCACTTTCCTGGGGCTTTTAAAAGTCAAAAATAAAGGCAAGTTAAAAAGACATGCATCTAACAGGAGAAAATCCCTCTATGCATTTAATTAAGATCTAAATAAAAGAAAAAAGCTACAAAGCACATGCCTGTATATTTAAGTTAGCCTTATGAGAAAATACAAGGCTTTAGCTACATTTCATTACAAACGTTGTTTTAGAAAAAATGAGAAGCTGCTTTCAAAGCAGCTGGTTTTCAAACACGTGCAATGTCTACTTCTGCAAAAAGTAAAACTGCCTTCACAGTTTACAGGAGAGGGAAGACATACATCACTGTAAACTGCTTTACAGAATCCCTAACGTAGGATTTCCTACAGAATTAAATGAAAAGGGGAAAGGATATGGAAAACCCATCAGTCTACTGTGGTCTTCCAATTACCTCACAAATACAGGCTAGAAGTAGTCACCTGTTAAAAAATACATGTCAATAAAAGGTATACAGTTACACTGCAACACTGAGCCAGTCTGTTGTCTTGGACTACAGCTCACTGTTGGCTTTCTGTCAGACGTCTCCCAAGAGAATCCTGTACAGCTTCACTAAGACAAACACTGCTTGTCCAGGGCAGCAGAATTAGAGGCATTCAAAGTATATCTCCTAAAATATCCATTCCCGATAGCTTTTTCCAACTAGTGGGAGAAATTAAGATTGCAACTGTACCAACTACACCTGCTGTTCAATACACAACTAGTTGATTTTAAACCACAGGACTGCAGGCTGTTTCATGATGATGAAAATAAGACTAAGGTAACAGTACCATAGAGGCAAGAGTGTGTGATTGAGCAGAGGAGGAAGGCAACAGTAGCGTTCAGCAGAGTATTTGCTATTTAGGTAGGTAATAGAAATAAAGTCAGAAAAATTATTTAAGCAGCACTGCTGGGAAAACCAACAAACAAACAAAAAAACAACCACACCAAAAAAAGCATCACACTGATTCAATTCATTTCACAGATTTCAAGAACAAACCTCACTTAATCTTCACACCCGTAAAAGCTAAGAATCCCAAAACCCACAGGGACATCTTCTCCAGAGGTTCATCCCCAACAGACTCCACAACACAAGGCTGAGAAAATTCTCCTGTTGAAGGTTTTTCCCAAGACACCAGCTAGATACTGATGCCTCTAGCTACCCCATCCAGTGCACATCCTCTTTCAGCACTTTCATATGCAAAACACAAGACCTTGTACATTGAAATCAGCCTGTCTTTATTGCAGTAACTTTGCATTAAGAAGGGCTGGTGTGTGCTCCCTCCTTTCCTCCTCACTAGATTCTTGTTTCAGTGCCATCTCATACTGCCTGCTGCCAGAGTGGAACTCTGCCTCTTGCTCAGTCATTTTACATCCTGCTTCTCAACACCTAAACACACATTCACACACTTTTAGTAAAGCCACCCCTCTCCTCTTCAGTCTTGGCTATAACCCAAGAACTGGAGGCCACATCCCCCTTCTCCAGACCATCATGGCTTCTACAGCACTCCCAGCCCTCTTCACACAAGCTGAGGAGCCCCAGCCCTTCCATGTCTCTTCACAGAGATATCACTGAGGGTCTGGTGAACTTCTTCCATACTTCTTCTACACTGAATGACCAGAATTGCATGGAACTAGTAATTGTATCATATTGAGTTGGATCTTGATGGGTTTTATAATGCAGAAAGAAGCCCAATTAATTTAGGAATGTCCAAAGAAAACCCAGGGTACCCCAGCATACCACTCAGTCTAATTGCAGTCCCTACTAACCTGGGTTCTCCTTTGGTTATTTTATAGCTTACATCTCAGAGGTATTCAAGTGCATAACACTAAGCAATGTGATTAGAATTGATCCAGTGAGTCTCCTATCCTGCCCCAAGGGAACAATTACATTGTATTTAAAGGACGAAATTAAAGCAGTTGATTTTGAACCAGAGATCCACAGGTGAAAAGCCATGCCTCCATCCTTGTACTAAACCTCCCAGCCACAAAATATCTGTCCATACATATTGTATAACATTTTTTTATATATATTGCTAGTCTGCTACAAAGGTGACTGGTCATACTGATGAAATCTCAAGAACAGCAAAAACTGAAGTAGCCAGTGCTACAGGTGGGAGCTAAGCTAAGGGGACGGGCCTGCAATGTAAAGCATACACATTTTCCACAGTTATCAAAGAAAACATTCACCAATCCACTTAAGGTGATCAGATGAGGGTTTTGGTTCGGGAATTCTTTTTTTCTATTTTTAGGTAACAGATTAAGTAAGTTTAAGATTTTTCTTTGACCACAAGCTTTCTTCAGCTTGTTACAGGGGAATGGAACTAGTTTCCACTAGTGAAAGAGATTTTTTTAAAAAATCCTAAGTGGCGAATGAAAAAAGAGTGAGAGTCCCTGGGACAGTAGGTTTGGGTACATCAAAGCTACAGCCTCTATCAGAGAGCAGGATGGGGAAGAAGAGGTGGGAACAGAAACATGAGGCCTATAGTCTCCTGTAAAACAAGCAATTTTACTCATAATGCTATTAAGTGTTTTATTATCTCAGTGACTCCAATATCCCCGTTTCATGCTCCCAGGTTGGTGCTTTTCCATTATCAAGATCTGTCCACAATACCAATGGCCCAGAAAAGAAATTAGTTGCTTCCCCTTTTTAAGAACTGTGTTTGACTTTAATTACATTTATACTTGCTTGGGAAATCAGACTTCACTCTCAAGAGGACTAAAAAGGGGAAAGGGAAGGGGAAAAAAAGACACAGAGAAAAAGAAACAAAAAAAGGAGAGAAAAAGGTAAGGCAGATGAATCCAATTAAAAGTTTCTAAGCTCCTATTCCTGAAGTTTCAGTCAAAGCCACTACTTAGGAATATGGGGGAGTGTGTTTTTTAATTATTTTTTAAATTTTCTTTTATCAGTCATCTATTCAGAAAATTGCTGAATTATTCTTCAAGCAGACATGGTTATCAATCATTAGAAAATGCTTTTATCTGGAGCTGCCTATAAGAAATTGAAGTCTTTCCAAGATGAACTTAATGCAGATGGATGGTAACTCAAGGGAGAGGAAAAAAGTGAACATGGGGAAAGTCTGGTTACCTTTTCATCCATGGGGGTGATGACTCAAGACTGAAAAAACAAAGCGCTGCAGTCACGGTGCACAATCAGAGAAGATTCTGCAGAAGTGGATAAGAAGCAGTTATAACAAAGACTGCTCCATGAAAAATGCTTTTGCTTTTTTTCCACTTGTTCCTTTCATCTTTCATGCCTGAGTTTCTCAGTGACACAACACTATATTGCTTGGCCACGCTGTATCCACAGGTGCCAAAGTATCTATTCCTAGTTGGCTATTCTAGAGCTGCTGATCAGCACGCAGCAGCATGGTCAAACCTTCATCTTCCATTCCTTTCTCCCTCTCCTGCACTCCTCTCTTCCTCTCCTCCCAGCCCTTCACTCCTCTACCCTTACCCCTCCTCATTTCATTTTAATCAAGGTTCTTTCCTAATTAAAACAAACAAATATGAGGAAGCAATTAACGTCTTGAAGAAAGCAGATGGTGGAATAGTGCCATTTCGTTATTGCATTAAGCCTTAACTTGCTATCTCTTCAAACTTTCTGCACTTTAATTAAGCGCTGTTACAGGCAAGTTCAATGGGCTCTAGAGTAAGGTTTATCCAATTAGCTCCTGAAAAGCTGATGGTGCACGGTGGAAGGCTGAGCATGCTGTGCAGTATGCAGCTGGGAAGGGCAACCCCAGGGCCAAAACGGACTAAGAACTTTCCTCACACATGCAGCAGGCAGGAAAAGGAGCAAGGGGGAATCGAATGTCTGTGAGTGGCAGAAATGTAAACTAGCCCTGCTCTACCATGTTCTGGTGGAAGTTTTTCACTGCCCATGTCGCAGGACTAATGATCATGAATTCTTTGTGCACACATTTTAAGGGGCCATGGTGACTTTCAATGTCTGTGTCATCTTCCCAGAGAGAGGGCAGGAGTGAAGATGATCTCAAACACTGGTCAGAGAATATAGATAGCTTTTAGGCTCATTTATTATCCTACCATCTCCAGCATTCCCGTCACTTCAATCCTTGGTTTCCATTATACCCCCAGATACAATAGACTGACAAAGAACTGGCAATTAAGGAGCTTAAATCATCTAGAAAAATACACCCAGAAACAGAGGGATTCTTAAAATACACCCAGAAACAGAGGGATTCTTCCCCCCCCCCCCCCCCAATTTCTGTTTGCAGTCAGCCTGGCATTGCTGAACATGAGCCTCAGCAGGCAAAGTAAGCATCAAAGAGCAGTTCTATCGGTCAGGGTCATCCTCTCACTTGGCTCCATATACACATGCCAGAAATGTGGGCAATCAAAAGATGCAGTGATCCAATCTACCTCTGCCCTACCACATTCTGGCAGATGATCCGTTACTATTCAACACCAGAGAGATGAGTGTCTCTGAATCCTACTTGCAAACATCTAAGGGAAAAAACCCACCCAGCATGACGCAGATGGACACAGCCCTATAGATCCCAAGCTTCTCTGCACAGAAGCATCTCAATTCTCTACATCCATATGAGGAAAAATATACTACATCCATTTTATAGATAGGAATGCAAGCCACATACAATTTTTGTGATTCCCAGTGTCACACAGGGACTCTGGGGAGGAAACACTTTTCTGTTTCTCTCAACCACAAAGATCATCTTTTTTGTATAACCAAGGTTGGAATATGACTCATGGAGGATTCACAAATTACGAAGCCAGAGAACATCCCTGGGGGGCATCTGGCCTGAGAACTTCTCTGAATTAATTTCTGGTTGAAGCAGGGGCAAAAAGAAAATCCAATCCTGTCTTAAAGATTTCTATTAACGGAGAGTTCATAACAATTCCTAGAACATTTTTTCAGGGCCTAATTATTATAGTTATTAAAGACGGGCACCTTATTTCTAGTCCAAATTTGTCTATTTCAGCTTCTAACCACTTGATCTTGTTATATACCTTTGTCTGCTCAACTGGAGAAGCCTCTATTGTAAAAGCCTCTCTTAAGGATAAAAGACAATATACAACACACATTTGCTGAGAGATGAGACTCATATTGTAGTGTCCTGGCATCTCTTCATTCATCAGTTTCAAACTCGAACAAGGAAACCATTAAAACACAATACTAAGAGATGCAACAACAGCATGCTATAAATAATAACATTTTCCTAGCAGGCCTCTTCTTTTACAGTTGTACCATATACAATGCAAACGTATTTATTATGTTCAGTATTTAACTGTGTGAAACTCAGAGACTAGGAACATCCAGTTCCCACTATAACCATGATTTAGCCCCAAGTACAGATGTAAGATTTTGTGTTTTCCTGTGGATTTTATCATAATTATGGCTTAAACACACCATATGGAGAAGAGCTTTTAGTAGTGTTACAAGAACAGAAACTCTCAATTTCCTGACTTTGGGTGCTTAAATTCTCTGTTATATTATCACACTATAGGGTGGTATGCACACACAACAGGATTATAGAATCATAGATTCATAGAATCATTTAAGTTGGAAAGGACCTTTAAAATCATCCAGTCCAACCATAAACCTAACACCACCAAGTCCACTGCTAAACCATGTCCCTAAGCACCACATCTACACATCTTTTAAATACCTCCAGGGATGGTGACTCAACCACTTCCCTGGCCAGCCTGTTCCAATGCTTGACAACCCTTTTGGTGAAGAAATTTTTCCTAATATCCAATCTAAACCTCCCCTGCCACAACTTGAGAGTGTTTCCTCTCATCCTAGCACTTGCTACTTGGAGAAGAGACTGACACCCACCTTGCTACAACCTCCATTCAGGTAGTTGTAGAGTGATAAGGTCTCCCCTCAGCCTCCTCTTCTCGAGGCTGAACAACCCCAGTTCCCTCAGTCGCTCCTTATAAGACTTGTGCTCCAGACCCTCCACCAGCTTCATTGCCCTTCTCTGGACACGCTCCAGCACCTCAATGTTTTTCCTGTAGTGAGGGGCCCAAAACCGAACACAGTATTTGAGGTGCGGCCTCACCAGTGCCAAGTACAGGGAGACAATCACCTCCTTGCTCCTGCTGGCCACACTATTTCTGATGCAGGCCAGGATGCCGTTGGCCTTCTTGGCCACCTGGGCACACTGCTGGCTCACATTCAGCCGGCTGTCAACCAGCACCCCCAGGTCCTTTTCTTCCAGGCAGCTTTCCAGCCACTCTTCCCCAAGCCTGTACCATCGCATGGAGTTGTTGTGACCTAAGTGCAGGACCCAGTACTAAGCCTTGTCGAACCTCATACAACCGGCCTCGGCCCATCGATCCAGCCTGTCCAGATCCCTCTGTAGAGCCTTCCTACCCTTGAGCAGAACAACCCTCCCACCCAACTTGGTGTCATCTGCAGACTTACTGAGGGTGCACTCGATCCCCTCATCCAGATCATTGACAAAGATATTAAACAGAACTGGCCCCAAAACTGAGCCCTCCAGAACACCACTTGTGACCAGCCAACTGGATTTTAGCTCCTTTCACCACAACTCTTTGGGCCCAACCATCCCGCCAGTTTGTTACCCAGCAAAGAGTATGCTCATCCAAGCTGTAAGCAGCCAGTTTCTCCAGGAGAATGCTATGGGAAATGGTGTCAAAGGCTTTACTAAAGTCTAGGTAGACAGCATCCACAGCCTTTCCCTTACCCACTAAGTGGGTCACCTTGTCATAGAAGGAGATCAGGTTAGTCAAGCAGGACCTGCCTTCCATAAACCCACGCTGACTGGGCCTGATCACCTGGTTGTTCTGTACATGCCATGGGATGGCACTCACGATGATCTGCTCCATAACCTTCTCCAGCACTGAGGTCAGTCTGATGGGCCTGTAGTTCCCTGGATCCTCCTTCCGGCCCTTCTTGTAGGTGGGCATCACATTTGCTAACCTCCAGTCAACTGGGACCTCCCTGGTTAGCCAGGACTGGTGATAAATGATGGAAAGTGGCTTGGTGGGCACTTCCGCCAGCTCCCTCAGTACCCTTGGGTGGATCCCATCCGGCCCCATAGACTTGCGTGTGTCTAAGCAGTGTAGCAAGTCACTAATCATTTCCCCTTGGATTATGGTGGCTTCATTCTCATTATATTCATTCTTCATTATCAACATAAGATTCAAATAGTTTTATATGTAATCTCACATTAGAAGGGCATTTATATGTAACCATTTCACATCTATCCTTATGTAAGGCATGTTCAGGTTCATATGTGAAGTATTACATACAACTATACAGTGTTCTCAAAAAGCAGATATGTTCAGATCCATATACTATCAAAAAAGCGTTACCCTCAATTATGCCAAAGGAGGACCTATTTTGTACTAAGTGTATTGTCTATCTGATTATTTGACCTCATAAATCAATTTGGCCATGCAATTATAATAGGTAGATGCTTAACACAGATGCACTAATAGGAAGCAGCAGCATGCTGGCTTCTGAATTAAATCTGACTTCCCAGTTACACCTTATCCCCAACCTATCGCGCTGAGGAAATCCCAACAATGCCGCTAGAGCAGGAGTTGAGTCCATGTTGCCACAAGGACCAACATCCATCATCCATGCCATGTTTCTGCAGAGATTTAAAACGTGAGGGTTCAGTGCTGACTCCTGACAGGTGGATTTGCACACAAACCTGGTAACGAGTTGTCTTGCAGGAGTACCCAGAGGCCCTAACACGTCTGAGGCTTTCCTCCAGCCTTCATATCAGACACTAGTTAGATCTGCTCTGAAACAGCACATGCTATTCTGATCTCCTGTGCTTGTGAAGGAGGAAGCCAGACTAAGCAAGTTTTAAGAAAGCCTCCAAGGATGAGCCAAACAACCCAGAGCCTATTTCACGAGAAGAGACTAAGACAACATGGTATTTTTAGCCTAACAAGACAAAGGCCAGGACAGATGTCTGTCTATATACTGTCTATAAATGCTTTGGGGACAGGGAAGAAGAGAGATTTAAGCTGAAGAGCAAGACTGGCATCAGAACAAAGGTGTATATACTGGTTATAAGTAAGTGTATACTGGGAATTAAAATAGCATTTCTAACAATCAGCAGACTGAAGTTCTGAAATAGCCATCCACCCAGAAAAGAAGCAGACATCACAAAACTAGTGGGGTTTATTTTCATTAGAAGATATACAGCTACATGTCATAGGACTCAGGAAGTCCTCTGCAGCCCTGTGTTCCTACCCTGATCAAGGTAAATACTGTAAAAAACACACAAGAAGGCACAGTCTGAGCCCCGAAGCGCCAAGAAATATTAGAAAGGTTTTAAGACAAAGCAGAAGGATGGTGGGGGAGAGAAACTGTCCCCCGTGTACTGTTCCCAAAAATGCTTTAAGTCTCAAAACAGCTTCACTGTATATGAGCATATGCTGCAGGTCATACAGCTTCCCCCATTACACAGGCAATTGGAGTAGATCATTATAATGGCCACTTTTGGCCTTAAAATCCATGGATCACAGAGCAAGGTAAAAATGATACAAGCATCAACAGAAAACCTGAAATTCTACTCCCATTCACTCAGCACTTAGAACCTGACAGTTGATTCAGATCTCAAATATTTTCCTAGCCAGGAAACACAGCCTGACCTAGGGCTCATGCAAAGGTGAAATGTAAACTCCAAAACGTCTGATCTGTATTTGGTAAGAGCCCAGGGACACCTTCACAGCACTCAGTTTTGCATTTCTTTGTCATCATTTAACACGATCTGGAGAAACATCAGTCCCTAGATAAAAGAATACACCTGTATTAGGTTTGCGTGGCAAGGTTTTGGTAGCGGGGTGGGGCCTACAGGCTTCTGTGAGAAGCTGCTAGAAGCTTCCCCTGTGTCCAACAGAGCCAATGCCAGCCGGCTCCAAGACGGACCCACCGCTGTCCAAGGCCAAGCACATCAGCAATGGTGGTAGCACCTCTGTGATAACATATTTAAGAAGGGGGACAAAAAACTGCGCATTTTGCAGCTGGAGAGATGAGTGAGAACATGTAAGAGGAACAACCCTGCAGACACCAAGGTCAGTGAAGAAGGAGGGGGAAGAGGTGCTCCAGGCGCTGGAGCAGAGATTCCCCTGCAGCCTGGGGTGAAGACCATGGTGAGGCAGGCTGTCCCCTGCAGCCCACAGAGATTAACAGTGGAGCAGATATCCACCTGCAGCCCGGGGAGGACCCCATGCCAGAGCGGGTGGATGCACCCAAAGGAGGCTGTGACCCTGTGCGAAGCCCATGCTGGAGAATGTACCTGGCAGGACCTGTGGACCCATGGAGAGAGGAGCCCACGCTGGAGCAGGTTTGCTGGCAGGACTTGTGACCCTGTGGGGGACCCATGCTGGAGCAGTCTGTTCCTGAAGGACTACACCCCATGGAAGGGACCCATGGTGGAGCAGTTTGTGAATGACTGCAGCCCATGGGAAGGACTTGCGTTGGAGAATTTCGTGGAGGACTATCTCCCATGGGAGGGACCCCACGCTGGAGCAGGGGAATAGTGTGAGGAGTCCTGCCCCTGAGGAGCAAGGAGCAGCAGAAACAACATGTGATGAACTGACCACAACACCCATTCCCTATCCCCCTGGGCTGCTGGCGGGGAGAAGGTAGAGAAAATTGGGAGTAAAGTTAACCCCAGGAAGAAGGGAGAGGTGGGGGGGAAAGTGTTTTTAAGATTTGGTTTTACTTCTCATTATCCTGTTCTGATTTGATCGGTAACAAATTAAATTGATTTTGGTATTTTTCCCCAAGTTGAGTCTGGGTTTTGCCCATGACCACAACTGGTGAGTGATCCCTCCCTGTCCTTGTGTCGACCCATGAGCCTTTTGTTATATTTTCTTTCCCCTGTCCAGTTGAGGAGGGGTAGTGATAAAGCGGTTTTGGTGGGGAGCTGGCATCCAGCCACGGTCAACCCACCACACCACCACTAGAAGTCAAAGGTACAAAGTAAATATAGTAAACATAGTTTAACATGAGGATAAGGGACAAAAAGCATTTATCCTAAGAAACCATGAACAGACTCTGTAGTTGCAGTCTTTCAAGACAACTTTCAAAGCAAGATCATAACTATGACTTTTAGAAGCCCTTCCATAGGAACAGGCAAGACACAATCTCTGCTTTACCCACATTTCACTTCCTGCAACTATGCTCCATCTTACCAACTGCCCTCTGCACGTGCAGCCAGCACGCTCTTCAACCAGTCAGCCCTGCTGCCCAACTCCAGGAACAAAATACATTGAATCCCTTAAAAAACAAGACTACAGTGATCATTGAGCTTCCTCTAGAAAATACCCTCAGAGAAGCGCAGTCTCTAATGTGGATGAAGTGGGCGAAACAATCAGGATGGGCAAGGGCCAGAGCACACACATGACATTAATTGAGTGTATCTTGTTGAACTCCCAGATGAAATTCAAACCTTCCTTGCTTAGGAGTAACCAAAGAGAGCGCATTTACCCCAAGGGAGAGCTGACTCCTACAGCAGACTTTACATGCACACAAGTCCTCTACGTGGCTGAACAGATGCCAAGTCTGAGAAGAACTCTGGGGATCTTCAGATGAGAGAGAGTATCTAAAACCTGCACAAAACAAATATTTATGGTCTATAAATACACACAGGCACATTCCTCCTCCTCTCTCCACAGAGCAGAGACTCCCACTACAAAGTGTCTTGCAACATGTCAGACATATTGACAAAGCAAGCAGAAGTTTGTTTTTTTTTCTCAGCTCCAAATAGCAAGGACATGTTCTTTATTCCTACTCCTCTTGATATTTATCCCTCCCTTTCTTCTCCATCTTCTGCCTCGAGCCAGAGGCTTGTCTGCTGTCTCTTCATATTGGAAACATGCAAGCTTGTTTGGTTTAAAAGGTCAATCACAGCTTGTTTGTACTAAGTCTCTGATGCAAAAATCTCCTACTATAACCTAGGAAAAATATCGGAGAACAGGCAGTGCTGGATGGAGGAGTATGAGGTCTGGGTAACATACTAGGGCCACAGACACACAGTTAAGGCACTGTGGCTTACCGAGACAGCACCCATCAACCCATCAGCTGAGGGGTTCATGGGTCTATGATCTTGGTCAACAGCAAAAAATCCAATTTAATTCAGCTCATAACAAGAAAGGCTTAAGCCAAATTAGGTTACCTCATATTCATCATAAGCTAATAGCATCCACAAGGATGGTGACCATCAGACCAACTGATGCCTCATACACTGATCTAAAGCAATTGACTGTGCGTCACAAAATTTAATTCCTCAACTTCAGGAAAGGGGCTAAAACAACACCAGTTCAGTTTTACAGAAGGGGAATGGATAAAGCTATTAAGGCTGACACTTCCATGATCACAGGTCATGATACAGGCCAGGACATTTTAAAGATGTCCTGTGATTAGTTTGGGGGCTTTTTTTAATGCCTATAAAAAGCTTTAAAAATACAACACAAAATTTTAAAATGTATGTCATCAATGGGATGTTCTACTTAGTTTAATGGCAACAACTATCTTTCAAAATAAACTGGACAGAATGTGTGGTGCCACTCCTTAATTCTATCCAATTTGGCAATGCTGAACTGTGTCATAGGTTCTCTATAGGTAACAGTAATTCAGCAATCAAAAGCTGTCCAGAGCTGAAGTAGTGGATCCTATTCCCCACTTGCTTTGCCAATGGTTATATTGTGTAGCTACAAACTATCTGCTATATCTTTTAATTTAAAAAAGAAAAAGGTTGCAGTTGTTTCCTCTTTCCCTGGCCTGCCAAGGTATCATTGCAGAAGCATGTATTATAGTGTTGATAGCTGATGGTACTGCTAAGGCAGCTCCACAAGTATTACTTATTGGCCTGCATCAGATGCTGTGAGGATGAACATTATCCTCCACCATTGGCGGAGACCCTGAACCCCAGAGCTGGGTACCATCAGGAAATAGCATAAGTGTTCCTTCATGTCACACACCCCACAAACCACCTTATATCCACATTTCTGTGCTTTCTGTGCTGTAGGCCATGGAATTCATTTGCTCTTTCCTCCTCCCCTCAACTGTCAGAATAAAAAGAATTAATTTCCTTTTCCACTCCCAGGCCTGCCCCTCTGCCATCTTCCAAAGCAGTTTTTTTCCCATGGCATAGCCAGTGACCCTGGCCACTCCAGGACCTTAAGTGAAAACCTAACCAAACCACAAACTCTGTCAACTCAAAGACTAAAAACAGGTTTTGCTTTTAATTGGGTTTCAGAGGGACCAGCTCTTGGTACGTTATTTCCAACAGTTATTGATGGCCTTTCATAACTCACATAAGGACTCCACTCCGCTCTGCCACTTGAGAGTTACAAGACCATCAATAACCACAGAAAATAACGTACCCCAAGAGAGGCCAGAGCAGACCCTCCTTCTCCAAAATCTTCCTTTACCTATGTAGTCTGCGGTGAACCACAGCACTGAGGCTGAGGCTTCAGCTGACATCCACACACCAGTGAGGAGCAGCACTCCTCTTCCATAAGTCAGCATGTTCACTCTAAAAGAGAAAAAAAAAAATCCCCAAGAAAAATACTACTGTTTCATTTTTCTTCTGTGTGAAAAAGTGCGAGTCCCTGTCCTGTATAATCAGAGACAGCCTTGGAGCAAACACCCACGTAGCACCCTGCTGCTATTCATTAATCGCTCCAGCAGCTTGCAATGAAGTCCCCAGAGAAATTTTATAGCCTTTCTGTAACTCTACATGTCTGCTCAAAGAGACCCCAAACAGACACACACACACAGGCACCCGTCACACACTACCAGATGTTTGAGAGCTTGGTCCCTGTGGAATATCAGAGAGCTGCCACACACACCTGCTCCCACAAGAGACAAGGAGAAAATCAGTGACCTCCACTTACTCATGGCACATGGTAAAATACAACTCTACAAACCATACCTGCCTGCAGAGGGTATCAATATATCTATTGCACAACATATCTTGGGAAATTCCAGTGAGGTATATGACATTCAAGGAGAAATGCTTCAGGAGCTAAATATCAGCCTCTAAGAGCAAAGCAGCCAAGAGGGTGCAAAGAAACAAAGCAGAGATGTTCATTACTCCATCAAGACAACAGGAAAGGCCAGAAGTCACGGTTACAGCAGATGATAGATCCTACCTCAATTACTGTTGTTCTTCTCAGATGCACACAGTTCTAGTGTAGAGAGTCTATATTTTGTTGGCGGAAGAAGGTGATTAATGTTATCCAAAGAATTAGGGGAAATAAAGTAATATTCAGCTCTACTGAAGTCAGAAGCAATTTTCATTGACTTCAGTAATGCTAGAAAATACTTTTTTTTTCCTAAATTTTTTTTTAGATGCTTAATTAAGGCAAGGCATATTTTATAATCAAAGACACCAACAAGCCCTGAAGATGGAATTTTGAGCTGCTCTTTTTTCCTGAAGTTTAACCTGGGCATTTCCGAAAGACATGTGAACTTCCTCTGTGTTCTGCTGGGATCTGGAGCACAGGACAAAGCCTCAAGGATGCCTACCCCACAGCAGATGCAAACTGCCACAGAAACTCACACTTTTCATCTCCAGTCCAGCATCCTCCTGTTCTGGTTCAGAACAACCCTCTGCATCCTGTTTCAGGAACTGCGATTGTAGATAAAGACATAAAGCCTGTTTATTAACTTTACAACATCATGTCATGAAATGTCATGTCAGTTTCCACTGCCGTCAATTTATGCTACAGCCCTTCTGGCCTAGATTCCTCTTGCTCCTTCCATTCAGATGCGCCTTTTTGAGCTACCCACCTTACCTGTACACATGCACTCTAGAACAATATGAATATTACATGTAGCAGCATTTGCAGCAAAGGATACCTTAAGACCTATATTTTTAATGCCACTTTTAGTATGCCTATAAAAAGACTCTATGCAAAAGACTGGATTATGCATTTTTGTGCTGTATGGGAACAGGGTACAAGTGAGAGACATGGCAAGTGGGAATGCTCCCATCCAGGTGCAGCAGCCTTTGGCAACCAGCATCTGGGTAGGATTTGCAGAGAATGCTGTAAAACTTACCTTCCTACAAGCACCACAGCTAGTTGAGCCCATAGGATTTTTACATCTCAGGAGGTTTCCAATGGGATATCATATTAGAAGTGCTGGTGAATGCTATCCCTTGCAGTGAGCGGATTACATGCTGCTCTTGAATTCCTCTGTAACCACTCAAAAATGTGACATCTTTATATCTCATTGTGTGCTCTACTACCACTGTCAGAGGGCCAGAATGAAGAGGAATGCCTGCCAGACACTTTTAACAAAATTTGATTCTTTTAACAGAATTCGATGATCTGAAGCCTCCTCATATTTGTCCTTACTTCTTTCAAACTAAATTAGGGCACAAGGAACAATTACAGCTTCACAAGTGTCTTACCTTCCTCTGCATTACCCCTTGTTACTGTACTTCACTTCTGGCCTGAAGAGACTTCCCCAGCAGCAAAAGAACATATAACCTCCATGATCCTTGCAACTTTTGGTTTTCTTGAGATAGCAAATGTACAAAACAAGCAGGACTAGGAGAACTTTAAAGCATGGATAGCTGAGACTACTGCAAGGCTTTTTTTTGCCTGGCATGACATGCCAAGAGTGTCATTCCTGTAAGAGACAGGGTTTCCTAGCACTACTTTCACCAAATAACAGAGAAACTTACCTGGGAATTAGGTCATTAAAACAGAGGGCCTGACTCACAATGACAGATGGATCAATAAGCGACCTTTGACAGATTGGAGCCACTGATCAATGATTACTTTTTTATTAAATGATTCTTTTCCTGTGCCAGCAGGGACTCCTTCCCTCACACACAGCATTAACATTAACCTTTGCTGCACAAGGATTAAAGGAGACAATACCACAGAGGACTGTCAGTGAAGGAGTGACCAGCAGGAGAAAAGGCAAAACAGAAGCTCAGCCCAAGGAAACACACTCTTCCCCTCTACTTAGAGGGTTGGTTCATGCTGCCCAATTTCACCATCACTACTCCGTCCTCCTCTATTTGTTGTACATAAACACTAGCAGGTCAGTCTGAGAAAGAAGGCAACTCTCAATGTGATTAAAAAGGCTGGGAAATGAGGGATACCCAGTGAAGGCAGATCAGGCAAGGTGACACACAACATGGCCATAACAACATAAATCAATTAGCCACAGCACCACAGTGAAAATCAAGGTCTACAATTCAAAAAGAAGCTGCGCTGACCCACAGCTCCCAGGCCCTTAACTGATGGCAGACACAGCCTGAAGCCTTTCTATTTCACTGTCTGGCTCCATCCCAAAACACTTCTGCATCTATCCATGCCAACCTGTTTGACTTCAAACCATTTGCTTCTCCTGAGTGGACATCATCAGTCACACCAATCTGCAAGAGCTGTTTTGTGAGATGGGGAAAAAAAGCCCCTTAGGGAAAAGCACAGCTCATCAAATGTGCTGTGCCTGGGACTTGGGTTAAGTCTTAACCCAGGTCTCCTGGGGTGACCCTGTACACTAATCAGGTCTGCCCTTTGGCACTGTGCCCACAGCAGAAAGACCAGGTGGAAAAAGTTTTTAAGACCTTGAACAGATGAAGGACTGCAAGCATGACACAGGAACACAAAAAAACCCAGCAGATGGCAGGGAAGAAACTTCTTCTGCTTTTGAGGGTGGCACACTCTAGTGTGGCTTTTACTATGAAGGCTCTGCTGGCTTCTCCTTATACTTCTTTAGATGATATATCTCACAGGAACTGAAGGGAGGATCATATGTTTTCTTCTCACACAGTCTGACTTCATTAGCCCCAGTAGATGTTGCACCATAGTCCCTAGTGAAGCAAAATGTCTTTGTCTTGGTGCAGTGCTAAGAAAGCAAGTGTCATTTGAGCCTCAGATGAGAAGAACAACATGCTACAGGCAGGGCAACCCTCAGCAAAAGGAAACATTTGGCTAGAGAAACATGGAAACCAGAGAACAATATGACAAGTATCTAGTTCAACTTCACTTCATACATCTTGCATGTGTATAATTCACCACCACATATTTCAACAGCTGACACCCAAGGAGAGCTCAGACAAATCCAAAGTGTCTCCCCTCTCTCTCAAAGAAACAGGAGACGTGCTCAGCTGAAGTCCACTTCATCTAGCCACTACCAATGCAAAAGCAGCTGCACTGCTGGCAAAAAGGCATGCCCTGTTCCTTCTCCTCTGGGATGGTCAGCTGTTAATTCTTTAAGCCACCAGCTCAATGTGTGAACCAATAACTCTGCATGAGCCTTCCCTGTCAGAATACAGTGAACGCCTGCTATCTCCAGAAGAGAGACCGTTATTGCCCTCATCGCTTCACATTGGTTTTTGTTCATGCAGAAGGAAGGGCAATATGGAAGAAATGGATAGGAAGGGGATGAAAACAAACCATGCCCACTAATTCAGGGGAATAAGATAGCACAGAGCTAATTATTATCAACAAAACAGATCTCAATTGTTAGGGAGAGGTTGGGGAGCCTCACCAACTACTTTGCACAGAAAAATCCCACCAGGTGCGACAAAGCTCTCTCAGCTGAAGAAGGTAGTATGCTCTCAAGTCTTCCCATAGCCTTGCTTCAAGAACACGTTTCTTGGTCTTGTAGGCCTCATTTCTTTCAGTGAGCATACTTACATGCTCACTGGTGTCCTCAAGGTCTCAATCTGCATGTACAGTGTCCCCTTGCATACTCAACTTCCTCTCCTCCCTCATCAGAGAAGATAGGGGAGGAGTCACAGGTAGATCTTATATTTTAAATTTACAGAATTGTTGCACAGACTAAGAAATTGCATCATACACACTATTTCCAAGTCATTCCAATTCCATGCTTCCCTATTATCCTCAGCAGAATTGATGGGCCTCACTCCTTTCCCACTCCCATACCAACTCCCAAAAAGCAAGCTTCTACCGCCTCATCTCAGCCAGCAGGCATTACCAGCCAACGTCACCTCAAGAGACTTTCCACTATTGCAACAAGCAGAGAAAGCTGTGCTCTTCCAAGGGTAAGCACAAGACTCTCCCTCTCCATCCAGAGAAGCCAGGGAGGGATGAGGATACACAATTACAGATTCTAGCCTCAGGCTGGTCATTTGATGGAAGGTGTGTTTTTCATTCCTAGTTTTAACCAAAGAAAATGTAACTAGGAACTTTGAAAAGCAGCAGCATCCAGAAGAAAAGTGGCAAGGACCAGCATGAATCTTCTTGCTGACTCCACAGTTTCCCCCAGAGAAGGAAATGAACCAAGACCAGATGCAGCCAGCCCCAGGAAAGAGGGGCAAAACTGGCTGCAACAGACATTCCACAAGAGAGCTGCGGAGACCCACAGTGGGAAATGAAGGAGTAACACCATAATAATGCTATCTGGAGTCCATACCTGGGGCTGTGCCCACAATAACCTCCCTCCCTACTCCATACATCCATGCTCTGTCCTTCCAGTTGCAAGCTGCACATCGAGCCCTTCCCAGGAACTTCATCAGACTATAATATCTGAAGAACAGATGAGATGAAAGAAGGAACATTATTCCCTTATCCCATACTAACCTGCACCCTCCTCATTTCTTCACAATGCCTTTCCATGTCCTTCATTTCCTGCAATCCTCTATGTAGCTGAACCATGTGTTTCTCCTCACTATGAATTAGTAGCCTGTCCAATAATTTAAGTGGTCCAAAATGATATGATTCCTCAAACCTTTTCACCATAGACTCAGACTTTGATATTAAATAAAACAACAACAACCCACACACACACAAAAGAAACCCCAAAACCACACCACAAATGTGAGTGGGATCAAGGCAGTTGATAACAACTGAATAAAAAATTGGCATCTTCTTCCCTAGCAGGCTTTAAAATTTAGAAACTTGCGCTTGTTTTTTAACAGATCTTACACTCATTTTAAGCACATTTAAAATTAACAACAAAAACCTACAAAGCTTTCTTGCTATTTGTCTTGGATCTTAAAGTAAGTTGTCATTGGCAAATTATATTCCATTAAAGGATACTACTAATTAAAAAAAAAATTCATTATTTTATTAGAATACTTTTTTATTTGCTATTGTTACAAGCAACACCTAAAATTAATAGAACTGAAGGATTAGAAGGGAAAATGCCTTTCACCTAAATCCTTATTCCATTCAACAGCATTTTGCGTCAAGTCAGTTTTACTGTAAGTTTCTCTTGTAAGCAGTCAGATCCCCTGTTAGTTGAGCTGGATTAGACCCATACAAATAGGGAAGGAAAAATATATATGGAAACTCAAATATTGGCAAGTGAGCCCAAGGAAAGCACTTCTTTTTTCAGCTAAGTAAAAGGAAGCTGCTGGGCACTCCTTAAACAACACACATGCACTGAAAATCCTCTGCCTCAAATAAACACACATTTCCCATCAGGCACAAAAACATATTCAACACACAGTGTCAATACTGGCTACAGTCTCTTTTTTCTTATTTCAGTACGGTATGCGATCTGCTTTTTCACACTCTACCCTAGAAACATGAGACATCTATGATTCATTCTGCAATCTACCTCTCCAATCACACACCTAGGGGGAAGGCATGTTGAATGTTTTGGGGGTTGTTTTTACATAAAAGCATAACAATATTAAAAGCGTTGCATTTCTTTGGGGATTTTGTTCCTCCTCAAAAGGAGCCTCTCGTCACTTAATTTTTCCCTTCCACATTTCCCCACACTTCCCCCACGTCCAACCCACTGCCTGGCATTCTCTCCCTTCCCAGAGATCGTCTTCTTTCCCACCTTGCTCCTTTCAGACACCACCTCCAGTGATGCCTCCTGGCTCTCCCCTCTCCCTTTCTGTGCTAAGTTGGCCAGGCTCTTGTGCAGATGTCAGCAGGGTCAGCACACACACAAAGCTCTGTTAGATGTACATTTCATAAATCAGAAAGCTGCCTTCTGCTCTCTTTGTTCACTCTCTTCAGTTGAAAACTTTTTCTCTAGTCCCTCTCCCTTCCAGCCTCTCCTACCTCCCTACATCCTTTTGCCTCACCGAAAGCTTGGTAATTTTCTTCACGTTTTTCTCTCTCTTACTCTTAAAACTTCCCTTTTCTTACCTATTCTCCACTCGCTTCTTTTGCTACCAGACTGTCATCTATGCTGTTAGCCCCAACCACATCTCCAGTACCTCTACAGTTAAATCATTTATTAGACTCCTTTTGTTTTCCCCATTTGCTCCTTTGAGTCCTAGCATTGCTGGTTCCCAATCACACCAACACCATACCCTGTCTCCTCCTCCTCTCAAATAGCACAATCTTTCACTGGGAACTGACTGCTCATACAGGAAACAATTACCAAACCTTTTCACAGGGGTGCATTATGATGTGCCAGTGTTAAGAGGGTGGCCTACTAAGAACTGATGGGAAGAGATAAGTGAAGCCTTGATAATCAAGGCTGACTCCATTTGAAGTTCAGACAAAGGTTTGGGCTGACTTTTCTGGGGCAACTTATCTCTAGAAACAGAAAAGAAAAAAGATTCAGCTGAGACATTTTGGCTATGGACAGAGCTAGGTAAGAACACCAAGCAGTTCCACGGCAAGAGGAGTCAACTCCAGCAGCCAAATACCGGCGTAGCCATTACCTCTTCAAACTCTACAGACAGTCAGCAGGCAACTGTGTAAGGCAACTTTCCAGCAACTTAAAGAAGCTAAGAGCAATGAGTCACAGGGGCAGTATTTATGATGCTAAGAGTTTCACCTGGAAAATGAGAGAAGAAAAGGAGAGTAGCACCTGCTCAGTAGGCTGACCAATAAGGCACACCAGGGGACACAGACACACACACCCCCCCAAGTAGTGAGTCAGGATGGAGCTTTTCAAAGTCTGATGCATGACAGTCTACAGCAAAGTTGCTTGCAGTGCCCTGTTGCTCCTGCACATCATAGGAAGGTTGCCTATAGCATGACCCCCAAACTTATGGCAGGTTACACTGTGACATGACATGCTACCCTGCCAGATGCAAAGGGGTGTGGGTGGGTGGCAGAGGAGAAGGCAGGCAGAGAAGTGAATGAACATTACAGGCAGCTGTGATTGAAACACTGAAAGTCTAAGGTCTCTGCAAATGCCCAAGTTAAAAGCAGAGGCAGTCTCCCAGATCGATTATGCATGCACGCCACTGAAAACACAGGCTGCTAAAGTGCCAGAGCCCTGCTGGATAATTTATAGGCTGGTGTTAGTATTCACAGAGTGGTGGGTAGAGTTCAAAGGAACGAGGTGGAGAATAAAAGTTTGAGCCTTATGAAAACACTGTCACAGCATGAGCCTCAGCTCCACAAAGGGCTTCACTTGTGCTGGGTACAGGCAGAAGCCAGCAGATATTATCACAGCAGGAGCCAGCAAGTGCCATCTTGGCACATGGGCAGAGAGTTCAGGGAGGGTGCTCAACCAGAGTGTGCAAACATGCAAACTTTGCAAGTGTTTGAGCACATGCCTGCTTGGCTTTTGGGAATGTATGGGAGAGCCGTGTGCCAAACAGCCTGTGACCCATCTTCTCCCACAACCCTTCCTCACAATCCTCTTTATTCTCCTAGGCCTGCCATACACCAAATTTCCTGGGCTACTTCTGCCATAGAAATAAACACCAAGCAGGGAATAACTGAAGACCTTCGCATACCATTTTCACTCATGGTCTCACCAGGATTTGAAGCCAGGACTTCAGGGACAAAATTAATCATACTAAGCCACCCAAAATGCAAGCTTTATTTAGGTGAGCTTGCATTTTCCAGCTTTATCCCTGCCTGAGCCTCTTAGCCATCTAGTTATCAGAAGAGAAAGATGGGAAGACAGTGAGGTCATCAATTTACTAAGCCCTATGTCTGCTCACGTTTGAGATCAGACACAACACCAACGGCATTAGAATAAGTACTGTGTGGTTGACTTCAGCAGAGATGTAAAGCAGAGGCTGTCTCGCCTGTCTTGCCTTCCCTCTCTGCAAGCCTACAATAAAACCAGATCTTACAGACATACAGGTGCACACCATATTCTGCCACTATTCACCATAACCATCTAGCGCAGGAAAGGGAGTACAAGGGAAAGCCTAGTACACAGACAAGATGAACTAAAAGGTTTAACCGGTATTTTACTATTGCGTGTACGCCCAGATACCTCCTGTGAACTCCTTGTCATCGCAACTTTCCACAGCACTCAGAATACCCCTCTCCAATCATATTCGTTCCAGAAGAGACTTGTCTGAATGTACAAGTAATTTTCTGATCTAGAAACTTTTCTAAATTAAGCTCTCTGCCCCTTGCAACGCATACCTGAACTGGGAAGGCACACAGGAATTTGGTATCATACAGTTTGCTGCTAGTATACCAACAAGTACCCATCTCTCTCACTTCTTCCTGCAGGTTACAGTCTTCCGGGACATTCTGTCTGGGTGCAGTACTTGAAGCTCAATCAATTATAGAAAGATATCTTTATTAGAGGCCACAGAGGGGCACGCTTTAGAGACACAAATCACTTAGAATGAAAACCTTTTATTCTACATTTGGACAGCACCACACACAACAAGATTCTTGTGTATAACTGGGGAATACAGTAATATAATTAAATAGATTAATAGTCACTAAAACTAGTCTCCTCTCCATATAATTACAATATAAAGTTGGATTTTTCTCCATAGAGTCTGGAGGACTAGAGTATTGATAGATGCCCATTCTTTTAATCACAGGAGGGTTGTGGGGGAAGGGGTTGAAACAAGGACACTGTGTCTTTACTCTTTTGAGCAATGGCACAGAATCTCCATGAAGGGCTCACAACACTGTTACACGGAACATGTAACTGGATTAGTTCAGTTTCTAAATATGTGGCAGTCATCAGGGTCTTGGCAATTAATCTATAGTTAGTCCACAGTATCGTTTCAGGTGGATTTTCAACAGCAATGTTATTAAAAGTCTAAGGATAAAGCTACATGGTGCACAGCAGAGAATTTTGAAGGTTGGCAGCATCTGCTGATAAGTTTGACAACCATTAACTGAGAGAACAGTTTGGGACAGAATCTCAAACCAATCCTAAGATGAGGTGTGTACTAAATGTGATTAAATAAATCGGTCTGTTGTCTATGATCTTCAACAAAAAGAATTTAAACTCCTTCTATTGAATTTGAGACCCATTTTAGAGATAAGAAATAGAGATAGCAATTTGCTTTTGTCATGAAATAACTCAATGGCAGAATGAAAAAAAAAAAGTTTGTGACTCCTGCCCTTTCCATTTGATTATTTACCTCTGAGAGTATAAAGAAGGGAGGTGTCAGGAAAAAAAAAAGGAAAAAAAGACAATTAAAAAAAATCAAATAAAGCGCATGAAAACATCTGGACAGAGTCCGGCAAAAAGGGGCTATAAAGCAGACAGAAAAGACTTACATGGAAATAGAGTGAAAAGGTATAATGTGTTTAACATGGAGAGAGACAAAAATTACAGAGAACAACAACCAAATCTGAAATGACATATAAATCAGTTTACAAACAGAACCATCTTCCCAGCACAATTATGGTGACAGAATAATCACTGGAGAGCTTTAAGAAATCATTCACTGAGTACTTACATGGGATAATCTAGCAAAGGGGCCCAGGAGACCTGGTTGATCTTAAAGAATAAATTCCGCAAAGCACAAGAACAGTCCAATTCAATGTGTGGGAAGCCAAACGGGTGTGGAAAGATGCAGGTGGCTCAATAGGAAACTCCTGACAGAGCTCAAACACAAAAGGAAGCGAATGGAAGGTGAAAGCGAGGGTGTGCTCCCCAGGAGGAATACTGAAACTCTGCCTTGGCATGTCAGGATGAAAATTAGAAAGACTTGAAATTGCATGAAAATCCACAAAATGTGAAAAAAAGCAAGAAGGACTTCTAAATGCACACTGGTAGTAAGAGGATGACTAAGGAAACTGTGGGCCCAAAGCTGAATGGGACAGGGGACTAGTGGTAAAAGGAAAACACTTAGGTCCTCAATGTCTTTTTTGCCTTGGTCTTCACTGGCAAGGACTCTTCTCAGCCTTCCTGTTCCATGTGCCCAGTGGAATAATCCAGGGGACTGAAAAACTACCCACAGCACAACACAACTGAGTTAGGGACTATTTAAGCAAACTGGGCATACTCAAAATCCTGGGACCAGACAAGATGCCCTAACAGCACTGAGGGTGCAACAATGGCTGATGACACTGTAAGGTCACTCTCGGTCACGTTGGAAAGGTCATGGTGACTGGAGGAGGCTCCTGATGACTGGAAACAGGTAAATGTCACACCTGTCTTCAGAAAGGGCAAGAAAGAAGATTCAGGGAATTATAGACCTGTCAGCCTAACATCTCTCCCAAGGAAGGTTATGCAGCAAATCCTCCTGGAACCCATTTCCAGGCACACAAATGACCAGAAGGTGATTGGGAACAGCCAGCATGGATTTACCAAGGGAAAAAAGTCAGCCAGATCACCTTCTGTGGTGAGATGACAGGCCCAATGAAAAAAAGGAGAGCACAGATTTTGAAAGAGTCTCCAATACTATAATAATACTCCAATACTAAATATACTAACAATGGTATGTAGCTTCATCAGTGGAAGTTCAGACTGGACATTAGGAAAAGATTCTTCATCGAGAGGGTAGTCTGTCACTGGAACGGCTCCCCAGGGAAGTGGTCAGGGCGTCAAGCTTGTCAGAGTTCAAGGAGCATCTGGATGACACTCTTAGTCATATGGTTTAATTTTAGGTAATCCTGTGAGGAGCAGGGAATTGGACTCGATGATCCATATGGGTATATGGGTCCCTTCCAACTCAAGATACTCTATGATTTGATTATTTATAGACAGCTAGAACCAGACAGGTGTACTGCAAAGCACATGGAAAACTCACTGGACCACTGTACTCAAAGGCTAGTCGTCAGTGGTACAACAACCTAATGGCAGCCAGTTACTAACAATGTTCCTCAGTGGTTCTTTGCTGGACTTGCTGCATTTTGTCATTGTCTTTCTGGCACTGGTCAGCCCAGAACTGGGCACAGTAGGCAGACTTAATCCCACAAGTGCTGAGCATGGGGAAATAGTCCCATCCCTTGACCTGCTGTCTATGCTTTTGCCAACACAGTTCAGTATATGATTAGCTTTCACCAATGCAAGAACCATCCTGATGGTTAGGGGCTAGAGCATGATATGCAAAGAAGCTGGGAGAGCTGGCTATGTTCAGCTCAGAAGAGCTGAATATTTGGTCCTCGTCCTCCATACTCTTCAGCTTCAAACCAAAAAACTCTACAAGCAGCTATGAAATCTCACCATCCATAAAGGACAAACTGAAGCATGGAGACATGAGCCAAAAAACACAGTACTTTTAATTACTTGTTTCCAAAAGTACACAGAATTCTGTAGTAGAGCCAGGAATAAACCCCAAAACACCCAAATCCCTTTTCCATAAAAACTTGCCCCAGAAATGTGTTCTAGCACTAATAGTCCCATAATTCTGCAGTTTGCCTGTGTTGGAGGATTCCTGGCAACCACTTCACCCAGAATACCTTAAATAAGACTTGACTGGACAGTTCAAGCTTTAAGTTTTAGACCATTTCAACTACTCGCATTATACACATGATATACAACATGTAGCTGCATCTAGTGTCCCACAGTCACTTCTGGGCTGCTGAACAATAAATAACATGGCAGGCCAAAGTGGGAGATGGGTGTTGGCAACATAAGGTTTAATAGGAGACACATTTATAACATGCCTGATGTGTGATACTGTGTCATGATAACAAACCACACAGTAAAAGAGAGAGGACATCACAGCACCACAAAAAGTTAGTTGATGTAATTCAAATTCAGAAAGAAGGACACCCTAAAATTACTTGATGTCCACCCTGCATTTTGTGGCCCTCTCCAGGTAACACCCAAAACAAGACACACGTGTGAATGCAGCCACTAGCATAGGCAGAGCCCTTAAGGCAAAGCATGCCCAAGTTACCCAGCAGCGTGGTACAGCTACACGTCTGGAATGACTGCTCGCTGTGCAGCTGAATCAGAGCCCTCCACACTTTCAGGCACGCTTGCACTCACCAATATACAGCACCAAGGACATAACCTATATGCACAGAATTGTTGCCTACAAATGGCATTACATAGCTATTGCCTTACCTTGGTAAGACACCACTTTGACTAACAAACCTCTTGCAATGTGCCACTTTGGATATTCATCCTGCTGAGATCAGTCAGTCTTTTCCCAGTATCCTTTTAAACACACAGCATCAAAATCCTGTGCTTACTGTCTCATTCTTTTTGCTTAATAAAAAACTACAGCTTCCCTTAAAAACTGCAGTGGACACTTCATTGCTGGACCAGTGTGTCTCCCTACCTACATCAGATGAATGACAGGAAGTTTGGGGACAGAAAAACCTCAAGTGAGAATTAAGCTGTTTAAATAAAGCAGATGGAAGATGCACACACAAAAACACCAAAGCAAAGGCCGCAGCTTGAATTATTGTTGTAATCCTTTGCCACATGCCTACAGAAAGCCTGACAACAGCTAAGCTGTCAACATGCTATCATACCACCCATCCTGCTGACCAATCTTTGTTTTTCTGTACTCCCCCAGTTATCTGTGTCCATCTGTTGTCTTCTCTCTCATCCTTAGCTTGCTAGCTGTTTGGGGCAGGGAACATTTTATGCCCTGCATTTGAACCAGGATTGTGTAGGTGCTACCATAATAGGCAGGGATAATAATAACAACAATAATTAGGTTATATCTTACTATCTCCTTGGGTTCGAATGTTTCCCTCCTGACTTCACAGCAGTGTTCATAAACAATTTTTACTTGGTGCAATATGGGGCCTCATAAACAAATAATTACATCCTAACATACCTTCGACCATTTCACCAGTCATCCCTTGAGGCCTGAATCTGCTGAGCTCTCCATATGCTCCAAATGGTGAGTGTGTGTGAACTCAGCTCCAGAAGAAACCAGCCTTGCAGTGGCAGGACTAACACCCTGCATATAACCCTTAGATTTTCCTTGGACAGAACAAGCTTCCTACACACAAACTGTTGCCTCCTACTTTTGTGTGTCAACCCTGACTCACTTGTAGTACCAAGAAGTAGAAGATATCATCTTCATCCTCCACTCACTCTGAAAAATGGCAAGAGCCTGAAGTTACAAGTTAATGTAAGAAGGTGGAAAATGGTTATATTATAAACTGTGCACACACATAGTGGCCAAGCCCAACATTGCCCAAGTTCAACAAGCATATGTTTCTGGATGTTCTGCTAAATGAAAAGGAAGAAACTTCCTTCTTTGAGGTTTGTTAGGGGAACCAGCTCTCTGCACTGGAGATCCTCAGAAATTCATTCCTAGGCTTGACTGGCTCCAGACAGGCTGTTCATGTAAATCTAAGATTCAGGAAAAGATAGAAGTAACACACCACATAGTATGTCTTGGATTACTTTCTAGTAGCCAATGAAAAGTTTTGCTGAACACTCAGGAAGAAGAGCCCTATTCCTCGAGTAACATCCTCCTCTCTGGAAGTACCATGAGCCCCTTTCACAAGTACTGAAGTATATGTCTTTACTGAATCAGGTGTTAGGATCCCTCTTCTCAAATCCACTAGGTGGTAACGTGCCCCCTTGCAATGCCTAATACACACTACTCTGCTTTAGGTAACTGGAAGAAAAGGTGTTGCAGTGAGGAAAATCCTTTGCCCTCATCCACTACATTTGTTGGAAGAGCACAGAAAAAATGTTCTTGTAGTAACTGTGACACACCATACAAACCTGCAGTGGTTTTTAACAGGTGAAAGCAGAAGTGTAAGTCTTCTTTTCCAACTCCAAATCATTTCTCCAAATCTTCCCAGTGTCAGTTAATCAGTAACCAGGATAAGAGTCTTGAATAACTTCCATTTCCTAGTTACAAGGATGCAAAAAGCTGGACCAGCCCTCTGCTTCTTTGTTATCTGCAGAAATAGAAAGGCTTACAGTGCTGGATGCTAATGCAACACTGACGAATGCACAAGCTCCCTCAGGCCTTTTTGGGACATGCACTGTAAAACTGGATCATGCCAGGGGCTTGGAAGGTGCTGCAGGGGCATTTGCAGAGGGTGTGTTTCGCCCTGGCCCTGCCTCCCCACACACCCACCATAACAGCCAGTAAGGGGAGAAGCCTGCCTTTCAGTGAGTGCAAGAGATGTTGGGACCAGACATCAGGAGTTGAGGCAGCCCATTCCCCTTCTGACCCAGTCAAAACTATAATAAAACAACCTAGATAAAATTTGGTGTCTCTGTCTCATCTGCTCTTAAAACTTCCTGTGATGAGGGCACTACAACCTCCCTCAGGAAGCTGTTTTCGTGCTTAACTATCCAAATACTCATAAAGCTTTTCCTAGCACCTATCTCCACATCTTCCTTGCTACAAATTAAGCTGATTAGTTCTTGTCCTATCCCCAGTGGACACAGAGAACAATTAATCACTGTCGTCTTAAAACAAGCTTTTAAATATTGGAAGACTTCTCACGTCCCTCATCAATCTTCTCTCTAGACTAAACCAACCTGGTTCTTGGAGCCTCTCCTCGCAGGTGGTGCTCGCCACTCTGGCTGTCCTCTCCTCATCTCCTTCCACCATTTCTGGTTTTGCTGCTCACGCTGGAAGCAGTGCTCTGCTGTGGCTTCAGCAGCGGCTGCTAGAGTAGAAAAACTACTGCCTGTGTGCTACACGTGACATTCCTGTTAAATATACCCTAAAATGAGATTTGCTTTTTTGCAACGTCACCACACTGTTGACTCACATTTAGTCTCTGACTCACTGTAGTGCCTCCCAGATCCTTTCTGCAGTTCTGTTGCCTGGCTTGTTATCCCCCATTTTACATGTAGACATTTGATTTCACCTTCCCAAGTGCAGTACTTTTCATTTGTCTTTATTAAATTTCTTCTTATCAAATTCACACCATTTTCCAGTTTAATAGGTATATGACCTATGTTGTGCCAAGAAAGCAGATCAACTTCCTGCCTCATGTTACACATCAGCAGCAAAGACAGCATGGAAGGAAAAACTGCTGTGTTCAGGCAAACTTCTTAAAAAGAGTTACTGTCTTATCAAAAGCCTATCAATTTGTTACTCCCTTTTCACTCTGCATTTCTATCTGATACACTGTGATCTTAGTAAGAAAACAGTAGCTCACTCTAGCCTCATAAAACACATTCACTCAATGAAATTACAATCCACTGCCAAAAAAGTACTGCAACATCCCAGGCACCACATCACTCTATGACCCAAGCTAGTACCAAACAGAGCTGCTAGCAACTCATTAACTAGGTCATATCAACCAACAAGGAAGACAAGGGACACATTTAAAAAACTAATTATATTGAGCTAAATCCTTAAGACTTGGCTCAACAAAACTATGTCTTTTGGCCCACTGTTGTTAGACACACCCTCAATAAGTATTTGAGTAATTACTTATATGAAATCACATCAAAGATCAATTTGTTTCCTTGTATTTTCCCCATAAAGCGCTTAACTTTTGATTCCCAGATATGTAGCAGGTATTTTAAATGCATACACCTGAAATTATGTTGTATCATACCCTCTTTCAAAGTGCTGCATACGCTGACCAGACAAGCCAGCTGATTCCAGGACTTCAATGCAATATCAGGCAAACAGAGTCCCATGAGAAGGTTGGCCTTAGTCCCATCACAGGATTCCTGCATTCCCCATCTCTGTCCCCCAAAAAAAGTCAAAACAGTCAATAATTTAAAATTTCTTTTCTTCGTGGTTTACAAAAAGATTGCAGTGTGTAACTAGCCATAGTAACAGAACAATTAAAGAAACTGGAATCTCTCCCACAAATTAAGAAAGATGTCAAGGTACTTGAATGCATCCAGAGGAGAGCAACAAAGCTGGTGAAAGGGCTGGAAGGCAGGTCCTGTGGAGAGCAGCTGAGGACTCGGGGTTTGTCTAGTTTGGAGAAAAGGAGGCTGAGAGGCAACCTCATTGCTCTCTACAACTTCCTGAAGAGGGGAGGTGGAGAGGGAGGTGCTGATCTCTTCTCCCTGCTATTCAGTGACAGGATGTGTAGAAATGGTTCAAAGATGGATCAGGAGGTTCAAACCAGACACTAGGAAACAATCCTTTACAGAGAGGGTGACCAAACACTGGAACAGGCTTCCCAAAGTGGTGGTCGATGCCCCATGCCTGTCAGAGGCATTTGCACAATGCCCTTAATATCCTTTAACTTTTGTTCTGCCATGAAGTGGTCAGGCAGTTGGACTAGATTATCATTGTAGGTGCTGTCCAACTGGAACTATTCCACTCTATTCTCAGATACATGCAGCTTTCCTTTCACAGAACTCATAATTTATCCTTCCCCTCTACTTGGCACTGGTGAGGTCAAACCTGGAGTACTGCGTGCAGTTCTGGGCCTCCCAGCACAAGAGATGGACATCATGGGGAGAGTCCAACAAAGGGCCACAAAGAGGATTAAGAGCATGTCTCATATGAGGAAAGGCTGGGAGAGCTGGGACTGTTCAGCCTGGAGAAGAAAAGACTCATGGGGGATCTTATCAATGTATATAAATACCTGAAGGGAGGCTGTAAAGGTGACAGAGCCAGGCTCTTTTCGGTGGCACCCAGTGACAGGACCAGAGGCAACAAGCACAAACTGAAACACAGGAGGTCTTGTTTGAACATCAGGAAACACTCTTCTATTGTGACGGTGACCAAGCTCTGGCAACAGGTTGCCCACAGAAGTTGTGGAGTCTCCCTCCTTGAAGATATTCAAAAGCTGTCTGGACATGGTCACCTTTTCCAGGTGGCCCTGCTTGAGCAGGGAGTTGGATCAGATGACCTCCAGGGGTCCCTTCCAACCTCAACCATTCTGTGATTCTGTGGGTTTCACCAGCCATCAACAGGTCAAAAATCTTCCTGGAAAATAGTTGTTCCATGGCTTAATCCATTCCTCTTCAAATGCATCCTGTTGCTGCAGCAGATCCTTCTGTAGTCTGATATTGCAGATGGTGCAGAAAGGAATTTAGCAGGCAAGATGGGTTCCTTCTCAGGACAATGCTGCCATTTCGCTTATTGCCATGAACTGACTGAGATCTTTGCGAGATCACTTTCAGACTTACGCAATGCTCAGAAAGGTCAGACAGGTTATTCCCTCCTCCCCATTATTTCCCAGAACTAGTGAAGACAGAAAGCACAGTGGTCAAAATAATTCAAATCAAACTGTTTAATGCCGTAAGAATATATTGCTCACATCAGCAGAGAGGTTTACTCCAGATAAGATCTCAGACTAAAAGCAAGGACTCTTATCTTCCCTATGCGTCCCTAACACCTGGAAGCACAAAAGGAGGGCAGCATAGCCTCCCACTGGCTCTTCCAGTCTAATGAACAGCAGAGAGTTCAACCAAGCAAGGGAGGGAGATATCACAGTCTTGTCTCACCTTCCAGTGCTCTAAGGACCAGAAGAGAAAATGTTAAATGTGCACATCACAGTCATGCCCATGTTCAGTGACTGACTTATCCACATGCAGTAAATGAAGGTCAGTTGAGCTACTAGATATCTGCAAGTAATGAGAGCAACTACGCCATTATGACTGGTGCCTTAACTTGCACCACAGCTTAATTAATTTATAGATACCACAGTAACTACAAGAGTAGAAAATCAGGAGAGTGCCAAACTGAACAGAAAACCTCTTGAACACTAACATACCTTGAAAAAATCTCTTTTCCATTTTGCTTTTTAATAAAAATGAAGTATTTCATTACTTATATTTTATAAGAAAATACAGTTGGCCACCCGGTAATTCCTCAGCATGCATCAGTTGAAAACTGTGCAGTTACAGAAGGAACAAGATTCCCCCTTAAAATGAGTGAAAGACTCTAAGCTTAAGGTGAACAGGTTTTTCTCCAGCCCTTTCCTTGCTTCCCTCCATGACTGGTCATGAAGACAGCTGACAGAAGGTCCTTCCACACATTCCTCACCAGATCCCGTTCCTCCACACTCCATTTAGTTTCTGCAGTCCAAGCAGATTCCTTTCTCCCCTGAAATCAATGTTTAATTAACACATTATTGGGAAAAAAAAAAATGGACTGCAACAGCAGACTGAAATGAAGCCAGCACCTCCCTGCTCTGCAGATGCAGCCAGTCCCATCAGACAGTTACCCCACTGGAGAGTTCTTCCTCTCCTCATCCCCCTTCAGCTACCAGCAAACATCATCCTCTTGCCCAGTTATCTTCTTTTCCATCCCCATGGGACTCTTCCCCTCCTTAGAAGTGGTTCACAACAGCAGGAAAGACATCGAGTAGAGGGAGGACGGGAGCAAGTGCTCTCTGGGTAGCCTCACAGTGCGACCAATGCCTCACCTTTAACCCTGCCATCCCCATGGGAGCAGCACGCTGATTCCCCTGACGACACCCCCCATCAACACAGCAGTAAGATTAGCAGTGCAGCAGAAACAGGACAGTATGCTTTGCCATGAGCAGAGGATGCTCCCAGGGTCAAACTCACAAACAGATTCTGGGACTACGCACAGCTATACGTACCCAAAGGCAGTAGAGAAGCTACCGGCAGCTTCAAAAGGTTTACATCATACCTCCCCCCATCCTCATCAATTATTATTCTATCCCATTCCTTGGCTCTCATCCGGCTGCTGGGAGGTACTTGGATGCAGGGGATGCTGCAGCACCGTCAAGGGCATTATGAGGCAGGCCTAGGCCTTGGGCGCCCTCCCTGCTAAACACACAGGCATACTCACTACACAGTTGGTGCAGCAGGCAAGAGACAACAGAGTCCATGAACTCCTGGGCTGGGCTGCCCTAGTTATGAAGAGAGACATCAGGATCTTTGAAAGAGTCTACTATCCCAGCACTGTCATTCCCAGGATCCAAAGCTACTAGTGTTAATTAGTTGCCGTGATGTGATGGATGACAAGCGGCAGGGCCAGGAATGACACAAGCAGACTGTGTTCAAAATAAGCCGTCCCTCACCATCAAGGGCAGAGGAAAGGAATTTGGAAAGGACAGGAGCTGAGCACACTGCTGAGAGATGACAGGTATGCTGACAGAGCCCCCCTCATCCCTGACATCCCCTTCCCAACACCCTGGCTGACTCCTGCTGCCAGCAGACAAGAAACAGGCAGGGGAGCATGCCTGGGAGAGAATTCAGGAACATAGCTGTGAGAGACAAGGGGAAAGCTCTAAGAGACATGAGGAAGCAAGGCAGATGAAGGGCTAGTCCACTCTGTAGCAAGGGGACACATTTCAGACAGAGCTGAACTTCTGATGGCTGTGGACGAACCTCCATCACCCTCTGCAAAGCCACACGGTGATGCCTGCAGCAGCCCTGGGTCCCAAGAGGCTGCAGGCTTTAGCCCAGACAGAGGACTGCCAAGCTGGCTGTGTGGTATACAGATCCCAAAAGCTGTAAATAGTGCTCAGAGAGCACTTTTTTCTGTGAATGGCAACAAAAGAAACTGCATCCCCACCTTCCCTTAAGGAAGAACACAGGATCTTCCAACACTACTGGCATATTTCCACTAGGAGTCTTATTGCTCAATTTTTCAAATGCACCAGTACAGGGACACTGCACTTCATCCCTACCAGACCTCAGTAAAACAATACTTGGGCTAGCCCAACCTAAAGTCATGATTTTTCCATGCCCCCCCCCCCAAAAGGTACAAACGCAGAGCACTAAAAATGCTGTCCACTGCCATCCACTCCACAACGAGAAAGGCAGAACAAACTTCTCCCATCCTGCCTTTCTACAAATATGTCTTGGTCTGGCTGTTTGGATTGGTGGTGAGAGGTCAAAACATCATCTTTGATTCTCAGAGTCCTTTACGCACATGAATTGCTTTTGTCTATGCCCATGTGAGGAGAAACCAAAGAAAAGAAAAAGCAAATGACCTGACCCAAGATTATGTAGTGTGCTGGTTTCAAGAAGCTACGAACCCCTCTAGCATCTTGGTTTCTGAAATGCAAAATATCTTCCTCACCACTTGCTGTATGAATTAAGAGCCAACTCTGCTAGATTGACAGACTCTGCTATTAACTAGAAGAGGGGGGTGAGGGGGAGAAGACAGCTGATAAAAATTTCCAAAGCTAAACCAAAATTTGGGTAATTTCTAGCTCCAGTTGCATTGGCAATAGTCCCAAAATAAAGCCTGTCTCCTCTTCGCTGGTGAGGGCAAGGGCAGATAAAGTTAGATGCATTTTGGTTTTAAATTAAACACCATGTCTCTTGAATCATTGTAAGAGGCCATTTCTTTTCCTGGCTTTTGGTCATCACAAAGCGTCTGGCTCCTTCAGTTTGTTCTTGGCCAGACCACTGTGTGTCCTTATCCTTGATACAGCATATCACAGCTCAGCCGGTATCCAGACATCCACCTGCACATGCCCAGAGCACAGAGCTGAGGAGAGGGCAAAGGAAAACAGATCAAGGGGGAAAAATACACTCCACTTCTCAAGACAGTTAAACTCAAGAGCCCTGGAGGATGTTGCAGAAAACAAAAGCAAGTAGTTCAGTAGATCTACCAAAATACGACTGCTGCTACAGCAAGAAAGGGACTAAATTCTCCCCTCCCAGGAATATGCCAGACAAGACCCAGAAGATCTTCTACAGTTTGAAGGTGTCCTCTAGGTTAAGGGTTTAAATTCAATCCTAACACAAAAAAGAGTAAGAGTTGCCTGCACCTGATGGCTTGGTGGTTTCAAGCAAGCACCCCTTGCTTGAAAAGGGAGGAAAGTAAGGGAGGGAGGAGGCATACTTATTTCCTTTTTGCACAGTGACTTGCACGGGACAGGTCTTAAAATCCACCATCATTGCTACCACAAATTACCCCAGCACCACCTCCCACCCTCTGAATGCTGTGCAGGAACTGAGCTCCCCTCTCCCTTCAAGGATGCAAATCATGCAGGGTCAGGAGTAAATTCCAGCGCTATGTGAAATTCACTCTGCTCCGTTGGCTGTGCAAGCTCAAGGAAGCACAAAGCACCACAGTCAGGGACTGCTGAGCTACAAAACTCACATTGCAATCATTGAAGTTTACCTACAATAATGTTTTTTTTCCAACCCTTCCTATTCCTGCTAACAAATAATTCATAAACGGAGGCTCACTGTGCCACGAGAACACACTAGTACCTTAATCACTGGGGAAACGGAAGAACCATAAGACCAGGGCCCACCTTCCCCCTGCAGGGTACCAGGGAGGGAGTCTCCAGGGGGGAGCAGGCTTGTGGGCCCTGCAGCACCCTCTGCCTGTTGCTCAGCTGGCCACTGCTTCATCTTCAACAGCAGCCATGGCTGGCCTACAAGCACAGGAGCTGCAGCACGACATCTGTATCTGAAGTGACTGGGGTAAAGGAGAGGGCAGGGAGAGATCAAAAAGCTGGTGAATCTGGGCGGCTGAGGCAAGATTTGCTCTGGTGAGCACAAAGCAGGGGAGTGGGGGAAACTGGTATCTTTCCAGGCATCACCCACACTAAAAGTGTGGGGCTCCGGACATGCCCCTGCTCCATCTTCCTGGCTGTAGTCTACCATTGCACCTCAAGGTCAGAGAAAAAGGAGAAAAGCAAAAGGCAAACAACAATAGCCCTGGACAGATCTATTTATTCAGCTTTTGCTATTGCTCCATGAAGTGGAAAGATCCAGAAACGTGGAGACCTTGGAGCAGGCACAACTACACGCAGGAGATGAGAAGCAGTGGCTGGTAGAACCGCAAGAGCACCTTTCTCCCGCAGCTCCCCTCCACTTGGGTGTGAGCAGCCTGTGACCAAGCAGTGAGGTCCTTAGCACCCAGAGAAGGAGGGTGCTGAGCAGGTCTGCAAGCCTTGGAGAGGGTCCTGGCCTGCCTGAAACCCAGGAAAAGCCTCCCTCTCACTGCCTCGGCTCCCCCACCCCTGCACACCAGCTACCTGCAGCCACCTGCTGAGGCTTGCCTGGCCCTTCCCTATGTTCTAGGTGGGGGAAAGAAGGGAGGGATGGAGGGAGAGAGGAAGAGACTCTCTTCTTCCTTTACTCCCCATCCCCCCAGGCCTTTTCGCTGCTCTACTCAGACCCAAAAAGCCATGGATCTGCTGCACATCCTACAACAGAAACACAAGGAGCTTTCCCGCCCCCTCTCGATTCACCACCCTCCAGCCTCCGGCAGGGACTGCATGGAAATGGCGATATTCCTGTATCGTCTGGATCAACGGCACGGATAAGCTCAAAGAGGGCAAGGGAGGATGGCACAGGAGGACGAGGCGGGAAGGCTTTGTTTGGTCCTGGCTCCAGTGCAGCCCACCCCCTCTCTCCATTGCAATGCCCTCCAGCTCGGACATGCAAAGAGGCATCAGGAAGGGAGGGGGCCGGGGGTGCTTATGAATTTTGTTTCCCCCATCAAGGGGACAGCTCACTCCCCTGAGCATGCCTGACTCTGCCGGAGCTCCCTGGAGTAACCTTTATTCCAGTGTGTTGCAAGCATGTATTTCACGGATGGTTACACTGAATCATTATCACCAGACGTTCATTTGACCAAAATAATGTTATTAGCATCGTCAGGTCCATTTCCACCCCGCAATTCCTCCCTCCCCAGTACACATACGCTCCCTCTAACCCCCAGGCCCCTGCCATCCACACAGGGCACACCCCTCCCCAATACAAAATCTCGTGATGTGTGACACAATGTCCAGGAAAAGAGAGCGGCAAGAGGGGCTGGCGAAATGTATGGACGTGCCTTTGGCATTTACTGCGTTCCCTACCCTCTGCCAATGTTTATCAGACACACACAAAAGACGCACATGCAAAAATCAGAATTAAATCACGGCCTGTCCTAGGTACATGACTACGGGTGTATGAGTGTGTGCATGTGTGCCTAAGCCGCGGTCAGAGTCCTATCGGGAACCCGAATCTGTGTGGCATGAAGCAAAGGTCATCATGCCACTGTTGTGATGCACTAAAAAAAAGCCGCAGAGCCATCAGGATGTAACACAGAATTTTCTCGTCAAGGGACGAGAAACCTTCGGGGGGGGTGGGGGCTGGGAGGACGAAAGCGGGTGTGCGGATGGGGGGGATGGGGGGAAATGGCAGAAAATGGGGAGGAAAACGAAGAATACAAAGCTCCACTTCGCTAATCCAAGATAGACAATCCATCCCTTCCCCCCTCTCTATGCCCTCCCTCCCCCCAAAATGTTGGTGCAGATGGATTTCTGTATCTTGGTTTTGCAGCAGTGGGTCTAATGACTCCCGTACCAAACCCCCTCGCTATTTTAACCCCTCCCACTATTTTTTTTTTTTTAGACCGGGCTGAAGAATAATGTGTTTTTAGAGATAATGGGTTTTATAAAAAGAAAAGAAAAAGGGACGCAGCGCAGACATTATGCGAATAAGCTGCTCCCCGCATCACCCCCATCTTCCCCCAATCCCGATTTCACCCCCTCCCATCATTCTCCAGCCTTTCCCCATTAGCTCCCCCAAGGAAAGGAAAAAACCCACAACACGATCTGGGTAGCCGATCTCAAAATCCCAAGCACTAATCCGCTTGAATTTGTTCTTCCCCTTATATAAGCAGCAGCACGTCAACATGTTCAGTGGAAACGCAGCGTAAAATGAGGCCAGGCTACAGCCATGGAACAGGGGTGATATCGGCAGATATCGCTTCTATCGAGAAGCCATCACCACCAGGATGATGAAATCGAGTATTGGGCTTTCAGTCGTTCCCTTCCTTTATTTATTTATTTTTTTAACGCTTACTCTAATTTTATTTCGTTTCATTTTGGTTTTGCTCTACTTCATTTTTTAAAGGACAAAAGTAAAATAAATAATTAAAAGCCTAGAGACAAACCCCACCGGAAGGTGCCCGAATGCTCCAGAAAGAGAATCCTCACCTCCTAACTTTTTTTTTTTTTTAAATAAATAAATACAGTCCTGTTGCTCCCATTATCCCCAAACTTCCAATATCCCCAGCTGCACCTCCTTACTCCTAAAAACCAGATACTTTATTAGAGAGAGACCAATGTTTAAGAAACTGCCAAAGACCAAAAAGGAAAAGAGAAATGGAAAATTATGTCTATACAATAATCTAGTTCGTTCAGCTGAAAGTGCGTCCAGTCCCAAAACCAAGAGCAATAATCTCTGCAACCTCCTCCCCCCAAAATACTACTAACCCTTAGATAAACTTGCCCAACTTAACACCGATGACCATTTTAACTTAAACCAGTGACAGACGTAACACCCTTCTGGTTCACGTTACAATTAATAACTGACTGTATCATCACAGCAAACAAAACCTTTTGTGATCAATTTTTCCCCCACCTACTCAACATCCCTCTTAGGCTTTTTGCAGGTCTAGTTCAGAGTTCACCCCTCAAAAAATAGTCCCTCAAAATATGTAATAAGCAGGTATTGGTGAGCGGTCGCTTAAATATTCACCTTTATAGGAGGGCTGTGTGCTTATCGTGGAATAATTACGTGCAGTAAAAAATACAGAAGGAACAATTAATAATTAGAAAAAACAGAAATAATTTCTTAAAACTGTTTGCAACAAAGCGTTGAACAGTTTGACCATAGAAAGGTGGAAAGAGAGCATGGAAAAGCGAAAGGCTGAAAGTGTCCTTTTTATAAACGATTCAATGTTTTTAGCCTGGGTTCTGCCTCCCCGATCCTTTGGTTTTTCTGCTGCTGATCTCATGCCTAATCTTTTTTATTGTTTTCTTTGGGGAGGGATAAATCCGGAAAAAAAATTTTTTTGAAAGAGAAATATTTCAATTTTAACAAAATGCATCCTCAAAGAGCACTGGGTAAATACGTTACTTCCTAGCTGCAAAAGACTGCAATTAAAATAAATTTAAAGAGTAAGCAAAAGACAAGTCACCTGCAAAGCACCAGAGTCAGTGCCCTTAGGTAGGAGAATTACATCACTCCCTGTCTGAATGATGTTTTCTTTTAAATTACAAAGCAGGTGGATTTTTTTTTGACAGAAAAAGGAAAAAAAAAAACCAAAACCAACACCACAGTGGTTATTTCACATATATCTTGCATGAAGAAAGCATTGAACCAACCTTTAAGGTCACTGACTGCCTGAAAACCCACAGCAGTCGCTCACGGTGGAAGTTTTCAGGCAAGACGGCTACTAAATCATTAATACAAACAAATGGAAGGCGGGGAAGAAAGGCACTACTGTAATAGATCCGAAGACTTGGAAGAGGAAAAAAATATTAAAGGAAAAAAAACTTTCATCTTCAGCCTCTCTTCTTTCCTCATTAATAATTTTTCTAAAAAGAAATCCTTAAGCTTCAGTCAAACAGTAGGCTCTCTCTAAGCGTCTCCCTGCCGTAACTCAGCGTAGCATCTTCTTCTTTTTCGCGAGGCCCCCCCTATTTTCCACTCCGAAAAGCCCCGCCGTGGGAATTGTGATTTCCCAAAAAGTCGGGCAAAAAGAGCCGGGGCCGGAGCGTCGCAGGGGGTCGGTGCGCGCTCAGCCCCGCCGGGGCAGCGGGGAACGGGGAGAGGGAATAAAACGATCCGAGATAGTTGTCGCGAGGGGGGTCAGGAGAAACCCACCCGCGGAGCTCGGGAGCGGCGGCGCCCAGCGCCCGCCGGGCGGGCAGTCCCCGCCGATCCGTGCCGTGCCGCCCCCCGCCCGCCGCCCCCTCTCACCTCCGCAGCCGGGCGGCCGCCGGCCGCCGCGCCAACTCGCGGCTCGCCTCCGCTGCGGGGCAGGGGGCTCCAGCGTGGCCCCAGCCGCGGAGGCGCGCGGGGGTCCCGGGAAGGCTGGGCTGGGCTGGCCGCGCCGAGCCGTGCCGTGCCGAGCCGAGCCAGCCGCGGGCGGCCGCGGGCGGAGCTGCGCAGGGCTGAGCGCGCCGCGGTGCCGGAGCAGCCCGAGCCCCGCGCACGCCGCCGCCGCCGCCGCCCCCTGCCGCCGCGCCCGCCCGGCCCGGCCCCGGCTTTTAAAGAGACCGCGGGCCCGCGCCCCCGGCCCCCCGACACGGTCCGCCCGGCCGCGGCAGCGGGCACGGGCACGGCCCCGGGCAAGGGCAGCAACGCTCCGCCGGGCTTCTCCTCCCGCGCTTGCGGCGGGGCCGCCGCCTGCTCCCGGGAACGGGTTGGAGGCTTTCCTTCTGCCTCCGGCCCCGGCAGCGTCTCGTTCCTCGAGCGCTGCCTCAGCGGGCCGGCAGAGCGAGGGGTTATTTTTTGCGCCTCTGGTCCCAGCAAGGAGAGGGGGAAGATACGGCTTATTTTTACCTTCCAGCGTTTGCCGACGCTACCCAAGCCAGCAGGCACCTGCCATCTGAGCAGGAGGTAACGCCTTGCCTTCCTCAGACGCTCACCTCTGTGATCCCCCCAAAACTCTTAAAAGTTCACAAAGATTCTTCCCTTCTAGCTCAGCGTTTGACCCAAACCTACTGGGTATTTCAACTCAGTTGATACACTGCCCATTTCATTTAAACCAGCCACTGCATTTCCTTGTTACCTTGCACAAATCTCTCAAACTTTTTATCCACTCGTTTCCTCACTTGTAAAAGTAGAGACAACGGCACCGACAGACACCATCGACTGTGCTGGGGTCAGCATTGCATTCAGAGTGTATATCCTAAATATTGATATTTATCATTTTATCACCATTAGCACTTAGCACAGTAAACAACATAATTCAGAGCGCCTTCTGTAGGGAACGTCTATGTGAAGATTTTTAATGTGTTATCATGCTGGAAGTCCACCTCAAAGACGTCTAGCAGGCAGGAACATTATGCACATGAAGCGCACGCAAAACCAAAAGTGAGAAATCAAACCTTCTGGCCCCTCTCTCCAGACCCTATGATCTTGTAAAATTTGCGTATGATGCTCATACTGCAATGCCAGACACTTAGAAATGCATTTGCCCTGGGGACAGACTAGAAAGCTATTTGCCTTTCCTTCCCCTTCTGATCATGTATTCAAAGGTTTTTTGTCTTTTTCTGCATTTTGCAAAGCAGACAGCCTACTCACAGCACTCAATAAATAATAAATAATAATTATTTTATACAGTATGCATTGATCACTTTGCCCACTATCAAAATGCAGCTGTGTCTGAGGTGGATAATAGTCACACAGAAACACTAAATAATAGTTTCAAGTAGTATTAGGAGCCCCCTGGGAAGTTTCTCTGGGAAACACAGTCCTTCACATCCCCTAACAAATTCAGATACATGCACAGAGAAGATAATGGAGACCTATTTCAACAAGGTGACAACGGTCCAGCAAAGAGGCATCTTCCTGACTCAAAATCAGCATCCCAAGAACAAGAATTTATCCCTTTAAATGTCTGCGCAAAGGCAGGTTATTGTTAAGCTTCCTGTTTTATACGGACAATGTAACAGCAGTGAGAACTATCAATCCCTCCTCAGGGCATGGGATTAGATCCTGGTCTCAGTTACTGTGAAGAAAATCAGGTATTACTTCATTTACTTCAGTAGTTAACTCCCGATTTAAAACGTGCAACTGGCAATAAAATCTGGCTTCTAGTACTTTTCTTCCCCTGCTGATAGTTCTGGCAATCTAGCATTTTGTAGCTTGCAGTTTATCAAAGTAATGATTTGATGAGGTAGTCATCTGAAACCGTACCACTTCTGGCCCTTCACTCTCCAAGGTCTTCTAAGACCACATACGTACTTGCATAACATTTTGATCTGGCTGCCTATCACCCGAGCATCTTCCATGTAAAATCAGCAACAACAGCACAGTCTCCACTTCTAGTTCCAACCTAAACCTCTGTAGTTTGGCAGACAGAACACGGCACATACCCTGAGAGAAAAAACAAACTATCAATGGGAGCTTGTAGCCAGCTTAATCATGAAGGGTAAAGTGAGCCCAAGAAGATTTGGGGAAAACAAGCTAGTTTTCATGCACACACTATTCTTTCAACTCGAAAAAGAAAAACCTAGGACCCTCACATATGAAATGTTTATAAATCAGAAAGAGGGATAGAAGACTTCATCTAAGTGAGCAGCTTCTATTCAGAGTGCTATATATGAACCAAGGAAGATAACTACTTTGAAAAAATCTTACTGTGCATAACTCGGACACATGGAACTCTAATTCTGAAAAACTGTTACAGTTAGGCACCAAAATAGCACACATCATTTTATAAATAGGTAGAGAGTACTGAGAAAATATTGAAAGAGTAGGGAAGTTTCTTTAAGGTTGCAAGGCACATCTTTGCCAGGGTGTGGACCAAAACAGAGGCAAGAAGAAAGCAGTGCAGTACAAGGAGAAGTTCTTTGCCCAGCAAGCAATACTCTAATTACTCAACAGGGGAGTAGATTTTTCTGACTAATTCCTCCAATTCTTTCTTTCACATCTCTAGCTCTAACCCTGCAGTTTGCAAACAAGTTGTAAGGAGAGGAAGGAAAAAAAATCATTACCCCAATGAGCTCTGGCACCAGCCCCCTCTAATACTGCTCCCCTTCCTGGCCTATGCCACTGCATTATGGTGAGACTTCTAAAAATGTATGACATGCTCTAGATAAAGTATTTTGTCCCCATCTATAAGATGATCAGTAGATGGACCAGCCTTTTCTGGTGTCTTCATTAAGAAAACAGCCAGTTCTCTTTCCAACAATCCTTGTAAATTAGCAGTGGCACAGATTTATACACCTGGGTACCTGGCCACTCCCTCCTGACATAGGCACTGAGGTCTCTGCTCCCACCACCGGAGAGAAGAGGCAAAGGCAAGAATAGATAGGCATAGACAACATGTTATCTTCTTTTGCTTGCTCCCTTTAGAATAAATTTCCAAAACTTTTTACCAAGCTCATGTGCTTGTTTTAACTAAAAGACATAGTGCTGTCGATAAACGGGGGCAATTCAGTTGGTACAATTTTCAGTAAGTTGCTACTTGGAACTGTTCATTTTCAAGGTGGTACTTCTGCTCCGAAATCTGAGCTTCCTAATTCAGGGCAGCAGCTGTAGTACCCACAAAACACAGCTTTTGCTTACATCTTGCTAGAAGAGCAAGCTGGGTCACAGGAGCTACCTAACTCCCTGATGGCAGTGGAAACTGTACATGCCATTATCATCAGTTCCTGGTCCCCCCCTTTTCTGTTAAGCAGGGGTGATGAGAATAGGGATCAGAGCCTGGAAAAGGCTCGGAAGACAGAACAGGCAAGAGTTAGAGGCATTATCCATCATGCCAGGATGTCCAAATGCTGTAATGCAAGATCTAGAAGATTCCATCTAAACTAATACCCCAAGTATGGCAGCAGGGGATGGGAAGAGAGGCTGCACTGTAATACTCTCCCAGAGAGTAAAATCTCCTGGGCTTTTGCCTTAGGTTCTCTGAATGGCATTCACCAAATTCTTGAAATCAAGCATTTGTATGGTACTCATTTAATAGAAATGAGGCTGAAGGGGAATTTGCCATTGAAACAGTGGCAGGGAAGTCTGTGCAACAAGGCAAGAATGCAATTTATCTCTCTGGCTTCTTCTTTTTTTTTTTTTTTTTTTTTTTTTGCCATGTTAGCACTTTCAGTGTCTTTTTGCCCAGAAGTTAATACCCAAGGTGAATTTAGAAACTGCAGTCCAAACTGCGATCAGATCATCTTGGTTGTGCCAAACGAAGCTGATCTTATCTCACTGGTGACCTTATCCTACTTGAGAGAGCAAAACTCATTACAATAATAAGAAATAACAGAGATGGGAAAAGAGTAATCATGACAGCACCTGGTCAGAACTCCCTTCACCATCATTTCAGAGGATTAGTTCTAAGCCCTTCTCCTGCAAACATTATTTTTCACTCCAGTGGGAGGTTCAACCTCCAAAGTTATTCTGGCCACTTGCAGGACGTATCTGTTTATTCTTGATTTACAGACCTTCTCTTCCTCCTAGAATGTTCCGCTGCATTTATTTAATAGCTACAGAGAAACTCTACAGAGGGTATACAGGAGCAATTTTCTGAGCACTGGTTTGTTTAGCTGAGTGTACAGGGGACAGAAACTATGTAGACACGCATTTGAGTGTGCGGCAGTGTATGAATAGGAGAGCATGTGCCAAAAAACCTGATGTGTGTACCCAGGCATGTAAGGGTGAACCCATTCAGATGACAGGATTCCTTGTAGGAAGAGTGCATAAGAGGACTTAAGTAAGAGTGGTGTGTGTGCAAATGCTGCAGGAGCACATTCAGGGCAAGGCATGTAGGGAAAGGGAGTATGTTTCATTGTATCAGCTCATACATTTGGGAAAAAAATGAAGCAAGCCCTTCTCCAAGTCTCATACAGTGTTTTCCTCTATCTTTAAGAGCATCATTGTGAAAGGGTGTCTTGTTCGTGTGTATTTATAGTTAGGAATACATAAGCATAGCAACAACAGATAAGACAGATGTGCACACACACTTGAGTGTGCAAGGGAAGAAAAAAAAAAAAGAGAGCTGTACAGTCTTTCATCCAGCAATATAAAATTTGATGGTTGTCACATTGACTTTATGACCTCCACTACCAGATATTAGACACTTACCCATACCTCATTCTAAGACAGACAGTCTAAGACAGAAAACCATCCATTACTAACTCTCAGTGTCAACAATCCCACTGTGACCCTGACTCAGTGCTGGCCCAAAAGGAAGAGAACCATTTCTGCAGGTAGCATCCAGTGAAATGGTCAAAACCAAAGCCACAGTTCGGAGTTAACACACAAACATTCCAAGTACTTCCACTAGTTTTGAACTCCATCCTTTCTTGTTTCTTGAGTCTTCTAACTCCACGGGATCACTCCAGTTTCTGAGATGTCATCAGCCCCCTCTGCAGTAAGACTCAGCAGATCCTTATTCTTTACTACCTCCTCCACTTGAACTCTGCCTCCTCTTCTTGTTTCTGAATCCTCAGATGGAGCCGTGAAAATGAACCAATGACATCACAGTGTGCTTCCCTGGCAACAAATACCATGTCATACCTGCTTGTCCATCAGCAGGGTTGGGTAAGAATAGGAATTGATGAGTACTAAAAGAGCAAGAGCATGGAAAGACATGCAATCAGAGAAGCTGGATTTAACACAAGTGAAAGATAAACGTTTGTTTAATAAAATGCTCAGATAATGCATCCACAGGAGCTACTCCTTGAAGAGCTCCAGCAACTCAAGTAAGATTAAATATTATTTCCACTTTGCCCTTGATCCCTTCAGCGACCCTGAAGTACAGACACCTTGATTCCTCAAGACCAGTGGTACAAGACAGGAACATTTCCTGCTGTAACCACTAGATAACACTTCTAACAATGTAGGAAACACAGGCAGTTTGGGGTTTTGTATCTAGTCTTGTGTTCATTGTTCAGGATCAACCCCTAGCAATCTCACGTCAAACACTCACCTGTAGCTGGCTGCTTATCCACACAAGACAGAAACCCTCCCGAGCCAAGAAGAGCAGGTGGAATAAGGATATCAGGGCAGAACAACAGCATCAGAGCAGGACAAGACAGGTTGCCCTCTCCTCTCACAAAGCAGCCCCCTCACACCCACTACAGCACCCATCTCATGACTAAGCTCAGATCTGCTCCACAGTCACTGAAGTGTAGGTTTCCCCAGCAGAATTTCTTTTATCCCATGAGCTCCTCAAAGATGCTCGCAGGCATTTTTTGTAACTAACTGATCAGTTGGGAAGCTCTCAGGACAAGGAACAACCGCTGCAGCCAGTGCCCTTCTAATGGTTGGGCTATCTCGTTTTAAAACCTTATGCACCATTTTGGATAAACAAGATAAAATGAAACAATCTGTTATTTTCTCTACTCACGTGCCAGACAAACACAGTGCCAAAGATTGTTCTGTCCATGGGAGGAAGTAATTCTCATTCACAATCAGATGGCAATAAACGTCTTTGTTTTGCATGAGTCTATAACTTGAAGATTTAAGGTGAGATGGGGAACCCCAAACAGGAGTCTAATAAAACTGGGGTGAGGAGGAAAAATTGTCTTCCTGCTGCTATAAACACTGGGGGTGGGAATTTTCTAGCATAAGCAAAATCCTCCAGGGAGCCTAAAAGAGCAAAACATACCTTCTTTCCACTTGGTGAACACTATTTTTGACAAAAAACTTTTAGTCTGTGTTTAATGATAGGTGCGGCGTATCTCCAGGGCAAGCTTAAAGCATTGCTTTTGACCTTTAAAGCACTATATGCTCCTTTTTCAAAGTTAATAGGCATTAGATATCCATGCTATTTAAGTACTTTCTGAAAATCCTACTGGGTACCTATCTCAGAAAAAAACAACCCTAACTGAGTTTTGAAAACCCAACTCTAAGTGGCTTGGATCTCATCACCTGTTTTCTCAAAGGAGGTTAAGCCAATACTGACTCCCAACCACACAAGCCTGACCATAATGAACTGGCAGCCAGGACTCTACCCTACACTGCTTGCAGGACTGTGTCCTCCTACATATCTCCCCTGCGCACCTAGTGAAAGGCTTTGACTAATGCCATGAGACTGGTGGCAGGCCTGTTTTGCCCAGTTACAGATTCTGCACCCACCACTGCGTATCAAGGCATATTCTTGCATTTCGTCGGCTCAGTCTAGGCTTTAAGACAGGCAAGTTGGAAAGCTAGACAAATGCATATATTTGAAAAAGGGACAGAAAAAAAATGGAGAGCAGCTCCCCTTCTATAGCCTGGCCCCTGTGTCCCAGAGCAAATACAAAGCTTGCTTTAGGGCACCATATAAATTGGTATTATAAATTCAGATGGTGCACCAGGGAGTGCCTCATTCTGTATGATTGGAGTCATTCTCAGGAGCAGTTCAGGCACTCAGCCTGCCACATGCAACTGCTGCCCCAAGGGCTGCCATTACAGATGCATTATTACAAAGCGCTGCAATAAAGCATGAACTAAAACAACTTCATTGAAATGAAGATTAATACGGAACATGTGTTCACCTCCATACACTCAGAAGGAACAGTCCAGCAAACACAAGCACCACAATGCTGAGGCTGATGGGCTAGGGGAGCAATGCAACTGGCCAACTGCCGCTATTGCTGAAGGCAAGCAATACATTTCCATAGCATCTTTTAAGCGTCCACAGATGGATTTAATGCAGCAGCTGTGAAGCAGAGTGAGGCAAGCAAAACATGTGGAGTGCTGAAACATGCAGAAAAGTGAGCTGTGTCCAAGGCAGAGAACAGAAAGAGATGCTTCAAACCTACAGAAGCAATACTACTAGCTGCAGAATGATCCGTGCCTTTAGTTATCGCAGATATTGATGGAAATTCTCAGCGCTTCAAAGTGTCTCATCCACATGAGAGTTACAGGTGAGAAAGATCAGCTAAGGTGATAGTTCATCCATTCTGCTCACAATCAGACCATGATTATTCCCCATGATCTATTTGTTGGTGCCATTGCTGCCTCACTTAACATCTCCCATGCAATACAACACTCACTACCTCCCCCTTCTGATGCCCTTTCAGAGCCTCATAAATTTCACCATTGGCATAAACTGAGGACCATTACATCTATATATTCCCCTGCTCAAATTAAACTCATGATACCCTGTTATGGTTTAATGGCCCAACTTTCATGCTTCCTTTTCCTGCTGTAAGTTTTTCATTCTTCCTTTCCTTGAAATCATTGTAAAGCTCCTATCAAAAACCAGCTGTGACTACTGACTACAGGTCCCAGTGGATTCCTTCCTTCATTCTATCAACCAATTCAGCCCTGAACTTACAGTAGTAAGCATAAAGGCTTCCAGGATAGACACAATCCATCACATCCAGAATAAATAAATGACTCCGTCAATCCTGGAATGTACTGAGTACTCCTACATCCCTTCGAAGTCTGAGACATGACCCTGTGTTAAGGCATTGAGGGTGAAAGGTAGAACAACATCAGGTCTTAGTAAGAAAAAAAAAAAAAAAGCACAGGGGGAGGGGACATGGAATTTCATGACATAAAACAAAGGGTTGGAGGTGTAATCTAGCAACCAAAGTATTAATCTGTGTGATGGTATTTGGCACTTAAAGGAAAAGGCAACAATCTTCCCTGAGGGCACACCTCACTGAACACAGACTTTGACCCTGGGGAATCAACTGCATACAAAGGCTTTTATTTATCCTTTAGCAGTGCTTAAGGCCTCATAGATGGTCTGTCTTTGGCATAACATTCAGATAGGTACCATTGCAATGGATGAAACAGGTAGTTTAAAAAAAAAAAAAAAAAAAGTCATGCATCTCTGTGTATGGGCTAGAAGTGAGTGGGGGAAAAGGACTAATTAGAAGTAGAGGACAGATGCCCCCATGATGCTGGCATATCTATTGCTTTCTGTTTCTGGAATGAAAAAGTCATTTGTCATAAAAATAAATCAACTGACATCAAATATTTAAATAAAAAAAAAAAAAGGAAAAAGATTGAAGGGGAGATAAAAATATACAGTAAACAAGCAAAAGCTCCAGTTAGCAGGTTTGCCTTTCCTCCCCAAGCTGATTGGCACTGCACCAATGCAACTCAGAGAGAATGAGTTCTGCTGCATGCAAACGATCCCTAACAGAGCTGAAACTCTGCACTGAACATGGATGAGCAAAGGTTTGGCAGCTGCCTTTAGACAAGGCTGCCATGTCACTGCCCATTCAAAGGGCAATACTGTAAAGAAATGGGAATGAATTATATTATTTCACAGCAAGGTGCCATCCATTCCTCCTTGCACTGCAATTTTATATCCCAAAAATAGAGTAGCCTTCACAGCCCTCCCACAGCGCACCTCTCACACCACCACAAATACTGCTCCATAACAGTCCATTGCCATCAATATTCCCCTGACTGAAGATGACTTAATAAAACATTCTTAGAATCCAATCAACATGGCTTATAATTAGAAAGGAGCCAATGTTAAGCTCCTTTGAATTATTGTTATCTCTCAGCTCTCCACACTTCTACTAAACCAGACACAATGCTACATCCCAGGATGGATCTATACTATGTCTAGTCCTCAATGGAGAGCTCTGCAGGTCTCTGAAATGACAGGATTTCTTTTAAGATTTTAAAACACAACTTCACAGACCTACAGATCTCTTGGATTTAGACCACATATAGAACCCAACAACGCTCCATATGCTGATGTCTAAATGCCTGCATAGACCTGATTCCCGTCATGCAGAAAGATATGTGAATCCTTATGCAGGCTTAATACAGAAATTTAACAGTCATTCTGTAAAAAGCAGATTTCTACTAGGCAAAATACTGTTTGGATGCCCAGACTTAGTGTTGGAGGCTCTGAAACTTTCCATTCTTCAGATCTAGGATCAGGATGTGAACTGCAATAAAACAATGCTTAAATGATGCAGCAGTGCCTCTCAGCATTGGCCTCTTGTGTAAACAGAAGTCAGAATCCTCCTATAGGAACTGATCCTTCAACTAAAGGGCAGAAATAGAGTCAGAAGACCCACCAGGTCTGCAGTTGCTACGTTTCATATTGCCATCCTAATAAAAGAGAAGGTTTCCAACAGGTTATAATTAATAAAGTTCTGCCTAGCCTGTCACTGTCTCAGCCAGAGCCCCCGGGGGTTAAGTCAAGGGGACTATTACAACCCGGACACAGCTAGGCAAGTGTCAGTCACAGCTGAACTGCGGTGTCTTGAACATACTGTGCTCAACTCTATGCAAGGAGTCACAGTGATCATATAAAGCATGCTTATGATCACCCCGTGCACAGGCAAATCCCTAACAATAGAAGACTCCATCCTTCCCCCATCCAGCTACAAACCACAGCTGACTGTTAAGATAATGACCTGCAGACGGAAGACAGTGATTATCTTGTCCCTTTTTGCCAGGCACAATCCTAGGACTATAGCTCAATCTCCTTGTGCCACTTCTGATCACCACTGCAGAAGCAGCCATGTCATCTCTGAGTTCATCACAATATCTGCAAGGATGATGCAGAAAGTGCTGCATCACAAGTAAATTATTCTATGTTTTGTCTGAAACAGAGTTTTACTGGGCTTATCAGTATAACTTCAGAAATCTTGTTAAACAAGCGCTATAATTCCCTGTGTAGATGCTTGCTGCAGACTACGAGCTGCTTTTTTGTTTTCCTTAGCTTAAGCTCCTTCCAAAGTGATGCAAGCTGACCTGTGAAAAGTTACCTTATAAAGAAACAATGAAGTTATACTAGCATATCAACTTAAGTTCACATTTATGCACACAAGCATCACTTCTCCAGGCAGACAATGTATTAGATAAGGGACTTTCATAGCATTATCAACAGCAAAATGGAAAGAAGCTACATCAGATACCAGCACTGACAGAGAATTGGGGTCATCTCCTGGGTCTTGTCTCCTATCTCTGGAACGAAAGTGTGGTTTGGTGTCAAGCTGAAATGACTGAGAGCTAGAACTTGACAGTCCAGACACCTGCAACCATGTCTATAAGCCAGTCTCCTTCTCTGTACCTCATCTTATCCAACTGTAAAATGAAGAACACCTCTCCAACACCTTTCCAGGTATTTTACAGAGGTTAACTATTTAATACTAAAGCTAGCTTCTACAAACAAAAATTAATGGAACGCTCTATGTGAAAAATCTTTTGAGGAGACATATGAGTTACTACCCTGTCAATTTTTTTACTTACATGAAGTTACTTACAGATACATGCACTAGTTTTGCATGTTGTGGGCTCTTCGGCAGTTTTGGAGTTAGAAACCTGGCTACACTCCATCTCTAAAGACCTCCCATATTAGCAAAAGTTTCCCTACTGTAAAACATTCAGAATTACTCCTTCTCTCTCCCTCTGTCTCGGAAAAAAAAGGCTCTTGTGAGGGGTTATGATGCATCTTTAATGATGGAGCCGAGAGAAGCACCTGCCATACAAAGAAGCTAATCAGTCAATCAAGAGCCAGCTCACCAGACACAAGCCGTCGGTGCCTAACTGCTCTGTCTCCACCTGTCCAGGGGAACAACAAAATGGCATGGGACATGCCTGACAACTGAGTGCAAAATAGCACTTATATTTATATACTTCTAAGCATTAAGGGGGTAAGTTGTTGCTGCAAATTAATGTTTTCAAGAATAAGAATAACAAACCCAACACCACACATGTACTGATGTGCATTTGAAATAAGGCTAGTGAATCTCTTATCTTTTTGAAAACAGCACCAATCCTCAGGATACAGAAGGGCAGTAGGTGAGAATTGCTATAATTAGGCTAACTGAAAAATCTTTTGCCATAAGCTTGCCAACCTAGATCAGTTAAGTGAATGGTAGTTTAGAGAAGGAAATACATCTCTCAAAACCAAAACGGGCAGAGCTATAGGAACTGAATGGCTTTGTATTAGTGAAAGCATAAAGGTCATGGTCTTTATTTCCTGGGTCGGATACTGCCTGACTGAACAGGCAGAGGCAAACCACATTCTCCCCATCTGCCTCAGTTTCCTCAGCTAGAAAAGGATAATGAAACCTACCTATATTATAAAGGGATGACTGGGTTTGCAGCTGTCTTCATTAATATTCATAAAGTGCTTGGGGATCCTTGCATTAAAAGCACTGCCCAAGTACTGACTGTTAAACTTGCCATTTTGCTGAGTGCCCATGTAAAGAACTTCGAATTTTCTTCCAACTCTCTTCAAACAGGTGGGTGTTTGGCAAGCCCCGGCATACAAAGAGTTTATAAAAGCACCAAGTGGCTTCAAGTAAGTCGCACGTATTCCGCGGTGGCGCGTAAGGCTGAACGAAGGCTGCGCGCTGCCGGCTCCGCCGGGCGCTCAGCGCCTCTCTCCGTGGTGCTGAATTCTCCCAGGCTCCCTGCCGCGCCCCGTCACCGCCCCGCAGGTCCCTTCTTGCTGCCATTCTCCACGGCTCCGCCTTCACGGCCAGGCTCCCATCAGTACCCTCTCTGTAACTGGAATTTACTCCAGGTCATATGCTGGCTGGGCTGCATCGCAGAGGTGCCGCAAATAACTCTGCAGTGTGTGGTTGGATCATTTCACCAGGCAAACCTGAGCTACGAGTCTAGATTCTGTTCCTTGATAGCGTATCCCAGCCTGCCCTCCCTCACTGGCCTGATCACTCCCCGATGAGAGCGGCGGCTCAGGTCATAACTGATCTGTGATCTCACCAGACTTCACAGTATGGCCATCTGTTCCTTCCACTTAAGTCACAGGGAGTTCTGTGCCTGCGTGTGTCCAAATCTTTCTGCATATGGAAGTCTGCTGCGGAGCACTTCAAACACAGCTTTATGCACCCTGAAGTGTGGCCTTACTTAAAGCCTTACTCATTGTCCATTCCTATGGCAGGGAAAGGCAAGAGGAATAACTGTGTACTCTGGATTGAAAAAAAATATTTTTTTTTTTTTCTTGGGGGGGTGGAAACAGAGAGGGATCTCTTTGTCCCCATTGTCCCCAGCTTACCTGCCTTTTCTTTTTACTCTGGGTCACCACCTCTCTAGTTATTTTTATGATCACAGGGGCTTGGGCCAGCAGCAGGCCTCAGACAATCTGTGCAGCTGTTCTGCAGGAAATAGTCTGAAAAATAGGGGGAAAATACATCTCATCTCTTTCATCAAAAAGCAACACTTGGGTCAAAATAAGCACAGGCTTTCCATGGCCTCAAGTTGTGCCAGGAGAGGTTTAGATTGGATATTAGGAAAAATTTCTTTACTGAAAGGGTTGTCAGGCATTGGAACAGGCTGCCCAGGGAAGCGGTGGTGTCACCTTCCCTGGAGGCATTCAAAAAGCACGTAGATGAGGCACTTCAAGACATGGTTTAGTGGACGTGGTGGTGGTGCGTTGATGGTTGGACTCAGTGATCTTAAAGGTCTTATCCAACCTAAACTATTCTATGATTCTAAGATGTGCACTCCATAGGTAGGGCTCACATAACAGGAAAACCTACCTGATCAGAGAATCCTAGTGTCAGCCAGGAGGAAGAGGGGACAGGCCAGCTGCCTAACATACAATACCCTATACAAGAACCAACTTGATATTTCATTCATGAAATATACAATGATGGGCCCCTTGTTCTGCCCGATATCTACACTCCACCCTGAGCAAGGACAGCAGTGAGTGGAAATGCTCTGTTTCCCACCAAGTCTTTTGAGGCTCATTGAATTACCAATTGTTTCCTAACCTGGATATTTATGTCCTTTCCTTGTGGAAAAGGACAGCAACTAAAACCGTAATCCCCAGTGCAAGGAACAAACCAAACTCCCCAATCTTGTACTTCTCTCAGTGACCACTTCTAGGCATGAAAAGGCAGCTGGGAAAGTACTTCCCAACCTCACAGAGGTGATATTAGAGTAAATTCATTCATGTTTGTAAGGCTCAAATATTACAAGAGTGCCAGTCATACAAAAAGCTTATCATGAAAATTAAATACAGGGTCCTCAGTGCCTACCTCTAATCTTGGGAACTCTCAGGATGGGGAAGAGAGATAAATAAAATCACACTTGCTCTGAGGGTTAACTCAGTGTCATGGCTAAAATCCAAATTGAGTAATTACATTCTGTCTCCTGAGTGTGCCCTTGAAGTTTCTGCTAAGCATGTGACTTTCCTTCACTTCCTGTTGCCAAGTTTTGTTACGCGTGCCCAAGTATCAGCTGTATCCACCCATATGACCTGATTCGCACTGCAGGAAGAGGAAGGTTTTGTTCACCCCCCACTCTCAAATCTTTTGATTAAAGTTCTTGTTGCATTTTCATACCTCACATGACTTCCAAAGGCATTTTGGTAGGGCTGTTTCACTGTTAGCAGCAATACCGTACTTGCTCCATAGCACGTTTTATAAATAACCTTTCCTGGTAACAACAATACCATGAGTGTGCCAAACCTCTAATATCCATAGCACATCTCTTTATATTCCCTTATTTAACAGAGATGCTGAATAGGCTGAAAATATGTTGGCTGTTTGTTTTCAGCATAGGGTTTAAAGGTAAAGTTTAGCATCACAGTCACTCCCTGAACTACAGCAAGGGCCTACAGAAACCAAAGACAAAAATCTCCTTGTGATACTAAGAGAGCCATGAATTGTCTCTCACAGACACTTTTATACATCTCTTTATTGTATATTTACTTAGGCTTCCTTCTTTAAAGCACATTTTCTCCTAACAAGAAATATGTTTTATACCCCTTCAACATTACTCTAGAGAAGGCAGGATGAAGACTAAGCAAGGACAGCATCTACCTCTCACAGGCTGCTTGATTTTCCTGGAATGCATCCTAACCTTAGAAATGCTGGGAAGGCAATTGGTGGTTAGGGTCTGCTCAGATCAGGAATCCAGGAGCAGAGAATCCTTAATCCATGAGGTTTTAAAATGCCACTGGAAGTGGGGGGGAGGAAAGAATAAAGAACAAACTTGCTTCCCCCAACTAGATCTCAAATCTTAAGGGTATACAGGTACCTTATTCAAACTGAAATAGATTACAGTTAGCCACTTGAATACAAAAAATCTGGGCCCCAAAGTCTCTATTCCCTTTTTCACTTGACATCCTGGACCCTGCTAGCCAAGATACAATATCACCTTATAAAATCCTGAGACTCACAAGCAGAAGGCTTCCAAAAGATCCCAAAATGCACACATCCAAACAGACTACCTGTATTTCCTGGAAGCTGCAAAGCAAGAGAACTTCATTCTGAAGCTAAATCAATTACCAAGGCTTTTTTTTTTTTAACCTAATATTAAGCAGCAAGTGGGAAAGGTAGGTTTTCACTACCTGAAAAAATAATAAAAATAACAAAGTCTAGTTCTTATAAATGTTTTCCATCCACACAGTAAGTAACCTCCATTAACAGAAGAGAGGTCTGTCTTGTAATGTGACATTCCAAAGTGCTGAAAACCCACAGCTCCATTTAGCTTTAATAAAAGCTGTGGGCAACAAAACAAAAATTAGACCAGAGCTGTCTGATATAGTATTTGCCATACTGTGGGCAAGTAATTGCCTTCATCCATACCTGAAAAGCAGCCAACTGCCATATGTAACTTCACATCCCAAATGACTTCCAAGCTTAAGCTCATGCACTAGCTACACAGAAGGATGCTCACCTGCTCTTGAAGGAGCCAGATGAAAAAGCCACTTGAAATCCACCCTTCTGAACACAGGCAGAGAAACAGCTGCAAAAGACCAATCAGTGTGTTTGAATTTCTTACTTGCAGGAACAGCTATGAAGGAAGAAGGGGCAGCTAGTCTTCTGTGGCTCTTGGAAGTCTCCAACTGAAACCAGTCAAGGGAGGCACTATCTGGACTGTTAAGTGTCTATGGTGTGCATTTAGTGACTGGAAGACATATATTGCTAGTGACTAACCACAGTGATTCAGGAAATAACATAGGCAGCTGACTCCAACACCTCAGCACTACGTCCTACTCCTCTGAATTGCACCCATTTTTTAGTAACTTCACCGCCAGGTCAAGATGCCTGTTCATGCAATCCAGACCCACCGTTGTCACCTGTAAAAATGAAAGCCATCTCCCTAGGAAATGCTGGAGATGTCCCACACAGCTGAAGTCCTTTGGCAGTAAGAGTAAAAATGCTTAGCTGTTCTAGAACAATAAACCACAATGACAACACAGACTGACATGGAACATTCTCTCTCCAAGAGAGCATTGTTCTGCGTTGCACCTTTTTTTCCTATTTGCAATACAACCCCCATTCCATAATGTCAGTAAATGACCATTTTCCATGCTTGACTCAGACTAGCTACAGAAATGAAAAGGCAGGAGCTACATAAAGAAGTGACATAAGTGAATGAGCCATTTGATGACTGCTTACTAAAAGAGAACAAGAAACCTCGTGATCCCCCCCACCCCCCAGTTTTGTCACTGTACTATACAGAAGACTAGGATAATAAAGTCATAGCACTGCACACTCAGACAATTGATGTAAAAACCTGCAAGACATCATACACCCTGTTCATACAGGATAGCTCTCTAACTAGCTAAAATGGGCTCCATCCTTGCTTTGTTTCCCTATGTTGTCTCATCTCCCCTGTTGAACTTCGCTTTGCCTCAGTGAGCTCCCATTGTTCACAGCAGAACATGAAGGTTGATGAATTTATCCTCACATTACTCTCTGGAAGGCAGGGAAGTGTCAACTTCTCATCTGCAAAAGGGTGATAATTAAATGCTGAGAGAATAAATGACTTGCACAAGGTCACTTGGGAAGTATGTGGCAGAGCTGAAAATTAAATGCAGATCTCCAGAGCTGCAGGTCAAGGCCCAGAACACAAAATCTTTCTGCCCTACTGGCACAGTGGAGATCAGAATCCCAGCATATCATAAGGCACTCTGTAGGAATGTGTGTGTTACAGGAAATGAACTGAACTTCTTGTGTGCAGTTTATCTGTAGGAAGAATTGGATAAATTTCAAAGAATCAGGTAAACATCAGAGATCAAGGAAACAGGAAAGCAACATAGAATCTACCTGAAGAGCTACGAAATGCCTTTTCAACATCTTGCATAAGGCAAAGATGCCCATGTAGGCTTCTTCTATTGGACATACTACTAGTCCAGGGGAGGATCTGACATCAACACTCTGTTTAGTATGCAGAAGTCACAAAATGCTGCCACGGAGTTATCTTTGCAATTTAACATAAGGCTTGTTAACAGATGAAAGATTTTAGTAGTGCTACAGATTGTGTCAGGGTTACAGTTTAATAACTATGTGTCTGCACCTTCCTGTCTTCTTGCTTGCTATGCAAACTCCTGCTAAGCACCCTCTTCTAACCTTCCTTCTCTTCTTTCATTTGCAGATGCTTCCCACTGATACATATGATCAGATTTATCCCTTTACATGCACGTAACATGTTTCCTTCGTGTCTCTCCCTAAAAAGCTTTCTACCCTAAAGCTTTCAACAGGAAACAATCATCTTCGCCAGTAGTTATGTGGGTCCTCCTTCTTGTGGTTTTTGAAGCTAGGAGTGACACAACACATATTCCCACTGTCTCCACAGAACTGGAAGGAAAATGTAGGGGCACTGTAACCCATAAAGTCTCCTTAGGAAAACAACAGGGTGTCAGGAAGATGGCCGGGCAGCACCACATGGCTTAGCTGCTACGAAAGTGGCACTAGGCAGGGGGGAGGTGCTTTTGAAGGCACCAAGAGGGGAGCGGGTAAAAGAAACAGTAGAGAGCTGGGAGAGGAAGGAAGAAACTCATCCAGGTGGAGACCTGTACCAGCTGGGTCCCAGACCCATCTCTGATTTCAGAAAAACCAGGCAAAGCAAACAGTATTCTGTAATTCTGTCCTGGTTTCAGCTGGGATAGAGTTAATTGTCTTCCTAGTAGCTGGTACAGTGCTATGTTTTGAGTTCAGTATGAGAAGAATGTTGATAACACTGATGTTTTCAGTTATTGTTAAGTAGCATTTAGTCTAAAGTCAAGGATTTTTCAGCATCTCATGCCCAGCCAGCAAGAGAGCTGGAGGGACACAAGAAGTTGGCACAGGACACAGCCAGGGCACCTGACCCAAACTGGCCAACGGTGTATTCCATACCATGGGACATCCCATCTAGTATAGGAACTGGGAAGTGGGGGTGGGGGATCGCCACTCAGGGACTAGCTGGGCGTCGATCGGCAGGTGGTGAGCAATTGCACTGTGCATCATTTGTACATTCCAATCCTTTTATTATTACTGTTGTCATTTTATCAGCGTTATCATTATTAGTTTCTCCTTTTCTGTTCTATTAAACCGTTCTTATCTCAACCCATGAGTTTTACTTCTTTTCCCAATTTTCTCCCCCATCCCACTGGTTGGGGGGGAGCGAGTGAGCGGCTGTGTGGTGCTTAGTTGCTGGCTGGGGTTAAACCACGACAAATTCCTTGACTGTTGGTGCTGCTTTGCGAGAGGTATCAGTACCATGGTAGATTTTAGTGGCCCTGCCCATCACTAATCCCAGATGTCTGCCTTATCTCAGTGGTGAATCTTCCTCATATCTAATGCATGTAGCTACACTGCTTTGCTGCTGCCTGAACTCTGCTGTGAAGTCCCAGAGTGGCCCTTGTTCTTAATGTGTGCACAGAAGAAAGCAGATGGGTAAAGCTTACTCTGGCACTATCAGTAATAGTTGGGGTAATAATAATAAATCAAATGCTGTCATCAGAGTTCTGGCAAATTTCTACTGATTTCACAAAATTTGTGTTTGAATTCAAAAAAGCTCAAATCACAAAGTTGTGACATTAATTCCCAGCTTCACCTGGACAGCTCAGCTTTTCGTATTACAACCCAGTATCCACATAATTTCATGGTGTTTCATCAAAGAAAATATTTGGAAAAAAATTCTAACTATAATATTTTTGTTCCAGACACACTCCACCATCAAAATAAGTGGGTATTTGTTTCGGGTTTTTAAAGCAATATAAATATTCATGGTCAGGAGAAGTATCTGGAGTAAAGAAAGAGATCAAATGGCTATAAATTATAGCCCAAAGAGGATTTTAACAACTGTAGTTCAATTTTCCTAGTAAATTAAAGTATTGAAGAAAATCTTTACCCTGAAACAATGCATTTATTGCTCTGAAATAACTGAAAAAACCCAAATTTCTATGTTCCTAGACTTTTTTTTCCAAACTGTTGCTGAATACTCTTAACCCGGTCACTAGAGGGTGTCATCAAATTACAGCTCTGGAAATACAATCAAGGTAGGATCATCCCAAAGGCTTAATTCATCCCAAAGAGCATCCCCAGATCAGACATCTGACTGTTCTGTGTAAGAACCTGAATTTGCCCTCTATTCTTGTGTGAATACTGCAGAGTGTCCATAGACAAATCTCTGCTTTACTGCCAGTGAAGAGTACGTACTGCTGCCTTGCCTTGCTCATACATTCACATAGAGATTTTGGTTAAAAAAAAACACAAACAAAGTCAATATCCCTAAAGCTTTTCTTGCCCTGTTCTTGGAGGATGTATATGCTCGTACATGAGGATAATTTCAGACATTTTTATTAATATCTCGGCAGTACAGCACTGTACCCCTATCAGTTCTATGTAACCACTGCGCACTGACTCCAACTGATTACATCTGTTTACAGGGCCTATACACAGATAAATGTATAGATCTTACAGACAAGAACTACTTATGGCCCAAAGGTGATCAGTGGAGTTTGCTGCTAGAATCAAAGCTGCATACTCCCTTCACAGCAATATCTCTTCTAATCAGAAAGGGAAGAAAGGCTCACCAGGCTGGTATCATTAGGGAACACACCCCCTCCTTAACAAATATTTCCTTTTTGTCCTTCTTCCTTCTCCTCTAAATCAACTGCTCTTAGCCCTAAGAGACAAATTTCTATAGGACTCCATGTAACAGCTATCCAAAACAAACAGAAAAAGCTAAACCCAGTAAGACTCGATCAGCAGCTAGGTCAGGACTAATAACCTCCACAGAAGAAGAAAACTACAGTACTTTCAGTACTGGTAGGGCAACTATGAGAGTAAGGACTGCTGGCAAGGGCTGAAGTACAGCAGATCTCTGTGCACAAGCCACAGATGACAGCTCTGGTTGCCCCACTGCAGACAGTACCCCAGTGGATCTTACAGCCATGACTGACAATAATATTAAAATGGGACATCCCTCCCTGCAGGCTGCTACTTTAACTGTCCTCTGAGCAACAGTATGCATACCATAATGGGAGAGCATAAACATTACCAAAAGAGGAGCTGTGGGAGCCAGGCCGAATGCAGGCATACGCTGCCTGAGAGACCACCAGATACAACACAATGCAGTGTCCTGCTCAGTTCAGAAAAACATGTTCCCAAGCGTGTGACACAGAACGCAACCGCACAGAGGATGCAGCCTGCATGGATGCACTGATTTTGACCCCATGAACACGCACTGTGATAAAAGGAGGGAGATGCTGCAGATGGGGAAGCAAAGTCTCCACATTTCCATGGCACATTAGTTTGAGGGGTCCCACAGGGTAGCATGAGGAGCATGCATCATTTTCAACCTGCCAGCCCCAAATGTGCAAGGGATTGTGTGACAAAGACCCCAAATTAGGCACATAAAAATGATTAACTTTCAAATCCTGGGGGTTTCTCTCTCTGGTGTAAACAGCTCTTCCTGTTCCTGCAGCTTCATTATTCTTTGCTTTTGAGGGAAGCAGATTTTGATGATTCCAGTAGAAGAGCACCAAACTTTGGATGGGAGTCAGAGCTTTGAAACTAAAGTGAGCAATGCCCCTGCAAAATGAGGTACAACTGAGAAGCACAAGCACAGTCACAGCACCCTTTTCTTTTGTAATTTTGCCTTCAACATGCTCAAGCTTCTCAGAGAGGAGGGAAGGCACACAGAGATGGCTTCACCATGGCTTTGTTGGAATTAGCAGCTTCATGCTACATGAGTATCACCCTCCTCTCTCCCTGATCTCCCACTTTTCACCCTCTGGGTAAAAATCATCCCTCTTCTACCCTCCCTATCACATTCTTTCCCTCTCAGATGCTCTTCATCGTCTCAGCCTTTTCCCCACCTTTTGCCACCTTCTGCCCACTATGCAAGCCCATTCCCAGCCTTTCTCACTGCTCTCTCCCTCCTCAGCATTAATTCCTCTCTTTCTAACCCTTTAGCCCTAACAACTTTCTCTGCTCTCCTCACACCTACAGCTGTAATTCCATTCTCTGCCCCCCTCCTCCTCCTCCCCTCAGCTGTACTCCATTCCCCAACCCTCTTGTTCCCTCAGCCCCTGTTCCCTGCCCCACACCTCACTTTCCCTCCTCAGTTCCCACGCAGGTGTTTCTCAGGCTCTCCCCACTTCACTCTGGAATCATTCCTTCCACTATGCCCAGCTTGCCACCTTTTGTTTACATACAGTCAGGTCTTCACTCCCCAGCTTTGCTTCTAGATCTGCCACGTTTAGAGTCACCGTGACCTACTTAGGCTCCCTGACCTAGTTATAGCAGAAATACCAATTCTAAACACTTGAGAAAAAAGGGCAGCAGGAGGAGGGAAATATTATCATCATTGTTTGAAATGAAAACAAACGTACCAGCACAGGGCTGCTGAGTTATTCCAGCTCTGGCCATTCCCTGGGGAAGCAAGATCAGCAGTTCACTTGATATTGCAATGCCAGTGTGGCGATGGATAATGCAGGTCTAGAAATTATCTGGAAAGATGGTCTATGGTCTCTTGCCAGCATCCCGTTTTCTCTTCCTTATTCCAGCCTCTTTCTTTTTGGCCTTGCTCACCCAGGGCTTGTCTTCAGCTCCACCCAGGTATTTCATAGCAAATCTGGTTTTGCCCACTACTCTCACCAGTCTTCCTTGCCTGTGAATCCAGCCTACAGCTGCAGCCCATTTGCTCAAGAACAGCATTTCTGCAGCTGAGCTTCATTGACAAATCAAGCAATGCTCTGCATCTGTTTGGTTGACCTCCTCAGCCCTTTTATTCTACTTCAGCTATTGTCACAGCTGTCTTCTCCCTTCCACTCCAACCTGTGCTATTCACCCACCTTGCTTCTCTACCTAGCTTGGTGTTGTAGTGCTGCCTCCTCTTTACCAGCTCTGGAGGTGGTGTCAGCAGTGCCAACACTGACACTGAGCTAGTAAACCTGACTGGAAATAGATGTTCTCCAGAACTAGTCAGGGGGTCTCTGGGTTAGCAATGCCCATTCACTCGAGTGCTGCGTACTGTGCTCATGGCTTAGCAGCCAGGAACCACTACTCTGTGATTCACTCCCAGCTAAGCTTTTATTTTAGTCACTGTTCATAGATTTCCCTGTAGTGTCTGTATTTTAGGAATCATATTGGCCCCATAGTTCCATGGATGAGTTCATTAAATCAAATCATGTCTCCTTACAGCTGATATTTTGTGGTGCTGATCCTCCCTGTATAGGGCCAGGACCCTGACTGACACTGGAAGCAGCCTGCTCTGCACCCTGAGTTCACAAGGTACTCCCACCACCACTACTTCAAATCCTGCCAAATATTCCAGCAGAAGATCTCCCTCCATTGCCAAAGTCCCATCAGAAAAATGTGCCCGAGTGCACCGTAGCCCTCCCACAGTTCCACCAGATGCATTTATACAAACATGAGAGCATAGTCATTCTGCATCCATTTACTGTGATTTTGTACCTGTTTGCCAGCTTCAGCATAAAATACCTTTTTGGCTATTGATTTCCTGGGTCACGCACTAATCTACTGTGCAAATGGCTTTGGAAATTTACTGTGGAGCCCCCAAATCCCTATGTTGTCATCAACCACTGCCTGTGAAATATGCACTTGTGGATATACTAAACTGCAGTTTGAGCTCCTGCATTTCCTTTGTAACTGATTTCTCAGATCTGCCCTCCTACCTGTTGGTTTTCCATTCCTCACTGTGCTGTATTCTACATTTGGGCATGGTCCTACAAAGGCATTGCTAACCCACAGTCATTTCAACCACCCTTGGTTTTGACTAACAGCATCACTTGCCTCTCTGCTGTGTCCCCCCATACAGCTCTGCTCTCCGAGCCTACATTGCCACCAGCCAGCCCAGCCACAGGCCTCCAACACCACTCTCATAATGCTTCTGTCCCCAACCTGCATCACATCACATTTAGTCAGATCAAGATCGAATTCTTCTAGCATGCAGGACTGACATGTAGGGTCTGTGATTTCAACAAGTCCTGAATTCTGAATACACTGAGAAAGCGCCTTACACTTACAGCCATGGGCAGGAACACGTTGTGTTAGCATCACCTTCTACCTCCATTTATAAAGTACCAAGAAGCGGTTAAGAGGACTGGAAAACAACAAAGTTGTGCCTGAACAAGCTATGTGCAGAGGATCCCTGCCACCTTCTCAAGACAATATAAAACCAATGAATTAAGACAATTCCAGACATGCTGATTATGTTTGCCATTGCAATTTCTGATGGGATTTTCAGATGTCTGTGAGCATTCTCTACCTGGCATGTGTCAGCCACACTTCACTGCTGCTTTTATGTTATTAGTATTGACAGCCACTCAGTTTAAATGCAGGTTAGGATTGAAATCCTGTCTGTCTGCTTATCTCTGCCTTTTTATCTTGTTTGTTTCCGTTCATTACGGAGAAATCCTCCTTTTCATCAGGCCCCTTTGAATACCTCAGCAAACATGCAAACACAATGCTAAATGGATTAACTGGGAGGTACTGCGGTCTGAATCCTGCCTGAATAGATGCTCCTGGATCAATCAGCTCTGCGTACCAACACTAATGGTTTGAGTTCCTCCCAATCTTTCTGGGGGTTCAGCACAGGTCCAGTAGCATTCCGAGTATAACCCTTTCCTTTCATTAAAGGCAGAAGGGGAGAAGAACACCTGGTCTGTAAGAGGGAGCTAGTTACTCAGTAACATTATGAACCACTGCAGGATTTTAACACATGGCAATGGCAACAGAGTGGGTGTGTCACGACTGCAGATTATTATGCCAAATTTTATCGTCTCGCTTTTACCTTGTCCTCTCCCCCATTTTCTGGTTAATAGCCACATGTTGGGAACTGTCATATTGTTCTCTTGAAAGGTGGTTGGGGCAGAGACTATCTTTCACTGATGTGCATACAGAGAGCTTAGCACAGTAGCACTCAGGTCCCAAAAGGAGACCTCCGAGATGTTACTGCAATATCAATAATAGCAATAATGCTCTTCCATTTTTAGGTCCTTACAGGACATTTTCCAGACATGAATTTAGCCTCCAAACATCCTGTCAGTTGCTGTCATTGTCACATTATCCATCTATATTATACCATTTACTTCAGTATCTAGTTCATTGTAAAGCTGAGACACCTGAGGCAGAGAGAGATGAAGGCATCCCTATATCACAGCACCTTGCACAGCCAGAAAACTCTGTGTCCAAACTGGCACTGAGCACAGGTTTATATGTCCAGCTGGCTGGGAGGGCTTATGAGCTGGCCTGCAGTGCCCTGCTGCTGAACAGCTGCCATGCTCTCCACAGAGCTCTTCTCTGCCCCAGACCAGGGAGCGCAGGACAGCAGTTCTTTTGGTGGCTCCATGCCCTACACCCTGGATAGTAGAGAACTGTCCTCAAAGACGCCCCACACAGACTGGCAGCAAACAGCAGAGGCAGGGGAGGCATTTTGATTCCAGGCCCAAAGATGGGCAGTGGGATGACCTCTGCTACTTGAAGCCTTCTCTGTAGACCAATAGCATTATGGGAGAGACCATCTAAATTTTCTTCATGGCAATGGAAACCCTCCAGAATGAGCAGCAAGGCCTATTCAGCTCTTGACCTTTGCTAATTTGGACAAGTAAGTTACCACAATGCACTACAGTTATAAGGGCTTTGACACACTGGAAACAGGAGGAGACACCACTAAATCAGCTGACTCCTGAACCAGTCATTCATTCTGATGGAGTCTACAATAACAACTGGACCAAGGCTTGCCTTGGCACATGCCACCCTATTTCTTGTGGAGACATACTAAGGATGCAAAGGCTCACCAGAGCCACTAGGTTAAACATAGTGTCTCACTCTGTGCTAAGGTGAGTGACAGAACAGAAATTCAGCTTTTCAGGGAAAGTGAAGAGAACAGTGTCACTGGTTTGCTCAGCACCATGATGGTAAGTCAGATACCCAGATGCCTACTATGGCTGGTGACATATTCCACACTCCAAGTGCTCACACATGATGCTATCAGCCTTAGCAGAAAACAATTTTGCCTCAAACCACACAAAAGGAGGTGGTTAATGACAGAGAATAAAACAGCTCGCTACAAGGAAGTATACTTGCACTTATACTGCTTAACAGCTATACAAAGGGTCAAAGATTAAGTACAAGGCCAGCATAGGTACATCTATCTAAACAAACCTTCTCTCTAAATAAAAGACTTCATCCAGACCAAAGCTACATTAATATTGATGCTCTCTAGGTCTTTGATTACTACTGAACACTAATTATGTACCAACCTGTCTAGCATGTGTGTGAGTCTCTTACTCTTTAAAGCTAGTATACAACTTTCTGTAAGCCAGAATGTGGCACAAGCCACCCACTCCAGGAACCCAAACCACTGGGAGTGACAGTCCACTGCATATTGTTTTCTAAAGCATGGGTGAAGCACGCGAAGTGTAAATTCAGTGCTTACAGTAATATAGCTCATGAATGCTATCTGCAGGCTCACCAAGTAACACTGAAGTTGCTTGCTTTCTTCCAGCAGCTGAATATGCACATCTGTCTCTGAAAGACTGGTACATGCTAAAAAAGCTAGAAACTGCATTGAATGAAAACTGTTGGTGCATCACTTGATGCCACAGACCAACTAGTGTGAACCATCCGTACACACTTGCCTGGACTAGGCCACTGGATGTAAGGAAAGCAGTTCCAAGTAATACAGAAGTCACAAAACAAACCAAAAACATGTGGCATGCGGGATATAGACACACCACAGCTGTTGGCTAACTGAAATGCCCCAAACGCTTTCTTGCTACAACAACTATTTAAAAGCCCAACAAAGGCCACACAATTGGAAACATGCTGTTCACAATTCAATGTGTTTAATGAGGGCCTAGTAATGAGCACTGATGCTGCCTAGGGGCATGGTAACAAAACAACTAAACTGGCGATTTTGAATCTTCTTTGTAGGAGAGTAGGCATAACAAAGCTGTTACAAGAAGAGGGGACAACTAACAAAAAAGACACATGTGAGTGTAGGGTAAGACAGGTGATGGTCTGTGAGCTCTAGGAGTTGCAGAACACAGAAGCCCTAGCCATGGTTACTCACCAGATCACAGCATTTCTTAGCTTAGACACATTATACAGTTGTGGAGGAAGGATCTAAAAAGCAATTGCTTGTACTTTGCACAAGTATTAACTGATGAGGTATGTGGTCAGGCTAGAAGATGTGACCTTGCATTTCAAAAGCAACCAGGACAGACACAGACCACCTTGGGTTTTACCTTGAGTAGTCCCTCCAACCTCAATCAGCCATTTTGATCATTCTTGAAGTTCTCTTTCACCTACATATTAACGTCTTGATGATGAAAAGTGACAAGCTGCCTGACAAACAAAAGCAAAAAAGCAGATCCCATCAGAGCAGAAAGAGGATGCCTGTTACCTGCTTGTCTACCATGTCTGAGGGTAAAAACCCATCCCCAAAGTGGTTAATTTCTATCCAGCTATAGAGGCATACTGGTGTCACAGGCAAAAACAGTTCACTGATTTGGGGGGATTTTCAATCAATTTAATGTACTGCCAACAAACAAAGTTCTAAGTAGTGATTCTGGTAGTGAAACAAACGAACAGGCACACAGGGAAAACATTCCTCGCTCTGCCAAACCTCTCCTCCCCACCTTCTGCTCCCCGATCCCCTCCCTAGACATTATACTCTGTCCCCTGTCAGGGGCTGCCCCCGAGCCCAGGGGCAACACAGGAAAATGGGGTCAGTGCCTTGTGCGTCCTTCAACAGCAACAGCAGCAGCAGCGGCGGCCCCCTCAGAGCCGTACCTCCCGGCCCCACGGCCTCAGCTGCTGCTCTCCTCTGCCCGTCTGCTCCTGCGCGGTCTTTCTCTTCTCCTTCAGCCTCCTCTCCCCTCCTGCTCTGGCCATATCGTTCCCTGAGCACGGCCCTTACGTCCCTTCCTAAAATACGCTTCCACAGAGGTGCCACAAGCTCCCCCGGCTGGCGCGCAGCCGCCGCCGCCCCTGTGGGGGCAGCCGCCTCCCGCCCTGGGGCCGCCGCGCGGCCGGCTGGGACCGGCTGGGACCGGCTGGGACCGGTACGGGGCAGGGCCGGCCTCCACCTACAGGGGGCGCCCTGCAGCTCCGCCACACGCCCGACGACCGCCTCCGCTGCAGCGGCAGAGGCCTGCGGGCCGCAGCCTGGAGGTGCCGGTGCCGCCGGCCCGTCTGCCGAGCCCTTAGCGACCGGCGCCGCTGCCCTTCCCTTCCCGCCGAGCTGGGCACCCCGGCAGGGAGCCGCCAGCCCCTGCAGGCCCGCTCCCCACCTTCCCCCTCGGGCATCTGCAGCCCCCTGGCCCCCCACAGCGGCCTGTGTGGGTGGCGGCAGGATGGATTTCAGGAGCAGCCCCCTGGGCCCCCGGTCACTCCTTCTTTGACTGATACATACATTTTCTGCCCATTATACGTATATATTGGTTTTCAGGGGGAAAAGCATTTATTGCTTTTAGCACACTTAGGAGTTTAAATAAAAACAAATACATCTATATTGACTGTAGTTATTATGCTTGGTTTCATACAGCGTAAGTGGTTCAAATAAAAATAGATTGGTTGGAGTGAATGTGCATCAGTTCCAATAATAACACAGGCAGCTTCAAGAAGCATATAAGTTTCATTTAATGTGCACCGGGCTTACAAAGAAGAGGGACGAAACATCGGTTTACAGCAGCTTTTAGTCTACATTTTCTGTCTAAAGGCTTCTGCATTTACCAGATTTCTGAAACAGAATGAGAGTCCATAAACAAGTGGAGAGAGGAGTTTATTAGGAGGCCCAGAGGGGTATTACAAAGGGAGAAAGTGATCTACAATAAAACATGACTCTGAGGTAAAAATTCCCAACTATATTACCTCTCAATGGTTAGTCCCCTCTATGTGGTGTTATCTCCTCACGGGAAGGCTGGGCTTCAAGCTGGAGCGTACAAAACTTCGTATAACAAAGGATTGTGGGTTTTGAAACCTTCGGGGCTGGTTTTCAAAGGGAAAATTAAGAACAAATAGGAACGGGGAGCTTAACAACCTTGTTGGGTCTAGGCCATACTCCTCGAGAAAAGGCTACAGGAAAACCAGCATACAGGAGGAGAGGGGGTGCCTTGGGCAGGGTGCAGCCAGGCTTTCTGCCCCAGGTTTTGTGAATCCAGCAGCTACTATGATTGTAATAGCTCCAGTACGGATAAACAGAAAAGACATCTCTTTGAGATATCAAACTTTCTATGGAAAGCATCCAGGAAACAATTCAAAAGCGGTCATTCAGCAATCCAGGAATGGCTGCTGATGGCAAAGGGATCAGTTCAGTCCTGCACCTCTGTTCCCCAAGATGATAAGACTGAGCAAAGCCAGGACTGTAACTTAAGAGCAAGTACTGAAAAGAGACTTGTTCAGATCCATGGTGACTCACAACAGACTCTTGAAGCCATGAATTTACACCCCAGTCTCTAGTCATGATGGAGATCTGCTATGGTCTTACCCTGGGTAGTGCAGGAGGCATATTTGGGGGGCAAGAAGCCATTTTGAAGGTACCAAAGAAAAAGGCCCTTATTTCATGGTCTTCAAGTCTATGTGTTTTACCCATTTGTCTCTTCATTCCTCAGATTTTTTCTACGTCCACCAGAAAGGAGGACACTGCCTATATGTTGGAACCCACTGCTTCAGCATGGGTGAAGATGTTAACCTACCCACTAACACCTGATGGCAATGAAGAGGGATTTTTATTGGGATAGAAACTTACTAAAGGAGAATGTTTTCACTGTGCCTTTAGGATGGGCCTTTGAAGTAAAGGATGGGATCCCTTATCCCACCAAAAGCCCCTGGAAGTTCCCAGCTCTGGGGCCATCTGTCCCCCATGGGACCATCTGTTCCCAGTGAGCAACACCCCAGGAGAGCATGTTTACTAAAACTAGCAGATTGAAGCTTGGCAGGGTCTGCAAGAAAGCAATAGGAGGCCTTTAAATGCAGACTTTCTATTTGCAGTATGTGAAGCGTGCATGAGTGTGTTTCCTTCAGTCACCCATATACCACGGGGGAAAGCATTCAAAAACAAGACCTGAAATAGAAGAAATTGTGTGATTCACAGCCCTGCCACCCTGAGATGTATGCTCACCAGAAATCCCAGGCAAAGCAGCATTAGGCACTACACACCCTCCGCACTCATAGCTGCAAGTGACCCCAAAGGAAAAGTCTACACTATACACATACAACAATACATCATGTGCTAACGGCATTTCAGTCAACAGCACTCTTACCTCTAAATGGGTGCTGCTCCACCTCCACGCTAAGAAGGTTTGGTTCTGCTGACTGCGCCAGGTCTTCTGGTAAGAAACAACTGAGAGGACCAGCTCCCTCTGGTGTGCAAAGCACAGGCCTGGCTGCCTGCAAGGATTAAGGCATGACATGTAAATGTAGCAATATTAACACCACTGGCCTTGGCCACATTTCTATTTCCCTGGGATTTTCAACTAAGAAAGTTCTTCTTCTGTTCTGCTTCTAAAACATGTTCTGCTCAATAGTTGCCATGGTCGTCCCACAGATGTTCATATTTCAGAGGTCACTGAATCAGGTTTTTGTCTATAGAGACAAAAAGGTGCATGAGAATTGCCAATTTTTGCCTGGGTAATATCCACTTCCCTGTCAGACAAATAGCAAACAGCTAAAAAAATTCTCAAGAAATATATTTCTGGTAGAAATATTTTTGACAAGCTTCTTGATTTTTTAGTAAGATTGTCCAATATTTTTATATATTTTGGTGGCTACTGAAAGAAATAAAAACAATAAAATGTGGGGGAGTTTAAGCAAGAATAAAAAAAAAAAGAGGATTTTCTTTGTCAAAACCCAAAAGTCTTGAAGACAAGTGTCAGTCAGAAGAGATAAGTAAAAATTTTAGCATGGGAAAAAGCTCATTTCATGATCAGCTCCAGCCATTCCCTTTTGCACCATGTTGGACAGGTGGACTGTGTGATACAAATAGCAAACAGGTTTTCTGTGTGTACTCATGTCTCTCTCTAGTGGAAAGCCCTCATCACTACACAAATGCAGATAAAAGGTGTGGGATCAGACAGGGGAGACCTGCTCCCCACTGACACACTGCCTCATAGGGGCTGATGGTGCCCCATGCTTGGGGCAGAGCTCTCCTGCCTTGCACAGGAACCCATTCCTTTTGCCCCTTGCCCCCAGGCAGGGCTATGCTATGGCTTAACATAACCACAGTATTTTGGAGAGGGGGAGACATTAGTGTCACACCCAGAGCTAAATCAGTACCCAGAAAGTGTAGGCATTTAGGGATTTGAGTCAGATCCATTTGCACTAGGAAGCAGGACAATAATTAAGAAATCTTCAAATGCCTTGTTAAATGCATTTCCAGGTAGGAGCTACCCCACAGAAAAAGAGAGGCATTATCCAAATTCTCGTAGCACACCCTTGGAAATGCAGCCAAATGCCCATCAGCTACCAGCCTACTCTGCCCAAATCCTCCCAACACCTACAGACAGGGAGGAGAGGTCTCCCGGCAGAGCCCACTGGGCTCAGCTTGCCAGTCCCTGCTCATATCCCTAGGAAACCACCCAGAGGCTTTGCTTTAGGCTCGGATGCAGCAGTTCTGAGCCCACTGGCAGGAGGCACACGCACCCCTGACCTTTATCGCACTGCAGCCAGTGCTGCTGCAAAGCACCCAGGGCGAGTGGCAGGGGGTCCAGCAAACAGTGTCGTGCTTCATGCTGGCAAGTGCCAAGCAGAGGCAGCCCGCCGAGCAGATGTTGCGCTTGCACATGGCTGGATTTTCCTTTCCATGGTGACAAATAAGCACCATTAGACTGGCGGAGATGGGAGCTGTACGTGGAGAGGGTGGATCATGCTTTGCCCTCTCCCTCTGCAGAGCCAGGGGAAGCCCGGTGCTCTCTGCTTGCCAGGGAATTTCTCCCTGCATTGCTGGGCCCAGCTCAAACATGCTGCCCCCATTTATTCACAAAGGGGCAAGCAGCCCTGTGTCGCATTTGCACAGGATGACTGTGGAGCACTATTAATCTGGAAGCCGTAGAGCCAGCAGAAGGCATCCAGGGGCCCTGTGGGCAGCCTAGATTTGGACTGGCCACAGACTGCTTTCCAACACCCAGGGACCTTCTCAGTGGCAACACTGGCATCTGTCCCTGTGTTGTGCTAAGCCTGACAGCATTGCCCCAGAGAAACCATGGGATGGCTGGAGGCTGCAGGAAACCGCAAGGGCTTAGCCACACAGCTGGGGTGAGGAACCTGTGACAGTGCCCAGATTTCCTTAGGAGTACCAAGTCACCCACAGTTTCCCTGCTGCCATGTAGTATGAAGAGGATATTCTGGCCTGGAAGCTTCCCACTAACCTGTTCATCTCCTACAGTGTTGCCTCAGTTTCACAAAGGTGGAAACTGAGAGGCACTGAAAGCAGAAAGCCTCCATTATAACTGTGAGATGCCTAACTGCAAGCTGACTTGATGAGCAGATGTGTAGAGCCTTGCTGGGTTTTGCTGATGGAGGGGCATCTGCAGGTGCTCCATACTTGGGTTATCACTAATGAGGCACTCCAAATAACTGGGCACTTTTGAAAAATCTGACCTAAATGATGTGCCTGGGGTGGTAAAGTGTGTGCGCGGTGTAGCAGTCTTCAGGCAGTTTCCCAGGTCTAACCTCTAAGCCTTCTTTTCCTGTGAACCCACCTTTGACTGAAGACCTTGTTATCAGTGGTTTCCATGCTTACACTAACCTCTGTTTTAATTCTGTGTAAATATATTAACATAGATTCCATGCTAGAGATCAGTATTATGTTTCTAAGCAATTGTATGTATTTCTAAGTATTTGATATATGTTGGGAAGAGGGCAGTGGGTGCAAATGGGTAGTACGGACACCAAGGCCCTTGAGCTAAGCAGCACCCACAGTGCCCTCTGCTTATGCTCAGCAAAGCTGAAGACTGTAATATACTTTACATGGGAGAGATGACTATCACATATCCAGCATGAGCTTTGCATCAGGGAGTAACAGGCGTAAAGCTATTTAGGCATTTTATTTAAGATACAACGTCAAGAGGCTACTCAAAACAAGACAAAAACATTTCAGAGAAGTCTTGAAACTCCCCTTGCCTTGTCTGTCAAAAATTGGCAGAAAATCTAAGTGGTACCTTTGATTGCCTAATTTGTAATATGCCTCAAACACAGGATGACAGCAGTGACTGTCAAGGCAAGTGACTCCTTTCTTTGAATGCAATATTTGTCTTTTACTAATAAGCTAACTGATTGAGCTTGGCTGTTGGAAGCCATGAGTTTTGTCCACAGTGAACCCTGTATGTATTTAATACCTATCAGCTGGAGGTCAAAAATGAAAGGTATTTTATCTCCTCGTTTCCTTCCCAGTCAGAACTATTTTGAAGTGATGGTTTTAAAGGCCCACATCACTTCTTGTTTCCTAAACAATTTTTTCCCCACATTCTTCCAGTTACACTTTAGCTCCAGCAGGATCTAAGCAGCAGCTATCGAGCCTGACTTTAAATCTCATCCAGCCCTAGCTTTCCCTGTGGCCACAGAGGGAAAACTTTAGTGCCAGCCACTCTGCTGCTTCACCTCCTGACACAATGTTATTTCATCGTAACCTGTCCAGTGAGCAAATCGCCTCTTTTGCCCACTCGCTGTTTCTGCACGAGGGCTGGGCTATTGATTGTGACGGTGTGACGGTGTGCATGGGGTGATTCCTGGAGAGGAGGGATCGATGGGAGCATAATTGCTACCTCACCAGCAGCAATCGGGGAAGGGGGGCTGGAACACAGCTCAGCGGCAGAAAAAAGCTGACACTGCTTCTGGAGCATCTTCCTTCTGGCTGCAGGGTGCCCCACCATGGGGCAGGGGATATAGCTACACTGCTGCCGTGCGAACAGGCAAGCAGTTATTCCGAGGCAGTGGGTTTGCAGCCACTTATGGAGAAGTAGACAGCTGCAGACAAGGGGAGAGAATGGATGAGGGCTTTGCATCTAGAAAGGAGGCACCAAGGGAAGGGCTGGTGGAGAGAGTGCCGTGGAGCTGCAGGTCAGTTACTCCTCCAAAGTGCATGCGCATTGCAATCGCAGAAAATAAGTCTGGAAGGGAGACTGCAAGGGTTGTATAATCCATCTTCCTGCCCCAAGGCACAACCAACTATACTTCTACCATTGCAAGGCTGCAACCCTGGCTCAGGACAGCACATAATGGTATAAAATGGACCAGAAACTAGCATTCTTATCTTTAATATGAGACTGTAAGCTTCAAAGACTAGCATGCAGAGCGACCAAAATCATGACAACATATTACATGTTGGAGAGGTCCATTTTATAGGCAGCACCTCTGCATTAAAGAAAACACAGGAATATTTCCGTTATCCAGATAGGCAACTAACACCTTTCAGTGTTGTGCTAAATTCTTGGTCAATTCTTTGATCGCTAAACAGCTGAACGTCACTAACTCAAAACTGGCCTGGAGTATAAAATAAGAATTAATTTTCTGATGACTTGGAAGGTGAAGAATCCACAGTGCTGATCAGAGCAGTGGCAGTGACTCAGTGGGTAATGCTCATTTTTCCACTTTGTGCCTCCATTTCCCCACCAAATAAATAGGAAAAACAATGCTCATTGGTTAAATAGAGATGCTCAAATTGGTTAAATTCTATCAAACACAAAAGGCTGATTTTACTATCCAAATTAATATAAATGACAACAAATTTATTTCCAGAAAGGCCTGACATGAGACATCAGCCAAAGAAGGAGCTGATTTCGTCCTGGGTATGGCTGTATTACAACATATCAGAAAGAAATTCTACTCAAGGAGAAGTGAATGGCCTTTGGAAGAGACTGCTTTTCCTTGCATAATAGGTATCATGACCTAATTAAGTGAAAATGTTGGCTGGGTTTTAATTTTTCTCATTTATTGTCATATTTATCCTATTAATTTTCATCCCTGCCTATCATCAGAAGACTCTCACTCAATAAATAACAATAATGCTAAGCATTTAATATAGGGCTTTCAAAGTCCTTCATACTAATAGACCGTGTCTTATTCTCACCACTGGACAAATAGGGAAACTAAGGCATGCACAGAGGGGAAATACCCATGTGACAGCAGGGGAAAGCATGGAGTCCAACAATGTAGGGCAATTTATTTGGGTAATATTTCTGAACTGCTATGAAGATGAAAAGTCCTAGATATTATCCTTTTTCATATGATGCTTAGCTCATTGGCTTCAATTTCAAAGGGTCTTGAGAATTCAGGCGTGTAAGCAGTGGTTCCTGCAGTCTGCACCACTGCCACCTCTGCTGGGCTTTCCAAGTACAGATGCAAACTCAGACCTGCCAAACATGTCAAACTCTGGAGAAACTTAGCTACAGGTAACTCCAGCACATCCCCTACGTCAGAGACACCAGCTGCTTCAGCCACAACTATGATAGCTTCTCCTCCCCATTTAGCACCTTTCCACACATTGGCTTGGATGTTACTACAGCTCAAGGAGAAACTTTGACATGGTGCTCCCATTACATCCATATTTGTGGGTGACTCTCCATCACTGACAGGGCTTGCTGTTGCACTTCCAGCTTTACAGACTCATCCAGGGAGTAAATGCAGGTGATTTATTGTCTGTACGCCTGGTGACAGCTGGGTGCTCTCATGCACTCACACAGCCAGGGATGGAGTATTTTTTCTCACCTCCAATCAATCAACAAAAGTCTCTACTACAGGCTCACACCAGTGATGCCCAGACAGGAGCAATGGTGGTGGCAGAACAGGGAACCGAGGTACAAGCAGGACTGTGAAAATGACTTCTTTGCTCAGTGTGCACCCACAGCAAGGAGTGACTGGGGCCACAGCATGGACTCAGAGGCATCCTGCAGGTAACATCTCCTGGGGCCAAAATAAAGCTAGATTCAAACTTCTTCAGGGTATAGTATTAGACCTGGGGATCCGATCTCAGCCTGTTTTTGTCAGCGGTTACAGTCATCAGATTTTTGACTGCAAACACCAGGGCATTTCCATAGCTGGAAAACCTTTCCCAAGCTCTGTATAAACTGCTGCTATTTTCAGTACCTCAGTGGAATATTTTCCAGACTTTGCCTCAGAGATAGGTGTAAGCCCAGGGGAGCTTCCACTGGAAGCCCGGCCTTGCAGGAATTGAAGCCTGCTTTCAAAAGTCAGGTACACTGCGGCTAAGTCACATCCACTTTCTTCTCTATTTTTAAATCCATTGCAATGTCACAAATTCATTTCTACCACATTGATGATGCAAAATCATGGCACCATTAGCACAATGCCAAAACTCTGAGGCTAGAGCATTATAGCAGCTCTCAAAATCTGTGTGGAAAACCATGTCTTCAAAATTCAACAGTGACCTCATGCCAGCAAGCAGACATCCAGCAGGCCAAGGGTCTGAGGTGACAGCCCTTTTTGCTTCCAAAGCACATTACTGCTTTTCTCCAGAGTACCATCCCAACTTTTCAGAGCTTCATGTATTGCAAAAGCCAACATTTGCTCTAAGTGCTGCCTTTGTCTCCCTGGCAGGTATCTCCAGTTCCACCTGGAACAGGCAGCACCAGAAGTCCTGCTGCGGAGCATCAGGTTTGGCAGAGGGAAGGGAAGCAGCGTTGGTCTCTAACCACCCACAGTGGGAGACACAGAAGAAGCTAAGCAAGGATGGCCAGTATTGAAACAGCTGCAGTGGGCTGAAGGAAAGCACCAAAACTTGGGTCTTGGCAGCCCAGCTTTCTTCCAACCTAATGTGCAGCAAGCACAGAAGAAAACAGGATCCAGCCAAACCTGAGCTCTGCTGTTCCCCTGCCAGAGAGCCTGTCTGCAGTACAGCTCACTCCACACACGCTGGGAAAGAAAGACAGAAATTGCACATGGTCTCTTGCATGAGCTTTTGTCTCTTCACTTGTCATGTCACATCGTCCTAGGGACTGGCACAATATATCCCCATATGTGGGGATAGCGTAGAAATGCAAAGTCACTTGCTAAAAAAGATTTGTTAACTCCCCAACTTCCCCAAGCTTCATCCAAGACTGGCACAGACAGCAGCAGGGAGGGGAAGGAGGCAGGCGTGTCACTTCATGTTTTGATCAAAGATTCAAGTTTGTTATTGATTCATCCAAGCCCATTTAGCTCCCTCCCACCCCTGAATTCTTCCCAGCATCACTGACTCTGTCTCCAGTACTTAAACATCAAGCCAAAGAATTTCCTCCTCAAAACTGTGTGCTGTGAGAAAGCGAAGGCAATGTATTGCTCTGAGAAACTCCATCTTTTCCATCACACACTGGCCTCCTGGCTTCAGGCTCAGCTTGCAGCAGAGAACAACTTTGTCATCACTTGTAAATGAAGTGCTTTAATGCGGACATCACCGAGGGAGAATAAACACAAACCACAGTGCTGTTTCACAGAGTTACTTCTCTGATGTTCCCAACAGTATGTAGCACTTACGTGGTGCTTTGTCTCCTTAGATCTCAAGGCAGCAGACTTGCTGTCAACTTGATCGTGAAAAGGGCTTCTCCCCACACCTCAGTCCCAGAATGAGATTAACAGCTTAGAACAGACTTCGGAAAAGAGCAACCAATGATGATGGGACTGAAGGAGCTGATTTATAAGTTAAAATAAAATGAGCTTGAAATAGCTGTAAAGCTCAGTTGATGTACCCATACTACAAGATGTTTGTGACAGCAATTAATATTACCACCATTAACTAACCATACATTACACATAAGATCCAGATGATAGCAGAATAAAAAGACAATCACCTCCAAATCTTGGGAGACTCTCTGAAGAAGAGATAAGGTGTTATAGGACGGTAAATCTAAATGGAAAAGAACAAAAAGGTCATAAAATAAACCTAGGATGAATATTAGCATACATCTAGTACAGGAATCAGAACTGGAGCACTTATTTCCTTTATTTGCTACAAGTTGTTATAGTTTCTGAAGCTAAATAGAGGAAGATGCCCATGGTGAAACAACTACCCAGGCTGGAGGGGACTGTATGCTTCACCCATTAATAGGGTGACCAAGCTGTATTGGTCTTCTAGCGAAACCAAGCATAATTCTTCATGGAGATTTGGCAATGATCTCATACTCAATATCACATCATGTTTAGCGAAAAAATCCAAATCGATTGCTATTCATATATCAGATGGGCAAACAGACACCAGCTGCAGTGTCGCCCACTTACTCTGAATTAGCAACGACTGTATTGCAATTCAGCCTTTGAGCTTTTCTAAAATACAAGCAGGGAGAGACCATCATAATGTCTGTGATAATGACTGGGTGTGCAGATCATGGAGCTGAAAATTATTTCTCTTAAACTCCTTTCTTAGAAGAGGACATGTGTTCAGATTTGGCTGGTTGGTCTGAAACCGTGCCTGTGTTCATTCATCTCTGCTACATATCCAGTTTGTGCTCTGCGACATATCACCATGCTCATTTCAGTTAGACAATATCACATCAAAGAGACAAAAATCACACCACAACCTTAAACTAACCTTCCACTGCTACATTATTTAATAATTTAATAACAATTATAATCCTGAAATTACAATTATACCATGTAGAAGCCTGGATAAGAATGCCAATTTGATTGCACACTCAAAATATCTCCACTTTTCAGAAATACAAACAAGTTTCTATTATAGGTTAACATTATAGGCCTCACCTAGCATAAACTGGCAACGCCACTGTGCTGCACCAATTAAAATCTACTGCAGAAGATGTAGCCCAGTGACTTTAAAATAATCAGATCAGCAATCCCATCCACAGTGCTTAGCAGAACTGTACACAGGTATGTATTACACATGCCCTCTCACCGTGGGTTATGTATTTATAGAGCAAGATAACTGAAAGGAGCTAAGACCGTGCACTGTGATGCATTCAGTCCTTTGATGTGAGCAACAGGGGTGATGGTGGTATATTGGAATCAGATATGAAGGCATGAACATGCAGACTTGGCTGACAGCTGTGCTCATACTCAGAGACTCACGTAGTGCAGGATGTATGAGAATTTGTGGTTTTCTTGCACTGAGAAAAGACTTTCATCAGCCTCAGCTGAAGGCTATTGGTGTCTGAGGGCAAGGAGGGGGGCATATGGATATCCATATAACATCCTTCCTTGCAGACTGCACCTGGTTGTAGGATGAAGGTTGGTATGTCCCCATAACTCTATGGGCTAAAGCAGCAGTTTTAACAGATGCTGAGTCAGATGAAAAGGAGGGCCCTGGTCTTCAACATTCAGGACCGAGCAACCGGTCAGCATCCTAGCCTCACAGGAAAGCTATAGGCACAGCAGGAGGTAGCCTTTCCCTTATGCAGCTAGACAAGCTGAACAAGAGAAGTCCAAGTCTGCATCAGCAGAGCACACCTTGGCTCCAGCCCTTAACCAGCCTCCCACTCTTCCCTCCCATCCCACACAAGCAGTCCAGCATGTACAAATACCCGCATAGGCAAAACCACAGCCTGTGGTACTTGTGCAGGCTGCTCGACGCAGTCAAACACGTGGCTGCTCCAAGACCGTGACCAGGTGCAATCAGGAGTGCTGAGCATTGTGGGTGTAGCTTTGCCTTTACATCTAATTAGCAATGCAAAGTTGCACCCGCAGCAGAGTCTGCCTAATGTACAAAAAAAAAGTGGCCTATTTTTTAATGCTCTTATTAGTACTGAATGCCTTCCCTACCCAGACACACGGCTGGGAGAGCAGGAGACAAGGGCTCTAGCCTTTGTGCATAATCAGGCGGGGCAAGCTATCTGACCCACACGTGCCTCCGCCTCCCCCCCTTCCAGTTAGTGCTTTCGTCATGCTGAGCTCCTGTGCTGTGGTTTCCAGGCGAATTTCCACTCGGTGCTCAGAGAGCTGAAACCTTTAGATTAATCCCAGATCTGTCAGCCTCCATCATTTTCAAGCAGGGCTGTGAGCTCCAGGGCACTCTGTTACTTTCTCTAGCACTGAGGAGCCTTAAGTCTCTTGCTCTCACCCTCCTGGAGAGTGGACAGCCCCATACCTCTCCCTCCCCATCCTGAGATGACCCTGAGTCTGTGGCCAGTCTGGTTGTGGCAGGATTCACCGTGAATCAGGTGATTAATTTGTTTCCTCTCCCTCAATTAATTTTGATTTGATGGGCAAAGTTCAAGCCACCCAGGAGCCAAACACTGCCAGCATGCCCCTTGCTCCCTTACACATGGCTGCCCCAGCCCCTGAGCTGCAGCTGCTCTGCCTGGCACCATAAACCCCCTTGTTTGCTGCAGGTGTGGAAATAAGCCTAAATACCCCACACAAACTCTTTAACCATTTTACTGGTAGCTCAACATTCCTCATCAGCTGAGCTTGAGGTTTTGCTCAGATCTGGCTTTGGTTAGACTGAACCTCTCTGAGTTGTCTGTCAGTGATTACCAGCCAGGGAAATTTCTTTCCCCCGCTCCAGCAGACCATGATTGCCAGTTATCTAGCCACCACCTCTAAAACAATGTTCAGCAGTCATTCAGGGAATTTGCATCCTTCTCTTCTGCTTACCTTCTGCCTTGTTCATTTTGCTCTACTCCAGGCAGCAGCAGTGGCTGCTGACTTGAGGCTGCAGTGCCTAGGACTAGTGCCTAAGACCATACAGCATGGTCCCCAAGCAATTTGTGCTCACAAATCATGTATGAACCATGGGGACCATGGAGAACACCTCCACCGAGCTCTCAACCTGCTCGAGATGCTGCATAGCTAATCCAGCACCAGCAAGACCCTTGTAAGTGGCAGGCATGGCCATCTGGAGCAAGCAAAAAGGAAAGAGGATTTGTAAAATTACTAATGACTAAATTCTGGGCTCAGTGCTGTACAAAGCACAGGCCAAGAACTGGTCTCTACCCCTCTGACCTGTAATCCACCACGGCATTTCTTTCCAGCCTGTCTCAGTCTATGGAAGTGGGATATGCTTACTCAACCTGCTTTACTGGATTTCCTCCCTTGTGCTCAGGCATGGCATGGGATGGAAGCAGTCTGCGAGAGGCTGAGCCCTGCAGAAGTCACCGCTGGTAGAGCAAAACTGTCCTGGTCCTGGCTGCTTGGCGTTCACTGTGGCTCTCCATCATTCTGGCAGCTGGGAGGCTGGTGTGAGGAGCTGACCTGTACCGGAGCACGTGTACCCCTGTATGAGTCACCTGAAACCATCTCAATCCCAAGGGCCAAGGCTTCCCATGTCTGTGAGAGCGCTGTGCTTTGACCCTGCCATTGACAGGCAAGTGCTGGGCAAAGAGAGGAGCACGATGCTGAAGCCCATTGAGGAGGCAGGAAATGAAGTAGAAATAAAACACAGTGAAGGGCTGAAAGGTCTGTCTGTCCCTGAGAAAAAACCTTGCAGATGCTAAGAAAAGCAGATAACAAAAGCAGAGCAGTGCTAGTAGCTGCTGCCCAGGACTCCAAGACTTTTTCTGGATTCCTCCCCTTCACACAGGCACTCTGAGATGGGCTGAGGAAACCTGGGAGAGGCCCCATGTACTGGGCACCAGGCCATGCCCCTGCCACCCAGCTCCCCTAGGAAGAAGAGAAATCCTAGCCAAGGGCCTTGACAGGGAATATTTGAAGCTCCAGGTACAACTCAGGAGGCAAAGTCCCATATATGCTGTCCAGGATGCTGAGGAAACCGCGGTTTGCTCTGACCCCAGAGGAGAAGGTGATTACCCAGCACTGCAGGGAAGTTTCCCAGCCCACAGCCCCTGCAAGCCAGCCACAATCCTGCCCTCTGCAGCCCTGCTGAGCAGGGACACCAGAGCTCCTCGAGGTGCCAGGCTCACTGCTTAAGCAGTTATCCTTTCTGTGAATACCTCCTCCTCGTGTGTGGAAAGGGGAGATACTCTGGTGCTGGGTGCTGTGAAAAGAGTTTAACCCTTCGGTACGTAACAAATAAATCCCATTATTCCAGCTCCCTGGCTAGCGCTCCCTCCAGCCTGTGCTCCCCCAATCCCTTTCGAGAGCAGCTGAATCAATGTTTGACTTGTACAAACAGCCGCTTGACTGCAATTTGGAAGGGATTCAGATGGGGATTACGGCAAGGCAGTGGATAAAAATCTATTACATGGCAGTATTTATTCTAGATCCCTGTGGCACTCAGTGTGAACTCTGGCAGCATCTCCTGTTCCTTATTCAGTGGCACATGTGCAGGGGATTGAGAAGAATCATTTTCAGGAAAGCGTGCTGCAGAGCAGTCGGAGGAGAGGACCAGGACCCGGACTGAGTACACATTTCCAAGCCAGACTGACTTGGCTCTGCAGTGCATCCTCCGAGGGGGTGGGAACATCTTTAGTTTTGAGGAGAATTTGATATTGGTGAAATTGCATTGCTTTGATAGCCTAAGGACCTGTGCCAGCTCTGGTTTACCAAAGACCAATGGTTCTGGCTCAGTGCAGCTGTATCTGGGATCCAAATCCGATCCTGCCTTCTCTCTCTGGGCACAGAAAAGATCTGAGCCCGGAGTCAGCAGTAGGAGCTCCCTGAGTGCGGGAAGCCTGCCTGATCTTGGACCACAAGAGTGACTTCTGCAGCAAGCCCCACATTGCTGCTCTTTACTTGTAGCCTAGCAATGAGAGGAGCAGTTCAAGCAAGAGTTGAGGGGGGATCTAAATAGCAGTCTCTGAGATGAGATGACCCAGGAGCAGGACTGCAAACAACCCACTCATTGCCGACAGGGCTCACCACCAAACCACCACTGTTGGCCCCGCCTGGCCAAGCTAGACAGGAATAGTCTCCCGAGACAGGCATCTGGCCCAAGTAGCCTCAGCCCTTTTCCAGCACACATGCACACAGTCTGCCAGCACAAAGGAGCACAGGGAGCGCCAGGGCAGTGCTGCGAGATGCCACTGATTTTACAGGCTGTGACAGGGCTGTCCAGCAGCAGAGGCAGACAAGCCACCGCTCTCAAAAAAGAAATGGAGGTACGGGAGGTGTCCAATGGGACTCAATTACCCATCCCCAGCTTTGCCTTCTCTTGTGTTGAAAGTACCAAATTTTCATCTGCCAGAGGTACGTCACGTGCCAAGGGAAACCAACCTCTCCACACAAGTGCTGCAATTTTTTCTCCGCAGGGTGATAGTGCTAAGAGCAAAATGAGCACCGGCCAAGGCCCCCTTGCCTTGCTGCCACTGACAAGGAAGCGTCCACAGGCACCCTGCTCCCTGGCAGCAGCATTTCTGGGCTGAGCAATGCAGAGATGACAGGAACAAATGGACTGGAGAAGGGCTGGAGGAGCCTGAGCCAGTTCGGGTGGCCTCAGCAATGAGGGACCTGCCCTGAGCACAGCCGCAGACTTCAAAGCCCAAAGTGGTCACGTCCTAAAAGCTTAACAACTCCCTCTGGGGACTGTTCACATGGCTGGATCTCTGCTGGAGTCGGCCCTGTGCCAGTGAATTAAGCTCTCCCATGAGGTGCTGGTGCAAATACAAGGTAGCAGTGTTCACTAGCAGGGAGCACCATGAGCCTCCTCTTCCTCAGTTCTGTCCCTGGGCTCTGCACAAGTCACTGCTCTTCCTGTGCAGCTGTACAGGTGACTGCCTGGATGGACAGGCTTCAAGCTAACCAGCATTGCTGGGGCATGGGATACTGGGTCATTTTCTGAGCTTAACCATTTGAACTTTCAGTTTAAATTTTGTTATCTGTAAACCAGAGATAAGCCTGACCTACAACGATGCTGGGAAACTTAATGAATGGAAAGCTTGCAATGTGCTTTAAGATCACCGGGGGGAAGATATGAGAGACAGGCAAAGTATTGCAATACATGTAACATTTTATCAGATTATAACAAATTTTAAAGTACTTCATGCACCAATCTTATATAAAGATGTGCTTTATCATACATTATTTCTTACAGGACCCACGCTGCATTAAAAAGAACTAAACCTCTGGAGGCAAACTAGGAAGAGGGCATAACTCACAGATTTCTGTCCCCTAGACTCATTCTCCACATGGTCTCTTTCCCCCCTTGTTTCCTCTTTTGCTACAATACACACTTCTGTTATCCCCCATTTCACCCTGTCTTCCTCCATCTGCTGGTCTGAAGTTATTGTTCACTGAGCTTTGTTTTCATGCAGAAGTCAGAAAGCATAAGAAGTAACATGGAGCCCTACAGGCAACCACACCGGGACAGCAGCATTCCCATTTTTTCCTTCAGATGCACTGACTGCCTTCAGGATTGTGACTGGGCTATTGGGACTCTCCCAGCTTTGTGTGTCGCTTCTGTGGCCACACAGGCTTGCTGCAGGGACCAGGCTGAAGTCACCCTCAAGGAGAGGTTCACTTTTGTGCCACAGGAAAGCCTCCATCCCTGTGAGTGTAATTTGGTCCATCCTGGTCCTCAGAGACCCTGGCTTACCTGAGCAAGCCCGGCTCTTCCACCCAAAGGGAGACACTCAGGCACTATATTATATATTACTGCTAGCAAAGTTGCTTGCTTTGTTCTATTCCTTGGAGGAACAAACTATTGTCTCAGAATGCCCTTTAACAGTATTTGGCTTTGTTTATTAAATAATTATTTTGCAAGATAAATGTGGATAAGGGGCTCCTATCAGGATTCCTTCTGGGAGGAGAGAGCGTCAAGAGACTCAGAGGATAAAATGGGTATAGAGATCGAGGTTGGATTCTTATCCAGAACAGCATACAGCACCCATCCTTCCTAACAGTATAAAAGAGTTTATCCCGAGCAGCCAAAAGAAAGTGGATCTGACATGCTTAGGGGTCTTGTTCTTTTCTTTGCCTGGGGCCTGAAACTCCATTCCTCCTACTGGTGTAAAATGACTATGCTTCCCAAAACAGTGAAAGGGGATCCTACAGGCTGCTGTATTGTTGCTGCTACTACAGGAAGAGTTTGGCAGGGCAGGAGGGGGAAGCAGGATGGCACCAGGATAGGAAGCCATCAGCAGCAGTAGAGGGAAGGGGAGAGGGGGAATCGCATGGATGGAATACAGCTAGGATTAGCCTGTTCACTGGTGAGCCTGCGGGCTGCATACACACCTGCCGAGCCTTTCTTTGGGTAAGCAAATGGCAGAGAAAATACAGATAAATGCAACAGGTTAAGCAGTTATGATTAGAAGTGAGCACTGTGGCCTATCCTGAAGCTTTGCAGGAAAGTCAAGACAGCCTCCAAACTCCGCCCCAGCAATGCTAGCAGAGTTTGGTGGGTCCTTACAGTCAAAGACTCACAGGACCTAACTGACAGAGGTTTTAGAAGTGACCTGCCCGATGCATCCCAATTCCCCCTCTCTGCCCCTGATGCCCAGAGAAGAATAGGCAGGCGGGAAGTGGTGCTGCTCGCTTGCACAGCCATGTTGTACGAGTCAGAGTGAAGATGCCATCTCCTCTCTGCCCATGCACGTGGCTGGCATTTGAATCTGGCCTTTCTGGTCGGAGCCCACTGCAGCTGTCTGCAGAGAGAGATTCACCCCCATGGCATCCTTCTGCTGAGAGGGTGACTCCCTGGCCTCTCTCGGCTGGAAGCAGCTGTAAGAGAGGAATAGCCGTCTCTTCCTGACATGCATGGGAATAGAGCTGAGAGGGAGTGGTGTGGATTCAGCCTCCAGCCACCTGCTGTACAGAAACGGGCAGATCATTACCCAGAGAGCTCTGTAATTTTGCTTTGCAAATGCTTGCCCGCTGGCGCAGAGCCTGAGGAGGAGAAGGGGGAGAGGGAGGCTGCTCACAGCTCTGCATGCCAAAAAGGCACTTTACCACGCATGAGGCCACTAACGCTTCTGCAGCCGTGAGACCTTGCAGGCTTAACCCTCTCTGCTGATCCTCAAGCCAGCTTTTTGTAAGAGGGGAAGAAGGAGTGGCAAGAGGGGGTAGAGAGGGAAAGAACAACAAGGGGCTGTTGGAAGGAGAGAAGAAAGAGCAAAGCAGGGAAGGGAAGAGGACATGATGGCTAGGAAAAGGGGTACATGGAGGCCATGGAGGTATGTTGAGACAGGAGTCCCTGAAAGAGTTGACAGCATGAAAAGGAGAAGACTCCATCACCAAGGTCTCCCAAGCAGGCAAGCTGTAAGCACCCTCTGCGAACTAAGAGCAAGAGCAAGGAAGAGCCTGCTTGGGACTTTCTGCTAAATGCACTAAGGCTTTGCAAAGCCTGCTTCCTCGGGAAGCCTGGCTCATGTAGATGTACTGCTTGCAACTGCAGCAGCCTGCCATTCCTCATGTGTCCCCCACCTCCCCAGAGCTTTGAAATTTGTGGGCAAATTTCAGCTAAATCTTTGACATGGCTACATCTCCATCTGGTATTATATTTTTACAAGTTTCATGAAAACAGGCAAACAGATAGCAGAGAGAAGCCAAGTTTCTATGAAGGGACATGTGAAGTGCCAATTCAACAGTATTATCACCCAGCAGAGAACCCAAACAGGAGAGTGCTTCAATGAGTAAGTGTCACAATAAAGTTCAAACTCCAACTCTCTGAAAAGTAGTTTTTCAGCCAGCAATTGTGCAAAACCACAATGATTTGAGTAAGCTGGACCCCCAGGCTCTGTTCCATGCTGATGCCTGCTCTCCTTCTGGTTTTGTTTGAGCCCATTCCCTAGAGATGTCCCCTCTGAGGCATACATCAGAGATGGCAGCAAGCTGAACCCACTGAGAACAAGTGTAAACCCAAGTGCTCAGCAATCATCATCTTTGAAGAAGCTCTCCCTGCCCTGCAACCACTGAGCCCCCCCCACACAACGAGAGGATGGCTGCATCCTACGGAGGATCTCTACAGGGATCTGCGCAGGGCTTCCCAGGCAGCAGGGCCTTTAATGCACCGTCTTGCATTGCACCAAAACCTGCTGCAGCTCTGACAGAGATATGGCCCAAGAGGTCATGTGTGGCCAGGGTGCCGCACACCAGAGAGGGAAGAGAGGAGGTCTACTGTTTTCCACACTTCCCAGTTAATCTTCTGTTTTCTGCTGCTAGGCCTATGCCCATCTGGGAAGAGGTTTTCAGTACAAAAGGGAAATAAGGCTCGATTGCTCACACCCACATCCAGCTCCCACCCACATCCAGCTCCCCCTTCCCTAGCGAGCTGGGAAAGCTGCTAAAGCACCTCTAGAAGTTCCTTCTACATTCACGTAGCTCCAAAAAGGGCAACCTTCGTGCTTTTCAAATACCATTCTCCAGCCTTGCCTTAAGGACTCTGGGTAAAGTAAGCAACTTGCCAACATCAGAAACATCTGAGAAAAAAATTGTAAGTCATGAGGAAGCAGCTCTTTGATATCCATGTCCAGATGCTTTCCTTTTTATAGCAGAACACCTGCTTTCTTCTTTACAAGTACCCTCAATTTCTAATAGTATAAGCCACAAGAAAACTAGATCCACTGTAGCCACCTGATCTATTGTAGCAGCAAACATGCATCCCAATTCTGCTGGCACTATTACATGCTCCAGTAGCACCCATGACTTACAGGATATTTACTGGGCTTAAAGTCACTTTAAGAAGCAACAGGATAACATTTTTTAATGTAATTTGATGACATTTTGATGAGTCACACCATTTTATCACAAATTTGCATCAGCCCTTATTTTTCTAATTATTTCTAAAAGTGTGCTATGAGTTTTTCAAGCATCTAATTAGGGAATCATTGCCCTGAAAAGCTCCAATCTGAGCCCCTTGATCCTACACATACACCTGGAGGCTTGACTTCAGCATCAGGACTTCAGATATGAAAAGGGACAGGCAGAAAGGGGACAAAACCCAGGACGACTAAGAGAGCATTCTACATGTTGGTTGTTGTGATTTTTATTTTTTTTTCTTCCCTTTCTCCTGAATTTTTCATCCAGCTCTTACCCACTCACAACATGGTGCAGTGACAGGTGAGTCTTTCCTTGGCAGAGCTGAGAAACTAAAAACCTTAACTTTAGAACGAGTCCCTTCAGTCACGCTACCACAGCCCTGTGTGATGTTGGAATACAGCTGGGAATTAATGGGTCAGAACAAAAAATATTCCCCAAACCGGAAAAAATTATATATTGCTGTTGATTGCTTCATTTCTTTCCTAAGTACATGAGGCAGAGTTCTCATCAATAGGATTTCAAGAAAAGGAAAAAAAAAAAAAGGCAAAAAAAAAAAAAAGCTGAGACTTTCTATATTTAGTAGCTTCTGCATTTTGGCACATTTGCTTGCTAAAAATACCTAAATGCACTTATTGGTGGGCTGGGGGAATCAGTATTTCTGCTTTTTACCATCCAATTATCCCAGTAACAAGAGAGGTAGACAACTGCAATTTGAGATTCCCTGACAGTTGTCTGCTCAACGGACAGCATTAAAATGCCCATGTTTGCAGAAGAAGGCAAGGAACCCAATTAAGCAGGCTGCCGTTGTGGTTAGCACATTAGCTGAGGTGCTCGGCAGCATACCTAGGTGTGTCGATGCTCAGCCCAGAAAGCCAGAGTCTGGAGTTAAGTACCACTCCCCACCTGAGGCAGGGAGATGACGCCCACATTCCCCTCGGGCAAAGAGCGTGGAAAGGGCCACAGGCCACAAAAACCAGCAGCAGGGCATGCACAGGGAGGGAGGACATGCCTGGAGCAAGGTGCCTGCCCAAACTCTCAGCCCAGGACAACTCTGAGCAACGGGGATGCACAACCTGATCCTCATTCCTGGATTAGGATGTAAATTATTTCTTTAGGCAATGTGGGACTATGCTTACTCTGTTTCTTTTAAGCACTGCCCCTACATGGTGTCTGTTAAGTAGTCCAGTGCCCAGCACAGGTGGCTGGAGAGCTGAAGACCTGAGCTGTGAGCCTCTTCAGCCTGAGACGGTTTGGTTGTCACAACCAGCCCTGTTTGGTGGCTGCATCTGTGAAGAAAGCTGCTAATGCTGCTGCAGAATCATGCTGCCTGCATTAGGGTAGGCAAGCTGGCTCACTCAAGTCACATTTTTGGACCAGGACTTAGGGACAAGTTTCCTTGCGTCAGTTCTTAGGTTCAACATTCTTTGTGTGTGACTGAGCATCAGGGTTTCCTGGGACTCAGTCTTCCCTTCCGTATAAATAATATTATTAGTAAATAACTACCTCCAAGCACAAAGTGGATTTTACGAGCATACCTGAAGCTGTTGAGAGCTACTGGTTTAAAGTGCTGAGCCATATCCTTTTAACAGGAGAGCCCTGAACCTAACTTAGAAATTATTCTTAAAGAGAAGCATAACAACCAATATGGATTGGCAAGAGCAGCTCTAGTGATCTAGTTTCCTCTTCCAACAGAGTAACAGGACTTTGGAGGCAGCAGGTGCTATGTCTCGACTCTAGTGAAGCTTTTGACATTTTGACGTGACTCATGATATTCAAGAAAAGATTGTCTAGGTGAACCTACTGTGGGATTATAACATTTAGTTAGAAAAACATTTCTTGAAAAATAGTTATCATTATTTCATTGCCAGATGAAGGATGTATTGAGTGGATCCTACAGGTGTTTGTTGGAGAGTCCAGCACTAGTCAATGTTTCCATTAATGACTTAGATAATAGAATAAAGAGTGTACTTATTAAATCTGCAGATGACATCAAGCTGGGAGGGACTGAATATGCTGGAGGACGGAAATAGAATACGAGACAATCACAGCAAATTGGACAAATGATCTGAGAACACAAGATGAAATTCAACCAGGACATATTCATGTAATTAGACTTAAGCACGAATAATCAACTTCATAAATACAGAAAAAGGAATGGCCATCTAGGTAGCAATTCTACAAAAAGGAATCTGGAAGTTACTATACATCACAGGCTGAAAAGCAGTAAAAACCATGTCTCACCACCACAGGACAAGCAAGTATCATACTGAGACACTAATGTCAGTCTGAAAGACCTGTGATGTAGGTTTTTCCCTGAAGGATTATGTCCTGTGTTGGGTGTCCCACTCTGAGATGGAGGCCAACTGGAGAGAGCGCAGGAAAGAAAAAGGGGTTTGGTCAAAGGATCCATGGCCAACCAGAGCAGACAGAACAGAGAGAGGATGTCTAGATAAAGAAGATGACTGGGGCAGGACACCGTAACAGTTTTCAAATATCTGAACAGCTGCTACAAGGAAAAGAATAATCTGTTTTCCATGCCCATACTGAATAAGAGGCAATAAATTCAACTTCAGCATGGAAGATTTGGATTAATCTGTTAAGAGTAGGGAAGCACTGGAATAGATTGCCCAGAGCTTAGTCAAAATACTGTCAAAGGCAAAGGAGGTGCTGCTGAACATGCCTGGGGCAAGGAGATGGACTAGATGATCTCTCAAAGCCCCTTCCAATCCTATTTCCTACAGCTTTTTTGATCAGTAATAGCAAGTTTAAACAGAAGCTGTTCACAGAAGTCTGCATTCCCCTCCCTCGTATCAGATATTTTCCACAAAGGGAGAGTTTTGAAGTTTTTACAGTACAGCAAAACACACACACCAGTTCCTACCCAGCTTCAGCAAAGCTATTTTCTAAATAAGCCAGACACACATATACGTGCTCTCAACCCTATGTGGAACAGAGCTTGGGACATTAATCTTTCAGCAACAGAAACACAGTCCTCTTCTAACAAGCCTGTGTAACTGTTCCTAGGGATGCCTACGGAGCTGCAGAGCCCTGCAGCTCCCTGCACATGCCTTCCTCGCTCAGTAGCCCCAGCTAGGAAGTGTTTACATCCCAGACTCACTGGTCTGTGTAGTCCCAAAAATAAAGAGGTTTGGGGGTTTGTTTTGGTTTGGGTTTTTGATGTTTTCCTATGGAAACTTCTTATACATTAAATCTTATGCACCCACCTAAAGAACTAAGGTCATATCTAAAAACATCATAAAACCCTAAAACCAATATCAGTCTCAGACTCCAAGCATAGGACCAATGGCAACTAATGTTTGCAATGCCTGTATTTGAAATCAGCCCCCCATCTCTTTATGAGAAGAGGAGAAGCCCTTCTGCCAAGAGCTAGAGCTGTTGCAGGATCCGTTGCACAGGCAGCCACCATGCTGTTCTGCTGTAGGGCAGAGCAAACCCCTGGAAATGGGAAGGGAGCATGTGCTGGGAATGCCGTGCCCTGCAGTGCTACCAGATGAACAGGACACAGGTTATGGACATGTGTACTGCCAAGAGGAGAAGAAGTGACCACAGGACTGTAACTAGCAGAATTAGGGCAGACACAGACATACCGCTTCCTTCTTAAGTGATCGTAAAACTTTTCTGATGTTAAGACGATCAGGAGTGCTTCACGCTATGGGACCCTCTCCCATGGCCATAGATGTGTGTCCATAAGGACCCATGGCAACTGTCTCCACATTGAAAACATCACGCTCCCTATTCAGTCTGCCAGTGATTGGGATAATTAATGCCATTTCTTAGATCGACCATAAAGTCACAGACCGGCACCTAGCAAAGTCAACAAGTAACATATTTTGATGCTAAAGAGCTTCTGAGAAAAGCTGTCAGCCAGCACCGGTTGTCCCAGATCCTCCTGCAAGGCCTCAGCTGCTGCAGGGTTTTCCTCCCTGCACTTGGGCTCTGTCTGCCTGGCAAGGGGCTAGTCCTGCCGCACACTGGGTGCCCGCCACTCCCAGGGATTTACGGGAAATGAGGACTCGGGGCAACCCCTTAGGGGCTGCCCAAGCAGAGCACGGAGTAATTTTGGTATGAGACAGAATGAGCTCCTGCTGCACCTCATCTGGGGAGATACAGGTCCCTGCAGCCTGTTCGAGCGGCTCTGCCGCAGCGGCAGGGCACAACTACGCTTTTCTTATCAACGCACTCAGGCGGTGAACAGGGACCCATGGGGCAGAGGATGATCTCTGCGACTGGCCATCCTTCCTCTCCCATCTCTCGCCCACAGCATCTCTGAGCAACACTCCCAACGCTGGCTGTGCCCCTGCTGCTTGAGTTAATTACTGTAATTATACCTGTGCTCCTCAGCTCCAGCTCCCTTTTGTTGTCACTTCCCTGCCCGTTCATTTGCAAATCTAATCACTCAGTGGATTTTTTAAAAAGAAAAGGGGTAGGGAGGACAAAGATACAAATGAAGAAAGAAAGTACGATTCCTGCAACAACAATACAACGGGAATTGAGGAGCCATTGGGCAGTACCAGGTGTTTTATTTAGTGCCCCTGCGAGGGCTGCATGCTGCTCCTGGTTCTGACAGACAGGCCTTTGCTAGTCTACAGCACTAGACCAGAGTGGGGAAAAAAAGAAAGAATTGCCTCAGCCTTCCCCAGTGCCTGCCAAACTGCCACAATCAAGGCTCACAGCAGAGCTCAAGATACTGCCTGGTGCTTCAGAGCTTACTTGCAGAAGGGCAGGAGAGCTTCCTGGGCACCCAGCGTTCCCAGCACAGCAGGATACCACAAACCTCCAGCAACCGCTCTTCTCCGTGCTGGGTCCTACCTATTTCTCGGGCGGTTTCCTGTGGGCAAGGGGTGCTGGAGTATCAGCTGTGGAAACAGAAGTCTCTTTTCACGCCTGGGAGCGGAGGCTTTCCAGCAGTGACCCTGGAAGAGCCATTGCTAGAGGTGAGCGTGCAGTTCAGGTCGCCTGTCTGATAAGGATAGATTTGAGGTCAATCCTTTGAACAAAGAGGGGAAAAACATGTAACCAGAAAAAAATGGGCAGAAATGGCTTCCTAACTGTTTTCAGGTGCTCTGAAGTAGAAGAAGCAAGAAGAGGAAGCCTGCAATGTGCCCTGCCAGCTGACACTGGGACCAGGTTAGATTACTGCCACAGGGCAGTGAAATAGAGCAGTGGGTTTTGTTCACCCAGTACTGTGTACACAGTTTCGAGGAGAAAAGTACAAAACTATTATTTTTGTCTTTTACTGCCAATAGATAGAGACAGTGAAAGAGAGCAAGGGGCAAAGAGATGACCTCGTTCCTTTTCACTAAGTGCAGCAGTTTAATTATACTGAACTGAAGCACCTTCGCAGCAGCCATTACAACAGTTCATAAGTGTAGCCACACACTTCTGAGCTTGTTCGCAATATCAGCCTGGACACCAGAATTTCCCACTGTGCAATGTTTTGCCACTCAGCACTAGGGCTGATTTCTCTCATTGCCCATGCTGGAAAGGCAGCCCAGGTGGCTGCAGAAGTCCAGGAGTTTGAGAAGGTGAGGATTAAACTAACTCACCTGATAAATTATTATTAGAATAGACTTTTTTTTTTTTAAAGAAGGCTGAAAATAGGTGATGTTTCTCATGATCAGAGTAGATATTTATCATCATATGTTGTACACAAAACATTTATTGTTTTGCATATCTGCATAGGCAAGAAAGCACTTCTAGAAAATGGACAGGAACAGGAGGTAGAGAGGCCTTCTGAACATCATGGGCAGGCAGAGAGGTAGTCAAGGAAGCGGGTCAGAACTGTAAAGCATTTCTATTTGGAGGTAATACCCAACTGGAAATTTTTTAGTGAAGTGAAAGCAACAAATTCATTTTAATATAACAGGCGAAAAAATGCAAACCCCCCAAAATACTGCCTTGTTTCCAGGCAAGAAATATGAAACAAGAGTACTGCACAGATCTGAGAAAGTAGAGAGTCTCCACGTCCTTTAGATGACGTGCTCAAAAGGGTTTTCCATCTCCCAGCAGGCTGATTGCTGGGGGAGGAGAGAAAGGACCTGCAATTAGGTTGATCAAAATAGTGGTCCCAGTATGGTCTGTTCTTCACTGTTGCCAGGAGACTAGAAGGCTGGGATGAACTGTTCAACCTTTTTGTAACAAAAATAGTGTTTACTTCCGCACCGTATGATCTTGGCCCTCTCCAAGGCTGCGCATTCTGTTAGTCCTCCAGAAAAAAATCCCAACCCAACTTCATTTTCTTAGACTTGGTTAAGATGGATTTACCGAGTCCAAAACCACACCGATTCTTCCCTGCCTCCATCTTCCCAACCCAGTCCCCAACTCCAGGCTCTGTGCTAACCACTCAGTGGTTGTTTTTTCACTTTTTGTAGTATTAATCCTGTCTTTCCTTCCTGGTCTAGACCCTAGTTCCAGATAGGCAGGTCAATTCCAGGTTACTCGCCCCCACCACAGGCTCTATATCTGAAGCGAAGGCTGACTACGTGGCTCAGCTGATGGGTGAGGACATTGAAATGGGCAGCACTCACAGGTTAAGTGGACATGCACCACCAGCAGTCAGTGACTTATGCTGTAAAAGGTTACTATAATACTTCAGGGAACAGAGGATCTTGATGTAGAAACCAAGCCAGGCTATCTTACCAACTTACTCCATTTTTTCCCTCCTTTTCCCCAGCTGATATAGAAGTGAAAGGAAACACAGAGTACATTGGTGGGAGACAGTTATAGTCCAAAGTGAAGCCCTAGTTTTTCCTTCAACTCCCTTTTGGGGACAATCCTAAAGCATACTGGAAAAAACAAACAAACAAAAACAAAGAAAACAAAGTCTGCAGTAGCAGCTGTTCTGAACATGAAAGCCTGAAGATCTCCATGCATTTGAAGCATCTCTGTAGCCTGATTTAGGCCACTGCTTCAAGGCAAGTCTCACCTTTCCTAAAGCCAAGTGCATTAATGAAACTGACACAATGTGTCTGTTCTATGGCTTTCTCTTGTTGTATCTGCTGCTACAAAAACTGAGCTGTGCCAAGCAACACACTTGCCTCTAATGCCCCAGTGCCAACATCCTAAGCAGGAGGCAAGGGGCTGCAATAGATGGATGGATAGAAGGCATAACAGAGTTTTGGAAAGGAAGAATGACATGACAGTGCAGGTAGAAGATTGCAGCAATAGCAGCAAAATTAGCTCAAAGCTTAAGTCTCTGCTACAAATGCTGTAGCGTGGCAAGGGGGGGAGGTGGGGAGGGAGTTTGAATGCCAAGAGAGAGGATCCTTGCTCCTGTTAACACAGCAGCAATCAGGCAATAGCTGGAAAGAGCCATTTAAACCTCCCTGTGTAGCTGTGTTATAACACAGCACATAATTACTCATCATGCTCCTTTCCACAGCCTGCACAGGTTGCCTGCTGGAAGAGCTGTACTGCGCAGCCATCTCAGCACGGCTTGGCCGCATGACTCCTTAGGTACCATCCATATCAGGCAGAGGGGAATTCATACGAGTACCTGAGACCTTCCTGGCTAAATCCCATAACACGCACGAGGCTTCCATTGTCGACACAGCAAGCTCTCTACGTCCTCGCTCTTGGGTGGAGTAATGGCACTTTTCACAGGGAAATGTAGCCTGATAATAAGGGCAAGCGGCAGGAGTGCTACCAGAAAGCTTGGTTTGGTTCTTACTCTTCAGGCCCTTCACCAGACTCAGACTGGACACCAGCTGTGTTTGTGCCTCTCCTCTGCGTTTGCTCCAACACACGCACCCAGTATTGTGAACAAGGATCTCCAAAGAGAGCATGCACATCCGGGGACTCTGAAGGGGCTCAGATGGGAGCACAAAGACACAGCCACATTAGTGAAGGATACACGCTCACTATTATTAGCACTAGAAAGAGAGCCTCAGATTCCCCACCAGCATTTTAATAGAAGTTTCTGCTTCAAAACCACCTTGACTAGATGTCAAGGACACATTATAAAGGCAGGTCAATCCAGGTGTGAAGCAATGTAGCATAGAGATAGCAGCTGGAAGACTGCCAGAAGCAAAAAAACCCTAAGAACACACCCAAGAACCTTAAACCCAGCAAGCTCACTGTGGAATTACTAAATGAATTGCTTCCTGCAACCTCAGATACTAATTACTTGTGTGTTTTAATTTTTGTACTTAACATTCTTCTGTCTAAATTAAAGTAAATCTAATTTAATGCCCCAACACAAACAGACTCCAAGTGTCTTTTTCCTTGAAAGCTTCTCCCGTGTGGTGTGGCAGTGTGACTTCATCCGCGACATCCTGCTAGCCTGTACCTAGATACCGTATCAGAACAGCATTATTTTAACTCCTACGTGGCTTTTGTCTTACATGTTGTGGCCTGGGAAGACAGACAGAAAAATAGTGCAAGAGGTGGAGAATGTGCCTTCGGTGCTGTCTGTCTACAACTATAGCTATCCAGCCTTCAACAAAGGCTACCGGGAGGGTTATACAGCCCAGTGAGTCACACCACTATACGTTAACAGCATCTAGCAGATGCTTCTCAGGTTCATTTCCTGACTGTGCAGGAAGGGAGAGCTAGCCATAGAGACCAAGGGTGCTTTTCTAGCTTAGCTTCAACACTTCCTTTCTATTTACAAACTGTTCTTGGATAGCAGCTTCCTAACCTTGCTTATGCTCCTTCCACCTTGGATACTGCTCAAGTTTCTAGAGGGTCATTGCAGCTAAGAGAAACATCCGCCCCATTTGTTACAGCATCTCCAGCCCCAGTGGCCACACAGCATCAGGCATGGAGGAGCCCCAGGAAGGAAGGACACAGCATGGGTTTTCTACAGAACCTGAAAAAGTCAAGACTGCTTTGAAGGGTCTGCACAAGCAAAAGCTGTTATTTAGCCTCTTGACAGCAAAGCAGGTGGTGAATTCACACAACTACATCTCTCTCCCAAAACAGTTTTGCCACAAATCTCTGTCATTTCACAAAAGCTGTCTGCTTTCACCTTGATGATGACCTTTACCACTGATGGGAAGAAAGGAGGATGTTTGTCTCAGCAGATAGATGGCTTCGCAGATCCAGAGGAATCTGTGAGGTTATTGAGTACCTGACACGGGGCGTGGGGGGATTAACAAGAGCATGGGTTATCTTCGTAATAAATACAGCCTGCCACAGATCTCCATATTTAAGAGCAGCCTCTCAGGGTCAATAAGCTTGGTAGCTTTGGTCAGTCAATAAGACCTAGTATTAGCCTCCGCAAAAGTGTCAATTCCTGCTTAGTAAAACATGGTTTATGTTCTGAGTCTCCCAGAGACTTTTCTACTGCAAGCTTCTCCTCAAGTGGCCAAATCCCTACAGCATCCAGGAAGCAAAACAGAGATGCTGGTGAGCCAACAGGCAGCAATGTTTTGAGCCTGTGTGAGCAATGCATTCATGCACAAAGTCAAAACTCCCCTCAGTTACACCAGGTGAGGAGGGAAAACAGGCATGTAGAGACCTCCACGGAACACAGCACCCTCCAAAATCCTCAGCACTGCTTTGCTTTTCTCACACTTTCTCCCACCTGTCCTCAGCTCCTGTCACACACCATCCCAGGCCCACAACCTACACACAAGACAGGATGAAGGTCCCCTCATATGCTCATTGTCAGGCTTGCAAAGAAGTCCAAGGAGAGATATACTATCATGCATTCAAAAGCCGCCACCACCACCTCCAGGAGCGGGACTTTCCCTAGCCAGCCTTCCCTTGGCTTTTTCCCGGATGGAGAAGCAGGGAAATACTTGCCTTTCCCCAGGTCACCAGGCAAAACACCCCCCTCCTTGGGGCAACCTCAATGCTCCTGGCTCTGCTCCCTGCCCCTTTCTCCCCTTCCTTCTCCACATCACCCATGCATCACACCAAACAAGCTACCAAAGCCTTCAGCAGATGCATTCGTTACTTCCAGCACGAGGAAAAGCTGCCACCACCCAGAGCTACAACCTTGTTACAGCCTGGAATGAGCTGACAGGAAAATACTTCTGCCTGATTAGAATCCTTAACAAGCTCCTGATTATTATGAGTGGAAGCTAGCTGGCCTCCCGTTTTGTCCCATCTGTAATGGTAGGACAGCTTCTAGTATCCCCCATGTATCTCTTCCCCCTGGCCCAGCAGGGAGAAGTACAGTCACTCTTCACCAATCTGTACTGCACCCTGGCAACAGCAAAAGAGAAATACTGCTGGTATTAATATATCAGCCCTTGCTGTAAATCAAGGGTTAAGCTTTCTGCTGCTTAGGAAAAACCTTTAGTCACCAGCAATGTCACCAAAGACGCCAGCCAAAGACACCAGCCAAAAACACTGAGTCACGTTGTACCCCAGAGACTGCTGTGGTTGGGGGTTTTAAGCCCCTTTAACAAGAGCTTGGAACCAAGATGCTTTTTCCATTGTATTTTACCTATTAAAAAATTGTCCCCCTCAAGCAATGGGTACTGTCAGGTGATCTCAAAAGCAGAGGAAAACTGCAAAAGATGTATTTATCAAAGAGCATGCAGTCAATACTGCACAGTAAGCACAGGGCTGGGGTGTCCCAAGGCAGAAACACAGATCAGATGCTGCCACACTTCCCCCAGATGTCCTCCGTGCTAGCAGCTTCAGGAGGAGGGCAGAGGGGCCGGGATAGGGAATCTCCTGTCATTCCAAGGGGGATCCCTGCAGACCAGGCTTGTGGTGTATCTGCAAGGCTGCTCTCTGAATCACATCAAGAGTTTTTTTGTCTTCTTTCAGCTTGGGACCACAGACATCCCCACGAGATGCTGCCCCTCCACAGCCTCCATGTTTCCCCAGCACTGCAGGCCCACCAGGCAATGGCGATCAATAGGAGGGTTCAGCCCCTCTCCACCCCACATAAAAAGTCTGAGACTTTATATCATGGAAGAGTCCTCCACCTTCGTCTCCTGTCCATTTCTCTCTACCTCAAGGCCCTCCACTCTGCTTCCTCCAAATTCTTCAGCCAAAACCCTTGAAGCCCTCATTCTTCACCCCTTTTCCAAAAGCCATGACAGCCAGCAGTTCCTCTCACCAAGCTATTCCTTCTTCCATAGTGACCAGCAATGTCTTTTCTCTGGCTTCCCAACAGTCCTTTCTACAGCCCAAAAACCAGGCCAACGTGTGGGAGGGGACAGGAGAGGTTCTCCAAGCCCAGCTTACCTTATAACACAATTGATGCGATGGTCACAGGCAGCATCAGTCTGAGTGGAAGAAAACAAACCCAAACACTAATTGCTCTCATTAAATATTAAAGATAGAGCATACCTTTACTGTATTTTTAAAGGCCATCTTTGGAGTTTACCTGCAGTTTACTGGAGCAACTGAACTGATCTTGGGAACTGAGATGCGTCTTGTGGTCTTGGTGATTCAACTCCAGCCCACATAACTCAAGTGCCCAAGATGATCTGGTGATGTGACAGAGCCAGGTGACTCATATGACCAGGAGGGCTTGGATGGGACACCCTGGTGACCACTGTGACTCAGTCTTTGCCACTGTTGTGTCACAAGGAATGGCTGGGCCCAGATAGACACAGTCAATTGGTTAGTCACTGTGCCCTGCACTGGTTATAAAGATAAAGGTTTCAAGGTACTCAGAAATTACTGAAAACAGGCACAGTTGCATTATATGTAAATACATACATCATCTATACATTTTTATATATGTTAACAGAAGAGACAGAAACTTTCTTGTTGGAAGTTTAGACCTGCTATAAACAGAAGTATGGAGTAGGAAGAAACTTCTCCAGTTGGCAAGTCGTAACTGCTGTCCATTTGTGTGGCTTTTCCACCTCTCTCTGGGCCAGCCAAGATGAACTACTTCTGGAGGTTGCAGTCTGCACTAGATGGACCATTGGTCTAATCTGGCCATTAAGATTCCAGTTTAATGTTAGAAATGGCAGCTTTTAATTATGACTAGTGTTAATATTTTAATGACTTTTTTCCATTCAGACATCACCATTTCCCTTCAGTCTGTGTAATGCCAGATGTTCAGGGCATGTGGTTTGTCCTTCCAGCAAAGGAGAACTAGGAGATTTGTGCCTGGGAATATTCTACACATTTTCTCTACACGCACAGCCCTGGAGCAGAGGTGGATGAAGAGCCTACAAGGGCTCTGTTGGGGACCTCAGCCCAGGACCAGTGTGGATTTTCCCTTGAACCAACATTAATAAAGACCAAAGCAGAACAGTAGTGCTTACAAGGCTCTCTTTAGGGCTCCTGGCTTTGCCCCAAAACTTGCAAAACCCCTGTGCCACATCACATCCTTCCACGGCCAAACATAAGAAAAATAACTTGAAAGACCATGTGTAGTGGGATCATCCATTGGCACATGCCTTAACAATATAAACATATCCTGTCTCTTGACACTAGTCATACATTTTTTAACTGAGGCATTAATACTTAGCACCTGTAACACTTTTAATCCATATATATCGAAGCACTTCTGTGGAAAGAGAGATACTGCGTAGGCTGGTAGGAGCCTAGAAATAACCCATTAAGATTTGGTAGTAGTGGCTAACATACTCATTGACCCAGTTGAAGATGTACAGAAAAGTGACAAAACCCTCTGCCCAACATGCAGTTGGTTTGGTGTGAAGCCCAGAATGGCTTCCCTGGAGGATGTAGTGTAGAGTTCAAAAACATCTTTCTGTGAAAACTGTAGTAACACAGAGCTGCCTTTGCAAGTTAAATTCTCTTGTTTCTAAGTATAGTCTCCAGCAGAATCTGTTATTTGAATCCATAAGGCATAAAATACCTGCCTGAGCACTTCTCATTGCCATCCTCATAAAGGCAATGGGGACGAGAGATTAAACAGCACTTTCTGCTTCTCCCATTTGTAACCATGTGGCATGTATTTCTGTGCAGAGGCTGCATTGTCCCACTGTGGAGAGATCCTGGGCAGCTGTTTCCCATCAAACACGTGAGAAATCAATGGCAAAATGAAGGTGCTGTTGGAGGCTGAGTCCCGTCGTGCTGTAAAACACCCAGTCCTCTTCTGTCCCTCCTAGCCAAGCAAGAGCCCTTGACTTTTTGCTCTATGCTTTTATTTTCCCTTTCGCTTCCTCTTCCCCTCCAAACCACACTGCTCTCTCTCAGAGCTGCCCACCGTCTCCCTCTCCGACCACTGTCCACGCTCAAAGCAATTAATTCTGCCGCTTTCTCTGGGTCTGTTTCTCTGAAGATTACTGCCTCATGTTCAGAGTGGATAATCCATCAGCCAAATGGCCAGCTGCCACCCAGGGGTCTGATGCAGTCCTTTGGCACTCATGCCGGAAGGTTTCTCTGGCTGCACAGCCAGTGGAGCATGGAGAATGCAGTGCACCGGGAGCAAAACCAGCACAGGCTGGAGTTTAGCATTCCAGCCAGCACGGGCATGCATCGACATAAACACACATATGCATGCTCATATGAGCAGCTCCACAGCCTCAAATCTCAGGAGAAGGCCAGAAGAAGAGCCCAGAAATGAATTGGCCATCAGGAGACATCTTGCCTGCTCTCACACTGCAGAGACCTCCCTTTAAATCACAAGGGGGAACTTTCCTTACCAAGACTTGGGTAGGGTTTTCAGGTGACTTACGGACCCTGCACAGTGTTATTATCTGAAGCAAATGAGAAAGTGAACTGGAGCTGAACATCATGCCCATGCTGAGCCCACATGCCGTGAGCGCACAGGGTGCCTTGAGCCCTGTTCTGGCAGTGCTGCCAGACCTCCCTGCCAGAGCTGGTGTTCCTGCAGACTGGCTGACGGGCTTCAGCCTGCTGGGGTTAGCACAGCGTCTCCTTTTCCCTGCTAACGGCCCTTCTGCACGCAGAGCCCAGGCCAACCTCTTATGAAGTGTGGGATGGCACCTCCTGGCCTGGTGATGCCACTGCAGACCTGGCTCTCCACATAGCCCTGTCAAAACACCTCCAACCTAACTACTATGTCTGTCCCAGCCACCTGCCCAGGCTGAGCTGAGGTCTGAGTTGTGCCACTATTTAAGACCAAACTATTGATCTTTGGAGTGATCTAAAACACATTCAACATCCTTCTGCAATAAGGACCACCAATAAGCAACATCAGCATCTTTACAATATGGCCCAAAACGCAGCCAGGCCTCCTTCAGCCCGCCAAGATGCTTGGAGAGGCAAACCGAGAGTGACAGAAACATCACTGCAGAGTGGGTTTTGAAGGCAGGGTCTAGCAAGAAAAGCAAGAGGGAAAAGACTCAGCACATGGATGCACCACGCAGTCTGCTCTGGGCAGCTGGGCATGGCCCTACCAGCTTCACGCAGCTGAGGTGGGGCAACATTTGTGTCATGGTTTAACCCCAGCCAGCAACTAAGGCCCACACAGCCACTCACTCCCCCCGTGCCAGGATGGGGGAGAGAATCAGAAGAGTGAAAGTGAGAAAACTCGTGGATTGAGATACAGACAGTTTCATAGGTAAAGCAAAAGCCACACACACAAGCAAAGCAAAACAAGGAATTCATTCACCACTTCCCATCAGCAGGCAGGTGTTCAGCCATCTCCAGGAAAGCAAGGCTCCATCACGTGTAACGATTATTCGGGAAGACAAACACCATCACTCTGAATATCCCCCCCTTCCTTTTTGTTCCCCCAGCTTTATATGCTGAGCAATGACATCAGATGGTGTGGAATATCCCTTGGGTCAGTTGTCCCAGCTGTATCCCCTCCCAGCTTCTTGCTGGTGGGGTGGTGTGAGAAGCAGAAAAGGCCTTGACTCTGTGTAAGCACTGCTCAGCAACAACGAAAACATCCCTGTGTTATCAACACTGTTTTCAGCACAAATCCAAAACATAGCCCCATACTAGCTACTATGAAGAAAATTAACTCTGTCCCAGCCAAAACCAGCACTATCTGCCTCATGGCTAAAGCACAGACGGAAGGGAAGCTGCATACCCTCTGCCAGCTGGTGGTCCCTCCCTGTGCCCCATTTGCCATGCCCCTAGCACTGGCCAGCTGTGCCGCAAGGTGATAGCACGTGGGCTGTCAGTGCAGCAGAAACTGGGGAAAAATCAGGCTGAGAAACCAGTTGCAAGTGGGACAAATATGCAAGAAAAGAGGCTGAATAGCGAGATGCAGGCTCCTTGCTGGGAATGGAGCGAAGCTGGCCAGGCTGCTGGTGGAGTGAATGGAGATCTGGCTGATAAAACAAGCCATTTAAGAAGTCCAGTTTCCTCTGCTTTTCACTATCTTTTCTTTCCCCTCTTTCCTTTATGTTTCCCTTGTTAGTTTTTTAAGGGCAGACAGCTGATCCCATCAAGCTGCCCTGAGAGGAGGGACTGGGCTGTCTGACCCTCTACCAGTTCCCTACTGGCAGGCATTTATTCAAATCCTTCTCCAGTTTCAACCAAGAATGAAGCATAGAGATCCCAGAGATAATGAAAGTTCCTGTGGCCTCTGCGAAGACAGAGGGCACAGCTGTCTGGGAGCAGATGCATCGGTTGCACCCAGTCTGCTATCGTGTGGATCCCCTTCCTGGCATCATTGGCCAGTGCCGAACTACGCATTAATGTCTGGGACTGCCAACTGTGTATAAAAGGCCTCTCCATTTCTCATGAAGGAAAGAGCATCCTCATCCCTCTTTACACCTGTCCCAAGGAGATTGTATCCTCTATGCTAACGATGCTGGGCCAGCTCCGTAATGAAGCCACACTGTGCTACTAATGCTCCTGCATCCTCTAGGCAGAGCAAGACCAATGAGCCTGCCCTCTGTGCAAGTCTTCCCACACCCTCTCTGCAAATAAGCTCATGCCAGGTCATAGCCTGACTCCACCGCTGACTTTGCTGGCACGTGAGTGCCCGCCAGTTCCTTCAGAAGCTGCCGAACAATATGAACCAAGCTTAATGATGGATGAGACTCTTGCCTGCTTCCTGCAGATTTTCTGCACTCTGCTTGGGAGATCCCATTTCCTCCTCTGAAGGAAGAAGGCAGCAAATGGAAGGGCATTATCTCTCCTATTTGCACTGAAACATTGGCAATGCCAGCACATAAAAAAATGGAAGGAGCCACATACCTTCCTCTTTTAAAAACAGAAGGGCGATGAAGCTTTCCAAGCCTAGAAATGAACTTAAGGCCAAGGCTGACATTTCAGGGATCGTTGCCAATTAACTTAATGAATAAAATTCTCCTCTTCAGCCACGCTCTGTGCATGCAGGAGAGGCGCTGGATTGTTTTCCTGCCCCAGTTCTGGATAATAATTTTTGCTGCATTCACTTGGAGACATCTGCCTGTTTTCATGCCTGCAGTGTAAGCTGGTGTTGAAGTTGCATCTGCTAAGGAGCCTCTCTGGTCCCTATCCTGGGGGCTATTTCAGGGCAAAAATATCCATTAACCGCTTACACTGAAGCACACACTTAACAAAAGCATGAGCAAAGAACATAATGATGCATCAAGCTCTGCATATAACTCCTCAGCTGCAGCCGTGCCCGGAGAGATGGAGGGAGCAGTGGTCCGGAACAGGGTAGCTATTTGTGCCGTGGTGGCCGGGCTGCTCGGGCTCCCTAGCACCACGCCTCCGCCATGGCCTGGGCAGCACAGCTCGCTCCCGGGGCATCGCAATGCAACCCAAATCTCCAGCGTGCGCAGTGCCCCCACACAGCCCCCATTCCGGAGGGCGGCTGGGCTTTCACGGCGGCTCTCCCCACCTGCCAGCTGGCCCCGGAGGGACATGCACTGCCGCAAACCCCCACGGTCCTGCTCCTTCCCTGTGGACCCAAATCCACGTCACGTCCACCCTCCTCCCGCCGCCGCCGAGGTCCGAGCGGCGCTTCCCAGCCTCGCAAGCGGCTGTTTCACCAACCACAACTTAAGAAGATGAATAAAATAGCAGCAAGTTCCCAAAGCCACTATAAAAAGAGGAAGGGAGCAAGAAAGGGCTGGGTTGCCGTGTGTGTTTCAGGGTGTACGAATGACTGGAAACAAACCCCAAATCCCTGAAAACTCAAGAGAAAACAGGAACAAAAGGTGGGAGAAAACCACACAAGCAAGGGGGAGGCAGCGAGGAGAGGGGCTCTCAGTATTGATGTTTGAAACCGGCTCTTTAAAATGGAAGATAATGACACTGAAAATTATTCTGAGCTTTTCAAAGGCATAAATGACCAGACTGCCTCCTGACTCCTGAATTACATTATCCAGAAAGAACTTAATAGCATGTTATTATCGCTTCTCCTCGCTGACAGGATTTCGGCACTGAAAAGACAAACAAGAAGTGCATTCATAATCACAACCGTGTTCACCTCTGCAACGTGCTGGCCACAGCTAATTTCAGGTAAGTGACTCGGTGGCCAGCCGGGGCAGCTTGGTGGGGCCCACTGCGCTTGGCAGCAAGGTAATTGCCTTTGTCGCTGCCTGAGGAGGACCGCCTGGGTCTCCTCGGGGGAGGCCGATGCCGAAAACCTGCTGTATGGGGGAGAAAGGCATGGCCTGAGCTGGCCGGTGGCAGCTGATGGGGACCTACCTCCTATGGGGCTGGCTCCAACGGGTCCCAGTGCTCCCTGTCTCAGCAGCTACCTGCGAGGGGCCCGGGGCTGTGCAGACTGCAGTGGGGTCCCCATGTCTGCTGCAGCCGCAGCTCTGCTGGCCTGCTGGGAGCTTGTAAGAATGGGAGCAAGGCAAGAAAGGAGGACATAGAGACATGCAAGGGCTGGGGATCGTGAGCAAACAACCTGGCCTGAGCTGTCCAGGGACAGCCCCGACCTTTGGCATTTGTTCCGTACGGTTACTTTTTCATGACCGGCAGCCCCGGAGATACCGGCACCGCTGACTGCCAGAGCTGGGCAGCCTGGCAAGCCCCTCTCCCTATCCCCTCGCCCCTGCCACCCCATCCCCGTGCCCCGGTTCAGATGTCGGAAAGCAGCTCGGTCACGTTGTGCTCCCGCCTGACCCCCGTGCCCTGGCCATGCCCTGGGATGGGCATCGTCCTGGTGTAAGCCAGGGATGACCCTGGCGTCATGCAGCACCATTGTGCCACTGTCTGAGGGGCACCGCAACACAGCAGTTTGCTTTGGGCCATTCTCGAGGCCTTTCTTTACATTTTATCAACAAGTGCCACTGCAGTCCAAAACACCTCTCTCCCAGGAGGTGCCCCATCTCCTCCTGAAACCTCCCCCAACAGCCAGAGACGGGGCTGGCTGCAGCTATGGCAGGGCAGCAGGGGAGCCCAGCCCGGAGGGAAAGAGACGGGGAAGGGAAAGAGGCAGAGAGCCATTTCGTGGGCTCTGCTTGGCTGCCACTGCCACAGAACGCATTTGCACGGGGCCGCCTGGGACGCAGAGTGTGACCCAGCCCAGCGGGGTCCCCAGGCAGAAGATGTCCCTGCGACGGTGCTGGCATGACGAGGCCAAGCTAAACCCCAGGGGCAGCCTTCACACGGTGCTCTGTGGCCTGCCCATGATTTATGTCCCAGGTTTAACAACATTTCATTTCAGCAGCCATGCTCTGACATCCGTAGGCCCTTAAGCAAGTGAAGGGGGTAACTGCCAATAATAACAGTGAGCGCTGTGCTCTGCCGCCTGCTCACTACATGTGTAGTTGTGATTTTTTTCCCCAGTAGCACAATATGGCAAATAAATAATCCTTCCACACTCCCAGCAGAAGACAGGCTGTGGACAGAGCTTACGCAGCACACCCAGAGCCACCCACGTCATCGGGGTGGGACTCCCCAGCCCAGCCTCGGTGGAAGGCTCCAGGAAAGGGACCATAGGAGCACCCACTCCTGTAGCAAAATGCAGGTGCTGCCAGGGACAGGGCACATGGCACAGGAGCACCCAAGCAGCTTTGCAGGCCCGTACACTACCGCAGAGGTTCCTCCAGGGTCCATCTCTTGTCCAGCCACTGTTTGGCAGAGAGTGCAAACACAGTGACTAAAAGAAACCATGGGGAGAAGACCTGGGATGGAGCTCCCAAGAGTAAGACCATGGAACGGTCTCCAAAATAAAGGACTTGCATGAACTGCATAACCCGGGCAGGATGAGGACTGAAGAGTAAGCTGCAGGGAACAGTCCTTGGCCAGTGAGGGCAGTGTGGGCAGCCTTGCACAGCCTGTGCAGCTCTCCATCCTGTTCCCTGACTTCAGTAATTCTCATCCTCTGGGCACACAATTGAACAGTCAGGTATAATTTCTCCAGGATGAGACTATTCTCCCATAGAACTGACTGTTCAGCCTCCCATGCAAAGTTAGCAGTGGTACCACACTTTTAGCTGACTTCCCACACCACGTCAATCTACTTTCTTCCCTCTGTCTTCTTCTGGGGCTCTGTCTGGCTCACACCAGTGTGTTTTTGGTGCGTTGATACTCCAAATTAAATCCCCAGCCCACATCACCTCATTGCTCAAGTCTCCACATTGACTGTTGCAGAACAGCTATTTCCATGCTGACCTTCTGCTCCCAGTCATTACACTGACAGGCTTGCCCTGCTCTGATCGATCTGATGGTCCCATGATGCAGAGGAGCAACCGCAGTCCCAATGCAGACTGGGTACAGCACAGGCGGCCGTGGGACTGGCTGCCCTGTGACATATGCATCTTATATTGCTGAGTTTTCCATTCAGCCTTATCGGCATGATGGATAGTTTAGCCATGGTGAAGTACAAGATAGTAATAACAATGGCCATGATTACTATTTTTCATATTTTCTTTAAGAGCAATATGATATTACCAGGCTTCGTGCATGTCACTTTGTTTATTAGCTACCATTTAGTAATCTCTTCCATCTTTGCTTTATTAAAGTTAGAGGCACTGTTAGGCTGTGGGCTGAGAGGCGAGCTGGGGCTCACAGGGCAGCCACCCTGGGGAGATGCTTGTTTGCTTACATCCATGCTGAGCCCAGAGCTGCAGGCCTGCAAACCACCAGCAGCTAATGTGCATTTTACATCCAGACACATCCTCCTAGGTCAGACCTAAGCTTTGTTCCCTTCTTTGCAGCGGTCCAGTTATAGGAAGAGGCTTTATGAGTGTTACTTACGCTCATTTGTTTCAGAGTAAGGAAAAGTAGCCTAAGCAAAAAAGAATCTGAATCAAATGAAACTAAACTAAACTAAACTAGTATAATACCAAAGCTCCTCCCTACTCCACACTGCTTGTGCAGTCTGGGTGGACAGTTTTTACCAGACCACCAGAAATCAAAGCACCTGGGTTACAGCAAGCAGCTCAAGGGGGAAGCTGTGCAAAGAGCAGCCAGTGATCTGACACTCTGGCAGATCCGGAGTGCAATGGAGGATGGCAAGCAGAGCAATGCTCTCTAGGTCACACAAGCCGACCCAGAAAGGCCGTTACCCTTTGACAAGGTCACCTTGAGCTGCACAGGGTTGGCAGGAGGCATGCGGGTAAGTGCACAGTCAGGTCCTGCCCAGGGCTCCCTCAGGCACAGCTGCAGGCAAACACATGGCAATGATCCCTGCAGGGGACAGACACAGATCACTACCCTGCAGAGAAGCAGCAACAGCTTTCCGAGTTGGCATGGGGAAGATGTCTCAGCTGGGTGTAGCTCCCACCACCCTGTGTGCTGAATGCCCTCAGCCAGGGAAATGGTCAGTACTGTCTCTATGGGGCCTGATTACCATCATGCACAGGTCACTTAGCATCCCTCCAGCCTGCTCAGGAGGCCTCCAGCTGGATTTAAGTGGAATTTACTTCTGGTTGAAAACCTGGTTTAAAGGATCCTGGGAAGGTACGCACTGCCTCTTCTCAGGAAGGCACTGACACATGCGGGTTTTGCTCAAGAAGGACCTAAGAGGCAGCTGGCCAATTAAAACTGCAAGGTGAACTACCCAGGCTGGCATTTGCCAGGACAGGCAGGCTTACAGCCCCAGGTCTGCAACTCAACCAAACAAAAACAGCCGGTAAGGTCCGGCCTGGGCTTCAGCACAAAGACGAGCCCTGGGCAGGGATGTAACCTCGTGTCCAAGCACAGACATTGATGCAGAGGGAGAGCTGGGAAGAATGAAACCCAGATCCAACCTCATCCCACAGCACTGACTCAACGGCGATGTGAGCAAGCCCCCTGCCTGCTCCGTGCCATGGCTGTATGGCTTCACAGGCAGGCTGGCTGGAAGGGGCCATGGGGTGTCTGTCTGTCTGTCCTCCCGCCCTGAGGGAGACTCTGGCCCACAGGAGACCAGCCAAGCCATGCTTTGGCTGGCCAGGTCCTCAAAGTCTCCCGGGATGGAGACCATCTCTGGGTGGCACGTCCTAGCTCTGCACCACCCTCCTGGTGACGAAGGTCATCCCTGTGCCCAGTCTAACTATCCAAGCTGTATCTTGTGGCCATCTGTCCTTGCTAAGTCATCTGGCACTGCCAGGAGGAGTTTGGCTCTATTGCCTCTCTGACTCCCTTTCAAAGGGTCGCTGGCCGTTATCAGCTCAACCCTTTGCTTCTTCCTTGCCAGACTAAACAAGCCCATCTCCCTCACAGGCTATGGGCAGTAGGTCCTGGCCATGTCACGTGCCCTCCACCAGACCCAATCCAGTTTTTCAACATCCCTCTTCAACTAAGACAACCAAAAGAGGACACTCTTTCAGGTGTGGACTCAGCAGCACCAAGCAGAGGAGGAGAATAAGTAGCCTTGCCAGCCACACTCCTCCTATTGTAGCCCAGGACGTGGTTTCCACTGCAAGCTCATGTTTACCTGGGGTCCCCCATAAGCCCTTCCTGCACCTTTTCAGCAGGGCTGCTACTCCACTAGTAGGTTTTCTTTTCAGCTGAAAGGTCCTAGTGATACCTCATGGAGTAAGATGTTACAGGATGTCACTACCACCTGTATGATGCTTGGAAAGGATAATTTTTCTCAGAAGCATAATTAATTAATTACAAATGTCAATCTCTCACTGTCCAGCTCTTTTACAGTCCTGGGCAGCACTTGAGCAACGCTGGAGGAAGGAGGATGACCCCACCCTGCAGACACCTCGGTGGGGCTGACAGAGGGCCAGCTCCATGCCAGCAGGAGCCTGGTGGAGTGGGGATCCAGGCTGCCTCCTGACCAGGGGCTTTGCATCTGCCAGCCAGTCATCCCCGGCATAGTGACAGCGGCTGGCTGACCAGCTGGAACAACAACCTAGAAAAGCCTACAAGTCCCACCCAGAGGAGGGAGGGAAACAGCCCCAGGAGAGCTCCACGGAGACAGAGCCAAAAAAAGGCTCTGAACCGCCTCGCAGAGACTGCTGTGCCTCAGCAAGTATCGCCCCATGCTGCTCTGGTGCACAGGGCGGCCGGAGGAAAAGGGAACCCTTTGTTGTGCCAGAGACAGCAACTCGCCTACCACAGTGTCTGGATGACCTGTGAAACAAAAAGCAGAGTGCAGTCCAGAAGCATTTAGAGATCATAAGTGTGTTAAGAGCCATGCTGGGTTTTGGTATTTACTCCCAAAAGGTGGTGGACACCCCACCTTTGTCCTTTGTCCTTCCCTTCCCTCAACCCTCTTCCCCTCCCATCCCCAAACCCCCAGCCCTCACTAGCAAAAATTAATTGCTGCAAATACTCAGAATCATGCACATCCTCCCACTGTCTTCAAAGAGCAGTTTGCTGCCTGGCTGAAGTGCCATTGCCATGCTGCAGCGAAGCAGTGAAGGCCAAGTCATCTCACAAACAACAGGGGTAGGACAGCAATCATCATCCCCTGGCCACCAACACATGAGGACTGGCAATGGGAAGGAGCGGAAAGCCTTTGGGCCTTGCAGACTCACTCCACACAGCACAGCATGAGGCAGCAAGCATGGAGTGGTGGCAGCAGCTTGCCCCCAGAGACATCAGCTGCTGGCACCTCACTGCCCAGGGTGCTCCCCCCTGGGGAGCTTTGGAGGTCCTGGCCCCCAGCACTGCTGCAGCCTTGCCCAAGGTGCAAAGCTGCAGAGGTGTGTGGCCTGGGAGCCCGAAGTGGGGGCAGCCGGGGTACAGCAGCATTCCCTGGGGGCTGCTGCACTCCTACAGCAATTGAGACCTTCAGCTAAGCCTGCAGACAGCAGGCAGGAGATGGCCCTTTGGTGCAGAGCAGAGAGGTCATAAGAGGGAGGTGATGAGCAAACTCACAGGCTCCAGTCGCTCCTTCCCTACACCCCCTGCTCCACCTTAGAGCACCTCTATTCAAGCTGTCAGAGGATCAGCAGTACCAAGCAGACATGGATTTACACTGAGGGCTGGGAGCCTCTGAAGTACCCCTCCCACCTCCCAGCTCAGCAGTGCCAGCAAATTCCCCCTCCCAGTACAGGGCACAGCGCCAGCCTGCACCCCCCTTATCTCAGTGCTGTTTGTTTGCTCTGTGCCATTTGAAAGCTGCAATGCAGACTTCTCACCATCACCCACGACAAACACATCCCCTGGGTGAGCTGGGGATAGCCAGAGCTCAGGCTACAGGGGCAGGAGCCAGCCCCAGCCTCTTGCTTCTAGAGAGGAGCCAAGGAGGAAGGAATGTCTGTCCCCCCTTTCTAGCCATCCGGTTGTCAGGGGATGAAGGGGGAAGGCAGTCGCTGCCCCGAGAGCTGTGCCTCTCCGGACATCCCTCTCTCTGCTCCCACCTGAATGCCGGGTGTCCTGGCACAGCCCACCACATGTGACATCTTGCATGCTCCAGGACCCAGCAGCCTGCCTGCACCCCTTTGGACTCAGGATACGAGGGAGTGAATGGTGCTGGGGGGACACGGGGATATGCAGTGGTGGTGGTGGAAGAGCCCTGCCAAGCGATGCATTGGAAGATAGTCCTGGTAACCCAGGGGCAGTCATTTGTGAGGGGAATGACTTTGGCACTGGCCAGGCTGTGTGCCGGTCACAGTTCATTTGCTATAGGAAGCAGGGAGCAATTAATTTGGAAAGCAGCTACACTGCAACTGCACGAGGTTCATACACCCCTGCGAGATGGCAGAGGGCACCATGCAGACTTGATCTGCGCATCTATATGCCACCCACTTGCCATCATTAAAGTTCACTGGATGTGCTAGGTAAAGGCTATGGTGTTTAGCCTAGACTAATGCACTCTCTCACTTTTTTGTCAGCTGGATATGAAAAAGTGTGTTCACTTCATACCCTAAATTCTTGCAGTTTTGCACGGCAGCGTCATTTACCCTGACTGCCCCATTTTCCACCTCCAGCCAACCTAATGATGGTACATTTAAATGCTAGATGAATGACTGTTAGCTCCCCGACACTTCAGAGAGCACCGAGAGCTTTTAGGATGGGAAATGCTATGATGCTACAATGTAGTATTTCATATTACAGGAGCTGAAAGTTGCCCATCAGTTTTGTGCATCTGGCCCCAGCTCTTACCCCCAACTTGTCAGTCCCAAGAAAGAGTTGGTAGGCTCAGGAGTCTGCTGCAAGGCCAACGTTTAGTGCCTGCACCAAACTTCAGTTCGTTCGCAGCTGAAGCCGGGCAGGCAGCAGCCCATGTGCCACCTGCAAGGAGAGCAGCAGAGGTTGTGTTTGCTGGTGGTGAAAATATCAATAAATGCAGGTTGGAAGGAGAGGCCAAGTGCACAGAGCTGATCCAGGTTACCCATGTTTGACAACCACAAATTGGGATGAGAAAGTGTCTTTTCAAACCCCTTTTAACACATTCATCTTTGAGAGCTTTCAGCAAAAAGACAAGGCAGGAATGTTAAAGGGTCAAACTCCGGGTGTTTGCTTGTTCTTTCCTCAGGCAAGCAAACCCTCATTGATTGACCGTGGGAAGGGTGAGAGCTGAGCACAACTGACAGAGGAGTCCCACTGCTAAGACTGAAGCACGCAGCCTCCTGGCAGAGACTAATGACAATAGACAAAGCTCTTCCAAATACAACCCGCTCTCTGCCCGCTGCGTGCTGCCAAAATGACAGTCTGAGGGGCTGCTGGTTCCCTACCGCTTTTAGAGCCAGAACCTTCCTCAGGCAGTGGGACCAGCAGTCGCATGGTGGGATTTTGGAGGCGTGAATAAACAGGCAGGGCCAAGAGTGGGACGGGGGCTTGGCAGTCAATGCAAATGCCAGCTGCGGGGAGCCTCTCCATAACACAGGATACTCTGGAAATGAGGGATACGACCAGGGTCTCATTGTGGGATGAGCTTTCACACACAGATGTTAGTGAAACCCAGACAGTGCTCTGGTCAGTACATCCAGACATGGATAGGCAAAAACATTTGCAGGGGCAGCTACAAGATGAGGATGTGCAGTCAGTGACCATTGCTAGAGGGTCTCCTGGACTTTACTGGGTACACAAGGCCAATTTTCTGAGTGGAGCTCTACTTGTGAGGAGAACAAGACAGGCCCACCCACGCTGGCCAGCCTACAAGTTGTAAGTGCCTAAGCAAGGTACTGATTCAGTCAGGCTGCTCACATGAGCAAAGATTACTGATGTACAGGCTGCAGGACCAATATTCCAGGGCCCCTATGACTCCTTGTCGACTCAGGAGTCTTGTCACTGCAATGACCACCACTCCATTCCCTGATACCATCACACAACCCAGAAGTCAGGGGAATCTCTGACCTGTCATTGCATAGGTTGGGGACAAGCTTTGCAAGGACATTCAGTCTTATTGGGCTTTCTTTTTTTGCTCTTAGCAAAGATGGGAAAGCACATCACTCCTGCTGCTGCCTCTGTAGTAGGAAGAGCTCAGAGAGCTAATGCCAGGGTCAGGCAATTGGCTGCACAGGAGAGCAAAAACCCAAGTTCAGTAATTCCCCATCTACAACTCTGCCAATCACACGCCATTTCTTCACAGTCCTGAGCCAGCCAGCTCTGCCTACACTCTTGTGCATGTACACAATCACTGTCATAAGCCACATGTCCACAGTCACTAACTAACTCATCATGCCCAAGCACACCTGCAGTCAGATACCTTTTCTGGATTACACCCCCTCCCTCTCCCACACAGCCAGCAAGAGAATTGGTTCCTCGTGGACTGACGCATGCAGTCACCTACGCTCTGTCCCCTGCTTCCCTTCCCATGCAAATGGACTCACTGCAAGGTGGGGTCTTGCACCCATGCAAGCTGGGAAACTGCATGCAAATTGGGAGAGTGCATGGTCTTATTCTGGCTTGTTCTCAAGCACAGCCCGGGTGTCTGAGTAACGACCCTCAGCTTAGCAAGCTTGGTGGCAGTAGAGGGACATTCCCATCCTGTCCTTCATGTCCACTTTCACCAAGACAGTTTATGGGAAAGCTGAAATGATCTAAGCAGTCACCTCCATCCACCCTTCCTGGCTACAGGAATCCTCACAAGCAGCAGGGATGTCTCCCAGAATCCCAGATACATCTCACATAAAGGAAGCCTCTGGGTGAGACTTCGTGGTAGCCGTCCCATAGCTGCACAGTCAGAGCCATCAGACCTGTCACTTGCACCACCAAGCAAGTGGCAGGTTTTTTTGTCTGAGGCAGGAGCAGTGAAACATCACAGGCAGTGACGAGGTGAAATGCTCAGTGCATGGCACAGGGATGGTGATGTCTCACGGATGTGCTGCAGCATGCTCCCACAGGCACGGAGGTGCCAGGCTCAGCGTGGATCTGGGAGGCAAGAAGTGGTGCATCCTCCCAGCAGAACGATGCCCACTCCTCCATCCCATCCCAACACACATGTGACGCAGCACCAGAGGACCCAGATGTGGAACAAACCTCTTGGAAAGAGGAGAGACCAAGAGGCCGTTTCATTTGGCTTGCAAGGAGTTAACAGTGTTGCCTGGCATCACTCACTCAGTGGAGAAATGGAAACAGGACTGAAGTTAGAGGCCCAAACACCACCTTGAGTACACAGCCAGGCATCCCTCCCCCAGAGGTCTTTGATACAACACATTTATTTTGCTGTGTGGCGGTACTGTACAGCACACATACATTACCAGCAGTTTCAGAGCCCTGAGTTGTCATTCCTCCTGCCTTCCCTGAATTTCGGAAAAGAGGCAGGACCACTGTCCCCCCATTTCACCTGCAAGGAAACAGGCCAGGAAAAGTCCAGAAACACAGAGGCACTTGCTGACAGGACTGGAGACAAACTTCAGAAAGCCAGACTCCCAGTCCACCACTCTCACCATTAGGGTCACCTTTCCCTGCTGCTGGGAGAGGAAGCCGTAGTGTCAGCTTTCCACAAGGACTCACTGCTCTGAGAAACTCTCTGCACACCTGAACAGAAATCAGACTAAGGAGATTGCAAAAACTAATATAAACCCTATTGGATTTTAAAGAGACTTACCACCTTTCTCTGAGGGCCTGAGAAATGTTTTGGGGCATTCTAAGCAGGGTTGGGATTCTCTCAAATTCTGTAAGATTGTTTAAGAAATAGCCAAGGAAAGGCTTTTGCTTCCAATGCAGTCCCACTGGAATCTGAGTGGAATTTCCCCTACTCAGATAGGGAAAGAAAGTACCCTGCCTTTCCTGACACACAGTATCCTGCACCTCCTTTTCCTAAACCATGAAACGGCAGAGCTCCAGTACCGACTCCACCTCTCAGCACCACAGAGAAAGCTAATGCTGTAACAGGCAAGGACAGTGCAGCATGTAACGTGGAACAAGAACCAAAAATAGCCCACAGAATAGACAGAAACAGTCAGAAAGGCAAATGTGCCGTGGAGAGCAGAAGGGAGGGAAGGAGGACCTGGGCCTCTCCCACCCGTTCATGTCAGTACATGGAATGGTGCATCCGGCTCAGGAGAGCAATGACCCAGTTCCCCAGCTGGGACCCCTTCAGCCACAGGAAGAGTTCATACAAGTTGATCTGCCACAGGCTCAGGGCTTCTGCAAGTGAGATCTGGGCCCTCCTGTAAAGCGAGTGACTCTTGCTCCTCTGGTACCTAGAATGAGAGAAACAGCTGCATTAGATCCAGCAGGATACAGGCCAGCAGGAAGGAGGCCTGTCCTACATCTTCAGTACAATTGACGCTCCCCAGGGGAGAGGAACGTCCCACATCTGGAGAATCACCAGCAGTGGGGACCCCTGGGAGTAGGGATTTTCTCCAAGTAATGTTCCTGAGGAGCTGGGCACTGCCTTCCCAGCATGAATCTGGCAGAAGAGACAGCCTGCTCCCTTGTGAGCCCGGTTCTCTCCCCACTGCACGTCATGACCTTGGGCCATGGCATCCTCTGCCTCTACGCCCAGCTTCACTTCAGCTAACATGGACAGGTACACACTCCTATAGCCTTTCCTGGTAGCACAGTCATAAGAGTCCAGCAATCCTGACACACTGATTCCAGGAAAAATAATTCTCCACCTTTCTTTAGAAGCAGAGGTTAACTGGGCTTCGTAGGTCCCTCATCAGCCAGCGAAAAATAACTGTTATTTCTTCTGCAAGGAGGAAGAATCTGAGACAGAAGTGCATTGACTCATAAGACTCACAGATGGAAATCACTTGCACGACTCCTGTTCCTGGCTTTTAAACATCAACCTGATCTTCACAGTCAGCCTTAGCCCCTCAATCAGGCTGCAGAAACTGGCAGCAGTGAACTCGCAGATCTCTCCTACCCACAAATACTTCCCAGTGGTGATGCCTGTAATGGGCAGGAAGCCCCTTCCCCTCCTCTGGTGGGGCCAAACCCTAAACCCTTACCTTAAGGCCTCCAACTCCATCTCTGTCCCCAGCCCCAGGGTCACAGACCTCTTCTCTGAAGAGGCTGATGGGCGTGAGAACAGCCCAGAGGCTGAGATGTGTAACTGAGCAGGGGTAGGATCACAGCAGATGTGCTAATGAGGGGGAGAGGTCCACAACTAAGAGTAAGAGGTCAAGAGGTCAAGTTAGGCCTTGTCAGGGCCCTGAGTGGGGGGGCTCTAATAAGCCTTAATAGCCCTGACTAGCCTGAGTCTTCCCCCAACCCTCTGCTCATAGGCCCAGGAGCTCCAGTTAATCTCAGGCCTGCACCTTCAGTCCCTGCCTGAGCTACCCTGGAGGAGTAATGGTCCCCAGCTCATGCCCTGCGGTGAAGCCCCTTGACCTAGACCTTAACTTACATACTGACCTCTTGGCTTGACCTCAGCGCTGTCTTGTCACCAGGGACCTGGCTGACAACCACTAGACCCGATCTACAGATCGAGTTTCTGGTTTGACCTTGGACGTCCCCCGTCACCAGGATGTTGCATTGTGATACAGACTTTTGGTTGGACCTGACCACCATCGCAGGGCCTGTCCTGCTCACCTTGCTCACCTACTGTGGGACTGGGCCCTGGCTGGCCTGCTGGCTGTGGGATCCCCCCCCCAACCCCTGGCCCCCAGGGACAGTCAGCCCCGGCTGCTCCATGTTTGGCCTCTGGGGCCTGGAGAAGAGACTCACGTGGAAACGGCTCTGATGCAGCAGCGAGACATGTTGAGGAAGGAGCTGGCACTGGCACGCGTGTGCAGGGCTGACTCAATCCCCCTTAACAAGTCATTGGTCTTCAGCAGCAGCAGCATCTGGCGGGGCACATTGTTGAGGAGCTGGGTGATCTGGGGTAGGTAAGCAGCAGCATTGGACCGGATCTCCACGTCCTGCGGCCAGCCAGGTCATGTCAGGGAGAAAGGAGAGAGAAGCTGAGAGTGCATGGGAAACCCAGGTCCAGATGCAGATGAGATTTGGCAGGAAGAGATGGTGTTTTTCCAGACCATGACTCTAGGCCAGAAGCTAAAGAGCTCTTTGTCCTGCTTTCCTGCAGACACCTGGCTGTCCCAAGGACTCACAGCACAGTCACAGATCACTCTTGCCATATTCCACCTGCCGCTCAGTCAGATAAGGCCCTGTCCCCTCACTGGCAGGATTAATAGCCTCTTAGGAAAACAGGGCATTCGCTGCTATCTCAGTTCTTGGCCCCAGGCAGCCCACAGCAACCATGTCTCCTTACTGCCCTTGCAGCCTTCTGACCAAGTCTCACCTCACCAGCCCCAAAGCTGGCAGAGCTGCAGGTAGCACAGGACTGCTCAGGAAGGTGGAGGTGTGCTGCAAGGACAACCAGGCTGCTCCTTGTCTTGCTGTCCTATGCAACTGATGGCTTCATGCTACACTAATGAAGCTGTTTACAAGACCTAGTTTAGTCCTCTGTTGTCAACACAACTCAGCAGAAGTGAGAAAGCATTATGCAGTTAAGCGTCATGCTAACTCAAAAGATCAAAAACTGCCATCTGTCAGATTAAGGGTCTATCTAGTCCCATATCCTGTCTGGCAGCAGATGCTTAAGGAAAGAGTGTAAGACCAAGGTAGACACAGCATGGTCCTTCATGTTCCTTAGTCCCCAGCTTCCAACAAATATACTGCCCATGGTAAAGATCGCAGTGATAACTGATGAGCTACAGCCTGAGCCACTTAAGATGGGCTCTCCTCCAAACATGACCCACCATAGCATGCAAGACAGCCAGCCCCCACTCTTCTGCCTTTTTTTAGATCTGAGAGTTCCCCCACCATACCAGTAAATGTAGCACAGTGTGGTGTGGAGCTGATCCCATATGCATACCGTGTCCCTACCTCTTCCTACAGAGGCCATGACATGAATCAGCAAATTCCTGGAACATCTGAAATCTCCAGAATCCAGCAGGACACATGCAGAGGACAGTAAATGACTTCTTACAGGAGGGAGACTCCTTTGTAGGAAAGGGAAAGGACAGCTCTAAAACCTTTTTTCCTCTGGAAGCCAGCCTATGTTTCACAATATGGGATATCATACTCTTGGTGAATTTCAGACTTATTAGAAAGAAACAGACCTGCACAAATAGAGTGTGCAGGTTGTGATGGTCAGAGACATATACAGCTCACACACCACCGTGGCTGCTTTGCTGCTGACAAATAAATCTTTGTGTCCTCCTGCCTCTGTCACTGACCAAATACACAAAGCTTCAGCAAGAAGATGCTTAGCTCTCCTAAACATTAAATGTTTTGTTCCATTATTTGTTGGCAGAAAATTCATCCCTGATTATCTCTTATCCCTTACCCTAGCCAGCATCACTGCAGAGCCTACTTTATTTTCCACACATAGGTTTTATTTTCTATTTCTTTTCTTTTTATTTTTAGCTCCAGCTGCTTGTCCACATCACAAAACAACCACATGATCTGTCATCAGAACTGTCATTTTCTGTCAACGGCGAAGCCTGTGCGCAGAGGAAGAAATGAGCTATGCCACAGGACCTGAGAAAAGCCCCTTGGCTGCAGTTGCTGAGGCTACTGCAGGACGCAGCAAAACACAGTCATAAAAATCAGATGAGATGAGGCTAGCAGCCATCCTGAACAGTCAGCTGCCTGGCCTTGGCTTAAGGCAGGAACAACTACGCCTATGGCAATCCTCACACATTTGCCTAGCCTGCTCGTAAAACTCCCCAGTGATGTGACTCAAAGCCTCCCCAGATCATCCACACCAGTGTTTCACTGGCCTTGCCATTAGATCTGGCTTTTCTCATGTTTCAACCCAATCTTCTTAGCTGAATTTTAACCCATTATTTCTTGTCCTGTTTGCAGCAGTCTTTAACAGATTTGAGAATCACTACTACAACTCTTCTTGACCCGCACTTTTCTAGACTTTTTCTGCCCTAACTTTCCCAGACTTACCTCATGGATTGTTATCTGCTTGACCACTAGTCCTTGTAGCTTCCTACTGGACTTGCCCCAGTTTCACCAAACCCTTCTTGATATGCAGTGCCCCAGACTGGACACAGCACTGAAGATAAGATTTTGTTTCAGGAGGGTTGCTTCCTTGTCTCACAGGCTACTCTTATGTAGATACATCCTCAGGCACACCCTCTGGAGCTCTGTGCTGATGGTACCTGCCTACATAGCTTGGCTCTTGCTACGGATACAATCTTTCAAATTCACCTCTAAACTAAGGACAAGCTGCAGCTCACTTCCTAATGCCACAGCAAATCTGCTCAGCTCCCCATTATCTGCTGCAGGATTATCCAGTTTCAGCATTAATTGTGTCATGTAGACAAAGACAACAGAGCATACACACAATTCAGCTCAATGACAAAGTTCATCAGCTCACACAAGGCACCACGCGACTACAGTTACACCTCTGGCATAACCTTCACAAGCCAGTTTAGGATAAACATTGCTTATTAGCTCAGATTCAACACTGGCCTTGTAGTATTGAAGCCAGTTCTGTGTCAATTCCCTTTGGTGTCTCTGCATTTTTTTCTGGAGCTGCTAGCTCCAGAACTCACCAGATCAAGCACAGATCTGCTAGACAGTCACTATATTATTTCTGATATGCAGAAAATTAACTCAGATAGGAAGCAATCAAATTACTGGGCAGGGGTGTCCATTATGCAGGGTATCTGACCTACTCATTGCTATGGATAATGGCAAGCCAGTGCAGCAAATTCTGCCACATCCATCAAAATAAAACGCCAACCTGAAGAGATTTCCAGAAGAGAATTTCACAGGACAGTATTATAAGGCTACTTAAATGAATTTCATCCTCTCTTCTACAAACGCGTGCAGGTAAAAACAAACCATAGGATACAACATGTTTCTACCTACAGACACTAGTCCACTGGCTGAAATCATATCACTTTATGCTCATCTCTAAAAACAGCACAATTGGCAGGGGCTGCTACTATTCTTAAGGCAGTGTGTGCGTGTCAGGAGTGCAAGGAGGTGTGAGAAAGATCCCAGCACCTGTGGATAGGAAAGGGTGGAGAATGTAAGTGGCAATTTCCTAGATTTGTAGTGATTGAGTTGACAGGATCTGCAGTTAAGCAACCTTGACTCCAAGTTAATAGGGTTTCTGATTGGGTGGTAATTTCCAAGGGTTTTTAGGAGTTTGTATCAGTGCTGATAGTCATTTACATGAATAGTGATAATGTATTATCCTTCTCATGTCTTCCCACTAAGTCTTTATGTCTCCTCTACCTTAACCTATCCTCCTTGATGGTTCCCTGCACAGCTGCATTCAACACTTTTTTAAGAAAAGGCTGATCTACAAATGTTTCCCCTGCCAGAATTGGTGAACACTTTGCCATTAAAATATTATGCAAAGTTTAAGCAGCCCATGACAAGTGAAACTGGGAAATTAAGTTCAGCCACTATAAAACACATTGCAGAATGAGTCCTGGCTTTTTCTAGCTCAGCTATTAATGCAGAATTTGCTACAGAGCTGCCAGGGGTTGCCCAGCATCACTGTGATATCAGTGGCGCAGGTGGTTACAAGAAAGAAAGGTACCCGAGGTGAAGGAAGGGCTCACGGCAGGGAAGGGCACACAGGACCTACCTCGCTTGCTGAGACTGGCGACCGGTCAATACCCCTGTTGACAGACTCCCAGGATCTGGCGGTCAGCATGCAGGCAAAGAGAGGGTACAAATCCCCTGCTCCGAGCCGCTGGCTGTACTTCTGCACCCTCTTCATATCGGCCTTGATGAGGGCCTGCCAAAGGTGGCAGTAGTCCATGCGGAATGACTCGCTCAGCACCTGGGGAGGGAAACATGGCGCCCAGAAGTCCACAGAGGCCAGGGAACTGGGGGGAAGGCCTTGTGCCCTCTAGCTGTGCCCTATCCCCCATTTCAGAGCCAGGAAATATCTTTGGAGGGTTACGGGAGTAATAGGAAAAATTTATTAATACAGGGTTAGGGGGGCAAGGGTGCAGCCGGGTATGCTCTTTCAGCCTGATGCCCACAGGCAGCCTCACAAGGCCCTGGAGGCCCCCCATAGCTACATACCTGGTAAAGCCCATGGTCCAGGAGGATAATGTGGGCCTTGCCAGAGGCTGGGCATTTCTTCACTAGCACATTGCCTGGGTGTGGGTCACAGTGCACAAAGCCGTTCACAAAGATCATTTCGCTGTAGAGCTTCCCCAGGTTGCGAGAGATCTGTGAGGAGACAGGAGATGGTCACACACTGCCACCCACAGCAGGGTGCCTGCCAGGGAGGGGGGCAGCCCCCACATGCCAGCGCTGCAGGGAGCAAGGCTCTGGTATGTACTGACGTCCCCATACAGAGCTCTTGCAGCTCCTCACACTGATAAATGCACAAGGTGGCTGCTGGCATCTACGGTGGGGTGACCCAGGACATTCAGGGAAGGATCCAGGCACAGGGCACCATGAAGGTGTTTGTGGGGTCAGGGGTTATTTAAGGATGCTTGCCTGGCATAAAAAAGAGAAAATACCTGTGGGTAGGAATGGGGTTTCTGGTAATGAGAAGGAAAGTGAGACTGCAGATAGGGGCAGACAGACATTCACAGGGAAGGCATGGAAAGAGCTGCTGGGGTGGGGGAGAGACCGCTTGGAGGAAGACTCAGGTGTTTCCATCCACAGATGGCAGCAGGACCCAGCAGAGAAGGGGTGGGAGCAGACTCGGCCTGTCCATCTGCTTACCAGAATGAACATCGGTCCCCTCTCCCCTCCCTCCATCACACTGTCCCCCACTTTTCCCCTTCCTTTCCTCAGACCCATGCTAATCTGATTTGCGATGTCTGTGAAGATGAAGCAGCACAGAAAGGCTGTTTATATCATCCTGTCACTGCCGTGTCCCTCCATGATGTTGCTCCTTATCACCAAGAGATGTTATTAAAGTTAAAAACCTCCTAGGAGCAAGCAAACATCCCCAGGACCCAGGATCAATCCCCTTGCCACGCACTAACACAGCAGCCTTGCCCTAACATCCCACCACCGGCCCTCCCTGCCATCAGAGAGCAGCACGGTGCTCCACAGTGGAATGCCGAACAAACAATTAAAAGACAATTGTTATAAATGATTCCAAGCACGTCCCCAGACACACAGTATAAGCAGCAAACAGGCATCTCTCCCCATAAGCAGAGGTGGTAGAAGAGATAACGGGGGTACTAACAATAGCTTGTCCTGCAAAAAAACCAGACAGCGAGGGAAGAGCTTGCTTTACCGACCTCTGAAATGCAGCCACCTCTGAGAAGAGCATTTGTTACAAATAGTGTCCAAGTAACTACAAATGAGGAGAAAGAACAGGAACCCTTCCTGCAGCACATAACAGGGGCAGCTGTAAGACCAGGTGGGACAACCCTTGGTCTCTCAAGCAGGACCTGCTGCATCATGGAGAATGCTGCCCCCATGCCAAATCACCCACACAGGTGGCATAGCACAGCCCTGCGATCTCCTGTAGTGCAGCTCCCCTAATACCACACAGGTGTTATTGTAAGTACTGACTGAGGGGAATGATGTTTCCCTTCTGAATCACCAGCAGAGATCACTGGAGCAATGAAGTGACCCTTACAGGTTTCATAGATCAACAAGCTCTAAAATTGGATAGGACTAAAGTACCAGGTGCCGTGACCTCCTAGAAGAGCTGAGTAGCACTTGCTGACAGTCCAAGGACGTGCCAGATAGCCTGTTTTAAGCCAGTCACTCATTCACACAGCCTCCCAGGGACCTGCACACCAGGAGGAATAGACTTGGACATCATGACTGATCATAGCATCAACCACAGCACCTGTGCACACACTGAGTGAACTGCATTTTGCCCTCTCTGCCTCAGCTGTTTGCCCTCCAGGAATCTGGAACAGCACAGAGTTATTGAAGATGAGGACTTGAGGACAATTTGGGGCGCAATGTGATGCCTCATACCCATTAAACCCAAGTCCAAACAAGGGCTGGCAGTTCTGCAAACCTGTTGGTTGGTCATGGCTAAAGCCTGGAAAGCTATTAATTTGGGGCACTGGTGTATGGGCTTCTTCAAGGAGAGCAGATTCTCCTTCTGTGCTGCAGTAATGGCATAGGTTGGGAAAGTCAAGCAGTGGAACAAGTAGCTCAGAGATGTTGTGCAATCTCCATCCTTGGAGGTTTTAAAGACCTGACTGGATAACACCCTGAGTAAGCTATGAGGTCTGACCTCATAGCTGACCCTGCCTTAGCAGGAGGTTTGATAGGAGACCTCCTGAGGTCCCTTCCAAGCTCATATATCCTAGAATCCTACAAAAACACCTCTTACCAAGTTATCCACACCACCCTCATAACAGCTTCTTATGGTACGGCTGTAGGCTCCAGGTGCAGGGCAGATCTCCCCTCCTGAGTCAGTGTCAGCAGACAGGTTACTACAGATCTGTGGTCATAGCTTTTTGCAGACCATGATGCAACATAAAAGAAGTTCAGGATTCACCTTACCATGAAAACAGAGGGGTCACAGCCCTGTTCAGACCCATAGGCTGGGTCATGGGTACAAGACAATCTTTACTGCAAGATCCCCATACCCTCTCTCCCTTCCCTGCTGTACTTATATTACCTCTTTCCCAGCATGCAACCTTGAGTATCTGCAGTAGTTAATTCATTGAAACTAGACTTTATGGCTTCTTTAAGAAAGAGGAACGCATTCGGTATAATTTAGTTAGCATACAGAATATATGTTACAGGGATTTATGATATAAGCATATAAACAGTCTTTACTTTTGGAAAAAAAAAATGCACAGTGTAAGAGATGGAGCTGTGCTGCACACTAAAGTATTTTTGCATATTTTTGTCTGTTGACAGACCTCTAAAACAGGATAAAAATTAAATTAAGATAGAAAGCACCAATACTGTCGAATTCCAAACAAAAGAGGAAGGTTACATTTCTGGGGCTTAGAGTGCAATAAGTGAATAGCAACCTATCATTATAATTCAGACAAAAGGAGTTCCTGTTTCTAGAGAAAAAGTTTAGGAAAAAACCATGAAACCTTTATATACATTAATTCTCCAGTACTGTACCCCATCACTATGGGCCTTTATTTCAGCCTTATTGAGAAGGCCATTGGATAAACAACATACACAGAATTCACTTTGGAAGAATGCAGTTATATGAAATGAGAAAATGTGTGAAAACCTCTACCCAGGAGAAGGGAGAAATTCAGCATGCGTTTAGGCTGTGTAAGACCTCAGGGTGAAGGTGCATCACAAATTAGACAAAAGGTTGCAGTGATTTACGGAAACAAAGACCAAAGTAAACACACAGGCATTTTGTTATGACATGGCGAGGTCATCATTCCTTTCCCTGTTTATCATCCAACACAATGAGGTCTTATCATTACCAGGGTCCCCCAGCATTGTTGCACTGCACATCGTAAAAAAATAATAATCAGCCTTGGAATCCTGCATTCACTTCCAGACACCTCATTAACAGAGAGATGCAGACTACACAGAGTGAGTTCAGAGAAAGCAAATAGATTAGCAGGATGCAGGAGTAATTTACTTGGGAAAAAGATTAAAAGGGCTGAAGATTCCAACGGTGGCTAAGGAATGGCAGAGGAGGGGCAGTCTACTGATTTGAGAAGGTTTGAATAGCAAGGAAGCAGAAGCACTTGTAGCACTGAATATGCTACAAGAAATGCAACTAGGCAGAAGGGGTGCAATCAAGAATGGCATAATTTAGGCATAACACATAAGAAAAAAATCTATGCTAGTCAGCAAGCAGAGCTGAGCTTGATATGTCAGTATGACACCAGACTCTGGCTGTGGCCAGAGGCATGTCCTTGCCTATTGCCAGAAGGTGTGTTATTGCCTAGAAGAAGTTCAATTTGTCTGTCTGTGCTGCAGCAGAACATGATGACTACAGTCACCAAGTGAGCCTGTGGCCTCATCAGTCAATGCAAATAGCAACCTGCCATTGCCACATTATGTGACATGACCATGACACTGTGTCAGGCAAACCACACATTTTCAGCCCAATGTTTTCATTTTGAAAAAAACTGTAGATGAGGAATAAGAAGATTGCAGATGATGAAATGGAGAGTCAGCAGCCTGGGCAAACAATGGAGTGACAGATACATGTATAACAGCTAGACTTGGAGTAACTCTTCACCAAACTAAGCACATGAAGTTCATTTTATGTATTCAGTATTGCAAGGATGCTACATGTCACAAACTATCCTACATGAGTTACAAGCCAATACAGAAGAAAATAAGAATGCAGTGCAGACATTAAGGATTGTTATTGTACAGTATCACATAGTCTCTCTATAAACTGGTCAAGTTCATTGGAAATAAGACAGAAAGCATGACTTCAGAGGCTGTTCCAAAAATTCACTCTTTAGATGGTCAGAACCTTTCCCCTAAATCCCAGCCTCATTTCAATGATGTCCAGTTTAAATCATTTCCTTAGCTAACATAACCCTAGACTTTAACTAATTCCTTCCCTCTCCAGTATTTACTACTCCAATGTGTTCACCAGTAGGATAATTATCAGCATAAATACTGACCAATTTCTACAGGATGCTCCTTTATCTGATGTGTCCTAGGAGTCAACTTGCCTTTTACACAGTTGCACTGCACTGGAAACACACCCTTACCTTGCCATTGACTAATATCCCAAAGTTAATTCTAATATGTCACTTCCCTCTGATAAACTCCCAGCTTATTTAAGAAACTCTTCTTATTAGTTTTTAAGCGCATGGCTTTTCACTTGGTATTGCTCATTTCTATCCCTTTCTACCACTTCAGTCCTTAAGGCCACCAAGTGCTATTCCTACTCTGGTCCTCCGCTACAACAACACAACCTCCCAAATTGGTGTCATCAACAACCTCCTTCACACAGTTCTGTTTGTGTCAAGGTCATCACTGAATTTATTAAAAAAGATCTGTTTGGAGAGCAAACCTCACAGAACTCCACTACAGTAATTTCTGTCCACCATTGCCTCTATCAGTTTCTTACCTACTTTGCAATTTCCCTACTAATTCCCACCTTTTCTAGTTTTCCAGTGTACCAAGTATTTTACCAAGTACACATACTGCATTTCTGTCATCTAATTCAGAGGATCCCAAGCTGTAGGATAGGTAGCAGCAGTGATATATTTCTTCTTGTATACGTTAACATCTGCAAACTGTTGCAGCTATCAGTTTTGAAAGCCTAGACAACCTGTTACCCTTGCATGATCCATTAGGAGCTATTTTTGATGAACTCATACTATATTCCCTTGAATACAGCCCCATAATAGCAAACTCCTGGGCACACACCATCCCCTGTATGCAATTCTCCTCTTAACAAATCAGCACACCCAGCTGACAGAGCAACCTGACAATAACAAAACACTGGAAACTCCATCACAAATTAGTATCTTTACAAACACCAATACACAATAGTTAGCAAGAAACCTCTCATAAAGGAAAGAATGCTTGCAAATTTGAGCCTATGAATACTCCTACAGTAAAAAGATGGCACATATATCATGTTCATGGGTAACTGCAATGTAACAAACCAGCGTGGGTTATTCAGGGAAAGTCACTGATACTTTCCTGGCCTTGTGAGCAATCTGGAGTGGTCCTGGCTCCATGCCTCCAACTGATATGAAGAAGAAAGGCAAAATAAAAAATCCTGTGACATGGTCCTGTAGAGCTGATCACACCGCCTGCCCCAGATAAGTCCCAGATGAAACCGCATGATAGGGCATCATCCCTTCCTGTCCCACCTCCATCTGTGACTGTCTCTTTAGATCAGGAGCAGATCCTACTCTCTGGCCTTAATTTGGCTGTAATATTTGCCAATTATTTTAAGAGATGGCGACACTAACTTCTATTGATCTCATTAAAAGTAAAGGTCGTTGCGCAGCTCATTTCTCAGGGCTCAATATTACCTCCTCAGGCCAAAATAATAGCATTGATTTTGGAACCTTAATCGAAGGTTAATTGGATTGAAGAGTGTAGTGGGTTTTTGCTTTCTTTCGTTGTTATTACAGCCATCATCTAAGGGTTTGCTTAATCCTGCTAGGGCAATCCTGCCCAATTAAACTGGTGTCAAATTATCAAAGGGTGTGGATGGAGAATAGCCACAATTTGGAGCCTGCTCTATGTCTCTGCTTTGAAATGGCTCTTGTCCATAGCAGATTAGGATGGTCACACACAACAGATCTGATTTCACACTCTGTCCTCTGTGATCCAGTTGTGAGGACCAAAACACAGTGCTCTGTAATGCAGTACTATCACTATGCATTGTTCTAGCATCACAGCAAGGTGATGTCTGGGCACACACAATGTCAATAAGATACAGGAATAGTTTTTAGGACTCCTGGAGTGTACTCCTAGCATGCCCCATACTCTCTGTTGGGGACTGAGGAAATTATTTTCCTGCTCAATGCCCCATCTTCCATGGCATTTAAGTGGGGAGAAATATTCTGACTCATCTGCCCAGGGAACTGGAGGACTAACTTGGTAAGTTTCTACAGATTCTCAAAAGGACACAGGTAGAGAAGACCAGTCGCTGTTTATTTAATTTTTAATTAATGTTTCTTGCATCTCTGTCAGACTCAAAATGACCATGGAGATCATCTTCCCTTGGCTTTAATTGTAGTCGTATTTCCTTGGATTTAAAGTTAAGCATCTTGGTAAGACTTAAGCAATTGATTGACACTGATGCTCGAGACTGACTGTCAGTAAGAAAAGGGTTCACGTGTAATTTAACTCCTTTACCTGGTGTCTTTGCACAGTTCAGAAGATGGAAATGCTGGAAGTCACTATCCTTGCTTACCAGTGCCTTGTGAATTTTCATTAAGCTTCAGAAAAGAGGGAATATAGGAGAATCTGTAAGGAAACTTCTCCCCAGACTAAATCAGCAGGTGCAAAGGGCAAGAATAGCCATTTTCCCCAGAAACAGTGTTCTTCTCCATGCTCCATTTCATCTAAAACTTGAGCGTTATAAGCACAGATACTTGAGACATGAGAGGTTTCCACACTTGTGCTGGCAAAGGGATCCCATCCTGGGAAATCCCACTTAAATTTTAGCAGCTACATGGCAGCAGCTCCTGACTCTTCGCAGGAGGGTAAATCCCGCACTGAAAGCATATTTCAAGCTGCAAAGCTGTCAACCATGAGAAGGTAGCTGGGCTCTTTATCGAGCTATGAGATACCGTTCCAGTGCAGAACCCATTTAGTAACAGAAGGAAGCAAAAAGCCACAGTAGGATGGGGTGACAGATGGCAATAAGTGTGCACAGTAGCTCATCTTAAGTACCTTAGCTGTTTGCTTTCACTTCTCAGCTGGACAAAACACCTTCCTGACTTCTGTATCATCCATGGCTCATGACCTGGCTCCTAGTGAGCTGAAGTACATGGCATCATTTCCTTTCCCTGACTCAAGTCCAAGCCAAGGTGATCCACTTGGCTACCTGAGCTGGCTCCTTAGTTGGGGGCAATACAGCACATGCCACAAGTGCATCTGTAAGCTCCACAGCTCCCATCGCCTGCTGATCCAGCAGCCTCTGTGGAGACGGGCAGAGCATCCACAAGGAGGGACAGGATGGACCCATGCAGCAGATCAGAGATAATGTTAAGATTTGTATACAGACAAAGTCTCTATAAATGAATCAGGTAAAATCAGAATGGGTGCAAAAGGAGCATTTGTGCCATTTGGGATCTTCTTTAAAAGTCCATGCTCTAAGTAGCCTTGCTATCCTTCCTCCCCTCCTGCATACAGTATGCTACAAACATCTTGAGAGCCCCTCAGTCTATTTTTCCTCCCTACCCTGCTCTACCCACCTCTCCCAAATGTATCTTCCCAGCCAAGACTGTAAATGCTCTTGTGTCTTGAAACAGGAACAGCCCAGTTTTCAGGTGGCCCTCTTCTTAACCCTGCCACGGCCTGGTCTTCCCTCCAAATTCATGCCAACTCATTTCTTGGTAACTCCCCTCTCCAGGCTTCCGTCCCACTGTCAATATCCTAGCTGCATGCTCATCCTCAGCTACACTTGCACATGAATAAGTAACTGTTCCACAGGCAGATATTTCAGTGTTTGCACTTGTCTTTAGAAATCAAAGCCTTCTCTGATTAAATGCCATTACAATCCAGCGCTTGGACGGATCCAGAGAGATTAATGTGCTTTTGGGCAGCTTTAATGATAATCCTGCTACAGATGGTATTAAGTAAATGTCAGTAACCTGGTTTGAAGGGAGCTTTCACCTCAGGGATCCTTTCCATTTAGAGGGGAGAGGCTCAGCTTGCTTTTCAAGGCTGCATTGTCACACAAGAGAAATCCTGCTTAGTGAAGACACCTCTTCCTCCGCCCAGTAAAACAAAATGGAGTAAGATGATAGAGAGGTTCATAAATAGATTGAGGTGATTTACAGGGAGCTAATGCACTTCTTGAAAGCCAGAACTGCTGTATATTATAAGCCATGTCATAGTTTTGAAACCTGGGTTGCCACCCCCTCCTCATGCTCCTTTCAGTGTCTGCTGCATTTTGCTCACTTCACCACCATGCCATGCAATTTTTTACCCAGGGCATCAACAGCAGCAGCTGATAATGGACCTTGGTCATATTTGTCTCCATCTGCTGCACCTTGCCAGACAAGAAGTCTGGGGTGTGCAGTGCTCCCACCTCATCTTACTGTGGCCATAATAACAGACCTCGTTCCCCACCACATGATTCTGACAGGCTCAATATTCCCTCCTTTCTACTGTTGCTTTAGTGCAATCAGTAGAAGTTAATCATTGATTTCAGGGAGTGGGGAGAGAAAAGGAAGAAAGAACAGCTCAGCGCAGGCACTGAGATAGTATACGGAAACTGAGTCCTACCCCTGAGCTGAGTAACATCCTATACCTGACAGATTCCCAGAAATCTCTGAGGCTTATACTTTGCAGTAGTAGAAGTCTCTTGACGACTTTTTTAAAATTACATCTTAGCCATCATTTAGAGACCAGCTCAGAATCAGCAAAATATGTGGTTTCATTGCTGCATGGAACCTACTGTGCCAAGACGTCACATAACAACCTTCCCAAAGGCATGGATGAACAAAAAAATGAACTGAATTTTCACCCCAAATGTCTCCTATCGCAAGCAAAAGACTCTGCAAGTTAGAAAAACTGAAAATAGCTGCTTCTCTCTTTATTTTGGCACATACTGGCAGCAAAATATCCCACTGAAAGGCTGAAGTCATTGAATTTTCCACCCTGACTGGCTAGAGAAAGCCATGGAAGATTGCAAAGAATGTTCTTCCCTGGGCTTCTCCAGACAGCTTTGCTATCTCCAGCAGTTCAAGAAAATTCAAAGAAGCAACCAAAGTCCCAAGGAGCTATCCTATGCTAGCTACCTTGATCTGTTGTCCAAGAACTGTGAGGAAGCCCAGCTCAAAATCTCAATGTACATATTGCTCGAGTCCTCCTGCTAATGCATCAAAACAAGCCTTTCTGACTGACTATTTCGAGGCTTGAGGAATATTCACTGTTGTATCTGAGTGCTGTGGGCTAGATTTGACCTCTGCCTTTATAGCAGAAGAAAAGGATAGGATAAACTCACTCAAAGGCATCACTCTCTTGCTTTTGACCAGTTCACTTGTCCAGGTGAATGGAGCTGACTGCATGTTCTGCCATGGATGAGGCTTTTAAAATCTCTCTTGATAGCAAAGTCCAGGAGCTACCATGTTCTCAAGAGTCACACTATGGTGCTCTTTTCAGACCAGATGCATCATTGAGGCACTTACCTTGGTAAATACAAAGAAAGATCATCAGCACAAAATAGACACAGAGAAGGAATTGTGTCTACCTCTGATCAGCTGGCAATGACATCTGTGATGTCCTGATGAGAGGGAGGAAGAAAATCAGTGACCCAAATGCTCCAAATTCTTCCTGATGGAGATGTGAAAAGAGAGAGACTGCACTATCTATGGGTAAGGTTGTATTCATTTAAGAAGTCCCTTGAATGAAAATGTATCAGACATCTTGCAGGGAAGAAAGCATTGTTCACTATTACCCATTGACCTTGGGTTGTTCATCACTATTACAATGGAAAGACAGTCTCAAAATCTACTTTAACCTTAGACCTTCCTTTCCTGTACTTCAGTGGAGAAACACATGAAAAGGTGCCTGTCTTTCTGCCTGCAGAGTTTACTAGTCTCATTGACTTCGGTGGGGTGCAAGAGCAGAGGAAGAGATGAAGAGAAACAGGCAGAGAAAGAGGCAGGTTACTCAGTCCTGCACCTGTAATTTGGCTGAGCTCTTTAGGCAGAGAAAGAGTTGCACGCTGACTTAGGGAGGCAGCTGAGAAGATACACTAAATGTTCTCTCTTTGTGGGGCATACCAAACTCACATTTCCCCTCCCTTGAGAGGTCTTCGGCATGTTTCTAACTGATGCCACATGAACATTGCCATGGATAGAAAGGGAGTAGAGAGGAGGAAGAGCAGAGTGACAGTGTTCAGATTTCAGAGGTAAGTGGATGGACAGATTAAGTACAATTGATTTTATGCCATAGCTCTTTGATAGCCAGTCAACCACATGCAGCTTTGGGGCTTCTCGATAGGGCACAGGGGGAAAGGCAAGCAGCAGTGCCTCAGTCAGCAGTCACTGACTGGGCGGGGTGGCTTTACACACTCTCCAATGGCTGAAACCCCTTTCCCCTGGCATCATCTCAGCCCTTCTGGGAAGTAATACCTTCTTTTCCTCAAGAATCTCTCAGCCACAGAGAATCCAAAGTGCTCTCCCTGACTTCACGCCACACACACAAACTATCATTTCACTCATCGGGGAAATGTAGCCTCTCTGTAGGGATGAAATCTGGCAGCTGTTTAATGAAGGACTGCAAAACTACACAGTAATGTAGGACCAGGAAGCAAAGAAGAAAACTGTTGCATCTGGACAAAAAGGGAGATTTTGGAAAGCAGAAGAAAACAACGCATGTCAGAATATTATGCAAAGCACCACGGCCAAGGCTCCAGCGCCCTAATAACTGTGATCGTATAAGACCTATGATATCTATCTCCTGCATAAGGTGATAGCTGTTGGGATATAAAAGCTACATCCCATGCATTTGTCCATGAGAAAGTTAATGCAGAAGAAAGACAGGGAAAGAAGAGAGACAAAAATAATCAGAAGCTGAAGTTGTTCCTTTAGGGTAACAGGAACCGTCATCTTGAAACAAACCATGGGTGTATGTAATATAAGAGCATGGTCATCCTTCACTATCTGTCTCCTTGAAGATCTCTCTAGCCGTGTAGCCTACAGGAAAGTGTTCTGCACAAGGGGTTATGTACTTTTCCCAGAAGCACAAGAACTGAGATCTCTCAGATTGATTACTCTGTTCACATCTGTATGTGCTCCCTTTTCTGCCCTCCCCATCCCATCAGCCTCCGTTTGACATTGCATCATCAGTTGCTATCATCATCAGTTTGGCATTGCCCACCACTCCCAATTCAGAGATGGCTGAGAAACTACCTCATTGACATTGATGCCATTCCTCTCCATGTAGGCCCTGTCATTCACCTGTCCCCCTTCCATAAACTCCATCAGAAGGACACGCCTTGTTGAGAGCTCCCAATAGATCCTGGGGACCTGAAAAAGGAACAGATGGATTAGGTCAAACAACAGGCTGTGAAAGCAAGGAGAATGTGTCACACGTAACCCAGAAAAGTGAAAATCGAAGAGGCTGAAGTGAGGACTTGTTTTTTTCCTGAGCACAAGGGAGGTAAATCCATCCACCAGCTTCTTCCCCAGGACAGCAGCAATGCATGCAAGGACAACACACCAATTCAACGGCAGCAGGATCTGTCCTCGTGCAACACTTCTAGCCATGCTCTACAAGATTTTGACCACCACCCACTACCACTGACATCTGAGAGCTTTCTTACCTGCTCTGCAGCTCCTCTAGCTGGGCTGTTTAACTATTACCTACTGCAAGTTTCTGAATCATCCACTCAGCTCCTTTAGACAGGAACTGCATCTCGTTTGCTACGCACAGGGCCCACTTATGCAGCTCTAAAAATGATAAGCCATCATCATAAATTGTATCTCTGCAGTGCCCCTTGGAACACAAACGCCTTCGAGCTGACAAACCATGCATACTTAGGCCATCTGCAATTAAACTGGGAGAAAAATCAAGTATCACAAATAAGGGGCTTGTCACAGAAACCCTGGGAGACCCTTAACTCTCTTATTGCCAATGTGACACAGTAACAATTCTAAAATGTCAAAGCACTTTTCATTCAACCTGCAGTAAATCAAGCTGAGTGAGGTACCAGTAAGAGGCCCAGTGTCACCAAGGGAGGCAGTGACGCAGGCATCGCTTAGGCTGGCTTCCCCTTTTCCAGCCTCTCTCTCCAGCCAAATTCTTTCCATGCTGAAGTCCCTAGTGTCAAGAGTCCTTTTGCTGAAGTTCCCTTTTGATATTCCTAACATCCCTGTGCTGACCAATCTCCCAAGCTGTCCAGATTTGCCTTTGCACGTGAGTGAAGCCACACAGGTACATTTTACCAAAGACATAAGGGAGCTCCACCCATTCCCATTACTGTGTCCCAATACAGATACACATTTTGGATCCTGTAAAGACAGCTGGCTGTGCAGCCCCCTTTCCTCACCTGCCTGACTCAGCTGTGGACTCAGGACTCTCACACTGCAAGTGTCCACTGCCTTGAGGCAGGACAGGAAGAGGTAAGGTGTGTTGTCCATCTAGCGCAACCAAAGCCAGGGGAACCAGCCAGGCCACTGTAGTTCATCATAACTCCTGAACAAGCAGCATTTGTTTTACATCCTGCTTGTAACTACTGACAGTGACTCAGTCCCTCACAAACTATCTGCCTCCCCCACTGTTTCTGTCCTAGAGAGACCATTTTCCCAATGTCACCCACTTCTACCTTACCATGTGTGTGCCACTTTAGATCAAAGGCTCTTTTGCTGAGCAATTCCAATATCTCTCAGTCCCATCGTTCAACACTCCTGACATACTTTGCATGTTAACTTTGCGTAGACTTTGATGCCAGAGATCCACTATGGACAAGGGGGATTCAGTTACTCACAGCCTTCCCAGCTTATCTGGATGTCCGTTCTTTGCAGTTAGATTGGTGAGAAAGCAAACCAAGTCCAAAACTAACAGCTGCCCAGCCCATCTAGCTCACTGATCCCTGCTGCTTTAAATCATTTCAGATGACACTCATTCTTGTCTCAAGATTTACAGGGGCAAGTCATGGGCTTGTAAAGCACTATCCATGCTCTTGGAGATGCCTCTCTCACTCACAGCCAAATTCTTCAGTGATTTTTTTAATTACTCACAGATGTTTGGCTGTAATGCTAGTGCATGGAAACAATTTATCTTTGGCTTTAAAAGCTCAAACAGGTTCACAGCACAAAATCTACTTCTCAGCTTTCTAGCGTGTTTAGGAAAATTAATGATACAGGAGCCCAATTCTTCTGTTGCCTTTGGGTGATGAACACATCTCTGAATTGGCAGGTCAGATGGGAGTATCCATTATTTAGCCATCTCAAGCCATTTGTTATTGTTACACATAGTGATATCATGATAGCTCCTTAACCCAGCGAGGAGGTGATTGGCCGTCTCCATGGGGATTTACTTCACAGTATCCTAGTTACAGCTGCAACGGATACAGCTCTCCAAGGTGCATCACTTCTGATAAGTGCCCACTCAGCAAAATCATTGGCCTTTGGCCTTCTGTAGACCTGGTGGCTTCTAGCTATCTGTGTCTACGGGAAGGCGACTGCTGCCACTGCAATCCAAAAGAACTGCCCCAAACCTGGAGTCAGGTGACAAGGAATTATAGCCCTGGCATGGAGGAAGCAAGGAAAAAATGGATGCATCAGCCTGTAAAGTCTAACAAAAACTCACCTCATTTCAGACATCTGTCACTTCCATCTTGGGACTTCTGCATAAACAGGAGGTGAAAACCTCATTTTGATATGTGTATGCAGGAGGGTCGAAATGAGGGTGCATTTTTTGCTGCCTTTATGTATATGCAAATGTAGTTACATCAGTGACTGTGCCCACAGCACTATGTGTGCTTGACCATACTTGTGTATTTCCAGAATGCACACAGTGGAGTTTTGGGCCTCTTGTATGTCAGCAAAAGATTTGTGCACGTGTGAGTTTGAAGATGTGAGCTTATTTCTTTCCAAGAAAGAGATGTACATGTCTGGTTGTATTTCAGACATTTGTCAGTGACTTTAGTCAGTGTGTAGCAGGGGAGGTGGGATAAGAGTGTCAGTGGGGAAGAGCAAAATATGGTTGCCGTTGAGTTTGTGTATGAAGGTAACATGAATGCACTAGCCATGGATGTGTATGAAGGATGTATGCTCAATTCCAGAGTGAGAATGTGCTTTTCATCCGGAGGAAGGATTCATGCGAACATGCTTCCTCCTGAGATACACAGTGTCCCCAATCCTACTTGACACCATCAGCTTCAGTCTAGCTTTTCTGTTTTATGTCCATTTCTTGCCCTCAGTTGAGATAAAGCCAGGAAAAGTGGCAAATTCATAGGTCTCTGGACAAGTTCAGAAACAGTGTTTTGGAAAATGAGTAGCAGGCTCCAGAGACTGCTGGCCCCAAGCCACCACTCCTCATCCAATATATGGTGCCTACAGTAGGAAACAGACAAGGAGGAAGCATGTCTCAAAGCAGTTTCTGATCTGTATCAGCAGAGCAGTCTAGGATGAACAACACAGAGGGACTGAACTCCCTTCTCCCTCTGTATGGTTCCTCTAGGTGGTGAATGAAGTGCACAAGACACATAAAGTGAGACTATTAATACACATACATGATGAACAACACAGAGGGACTGAACTCCCTTCTCCCTCTGTATGGTTCCTCTAGGTGGTGAATGAAGTGCACAAGACACATAAAGTGAGACTATTAATACACATACATACACAGAAATATGTGTTCCCTCACCTTCAGGAAGTCAAAGTTCCTGAGCATATGAGCAACCTTCTCAGCATTTCTGCCTTCATTGAGGAAATCCAGCTCCAAGGGCAGATTCTTCTTAGCTTCTTCCACCAGCCACATGAACTCAAAATCTGGAAAGATCTGCTTCACAACCAAGAGGAGAACCTGAGAACAAGGAAACAGACAATCAGCTGTATCCTGGCTCCAAAGCCACACAGCTACACACAGTGCTGTTTTGATAGGATCATTTCATGTAACTTACAGACAAAAAAACCCAACCTGCACCCCAAGTGCTTGTAGGGTTCCTGCAGTATCATAACACAACGCATGCCTTGGTTGTGCAACACACATTTCAGCCTGCCTTTCACACAGGCACATCTAGGAGTTAAATGATGGCACAGACACCAGAGGGTGCCCAGCTGCCTGCTGCCTAGAAATAAGTGAACAAAGCCCTGGAGAAGAGACCACATGGCCAGATCCTGCCAAGGGCATGGCCCAGGAGTGACTCTCTTCTGAGTCCTATAATTCTACAAGTCACTCTTTGGCTTCATTCAAACAGCCCTCAGATAATGCAGAAGAGGAAGATCTAAAGACTTGACACCTTTATGTTACTTCTTCCACTGCTGAGCAAGAATTTTGCTAGCACAGAAAATCCACTGGGCAGTTCAGAGAAGACAGTCGAGTTTGGATACAGGTAGTAGCCTACAGATCTTTAAAGTACACTTCTGGTACAGGTGAGAGGGCGAGTTGCTCCTCAGCATCAGTCACAGCCATCCTCAGCAATGCTGAGGTGGTGTTTTCTAAGTATCATACATCCACCACCTGGCATCTTCTTCTTAAAGGGATAAGGTATTCAGCTGCACAGGGCCTTGGAAAGCCCAGCTGAAAAGTTCCTGGAAATGTTTGCTTAAAGCAACACTTAAGGGGCAAGTGATGGCCAGTCCTTCCTGAAGAAAATCAAGATTATGCGATTGGATGGAATAATCAAAGCTGCACAGCGGCCAAGCATGCTTTGTGTTCAAATGAAGGTCCAGTTTCTCAACCAGCATCACAAATTTACACAAGCTGACAATCTGGACTACATCTTAAGGAAAAGAATTCATTTGGCTTTTTTAACTACTTGAGTCATGAAACAAGAATAAAACATAAAAATGCAATCTACTTTGCTGTCTGTATCTTAATTGTTCTGTACATCCATCTGAAAACAAAAACAGACTTGTCAGTGTGTGTTCCTGGACAGTTTCCCTTTCTAGATCTCCACTGTCGAGGTGGGAATTCCTGCACTGCAGGAGAAACATTTAAAGCATACACAGAAAGCTGCTATCGTTGAAATGTATGACAAAAAATAAATTTATGAACCATCACTGCTCCTGTTCAGCTGTGTGAAAACGTTTGTTCTCCACCCCTGTCTCTACTTCTCTTATCTAAATGTCAGTTCCAAACTCAATGTTCCTTTAAAAATGTAATCACCAGGTTCCAGACACTATTGAATGATTTTTCTACTGTTATATCTAGAGGCATAAATCCTTTCAAATTTATGTCACCCAAATGAAATGTAACCAGTGATCTTCATGAACATGTACATAAACTTTATAGGGGCTGCAGGATTATTTCATTGGTGCCTGATGTGAGAAAATTCATGCATTGTTTTTTGCTTTCTTTAAATGCTGTTTTTAATCAATTTGCCAACTGACCATCAGCAGGGACATACTTAACAAGTATTTGGCCTGTCCCTTTTCTGACATCTGTCTCACATATTGTCTTGAAATAAGTATTGATATAAGAAGAGCAGTGAGGTATCTCTCTCTGGATTTATCAGATGCTGTACTGATTTTTAAAGAGTCAGCACTGATGCTATGAAACCTCAAGTGAATTTAGGAATTTTCCATCTAGCTTTTCCCATTCAGATTCCTTCCCATCAGTCTCTAAATAAGACCAACTCCATCAATATTTAAATCAACATCCTACCTAGCTGCAATGTCTGTCTGATTCTTAAAGGACCAGAACCTCAGTGCACATAATCTGGCTTTCAGTGCAGCCTACACAGAAATAGTCCCACACAAGAATATGATGATGCATGTAAGCCAACACTGCACAAGTGACCCTTTAAAAACAAGACTGCATGTGCCAAGTTGTGAGCTACTTTCCCATAGCTGTATGTACACAACAGATCTCAAGGATGACAAATTAGACTGTCTGTAGAGGAAGGACAAAACTAAATTGCCGAAAGGAAATACACTGCTTTAGTTTCAAGTTTCCCAGGAGGATTAGTCTAAAAACAGAAAAGACAGGAATAATTCTAAAATTATTTGTTTAAATGCCTCTTACCAGTTTAACCAGCAATCACAGCAACATAGTCCGAGGGGGGAATTTTTCTGTGATACCCACTGTTAAAAGGGCAAATGTCCCAAGGTGGGTCTAGGTCTTGGCTCATTCATACACAATCCTCTTATTGCCCTGGTTTCACAGTCTTTCATTACCTGCTCATCCTTCTTCCTTGACCGCTTAGTTTCTGCCATCATGTCCTGGGCAGGAGTGAAGGATGCCATAAGCCCCCTGAGAACTGCTGTGACTGTGATGACTCACAAAAGCAAACTCATTGGGCAGACCACTGCAGTCAGTCCTGGGGAGGACCTGAATCTAATCCAAATCTACAGCTGGACCCAAAACCAGTTCACAGAGTTCTCTGTTCTCAAACCAGCACTGAAACAGACATGTCCCATCTTACTGGGACATCTTTATTGAATCCGAAAATTTCTTTCACTACAAGTTCAAAACAAATATTCAGCTGCAAACTGATGTGCTCCAGCTGGAACCAGCTGTGCTTCTTTGCACACTAGCCAGGATTGCTCAAAGCAGGATGTTTTAGCTGCCTAAAGAAGCTTTAGTTATGTGCTCCTCTGAGAGGGTGCTGGCAGGACCTTTGATTCCTGATCTCCTGTGATGGAGAACTGTGTGTCATTGCATCACCAGTACCCTCTAAACACTTATCAGATCCCCTCAGCTTAATCTTCTCCTCTTTAGTCCCATAGACATACACAGAATCATAGAATTGTTTAGGCTGGAAAAGACCTTTAAGATCATCGAGTCCAACCATCAACCATGCCCACTAAACCATGTCCTGAAGTGCCTTGTCTACGCGCTTTTTGAATACCTCCAGGGATTATGACACCACCACTTCTCTGGGCAGCCTGTTCCAATGCCTGACATGTCTGCCAATGGATGTGCACATTACTGTACTATACGTACAGATACATGCTTATTAGGAGAGCTAAAAGCTTTAGTGTTACCATTTACAGGCCTAATCCTTCCCTTCTCCTCCACCTCAGCCCCACCTCTATTTCCTCTTCCATACCATACCGCTGGCATCTTTGAGTATTGCAATGCAGTGCAGTGCCACAGCTTTTCTCCAGTCCTCCCTTCAATGGGCTAGAATTAGAAGTTTGGGAGAAGCTACAGCATTGCACTGGGAACATAAGTGGTACCCACCATTCAGGAGAGGAACAGGAGACAGACATTGTTCCTAGCTGAATCCCTCATTTGTGTGTCTGCCTGTTAGGTGACTCCATATTTCAGTGTTTTTGTTTCCAGCATGAATCAGTTAAGCATTAAGGAGCTGATCAAGAAACAGAACTGAATCATAGCAACCTCAGCCACTGTTGAATCCACACTGGAATTTAATTGAAGAAAAACACACTAATCATGGGGAATGATTTTTCTTTGGCCACACAGACCTGACTGCAAGGGAAACTGAGACCAGTTTAATAAATCCCTCAGTGAGCACGCAGGCTGAAGAGACACTTCAGGACTCGCTCTCTGGGTTTTAAATCTCATATGGACTTACTCTGATGTCATTCATGTTTACCTGTCTTCTCCCGCTGCCCCCCTTCACTCTTACCCTCTCGTTCAGTCTCTCCATCCACACAACCGCCTACACTGCAATCCTCACCAACTTTCTGTATTACTCCCGTAAGACAACATTTATCTCTGTGGAGGTTTCAAAGCTACAAGATAGTGGCGTTATACCTGCTTACACCATGAGTGAATGTGGCCCCCACACATTTCAATGGCAATTGCTCTGTAAGTGAAAGTCAACAGGTAGTTTTACCTCCATGAGCAAAATATCCTTGGAGCTCTGAGCTTGGACCTTTGGGTGCTGGATTTTCACTGCCACCGTTCTCCCATCCTGCAGCACTGCCTTGTGCACCTGGGCTAGCGATGCGGCTCCCAAAGGAGTGTCCTCAAAACTCACGAAGAGCTCTTTTATCTGCAGGAGAAGAGAAAGAGATATCAGCTTGGGGTACCAGAGACCATCCTAAGGAAAGCCCTGCCCACAGGCCAGAGACAGTGTGTGCCAAAGCTGGGCATGCTCAGCTCTTTCATCCTTCCTCTGTCCCCTGCCTGAGCCTTGTCACTGCTTGGCCTCCCGGTGAAGCCTGCCAAGCACAGAAGTGCCCCGGAGATACTCTGCTTATGGAAGCCTGTAGCAGAGCCCCAGCAGTGCATTTCAGCTAGGACATGGAGTGGCCAGGTAGCATGTGAGGGACCCCTCCAGGCTGTCCTGAAAATGGGTTGGAGCAATTATGGTCAGCATCCTTGGTTGTTACTGGGTGCAGAAGCCAACAGCTGTCCCTTTGCATATATTTCTCTTGCAGATTATTTAATACCACCTACCATCCCCCCCTGAAACCTGACAGTGCATATTCCCATGCATTACACCTGCGTCAGCTAGCTTACTGGGTGAAAGCCAGCACATGACCAGGAGCAGTGGTAAGGGCTGGATTCAGGGCAGGGGGACAAAAATTGCAGTTTGCACCTCTGATGACTTGGCCTGAAAACATGTCTTATGTGATGGACTTTCTCACACCTCCAATAAAAGTAATCAGTGCTCTTAGCTCAGAAAAAGCACCAGGTGGGGCCAGCAAAGTGCTTTGCAGGCAGGAGAGGAAATTACTAGCAGCTCTGGCTGTGAAACTCAGGAGTAGACTATAAGGACAGTTGCAGATGAAGAAGTAGATTTACCAGGGTGATGTCCAGGAAGCAAAAACCTAGACAGACATGGGTGAGGCAAGGGGAGATGGGCAAAGGCCCATCTGCTCTGCAGAATACAGCAAGCACCCTGCTAGAGACCCTCAGTGCAGCACAGGGCAGCTCAGGCCCTGGAAACTCTATTACCATGGTAGTGTGGTATCAGCCTGGCTGACCAGCCAGGCCCATCCGTGCAGTTAATTAGCTCAGAGGGAGTGCCAACATCATTATGTGGCTTCAGGCACGGAGCTAGTTCATGTAATGCTAGTTGAGGGTTTCTGTCCTGCTCTGTAGAGCAAGGTGCAGACAAGCTCTGAGGTATCCAGAAGTCAGCAAAGGGAACCTGTCCCACCCTTCCCGCAGGCTGGACTGATTTCGGGTGAGCAGTTAAGAAGCCTGTAATTTATGCAGTAACAAAAAGGAATGTCAGTGCATTTTTATAACCTGCTTTTTAAAAGGTAATTAAAGATGGGAGCTGCAGCGACCTAGTAATTAAATATGAATAAAGACCTTCTAAGCAAAGTCTTCATGCAAAGCGTTAAACGAATATTCTTTTTGCTGACAAGGAAGAAAAATACTATACAAGGAGCAGCCTGTTCCCTCCTGCAGCTGCCAGGGAATGAGCCCCCCACACCCCACTCTACCTCTTCTCTGCCAGCCCCTTCCACAGAATACTATTGCTAGCAACAAACTGCAGCATTTGCAGCAATTAGATTCCAACAGAGACTCAGCTGCCTCCAGTAATTCACCAGGATGGTCCATTTTATTTATTTATTTAATTCCCTTTGGTCCTGGCGGCAAAATCAATTAAGTAAAACAACTGCATTTAAAAACAACTAGTTATGCATTTTTTAATTACAGCAGGTCCATAATTCAAAGCTATTGACATTCGTGTCTCAAGAGAATCCAGTAAGGTACATTTATAGTAAGACCACATATAAATTGGATAAAATTCCATCTACTCTGGATTTCAAAAGCTTTTAATTGCCTACATGGTCAATCCAAACATTTTCACCAGTACTGAATGCATGCAGGGGAAAAAAACAGAGTTGCACATATTCCCTCTGGCAGGAATAATATATACAATATTCTTGTGTGACTAAGTTTTCTAACGAAACATCATTTGAAGAAAGCTGCCTCTGGGAGTTCTTTTGGGCAGAAGGATTTCATTTAAAAACTTGTTCTTTAGGACATGAAAGCCAGGTTAGCAGTCATGTCCATTACAGCCAGCCCAGTGGCCCTGCTGCAATTCAAGGGGGAATTTGTGAGCACCCATAGGCTGCAGGCAAGGGACTGCAACGGGGCCAGAGAATTGATGGCTCCGCCAGGAGCAGAAGGGTAGAGCGTGCACATGGGGGAGGGAGCGGATCACAGCCGGGCCATTACACGAGCAGGTGTGAGGCTGAGATAAAGCAGCAGCACAATTACGGCTGGGCTCCAGGACCCCCACTTAGCAAATCACCCTCATTCATTATGACATTGTCCTTTAGCAGCTTGCTGGAGGCAGCTAGTGCCTCTGATGCAGGCTGTGTGTCCCAGACAGGCAAAAGCACGCGAGAGGCTGTATGACACAGAAGCAGAGAAGAGGTGAGCCAGGCTCCCACGCTGCCTGCCGGAGAACAGGGTCCTTCGTAAGGGAGGGCGGCTGCACCCATTGCATGCAGGCAGGGAGTTCCTGGAGCAGGCTGCAGGCTCTTACTGCTCACAAGCACCCTTAACAAAAACTCTAACCATCATTTCCAGGATGGATAATTAGCAAGCAAAGGTCTGGGACAGTCTCGGAGCCCACCTGACATGGTACCTAAGGAACTCTCCTTTCAGGCCGCACCTAGTTTCAAAGGGCCTTATCAAACTGGCTGTTACCATCTGTAATCCTGGCAGGAGATGAAACAAGCATAGTTTCCAGACAGGTTTAATAGAGAGAAAAGGAACTTTAGGGCTGCTCTTTCAAAGGAACAGGACAGCCAGCTCCTGGTTTACAGCTGTACAGGTGAGTGGTGTCCCTGCGTGCAGCGGTTTCCCTCAGCAGCCTTCTGCACAGCCAGCTCCCAACTGGGCATGTGCTCAACCAGCAAATGAATGTGTCACTGTACTTCACTGCCTGGAAACACAGCCCTGACTGTTTAATTCTGAAGAATGAAGCTCGTTTAATTTTAAATATGCAAAATCTTTTCATGATTGTTGGTATTAGTATTCACACCTCAGGGAGCTGATAAAAAAGCTCTTACAGGATTTATCTACTTAGACCCTTATTAGTATGTATTTGTGCTGAGGTTGCACCTAGAGACCATCATTAAGCCCAGAATGCCATTGTGCAAGGTGCACAGCCACTGCAGTCCCTGTACAAACTCACGCTTTCCAGGAGTCCCCAGTTGTCACTTACAGGCCTCCTCACATGCTGAAGTGCCTTCCCAAAGCATACGCTGCTCTGCCTGAGATCTGTGGCACACACCGGCTGATGCCACAATGCTGAGCATCAGAATGCCTCAGTATTTTTTGTGAATCCTGTCCTTAAGCACTTAGGAAGTTACTGGAAGTCAATTGGATTTAAGCTCCCAAATCCTGAGTCCTTTCTGAAAGCATTACTTTACAGGACCTGCCCAGCATGTTTTGAGAAGTCTTTGACAGAGCTGGGATTTAACCCAGATATCCCCAGTTCCAGCCTGGTCTTAATCTCCAAACCATAAATGTTAAATGTGCATGTCTTGCTAGTTAATTTCTTTTGAAATACACTGCCTCTTAATCCTAACCTTTTTATATCCACGTGCTGCAGCAAATGATCAAATATTACCCCTGGTTTCAACCTGCCCACTCCAGAGAGAGGTATGCTCCCTTCCCTCTCCAGAAAGGCTGCTAACAAGGTACCCTGGAGCAGGAGCCTAAATCATGGAGTCCCTTCCTGGCCCAGCACTATGTAACATCATCCCGAGTGGGATGTGGTGGCTCTGCTCTGCCATAGTGACCACAGCAGATGAACGGTGGCTATGTGTCAGCAGTCTGTTCAGGACAAACTTAAGGTGCAGTGGGATGCAGGATCACTAACAGAAGGTGTCTCAACAGCCCAGCCCTGTTTAGCTGGCAGGCTGAACCCCTTCCAGCGTGGTGCTCCAGACCCCTGTACGTGGTGCAGCCAGAAAGAGGCCACTATGGGGTCTAAGAAAGAATATTTTGCATTACAATTCCTATCCAAGAGGTTTCCAGCAGAGTCCAGGGCAGTTTGCAAAATCCTGGTTTTCCACAACCACTTACAAAGAACCTTTTGTCAACTCTGCCAGAGCTGAACCAGTCCAGTACAGGTGGTGTCAGTGAGGAGACTTTCAAATGCTCAGCATTTCCCAGGGGAAGAGAGTCCTTCACCAAAGCATTTCAAAATTGCCTTCAAATACTTCCCAGGAATTCAAAGGACTCTTCAGCCTGGAAAGAGAAACAATGGGGAGGGAATGTCACAGAGCTCTGTAAAATCACTTCTGTCATGGAGAACAGGATTGGGAATGCTTGTTCACTCCATAGAAGAACTTGGGAGCAGCAAATTGTCAATTAGCACACAAGATTACCAGACGGCAGGATTAAAAAAAGCAAAAAGAAGTATTTTTTTCCCCATACCAACGAAGCTGTGGAACTCATTGCCACAGGAGGTTATGAATACCAGAAGTCCAGGTAGTTAGATAAATCAATGAAGAAAATCCATCACAAGTTATTAAACACCAAGATACAATCTCTGGCCCTGGAAATCTCTAACCTTCAGATTACAGGATTCGGGAAGATCATTCCAGGTAAAGCTTAACTGTATGCCTGCCATGCTTTTAAAGCCTTTGTATCTTAGCCAACACTGGCTACAGTTAGAGGCAGAGCGGTGGGCTTCAGCTTTTGGTCTGATCTGTTCAGTCATCCTTATGTCCTTTAGAAGCTCTTCCCACCAGCCCGACCAGTCCCAATAACAGCAGGATGGACAACGGAGGAATTGTTTCACCTGCTGCTAGCCTGGGACTCAGTTACTGTTTGACAGCCTACAAAGTTACTGATAGACCCTGTAAGTTTCTGAGTGCAAAGGGTATGGGGGAACCACAGCTGGAAGTGGCCCAGTCTCCAGGGTAAACTCTAAGCTCTGGTAACAGTGCCTCTTCATGAAATGTCTGTTGTGTAACTTACAGACAATAAAGTTGCTTCTGCTACAAAAGTAAGGTAAATATGCCAGAACTGAGTGTAAATATGCCCATGTCAGGGGACTCTGCCAGAGTCTGGCACATCTGGGGAACATGCAGCAGGAGCTGAGACCATCTCAGACAGAGACCATCTCCAGACACTTCACTGTGCTCCACAGCTTCACCAACCACAGCCATTTCACAAAAAGGGGCCCAACAGGGATGATGCTATTCTTTTATCACCAAAAAGCAATGCAAACCGAAACATTCAAAACCTCAACCACAATTTCACAGCAGATCTCCTCTTCTGATCACAGCATACTGTAACTGCTCCCGAGTCTTGCATTTTGTATTTGGAGATAGCAATCTGTGAGATGTCCTGCTATTTCAGAAGGGGCTGACTAGGCAACAGGATTAACTTGAACTTCTTGCCTCCAGGATACTCATCACAGGCCATGACACAACAGAGCTCCGTTAACAACAGTATTGTGTTGTGGTGGCCAGGAGCAGCTTGCAGTCTCCTAGCATTTTCATGCCATGCAGCAGCACAGGAAGATGCACATGGGGAAGCTGGTATAAATCCATTCAAGACAAAGGGAATCATACAGTTGGGAGATAGGTCCATGGTGGAAGCTGACAGCAAGAAAGTGATTAAGGCAGGTAAATTTTGCACATCTCCTTGTGCTGTGATTCTCCAAGCTGGAGCTCCCTTGATGAGGTGACTCGATTCATCTCTTTGTTCCATTCCTGATAGAGACAGCACTGAACAGTCCCCTCTTAATCATGGTTCCATGGATGGCAATTTGCTAAGGTGAGCTCAGTCTGTAGGAGCTTTCTGAGATTTACACAGGGATCATGCTGTCTGCATCCTCCCAGCTGAGACAATGCGGGGCACTGTGATAATGGGATTCATGAGCTTGCTGGAAAACAGACCAACACAATACCACTCTGGAAAAACAGCAGGTTTCCCAGGGAAGTTTTAGGGGCTGCAGCTGCCATCTTAACACTGCCTAGTACAATGCCCCCTCTATTTCATGTGGCAGAATAGCTGAAGAGTTACTCAGCTCTATGATATAGCATTTCCAAGGCTCGTGGCCCCCAGAACTTCTGGAATTCACTTTATTGATACTAGGACCCTATTGCTCTCAGAAGTCTGAATGCTTTTCCTGGACTAGGTTTAAGGCACGTGAACCTCATCCTTGGCTAGTCATCTTTTCAAGAACATAAACCATGTTCATGTAACTGTCCATGGCATGAAGGACCCACTGATCCCTACAAGTCTGCAAGACCAGAGTTCTAGCCACGAGAAAATGTTACCTTGGAGTAGAGTGATCTACTTCCCAGACAGCAAATCAGGGTTTTTTCCATTGTCCCAGCCTTTCTATCCCCTCTATGAAAACAAAATGTCACAGTGTTGCTCCAAGAATTATTAAGACAGCGAAAAGTGAAAGATTAGATTTATCGCAGCAGACAGTGGATTATGAAGAATAATTCATCAAATGTCAGAACAAACAGCCCACAATTTATAGGCGGCTTTGTTGAGTCAGTGAAATCTGATTGGACTTCTCCCCACCTAATGAATGCCAGGCCTAATTGATGGTTCCTAAATGCATCTGTCAAGAACATGTATTTATTAACTCAATATTTTTAATAATATTGTAGATATATACAGAATAGTGGTTTTCTTCTGAATGGTTCCTCTGGTGTTCATATTACATATACATAAGTGTGAACATATATAGAGGTATACACTGCATCCAGATGAATACAGCTAAAAGGTATTTATTCTGATGCACTGAAACAATTACATATGGCTTATTACACAAAATCCCTACATCTTTCAGTGCACAGGATGGCAAAGCAATGTGGTCCATTTCAAGGGGACATGTACATAAGGTGCCTGCCTAGAATTTGGAAGAGCTGAGCTCTAACATTGGCTCCCCCTGATATCCCATCTGATGCTGGGCCACACCATGTCACAGAGCTCATGCATGGATGAGCAGAATTAGGGCTGTCTACTCAGCTATAAATCTGCCCTTATTTAATTTCTCAGGACCAAATTTGTAACTTTAATATCTTTTTAAAAACCTATCTGTATAATACATATACAGCAGTTACTACACACACAGTCACAGACATGTAACTTCATCTGCCAAGGGTATACATTTGCTCCTGGCACACTGATTACTGCTAACTTGGTGAATCACTGCTAACGTTGCACAAAACCAGGGCTGTCCATCAACCATCAGCCTTTCTTCTGAGAAAGGGCTGTGAGCCAGCTGGGCTATGAAGTTCATCTTTTCCTGTTATTTCTACCTGGTACCACTTTGGTACTCTGCAGCCCACTATCAGCTATACCACTGAGAATCTTCTCTGGGATCCTACCAACAGCGTTTCCCAGTCACAAAGCCATGAATGTTAACAGCAAATGAACTCTGCTAAAGAAAAAGTCTTTGATCCCATCATCCGGAGACCAAAGCTGGCTCGCTCATTCACTGCCTGATACCTAGGATCCTGGCTATTCCCTGTTCTGCTCACCTACCATCCTCCTTCTGTAGTCTCTTCTGGCTAGAAAAACAGTGGCAAAGCCTACATGAAGCCACCCTTGCTTTCATCTCATACATCCACTGATCTGTACAGCAACAGTATCAGTCTACTTGCTATAGTACCTTTAATTGTTACAGAGCCATACTTTGAGGAAAAGCACCTTTTATTCCATCCCTGATGACTCCTGCTTAATAGTCTGTGCTCAGACACACACATGGTAGCTTCATTTATTTTCCTGAGTAAAGTCAGATCCTTAAGACAAGGCAGAACTGTCTAAGAATATCACTCATCCTGGATCGAAACCAATCTCAGTGGTGACAGCTACAACAGGCAGTAACAGCAAGGAGCAGACAGAGCTGATGTACGTCTCCTACGCTACCTGTGAGGTGGACCTCATCTCCCATCATTCTGAAAGGTGAGCCACTTACCCATGGCTCCCACAAACAAACAATATTCAGTCCAATAAAAGCAAGGATTGTCATGGGCAGACTGAAACCTAACTGGCTCAGGAACATCCTCCTGACTGGCACAAGGAGATAAATGTTTTTCATCGGTTAAGCTATTGGGTGTCCTACTACCTTCCAGAGACACAGGGTGCTAAGATTAATAGACTACCTGAGAGTCAATGCTTTCAACAGTTGGCATTCTACAGGTTTTCCACAAGCATCACCACAGCCTCTTCCATGCTTAGCTTCATTCAGCTGTTCTTTGTCCAAGTGCTGGTTTCACAAACCGCTCTGAAAGCGGACAGACTGCACATTAGACTTTTGACATAAGGCAGATATCAAGCTGGACAGTGGGAAAGCAGAGTCCAGATATTACCTGCAGGGCTAGCACAACATCTTTCGTAGCACAAGGGCATACGGCAAACCAAAGAGAGGAAACAGCAAAGCTGGGATGTCTCAGAACAAGTCTCTAACCCACCCACAAGTGTGAACATTACTCCTGGTCAAAGTACTCCATTTCAGACAATGCAAATAGCTTTCCCTCATGCCTGTAATCCCATGCTCAGAATTAAATTCCAAGAAGCTCTTTCTTTCCAAAATGTCCAGTAGCAAAGGAAAGATTTTGCTATTGGAAGCTGCATCATAATTTTAAGCCGCAAGTCCAGTTCACTTCCCTATAGAGAGGCTGGAAGGCAGAAGAACCTTACACCACTGAAATCAATTATTTCCTCAGGATCCCCCTGAGTGATAACAAAGTACCAGTCCCTCTAACCCTGATGTGGCCATTGGGAAAATGCTCATTTCCAGTTTCCAGATGCAGTTAATCAGCACAATGACCTAACTTGTTCAGCATCCCACACGTTCCACCTCAGAATAAACATCTTGTTCATCCTCCTGACATCCTAAACCACTTCCACAGCCCAGTCTGCCTGTGACTGGCCTCCAACAGCAGCTAGTGTTTCCTGATCCAGAGAGTCAAGCCAGAGTCCACCAGCAACTATGCTTGTGTGAAGAGAGAAGGTGGAAAATTATAATCTCTCAAAGTGCACATTAAATAGTGTCACTGTGCACTCTACTTTGCATGATATAAGCATCTTACAGTCTATGCTAAATGCACAGACCAAAGCAGAGTAAAGCTGAGGCATGTATATACATATATATTCCTATTCACGTCCTCCCATTCCATCATGCTGAAAAAGAAAGTACTGACTTGTGAGCTACTATTCCCTCCAATAGTGCAGGCTACGGGGCAGATGCTCCAACCTGCCCCATGTTCCCCGCCCTCCTCTTGCACATAAAAATGCTTCCCTTTATCTTAATTTGCTCTTTCATCATGAGCTGTCTCCCACTTGAACAATGCTCATTAAATCCACTCTTTTCTCTCTGTCTTTTTGGAGGAATATTGCTTCACCCACATCTCTCCTGTCTGTGAGGATGGAGCCACACTTGTTAATCGTTCAGACAGATTGGAATCACAGTCCTTCAAGAGCACACTTCTCCACTCCCAGCCATTTTTTTGTGTTTCAATTGAAAGCACTCTCTCTCTTTTTTTCTCTTTCTACACCTGCTAATAAAGGAAGCTTTCACTTGTTATACCAGCATGCAGTGAGAGCAGGGTAGAAAACAGCTCTCTGTCACCAGTAAACTTTCTTCTGCATCCCATCTGCCCAAAGGGACTCTTATTCCATGGTTCAGGAGGAGCAGCAGTGGCCCCTTTCTACTGAGCTCTTTGAGGCTTCCTGCGTTCTCTGCAACTCTTCAGCTCCCAAGCAATAGAGCTGAAAGTGCTAACATAGCAGGAACATCCCTGTAATTCCTAAGCACGGGAGCAGTTTCCTCAGCCTTCTGCTCCTCTATCAGCTCTGTTAGCATATCTGAGCAGCTTCCTTATCCCTTTCCCAGCTTTCCAGAGATGTTCCACAAAGCTCTGCTCACAGGCCCTAACCCCACCACTGCATCTGGATAATAGCTCACATAAAATTCCCACCTCCTTTCTGGTGACTTGTAGTTCTACCTCTGTATTCTAGATTAGCCTGCTTCTAGCCAAACTACAATTTCAGCCTGTCTCTCAGACATCTTCTTTCAGACAGTCATCGCCCTGTTCATATTCAACAAAGCTAAAGCACAGTTCCTGATCTTCCCACTCAAACCATCTCTCCTGTCTCCTTTCACAACAGACAATGTCACCAACTTTGTGTCAAGCATGCCTGCAGCCTTGGCCTTGTCATCAACATTGACCTCCCTCCAGATCTCATTTCCAGGCCAGGTCTGAATCTAGTACTAGACACTGAGTACTAATGCTCGCAAGTAACAGGTGACAACAATCCAAATGTTCTCCCCCTGTCCCCCCCCAAAGCTCCCATTTCCCTTGAGCCACACACAGAGTAAAACATGTGGGGGCCCCCAACATACCCAGAACCCCTTGATCAAGTTCCTGCAGACATATTCCCAAATGACATATCACCCCTACAGATGCCAACAGCCTGCTGCAAAGACAGCACATTTAGAAAGAATCATCAAACCATAGAACAGCCTAGGTTGGAAGTGACCTCAAAAGATCATCTGGTCCAACTTTTCACGGGAAAGGAAGCCTTGATGAGATTATCACATCTTGAAAACCTCCAGTGATGGAGAGTCTACCACATTGCTGTGGAGGTTGTTCCCATGATAGATAGTTCTCAATGTAAAAAATTTCTGTCTTATATCAAGACGAAACCTCTCCCAAAATGCCACAGAGACAGGGCCAGTTGGCACATTAAGCAAGGTAAGATGTAAGAAAGTATCCAGAAGCAAATGAATTTCCAAGACCATTTCGACTCCAGGCATAAACATACCCCTGCCACCCACTGGCTGAAACCTGAGTAGGAAAGGGTCAATGGACCCACAACAAACAGGCTCCACCTTAGTCACAGTCAGGCAGAGGGAGACTTTGCCAAGATGCCCCAAGGGCCCTGTCAGCAGTAAGCCTGCACATCAGCAGCAGTCCTGTGAGAAATAACCAGCTGCCAGAGCCTGAGGATATATAGAGACCTTCGGGAACACACATCACCTGTGCCTCATTTCAAATGCCTCTGATTCAGCTTTGAAAGCCTGTGAAACTTGAGAAGTGTGTGAAAGAAGGGGTGGTGGAGGAGCATTGTCTATGGGAAGGTTTATATGACTACACAGAGAGTGGTGAGGGGATGTGTGGGGGTGTATGTTTAGAAGAGGTGGGCTACAAGCACCTGATCGGCAAGTAAAGCTGTGCCAGGGCTTGCACAGAGAGTTAAGGAGGAGGCATGGGGCAGTGCATTTGTGTGCACAGCTTCTGTAGGGAATGGTAGCCAAAATCCTCCATCCACAAAGACGCAAGTGAAGAAGAGGGTCAGGACAGGTGTTTGTGTGTGTGTGCAGGCGCAGGGTGTGCAGTGGGAATGGACGGCTGCATTGCATCTTACATATGTGGTAGGACAGCACCGCATATATGATGTGAGTATATGCTACACTGACAGACCCTTCTACTCCAGCTCCTAAAATGGAGGTACACTCCCTTGAGTACTTTGTGGAATGCTTTTATGTGTCTCCTCAGAAAGGGATGAGGAAAAAGTGTTTCTAGGCCTGGGACAATGAGCAGGAATAACAGAAGCAGCATTGCACAATCCAGCAGCCTGTCACCAAGGTGAACAGAAGTATACTACAAAGAAAACACACAGAGGGCAAAGCCCAGTCGCAGCCAGATTCTGCCCAGCTATGTCCCTTCCTCAGGCTTTGGTCATAATCACATTGATGCAAGCGTGATAAAGTTTTATTGAAGCACAGCATTGCCCCAGAGTAATAGGACAGGGAAGTAGGAGTGAGGATCTGAGGCAGACATGGAAGTACATGTAGCCTGGCAGATGTGGGCAGCCTGAATTGAATTCATATCAAGAAAGGGATATAATGAGGTCACTACATTAGAAAAAAGATGCTAAAAAGGTACTAAAGCCCTGCTGAAGTCGTAAGGCTCATAAGCCAGTTACTGGTGCTGACTGTGCCTTGATGGGATACTGAAACACCGGCACACCTAGCAGGCCAGTCAATGCAAGAAGCACAGCTCTACGGCAGTCCACACCACAGAGAACAAGGTGCAGGGAGCAAAGGGAAGTCAAGGTAGAATAACTTACAAAGAGATCTGGATGGGACCCTGGAGTTTGTATGCTTTGCAGCCTACTCTCAGAAAAAATGTACAGAGATCCAGAAAAGTCATTCAAGAGACAGCTGCATGGCAAATTAAATCCACAGCCAACTCTGCCAACAGCATCACTGGCACCATGCTGGGGAAGGGGTTCTGTGCATCCCCTAATGACCAGTCATACAAACCCCAGAGCCCAGAGATCTCTGCCCTGATCCAGAGAGGAAAGTCCTATGCTAAGCCAGCCACATCATCTCCTGATTCTTTCTTGTCAATCTCTCCTCTGAAATCAACCTCTCCTTTCTTCTCCTGCCCATATTTCCCCTACTTTTCATGTCCCTGCTCTGATCCATCTGCTCCTTCTACAGTTTATTTATTATCTGTCTCTTCCTTCCAAGTTTTTTTCGCTTGCCCCCAGATCTTCTTGTTGGGCTGCCAGATCCCTGGTTCAGCGGTGTAACTCGCTGACTTGCTCTCCTTAAAGCAGTGTCTTCTCTCATGTAAATAAACCCTCCAAACCAAGCCTGTGAAATGGGCTTGTTCACTAAACTCTATGAATAGGAAAGTAGGCACAGCTGGCCTATTCATAATCAACATAAAAAATAGATTAGCACTTTACAGATTAAACATTATCGTTTCAACAGTTAACATAAATCAACTACACTTACAGGCCTAGCATTGCTGCTGCCACTGCAGGGTGACGAGCGTTGCAAAGGGAAGGGCTGCCAGTCCGGGGTGCAGTGGGAAACAGCTCGTTTGTCTTCCACCTTGAAAGTAAGTTCTCCTCTGGCACCCCCAGGGTGTACTGCTAGAGGTTGTTACAAGGAGAAAAGTGGGCTAAGGAAACAAAGGTAGGGGGTTAATTTTGATTAATTCACATGCATTTCTGAGCAATCCAGCAACCCACTATTCTAGAGTCGGAATTCAATTGCCCTACTTCCCTCCCTAGGGCTGATGCAGCTCAAAAACAGATGGAGCAACAGAATCAGACTCTGGAATAGGACCAGGGCAGGGAGCCTCTAAACACTGACTGGTATCTAGCTCTGTTTCCTACAGTTCAAAATCATTGGGCTCCTGTGGATAAGGTAAAGCAGTTTGGTAGGTTCTATCTAATGTAAGCAGGGGCACCCATCTCAAAAAACACCTCATCATAACCCAGGGAGCCACCTCACCGGAAGAAGGACTGAGGCCTGAGATAACACTTCAGACATGCCCTGTGGAGAGCAAAGCCAAGAGAGACTAACCCAGAGCCTGCACTAGCAGGTCAGCCTGCACCTCCACCTTTATCGGGTATAGGATACTTAAGTCACTGGAGATGCTCAACCCAACGAACTGTCATCAGTGTGCTATGGTTGTATAGTCAACAGAGAGATACGGCCCACAGAACCAGTACAGTCCCTACCCTTCCCTTCCTCCCTGCTCACTCACTGAGAACCACCCAGTGTCTCAAATGTTTAGCCTGGAGCAGCCAACCTGTAATTCCTAAGCTGGTCGTGATGATTGCGAGGGATTGGCAAAGGCCTTTGACAGGATATCCCATTAAGAACCAGCGTCACAGCTCTTTCAAACAAAAAGAAAAAAAAAATAAAAGAGAGGAAGAGGTTAGGTTACGGTCCAAAGGACAAAAGACAGCCTGGGACAAGAGGTGTGGGCTTAGAGGTTTTCTTGGCAGCCAGGGCAAAGACACTAGCAGTTCACAAAGGACAAGGAAGCAAAAGTTACATGGAGAGACTTCTTTAGTATAACCCCTCTTAACAAGCCCTGGTAATTTTAATTGCTCTAGCCTTTCTTGATAAATGGGAATAACAGTTAATAGACCTGAACCAATCAGTTACATCCAATAAGGTGTTTGGCAAAATTAGCTTTGTTCTCCACTCACAACTGACACCACTTCAGTTTCATTCATTATCTGAAATGAGCCAACTAATGTATATTTTCTACTAATCATTTGAAATTTGGAAGGGTTAGTGCTGAACAGCCTCTTCCAAGAACTTGCCAATTTGAGATGGAGTGGTTATGCGAGCTTTGTAAGGGAGAAAATCGTGGGTCTGCTTCAGCTGAGCTCTCCTGGCACAAGCAATAGGTCATGTGAGTTCATTGCTTCAGTTGTCACAGACAGCTTCACAGGTTTGGCTCTGAACCATGTAAAACCAAAGCACTGCAAAGCTTACAGAAAATAAGTGCAAAATGTGTTTAATGTTCACAAACATAACTTGATTTCCAAAGGCAACATGAGAAAACTTCCTCACTCTCAGGCTGGCCTGCCTACTGGGGACTGACGCACTTTGCTCACTAATGGCGGAAAGATATTTGAGACCCCTTAGATCCCGATTTTTGCTTCAGTTCTCAAAACACAAAAGCATGTTAAGTGTGAGGCTTCCCATGAGGAGAATTTCCAGTGTTCTCACCCATTGCAGCTTTTTCACAGGGAGGAAAACCTGCAGGCAGGGTTGAAGTGCTTTCTATAGCTCAGTATCCTTCCATGGAATTGGGAGCTGTCTCTCAGACAGATCTCAGAAGTGCCATAAAACAGAGCTTATTAGATCACTTTACACCTTAAAAATTCACAAAAATGCTATGTGTCTATTCTGTGTGTTAGGAAAATGCAGATATGCCAAGGTTGGGCCCTATAACTCCTTATTTCATCTTATGTCATTTGTTTCATCTACAAATAACCTATTGCCCAAAGTCGCCAGACTCACTGCATCATGTTTTCATGTTCCTGATGGGTCAAGAGCCAAGTAACTGGGCAGACATAAAATTCTGAAAGAAAACAGGAGATGCTAACCAGGCAGAATCAAGTAGGATATTAAAAGATCGGTGGGCAGGCAGATGACAGGATTCCCTGCTCCCTCAGAGAAAAATCAGGCACACTAAACCCAGCCTGTGTCTAGATCAGAGCACCAAGTAAGAATATTTCTGAGTGTATCAGCAGCAGGCTTTGAAACAGAAGCCAGTCCCTCCACATGGAAGCTCAGTGTTTCTGCCCTTGCCCAGATCCTGCTGTGTCATAAATGCATAGAGATTGCTGAGCAAATGAGACACACACCATCTTTGAAAAAAGAAAGTCTCCATATGCAAGAAGGCCACATAAGGACTATTAATCCCAGTTACAGGTAGCAATTTCCAGTGATTGTTTGGAACTGGAAGGGTTACCCATGTGCTGAGAGGTGGTTTCTGCCAATGGCTAGAGTGCTGCTGTGCAGCACATCTACCACCTCCGCAGGACGTGGACGCTGAACACAGCCCAACACAGCTGTGGTGTGCATTGCCAGCCAAGATTTATTTGCATCAGAGCAACACTTCAGGTCTCATCAAAACTCTGAGAAAACTGTACTGAAGAGAGCTTACCATCTGCACACAAGACACTTGTGAGCCAACAAATACCGTGCAGGTATGTCATACAGTAACCCCCAGGCACCTAAAGAATTTGTAAATTAAAAGAAAAAAATGTTGCTACACATGCAGATCAGAACTACTCCTTACCAGGCCACTACCCATTGCATTTTCTGATCTCAAATCTTACACTTCCTTGCAGAAGGCCCTCCAAAAAATCCTTCAGAAAATCCACTGTCCAACCTCCTGTATCATAAATCTTATTAACTTGAAGGAAGCCAAAGGAGATTATCCTCTAATCTATCCACAAAACCTTCCCTCTCTCAGGCAATGGGGCTTAGTGCACCCAGGAAGAGGCTGCCATGAGCAGGACTCAGCCAGATCCTCTCCCAGGAGCTGTGAAAGGAGAGGAAACCCATGGAAGGAGGGAGTACCTTGTCCCAAAGCTCCTCTGGCAAAAAGGACACCAGGTTGTCCTTGGCATGACACTAAGGGTCAGTAACACTGGAGCTTGCAAACGAAGGGAGTGTGGGCACAAGGAACAAAGCAAGGTGGACCACCTGAACCATACAAAGCTCCCTGTTTGCTTTCCCCATCTTGCCCTTGGCAGTGGAGCAGCCATTCTGGGCAGCTACTGCCTGCACGAGGGCTTGGGGTAGAGGCATCCACACTGAGATCCACCAGCAGCTGGGGCCTCTTAGAGACAGGGCAGGGAGAGCACAGCGGAGGCTGCAGCAGCAGCAGGACCTGCACAGGCAGCCGCTCCTGCCTTTCAGTTGAGTAATGCAGGCCCATTTGTTCTGGGTGACATTAATGCTATTCGCCATCCATCTCAGACTCTTTAAATTACCTTTTTATGGCCAAAATCCTTTTCATAATTGATAAAAATCTCTTTTTTATATCCCAAGTTATTGAAAAAAATGTGACTTTTTTTATTCCTCATTATAGTTTTAATACAAATGTGTTTTTTATTGACGGCTGCTTGGAAGCCCTGACGGGCCTACTGAAAGAGGCCTAGAGGGGTGGGAGAAGGGCCATTTCCTCCCATCCCACTTCCCAGCCCCTCACACTGTCAGAGTAACGGGCACCACAGCCCAGCCTCCACTCTGGTGAGTAATGGAGGGTAACGTCATGCAGGAAGAAGAGATTTCCTGTGATGGACATAACACCCATAGCAGGCAGAAGAGGCTCTTGCTGACCTAAATCTAGTTCCCATGTCTGTTAATGATGTACGCGAGGGCCAACTTCACAGAGCACCCTGGCAGTGTTGCTGGAGCGGCATATTTAAGGACAGAACCAGGGTCACACGCTACGGGAGACCCGGGTGTTCAGCAGAGTCGTTCGGCATCAGTCTCACAACCCCAAGCAACCATGAGAGCGACCATGCACTGACTCTGCCACACATCAGTGCTTTTGGGCGAACACTTAACCAGAAGGCTGTGCAACACTGGAGGAAGCAGGCTTGTGTCCTGGCATCCTGGATGGGTTAGACAACACTGCCAGCCTGGGAAGAGGCTTTCTGGGGCCATAATAGGATCTGCATCATCATGATCTGAAGACCTTGCAATCTAGCAGGGTAAATTAAATCTTCTCTAGGGCAACATATGGAGCCAGCTACACAGAGTGGCTCATATTCCTTTGGGAACAACTTGGATGCTATAGGATATGCAGTGCAATACCCAACAGCCTATTGAAGGCCTAGCTGCTCTCCCACAGGGTTGAGCACTGCTTCAATAGTTCTGCAAATCAGAAGTAAGCATATGTCTCGCCAGAGCTTAAAATGCTAATCAACAGTTCCAGAAGGAAGGGAATCAGTCCGTCCTTCTCCCTGTCACTGGCACAGCAAAGGCCGCCATGCTGTGTACCAAGAACATGTACAGAAATAGGAATAAAAAGGAGTCTCTTCTATTCCCTCTGTCTTTTCTCATACTCCAACAGTTTGAGGGCAGGGAAGTCTCTTGCTGTGGGGATTAGCACCTTGTTGTGGTCCCATTCTAAATCTTTCCCATGGCAGGTTCACATGGACATATGATTTTTGCTCCTCCCTGTCAAATGGCCACATCACATCATTGCAGTGACCATGCTCCCAGGTGTGTATCGGTACATTTCAACCGTGGATGAATAACGCTCATGTACCCAACCTAGAAAACACTATGGGAACCTTGGGAGCAATTTAAAGTAGAGGGACAAAGGGCAGTTTCCTTCTTAGCCACAGTTTTGTTGCAGGGACAACAGCTTCTCAGACACGGAGTATCTGCTTCTTACTGCACAGCACTGGTGCCATGCCAGGTGCAACAGTAGGAATCCAAGGAGAGCAAAGCCCTTTAACCTAAGGCTGAGTCCTCCAATCATCACTCTGAAAATGCATCCTGCTTCACAAACCACAGCACAGGAGGTTCCTCTACCACACGTGCTTTGCTTACAAATCACAATCAAACCGTTGACATATCCTGCCCCGTTCAATCAGCAAGCTCCATTACTGTATGGCTGCAGGAGGTTTCTTGCAAATGGCAAAATAGTCCTTGAACAACAGGTAAAAGGCGCAATTAACTGTGGATGAAAAGGATGGTCTCCTTGGAGGTGCTGGCTAATCAAGCAATTAGAAACTACTTCCCATTACCTGCACTCCCACAAAGCAGAGCTAGACTGACATCCTTCCAAATGACTATCTCTCCATCTGTTTAAGCTCTTTATATGATTTGGCTCAGCAGAGACAAGCCTTGACCTCTGGGCTCTCCCCAGCCCTTTCTCCCAGCTTTGAACAAAGCAAGCACTGGAACCAACACATTCAATCACTGGTGTGTTCTCCCTATGGAGCCTGTTTTGCCTCTCAGCCTTCCTGGAGCACAGCAAACTCACCAGCAATGGTATAAGTATGTATGCAGATGTGGATACCCGGGGTCAGGATTTCTTGGGATCCCTCACTTAACAGCATCTGAGACTGCTCAGCTTCAGCAATTTCCACTTGTCTCTGTGACAGCTTCAACAACTGTTAGCAAGAGGCTAACTGAGGATAAGTCAAGGGGCAAGGAGGGAGGAGAGACCCTCACTCCCGTGGCAGGTGAGTCCGGCCCTGTGCCCTACACCAGTCCCTTGCCCCCCAGGCAAAGACGCAGCCTGGATGCAGAGCACCTGGGCAGCCAGGCCACAGGACACCCCAACAGCATGGGAAAGACCTTACCTGGGACCATACTGGCCTCAAGGGGATGCTAACTTTATCCTTGCCCTAACCCCCAACCGCACAGCCTCAGACCAGACACAGGAGCAGGGACCAGAGAAGCAGCCTGATGGGAACCTGCCAGAAAGAAGCACAGGTGGAGGAACTGGGATATTTCTGAAAGGACAGTGGTGAGAGATGGGTAGGGAAGGAGTGTTTCCCACCAAGAAAAATTACCTCCAACATGAGTTAAAGCCTGGGTAGAGAATGGAGCACACAAACGCAGTGAGAGGGACAATAAGGAGTCTTGGGGAAAAGGTCAGAGAGTTGATTACAAAATGCCGATGTGTGAGGATGGGCTGGAAGCTGAGAAGCAATGGGCTCTGGAAAATGACATCTTGCTGTAAACAGGAGAGAGATTACAGTGTTGCTGAGTGGATAAAGCTATGCTGTGGCCTACTGGGATGTGCAATATGACTGCAAACCAGGAGGTATTTTAGGACTAGAAAGAGGTAAAAAAGTGTGTTGGTGTAGATAGGAGTAGACAGTGAAGCAAGGAGATGTCACAGTATCTAAACTCATTATCATTGCACAGCAGCAGAGAAGCGAAACCCATGGAGCCATATTAGGGACTGCACTGGACAGTACTGGAGCCAGACAACAGAAAGGCACCGAGGATATTTGGAAGAGCAGGGTTGTAAAAGTTGCCAAGTCATTCTGCAGCCACTCAGTCCTATGAGAAGGGATGCTCTGGAATGGCCTTGATCAGAGCAGAGAGAAGCAGATGTACTTTTGAAAGGGGAGAGTTTTACAATAGTCCGATCAGTCTTAGCAACGACTGATTAGCTCCTCTGAGCACCTTGTCCATGGAAAATACATACAGAAAGACCTACAGGAATCCTTTCTAACAGACACTGAAGGGCTGTCAGGTGGAACTGGCTTGGCCAAACTCAGAGATGCCCCAAGTTCTGCACCTCTGCTCTGGGACCAAACTGGCATCACCTCCCCAGTATCCCTGTATCCCACAGCCACAAGCCAGTCCCTTCCAACAGACCTGCCAGAGGGAGGAAATGCCCCTAATCCCAGGGCTGGCAAAACATTTCTTCCATCATTTCCAGTTTCTAAGCACAGTGATTTTGTGCTTTTAAGGTGCAGCCACTCTGAAAGATTTATCTTCCAGAGCCCATCATCAATCTTCCTCCCTAAATGTCTGGTGTCCACATTTCACCAGAAGTTGCCTAGCTCTGCTCTGCATGCACTTTGTTGAGTTAGAGAGCTTAGCTGAACCAGCTATCTTTCCCTGTGTCATTAATAGCTCTGCAGAGAAAATCACAATTGTGGGGTAGGGAACATACTCGTTTCACTTTTTTTTTTCCACACTTGACACCTTTTCACTTTCAGAACCTTGTTCAAGCAAAAAAAATGAAAATAGAGGTAGGAGAGAGTCTTTCAATTGTGTCTCATTACCCATTCTTATGCACACAGCTTTTCCCAACTGCTCCAAGGAATACATCCAGAACAAGCCCAACCTGTGGTATCTCCATTGTCTCCCCAGAAGACTCTTACTCTATGATCTTGCTGGTGATCATTTCCAGGAGTCATTGTAAAGATTTCTTTGTGCAGCCTCTCCCACTGCTACTACTTGTGTCGCTCTGAAAATCCCACCCCCATCTCAACCTCTTGCGTGCAACACTCAAGAGAATGATCAGCTCCCACCATCACTCAGCCAAACCACTGTGGCTGAGATTAGAAAGACAGCATCTGCTCACTACTGATTATTTTTATCCCAATGATCCCTGATAGGTACACAGATTCCCCCTAGACTTAAAACAGGGTTTGACAGGGCAACCCCCTAGTCAGCACATATGATGCTTCTCCTTCTGTGTCAGATCAGCACACATGCCATTTGCCTTTAAATCAGTCTATTAGCTCATGCAGCAGAGCTACATGCTGCAGCTCCCAGTCTCCAGCCACGATGCTGGCCTAGAATGGGAGATCCCCCATTGGCAGGATGTCATGCAATTCTGCGTGGTGGCAACAGAGCTGTGTTGAACTGCTGTAAACCTACCACACAACCCCTCTGTCTGCTCAAGGATCAGTCCCAGTGGCATGGTCTCCATTTACGCCAGTTTTCCCACAAAACCACTCCATTCATCAAACATCCAAGCCTCTGATAAGACTCTCAGGAGCAGGTCACATCAGAAGACAGACTATTTCTAATTGACTGAAGAAGATACAAAGCTTCTATACACGAAATTGGCTTTTTTTGGATCTTCATGCCCTTTTGCAAGCTCTTGCCTACTTTGTCAGCTTGTCACATTCCTCCCTAGGTATCTCTGTATTTCCAGTTGCTATTTCTTCCATTTGTTCTGCACTGATCCAAACTGTATGTAACTACTTCCTGCCTACACTTGAGATTCATCTGAGGAGCCTGCTCCTGCACGTGATGGGGGAACTGGAAGGCTTACCACTGAATTCGAGAGCAGCAGGGTTAGGCTTAGGTGCCCTGGGAACGTTCCCTCACTGGCATTTTCTCTTCTATTTTAATTCATTTGCAAATTCCCAGGTGTGATGCTGGCCCCAAGGGGGAAGGTTCCATGATTTCTCTTTGCACTCTCCTCTGCCCTGACACTCCATCTTGCCCTTCTGCCATCTATATTTCAGTGAAGTATATCATATTTAACATGTACTGAGGATGTAGCTACACTGGAATTAAATTTGTTCCTGAAGTAACCCTATTAAATGCTCTGGGCTCCAGCAAAGACAACTTTGGTGCATTAGGTTCCCCAAATCCTTTTCATTTTTTAATGTCTTGATTTGGTACCTTGTAGCTAATGGACATAGGCATTTACCTTGGCTTTTAATACTGCCCAGTTTCACCAGCTCCTTTATTTTTATACGTTATTCTCTTCATTTCTCTCTTTTATCATTGTTCTCTTTCTCTCATTAGCATTTCCTCTCTACCCTTTCTTCCCATTTCTACCTTTTTTCTTCTCCTTCTCTCTGCCTCTTTAAAATTAAATATTGCCCAGCACTGCCCATGTGGGTGAAGTGAATGCTAAGAAGGAAGGCTGCTGTGGAGACTGGATTCGAGCTGCCTCGCTGGGAATCAATGAGGCATGGAGGGTTCGTCTAGCTCCCAAAAAGCTGAAAGAAACCGGGGCGTATCAGTGGCAGCTGAACACGCACTTCAGACAAAAGGACCCACCTCTGAGCACCTGCCTCAGCCTCTGCAAGATGCCACAGAAACTGAGCCAGAGGTAGCTGCTGCGGTAATTTAATGGGGGCTAACCTCAGGGTGGCTTTCCATGGCTCCTGTGGAGGGGAGATTGCCGCATGGAGGCCCATGGAGCTGCAGCGAGGAGCCAGCCTGCCCTGCTCCATCTATCAGCTGAGCTACAAAACACAGCTGGTGCCAGCCATGCTACAAGGATGCAATGCTGAGAGAGGGAGCATCTCGCAGGTCAGGGGCTGACATTAACCCTGCCATTAAACTGCAGGGAAATATTGTCATTCCTGACTAGATGATACCTAGACCCTTAAACTACACATAGGCAGACCCACACCATCCAAATCTGCCCATAATATACCCAACTAGGTGCAAATACTTCACTTACTGCCTCATGTCCCCCCCATACCTCCTTACCACACAGTCAGACAGCACAAAACAACCCAAAACAGCCCCACAAACCTCTATATATGAGCAACAACAGATGTACACACTGCTTCCTCTCTTCGACCTCCTGTTTTCCGCTCTCTCACACGCACCTTCTCTACCACTGCCTTTGCACACTGTTGCCTCCTGCCTCCCTCTCACCATGTCAGTTGCGATCCTTGAAACGCCCCTCCTCAACCTGGCCTGGAGTGTGAGAGGACATCTTCTTGTAAGGGGCAAGAGGCAAAGTAGCAGAACACCCTCTCTAAATACTGTGGTTACTTCCCTTCTACCTAATGAACAGGCACCTACCTCTGACCTCAGTGCTGTGGGTTGCCGAGGGTTAATGGTGACAGAGACTCCTAGACTACTGCATTACCTGACTGCAAGCACCAAAAGTGATTTATGCTATTATTTTCTTCGGGGGTTAATTAGGGGCTTGAGAAACTAAAGGGCTGTCAGTGCTAGCTGGAATTGGTCTAGTGCAGCCAGGGGAGAGCAGCCATCCCTCCCAGAGCTCTGCTAATATAATTTTGTCCTGAACATCAGTACCTCCAGCTCCCACCCCTCAGTGTGGCAGCCGGCCCTCCATCCTGACCTCCAGCAACCCTGTTAGTCTTGGCATAACCTCTGGGGTACGCTGCTCTGCTGAGCACCTGGCAGCTTTCACACCCTTAATCCTCCGTTACCTTCTCCTTTCCTAAGCTTGCCAATAATGCCCATCAATGGACAGGGAAATTTCACATGGCATTCTCCCAGGGTCAAGGAGGTATCTCCCCTTGGCATCTCTCGCAACTGAGGACCACCAGGGACCTCCTTACTCCTGTTTTCCTTCCTCTAGCTGCCCAGGGCTTGCTGAGGCCTGAGAAGCCAACACAGGCTATGGCTGCCCCTACCTCTTTGCCTAGATCCTCACGGATAACTTGCTCAATCTCCTGCCTCGTGCTCTGCGGGGCCTGGTTGTGCAGCACTTTGAGGGTGCGCGTGTACTCTTCAGGCAGCAGGTAGTCAAGCGCTCCCAGGTGCTGTCCCACCTTGATGAAGGTGCCTCGGTTGGCACAGCACAGCTCCCGGAGGCGCTCAGCAGAGCGCAGGTGCACCTGTGGAGAGACCAGAACATCAGCCAAGCCCTTTTGCTCTCTGTTACATGTACACGCCCACATATGTACCTTTTATTTGTCCAGTATTTTAAACAGACCAGGGACTTCCCTTCTTAATTTGGGGCATCATCATCTAATGTGTCGGCTAAGTATTAGGACTCTGGCTTGATTTAGAGGGGCTGAACCAGTCCAGGACAAGATGCTCCAGAGTATAAGGGGCTTTGACACTTGTTTGCAGAGGCACCATGATCAGTGACAGCACATTAGTTTTTGGCTCTGTCCAGGGCTACATTGTTGCACAGAATAAGATATCCAGCCATAGGGCAGCATTGGTTTGTCACTGTGATCCACCACTACAACGCACAGTTTGGGAACCCCTTGTCAAAAGACAAAAGTCAGGACCACAGCCATGTATGTTAGACTCTTAGTGTGAGCGCAATGAATTAAAGTGAGAAGAAAACCACCAATACCATCCCAGAAACTTCCAGGAACTTGGAAGAAGAATCTGTTAAAAATCAAAACTACAGATGTTTATTTGGCAGTGAGGGGGACAGTATGTGGGCAGTCCTCCCTCTTCCTCAGCTCATTCTGACACACCACAAGGGGAAATCACATCCCTCCAGTCCAGCCAGGTCTTACTGCTTACATTGCCAACAAAGTTTGCAGTGACAGTGGTTTTAGAAACTAAGAATTAGCAAGCTTGCCAGCTTTGCTCACACTGGCCAAAATACAGGCACCAAATGACAAAACCCATCACCAACCACTTGCCTGGTCTGGATTTCAGCTTCTGAGGTTCATTGTGCCTCTCAAGAACAGACCAGCCACCACATCCTTCAGTGACAATGATTTATTCTGCTTTTATTACTCTCACTAGAAAAGCCTCCTGCCAAGGACACAGCTATACTCAATATTCTTTAATAAACTTTGGATAAGTTCACCCTGATAGATTAATAAAATCTAAGCAAATCATTGACAAAAAATAACTCTGCACCCATCTCCTGTTAATGCCTGACACCCATCTGCATGGAGGCTCCTAATTCCTCTGGCTTCTGCATCAGAAGTCACTGAAGGTCAAATCCTGTGTCTACAGACCTCATCTGCCCAAGATCCTGAGGTGAGGTACTCCACCAAAAGCCTCAAAGTACATGGCAGAAAGGAACACCACCACAAACATGCATGAACATCACACACACCTACCCCATTCAGTGGCTATCTTTGCCCTCCACGCAAAGCAGTGCCGTGTCACACCACAGGACAGGGCGAGTGTCTCGCATTTGGGAACGCCTAAGGGGACAGACTAGGTGCTGAGCTGCAAGTGCATGAAACGCAGGCCTAGGGGAGTGTGAGGAGAAAGCCTAATGTGCAAGTCTCACACTCAGCGTGTGAGACTTGACAGCTTGATGCACACATGCACACACATGCACGCACACACACACTTTCCTAGGTGGGCACGCACAGGCAAGTGTAACTTGCACTAGGAGAGTGAGCTTCCCCCAGCATATTCCCTGCTTAAAAGCACTCGCAAATACATAGGCAGAAAATAACATCCACAAGCATGACTGAAATCTCCCCCATTATTGTGCTGCATTTTACACACCAGCTTTAAAGCTCCTGCTGTAACAAGCAAGCCTCTGCCCTGGCTGTTTCCCTGCTGTTCATGGCGGAGACAAAAGCAGGCCAAAAGGGGACAAGGAAAGGAAGCTGTGAAAGAGGACAACAGAGCAAGAAAAGCAGGGAGGGAGTAATGGGATGAAAGAGAAAAGGAGTGGGAGGGAGGGAGCCAGAGCAGCTGGGTAGTTTGTCACAGCACCTGGAGTGCAGCCCATTACAGGGAAACAGCTTTTATGCAGCTCCAATAACCGCCCTCTGCCCATTGCCTCCAGCTGTGGAGGAAACCCCCCACCAGCAGCGAAGGGGAAGGGGAGAGGTGGCCGGCCGCCCCGGCCAAGGCATGGGGCTACCACAGCCCAGGGCACTGGCTGGAAACAGTGGCAAGGCTCCTTGCAGATGTGCTCCAAAAACCCCAGCACTCAGCATGGGCCAGCACAGGGCCCTGCCACCTCCCACAGGCACAGCCAGAGCCCATCAAATGACTCCAGGCTGCGGCATGACTCAGGGCAGAGTGGCAGCAACCCTGGGGCTGTAGCACGGTGCTGGGCGTGAGGTCGGGCAGCGAGCGCAGGGTAGAGGTGCTGGCTCCAAAGCACCTACCCATCCCACATGGATCGCCAAGGGAGATGGAAAAAACAGGATGGAAGACTCACATAGCTGAAAATGCAACTGGTTGGTGACACATTGGGATGCAGGGTGTATCTTCACGTCGGTCACTGCTGAGAAGGAGGCAGAAATAGCCTCTCTCTCCTTTAGCATAAGGAGAGAGGAAATTTTGGCCCTCCCAAACTTATCCATCCTGCAGAGAACCTGATTGGCCTCATGGACACAGCAGTCCTGGCCAAAAGAGACAAGAGTATCCTTACAGAGGGCTCCAGGAACAAAACAGAACAGAACCCCCATGCACAGCACCCTCCACCATGCTCTTACAACTGGCTTGGCTAAAACTCCTAAGAGACAGCTGCCCTGGCTGGCTGTCCGGACCAGGGAATGCCAGCTCCTGCCCCTGCTAGAGAGACAGAAAATGACCAGGCAACTTATCTCAGAAGAAGGAAATCTATCTGTAGCCCCACATTTTACAAAACTCCAGTCCACATTAGAGGCAGAAGTACAGTGAGAATGAAGCAGGACTGTGAATGTAGCTTCCAAGGTTTCTTTTCTTATCAACCAGGTCAGGATTTTTAGCAGAAAAATGTTCATAACGCTATCTATTAATTGCCTGGATCTCCCCAAGCTAAGTCACGGTCCAGATGCAGCACTTGTTTCTCTGACAGATGGCCTTCTCCTAATCATAGGCAAAGTAAGAGTGCCACATTCCTACTACTGTGTCCGATACTGCTGACCAACACTTCTGTCCTACCTTGAAGAAACTGCAGCATAAATGGAAACCCCCAGAATGGCTCAGAGCTTTTCTCTGAGAAATCTCACAAGATACTGCTCTTTGTTGCACCAGCAATACCTTGAAGACTCTTCTTATCAGGGAAAAGAGCTGGGAACAACAGCTAGTTAGACATGGACCCGTTTGTATGCATCATGCCTTGGAGCACACTGCAGAGAAAGGAGGCATTTCATGTACCGAGGATTACCAAGAATAAGCCTCCCTCGGGAAGCACTTCAGATCACAAATGCTGTCTGAGTGTGCACATGGTATTGGGCATCTCTTTCTGTCTCAAACCCCTTCCCCAAATTTCAGCAGGACAAATTCTCCATTAGCCCACAGCATGGCTATCAGACTCGTGGTTTCCCAAATTTCAGCAGGACAAATTCTCCATTAGCCCACAGCATGGCTATCAGACTCGTGGTTTACCTAAACCCTGGGTAGACTGGGATTAACATCGTTTATTAAAATTGTTCCATATGGGCCATAGTGAAAGTAACAACTGTCAGGTATGGAGAGGAGGCACCTCTGGGATGAAGCACATACTCAGCAAGCGGAGCTGCAAAGGGACAATTTTTAATCTACCCTTGATGTACAAGCAGACCTGGCTTCTCAAGTAGACTGACCATACAGGATTGTTGTGGTTTAACCCCAGCAAGCAACTAAGCACCACGCAGCCACTCGCTCACTCCTTTCCCCGCTGCAGTGGGATGGGGGAGAGAATTGAAAAAAAAGTAAAACTCGTGGGCTGAGATAAAGACAGTTTGATAGGACAGAAAGGAAAACAACAATAAAATAATAATAATAATATAAAAAAGAATTGGAATATAACAAACAAGTGATGCACAATGCAATTGCTCACCACTCGCCAACGGATGCCCAGTTAGTCCCCGAGCAGCGAACCACGCCCCCCCAACCAACTCCCCCCAGTTTATATACTGGGCATGACATCATATGGTATAGAATACCCCTTTGGCCAGTTTGGGTCAGCTGTCCTGGCTGTGTCCCCTCCCAACTTCTTGTGCCCCTCCAGCCTTCTTGCTGGCTAGGCATGAGAAGCTGAAAAATCCTTGAGTAATCTGGGAAATTATAGTCCTGCAAGCTTTTATTCTGTATTGACCAAATTAGTTGAGACAATAATTTTAGAGAGTACTAAAAATCATCTAGCTAGATGTGATACGACTGAAAATAGCCAACAGGGATTTTGAGAGGGAAAAAATCATTCTTCACCAGTCCACTGAAATACTCTGAGCATGTTAATGCAATGGTCAATAGAAGAGAAAAGGGAGACATTTGTTGGGACTTTCAAGTGGCGTTCAATAAATTCCCTCACAAAGAGTGAAAAGAAAACTGAGTTAATTATTGGAAAAGATGCAAGAACATCATTTGCTCATTTTATCCCATTCCCAGCTCAGAATTCCCTCTCTGCAACACCAAACCCAGCACTACAAACAGCAGCAGTGGGGGACTCTCTAGTTAGGACAAGGCTGCAATATTTAGTGATGTTTTTACCACAGCTTCATCTCAACCTGCTCTGAGCTCTTTTAGATGAGGTGATACTGCAGACGCCCTGTCTATGTTAGCACCTGCAATGTTGTTACTTCCAGTGAGGCTGAACTAGCACTGCAAACACTGAGAAATGTGATGAAAAAGGAAAGCGCCCCCAAGGCAGAAGGGGCTCTCTGCTATAAATGGGTTGACCCGTATCACTGTCAAAAACAAACAGCAGAGTGTCCCATTACACCCATTCTTACACCAAGGTTTAACTTCCCTGCTAGTGGTCTGGCAAAGGAGAGAATGGTGCAGTGACAAAAATTCCATGAGATGCAACAAACATTATTCACCACTATGGAAAAATAAGCCCTGCCAAATCCCTACCAAAGACAGGTGAACAATCAGTAGACTGGCAGATCACCCTCAGCATAGATGGCTGCAAGGTTACACACATTAGAAGGTGCCATTTCCTGCCTGCACACACCGATGGGTTCTAAATTAACTGTAACCACCCAACACTTGCATCACATTGTTGTGGGCTGCTCAGCGAAGGCACCTGCTCAATGCACAGTGGGGGTCAGGAAAACCCAAACAAGCTGTTTGACTGTGTTAAGAAAGGAAAAACAGAAAAGCATTAAAAATATCAAAATGCCATTTTATAAATTGAAAGCACAACCTCACCTTGGATTCTGGACATCCCATCACAAAAAGAGGTACAGAAGAAAAAGAAGAGGACAGAGAAGGACGGGAAAAAATTATCATGGACTTGAAGAGAGTCTATAAAAAAAGAGATCTGAAATGTTAGGGGACTGTTTAGATTAGAGAGATTCATGCATAAGAGAGAAGAGTTATATGAAAGAATAAAAATAAAATCTCCCATTCCTATTTCTAGCTCCCACAAACCAGCAAATAATAGGGCATTCCACAAAGCAACAAACGTTTTTAAGATTTTTTTACATCGCATTTTGCACAGTACAGCATTAACCAGTGGCACTCACTGTCAGAGGACAGAGAAGCCAAGAGCTTAATGGAATTCAGAAAGGCTTTAGACATTTATGATAAAACAACCATACCTGATTTTATATGGAGCTTTTAATCTCTAAAAGTGCTTTTACAAAGTTCTTCACAGAACTCTGGATCGCTATCCCCCATTTTACAGACTCATAAGAACATTACATGTAATAAAATGTCTAAAGGGCTTTAAACACTCTTGCTTAAGGCATTAAGACAAAAATTACCCTGTTGATTGGCCACAGTGAGAGACAGAATGCAAACAGGGTGCACTGATGCTCCCAGCATCATTAAAATTTTTAAAGAACCTATTTGGTATATCCAGCTCCCACATTCCGGTTAAATCAGTCACCCCTTCTGCTGGGTCCAAGGATCTTCCTTATTTACTAAATTACCTGCCATTGCAAGGACTTAGGACACTGGTGATGGACTCTTGCTTTCTTCCCATGGCACAGCAGAACTGCTGCTTATGGTCTTCCATATTAAGCCTTTGGGATGCTGGGAAGTATCTTGTGACACACAGTGTGTGGGAACATCCATGGCATATATGCTGTCAGCCATCCTGGACAAGACAGCTCTTCCAGGAATGCCTGCAGTAGCAGGAGACTAGACTGGAACAGCCAGGCTGTCCCTTTGACCCCATACAGAGGGAAGAAAGGATGTCATCGCACCTCTGTAGTGGGTATCCCCAAAACACAGTAAGTCGGGGAGGGACAAAAGACATGTCAGAGAAGACAGGAAAGGAACCTGGCCACAGTCCTTTTCTCTTCCACCCCTGATAATGACATGGCCATAGGCACACAACTGGTAAAACTATAGAACAGCTTTAGATGACCCAGAACAGCACAAACTGGAGAGGAATGAAAGGACGTCCACCTCAGCTTAACACAGTGAGAGAGTAAAATCAAGTGCCAAGCCAAAAGATCTGTGAAGATGTTTAGGGAGGATACAGCTACTGGTGAAGTGAATAGAGTACTTGGGTGCTTTAAAAACAGCAACAGAAAACCTAGAACCTATTGCAATGACAGTGTAGTTGCATCTAAGGGGCTGTTATCTCCCTCTTTCAACAAATCTGAAGAAGTATACAGTTAATATAAACTACTATAGCCTTCACTAGCACTATCAGCCTAGTAATCAAACTGACTGACAGCAGGGATGCTGCAGGGAGACATACAACTCTAAATGGAATTGTTATTGCCTCCTTTTTGTACTATCTTTCCTGCCTACCTTTTACAAAAGGTCGTTCCTAGGCACACCAGATATTTCCCATTCAAATGCTTCCTTATACCAATACTAACTGATAATACTGCTGATCACGGACAGATTCATGTCTTTAGAATTAGAATAACTCCTGGTGCAATCTAGCCCACTATCTAATAATTCATTATTTGTGTAACTTACCTGTAACATTCCTAAAGATTTACCTATGGGTCTCTGCCTGCCCATGTGAGAGTAGGGCATTCTATATGTTCACACTTAGGCAGGTACGTTGTTACCTTTTCAGACCTATACTTTTTAGTTAGTTCCCCTTGGTGCAAACCCTTATTAAAAAGGTATACCCCTAATTCTCAGTTTTGACTTCCATACCTCAAAATAGTCCTAGCAGAGATCAAGATCCTTCAGAAATTCTGGCACAACAGTTGGTTGCCGGTGGGACAGCCAGGAAGTGAGAAAGAGAGCTTTATATCTTGCAAAGGATAAAGGATGGAGATGATCCCCCAGACTAAAGCGACAGTTTCTTAGCTTCTCAGTTTCACAAACATGGGAACAAGGAGTCGCACAACTAGCAGGATGGCCAGTGCACTCTGTACAAATGGAAGGATATACACAGTGAGCCTGCATCAGACAGCTGAAATCTGGTGTTGGTGCTGGGGCATTGTATCACCAGTGCTAAAGGCAGCTGAAATTAAAGAGAACATGTTTCATGATTTGTGCAAAACTTCTCTGGAGATCACAAGGGATTTTTCCAAACTTAGGCCACCCCATTTCACACTGAACAGATGTGCAAGGTCCCACTCTCTGAGCCATCAGGACTCTGAATTTCCACACACAAGCACACACAGACATTGACCTCCCACCTACACTACACATACTCCCACACTCTTCCCGCTGATACCCTGATTCACAACATGGTTCCTAACAATGCATATAGGTGACTAAGGGGTGGCCTAGCAACAAACCCCTAGTTTGAGATGCTACTTGGTTCAGGAAACATTTACACTGGGCTGAGGTCCATCTCTTCAGCCAGCCACCTCCCAAGCTGCTCTGGAGAGCAGGAAGCAGTGTTGCTTGACCACAGCAAATAGCACCGGCAGTCACCTTGCTGAACCCTGCCCTTGCTGGCTGGTGCATGCACAACCAGCACTGATCGCCTGCTTGTGTTCCATCTTCATTTTGCTCCAAGCTCGGTCATTTGTGCTCTGATTATCTCTCATTACTGACGACCTTGCTGTAATGAGTTTTAATCTGCCTCGTATTAATTAGAAACATTTTCATTAGCCAGCTCAATTTTAGGTAAATAGCTAATAGAAGCAACTGAGCTGCAATTAGTTATCTGTGGGGCAGTTCAGAAGAAAAATCAGATGGGAGCAGCTGTTTCACCTCTAGACACCTCTGTGATATAATGCACTATTCTGTCTAAGTCTCTTGAGCAGAGAGAACAAGGAGCACAGGGAAGGTATGGTCAGAGACAAGGGGAAAATAACATGCTAAATAACTGGGACATAGTGCTTCTATGGCTATAGCATTACCTGTCTATTCTCTCCCACTAACAGTTCCAGATCAAACTGTTGAATACAGGTATATGAGAGTCAAGCTGAGTCCTTTACACCTACAGACATCACCTCCAGTGAAGGTTCTGCTCTTAAAGCTGTTTTACCCTGTGACTGTACAAGAGGTCCTTCACACAGGCTCTCTTTTAGGGCATGTATGTTTATGTGAATGGCACTTACACATGAGGATAAGATCAGATCAGATTTGCATGAGACAGAAGGACCAGACCTATGTATAATACTTGCAAAGTCAGCAGGTTCCCAAAAGTGCCCTCAGTGCCTTGTTGTCCTGATAGGGTTGGTATACAAAGAGATCTGTCCTGTGCTTCGTTGCAAAGCACCCATGGAGGATAGGAAGTAATTCAACAGCATGGCTGCAGAAGGCACAGAGACATTTACAGAAGCCGCAGTGAAATTAGGCATGTGTCTCAATCCATTGATCACAGTACCTGCAGCTCCTGTTACAGAGGCAGGTGAAATGATAATAAATTTGACACAGCATCTCTCAAAATCTTGCTAACAAAATTAATTCAGCTCAGCTTGGATCAGACCATATGGGATGGCACTGAAAACAACTGAGGGCTGTAAAGACACCATCTTATATGGCCTTGTCTTTAGCTGTAGCGGGGGGCTCCCAGCCATCAGTTTTATTAAGCCCTGTTTTATTGCTATTTTCTGTTGCTATAAGAAACAAGATCAACCGAGATGTGTGTTACATTCAGGAGTGTTCCCTAAACAGGACCTGCTGACACACCCTACAGAAACCGTAGACTATTGACTGAACAGCAAGAGATGATGTTGTGCAGTGACAATGACCTGAAGGGAGAAGACTCCCCAGACAGCTATGTCCATGTAAGGAGACCCTAGGAAGGCAGTAGCATAGGAAGTGAGGGCTGGTCCTGGGTCATGGGGAGTGTGGGGGGAAGAGCTCAAATAAGGGCACAGTGGGAATCAGCTCTCACTGAATCTCATACGGTTATGGCTATGCATAGGGAGGCTGTGCATCAGGGAGAGGGATGTAGAGATGGTCTCTGCACTTAAAAAAAGGTCTGAAGTCCCAGATAGACTAGAGAGAGCAAAACAAACAATGAAGAGTACATCAGGAGCCACTGCAAGACAGATGAACCACTATGGTATAAAAGAGAAAGCGTTTCGTGATGTGTCCTCAATAATAAAATGAGATGGTGCCAAGAAGGCTGACCTGGTAACATTTTCCAACTACTCAAGAGGTCAGACACTGTAAACAGGAAGGGAAACATACAGGGTGTTACTAGGGTTAGTGAAGAGGTGGAAGATGAGATGAAATGAGTATCAAGGGAATCTGTTCAATGCTGAATATTCCTGGCCTTCAAAGCAAAGTGAGGGATCCTAGCAGCAGGGATGAGGATGGACATCTGACAGCTTCTTCCCTTAGTCCACACATCCCATCCTGCAATAAAATGGAGCTGGAAAAGCCATGGGCTCCACAGGAAGCACCAACAGACAGAAGATACACTGAAAGACACACTGAAAGGTGAGGTTTATCAGGATGGATAGCCCAAGCACCAAAAGAAAGATGGAGAAAGCTCAGCTAAGCATCATCTAGTTCAGCAGCTGAAGGTCAAGACAGGGTAGCTTCACACAGTCTGCTCTCCTAGTGTGGGTGTGCAGGGAAGAAGGAAGCACAGAGGCAGCCGTTGCAGCTGGAGGGGAGAAATCGTCACATCCACTTTGTCAACCCCAAAGAATCTGGGCTGACGTTTTTCTCTTTCCAACAGTCGAATCCCACCCTACCAGCTGCACGTCACAGCTGACCTCCAGTCAGGACCTATCTGAGTCAACATCAGGCGATTAAACCGTGCAACAGCAGCTTCTTCCCCTTGTACACGTGCAAATTCTCTCTTGGCAGGTCACTCCAACGGCCAGGGGAGCAGAGCAAGCAGGCTCCCTCTCCTACAGCCACCCAGACAGGCACCAGCATTCAGCTTGGTCACAGAACCCAGAAAGAAGGGTTTCCATTGCAATCTCTCTAGAGATCTCAATACAGCCCCTTACCAAACTGAGAGTGGCAGATTCATTTCCCCTTCTTTAATCTGAGAAGCTCTGACCTTTGAAGTACAGACCTCTTCCCATAGGAACACGATGCCTGAAGAAGAGAGAGACAGTAACACATGAAATAGCTAGAAGTGATTAAATTGGATTGACGAGGAATTCAGGAAAGATAACAACCATGGGATTACACTGTCAATTCCAAAAAACTGCAGTGACTGTCATAGCACCACATCCAACAGATAGAGAGTGGCTGCAGTGCCAGTAAGTCATCATCAATGGCAAAGTGCAGTTCTACTTTTAAAAGTGCCTACGTTGAAAAAAAAAAAAACCAAGAAATGTCCCCTTGTTACTCAGCAGGTCTGTTCCCTTCTGGATATCAGTCAGAATTGCTGACCTCAGTGAAAAAAAATATATATAAATTACTCCAGCTCGTTCATCCGGCTCCACACCAAGAAAGGCAGCCAGTGTCTACTAGCATCCCAGCAATGTTACCACTATGGGAGACTGAGCTGGTGTCTCTTCTGATTCATACACAATCAATAGACTTGTTAAACTACAATTAGAAGGTCAGATCCTTCCTTGCAGCCACTCCTGTGCTCTCTCACTGAAAACAATAGCTTTGTGCAGGTGCCAATGAAAGCAGAATTTGGAAAAAATGGGCTTATGTGGGTGCCAGTGAAGGTAGCATTTCGTCTACTGAATCCTTACGGCTGCGAGGAACACAAGCAACAGAGAGAGCCTATATTGGCTTTGAGAGTGCCACTTTAAAATAGCGTGAGATGGAAGTTTAATAAAGTAAAACACATGAATATTTGACATGGCACCAAACTGAGATGAACAAAAGGAGAGCCCAGGTGAGGCTGCATGTTGGTTATTCATTATCCAGAGTAGATTACTTCTGCTCCCACAATAGGCAGAAGGAATTACCCCCAGCAGTACCAGAGCTAATTGCCTTTGTTGCAGCTGGTACCACAATGAACGATACTGTACATGTCTCCCCTGCACTTCGCTGTGGATCACCAAGGTTGTGAAGGGAATAAAACTGAGATCATCTTCATATACAATTACATATTCAAGATTTTGCCCTTTCCATTGGCAGTTGTTGAGTTTTCCCTCTCATGTAAGAGACGAATGAGCATTCATGAGTCAGGGATGCTGCATTTGTAAATGTCAAACATATTATAAGAACCTAGAGTAAAATAGTCAGTAAAGCTGTTGGATATCTTGTCTCATTCTAATTTTAAGAAAACAGAGTGTCCCTGCACCCACAGACTCATTGTCAGCCATTATTTTATTTACGAGGAATTGAGTGCAACAGGAAGCAGTATATGGGGAGCTGGGCACACAGCCAAGAAGAAAAGGAGCAAAACCCCTCCACCTCCATGTTACCTATTGCATCCAGGATCAAAGAGATGGGTCAACATTTAAGAGTGGTTCAACCTACGACATTATAAAACAGATTTCTGCACAATTGCCTGTGAAGGAATATCCCTATCCTTATCCCCCATCCTTCAAGAGAAGCACCTACAAATAGCAGGAAATGGGCTTTATCAAGCTGTGTTGTGGATTAATCCCAGCCAGTAACTAAGGCCCACACAGCTGCTCGCTCGTCCCCCCGTGCCAGGATGGGGGAGAGAATCAGAAGGGTAAATGAGAAAACTCATGGATTGAGATACAGACAGTTTAATAGGTAAAGCAAAAGCCACACACACAAGCAAAGCAAAACAAGGAATTCATTCACCACTTCCCATCAGCAGGCAGGTGTTCAGCCATCTCCAGGAAAGCAGGGCTCCATCACGAGTAACAGTGGCTTGGGAAGACAAACACCATCACTCTGAACGTCCCCCCCTTCCTTCTTCTTCCCCCAGCTTTATACACTGAGCATGACTATGGTCTGGAATATCCCTGGGGTCAGTTGGGGTCAGCTGTCCCAGCTGTGTCCCCTCCCAACTTCTTGTGCACCCCCAGCCTCCTCGCTGGTGGTGTGATGTGAGAAGCAGAAAATGCCTTGACTCTGTGTAAGCACTGCTCAGCAACAATGAAAACATCCCTGTGTTATCAACACTGTTTTCAGCACAAATCCAAAACATAGCCCCATACTAGCTACTATGAAGAAAATTAACTCTATCCCAGCCAAAACCAGCACAAGTGGAAATCTAGGGTGGATTTTTTCTTCATTTAAAAGATGCTGATTACCACATACCACCTGTGCAATACCCCAAGGGGCAGGGTAAGGGAAGCCTGGTCCATCACTACGCAGTTACAACTTCTCTGTGGAGAAAATTGCAAATTGGGCAGTGCTTGCCACGATTTAAAAAAGAAAGCACCATCTAGGAATCCAGAGGTTTCAGTTTGCATCTCACAATAGCAAAAGTCAAGGTTCCTTTATCAAAGGGTGGACAATCTGCTATAAGAGGCTAACACTGGACAAGAAAAAACAAAGATGACACTGCAGTGGAGATAATAGGCAAAAGGCAATCTCGATCAACAGGGTAGTCAAAGATAGCTAATTTCTAATCTTGGCTAGAAGCTAAATAGTAAACTCAAGACAAAAGGCCTGTCACAAAGGCAATCAGTGCAAAACCTGACAGAAAGATAATACTGACGAAGATCCTCCAAAGAATGAGACTTTGCTGGCAAAATACAATCACTGTGGATAGTCCCAAAGACAAAATTTGCATGCCAGAAAGGACCATAGAGAATTAGCACTACACAAGATGGACATGAAGCAAAGCAATGAAATCAGATGCTAGTAGTCCAAAAGTAATGCTATGTATGACTTCTAGCCCCAAGTATTTAATATTAAAGCATCTACATACTCCACACAGAGATACAGAGATCCCATGAAGAAGGATGAAGTCAGTGAAACTGGGAGTTGATGTCAGCAGGCAGGAGAAGATGGAAAATGGGATAATCATGGTCTTGATTCGGTCTCTAGAAAAGAGAGGAGCTTCACTGTTCTCTCATTAAGGAGATCATGGCACGAAGTGGGTTGTGCATTGATTACCACTGAAGATTTGTTCCTTTCCTGGGCAGGGACAGAGTGCTGCATATACAAGCACTTGGCTGGAGGTGGTAAGAGGGGACTCCAGTCCCAACTAGAGAAATCCTTTCCTGAGTCACTACTGCCTGATGACTTGAGTGAGACATCAAAGGCAGCAAAGCTGAGAACATGAACAGGCCTCTCCAGGAGCTTCTTTAAATCTACATTATGCCTATTCTGAAGCCTAAAATAGGCTCCTTTTTAATTCTGTGCTCATCAGCACCTGGGATTCACTAGCATCCCATAGTAGCCAGTCAACTATGAGATACATATCTAACTGCCTCTTTGAAAGCACAATTACTACATGAATTGCTGTCCTGACTATACATAAATTGGGTGAGCTTCTAAACACAGCCATGAGCAATCCAGTTATTTCAAACTCCTCCTCCCCTGGGCTTTGACAGAGCACTTCAGTCACAGGGAGGCAGGGTGCCTCAATCACCTCCACTACAGGAAGGCAGTTGTCTGTGGGCCACATCACAACAGTCCCCAGAGAGCACTGCACAAGAATAATTTGGGGCAGGTAGTCTGCAACTTCCAGGGGGACACAGACAAACAGATCATTGGCCACTTGGAACTCAACCAGCACATCAGATCTGACCTCCCTGACACAAGGAACCCTCAGAGACAATAAAGCAGTCCAGATAATGACTTTATGTCTTGTTCTAAAATCCATCAAATCCACAAGTCCAGCATTCCTCACTTCCAAGCCTTCATGATGCTGCTCAGCCATGACCCAGACAGAAGACATTGGTCGAATACCAACCATGAAGACCTCCCCTCCATATGGCAATGCCCAGACTCAAGCTCATTTTGGCACGTGATATTGGGAAACCAAAAGCTCAATAAAAGCAAGCTTGGAAACCCACTCTATACTCTAGTCCTAGTTTTGCAAATCCCCCATCTCCAACAAAATATGAGTTGGCTTACAGAGAAGCACATGTTTCTAGCAGTTATATGGGAGCTGTTAGATTTTACTATTCAGTTGCCTGCAAGAAGAAAAAGAAATCTCCTCTGTTGGCCTATTTATCTGTCATAACGAGATTCTTCATAATTAATTTGTCCCTAACAGTTGCTTTATAATGGTAGTGAGAGAATATTTCAGGAATGGCAATTACCTCTGGTGTCAAAATGATGAGGAAAACAAATGTTCAACCATCAACAAAATGCAGTGCCTTTTCCACTCCCACCCGATGGTGGGTGACAGCACTGCACATCAAAATTACAGTGCGGTTAATTACTAGGCATGTTGCAATTGAGAATTCATTTCCCCTCTTGAGATGAAATTTGTTGAGCAATGCAGGTGGAAGGAGGGGCATCTGCCACTGGGATGGGGGCTGTGTGGGGAAGTGGTCTTATCTAATTGCTTCTTCTTTAATTTACTACACATATGTCCAACAATTATAAGCAGTGGACACTATTTAAAGGAACTTTACTTCATTAGCTACACATACATCCCACCATTTCAAAGATGTTGCAAAAGGACAGAGCTTGACTACTTCATTGTTGCTTTATTTATATTTAGTATTCTTCAAATGAAAGTCACATGCCTGCATTAGTATTTCAATACTAAGATGAAATATAATGGGTTTCTAGGCTGTTTGTAAATGGGAGAGTTCCTTGGGCTGTGAGCTCATTGGATTTCAGCATGTTACGGAACCTGACATCTGACTGTTTCTGGAGTCAGATTTCCAGGAATGAAGCTAAGACATGCACAGTGTGGAGCTCGTCTCTCCAGGTGAGGACCAAGCTCTGCCAGAGCTGGGAATCCTACTCCAGAAAGGGACTGGGAAGGGAAAACCTGCTGCCTCAGCTGCCATTCACACAGGTGTGCAAAGCTGCAGCATGGGAGAGCTGTCCTGCCTGGGGCTGGCAATGAATCCACCCAGTGCCTGGGTCTCAGTTTTCTCAGAAAATGAAGATTGTGGCAAATCTTTGCCATGTGAGTTACTAATGAATGCAAGGCCAGGTGGGGCAAGTCTGTATCTAATCTGCCAGCAGCTTGGTGGCTGCCACAGATGTGGCAGCCAGGGCTGAGGCATCAGTGGGGAGAGGTAAGGGCAGAGCTGCAGGAGAAGCAGGAGAGCAGGAAGCTGATTCAGGCCTGGTACAGGATGGCGGCAAAAGTGAACAGAGAGGTCAGCTGTGCAGGGCTAGTGTGGGAAGCTGCATGTGTTCAGATGGGGATATACCAGGAGAGGTGCATGTGTGAAGCTGCTTCTTGCCTGCATTTTGCTCAGTCCTCAACCACATTACCAAGCACTTGCTACCCTAAAATCAAAACATAGGTTTAAAAGAATCAAACATCACCCTCACTACTGGTACAGACTCAGTCCCTAGCCTGTGGCCTTTGGAGCCAGTGGAGGTCAAGGAAAGTTGTAGTGGATCTAACCCTGCTGGTCAGGGAGGCAGGAGCTGGTATAGCTCTTGGGAGCCTGTCACATGCATCAGGTTGCAAACACCTCTTGACTTCAAGCACATAGCCCAGTACAAGCACCAGCTCAGAGTGAGGAAAGCACAGCTCCAGCTAACAGCCTTGCTGTTTCTCACTCCCCGTTGCTCAGGAGCCATCATTTCATTATAACAATGTTCCTAGTCAAGGATCACCACTCCATATATTGGCAGTGAATAACTCCCAATTCAGACTGCCATAGCAAAACCTCAGCTTACTGCAAGAAATAGAAGCAGGGAAGCTGTCCTGGAGAGGAAGAAGAGAGACAGAACAGGCAATACCAGGGCACTGCAGAGATGAAACAGCTCCTGCTGTGCTCTGGAAATGCCCAGCTGTGCTGCGTGACTGTGAACGCAAAGGAAAGGGCCCAAGGGGGGAAAGTGTATCTTCCCTACTTCTCTTCACACAATAGTCCTATGATAAACAAATGGGAGTGCAAAGCCTGCTGCCCTTCAGCAATCCTATAAAAAACAGCTTGTGTTCAGAGCAACCCTACAATAACAAACAGGCTGCACAGTTACAGAGTTCACAGGCAACTCAAAATGAATACATTTTCAAACAGAGATTGCAGAGGCAGTAAAGACATTTTAGGAGCTGGTGTTTTTTGAAAAGCAATTCTGGTAGTGACCTTTTCAGTGAATTTACCTCTAAATTCAGCAAAACTGGCCAGACAGTAAACGGATCCAGGCTTGGCAGGAGGCATTTCATAAAGCACTGTGCATGTGTGTATACGTGCAGGCTCACATGCAGATTCATTGTTAAAGCGGAGCTAGGAACAGAGTGGAAGCTGTATAAAGATGACCCTTGTCACTATGTTTATCTGCTCCCTGTGGGCCCCTTCCAAGTCACATCAGCTCAGTACACTGACAAAAACAAGTTGTTACTGGTGTCAGACCTGCCAAGATGATGCTGCTGCAGAGGAAGGAACAGCAAGCTGCTCTGAACGGTGCACCATCAGCAGGATTTGCAGCCACTGAGACAGGACTCTAAAGTCAAAAAAGAGACAAGAAAACAAAAAAGAAACCCCAAACCAGTTCTATGGGACCAAAAGTAGGCTTAACTAGGCTAGCACTGAATGTGATTACCATCTTGGATTCACTGCTTCAAAGCCATCTTTGAACTTTTGTCTCTGTCTCAGAAGTGGCTACTTCAACAGGAGCACTCATGCCTGAACACACAGGCACATGTCTACAGGCAGACAGATGTGCTTGTCCAGATGTACAAAAATGCAAACATGTGCTCACATCAGCAGATTTCTAGGCAGGGCAGCTGATCTAGTAAATAAAGTAAATAAAGTAAGGGGTAGCTTCCAAACCTGGCACCGAACTTTATATTTTGTTTTGTTCCTAGACTAAATCAGCAACTGCTCCAACTCAAGCAAAACATAACTTCCTTTTTTCTTAGTCCCCAGGGCTTCCTCAGACTGGTAGAGTCCTGCCTGGTCCTGCCTGGGGCACCAGATGAAGACAGCAGAGTTCCTGTCAGAGACACCTTTCCCTCAAGTACGCAAACAGGGTGGCCCCCACATAGGTAAAAGCGTTTGCCTGGAACCCACTAAGATGCCTTCAACGTTGCCAAGAAGTCCAGAGAAGTGTTTGCAAGACACCACCCACCACAGCAATTCCCTCAACACTGACTTAACAGACTAAATGAAGACACTAGCTTGACAGGTAAGATAATTGTGTGCTACCCTCCAGCACAGTCTTTTATCAGATACACTTTGGGGAGAATGTGATAAGGTCACTGGTTTAGCAGAGCAAATCTACAGTATTCAGTCCTTCTCTGAAATTCCAGCCTGGCCTGATACGTGAAATATCCTCTGCAGACCACACTAGTCTTTTCACTCCTGTTTTTGCACCTCTGTACTCCTAATTTGGGATCCTTCAAGCTGGCGTTTCATTGCAAGCTGACTACAGTAACCTAGGAACAGAATCCAGAATATGGGTCTTGTTAAGGACTCAAAGGACAAACAAAATGACATTTGAGAAGCCCAGTTTGCCATTGCAAGTACTGATGTGTCTCCATCCCCAAATGCATCTTTTAGGTATCTTTTTTTCCTAGTTTCAGATGCAATTATTTCAATTCTCAAGCCAGCTGTATTCCTATTCTTAAAATAGGTAAAGCACTGGCTATCTGTCAGCTCTACTGATTTTACAGGTGGCCTCCAACAACCAAGTCATATAAACTGGCCAGTAGTTCAAGGCTACACAGTCCTTCATTAAGAAAACATCCCTAATTAGGGCCTGATCCAAAGTCAATGGTTTCAGCCTTGAGTTACTTACAGTGGCATCCTAAGCAATTCCTGCTTTTTGTTTCCTTCTCTCTTTACACAGACCTTCAACCCTCTGAGAAATCCTATGTTCATATTTATTTGCACCATTCACATCTAGGGTGAAAATCTAGGCAAATAAATAAATCTCAACCATGAGCTCTTCAGAGAAGACACCATCTCTTGCCGTATCTCTTGACTTTGCACTGCTGAGTGGTCATTTCACATTGGGACTCAAGGCATAGTCCAAACACTAAATAAAACAAGATTATTTCTTCACTTTCCACTTGGTCTTTTTATAGTGCTTCTCATAGTGCAGGGTCCTTACACCCTACATCCTTCAAGGGCTTCCTAATGGTTTCCTCACTGTACTAGTTGAGATGTTCTTCAGATATTCCTCTGGCTATTATGTACCTCTTCAGCAGCTCTAAGGAAGCAAAGTAATGAGGTCTTCAGGGATTCAAATGAAAAGGGATAGCCCCACCTGGAGGAGAGATGGCTAAATGCTCCCAAGGCACACAGTTTCACTCCTGCTGGGGAGGTGTAAGAAAGATGCAGGCCCACTTAGGCAAGCAGTGTGCCTGACACCTCACACTCATGCTCCTGGAGTGAAGCACTTCAGGGACTAGGGTGCACAGCCAGGAAAAAAAGTGCAATAAATGGGGCACTGCCTCTTTCCTCTCACTTCTCTCCTTCTTCCTCCTGCAAAAATGTCACAGTGAGATGGCCCATTTCTCTGAATAAATCACTGCAGAGGACTGAAGAACATCTTGTTTCATAGGCACACATCCCAGAAAAAAAGGACCTTCTTAATGCTACAGATTAAAACCTAGAGATGCTGTGGCCATAATGTTCAGCTGACACCACTCTAGAAAGCAGAAGGAGGAAAAGGAAGTGTCTTATAAGATTTATTTTACAGCTTGTTATGTGTTTTCAGTGCAAAGCTTTCATGCTTTATGTGTTGGCAGGAAGTTTGCTAGACAGCAGTGCTCAAATGTAGAGTCATCAAGCCAACAGCTGGCCCTGCTAGTAGCTTTTTTTAGACTGCATTAGCGTTGACCATGCTGTTTAGATTGAGATATCCTGGGGAGCACATAATAGGGCAACCAAACACGATCAGCTCAGGGACTGTGGATGGGCCATGAAGCTCTTCACCTTTCTATTACTGGTTCCCATTTAGTTTGGTGACAGAAAGTCACTGCCACCTAATGGTTATTCCATGTGTCATAGGGAAGTTCATTTGCTTCTTCTCACCCCAGTTCACCACAGGTTGAAGCACAAGCAAAGAAAGCCACCACCGCATGCACTGGCTGTGGTGTAGAACAGCCCCCAGACCCCATTCACAATTGCCTTTTTGAAGGAATGCCATGGAGAGCTCCTGGGGATTTTGCTCTGCAGATGCAGTCCACCTCCATCATGAAGAAACTATTTTAGGACATCACTTCCTATTATTTAAGGCACACAGTGTTACTGAATCATGAAGGAAGTCCAAAGACACAGGCTATTTTATTGGCCTGAACTATCCAGAAACTGTAGGGGTTTTTTGGAAAACACACACACACGCATACACCCACTCATTTTCCTTCCAGGATCCTTTCATTGGACAACTTCACTGGGAGACTCAGCTCATTTTGAAAACACTCACCCCACTGTGAGAAGCAAACACAACAAACGCCAGGAACAGCCTCCAAGGAGCAAGGAATCCTATTCTGTATAATGATGGCACAAGGTTACACCTTCCAAATATTTGCGTAGATACTGACAGCCCAATAACCAGGAGTCTGAATAAGGAGAACATCCTCATTCTGCTCTCAAAAGGAGGAAAGTTAATTAACCTCCCCAAATGGCTTTTCCCTGACAAAGCAATTCTATACCCAACAAAGTTAGTTCAGGAATGGATTCCCACCGTCTTCCAAAACACCTTGACTACAGATCCTTTCTCTCCTTGCTACGTCCTCTCCATTAAAAAAAATACCTGTATCCACGTTCACAGCAGTAACCTTTTGTCTTACAGAGGAACACAACACAAAAATGCCCTGCCAAAGATTTTCAACTGTGGACACTTCTGCTGAAATCTGCAAGATGACCAACCCATTGCAATCCTCTTACTTCACTGACAACAACTCAGAATCCCGTTGATGCCAGCCCTTAAACAAACTGCATGTTGTGAGATACCTCCTGACTGACAGTAGGATCAAGAGAAATTAATGCCAGCAATATACGAAGTGTCAACGAAGACATCCAGGTACTACAATGAGAGGCACACTGGAAATGTCACAGGGTAGGCTGACTTGAGACTGAGGAGACAAACATTCAAGGAGGCAGAAGAATGTCAGAGAAACACAGCCCTCTACAGAATAAAATGGTTTGCTGAGAAAGCAATAGGTAAGGAAATGGCACTGAGCAGGCTGCCCTCCTTCCTCCTCTGACTCAGTACAAGCAGAGGTAGAAATGGAAAGAAATGCCCAAGCTTACATGTGCAAAGATGGCCAGAATCATATAATGAAACAGACATGAAGTGAAGAAAGCTCATATCTCCCCTAATGCTCCTGAGACTAGACCTGCAGACATCTGATGTCTTGGGGCTAACCATGGCTACCACTGGCCTTGAGATCAGTATACTGGCATTATCATCATATGCAGGAAAACGGCAGACACCCCAGGAAAGCATCCGTAACTCAGGAGAAAGATCAAGTTACCTATGTGGTCCAGCCACCAATGGCGAGATGAAGCAACCACTGGGATGGACATAAAGCCTGACCACTTAAGGAGGTTTATCCCTGCTACAGGCAGGGGCAGGAATGGAAAAGATAAGACATTTTTTGTTCTTGGCTGTTGCTGAGGAAGGGCTGTGAGTGCCATCAGGAAGGTGGATGCTCATATCTCCTGGCTGATGGGAGAACCAGAGAGAGGCAAACCAACCCCAGGGACACACACTGAATTCCCAGATACTGCCTCCTGCCTCATGGAAAGTAGTAAAACACCCCCAATCTGCTGGCCATAAAAAGGTGCTGAGAACTGAGGGGCTGAGAGCATTAGCATCAAAAGTGGTCCACGAGGGACAGAAAAATAGAGTAAGATTGAAGAGAATTCCTTGGAATTAGCCAGGAACCTGGCTAAAAGCCCCTGAGGAACCCATTTCCTTCTTAATCTGCTTTGCATTTAATTGTTTCCTAATGACTATGTCCCTCTTTGGCCCCAATGGACTCAGGGACTGGTGCTGCCACTGAGGCTTCCCATCTCTCATCTGAGGCCATGGGTAATTTAGAGGCTCCAGTTTAATGGCTAACTGGGAGTCCATGGAGAGCAAGTTAGGCATTATTAGCACCTACCAGTAAGCTGAGTACCAGGGGGAAGATACACAGAAAAAGTGTTTTTCCACTCCCAATTGCAAGCCCATCCTAGACACACATGCAGCTATACCCCCTCACCGGAGACAGAGGCACAGAAGCTGCACCCAGACCTGCTGGCACTACCCACAGTCCCAGGGTCACCAAATCCCTGCCTCACAGAATCTCTCTCCTAGGCACAGCACGAAAAGTGAAGAAATCAGTAACCAGTTCATACACATGCTTAAAAGAAAATCCCAAACTCTCAGCATATGAAGAGGAGGTTAAGCTGGCCTCACTGGAAAGACAGAAAGCAAATAGAGTACAACAAATGGCTGAAAGCACCAGAGAGCTATCCAGGACAGAGGCTAGTAGAAGCAACATCTGGGTAAGTATCCTTCACACACAACACTTATTTGGGAGGGGCATTTCCATCCTCTTGGCCCCATCCAGTGACTAATCTTTAGTACCAACTCCAATGGGGCAACTTCTTACAAGTCATTCTGAGCTAGTCCGAGACCAACAAAATCAGCTCCCACAGTGTTAAAAGACCTGCAAGATGGTAAAGACTTAGTTGCCATCCACTTAGAACTGCTCTGACATAAAGGGTTTGGCATGCAATTGCCCACGCCCAAAAAATTCTCCCATGCCAAACTGATGCTTTGCTAGCACAAGCTCTACAGGGATGTTGCTGAGGAACCCACAAGTGCTGTCACTGTCAGGCTCAGTGGTGGCCCTCCATAACACCTGCCAACAGCAGGACAGACCTCCACAGGCCAACGAGTTTTACTAACTCATGCTATGCCTGTGCCTACCTCCTCCTATCTCCCAGCTCATTCCCCTTCCTGCAGCCACAAGCTAGTGCTACCCATGCCACAGAGTGCTCTTGTGTCACCCTGACATGCTGTGCTTGCCACTGGCTCTGCCACGCACAGAGGCTGACTTGGCTAGTTTTGGCTGCCAAGCAGGGAGAGGCCAGCTCTGTGCAGTGCCGGCAAACAGGGCCCTTTCTGGCTGCCTGGGGCATCAATTGACAAACCATCAAAACCTGCATGACAGAGGTTAATGAAGCCATGGAGTGACGTGGCAAAAGGTCAGGAATTTGCAAGGACTGCTGCGAACTGCTGTCACGTGACAAGCTGTCCACAGCACTGATAACTTCATAACTTTGGTGTCGCTCAAGAAAGCTACAAGCAGCTCTTCTGCAAAACAGGTTTCAAAGGCATGTGACAGAGACACGGGCAGATGGAAAGTGAAGCTCCAGACTCCAACACCTCTATCTCCAGTTTATGCCAGGGCATCAATGCCACTCACCTGTGATGGGGAGCTACAGCAGAACAGCTTAGCATCTTTAGACAGGAGAGGATGAGAACAAGTCCAAGGAAGCCACTCTGCAGACTATCCCAAATACTCTAAGACCACACCGATTATGTGGATTTTCTGCCAGAGGAATACTAAAGCATGCTGGAGTCCAGTGCCACTGATTTCTACCTGGCCCACCACTGTTTCCAGCTTTAGAGTCCCTCCAGTCTGAAACACCCTGGAGAGCACCACCGCATGCATTACAACCACACCAGTGGACTGAATCCTACATGCACTAAGAAGAAAAATGTGGTTAAAGACCTTACTTCAAACACACTATGCAGACTGGCCTAATTTGGCATAAGCCATATTTCTCACTCCAAAGAGGCCTTGAGCTGGAACAGCAGAGAGACCCTAGCTACACACACAACATGTGCACTCAACTAAAACCCAGTGTCACTCACAGCTCAAGGTTTTGTAGGGCTGTAGGTTGGAATGAAAGGTGCAGCACAAGACTGAGAGGAGCAATAGCGGTACTTATCTTCCTTCTCACTAGAAATCCTTTTTCTATTCACATTAATTACTGATATCAAAACATAACAATGTGTTTTGCAATAAGATGTACATTTCTTTGCCCAATTCTTATTTCTTCAGAGATCTGCAAGCCTGATTCATCCCTATTATTTCCCCTCCAAATTACTCTTTTTACTTAAATCCCTGAGCCTTCTTATCCAATAAGCAGGATAAGAAACTACTGCCAGGCCCCTCTCAGCAGCTGACCTCCACACAACCAGTCTGGGCAGCAGAGAACCGGTGACAGAGCCCAAATGCATCTTACCCCATACACCGAGTACTTGAATCTCTAATGGACATAAGTGAGCACTGGTTGCATGTGGCTACTCTTGACAAGGGACGTTCTCCACTGGGCAATGCAGGTCCTGCAAGAATCTTATCTAATATGCAGCACAGTTTGCTGTTAACAATTTGGTAGAAGGCATATTGAATTATTAAGCTGACAGATTGATGGTTTGATATACAGTAATGGCTTTGGCAACACTCCTGTGCCTTGCAGTTTCCGAGGAACACAATCTAGTGCTATCACCCACCTGTGATTTGAGGAAATCATACTCCTCTGATCCGTATGGGACGCTCCGAAGAGAGGTCAGGTAGTCATAGGTGATAACTGCTGTCTGCAAATGAAACCAGAAATGTTGAGCAAGCTCTACAGTTATCAAACCAACAAAACTTTGTTAAGGAGAATGCATGCAGTTTAGGCTCCACAGTGAAGTTTATGGTAACAGAGTCATAAGAAATTAAATTAAAATATTTCAATTTCAATGAACTTTTATAGAAAGCAGGACAGGGACCTCATTGACATGTAACTATTAAAAATAAGCAACACTTGGCACTCCTATACTGTCTTCTATTTGAGAAACTCAAAGCATTTTCATAATCTCTGTACAGCACCTCGCACAGCAGACTCCCATTCTCAACCATCTGGGGCTTCCACAATAAGGTCTGCTGCTAGTAATAGAGGCCATGCAGACCCTGTTTGTGCCCCATCAGATATTCCACACTTCATCTTCACACCACCACACTGGTGCATGCTGAGCTCAGTCTGGGGAGGTGGCTCAGCAGGGAGCAGAGTGACTGAAGACAAGCTCACCGATTAGCACAAGCAGCAGTACTTTTGATGATATTCAACTGCACAAAGGACTAGAGGTACAAAGGGTCAGACACCCAATTACAAAATAACAATATGGGGATCCAGCTAAAGCTTTTTAGCTAGACGTAGCCACAGACAATGGAATTAGATTCCTAAGTGCCTTAATGATTTCTGAAAATGGATCTAGGGTATTTCACAATTTTATCCTATGACTAAAGTTCCTCTCTTTCCACAGTCAGAACACCAGCAAATGGAACAGAAACATACAGGTCATGTTTATTAAGTTTACTGGGAGGGACAGAAGGGAATGTACATCTAGATGAGCCTGTCCACTAACCTGCCATTTGAACTTCAAGATCATTGCCATAAAGAACCATTTGCTAACTCAGATCTAAAGTCAGATTTCCTAAAATCTCCCTACTGAAGGGGTAGCATCCCATTCTGGGACAGGATACTAGCCCCACTTTTCACTGCAAACATGCCTAGGAAGGGCATAAAGCACAGTTGTGAAAGCCAGGGAGGCAAGGGGATCAAATCTGGTTTGAGACAAAGTCACTGGAACTGACAATACAGAAACAGTCAAAAGCTCAGAGATGCATCCAAGAGGGGACCAAGCTGGGAATCGGTTACAAACAGACACACTCCTTCCTTGTGGAGGTTAGGTTTCTCACGTTTCCTGTTTTCCGAACTGGAAACAGCACAGCAAATTTTTTTTCTGGCTTTTCAGGCTTTCTTGCCCCTGGTGAACTCAGGAGCTACACAGCTACACAGAGACCCATTCAGAAGAAAAATTGTTCAAAGCATCTTCACAACCTCAAAGAACAACTTTGAAGTGGAGGGAGGTTCAAATCAGCCTTGCATGAAGGCTTGAGTTGGTTCTTATTTTATCTCTGGTCCACGAGGGTAATTATCACCTCCAACTTGAAAAGAAGCAGCTAACAGATTGGCCTGTATTACAGAGGAAGAGGGAATTAATTAAGTGGTTGCTAATTACATCGTAATCTTAAACACTAAATTAGTATTATGATGATCCTGATAGGCAACTCTGACATTGCCAAATCCCTGCTAGTGTCTGAGATGTATTCCAGCTACTGCACAGAACGTTCCTTCCACATACCCAAAACAACTGGGATACCCTCAAAGAAATATAGCAAATGCACAACCACTCTGCCAGGTTTCTAATTTTACCAGAACATAGAAACTGTCTGAAATGTGTTGCTGGCCACGCCACTGGCTTCGTTCTCATCCAAGACTAGTGCTGTCATCCATGTTACAGTGTGAGACTGAATCTGAGAGACATAAAAAGACCTACAAGATCAACCAGTCCCTCCACTTACAAATGCCAGATTACTTCTTTAACTGATCTTGTATCCAGTCCAGTGTTAAATGTCCCAAAGACTTGGGCTTCTACTTTGTATCAATGACTTCTCAATACCTCGCACTCTTCCACCACTCCTAAAACTATCCTCAGATGTTACCAAGTCATGGCACAATGTTCCCTCTGAATAGTTGTCTACCCACAGGTAAGCAAGAGTGAGTTCCCTAAACTGAGGTGCAAGAAGAAATTTTCTGCTCATGCGCTTCAACAAGTTTCTTAGGAGAGTGTGCAAAGGACTACTGAACCAGTACGCTTAAAATACAAGCAGACTCAAATCGTTCCAGAGTCCTGTAGTTCTAGGTCAGGTTTCTTGGCCTCCGTGTGTTCTTTTCGCCAGGCTTTTGTTTTGTTTTGTTTGCCACACCACAACTTGTCTTAAAGTTTTGTGTCTGCTGCTGCTGAACTTAGTTCTTAAGAATTACAGCCTCTTAATTACAACCTGCTTTTGCCTGGCTATTGTCCAATAATTGAATCAAGCAGCCAGGTTAAGAAGCCTGGGCAGGGCTAGATTGAAGGACAGATGCTTTGGGTCCATGCAGATGCAACCAATATCGAAAGTCACTTGTTTGCTACAGAGTTTCAGCTTTCATTTACAAAAAGAGCAAGCCTGAGAAGCTGAGCGTCTTAGAAAGGAACATGTCTAATTGCTCTGTTGGCTTCACCCGGTCCATAGCTAAGGAATGAGAGCAGTTTGGGCTGCCAGTGCTCAGATGAGAGCTGACCTCTGACTTTCCAACAAGGAGCAGACCCCAAGCTGGGAAGGCAGAGGTCACTGGTGCAGCAGGACTAAAGAATCTCTCGGAAGCAACCTAACCATATGCAGTCCTGTATATTAGAGGGAACACAGAATTCAAAAGAGACAGAAAATTCGTGTTTGAAAAGTATACAGACACACAGATGCAAACACATGCTGCCATAACCTAAAGAAGACTGAGCATTGGTAGCTTGTTTTTGAAGGTGTCGTGGTTTAACCCCAGCCGGCAACAAAGCACCACACAGCCACTCACTCACTCCCCACCCCACACAGTAGGATGGGGGAGACAATCAAAAAAAAAAAACCTCATGGGTTCAGATAAAGACAGTTTAATAGGACAGAAAAGGAAGGGAAAATAATAACAATACTACTAATAATAAAATAATAATAATAGAATATACAAAACAAGTGATGCACAATACAATTGCTCACCACCCGGTGACCAATGCCCAGCCAATCCCCAAGCTGGGTGTTCCCCAGCCAACTTCCCAGTTTACATACTGGGTATGATGTCATATGGTATGGAATACCCCTTTGGAACATTTGGGTCAGCTGTCCTTGCTGTGTCCCCTCCCAGTTACGTGTGCACTCCTAGCCTTTGCTGGCAGGGCAGTATGAAAAGCTGAAAAGTCCTTGACTTAGTATAAATACTGCTTAGCAACAACTAAAACATCAGTTACGTTATCAACATTACTCTCATCCTAAATCCAAAACACAGCACAATACCAGCTACTAGGAAGAAAATTAACTTTATTCCAGCCAAAACCAGAACAGGGGGTCACTGCTTGCAGCTATGGGTGCAGAACCCTCTAACGCATTTAAGAGCAGGGCCAGTGAAGTGCCCATGACTTGTGACTTCCCTGAAGGCAGAGGACGTGAAAGTCAAGCACGTCTTTAGATTCACCAGCATCTAAAGCAAAAAAACCCTCCTTTTCCCTACTTCCTATTCATCAGGAAAGTAATCTCTCACCATCACTCAAAACACAGACCAACTGCACAGCTTCATCACTGCACACTTCTCACTTATTTTTGTCTTAAACAGAAGATAGCCACAAAAACTCTGGCTTCAAGAAAGACTGAGAAACACTGGTCAAGCAGGCAGAACTCAAGGGCAGACTGGAGACCCCAAACAGTCTGAATAGCAGAATCCCCTCCAGGCACATTAAGCTGTGTTCCCCCTCTGTGCCTCAGTTTCCTGTGCAGTAAAAGGGAGAGAGCTACTCCCTGCCACCAGGCAGCACTGCCTTATGGTCAGGGACAGAGCACGAAGCTTAGCACTTACTAGGTAAGAAGGAAAGATTACAGTTTGTACTTCTGCCCTCACTCTTTCAAAATAAACACTCACTTTTCACAATATTTCATGATGCAGCTTGCACATATAAACGGCATGGCATCTGAGCCAACCCAGAGAGCTTGTTTCTTATTGCACCTGCCCTCAGGAGCTGACTCCCTGTAAAACTCATTAATGAAGTGCTTAAAAGTCATAGAATATGCAGACAGAGAGCTACTTACTACTGGGGGTCTGTAAATGATGGAGATCGTGGCCTGAAGTGACACATGTGTAATGCAAGTGAGGTACAGGGAGACTGATACCCCCTCCAGAGTCTCTGCTCTGGATCATCAGATCTGTTCCTGGCTGCTCATGGATTCATCAGTGAATATCCTCAAGGAGAAGGCAGCAAACTGTTTGGCTAGCAGTCTGCATTCTCAGGTTTTCTGGAGTGGTGATCAACACAAGGGTGAAATAGCGGTGATGCTAGGCAGATGTAGTGTTTATTTTACAAATCTGGAATCCAATCTCAGAAGTACATCATCTCCCATCCTCACTTCACCCTTGCTTTGAGAATGATCCTCAAAACACCTGCCCTCCTCTCCCCAAATCTCTCATACTAAGGGTCACAGGGCAATGGCTACTGTAGCATATCAATACAACAACCACGATCCTTAAAACAAAAGGTTCCAATGTAAAAAATGGCATATGCAGACAAGATGGTTTGAACCATTGAACTGTTACCTACTAACTAGGTCACTGTTAAAGGCAGCAGGACACTGTACCTAGGTGACTGACCTGGAAGGGTGGCTGATGAAGACATGGGCCCAAAGTCAGCCCTTGCTCTGAAGGTCCCACCCTATTTGGGGAAACAGAGACAGTTCTCTGCAGCTCAGTATCTCTTTGTTTCTTTCCAAAACGTGCAACGACAGCTCTATTCTTCATATGCCTTCACCCCTTTTCTCCCCACTGTGTCAACAACTTGAAGAGCTCCCTATTGACCTTCTGACTCTCGGAGCCAGGTGCCAACTGGAAACGCAGAGAGGGAATGCAGGAAATCCCAAGTTCTTGTGAACTCCAATTCCCTTACCCAACTAGGAATCCTCCTGCGCGTTACTAGGGTGAAACTTACTGTGGCAATGGCTCGGCCCACACGAACAACTCCAAAATCATTGGGATCCAGAAACTTGTTTCCATACAGATAGATGCCAGAAGCAGCTGCTGCCAACGAGACAAGTTTCAAGGCCCTTCGTGCCATGACTGATGAACCCTGCCGAGACACAAAACAGCAACTGTAACATCTGAGAAGGATGCAGTGATCAGATGCCTACAGCCCCAAGGGACGTGACAAAACAGGTTTTAATTGCTCCTTTGCTAATAATGCATTGCTAGCACTGCCCCCAGCCAAGAGCTCAAGCAATCATGCAGCGACCAAACGTAAGCTGTTCTGCTCTGACTCCATAGCTATTCCTAACTCAACAGTGTCTATGGGCCACAAACCCAGAAGTACCTCACTGCTAGACCTTGTGCACCCACAACAAAACATTTGTTCATGGTCCCAAAGGCTTTACAAGGAGAAACAACAGGTGGACAGAGAGAAGGGAGTACAAGCTCACCAAAACTCAATTCTGATCACAGCAATAGGCTGCCTCTTCAATGCAAATGTTTTGAAGATACCACAGCACAGGCAGATTGCAAGGGGATAATAGAAGATATAAAAAAGCAAGGTTTAAAAAGAGCTCTTGCAACATCAAGAACACCCAAAACTTGCTGGAAACTCTGCCAGACTAGTTGCGAAAGTGCCTCACTGCTGATGAGTGGTAGGGCAAGAGGCAATGCATCCCTGGAGGTCGCATGCAATTCCAGCAGCCAGTGGCAGACAGCTGCATACAACGCAGGGGATGGGAGACCTGATCAGAGTGACCAAGCGAAATCTGTTTTCTCATCATCACTACCCCACTCAAGTGCCAGGCAGGGACTGCACTGGCAGAACGGACATCTGCAGAAATCAACAGCCTAATCCTGGCTCTGTCACAGGCCCAGCACAGGCCTAGGGTGAGACACTTCTCACTCACTTTTTGTCTGGGAGACAATGGTGGGGAACAAACGCATCTCCCACACTAAGCACTTTGGAGCACTGTATTCATTGCTTACAGTATATAAAGTAGTGTAAACATGTAATTCATTACATGATATATGTATTATGATTCTTTATGTCACTTTAGAGGATTCAGACCTGAAAAAAAAAATCACAAATTAGGTGTATTTTTCTTTCCTTTCCCTTTGGCTGGTATTAGATAGAAAATATGGTTGACCATTCTTTCTGCTTACACTACGAATCAAGAGGCATGGTTTACCTACTCTGCAAGCTCTCAAGAGCACTCCTGACAGAGTGTGGGCTTTTACCCCATCAAGATGGAGTCCACTAATCCTGCCACTCTTAGACTTGATCAAGAAACTTTCCTACTTCTTGCTGTGAGCCTTTATCAGGGTCAGTCTGGTGTGTGCCTTTTCTCTCGGAAGCCTTATAACCAAAAAACACGTGCAGTGACACAGGTCAAGCCTTTCAAAAACAGTTCACAAGAACACAATCAGTGAAATAGACTAACATAACACAAGAGACCTCTGTACATGAACCTTAGCTAAACTTTATTATTTCCTTTCATTTCCTTACAAGTCCTAGGTAACTTTGAGGCAGAAAAGCCAAGACACATTCTGTCAGCACCTGTCAGAGCTGCCTGCAACACCCCAGCTCTTTCTCCTGTTGGAAGGGGTAGCTGGCTGATCAGGACTCCTCCAAACCTACAATCAAACTCAAGACAAAATAAACCTGGCCCCTTGACTGCAGCCAAATGAACACGTGCTTCCCCCCAAGAAAGCTGCCCTCCTCCCCCTGCCTCACAGAAAATCTACAAATTTAGGGGCTCCTTCCTGGAGGGCTGATCTCTTTTGCACAGAAATCTCCTGTATCCTCCATCACCTTCAAAAGACATTTTCTGCAACATGTTTTAATTAAACCATTTCTGCTCCTTGTACGTTTTTGTAAAATTTCATTTATTGGAAAGCGAAAGGTGCAAACAGTGACATTTTTTCAACACAGAAAATATGCCCCTCTCTTTCATTATTTTTTCCTTTACTTTCTTTATTACTAAAAGAACATTTGCGTGAAAGCAGGATGCAAGTCCATCTGTTCTTGCATCTTATTCCTACCTGAAGGTATAATCTGCAGTTCGTGACATCACATCTATTGCCATACCCGCCAGCTGTACGTCACGAGCAGAAGATGGGAACTTTAGGTAGCAAATAAACAGGCAGAGCAGCTGAGCTCTTCAGCAACAAAGTTCCTGCTTTCATGCTTAATGTGTTGTACCAATAAAAAGGGAAGAAATAAACCCCCTCCAATATAAGGTACAGAAATGGAATTGTCAGAAATCAATTGTATTTCAAAGTTTTGCATAAGGTGTCGAGGAGCCTTTTCCATGTAAATGAGCCATTACGACACCCCTAGGGGGATCTTAAAGACCCTGTCAGCTGTGAAATAGCCTCAGGATGTCACCGCCTCTCGTTATAAAGGCCCGCGTTGACGGGCCGCCTCCAGCTCTTCCGCCGCCTAGCTGAGCCGGCTGCTTTGACTTTCACACGACTTCACAGGCGGAAGGTTCCCGTTCCTTACAGCCGGGCGCCGTGCCTCTCCCACTCCCACTCGGGGGAGCCGGGACGGACGGCGGCTACCGGGCTCCCGGAGCCCAGGAGGCGACTCCCTCGAGGCCCACCACCGCCGCCTGCCCGGGCCTGTGCCCCGGCGCGGCAGCGCGGCCCGGGAGACCGCGCCCTCCCAGGCCCCGGGAGCCCTGACCGCCCCCGCGGGCAGCGGGGACAGCGCGCCCAGGGCGGCCGCAAAGCCCCAACGAGGCCGATCCGCGCGCCCGAGCCCGCGCCCGAGCCCGCGCCCGCAGCAGCGCGGCCCGAGGTCTACCCGTGAAGGACGCGAGGGGCCGGCTCCGGCTGCTTTCGCTTCTCCTTCAGGCGTGCCCTGCCGTGCCTCCCGGAGCACCGCCCGCGCCCCCCCCGCCCCGCCGCTCCCGCCTTCAGAAACAACCCCGGCCCCGCCGAGCCCTGCGGTGGCCGGCCCTCCGCCCCCGGGGGCCTGCGCTTGCGGCGGGCAACGGCCGCCTGGGCCCGGACCCCGCTGCCCGCCGGCACCAGCCGGGGCGCGGAGGGGCCGAGGCGCCCGAGGCCGCAGCGAGGGGTGGGAGGCCAGCGAGGGTCCGGGTCCCTGCCCGCCGGACCCTCCGCAGCCTGCGGCACGGCGTCGACCCCCTCGGCCGGCGCACGGAGCCGGCACTTACCGCCTCGCCGGCACGGCGGCACTTCAACTCCCGCGCGCCCAGCCGCCGGCTCCCCCCTCCGCTGCGCACATGGTACGGCTCTGCGCCGCGCGGCATGCTGGGAAGTGTAGTCTCCGGCCGCGGCCGCTCGGAGCGGCGGGGGCGCGGCGGGACTGCAAGGGGCGGCCCCTGGGTGAGCCCACCGGGGAGCGGCGGGGGGGACAGCCGGGCGGGCGCTGCGCACCGGCGGCCCCGGGGCTGCTCTCACGCGTCTGCCCCTGCTGCGGGGGTGCGCGCTGCTCCCGCCTCCTAATTGCAGAAGAGGAGGCGCACGGGCAGCGCCTCCAGTTCGGTGCACAACTGGGTAACGCAGTCTCGGCTTCATCCGTGGGGCTCCCGACCCGGCACGGCTGCCCACAAAAGCCATCTTCTGCGCTCTTTAACAAAATCTCAGCCTTTATGATATTTCAGTTGGTTTTCAAAGTTTTCTCACTGAAGGCCCTGCAGCAGGGAGAAGGTACCTGTATGCGTATATACATATATATGTATATATATCAGAAATCACGAGAGAAAGTAGAAATACCAAACTCGGATATCAGAGCACTCCTTTTCTACATCTGTGAGAGGTGCTGGAGGGGCACTGATGCTTTTATTGACTAGAAGTCAGAACTGCTCTTTAGCGAAGGGTGTGGGTTTGACCAGGGCACCATGAACATTTTACTTTGCGAGTCTGGCTATTGCAACACATCAGGATTAGGTGTGAGCACAGTCACCTACGCAGCCGTAGCATGTGGGTTGGCAATGCCGTGTCTGCTCCTGGTGCTGAGCGAGTGCTCTCACCAAAGGGCTTCTGGCAATAGAGTTGAACACTTGTCCTGCTCCTGTTGAACACAATACAGTGTTGTTCACCATGTGGTCAGATCCTCAAGCAGCGTAAATTGATAGCGTAAACTATGCAGCTATACTTAGCTTTTACCATTCGGTGAAATGCACACATGGCTGCCTAGTATCAGCTTATATTTACGGGTATAATTCCAAAGGCCAAAGAGGTGTGTATCATAAATATCTCAGAAACTGCTGTTCTCCATGCAAGAGAATGATTCAGTAAAACAACTGTGTTCACCAAGAATAAAAAAGCTGTTGGCAACAAGGAAAATAATTGCAGAATGAAAAAAAAAGCTTTCTCTGCAGCTAACCTTTAGCTCCTTACTGTAAGAAATGAAAATGATAATAAATTTTATTGTATTCAAGGTTCAATGCAAAACCAATCTCTTCACCAAAGTCTTCTTGCCATAAAGATTACAATAAAAGAGCAAAGCAGAGAATGAAAAAATGTTGCTGAATTGTCATAAATATTGTAAGAGATTCATATTCCCCGGAGCAAATACCTAGCTTGATAGTTACCCACTTGAAACTTAGCATTTCTGATTGAACTTTTCTCCCATTGTGAAAAGAAGGAAACTCAATGGTGTTTCCAGTCAGTATCTTTCTGATAATAAGAACCTGAAATTCAGTAACATCTGGGAACCCATAGTGGAAAATTGGAAGTATTTGGGACAGAGTTAAGGACACAGCTACCACAATTAATCCTTAATACTTTAAAAGGATGCCAGAGACCAAAACCAGGAGGAGACCAAAAAGATCTTAATAATTCTTTGAGAGTTATTGTTTCCAACAGGATTCTGGAAATACTGAAACAAATCCAGGAAAGCATCACCACACTGCATTTCCATTCATATTTGCAGAGATACAGTTGCACCCAAAAAGGTAGAGACAGGGAAAAAAGGGATCTAGAAACACTTGAAGCAAAAGGTCTCAGCTTCTAGAAGTAATAAACCAGGACATTGTGCTCAGGAAAAGGTCCTGGTGACCAGCCTCTCTGCCAGGATGAACAGGTTTTTCACCCAAGGCCTTGCAGAAAGTGCTGTAAAGGTAACCTGTCCACCTTCTCCCCAGCTGTGGGACAATGGTATATTAAAGTTTTTCCTAAAAGATCAACATAATATTGGCAATATTTGCTGGCTACCCCTTTTGTTTCCATCTAGCTTCACTTCACTTTTGTTTTCCCTACTTGTCCCCTGCGGCAGACATTAACATAAATGCCTGCCCAGTGTGGGCTTCCTGCTAAATATTATCTCGAAGAAACAAAGCAGCTACAAATTATGGAGGGCAGAGTTAAGGGTGATTACCCTGCCAGCACGCTGAGGATACAGGCCCCACATGGCCAGTTGCTGCATCAGCCACATGATGGCAAAACTGGCTACAATCCTGTAAATTTCTTTCCCTTCTTGGACAGATGGGAGCTTTTGAACTGATGGGGGGCAGTGAAGCATCCCAGCTTAGTCTTGGACCATTACAAATTGTGTAGGAAAGACTGCTTGTTGGAAGCAAGCTTTACAATTTAGAGAGTGATGTTAAAAAAGGAAGAAAATAAAAACTCAGGGAGACATGCACGTGATGTACTACTGAGAAAATGAGAGAGAAATGAGTGCAGGCTGAACATAAAGTAACCACTCTGAATCACAGAATAAAATAAGCTTGGAAATACAGGAAAAAGATCTACTATTCCTGTATCTACTAGGGCCTGTGGAAGTTTTGCTATAGATTTTTGTGTTTGCAATTTCATTACCTCCACGGCTCAGGCTGACACTGGGCATAATAGTGGGGTATCCATTTAAAGCTACTGTGCTAGTACATATAAAAATCCAAAATAGAGACTGTAACCTCAGCACAAGCACTGATTCCTGATCGCAGGTCACTGCTTCTACACGTGATGCTTAAGACTGCGGCCCAGGCTATCAATCCCCTGCCTTAAGCACTAGATCACACGTGTTGGCAAAGCTCCCAGCAAAGGGAGCAGGTCAGTATCTGATTTTTGCCGGCCTCTCTTGGAAAAGCTATGGGAGGTTGCTTCAGATTAATTCTGTTCCTTGCAGCTCTCAGTTAAACAGGCTGATGCTGGGTCTGCTGCAGAGAGGGTGGGGGGGGGAAGAGGCTTTTGTAGTATAACAATGCCATGTGCCAATGTGCAGTGGGCAATTATGTAACCAACGCTAAATCTTTCTATAATTAGAACAAGCACCTAGTTAGAGTGATCAGAGCTCTTTTGTGTGAGCCTGCACGGGGGTACACAAGAAAGAGCTTGGCGCAAAAGAAAGATGCTGGCTTGATTTCCCTTTCCCTTTCAACTGGTGAATAAATTAAATCTCAGATTACCCCAAATTGCTGTGAAAGACAAAAAGCGAAAAGCGTTTCCTTTTCATTCTTGTTGAAGACATTTGCATCCCAGGTGTGATTCTCATGAAAAGCAGAAACAAACCCAAAGACACAGTCAGGCCTCTCTGTCCCAAGCATCGGAGCGGGAAGGGCAGCCAGACTACCTGAACAGAGGACAGATGGTCAGTATCAGCCCTCCCTACCGAGAGTCAACCTCCTTTTTTAGATTTGCTTTGATGAAGAACGTGGCAAGGTATCTGGAAAGTCTCACTTATACCAGACATTCCTCATATACAGGAGGAGGCACGGGAAAAGAGATCAGAACAGTCCCAGAAAGCAGGTGGTCCTATGATTTTGCGGACCCAGAGAACTAGCTTAACAAGGAGACATGAAAAGGTATGGGGAGAAATCGCTACCCAGTTTACAGTGGGAAGAACAGCTTGACCCAGCAGGTCCTTCTTCACTCTTCTGATCTGTCCTGCCATTCTGTGGATGGTCAGCAAATCAAATATTGAGGCAGATCCGTCTTCTGCAGCTATAAACAAGTTCAGCTCTAAAAGTCACTGTAGCAATGCCAATTCATACAAGTTGCAGATCTCGCTGGTGAGATCTCTGGTGCTAGAGATCTGTACTTCTGAAATATTTTCTGATTCTTTTCTGGTTAGTTCAGGACACCAGAAGAAATATTACAAATACATCTGACAGATGTGCAAATTAACATGGAAGACAGGAAGCAAAACAACCTACCTGGAGCTAATTCCAGAAGATGGCTTAACATACTCTCACAGGTCTCTTGCTAGGCCAAACCCACAAATGTTTTTGGTCCAACTTTAAATGAAGATTGGCAGGTTTTGCCTTTATATCAGCACAATGGAAAGCTCAGAACTGACTCAGGGAGCCATCAAATTTTAGAATATGATCTTCTTACGAATCATACTGTACGGAGCCAATATTTGGATAAGACATTTCTCAAAAGAAACGTACACCCATTGCCCCAGGTCATTCACTCCCTTCGAGTCAGTAGTGACCAATGTCTGAATGTGACAATGGAAAGTGATGTGCTGCTTGGAGACCTGTGCTTTAGGTGAGCTGCAAAATCCGCTTCTACTAGTATTTTGTTCTTTCAAGGCCTTTGTTCAACGTTGTTGCCCAGTATCAGTTTCGACAATTGCGTGCCACCTCCATACCTCTCTCTTATAATTTCTGTTGGAAAAAAAAATCCCCTTTACTTTGTTTGCTAAAGCTGGTGGTGGCTAAATGATATTCCACTTCTTCTTGCAGGTCATTGGGAAGTGTCAGTGGGCCACCATGTCCTGTGTGAAAAGATGTTTATCAGCTGGGAGTGGAATGCTTCCAAAACATTTGCAAAACACCCTGGAGTCTAGAAGGTGTTACAGAAGTACATGAGGACATTTTTGTGTATCTGAGAAAGTTTACTTTTCTACAAAGTACAACAAATAATAGAAATTAAACCAGCCTCCCTTTCAGTCATTCCAGACAATACAGACATGGCTTCAAGAATTTAAAGACTTTTACAAAAGCACTAATAGACTTTCTGATCTTTTTCCCCTCAGCTATAATTACTCCTTCTGAATGATGCCTGTAACCCCTAAGGGAATGTGAAGTGCAGGGGTTGCTGATGTGGCTGAACCTTTCCATCTAGGTAAATCTCTTCTTTTTCACTGTTTAGCATCTTACCTGTGGCATAATTTATCCCTTGAGTTAAGAACTGTCGTTTATTTTGATCATTTTTATCCCACAATGTGCAGCCACTGTTAGGCATACAGATATCTGATATTAACAGTAGCTTATTCCATTACTTTGTATTGCCATCTTCATTTGTTACAAGGTATTTGATGAACCATTTAATTCTGCATTTGCAAATGTGAGAAGTGCTGAAGTAGATAAAAAAGGTGCAGAGGATTTAACAGCCTAAATCTACCCCCAAAGGCTCCTTGGAATGCATCAGAAATACATTCTCAAAACCAGTCATGGTATTCGCATCAAACTAAAAATGTCCCTGCTGGCAGCCATGCCAAGCATTAAGTCCTCCACAGAGCTTGAACTCGTTACTCACTGTACAGAGGATCATTTTGGCATGATCATTTTGTGATAAGAGATGTATGTGGAAACCTGACAGCATTATTGTCCAGAAATGTTAAGCAAAAAATATCATGGTAAAACCAAAAATGAATTCATCCTTCTTTGTCAGAGACAGATTTGTATTTGGGGAAAATGTGTTTAAGGATCGATCTCAGAACCATTCCTTGCCTAATGTTTCTTTTTATCAAAGCTCTGCCAGAACTGGCATCTTTGAACCATTCCCAGGTCTGGTTCAGAAAAAGTCCGGAACTAGGAGGTACATGAAGATGCACAGAGATAATCAGTTCAGAAGAGAATATTAACTTTTCTTGTCTCGTGCTGTATATATTGTGGGACATTAAGCTTCACCTGGCTATTCCTGTATGGGCCCTGGTTGCTCAGGCTTGCCCAAAGCAGATCTTATAATAATGAAAGCATCTCTTCCCAAGAGACTTCAGCTTTGATTAGAAGATAACAAGGGATTGAAAAGGGAGCACGTCCCACAGTTTTCCAGAGGTTAATCACTCTCATTGTTAAATAGTTCTACATAATTTCTCATTTGAATTTCCCTAATTTCCACTTCCAGTCACTGGTTCTTGTTTTGCCTTCCTCTATGAGATTATAGAGTACCTTCAGATCTTGCATTTCTAACTTGTACAGGTACAGGTACCCATACAGGATGGTCAAATGTCTCTCAATCTTTTTGTGATGAGCAAAACATACAAGATGTTTTAATTTGCTCACTCAGATCATTTCTCCTCGCAATGTAATTGACAATAAGGACAGGTAAATGGAGTTCACCTCATTCTAATCTGGCAATATAACATTTACTTAAAACTTCACCAAAAAGCAAGTTTACTTACTGTATTTCCCCTACACTTCCAGTTAACACTAGCCTTATATTATCTTTGTAGTCTTCTAACCTTCTTCTATCTTGCAGCATTGTTTTGGAAACTTGAATGCCAGGCCAACACTGAGTCCCTCTAGAGTTCACCATGTCTCTACTTCTACATCCATGGGCTGCAAGAGGCTTTTTGTTGTTTCGTAGCACAAGAAATTCATGCTTAGCTGCTTCTCCCTCATAACCCTCCTGGCTCCTTTTCAGAATCGCTGTTTCCCAGGACAGTCTGTACTTAACCCCCAATTTCTTACTTCCAGATACAGAAGTTTGCACAGTGTGATATTCAAACACATCTTGTTTAAATGGATTCTACTTATCAAGTAATCTAGCTCACCCGGTATGACTCTTTCCTCTCAGTATTACTGAACATTTTGTCATTCATTTTGAAACCTACAAATTTTATGAATAGTAATTTCATATTGATTGCGAGCTGATGAAAATGGTGGCTAGTGTAAGTCCGAGTGTCCTTTCCTCTGTAACTTCCTCAGAAATACCCTTAGGCAGCGTCGATCCACCACTGATGATTCCTTTGCTTTTTGAAATACCAGCCAGTTCTCCACCCAGGTAGCATACAGCGTCAGGTGTTGCACAGTGCTAATTCTTTAATCAAAACATCATGAGAAGCAGAAGACAGAAGTAATGGGAGGTGTACCAGGTCAGGTTCAAGGACAACTATGTGAATAATTTATTTCTTTGGTCTGGTGGCTAACCTAACATAAAAAATAAATTGTTTTCTCACTTCAAGAAGAAAACGGGGTGGGGGGGATCATCAAACAAAAACAGCTTTCTATGTGGGAAAAAAAAAGTATTAGATCAGAAATTAAACACATTCTGGTTTTAAGAATTTTCCCACTTTCAAAAAGTAAGTACATTCAGGCTATACTTGGCCAACAAACATTGCTTTTCACCAAAGCTTTGCAAATTTTTAAAAAGATTCAAACTTTCCAAACTTCCCACAGTTTTTGAGTTCAGAACTTCTTGAAAATTTTTCATCCCAGTAAACATTTTTGACCAGTTAAACTATATATGTAAGCATTTTCTAGGTTTGATATGTGATAGGTAATGCAGAGCAGGGACAAGAAGTTATTCACAGCTGGATTAACAGCACGTGTGTAAAATAAAGACTATGCTATGTTTACAGAGCCATATGGTTTTGAATAAGCTGGTACAGCCCCTTTGTACCATATGGTCCACTCTATCCAGTGCTAAGAGCCTTACATATTCACAAATTTGAAATTAGCCAACTCAGACATCAAAATTAAACCACAAGAAAAAGTAGTTCAAGGGGAAGAAAATAATGTATTAAAAAGAACCAGTGTTGCTTATAGCCAGACAGCTATAAACACCTGCAAGCACAAACAGCTCACTGTCTGCAAAGAGAGTGGGACTGCACAGTTCTCAGAACAAGCCATGAGACTGAGGAAACCAAAGGAGCATCTCCCTAGTGCAGGAGCCGAAGCAGATTGCTCACCTACAATTTTACCTTCTAAACAACAATTTTGTGTTGTGGCTGTCATATAAACTGTGTTCTGAAATAGTTCACAAAGTTGTATATTTACCATACAGCATTAAAAAAATGCATCACAGCAAAGGAAGAAGGAGAAACGTCGAAGTAGGAGGGAGAAAACATATTATTTCAGCTGAGACTAGTATAACAGCTGGAGACAGAGACCGTGGCAACTTCCAATGGTGAGAGGAGGCTTCTGAATCAGGAGGCAATATTGCCAGATGTGACAACAGCAATTCTGTTGCTACATGACTGACAGAAATGGGTAGGAGAGATGACGGATGAGTTTTGCTCAGGAAAATTATTGATAAACGATGTACGTCAAAGTCTTGTATCTTTAGCTTTGTCTGAAGTGCTCATAAGAGGCCAGCTGTCTTGGAGAGAAGGGGAAGTATCTGTCACTCACAGAGGTGGTAACAGAGCTGCTGTCACCACAATGCAAAGCCAAAGTCTGATTCACACTGGAGATGACAAGAGTTTTGGCATAGAACAATTGCAACAGGACTGTCCTTACCTTCCTCCAAATCCCCCCCATGCTAGAAATTGTAGCAGATTAATTTAGTCTGCAGGACTAGTCTGCCCTGCAGATTAGAAGATGGTAAGACAGACGAAATGACTAGAAGACTGCAAGACAGACATTTAGTCTGCCTCATAGTCTTCCTGCCTCTTACAGTATTATTTTTTTTATTTCTAATAAAGACTTGTGTTTGTTTCTTAATCATTCTGCCCTTTTCCTCTCTGGCCAGCTTCTGTTTCTCTTGTAGATGAACCATCCCTAGCACAATGGGACTATTTTCCCTTTGATTCACTAGATGCAAACGTAACAATAGCAGTTACTAATTAATAACTAAATTTCTTTGTTTATATATGGTACCGTATACTGCCACTTCAACGCAAATAGCAACTTAACTCATGTAAAGCTCCACCTAGTTCCCATCTACCACAGCTCGCTGAAAAGTATTTTTCCCCATTCCACGTTTTAACTACGCTCTAAAGAGTGCATCTCTTGGCTTGCTGTGTAACACACGGATGCCTATGAAAACAGACAGTATGACTCCTAGCACTTAATACGCTAGTTTTTATTGTTAATCAGTATTATTTTTACACCACTTCCAATCTCTTTTTACCTACTCTCTCATGTCCCAATATCTAAATAGCAGATATCAGAGTAAGAAATTTTGTTCCAATCCATATGCTCTGTATTTTCTGCTTTTTACTTGGACACCTTCAGCTAGATAACCCATAAAGCTACTGAACTTGTTGGAATCTATCTGAATAGACAGGATGTCGGGGGGGGGGGGGGGGTTGGGGAAGATACTGTAGCGACCTCCCCCCTTTCTCTTCTTCCAAGCGTGCCCAAGGGATCTGTATTGCTCTTGCTTTTCTGGTGCAGCCTTGTTGAACTGCGCCATTTCCATGGGCTCGTCTCCTCTGCCCGCCTTTGCCGCGGCCAGCAATGCCCGGGGAGGTACCCCAGCGGGACAGACACCCAATACGGGAGACACCGCGCATCTTGCTGGGGCGGCGGTTCACTGGGCTGTGGCCGTCAGGCGGCAGGCCCAGGCCCGGGCCCGGCGTCGCGGGCACCACGCAGCCCGGCCGCCTGCCGGCCCCGGGGCTGGCTGCCGCCTGCCGCAACCCACACCTCGCGGCGGCCTTGAGGCCAGCCCGCGCGGCCGGAGCTGTCCTCCACCACCCTGGGCGCCCCGAGTCGGCCCGGAAGGAGCCAACCGCCCAGAGGGCCGCTCCGCCCGCGGGCGCAGCCATCCCCTCACGGCCGCGGCGCCCCGCTAACGCCCCGCAGCGCCGTGGGCCTGGAACGACACCTCCCCGGGCGCCCCGCCCCCATGCGCACCATTACGCCGGGTGTGACGTCGCCCAGACTACAATTCCCAGCGAGGCGCGGCGGGGCGTGGCGCGTGCGCAGCTGCCGCCGCCCCTTCCCCCGCGGCCTGGCTGCCGAGAAGACGGCGGAGGCGGCAAGATGGCGCTCACCAGGTGGGTCTGGCTGGCCCCGTCTGTCCGCCCCCCCCCCCCCCCCCCCCCCCCCCGGTTGGGGTGACTGCTCTCCCCGGCCTGCCTGCGGCTTCCCAGCCGCTGTGCGAGGCTCCGGCCGACGAGGGCGGCCGCGCTCCGGGAGCGCGCTGCGGAGCCGCGGCCTCTCCTGGGCAGTGGGCCCGCCGGCCGGTGAGGAGGCCGGGCCGCGGCCGGAGGGCGGGCGGCGAGGGCCGGGCCGGGGCTGGGGGAGCTGCCCTGCCCTGCTTTGTCCTGCCTTGGCGGGAGGGGGTGTTCGGCAGTGCCCCTGGTTCAGGGCTTTGCGTCGTTCGCGTGTTTTCTGTGGGAAGAAGGCGGTCCTCCGCCGCGGCTGGAGGTGATCGGATCCGTGCGGGTTTCGTCGAGGTCTCCTTACCGTGAGCGACGGCGAGAGAGATCTTTGTTGCAAGCTACTGCCTCTCTCGCAAGGCTCAGGAGTGCAGCTTCAGTGGCTGCCCTGGAATGCCGGCTTTCTCGGAGACGGAAGCTTCCGTAATAAACGCGTAAAAGGGCTCCGTAGTCTGGACGAGCTGAAAAATGGGAAGTCAAGAAATCGGGGTCTGACTTCTTGGCTTTGGCCGGGAGGTATCTGGCGTTAAGGAAGGAGGTGGCAGGCAGATATCTTTCTAGGCATTTGTTTTGGGAGTCGTTGGGACCTAGGGACATACTTTATTTTTCTGCTCTGTAGTGGTGGGAAGAATATGCAGTGGTATGTGACGTTCTTGCTGGAAAATGGGTATTGTCATGCTCCTGTTCAAACATGATGTGAATATGCATGAATTTTGTATCAGTTTTTATAGGAATCTGCCAGAATGCTGGCAGACCACACGTTGCTTTTGCCGCTATTATCTCAGAACTTACTGCCCTCAGGTTTATGAGTGCAATACTCAAGTTTCATAAATTGTTTTTTAATCTGTATAGAGTGATTGTAGAGAAAGTAATAATTTAGTAGTAGACTCAAGCATAGTTGAGTGTTACTGAGTGAAGTTATCAGAATTAACTTTTGATGTCTTTCTTTTTTTGGTGTCTGTCTATGGATGTGCAGTTTTTTACCAGCTCCAACCCAGCTGTCTCAAGACCAGCTAGAACTAGAAGAAAGAGCAAGAGCTCAAAGATCTAGGCAGACTGCTCTAGTCTCGTCACGAAGGGAACCTCCCCCCTACGGTTACCGGAAAGGATGGATACCACGGGTGCTAGAGGTAGATATTTAAATTCACACTGTAGTAGTGTGTCTGCTAATGGGGAAAAAAAGTACATTTTCTGGAGTAGAAGTAAACTGAGCATCTTGAGTGTAGCTCAGAATTGTGCAAAGCCTTACCACATGAAGCATTTCCTTCCAAACCTCTTGATATATTCGTGGCTTGGGGGAAGTTGTTCTAATTCATCGGATTGCTTAAGACATTTGGTGGTAAACAGGACATTATAAGGATTCTTCCCTTCAGAGGTTGTTGTGTTGTAATATGGAAATAGGTCTATGGTCCTTTCAGTTTACAATCTGTGAATGCAAGGATCCTTTGAGAAAGACATCTGTATTGTTCCTCTGTCGTTGTTTGTTAAATACACGTTCCAAATTATAGCTGGAATAAGTGAACATGTGTGTATCAGAGAAGAGAATGTTTATGTGTATTTTGTTCATAGTGTAACAAAAGATAGCTGCTCTTGGGGGAGAAAATTGTTAGAGTTGGAAGGAAATGTAAAAATTTGTCAGATATTCATTGTCTAAGTATGTTACTGGCAAAAGGGTTTTGGACAACATTGTGTATATTTAGCTGTAATCCTTGCCAGTTTAACATAATTTCAACTGGAAATATTAAAAGGTAGAAGGGAAAATACAGATTTATAGCTCTGATTACAAAACTGTTCTAGTACAGTTTCTCACTATGAGCCACAAAACTTTGCAAATTTTGAAATGGTACTTGACAATAACATCGGAGACCTGCTCTGATGAGTCGCAAGCCAGTGTGCTTGGGATAAGGCATGCTGTTGAGGTTTTGGTACAGTATTTCATGTATGATCCTGCATTGTTTCCAAATACCATAATTTCATGAGCTAGTAACAGCCTTGCCCTCATTTATGTTCGAGTCCCATTTTTTTAGAGGTCAATCCAACGCTGTACTGTGGTGATTCATTAGTGCTAGATATGTAGGTCCAGCATTTACTAAAGGATAGGATGTTAAAAATTTACCTTTGTTACGCCTAGTGTAGGCCTTCCCTACACTGTTGACTACTAAAGTTAGTATTTTAGAGCTTATTCTTTCTAAACATTAGTGAAAGATCTTAAGAAGTCAGGTGATGAAGGTTTTCAAAGAGTTTCCAGCATCACTGGGCCACAAAGTGATGCACATCTCAAAAAGACTGTTAAGGACTCCTTTCTGCCTCATAAACAAATGCAAATTCTTCAAGAGCGGTAAGTGTTTCCAAAGCATAACCTTTTTCCAGTGATCCTGGAATGCCATTGTTGGAAAAAAAACAAAATCTGTTCTTAATAGATCAAGGGTTATGCACAAAATTTTGAGGAATGACTGACTTTTGTTTTGCCTAATACTTTTATTCTGTAATGAACTTTTGAATGTGGGACATGCAGAGGAAGACTTTGATTAACTGAAGCTATATTTCAGTGAGCACTTAAAGATGGCATAAGCATGTTCTTCTTTGGAGGGAAGTGTTCTGCTCATTCATTCCAGCCTCAGTCCATGCTCTCTGTTGCAGTGGTGTTAACTATTTGGTCACATGGTGAGCATGGAGGGAGATCAATCTACCCAAGACACCCATTTTTCTTCTTTGATCTGGTTCATTAATCACACTCTGCATAAGCAGTACCTTTGCAACAGAGGCAGAGGGAGATGTTCATACTGCTTTAAGCAAATGCTTACTCTGAATTATTGTGTTTGAAACTGTAGCCTGAAGTTGGTTTATGAATAGTGCCAATTTTGTGTGCATCCTCAGTGTTGCAGAGTTAGGATGCTCTGCTTTAAGAGGTCTTTTGGTTATCTGTTCATTAAATGCTTTTACAGCAATATGTTGAATGAGAGAGGAAGTAAACTTTAAGAATATTGGGCTGTTGGGTGCTGGCCCAGTTTGCAATGTATTCACATATCAGAGTAAGAAAACAGGATAGTTTGGCATTTGTGCCATTGTAAAGCTATGAGCTACAGGCTTTGGAAGGAATGGAAAGTTTTTTTTAACAATTTGACTTCATTATGGTGTGAAAAGCAACAAATAACCAGTAGAAATTTTCATGCAAAAAATGCTGCTCTTGTAATTTTAGTATTTCCACAGTTGCTTTATTGCAGAAGGTAAACTTTTGAAGTTCTAATTAGTAACTCACATGTGAATTAAATACTTAGTCATGTTTTGTCTGCAGCATAGTAGTGCCTGCACATTCTAGTTAGTGATATGAGCTCTTGCTCTCTGCAGGGAATAATTACTGCAAGATGTCTGTGCAATTCAGTGTCTTTAAATAAGTGTAAGTTCTATAGTCCATGCTCTCTTAACAGCTAAAATAATAATGTTACTAGAGCATTCTGGCAATATTTCATTTTGTTAAAAACAATCTTCTCATTCATTCCATTTCCTACCTATGCAAGTGTTGTACCATGTTTTTGTCTTTAAGTCATTCACTGCTTTTTCTTTTGTGTAGGATTTTGGCGATGGGGGTGCTTTCCCAGAAATTCATGTGGCCCAATATCCATTGGATATGGGCCGAAAGAAGAAAATGTCCAATGCTTTGGCTGTTCAGGTGGATGCAGAAGGAAAAATAAAATATGATGCAATTGCTCGACAGGGACAATCAAAGGACAAGGTAGTATTTCTTCAAATATGTAGACTGGCATGTATACGTTGAAAAGTTGTATGTACACATTGCATAAACTCATTGGTCTGGCATTAGCCAAGTGGATTGTGTCCTGTTTTCTTAAGTTTTAAGACCTGAGATAGTGTTAGACAGACATGAGCATTTTGACTGGGATCACTGTGTGATCTTCTCTGTTATGTAATTAAAAGGTAAGGTGAAAATGGTGAATTTCTCTACACAAAACTTGCTTGATAGCTTAGCAGCTTTTGTTAGAGAGCTTTCCAATGAAGGCAAGAAACTGCAAACAGGCCTGATCACAGGCAGCCTCATTTCAGTCTGTAGAGAGGGGGGGAGGGGGAAGAAAAAACACAGTTCAGCTTTCAGAATAGTGCACCTTGTGTCTCATTAATTTAACGTTTGACTCTTCTGGCTGTTTTCAATGTTGTTGGATACTTTTTTTTTTTTCTTAATTGCAGCAGAAAGTATTGCCAGTGGTTATACTCCAAAATTTTTGTGTTAAGTTTGGTGATGGCAAGATTCTCATCGAGCTTAAGGGGAACTAGCTTCAATTTCCTGTATACAGTAGCCTTTCTAAAAACAAAGAGATGACACTTTATCTTGAAGTCCTAACTACTATTGAGGGGACCAGGTATTTGGGTCTCCTAAGTCCACTTTAAGGAGTATTTAAGTCTGCCTTTTCAAGTGCAACAAAGTGGACTACATTAAAACTTGTTGATTCTCTTAAGCAGATATTGGGGGCTAGAAGACTGCTGAGGCATGACCAAGTGTATGACCAGCTGCTTGTTATAGCAAGCATCTTGTGTAAAGAATAGGGTAACCCAACGAAAATCTCAAAAGAGGGTTAACTACAAAAGGTGTTTTCGTTAACGGACATGAATAGTTGTTTTCAAAATAATTTGACATCTCCTGCTTTAATTTAGGATACCTTGAAAAGCTTATGGGTATGTAATATGCCCTATGTCTTACTGCAAATGAGGAAGGGGGAAACCTATCTAATCATAAAAGCAAAAGGTGAACTTTACCTCTCAAATAAAAAAATAGGGTGAGCTTTCTAGGAATATATAGGGAAATCATTCTTAACAGATAATTTTTTGTTGTTGTTTTAAATTGATCCTACAGTTGCCAAAGTTGCAGAAAGATAATGCCAACAGGATTTTATGTTTAATTAATACTCTGTTGTTGAGTGTCAGAAAAGTGTCACATCTTGTATATCCTTATCCTGTGCATCATAAGTTACTGCAGTACCTTTGAAAAAAAATTAGTTCAAATCAGACTCTATGCTGTCATGTGGTAGAAGGTAGTCAGACTAAACAGAAACAACAGCAGTTGCTGTATTTGTATTGAGGGGACTTTCACTGGGGCTCCATCAGACTTTATGTAGTGTCTTGAATTATTTGTCCAGAGGAAGGTGCTAAAATATTAACTACACTTACAAAATTTTGTGACTAAATATTTGATACTTGATACTAAATACTTGATACTACATAGAAATTTGATTTATCCCAAAGCATAAAAAATTATTTGGAGCAGATAAGTATGCAAGAAGTAATAATCATACTGATTTTGGGGAAGCTGTAGGGCAAATAAGAAGCAAAAAAGAAAAACTGGTGTAGTTAAGCCCTCATTTTTATAACTTGTCAAATATATCTTTACCTACTTGTAGGATCAGATTTAACTTGCGTATAATAGAACTGTGCAGATTGGGATCTAAGTATATTTGAAAAAGATCTAGAAATGATAGGCTTTAGGCAAAAATGACTAATCTTTCGCCGTGTCTTATTTGGTTCGGAGTTAGGAAAATACTTAGAACAGGTAAAGTTAAATCTAAGCTGTTAACATTTTTCATATTTGATTCATGAAGACCTGTACCAGCATTCATTAATTTTCCATGTGGCATCTGTAACGAAGCAGTAATATTAGCATTTTGTAGCCATACTTACCAGGATGGGAGAGATGCCTGGCTTTTCCAAAACTGGGCTCTGTAGAACTGGAATTAGGGTTTCCTAACCCTAAGCTCTGCCTTCTGGGCCAGCTTGATTCTGATTGCATCCAGCTGGATGTGAATGCTGAGACTAAAGATTAAGTATTGTGATTCAAGGGAGAGTAAAACTGGGGGAAAATTAGGTATTTGAAACAATTTCACTGGAAAGTAGCTGAACTACTATTGCTTCACTTGTTGTGCAGGAGAGAGGAAAGTATTGGCAGAGATGTTATAGGGAGCAGATCTTCAGTGATCTGTGTTGAGTTGAATAATGTGAAATATTTTCTATAAGAGAGAACTTCTGGTAGTACAGTGTCAGTAGGATTACATACAGGAAGTTTCATTATCCTGAGAGTGGCAGTTGTAATTCAAATATTTCTTCAATCTTAATACTTAGAGTTAAGAGAAACAGATACTTAGCAGCCTGCCAGAAATGAGATGGAGTTTCTGATCCTATTCTATGAGCTGCTTGTTTGGTCTGAGTTAAGCAAATTTTGCTTTTGCTACAGCTTATGGATTTTTTGAAGTTGAATTTAGTATTCTGCTTTCTTGTAGAAGCAGCAGTTCCATCACCTGAACCCTATATCTAGATGGTTTGTCAGCAGTTTCTGCTATTGCATTGGTTCATCTCTCTTGCATCTGTTCCCTTACATATTTAAAAAATAGTTTCTTCAGAGAATTTTCCTTGAAAAATGCTGACATAAATCAGATAGTCTGACAAGCCTCCTGTTTGGGGCTGGCAGAAAGTCTGCTAGACATGAAATGCTGGATAATGTTGACAAACCTGGATGCATGACCTTACAGATTAGAGGATGGAGTTCCGTCTGGTTGTCCAGATGAAGAATTTCCAGCATTGGCCATGTGGTTAGCTCTTGTGCTGCTATAGACTCTTTGAATACTTTCTCTACTCACATTACTAAAAGCCAGGCTAAAATAATGCATCATAATTGATATATTTTGGTGAGACTGATGCTCTGCCCCATATTAGGAAAATAAGGACATATAATTGCTTCCTGTGTTTTTATTAAGACAAGAGAGAGAGTGAAATCAAGGAATGGAATCATTAGGTCCATTGTGTTTTTCTGGCAAGGATGACTTTCTGTGCAGGAGTTGGATTTCTTCATGGTGGCCCAAGGCTGTGGCTTGGATGTTAAAGGAGAAAAAAAGAACCACAAATCTTACCTACAGTTTTTTCTCAAGATTGTGAATTCAGTTGAAACATTTACAAGAGTTCCATTGTTGAAGAAACTCCTGTCACAGCAGTGGAACAGGTCAAGAGAACATGAATCAAAAGTGTTCTTTATTCATAATGTATTTGCCTTATGGTGGAGCTTGGTTTGAGAGCTTATCACCAATTTTTTCTCTGATGTGTGTGCCAGGCTTACAACCAGGTAATTGTAATGCCTTCTAAAATGTTATATGCTTCATATGGAGAAACCATTCTTTGACAAGGAAGCAATTCATTCTGCAATGCTTGATGGTAGCTTCCTGATTTACATATAGGATTGGTGAGCGCTGTACAGAGCTGCTTTGGATATAGAGAATAAAATATGTTGATGGGAGGGATTTGTGTCTTACAAATGAAGAAATTTCTGTCAAGACACTTGTGTTTATCGGATGTCTTGTGAAACTCTGAATGTGATTGATGTCTAAATCCTACCATGAGCTACAGTATCTTAAACAACTAGTTAGGTAAGATTGTTTTCTTTCTGATGGCAGTGGCATGCAGATTCTAATAGCTGCCGGTTAAGGCTGCCCCAGCCAGCCAGGGAATCATGCAGCTGTACCAAAAATTGAGCATTTTGTTTCTGCCTAGAAGGAGATTCTGATTTTTGGTAGCCATCAAAATGAAATAACTGAAACACAGGCTGATGCTTCCTTTAAAATGTCATAGGTGAAAAATGGTGGTGGATGGGCATACTACAATATCAAACAATCTGAGTCTCCTCTTTATCTTAGATTAATAAAATGTCTCAACATTACTTTTAAAAAAAGGTAAATATCTAGAAGAACGACAGAGTGCAACATCTTTATGTGCCTGTCTATATCACCTCAAAAAAGGACTCCAGTAAGAACATGCAAGTGTATCAAGTTTTTGAGACAAAAAATTTTGTATTTTCAGGCTAGTTTAATCTGTATAACGGATTTCTTGCATATTAATGCAGCTTGCCATTTGCATGCAATACTTTAGGGTTTAAATAGTTCACGTAGTTAATTTGTACCTCGGCGTAGTGTAGTTTTTAGAGCACCTCATGGACTTTTTTTATTTTCTTTTTTGTCTTCTGGGATATTCTGAGCTCTTTCAGCATACTTTGTTCTTCATGCAGCAAGACGCTCAGACTTAGAGTTAATTACCTTAGAGGAACACTGCTCTTCAGATGTCCTTCATTCAGCATCTGAGAAGCTAGGATATTATTGATACTAATTCAAAGGATTAAAATTTTAGGAGCGAAGGCTGAGAAGCAGTAAATGGCTCTTGTGTGACAAATTCATGCTGAGGCTAAAGGTCAGTTTCACAGTTGGACATGCACTTCATAATGAACTTGAAATAATAGTTGTAATGACTTTTAACCCTTTGAACTAAGACTTTCTGATGTTATTTTTTGGACAGACGTGAAGCATTAATGCAATACAATAAATTTTTCCCTGTAGCTATTTAATAGTGTTCTTTCCCTATATTTAAAATTGGAGCTTAAAGCTACTGAGAGCTGCTGCATGTTGTATGAAGACTGAAATACCTATGTACAGGAAGGTGTCAAGAACAGATTTCTCAAGCATTTGTTTTTTTCAAGGAAATGGCAAGCACAATGAAACAGAAACATCTAGATGCTGAAAAAGACTTGTATCAAATTATTAAGTAAACCTTGAAAACAGAGGTACAAATGTGGAATTTTTTTTTTTTTTTTTTTTTTGGTCTGTCTTGGGGACCCTGAAAAAGGGAAAGAGTAGGAAAGGGCAGCAGGAAACTAGTGTCCAATCCCAGCTCTCAGAGTGATTTACATAATTATATTTAATCAAATTGCTTCTTTTCTTTGATTATTCCATCTGTAAAATGGGGTCCAGAGTATATTCTTTTTCCGTGGGAGTCATTGGAGAACATGTAATTGTAATGCATTTAGAGTCCTATACAAGTTTTCTTTAGTACCTAAAGTATAATCTAGGCCTGAAATGTTTCCTTTGATACACGTACATTTATTCCTATTTGCTAGCACTAATAAAATGTAATGTCTTCCAGGTTATTTACAGTAAATACACAGATCTTGTGCCAAAAGAGGTCATGAATGTGGATGATCCTGAACTACAAAGACCAGACGAGGAAGCAATTAGAGAGGTATTACATGCATTGATGTGCCTAGTTATCAGTGGTATATTGTATGTCTTGCATATATGATGAGATGCATATTGTGGTATTTTTCTCTTCAGATAACAGAGAAGACAAGAGCAGCCTTGGAGAAATCAGTCTCCCAAAAAGTTGCAGCAGCCATGCCGGTTCGAGCAGCTGACAAACTAGCTCCTGCACAGTACATTCGGTATGTAGTGCTGGTGTGTGTGTAAGATGTTGTGTTATGTATATACATACATACATATACATATATATATAATTGATGTATTTTGAATTAACCCACTAATGATAACCTAGTTTGAAGTGTGTTGAAATATGTCTTAACATGTCTTGAGTTGTGGCACTTTGTGGAGGGGTTATTGTTTTAGCAACAAAATACAGATGTTGTTGGGGAGCACTATTAATGATGCCGCTATTAATGATGCTGCCTTAAAAACAGAGTCTTTACTGGGAGTTTCAAGCCAATACAAGGCATGTAACAAAGTTCTTCCCTCGTATAAAATGAGCAACTGGAAAGAATTGGAATTACTAGGAGGCTGATACTCATTTATGATGATTTTCTGCCGTGAACACAGGAAAATTCCATGGCAGGGTTAGACCTGGCTTGAGGTAAATTCTGAAAAAAGTATGTGAAGAGGTTCTAATAACCAGTAAGTAGTCATCAGGGATTCACAGATGTAGGTAAAGAGTATTGTGTCATGCTGTGTGTACTTTATTATTTGTTTCCTCTACTTCAGAATCTAGGTTGAAACAGGAGAATGTAGCCCTGGGAAGATACATTCTGTCTGGTAATTGATTCTCTGCATTCAGTCCGGTATCCTCTGTGCAGTTACCTGCTCCTGGCATTCACAACAGAAGTGTCTTAAATTGGTGTGGATAAAATGAAAATGCAGCTAGAGCAGTGAACTGACTGAAAATGGAGGTGGGCAAGGAATATCTAGCTGTGTGCAGAGAACAGAGTGCTTTGTTTTACTCAGGTACACACCATCTCAGCAAGGCGTTGCCTTCAACTCTGGAGCAAAACAGAGAGTTATTCGGATGGTGGAAATGCAGAAGGACCCTATGGAGCCTCCAAGATTCAAGTAAATATTCAAAATTTGTTCACAGCAAATAGAAGATTCTGAAGTGTATTTCTGTATAGCATATTGATTGTAATTGTTTTCCTAATTGTTCAGAATTAACAAGAAGATTCCGCGTGGACCACCTTCTCCTCCAGCACCTGTAATGCACTCTCCTAGTAGAAAGGTATGAAATGTCATAGCTGTTCTCAGTTTTGAATTCTAGATGGGTTCACAAATTCTCTTTTGTTCTAGGTCATTTCTGTGCACCTTCTCCTTACTGTTCTTTTGATGTGATGTTAAGTGATAAACTTGGTGCCCAGTGCAGGCTTTTTCTTTTTTTTGTTTGGGCAGTTCTGAAACTAGCTCTCTTCCTATGTACCTTGTCAAAGGTTGAGTAGATTTCTCGTGTATTTTATGCAGGGCTGCATTATTGGAGTTGTTCATGGCATAGATGAGTTGGCTGAGGCTTTAGCCTTGGTACACTGATGCTGCTTTTAGACAACACTATTAGGCTAATCCTTAATAACACTAACTTGTGTTATTAAGGATTAGCTCCTTCCGAGAGATAAGCGTAGTGGTGGTTCATCAGTTTCCTACATCTTGAACTGCTATTAAATGTGCAAATGTTAACAAGCTGGCTGTGAGTTCCGGCCTGTGTGACAAAAGTTTAAGAGGATGGCTGAAAAGCTATCATTAGTTTATTCAATGTTGGCAAAGGTACAGTGCAGAAATGAACATCTTATTGCTGCTAAGAAGAGTTGGGTTTTTTGTAGCCGTGTCCTGAACTTTGTACTCTAATTTATAAGTAGTTTCATAGCTGCCTTTGAGAAAGAAAACAGTATTTCCTTTTGCTATAAATCTAAAGATGACTTTGCTTCTTCTTTTACATCAGATGACTGTGAAAGAGCAGCAAGAGTGGAAAATTCCTCCGTGCATTTCAAACTGGAAGAATGCAAAGGTAATTAAGTTGTCATAAATCTATCTTTCTAATGTTGCACACTGCTGGGAGACTTCTGTGAATGAATAAGCTTGAATAATACTGGTTTTAAACCTCTAGAGTTAGGTAAACTAGGCTAGGCTGCTTCCAGCATGGAGAACACATGATTGTACAACTCAGTTTTTCTCTCTTTGGCATACAAGGGTTGTCAGATTGACAGGAGTATAGAACTGAGAGAGAATATGTTACTTCATGGCAGAGATCATGCATTTTGAGAGACAAAAATGGCATTAGTTAAAATCCCCATAATAGTGCAGTATGTGGAGTCTGAAACCAGAGTCTCTGGAGCTCACAAAGTAAAGCCATCTAAACTGAAAAAGGGAAAGGTAATTCACAGAGAACCAAGCATGTTTCTTTTTAAATTTCTGGAAAGTTCTTGTTGCATTCTTTCACTGATTAGTTTTCATCACTTAGCTATTTTTATTCCTTGTTTGAGTAGGTATGTCCTGTCCGTTTGATTATTATCAGTCAGTAAGTTTATGTTCAGAGAGAAGGGAGGATTTATGATTTGCTGCAGTAACTGGTCTAATTGTTCTCAAACTTACCAAGCAGTTGTTATGAGGCAGCCTCCTCAAATGGAGGAAGGAAAGGCTGCATGTTTGGATGTTATTTTTTTTCTACCTCAACACAGCTGTATAACTGGGACTGATGCTAATTAGTAGGTCAAATTTTACAGATGCTAAAACCAAAGCAAAAATTTTGTAGAGCTCACTAAAGAATCTTAAAATATAATCTATAAATAATTTTAGGTTTCAGTTTTTGAAAGCAAAATTGGCATTTAGAGTATCTTACTTTTGCTGGCAGCCTTGCCCCTTACTTTCTCATTTTGAATCAGCTAACCTCTTAACAGATGTGAAAACAGTTTAGGGAAAACCATTTTTAAGCACAAATGGTAAAACAGCTTAGAGACTGGGAAAGCTATTATCTGTAGTTCTTAACACAAAGCAAAGAGTGGACTTTATCAGTCAAAAACTGTCATTTGTACTAAAATGTAACGTGAAGGGAAATTGTGATTCGGATTTGGGGGGAGTGTAGAATTGGAGCGAAGCTTTGTATTGCCTGGTATGAATTTGGAGTATATATAAAGGAGGTCCATTGAGGCATATTAATGATGGGCTGCGAGTTTTGTGGTTTTGTTTTCTTACACAATAAATAATGTTTGTTATATACAAATAATGTTAGTTTCTGTGATTAACTGCCTCTGTTTCCACTGTAGGGTTACACCATTCCATTAGATAAGCGTCTGGCTGCAGATGGCAGAGGATTGCAGACTGTTCATATTAATGAAAACTTTGCCAAGCTTGCTGAGGCTCTCTATATAGCTGACAGAAAGGTAAGGTGTTTTTTTAAACTGTTTTATTCCATGTGGTTTTACCTTCTTTGTATGTTTGTTTCCTTGGGAAAATCAACCGTGAATAGGCTATAGCTTCTGATTTATCCTGCTGCTTAGCTAACATAAGATGTAAGGTCTTATTCCCAGTGTCTTTGAATCAGTGGCTCAGTGTGGGTTAAATTACTGGAGGTCATGGATCTTGTTTCTCAGCTCTCACTGCTGTGGCTGTCTGGCTTTGAACTTCCTCTTTGTGGCTTATTCCTGACCTGCTTACTGGATAGCTCTATGACAGAAGATCTGCTTGCATCCCAGGTGCTAGCTTTCTGTCTTTTTAACTATGTCTTATGTGTGCAGGCTCGTGAGGCAGTAGAGATGCGTGCCCAGGTGGAGAGGAAGATGGCTCAGAAAGAAAAGGAGAAACATGAGGAAAAGCTCCGAGAAATGGCTCAGAAAGCCAGGGAGAGAAGAGCAGGGATCAAAACCCATGTTGAAAAAGGTACATTTCTTTGTTATTAAGATGCTGTGGGGTTTTTTTACCACACCCTGAAATGTGGATTTGGAGAAGTAACATGAGAACTTATAATACCTAAATATCCACAGTAATTTTTAAGCATGATATCTGTTCTTCATGTCTTTACTTGATCAGCCAGTGAATTTGGTTAATTCACTGGCTGGCTTGATGGGATCTGGATTTGAACCTCACAGCAGTATGTCAGTGTATACAGATTTAGGACATTGTTGAGAATTTCAGGGTTGTTAATGGATCAGTGCAAGTAATGGCTTTCATGGACTGTTCTAAACCATTTTTTTAGAAAAGGCTTGTTGCAGGTGAAGAGCAACTTTGTAAACAAAGAACTATAAGTTTTCAAAGATGGTAAATGCAGTATTCTGTCTCTTGCACTGTTAGAACTGGTCTTGCAGAACTGTAGTTCTGTTGGCCACTAGGCCCAAAAACTGCTAACCTAACTAAATCATAACCATTGTGGTAAGTCTTATGTTTTGATTGAAATGACATTTCAAAGATCAAGAAGCTGAACTTACAGAGCAGTTACGATCCCTCTAAAGGGTGGAGGATGTGGTCATATATAATGCCAAGTCCTGGAGCTGGGATGGACTAACCTCTTCCCAACAGGCTGGGGAATGGCTGCCTGAAGAGCCACTCTTGAAAAGGCCCTGGGAGTCCTAGTGGACAATGTGCTAAATGTGAGCCAGCAGTGTGCCCTGGCAGCGATAATGCTGAGGGCATAGTAAGCTGCATCCGCAGGAGCATAACCAGTATGTCAAGGGAAGTAATCATTTCCTTTTACTGATGACCTGTTAGACTGCATTTGGAATACTGTGTGCAGTTATGGGCTCCCAGGCACAAGGCAGACAATGATAAACTGGAGTGAGTTCAGTGGAGGGCCATCAAAATGGTCAGGGGGCTAGAGTATTTGTCTAGTCAGGAGATGCTGAGATAATGAAGCTTGTTCTGCCAGAAGATGTGGCTTTGGGGGCACCTAATGGGAGCTTTCCCATATCTACAAGGAGATCATCAGAGCTTTTCACTGAGCTGCACAGTGAAAAAATGAGACAGTGGTCAAAAGTTGAAGCAGGAGATTCCAGCTACATGTGAGGAGAAGAATTTTCACCAGGAGGACAAGCAGCAGTGGAACAGGTTGCACAGGGAGGCTGGCAATCTCTATCCTTGGAGGTTTTCCCCACCTGAGTGGGCAAAGCCCTGAGCAACCTCATTTGAATTCAGCACTGATCCTGCTTTCAGCAGGAGATTGAACGAGAGCCTCCCTTCTAACCTGAGTGATTCTGAGTCACAGAATGTTCTTCAAAGCACTTAGATGTCTGCATGTTTGAACAATATTTTTACACTTAAAAGTATGATATGATGATCTGTAAGTGTTTTAGGATATTAATTCCTAGATGGACAAATATTCTAAGCACTTGAAAGTTGAGAGGACATAGTTGTTGGATATGTCTGCTTTAACTCTTGTCAAGGACAGTTAATAGCATGTGGCGTAAGAAAGCTGTGGTTTTCCATGTGTTTGTTTGAAGTGTAACATTTTAAATAGTGCTAAGGGTCACTTCTCTTCTGTAAAAGAATACTGAATTGAATCATTGTGCTGATGTCTGTGGCATAGTTAATTCAAACTTCAAATATTTGTCTATAATGAGCAATCTTGCATTTGTTCAGAGGATGGAGAAGCTAGAGAGAGAGACGAAATCAGACATGACCGGCGCAAAGAGAGACAACATGACAGAAATCTTTCCAGGGCAGCCCCTGACAAAAGGTAAGTCACAAAAGAAAACTGCTTTATTCCTGTACTGGCACTGACTTCCCCCCTAGAGAAACTATTACACTGGGCTTCCTTTTGCTTGATGTGAGTGCCTGAATTTTACCTTGTGGAGATATTCACTGGTATGAAGTACTTTTCACTCATTGTATGAAATGGTATTAAAGTGTCAGCATACTGCAGTACTCTCTTCTAAATTTAGAATTTTACAGATGAATGGAGGAGGCAGAGTTGTTTGGGGTGGGGTTTTTTTTTTAGCAGAACTTCAGTATATTCAGATTTAATTGACATGCTGGCAACCAAGGTTGAAACCTGGACCCTATCACTTCAGTAGGACCAGAGTATCATTAGTGGCTTTGTTTCTCAAAGCTGTTCATTTGAAGTAAGCTCAGATTGGTGAATATAGGCTGAAGTATATTGTTTGCCCAAGCCAGTGAGATTTCTGAGCACAAATGGTTTCTGGAGGCTTAAAATCTCTAATATCTTAAAATGGGATTGGCCTTCCCAGAATATAATTACACTGGTTCTTGCAAAAAATAAATATGGCATTTTAGACCAAGTCAGCTTGATGTAAATTGCAGATAGCGGAAAGCAAATTTAAATGTCATGCCCAGCTGAACGTAACTTTCCCAAATGTTTTCTTTGCCAGGAGACAAATTTTAAATGTTACCTAGTAAGGAAGGGCAACAGTCAAAATCTGGCTCCTGAGGCAAATTGTTAGCAACCAATACAGGAACAGGTTGCAGTTAAGCATGTCAATAAATATGGTGTACAGACCTAATAAAACTTAAAATTTTTAATTCAGGTCAAAGCTGCAGAGAAATGAGAACAGAGATATCAGTGAAGTTATTGCCCTAGGGGTACCCAACCCCAGGCCATCCAATGAAATCCAATATGACCAGAGGCTGTTCAACCAGAGCAAGGTAAAAATACCCTTCCACAGCTGTGTAGCTTGCTATGAGAATATGCTCATCCTTCCTTAGTGGGTATGGCTAGAATACCAAAGGGACCCTGTTCTCATAGTTGGTGTGGATACACTCTGAAAGAAAAATATCACCGTAACTGATTGGGAAACTATTGATCTCCTTTATCTGTAGCTGATGCAACAAAAATGGAATATATTGAATGCATAACTGGATTAAAGTGTTTTTGTTGTGCTTTTTCTCACTGGGGAGTGGGGAAAAAGAAGCTATTTTGCCTTCAAGCTGCAGTGACCTCATTTTCTTCTTTTGTACAAATGTAGTGACTGAATAAGGGAAATTTGCTCTGAGAGAAGCAAGTAAATACTTTCTATTCCCATTATTGCTTATATTAAAAATCCTGAAGATATAAATAGTTCACAGCAACATTTATTTTCCCTGAACTTTATACTACTCAGAGATGAAAAAGTAGATGAGGCTTCAGAAAGTCCCTGAATAAACCTGCAGTTTGTCAATCATTCTTTTTCATGTCTCCACTGAAAGACTTGCAGGGAGAGGGGAAAGCTGATGAATCAAAAGTGAACAAGCAGGCACTTGTACTTTCACAGTTTACATTAAGCTTCTGTGCGATTTGGATCAGTCAGCTTAAATCATGTTTTCCAGAAATTCTGAATAATACAAATTTCTGTATGGTTGTACTTGGCTATTATAGACAGCTGTACTTGCAGGGCAGACTGAAATGATCCATTATTCTGAAATATGAATGGCCTGTAATCCTTCCTGTGGCTTTCTGGAAGAGCAGAAGTGGCCCTGACTGGGGCTTGTAATGATTGTGTCCTGTTCTTGGAACTTAATCCCAGACCCAAAACCACTCATATCCTAATGAAGTGCTTGAACTCATTTGAAATCAATAGTAAATCACACAATACTATCTTTGTGCATCTGTGTGACACTATCAGCATATCTTGATGTTAAAATAAATTAACTGAAGTTTTGCAGTCTCATTGATGTTATAATAATGCTGCTGTTCTTTCTTCTTCACAGGGTATGGACAGTGGCTTTGCTGGAGGAGAAGATGAAATTTATAATGTTTACGATCAGCCCTGGAGAAGTGGCAAGGATATGGCTCAAAACATCTACAGGCCAAGTAAAAATGTAGATAAGGACATGTATGGTGATGATCTAGAGGCTCGAATAAAGACCAATAGGTAAGAAAATAAAGTTAAGAAGTACTTGTAATTAGTACTCTGAAGTTACAGTCAACTGAGTATCATGTCTTCTGCAGGTTTGTTCCTGACAAAGAGTTTTCTAACTCAGATCGTAACACCAGAGGGAGGGGCAGAGATGGACCAGTTCAATTTGAGGAGGATCCATTTGGTTTGGACAAGTTTCTGGAAGAGGCTAAGCAACATGGTGGTTCTAAACGGCCATCGGACAGCAGCCGCCCTAAAGAACATGAGCATGAGAGCAAAAAGAGGAGGAAGGACTGAGTGCCTCTGCTCCTTGAGAGGTAGAGAAATGGACTGCAAGCTTGAACTTTATGCAAAAGGCATTTTTAATATCAGAGGTGTATAGAGGGATGGCATTATAACACAGCAGTTCACAACTCTTGTCCTGTGGATATATATACACACCCTAATTCTTCTACATAGGACAGCTACCCTTGGAGAGTGGAGGAATGGAGACTGCTTTGAAACATTTCACAAGGGAATTGTTCTTTAGCAAGGGCTCTGACTTTGCTGATTCCCTGTTGCCCAGCATCTCAGGGTAAGAATGTAGCCCCTTCCTACAGCTTTAGTTTTTGTAGGTAGCTAAAGCTTTTACTTCATTTGTTAAAAGCTTTCCTGCTGTATATAATTACTGTCTTATGCTGTAATGGATGCTAGGGAGTTTATGATGCAGTGTTTCTTTAGTGTGGCTATACAGTTTATTTGAACAAGGAGGGGAAACAGCTGGATTCTGTTTTAAAACACATACTCATTCATAGTTTCTCAGTAATCTTTATTTTAATTTCTTTACATTTAGTGAAATAAAGCCTCCTTCCACCATTCACTCACTCCGATTCTTTCTTTGACTGTGTCTTCTATGGGGCTCCTGTTTGATAGCGAGCTGAAAACAATAGAAATTATTCAAATTAGGCAAGAAAGTTTGATATTTTTCATTTCTGATCTTCTAAAACATTCATATAGAAAGTGGAAGATGGGTTTATAACCAGTTCACTTTCACGAGCCATAACTACACATGCTAAGCTCCTGATGGGAAAGTTGAATGTAATTTGCACAGCAATTGCTAGTACTGTCAGCAAAATGCATCTTAAAAGCTTGTGCTTTCAAGTGGAACTAATAGAAGGTAACTCTCTAAACCTAGCCTAGAACAAAGTGGGAGAAGTGCTTATGTGTTTTGCTTCTAGAGAAGCTTGCATTTTTGAAGAAATGGAGAAAGCTAACTACTGCCTGCCTTCTGCTTTTTATTTCACTATAAAGAAGCCTCTTAGCTCTTACCCCTCTTGTGAGAGTATAGTCCTTGAAGTTTAGACAGTCACGTGAATGTGGCCATCTTACAGCTTCAAGAATAAAAAGCAGCAAAATAATTTCCAATAAATTGACACTAAATACTCATCTGGCTGGCTTGTCACAGTTTAAGACTGAAGTCAGCAAACCATTCCTTAATTTCTGCTTCCATTTTTGCACCACAGTTGTAACTCATAGGTCAGCTCTCCTTAGGAATAGGTACTGAAGTAACCACAACCAAAGACAACTTCTGCAGTAGTATGAACTACGTCAAGCAAAATACTTCATCACAGTCACATACTGCATCCCTGACGTCTCTTGCCCATTCATTTTACTCTTGCCATCTCCTAGCACTGAAGTCTCAAAATTAGAAACTAGTTGTCAGAAGGATATTGAAGAATTCTTATTATTCAAAGACATGAATTGATCATGTGTTTTATACCAGCCTGCTTGCTGCTTATGGTTTCCCTCTGTACTACTTGGTCTGAGTAGCTAGGTCAGCTGAAGCACATGTAAGTCTACAGGAAAATCCCCTCTGTAATTTGCCCCTATTTAGTGAACACACTAGATGGAAGTTTCTAATCATTTTGATGTGAGACCTCTTAATTTATTAATGGCTTTGGGCAGCTATTGACTCACTGTGCTTTTATCCTTATTGGTCAACACCACTGCATACTAAATGTTTGGAGAGCATTGGGATGGCCATTTCATTGCTCTGTTTGCTACAGTGAAGCTAGATGATAGAGTTGTCTGGCTCTACTGGCCAGTCAATGACACGCACCTTTGTATGGGTACTAGACCAAAGGTTTTTGACTGATGGCGTATGCTGTCTTTTGATACCATACACGAATGCACTGAGATTGCCAAAGTGTCATATTTTTTCCTTTACTGACATTTAAAATGTTAGAAACAGCAAGTAAAAAAAAAAAACAACTTTAAATTGGCTTTAGTGTAGCTTATCTTGAACACATAAAAGCAGGCAGCTGACTTTTCCTGTGCGAAATGATAGCTGAAGAAAAAAAGCAGCTTTCACTGAAGTTCAAGGCTTAGCTTTACATTCTTTGTCATCCTCCCCCGGCCACCCAACATCCAAATTAGATTTTGGAATCCACCTGCAGAAACCTGTATTACAAATAATAACTAGCTGCATGGCAGTTCCTGAACAATTTTACTGCATTCACGGTCCTTTAGCTTAGCACAGCAGGAGGTTTAGATCTCTGGTATGTGATCTCTGTGGTATCTATATGGTCTCAGACCCTAACAAGTCAAGTTGAGAGCAGGGAATAAACAAAAGTGTTAATGATTTAAAAAAAACATTAAACACACATTAAGTGGCAAAATGCTTAATCACACTTGGAAGGAGTATGGCAGTATTTTGATGTTACTGTGTCAAACCAAAGGCAGAATTAAAGAGCTAAACTCATTACATAACTTCTTTAAAGGAATTAGCGCATTACCTTGGCACCTTCAAGTATGTGGGAGTCCTTCTGAAACACATTCTGAACATCTTGTGGAGTCGAGAATTTAATCCAGCAATAACGTCTGTGAAAGCCTGTATCTTTGTCCTAGTTACCAGTTTAAAAAATAAAATCCAATTACTGCAGAAAATATTCACACAGGCTGTTAAAAACTTTCTACAGATATTCAATTTTAAGGATTCAGAAATTATCAGAGAAATCGGCACACTTGCTGTTTCAGAAGCGTTTTTCACACTTTAAGACATTTACTCTCATTGACAGCATGCAAGGGCCTAGCAGAGGCTGTTCTGCATCCCCTTCTTTCAATCTGAGTCCACCAATCATAAAAAAATTTAAAGTTTTAAGTTATGGTTGAAGACTGGAATAATGCATAGCCGGTTGTTTCAAACTGCAGTAGTTATCTACTATTAAGCCAGTCACAACAGAACTGACATTTAAATGGCTGCCTGATTTGAAAATAAGCCTGCCACAGTACTTGAAAAGCATTCAGCAAGATAAAGCAGCTGCTTAAGGTACTAAGAAAGCAGGCTACAATTCGAGATGACAAGCATTAACTGCACTGAAAAGAAAAAAAAAAGTTATTTTTAAGAATAATTTGCCAGCTGGAAAAGACAGCTGTCAATAAAGAGGAGATAATGCAGAAAACCTGAGTCTACCAAAGTGCCTTTTATCCCAACTCTGATCCCCACCAGAGAGTTCACAACAGCTCTGCCACTCTGATCATCAGGCATGGCTGGCAGTACTTTGAAACAGCAGTGAAGTTCTCACCCACAATGTATTGTGGTCACACTACCCAGTTTCAGTATCCCAGTGATGTCTTAGTTAGATGTCTGATGCTGCTGGCAAATTTTTGTACCTCTGGCAGTTTTAAGCATTAATGAACACTCCTAAAATAATCACCAAATCAAAACATACAGACATGCATCAGTTCAGCTTTAATCAGCAATGGAGGCAGGTTTATGGTAAGCTGCTAGCCTTCACAATGAAGCAATGCACTCTGTTCTGGGCCTGAGGAACAGAGCATGGCAAATAAGACACCTAAGCTTCAGTGTTCAGAAATAAAAAGACTGTTTCAAACTATCTTTCTCCATTTCCGAACTGGTCCTCAACTGATAGCTAACCCATCAGATCACTAACTGACATTCACTACACACTGAGCTTAATTTAGCAGGCCATTACATCACATGGAGAAACACAAGCAGGCAGGAGAACCTCCACTCCTTCAGCAATGACCTGCAACTTACTCATAACAGAGGGGGAAAGGCACACTTTTTTTTTTTACTGTTCACCTCTAAGAAACTGCACTAGACACTATTATCCCCAACCTACATGCTCAGAAGATAAATAACCTAAATGGCAGAGGCATGAACAGCTGACAGATTGGGAGCATCCTGAAGAGGTTGCAGTTTTTGTGTTAGCCCCGCACTCTGGATGGGTATGAACCCACAGGAGGAAAAGACTGTAGGTTCATACTAAAGCTCTTTCAAAGCCAATAGAAACCACTAACCTTCAACGAGGCCTACAGCTCGCAGACAAGCGGCAGCAGCCACTGGGAGGGGAGACTAAGGGTGGTGAGCACTCAAAAATCTGACTAGAGTACAGGAAGAGGCTTCCAGAAAGCAGCTCCGAGGGAGTGGGGGAGCCGGCTTCAGGGCAGGGCCCCAGCAACAGGACCAACCCTGCCAGGGCTCGGCGAGCACCAGCCAGCTGCTCTTCCCCCTTCTACCGAGCCGACACGAACAGCGGGCTGGAGGATGAGCGGATACTCACAAACGGCAGTTGGCACCTCTGTACTGACCCGAACTGGGCGAAGTACTCCTTCAGCTCCTCTGTAGGAGAAACGCACACCTGGTTACACGGGCCGCGCGGCCGCAACCGCCCTGGCCCGGCCCCCACGGCCAGTGCCGGCACACGCGGCGGGGCCGCCTCCTCCCGCGCCAGCCCAGCGCCGGTGGGGGTGAGGGGGGCGGCACAGACTCACTGCTCGACACCGTCCAGGGAACCTCAGCCACGAAGATGTCGAAGAGCCGCCTGGAGCGGCGCCCCGCCGCCCGCGCCCCGCTGGCCGCCGCCATCTTGGGAGCTGCGACGGAAAGGCGGGCGGCCGGCCCCGCCCCGGCAGTGCGCAGCGCCGCCCGCCGCCCTCCGCGGCCTGGCCAAAATGGCGGCGGCCGCGGCCCTGACCCGGGAGGGCGGGGAGGACGCCTTCCGCCGGCTTTTTCGCTTCTACCGGCAGCGTGACGCGTCGGACCTGCGGGGTGTGGTGGACTTCTCCGTACCGGGGGGCCAGGTAACGCCGGGGTCCCCCTGCCCTCGCCCCGCGGCGCGCTTCGAGCTCGTCCCGCCCTCTGAGGGGTGTCGCGGTGTTTCAGCGCGGTGCCGTGGCGGTCTTGCTGCAGCCTGTGCTCTCCACCTGCTGCTTCCCGCCGTGCTCGACGCCAAGTCTCCAGTGCCGCCCCGTTACTAGCTAGAAGACGCTGCCGTCCAGCGCTGAGCCTCTTAGGGGCCGCTATAGCGTGTAAAAGCTAGTTGCGTGACTAGAGACGAGCAGCGGAGGAAGGGCGTGCAGCTGTGAGGGTCCAGGGCCCCTCTGCCCGCGGGACCCAGAGGCAGGCTCGCCCAGGGTCCCCTTGGGCCGGCTGCCCGCGGGGTCACGGGGCCCTGCCCGAGGGCACGAGCTGCCGTCCCCGCTGTCCCTGGCCAGCGTGCCGCTTGTTCACAGATTTACCACTTTTGCTTACGTTTATTTATTACCATAATGTTTAATTAGCTTTCTACGCTGCAGTAAGGGATCTCCAAAGCCTCTAATAGAACCACGCATTACTTAAGGGAAGTAAAGGAACGTGTGGATGGAAAAAAGCAAGTTTCAGTATTGGAGCTGGCACTATTTCCTGGGCCTGCTGGTCCTTAGCTCTGAAATACCTGAGTGAGCTGTAGAGGGAACTGGGATCAGCTTCCCCCTGCTATGCAGTGTGTGCCCAGGATTCTTGCTGTCTTCCCCATGATAAAGTTTCTTCTCCTTTTTTACTCTTGTATAATAAATAAACATTTGGCTTAGCCATCAGGGCAAGCCCAACAGTTGCAGTGGATTAGGAGCCTGTAGTCAGGAGCACAGCTGAAAGTAGTGGCCATCATGGTTAATAGTTTACCGTGTGTTGAGTGATGAAGGAGTGATCCTTTAAAGTCATCTTGTGTTTTATCACCTCACAAAAGGGTAATGGGTATTTGCTGAAGAATTGTTAACCAGGGATTTTCTATGTATGAGCTTATATGAAAAAAGGGAGTAGGGAATATAGTTAAAATGAAACTTTGCCTAGTTTTTCTTAATTCAAATGCTTAGCCTTTTCTTTTTACTGTTGTATTAGAATATATATTTTTTTAATCTTTTCAGACTATAATTTTGATATTGTTAATGGGACACAAAACTTGACCCATATGAAATTGTTCAGGGCATTAGCATTAAACAAGGGAGTTGTTAACATTTCAGCCTTTCTTGAGCTTGCAGTAATCCTTTATCAAATAAAGGATTCCAGCATTACAGCCCTTCTGGGAAATTCAAAGTACTTGAAAGCATCACAAGCATCTGTCCCCTCTCCATATCATTCTTTTTGTGCCTGTTACCTTCTAAGATCAGTTGATAGCTTACTAGTGAAACCATCTTTTATTTCTCTTTCCCCCAGGTTAAAAACATCTGGCTTTTTTCATTAAGAACAGCTACAGGCCAGGCAGATTAGCCCAGACACTATTGTTCCTTTTCTTTCAGAAAACTGCTTCAAATGATTGAGTTCTCCAGTGAAGTGTGACATACCCCAGCTGCCCTGCTACCAGGCTTATTTAACTGATTCAGCACATGTAATTCTTCAGCATAGAAACAGCTTCTGTTCTCCAGAAGCCCTGGCAGCAGCTGGTGTGTAAGCAGTTTGAGAAGGCAGAGAGGTGGTAGAGTCTTAGTCAAAGGAATAGCCTTTCTGGGGATGTTCTGCAGACTGGACTCTGAGCTAAGCTCTTCAAGGCTGGCAGTCACAAAGCTGCTTTTTGCAGAGAGCTGAAAAATTGGTAAAACTGAGTGTGTTGCCAGAAGCTGCTGCCCAGCAGTAGTTCAGAGTTTTCTTACAAATTCTACGTACATAATTTAGACCCGTTGCTCAGAAGATGTTAAATGGAGCTGTCAGCCTGCAAAGAGACTGATTTATACATTCACTGCTGCAGAGTCTGTGTGCAAAGGCCTTAATTTCATATACACTTTAAATTGTCATAAACGAAGTCTTGCCTGTCTCTGCCTGCTTATTCTCACTATGCTTGGCCAGCTCTTTCCTTACACGAGCCTGTACTTTTGCACAGTCACATGGAGAGCTGGACTAGGGAACTAAGCCAGAAAAAAAACAACCTGCCTCAACCCTGCCCTCCCTAAAACAGTTCGCAGCCCTAAGGGAAGAAGGGAGTGGGAACACAGTGGATGAGTTTGGGTTTTTTCAGCGAGTGTCGGCTTATTGCAGCTTAAATATGTGTGTTATTGCAACCTGAGAGAGTACTTCAAGAAAATATATCTTGCTAAGCCTTGAGCTGTTGGCCCTGCTATTGGAAACAGAAGTGGCAATGTGGTATTCAGAATTTATGGAGTTTCTGCAGTCCTTCACATCGGACAACTGTGGTCATTTCATCACTGTACTACTTCTCCTTCTGTACATTACAGATGAGAATAGTCATCTACCCTCTGGGATCATGAGCAACTTGTATTTGGAACATTATTTGAAGGTATAAAGTGTTGGGGGTACTAAATATTGCTCTCTAATGGAGATTGATAATTACCAGAATGTTTTATAATGATGAGGCTGTACTGTGGAAATGGACAAATAGTGCCGATTTTTTTTCTCATTGGTATAAAATGTTTGGGTTTTTTCATGAATGGAGGGCACCTCTCCTTATCCCTAAGTATTGTAAAAACCGTAGGTACCTTTTGATTCTTGTGTTAAGTACTTAGTAGCTCTGTTAGCAGCATGCCTTGTTCTGCTCACAGTTGCTTAGACAATAGTTCTGTGGTACAGCTGGCATTTTCACAAGACTTAACCTTGGAATATGGTAGCACTCTCTTATAGGTGCTATTTTTGGATGAGTTTTATATTTCTTCCTTTTTTTTTTTTTTCTTTTAACCAGATCTGTTTTCTTTTGCCAGGTGTTCAGATCACAGCTCAGTATTTCTTCAGTCAGTGATCAAGATGCCTACAGAGCAGGCTTACAGCCACTTAGCCAGTGGAAAGCCTATGGCCTCAATGGGTATCCAGGTAGGTACTTCTGATTTCAAGAAAAATGAAACACAACCTTGTTGCTTTGGATTCAGGCATCTTCTATCTTACCCTCCTCGCCCTGCCTGAAAAAGCTATTTTGGTTTGCCTAAGTGTAAGTTAATGTTATTTTAACTGCAGGAGGACAAATGAGTCAGCTAAAAGGTGGGATGTGACAGTATATATGAAGGTGAGAACAGAAGGGCCAGTTGTTTCAAAGTCACTGATCAACCAGTCCATCCCTTGTGAGAATTGATTCCTGTTGCCTTTCATAGAGATATTATATTTCTGTAGCATCTATTTTTCCTTAATATGTATCATGAAAATTAGATAAGTGACTGAAATACAGTCATTTTGGGGCTGAAGTGTGGTATCTACTTCCTGGTGTAGAACACTGAGCACAGTAAGTGAATAAGAACCTCTTGTCCTATTCACGGTACAGAGTAATTTCATTAGGCAGGTTATTTCAAAAACTGAAATGTGTCTTAGGTTTGCAGGTCACCTGGTAGATTCACAGAAATATGTTAGGTTGGAAGGGACCTCCAGAGGTCTAGTCGAACTCCCTGCTTAAAGCAGGGTCAGGTTGAAAGTTAGGTCAGGTCACTCAGAGCTTTGTATGGGTGAGTTTTGGAAATCTCCAGGGATAGAGATTACACACCCTCTCTGGGCATCTGTACATCTGGGCCACTTGTTGTGATCTTTTTTCACCTTATGTCTAATCAAAATTTGCCTTGCTGTAATTTGTGACTGTTGCCTCTCATAATCTTGCTGTGCACCTCTGAGAAGAATCTGGCTCCACGTTCTCTGTATGCCCCTTTAGGTAGCTCTTACTAATATAGGCCAATGTGTAATCAGCCTTTATTGCCGCAAGGGAGCACTACTGACTCATGCTCAATTTGTCCTCCAGGACCCCCATGTCCTTTGACTTAGAGTTGCTCCCTGGTCCTCAGGCCGTACTGTTGCATGGGGTTATTCTGCCCTAGGTGCAGGATTATCACTGTTGAACTTCTGAGGTTCTTGTTGGCCCATTCCTTTGGTTTGTCAAGGTCCCTTTCAGTGGCAGCAGTAGCCTCCAGCATATCCACTGCTGCCCCAATTTAGTGTTATCTGTAAATGTGACGAGGATGAATGTCCCATCATCCAGGTTGTTGATGTAGATGTAGTTATCAGTCTTGGCCCCAACATCAACCTGAGGAACACAGCTCATAACGGCCACTGGTTAGACTTAGAACCATCAAATCACTATTCTTTAAGCCTGGTGGCCCAGCCAGCTTTTGCTCAACCTTTTAGTTTACCCATAAAATCCGTGAGTCCCCAGTTTGGCTCCAATGATGCTGCCAGAGACTGATTGGAAAACTGTGCTAAAGCCGAGGTAAACAGCACCCCCTGCTCTCCACTTGTCTGGTTATCTCACTGTAGCAGGCAGTAAGGCTGGTTAGACAAAATTTGCCTTCGGTAAATCCATGCCCACTGTTCCCAACCACTTTGTGTCTGGAAATGCCTGTCATGAAAATTTGCTCCATAATCTTACCAGGGGTTTTGGTAAGGCTGATGAGTTTGTAGTTCCCCAGATCCTACATATTTCAGGGATTTTTGTTTGTTTGATTTTTGTTTTTTCTCATGTTTCTTTTGGTTCATGGGGACTGCAGTCAGTGTCTGTGTGGGTTGCTATGAAGCCAGCCTACTGATTCTGAAACTGAGGCAGCCACACTAGCCATCTGGCATAGTTAATACACAGGGAGTTGAATAACTTCAGGAGAAAGGCTTCCACTTCTTCTTGCCTCTAAATTTTTTTGTTCCACTTACTTGTCATATTATAGCTGCCCTTGCTTGGTCTCGCTTGTCGTTTTATGTCTGTCTAAACATCTTTCCTAGCAATTACATGGGGGGTGGATCACAAGTGTTCTACTTAACTGCATTTTTTCTTCTGCTTTGACAAAGAAAACGTTTCACTAAAATGAAATGCAAATACATTGACAAATTCTCAGTCCTGTTTAGAATCAAGTCATGTGTGGACAAGAATAATATATTATCCTTTTTCAGCTACCTTTATCTGGACATCCTAAAGCACTATAATATATTTAACCAACTGCCCCAACAGCCCTCTAAAATAAGTTAGAATTTCTTTGGTTTGTTTATGGGCATATGGAAGGGAAGTTATTTGGTTTTGTCCCCACAGTGAGCAATGAAATATAAGACTAAGGAAGCTGGGTGAATTTCTGTTGCTGTGTCCTGAGTTCTGTGAGATGTGGGTGATGCTGTCTTTGGGTCTCTGTAACTGACACAAACTGGTTTTATGAGGGGTTGTTTTGTTGCTAGACATCTGTGTGTCTTACCCTTCCTTTGACTGAGGCTGGAGACCACTTTCACTAGGAGTAAATTAATTCCTAGTGTGCTGCAAGATTATGCTGCAGTAAGAGAACTGCATCTGCTTCCTCAAGGCAGATTCTTTTAGTATACAGATCCCCGAAGAATTTGTCTTTTGGCCATTCTACTTAGACCAACTCTTTCAAGGTCAAGAGGTTCCATTGTGTTGCTGTCAAAGCTTGTCTGTGGTGTTCTTTAGTCAGCTCAGAAAGATTGCTACAGAAATATATTGCTTACTCTTCTCCCTCCTATGTGTGGTAAGTCACTGATTTCTAGTGCTATTAGCCCTCCCAGGAACTATTAGTCTTGAACGTTAGTGTAGAATTTTATAGTAAAACTCTGCAACTGTTTGAAATTCAGGGTTTTCTGCCTTTCTTGGCATCAGAAGCATAGCAGTAACCCACTTTTTAGTTGTTCTTGCTTTTGTAAATCTAGACTAATCTGGTTTCTTAGGAGTAAGCAGTGAAGGGTTTGGAGAGACATGAGCATGTTCTAAGCTTCTGATACAAGAGTCATAAAATTTGGATTCTTGTTCTCATCTCTGTGTGTAACTAGCCCTCCAGGCTTCAATTCATTCGTTAATACCTGAGATAATACATACATAGTAAAGTATAATTTCGTGAATGTAGTGAAGTGCTTTGAAAACCCCACATCAAAAGCTGTAGACGGGAAGGGCAATATTATTAGTCTGTTCTATGCAGAGGCCAAGAGAAAGTAAATTTAATGCTTCTGGCAAAGAAACTTCTTGTAACCAGACCTGTCAGAAGGCTGCCATAGTCTGAAGGTGCAGGGAACGGAGTGAAATGAATGACAGTATATTATTAATACACTGAAGGCTCTTTTTCTAACCAGTTAATTTAATCTTGTGAGGTCTGTGAGGTATGCTGGCAGGAAGCTTTTTCTGTGCTTTTATTACACTTTCATAAGGCTACAAGGCAAGTTTGTATCCTACTGAGACTCCTAGCCTTGCTTCTTCCTTTTTCATCTATTTTTGTCTCTGTTTAACTTGATATGACTGAGAAGTTAAAAAAGACACAGTAGGGCAAAACCTTGAAACCTCCTTTTCCTTTGTTCCTCCTATACCCTTATCTCTCTTTGTATGTGAATTTTGTGTTGGCGAGTCTTACTGAATTGATAGTCTTTGAGAGAGTGCCTTGATTCTCAGGGTAGGTACAATACAGATTAATAGCATCTTCCCATCAGACACTCATTCATCAATACTGTCGACCCTGGCCTGGAAGGAAACACCCCTGGGGTGCTGAGGAGAAAGTTCCAGTGAAGAATCCTGTTAGCACTCATGCTGATGGCAGATCTTATGTCAAGGACTCTTGTCTGTTAAGATATAGACCAAATCAATTCATTTAATCTCTGCTAACTCTCTTATTTGGGCTGCTGCTTGAACTCTGCCTGAGGTGCCTGGCTAAATGAATGTGCAGTCTATCTACATGTTTATTTTGTTTTGTTAATTAACAATGACTGCAAAGTATTTGCAGTCAGCAACAAGCAGTTTGGGATATAATTTGACTTTCATCCTACGGTACCAAAATACAAAGATGGATACAACCAGACTTACCTGGAAATAAGCATGAAGCAAAGGAGAGGGCAGTTTACATTACTAGAGACTTGCTCAGCCCATGGACTGCTCTCGGCAGTTCATGACACTGAAGTAGCAATAAGAAAACAGCATGAGTTCAGAGGCAGCAACAAGGTTAGTTTGAAGTCTAGAAAAAATAGGCCAGAATTACTTCAGCTTCGCAGGGTTCAAGAGCAAAATCTTGCTGAATCATTTCAAAATCAAATTTACTCCAAAGCAATTGGCTTTCCAAGTTTTTACTTCTTTATCTACCCATAATCAATATACTTTACATTGATATGTCCTTTTTTGTCATTTTTTTTACTTGAACCAGCATTGGCTGCCCTCCCTGCCTTCTTTCTACCTTATGGCCACCATTTGTTTGTACTGAAAAAACCAATAGGCTTTAACTTAACTATTCAGACCTGTTAATAGATTTCATCAGCTTACATGTAAAGTCAGTGGTTGTATGTCTAAGGTGTTTTTTTCAGTAACTCTGACCCCTGTCCTTTGCTCTAGTTTTAGGAAAAAAACAGGGAAATGCCTAATCATACTTTCTCCCCACCCTCTCCCTTTTTCTCTGTGGTCAGGGTTTATTTTCATACCAAACCCTTTCCTTCCGGGCTGCCAGCGTCACTGGGTGAAACAGTGTCTCAAGCTATACCCCCAGAAACCCAATGTCTGCAACCTGGACCTGCACATGGCTCCTGAGAAGACCATTGACCTGTGGGGACAGAGCAAGGAGCAGCTGAGGTAAGTCCACAGTAACCTTTGGTGGTCAACACTAACGGACCCAGAAGGTCTTGGCTCAGAGAAGGTCTAAGAAAAATGAGCAGGGCAGGGAAGCTGAAAAAGATTGTGTACGTGCTGGCAGTATACAGATGGTGTCAGACATGCCAAGTTAAAGATGGATTTTTCATGGCTTCATGTGCATCCTTGTTAATTCTCAGCTTTCACACTCACAATGGGATTTTCTAGCAACAAATTATTTCAAAACCATCAGTCAAATGTAAAAGAGTGACCCTGGCTGATATGATGGTGCTTGGAAGTTTGCTAAGCTCAGCTACAAGAGGAACCATGAGGTCCCTCTAGGCCTCAGTTTTCCTGAAGCAAAAGGGATCCTTTCCAAACACACCACTCATGCTAGCTCTTCTTCCCAGTCAGCTGTTGGACCTAGAATACTGTAATTGAAAGGCTGCTATCTGCACCTTTTTGAACTTCTCAAGTCAGCTAGTGTCTGTGGTTTTATTTTCCAAAGTATTTCTTTGTTTTGGTCTGGGGTGGTTTGGTTTTGGGTTTTTTTTGTTTGTTTTTTTTTCTTCATTCACTCTGAGCTGGTGATTAAACGTACCATTTAAATGGCAATCCTGTTGACTCTGAAAGGTTCTGTGGCTGACGCAGCTGCCGCCTTCTACCTGATTTGGAAGTTAATGGAGAATTTGTCCAAGTTTTGAAGTCAAGTAGAAAGTTTTAAAGATCTTTTTTTTTTTAATTAGAGTCACCTGTAAAAATACATACAAGATAGATGCTGTTTACATTACCCAAATAAGTAAAAGACTGTGTATTTATCATTACCTTGTTGATTTCACTGCTTATTTTTCATAATGATTGTTTCACGTGATGGAGTGACCAGAGTTACCTACAACTCTCATCTTCCACCTCAGTCTCTTAGTAAAATGAGACATGCTGAGATTTTTCTTCAAAAGTACTCTTAATGTCTACAAGATACAGAATGGCAAAAGCAAGATTTGGACTTCTAAATATTGGCACCTAGGAGAGAAGTTATACCCCCACTTGTGTGTTCCAGGCTCAGTCTGAATTAGTTACAGAAATTCAGACACCTTTTATTGTGTTCAATCAAGGATGAAAAATTGTTCTTTGAAAGTATTGTGCATTGTGCCCTACAGCTGACAAAAGTGGGGTACTGTTGCAGCTTGACAGGCCTTTCCCAGCAGCACCTCCTGCATGCACAGAGAATGATCAGAACAGAGGTTAATTTGCAGCTGAATCCAGTTCAGTTGAAAACAGTGTTTGGAAGAGTGATGGCTGGCAGAAACACTGGCAGTTTTATTAAGCACTTGCCTGAGTCTTGAAGTGAGCAAACTGCTGTATTTGTGCTTTTACTTAGGGGACAGCAGATCAAGCTAGCCAAGTGAAAGCCTTTCAGGGAGGGGAGAAACAGAGTGCTTAACTAAAAAGAGGTCTGCTTCCAAGATTGGACACAACTTCAGTGCTTTTTAAAGCCATCAGGAAGATGCATAAATGTGCTTGGGTCATGGCTTATCTGCTTTTTTCAGGATGCAGGAATTATGAGGCAGGGAGAGTCCGTACAGTTCCTAGAAACGTATGCTATGCTCTCTTCACAAAGTGGAGTTGGGGTATTTTCTTTAGTGTTGGGGACAATTAAAAGTATGAAAGTGGGTAGAGAAGGGATATATATATCCCTGTGTATAAGGAAAAGGCTGGGGGAATTTTATAGATGCAATCATTTACCAGTGAATAAAGACAAAAAGGAGCTTCAGACCGAAGTCCCCCTGCTGTTCAGTCTTGTTCTCTTTCTAACATAGTTATACCAGAATTTCTCTGTGCTTTCTTGTAGGAGCATCTGCTGCTACAACTCTAGGAACTCTTTGTTTCCAGATACGTAACACTCAGGCTTTCCTCTCCTTAGCAATCACACGTGAAATCACATGCAAAATAATAAGTTCTGGGAATAAGGACCTACTGAGCACATTAGGGTTCCTGCTTTTGTGCAAACACTCTAGCACTGTAGCGAAAGAAGTGCACTTTCAAAAGGCATATGCTAAAAATATTTAATTATGAACATGAAGTTTGTTGATTGAAAGATGGAGAGGAACAAATTGTGGGCTCTCCCTTTTCTAAATGCTGTGTTACCTGCTTGTAGGCTCCATAAATTGTTCCAAGCAGCATGTATTTGACAGTTAATGTGTTGCTGCATTATGGTAATTGCAGTTGCTATTACCGTATAACAAAGATGGAAACTGGAGAGATGACTTTCTTTCAATAATCAGTGAGCTGTGAAAAATTACTAAAGGTAAAGAAACTGGCCTTTTACTCCTGTTCCTGGTTTAGCTTAGGAGCTATCAGTGTGGTATAGGTGAAGGGCAGAAACAAGCTGTGTATCCAGGTAGAAATGCACATTAAATGCAGATGCTTGGCTGAGACTTGACCATGGCAGCACAAATATGAATCCTGTTTTGTAGGAGAGTATGTCTTACTGCACTAATGAGGCTATAAATGAAAGCCAACCATCTGGTGCTACTGTTTATCATGACGTTCTGAGTACATTTCCCTTTTCTTTCTTTACCATAACACATGACTTAGCTTGAGAAAAGAAGCTGAAATTCCTGGAATAAGTGGACCAGAAGATAGATGTGTACCTTCCTTTTTGCATTTGTCACTAGCATGTTTCTATCTTATTTACTATAGTAATATTTTTTTGTAACATTTTAAGGACTTTTCTGTAGGCCATAGTAAAAGCCTATCCCTGAGGTCTTTTCCTGCCTTCACCACCTTCAAGTAAGAATGGTAAATTGGCATGTGGCTTCAGACTACTGAGCCCCTCTGCATTAGGGCTGTCACTTGAGAAGAACAGTTTTTTGTTCTGCATAGCAGTCTGGATAGGGGATACCTGCCGTCTAGACTTCTTGACATTACAAGAATTGTATGGTCATAGCTAGAGCAGTCTTGCTTACTGAACATTGAGTCAGTCCATCCTAAGGACTTCTTGTAAAAGTACCAAGTGGTAGAACTAATGGTCCTTTGCAGTATTATGCAGCTTGATATGCTTTACTGTCAGGTGAAGCAGTTTCCCTTCTTGTCATTTTCCATTAAGTGCCTAGAATATTTTTCCCTTGTGTTTGCAGCTTTTAGATCTTTACAGATTCTGTTCTTTCACTTTCAGGTGCTCAAATAGTACATACTTAAGTCTGATTCTAAATCCGCACCAGTTCATTGTGTTGTCTCCATCTGATAACCCATTATGTACTAAGTTGAAAATACAAGTTTTCAAACTGATGGCAGTTGGCAGTAGGCCCTGTAGCTTGCATAAATTGCATGAACTGAATTTCCAAGGTCTTTGGAGGAAAAAAAATAATGGCACTGAAAATAAAAGTTTAGCATTGATGGTTTTAGTAGGCTGTCATATAGATGAGTGAATCTCATTACTGGATGCTGCACTACCAGAAAACCCCTCAGAAATTAACACATATCCTATTTCTTTCCACTTTGTCTTTGCAGAAGGAAAGGTTCCAGTAAACGGGAGCCCAGAAGCTTACTGGAGAAGCTGCGCTGGGTGACCCTTGGTTACCATTATAATTGGGATACCAAGGTATTGAAATAAAATTCTTCTTCATTTTTCTTAGCTGTAAGCACTCTGAATGGCAGACAGAGGAGGGTATCATGGAATAAAACGCTTGTGATCCTACAAGACAGCCTTGAGGAAAGGCTGGAACAAACCATGCTTGTAAGAACATTTTAATCTGTATTAGTTTACTGTGAAGGATTTAACAGCACAAGTCCATTGCTGCAATCCTTCCTTTGAAAGGTAGCATGGTAGCATATACTCAGCTCTAGACCTGTGACTCTATTTTAGGTTAAGTCAGCAGTTACCCCACCAAAAGGGATAGTCACAAAAGCATCATTAACTGCTTAAGGTGAGAATGACCTTGAGTGCTTGAAGACAGCTACTTCTGAGAAACTACTCCTCTTTGGAAGAGTGAGCGAGAGCAGGAGGAGACTGCTGCTGATGTGACTTTGAACTTAAGAGTCTGAACCAGTATAGTACAGTCTCACCAACCAACAGCTATTTTGGGGCTCCTGACCAAAATAAACTTTTTCCTAAGACCGAGTCAGATGGAGGCTGAGAAAGGATGGCAGAGTGAATATGCAGTGTTATCAGTATATTGCAGATACTTAACCAAATCTGATTGCAGCCTTATATTTACCAGGTCAGCCTATTATTGGATGCCCTTAATAAGAACTCGGTTATTCCCTTCCAGTCCTCTCAGAATCACTCATGGGAGAGAAAAAAATAGGTTTGCAATTGATTCCTGTTTGTCCTATCCTTCAGAGAAGGAACAAAGATGCTTGTTTCAGAGCTCTGTTGATGAGATACAGAACTGTGTTTCCATTGGCAGTTATAGATAGTGACCAAGTAGATCCTCAGGATGTTGGTACTAGCCTTAGGTATTAGTCTTAGTGACTTCAGGTTTGGCATCCAGATATAATGAATAACTCCGTGATTAATTGAGTCCTGGCAGTCTCAACATAGGCCCAGAATTAAATGACAAGAGGTAAACTTGCTGTGGTTGTGCCTATGTTGTAGTCATTTTCCAGGCAAATATTATGTCCTTCTCCATGACTATCAGCCAAATGTCTAAGTTCTCATTGAATGTTTGTTTCCAGTTGTATTTGCTACTCTGATGTTCTGGGTGTGGTTTGGTTTTTTTTTTTTTTTCCCTGCTCTTCTTCCTCCAGAAGTACTCAGCAAATCACCACACTCCTTTCCCCTCAGACCTTGCATTCCTGTCAGAACAAGTGGCTGCAGCCTGCGGGTTCCGGGGTTTCCAAGCCCAAGCAGGGATCTTGAACTACTATCATTTTGACTCTTCACTGGGAATTCATGTGGATGAGTCTGAACTAGACCATTCTTGGCCCCTTTTATCATTCAGGTGAGTCAAGAAAAGCACTCAAGTGTTGTGGAAGGATTGGTGGCTTTTTTCTATGGTTGCATCTGGTTATAGGAAGTTGGTATGATGTAGTTTGCTAATTGGGTATATAATCTTCACTCTCTGAAGATTTGAACAGTAGGAAGCTGTCGCTCAAGGGCATAGGTTTTTGTTTGAAGACTGCTTGAATAGCATGTGGAGCCTGGAGTGTAAGAGCTCTTTGCACAGAGCACCCTTCTGTTCTAAAGCAGCAGGGTGGCAGCTGGGTACTAGCAGGCAAAGATGAAATACCTCAGCAGAGCTTGAAACCTGGCGGGGCAACTGCTCACACTATGCCTACCTTGAACCAGGCCTCTTGGTCTGTTTTCCATGTTCTCATTGTAAAGTTGTTACTAGGAGTCCATCTGGTTTTCTTCTTTGGGATTTTTTTTTTTTTAATAAAAGGATTTAGCTGCTGTATTTTCTTACTGTACATATAATTGTTCTCTACCTGAATTTGTCTTATCTTCTCTCTCCATTCTCATACCATCTCTAGTTTTGGGCAATCCTCGATATTTTTGCTTGGGGGCCTGAAGCGGGAGGAGGCTCCAACAGCAATGTTCATGCACAGTGGAGATATCATGGTGATGTCTGGCTTCAGCCGTCTGCTGTACCATGCAGTCCCCCGGGTCCTCCCGAACCCCGAAGGGACAGCTTTGCCTTCGTGCCTGGACCAAGCACTTTCTTCAGACCTTCCTGTTGGCTCAGTCATTGAGCACAGCTCTGATGAGGATTGGCAGGTCTGTGCCAAGTACTTGCAGTCTTCCCGCATTAATATGACTATTCGGCAGGTGTTGGCTGAGGGTCAGAAATTTCCAGAGGAATCTGGGACAGATGGAAAGGGCCGAGCACCCTCTGAAGACAGTCAGCATCAGGAGAACAGCAGAGCCAAGAGACTTAAACTAAATACAGAGAGCTGAGACCAGGAGATCATGCTGACATTGACCGGACAGGCAACCTCCATTGGAATTGGAAACTAATGTAATCATACTCGAAGTCACTTGTTTGTGTTGGGATTAATAAACTTCTGCAGAATAAATGTAGTCCTTCTTGCTGTAAAAAACAGGTGGGGGAGAAAAAGAATTTAAAAGGAAAATAATGGTAAGTTCAGGACTGGGACTCAGGAGATGAACTCTATTGCTGTTTTGTTGCAGACATTTACTGTACTCTGTTCCATTTAAAATACCTGTATGTCAGAGAATTTTAAGCTTGGTTCAGTGTGCTCATGAAGTATTCTGAAATCATTGGACAGAAAAGTGCTAGCAAAAGATACATAATTGCTATGTGTTAAAGAATCCTATCCGGCTTGTAAAGTTCAGCTGAAGTGCAGTAATAAGTATGAATGACAATAGGCTGGTAAGGGTGTGAGACCTACCTGCAGCATTTTCAAGAGAATTACGTCTACTGCAAAAACTGGTTCAGTGATCAGAAACTAGCAGCTCCCTTGCAACCCCTGGTGTAAGCTTGCTGTAGTCCTGTGCTCTCCTTTTGCCTGCTTGCACCCGCTGAGCTGCAGGAGAAACTGCTCTTATGAGTGGAACTGGACTTTTTTTGCATAACTCAGATTTTAGACAGAAACAATTGGGAGCAGTATCTCCTTAGAATACCTAGTAGCTCCCAGCTGGGTCTCCTCCCAACAGTAAGTATGTGTCTGAGCCTTACATCCCCATTCTTTCAAAACTGCCCCCTCTTAAGTGCCTGCAGATTATGGTCCTCCAGTCCCAAGCTAGCATCTTTAAGAAACAGAATGACTTGCAAGTAAAAGCAGTGAAGTTGTAAATTAAGTACCTAAAAAATTAATCAGTGGCTATCTGTGTCACCCAAAGATAAATACATTGAAACAAAGAAAAGCACTAGCTTTTGTGCCAGTTCTCTTCCTATCTGCTTTTTAATGCAATTTTAATTGTTGGAGTGGAATGCACTATCCCTGGGGTATTTTGTTGCACTTTCCCAATGAATGAACTTATTTGGTTTTTAAATTAAAGATCTCTATCAGTTTGGGGCTGGGTTTTTTCTTTTCTTTTTCTCCCTGTTAGTTATTTCAGTGTATTGTTAATGCTGCCACATCCCTTGTGCTGTTCCCTCCAGGCTTCTTTTGGATCTACTGCCTCTGCCAGCTCAGGTGCAGGAGCCCTGCTTATGTCTGCAGGGCTACTTTACTTATGGGCAGTTCAGGGTTTGTTGGGCAGTTTCAGAGAGGTGTTGCCTGCAGCATCAACGTCCAGTTTAATCTGTATGTGGCAGCTTTTCCTCATGGGGAAAGTGTGTCTGGTCTGCTTATTTCACAGCAGGTGAATGTATGTGTATGTGCAATTAATTCCTTACACAATACTGCAAAGAGCTCCAGTAATTTAATGTCTAAAATAATCAGATGTGGGTTTTACTATCGAATTCTATACCAGAAATGTGTCCTTTCTGTGTCCTAGGCCTGGTCTATTTGCAGCCGAGGCCTGGGAGAGTGAATGCTATTACACAGAGGTTACAACATGACCAGAAAGGAAAGTTGACTGAGTAGGTCTCAGAAAACAGCAAAACTCCCTTAATGGCACCTGAAGGTGGGGAAGGGGAAAGGAATATTTGTTTTCCTGTTGGTGAGAAGGCAGACTGACTGTTCTTCATTCGAGAGGGATGCAAAAAATCCGCCAACTCGCTCAGCACTGAAGATGAGAGAAGACAGTCATGGAACTAGATGGTTGTGAACTGGAGCTGGTTTCTTCATGTCACAGGCTGAGGTTTAAGTCCATGGTTCTCATGTCTTCAGTTCCCTACAAGTGTATAACAAATGACAAGCAATCATTTATTCAAGGACAAGAAACCATACCGTTTATCCTCTGCAGTTTGAAATTGTAGGAAGTGCTGCAGACTACTGATAGCAGTTGGGCATGGGAAATACCCAGTGCACTGAAGCCTTATGCTTAGGTGTGACAGAGTTGAGAATTTGCTGAGTTACTGACTTGCAGTTAAGCTTGTTATCTAATGCCATCGTGAGTGAGAGACAGCCCTGATCTAATTCTCTGTCAGATTCCTAGAAAATGAAAAGTCCATGACCCAGAAATGGGAATATGGGAAACGACCTGGAAAAAAAAAATCACCTGTGTAGAAAGAGAAACAACTACAAGAAAGGAGAATTTCCTGAACTGCCAGCTTTGCAGTGAGCATCGGTTCTGTAACCACAGAAGAGTGGAGTACACATGAGCAAACCACAGGGCTGTTGTGGGCTCTGCAAGCTGTGCTTCCAGAACATGATTTTGAAGAGGCAGCTACAGCCCTGGGAAGAAGGTGGGGAATAGGGCTGCCTCAAGTGATATGCTCTGCTAATTTCCCTTCTAGGACAGAATGATTGGGAACCATTGACCTACTCTACACAGCTCTCAGGTGGTGATACTGCACCTCATTTGTTTAGGTTTGTGATGACACAACAGGATTTTTTATAGCACTGATTAAATTTTTGTCTCTATAGGTACCACAGATATTTGCTTGCGTTGATATAGGTGCATGCTGAGGTAATCTCTGTAGCTTTTAATTCCTCTAAAGGAGAAGTACTGCCCAAGAGCCACAAGCACAAAATTGCATCAATGGCATAGGCAGTAGTCTTCTAGGATATCCAGCTGTGCACAGCTGAGGGGAGGGAAAAGAAGAGGTCATCTGGACCAATTCTGCAAGAAAATTAACGTAATGAGTTGATCACAGGAAGATAATCCTGTTTAATTCAAGGCCACCTGGAAATAAAGCATGTTTACCACATGTTCTCTGTACATTATGTGATCTATAGATAAAGCTAACTGTCCAACAGTTTAAATAATTACTGATTTTTTTTATAATCAAGAGTAAAGGGAAAATAAAATCTCCAGTTAAATTGGAATCAAAGCACAGTGGGATGAATACTGGAAGCAGAAGAGGAAACTGCCTGTACAAACTCAGAATTTTCAGTCCTCTTGGGAGTACTGTGCTAGAGAAGTTCAGTGTTACAAACTGTACTGCTGGCTAGTGCCCAAGACAGATTTACTGCATGCCCTCTGCATGCCAACCAGGCAGTAACTTAAAGGCAAAGCAGTCCCTAGAGCAGTGCCTGCTGCCGGAATGATTCTGATCTTAGGTATTTTCCTTTCTTCGAGAGCTTGTTGACATTTCTTCCTCACTGTTCCACATCAGATTATTTCTACAGATAGTAGTAAGATGCACCTAAGCTCCTCTATTTCTGCTATGTGCTCTCCCGAGCTACTAGGTAGGGAGAAGCTAGTAACTAGGGAAGAAACTAGTAGGTAGGGAGTACCCAGATAGCACAGTATCTTTCTGCCGTGGCTACAGGTCTGGGTTGAAGCCGGCTGCATCTTACGGAGTGTAGATGAGCTTGGATCTGTCTTCATCTATTAATGTAAATCATTCTCATTCTGTGCATCCCACCTGAAGCAGGATAGATTTAACACGGAGAAGAGACTTGTTGGTGACAAGATTGTCTTCCACTTAATTGGGATGCAAAATTAATTGAGCTATAATCCAGTGTGCTCTAAGCATACTTCAGTTCTGATGAAATCATAAAACTTGCCTGGGTCTGAACACATTACCTCAAAAAGTTAACAGAAGTCCATGGACTGCAGAAATTAATGATCCAGAAAAATAAGTTGCTGGAGGCCTCAAAAGACCCATATATAAAAGGCCTTTTTTTGGCTAATCTCTATGCAAGAAGAGACTTTGAGAGAAAACCAGTGACAGTCATCCACAGTCTGCTGATGCCTCTGTAAATCCTAATAACCAAAGCTGGTTAAAAACAATCTGTAGCATAATGCTATAGATCCGGTACAAGAGGCACAAGATGTGGCTGATACAAGTTTAGCACAGTACAAAATGAGTTCCACTATTTATATTTAGCAAATGATAATCACAAATACCTTAATAAAACCATTTTTCTATACAAAGAAATGAACACTGACTAAGAATATGTTCACATATGCTCTGGTAAAGTTGAGATGAGACAAAAGTTGCCACTGTGCAAGTTACAGCTTAGATCATACAAGCCGTTTCCTTGCATCATCTTCTGATATCTGTAGTCAAAGGACCACAGAAATGGTGACTGAAGGTGTCTAGTCCAACCTCCCCCTAGGAATAGTGCTGTTGCCAACAGGCTATCTATGTGAGACGTGAGACTTACTTAGAAACCAACCTTCCATGATGGAGACTTTACCACTTCTTTCAGTAACCTGTGCCAGTGCTGCCCTACCCACCTTATGAAGAAATGTCACCTTACGTCCTGCCCGAGTTTCCCAAAATACAACTTGTAACCATTCCCTCTGCCTTTTTCTTACCATCTGTTACTACCAAGAGTTTGGTTCCACTGTCTTTGTAACTCTTCTTCAAATAATTGAAGTCTACAGTTAGACTCCCCTCCCCCGTTAGTCTCCTCTGTGCCATGTGAAAGGACTCCATGACCCACAACGTTTCCCCATAGATCATGTGCCCTGGGCCTCTGACTTGCCTCACTAGTCCTCTTCAGCACCTTTTCCTATTCCAGGTGATACACCACTCTCTCTGCTAGTGCTGGTTTCTGTTACAAACAGGATGCCAACAACAAATGGACTACTAGTTCCTAAACCTGCTAGATCCACCAGATCCACTTAAATCCACTGGATCTTAGGCTGTGGGCTTTTTTTACAGTGTTTCCTAAATTAAATCATTTTTTTCCTCCCATCCACATCACAATAAAACAAAAGCAGTAGCTTTGTGAAGTGCAGAATGAATTTACCATGGTTCCCTATGGATTTATGTTCCTGAAAAATTGTGAACTCTCACTGAAGTTTTTCTTCCAGCTGAGCACTTTTAAGTCATTTTCCCATGTGATCTCTTCAGTGTTTAATACATGCACGGTGCACCCTTTTCCTGAATCAGGGTAGTTATAGGGTCCCTCACCTCTAACTGGCTACCTACTAAACCTGCAGGAACTTAATAAGCTGTGAAATTTATGCCCTCTATCAAATGTAATTGAAATAGACTGACAGGTTTCAGAGTTACTGAACAGGAGTGTGAGGACACACAGAGTTTTAACACATGCACAAACTGTGAGAACGTAAGCCTTATTCCCTTAGGAAGCCAGGCTCGGAAGCCTACTCTTATGCTTTTAATTCAGACTTGTCTGGACTTTTATAGCAGGTCATGCTCTGAGGCTTTTTGCTCTTTGGGTCCTGGTCAAGAGAGGAACAATCTGGAATATCAGAGTAATTTTAGTCCACTGAGCATCATCCCCATCCAGTTCCTGCTATTTTAAGTGTATGACCCCTCTTAGGAAGAGCTGACTATGCACAGAGACTCTGAACAGGTTCATCAGCTAAATGCTTATCTCTCCAAGATGGTAAATAAGTGTCTGGAGTACAGCAGGGAGACAGATCTCATTTTTATTCGCACCTAGGGCTTATATTCAGATAGGCATCATGGAAGGTATCCACTACACTAGGGGAGAATGAGGGAGGGGATAAAGTCTGGAAAAGCCTGCAGTAGCTTTCCCTCTCTGCAGAATAAAGGAGATGTTTATTCCTCTGGACAGTGAAAGTTTTAACCTTGTGGAGGCACTTCCCATCTCATTTTTCCCAACTCAGTAGGGACTATTCTGTCTCTGATCTTTTGCTATGGTGCTGTTGAATGTCCTCTTCCACAAAATCCCGATGCATAGTGGACTCTCCCCTGAGCTTCTCTGTGTAGCCTTTCCCTTTTTGTGTCTGTAATCACACATTTTAGCACTGAGGCTGTACCCTCCTTCACCATCACTCAATGCTTATTGCCCTAACTCAAGTGCTCAGTGCTGCTGGCTGGGCTGAAGGAGGCCACTTGCCCACAATACAGCTTTTCTAATCTGTTTCATGATCTCAAATTTCTTCCAAAAGGTAGGTCAGGACAATTACCCCCTAGAAGGTCAGGAACAAAGCCAATTTATAACAAAATGTGGGGAAACTGAAATAGAAGGTGAGGTGGCACTCGCACTTACATGTGGACATGGAGCTTAGGGACATGGTTTAGTGATGGACTTGGCTGTGTTAGGTTTATGGTTGGACTTGATGATCTTAAAAGTCTTTTCCAACCTAAATAATTCTATGCAGTACAATGAAACATTCTCCAAATATTCTTGTTGAAACTATGTATAGATTAAAAAGTGAGTCAGCCTAGAAGACATGCTGCCTCTTTCTTCTCTGACGTTGGGAAGTCAGCACTTTACGTTAGCTTTTAGCTTCCTTCCAGGTGAATTTAAAACTCATTCTGTATTTACTGAGGAAGGCCAGAAGAATCAATAAAGGCCTTGGCTTTCTGGAGGTGATCATCTCACCAATCATTTCTGTCTCTGTTCTGCACTAAGGGCTTAGATAAGAAGGTTTTGTTTTTGTTTTCTTTCTCCTTAACGGACAGGTTTCTTAATTAGGATGGGGGAAAAATGACTGCAATTTTGCTGTGGCAAATTAAAACCAAAATGAGGTAGCAAAGAGCAGGGTCTGGAGGGGAGGGGGGCAATCAGAGACAGCTATTGATTTTGAAATGATGGAGGAGCCAAAGGAGAGCACACAGCCTGGAAAGGAGACTCATCTTTCAAAGCACTGTTCTTGCTTAAAAACAATCAGTCCAGGCAGAGGTGTTGGTTGTTGCCAAAGCTTCAGAGTTAGCTTTGTTTTCAGACAGAATTTAAATTTTGGAAAGACTTTCTGGTTCATAAGGGGATGGCTCCTTAGACAAATCTTGAGATTGTGGAGCTAGGAATCATGGGATGGAGCTGAACAAAAGTAAACCTGAGTGGAGCATTGAGAAATTCTTAGCAGTAGTGGTAACAAAAAAATGTTTGGCAATAGTTTCTTCCAAGGATGAGGAAAAAGTGTCACTGCAGAGAAAAAGGAACAAACATACACTGAATATGGGACAAGCACCGAGATCTAACACCCTTCTCACTCCCAGTTGTGGCATAGCACGTCCCATCTTTTCTAGAACAGAAAGAATTGATCTGACGTAGTCTTACCTTGTCCCATTGGCTGAGATCAAGCTTAGGTACAGTTTTCTGCCACTCCAGTCAGCACACTTTCATATACACTGGCATTTTCCCCCTTGGCTTTCCAGACAGCATTCCTCTAAGATGAATGTCAGATGTTAGTCTGACCTTTTGTCAAATATAGCCAGCACCTGGAAAGACTGTCAAAGAACAGCACCAATCTTGTAATGACTGGTTTGAGTTTGTTGGCTCGTTCTCATCACTATGATGAAACGTGACTTTGCAAAAGTGCTGATTGTCAGGTGTCTATGACAGGGGGTCAGGAAGATTTTAGCCACACTACTGCAAATAATCTGAAGCCATTCTAAACCCAGCTGAATGCTGTGCACAAAAAAGCCCCTTTTCAAGCCCACACAGCTGAAAACATGCCACAGGTCCTTTTAAAGCAAGGGGTTTCTTCCACCATGTAGGAGACCTGTCTTCTATTCTTCACACTGACATTGCTCCATCAAATCCTCATCACAACGCTGGTGACAAAGTGGTATCTCTTTTGGTCCCCATAGGACCGGCAGTTTGTAGGAGATAGCGTGTCCTTGTCCATTTTTTCCCCTCGCTCTTCCTCTTGTCTCCAAGCAGTGCTAGAACAAGTACAACAAAAATCTGTCCTTTCCCTGCTGCCTCCTCCCTCTTTTTAGCTCAGATGCTGCCACATCACCTGTTCCCTGCCTAAATCCCAACTGTAGGCAACACATGTAATTAGCTGGCAGAGAGAACTCTTCATCCCCTCCCAACACCCTATCCTCACTTGTCAACAGCAGGAGCACACCTCTCCAAAAACTGTTTCTGTGGCTGCTCCTGCCATTGACAGCTGCTGCTGGATGTCAAACATGAGTGTAGGGATATGATCTGCTCCAAGCCCTTCCTGGCCCAGTGCTATGATTGTGCTCCAAGAGAGATCTAAGCTTGGCACACTGTTTTGATGCTTCAGCATTTACCTGGGCTGAAAGTGGAACCAGTCTGCATACATCTCCTGGCTTATTACTACCCTTGTCTAATCCACTAGCACCTTCTTCCTATCTCCTAGGACAAAATGATAAGGGAGAAATTAAAGGAAAGAAGGATCCCAAGTGAGCAAGCATAAAGAAGTGAAGATACGGCATGCTCTTTCTGATCCCAGTGGCCTACTCGCCCTCCGCTGTAGCTGCAAGCATCACTGCACACTGTGGAACAGCAGAGGCTGCTCAATGCTGAAGACTGCAATCCCTGGCTCCACAGATCTTTAATACTTCCTTTCCCTGGAATTCACACAAGAAATGCTGTTTTTTCAGGTGACGTGGAACCCACTGAGAAACCATGGGTCCCATCTGGAAAGTAAGTGTGCAGGTACTCAGTGTTTGATTCAGTGAATATTATTTTCTGCAGCAGAAAAGTGGGAGAGAGAGAAACATTAGTCACATACTTGCTTAATTGAGATCTAATAGCCAAGGTCAGTGCTGAGCCAAGAATAGATAGCAGAAGCCTCCTGTGATGTATTTTTGTGATGAGATGTTCATAGCACACAGACTGATCTATTATCCAATTTTCACTATGAAAAATTTAACTATCTCCTGGAATATGCTCAAATCTATTTTGCATCATTTCCTTGCTTTTTCATTTAAAAATATCTTTCCAGTGAGACCTCATGACCGTGAAAATTAACAAATCTCTGCTGTGTGGAGAGATCACTTCACCTCCACTGAAGTGCAGCTATTTATTCTTTTGCCAGCCTTCTACAAGATGACAGTACCTGTTTGTCAGTGTCTAGCATGCTTTTCTGTGCTTTAAACAAAAACCCTTAAAGGGAAAAGATGAGTACTCAAGGGAAGATGCTGCAATGGGCACATCGGTGAGGAGAAGCAGTGGACCTTTGCCTCGAGCTGTGTTCTGCATGTCTGCAATGTTCCAGTGCAGCAGAATTGACATGATGACCTACCTGCTGGTCTACAGCACCTCCCCGGTCTCCTGTGGCACTTCAGCCTACAGGACCAGCATGACCACCTACTTGGTTTGTTGTTTCTAGCTTCTGCATATGGGTCTGTGCAGGATGCTCCAGTGGTCCTCCCCAAACCAAGCATTTTCAAACACTTTAGGCCACAAAGCCTTTCCTCCTCCAAGTTTTCCCCACAGACCACAAAGCAACCATCTCCCCAATCCTCTAACTAAGAGCACAGGAGAGATATGATTTATATGGCCTCACAGACCACTGAGCACTAAACCTAAAGAGCTGATGAAAGAAATAAGGCCTCTGAAGATGAAAGGAGTAAGGTCTCTGAAGATGAAAGGAGTAAGGTCTCCGAGGAATGCACCTTAGGTCTTGTGGTACCTGAAAGATGCAGCTGTACTTTCTTTGCCAGGGGCTATAGCACAGGACATGATCTGATCCAACCGAGTAAGAACAGAAAACATACTCCATGTGAGCGCTAATAGCAAGTGTGAATACACTAGGTGCACGGAGGCTTTATGTTCTGGTGCATATTTGCCTTCTGTCTATCCATGGAGTCTTGCAGTACCTATCGCTGGTGAGCTCCAAGCTGCTGGTGGTGTTAGGTTTGAAGTTGTTTACTGTGATGCTCCCTAGAGCACCTCTCTTGTAGCATGGGTGCAAGGTCCTCCAACAAGGCAGCTCTCTGCACATGTACAGCAGGTGCCTCAGAACTGGCAACTGGCTCAGACATCACTGCTCCTGAGGACACTGCGTGGACCTACAATGCAAGAACCATAATGTATCACAGTAATTGAAACCACAGCCCTGCTGTCTTTGCACTGCAGCGGCCACCAGTGTAGGAGGTACCCAGACAGTGGCCCCCTTCTGCTGAAAGACAGAGTGTGCTGAAACCACCTCCATATGCCAGTGTCTACCACTCTCCCAGTCTGGAGAGGAGGCAGCACGGTCCTCACCCATTGTCAAAAGAGGGAGAGTGAGTTTGGGGCTTTTAGAACAACACACAAACATTACTGCCTAGGAGCCTGGCATCTGGCAGGGAGAGGAGACTGTGGTCGCCATGGTAATTCTTCGCCTCATTTAACTGCAAAGTAACCTCTTGTGTCATTACATGCAGCCATTCCCAGCACATCTGCCCTGCCAACAGCACAGGCAGCACACCGCCCGTGTATCCACAGTCACAGCAACCCCCTGCCGGCAGCCCCCACACATAACACATCCCCTGCTGTGCAACACCCTTGCCCACGTATGACACACAATATGTGTGTGCTGAGCAATACACATTCCCTCAGCTCTTTCCCACTCATATCACCTGTGCCTCTAGATAACCAGCCAGGCTTACAGTCCCTGCTCCTACAACTACAGGTCCCTCTGCTGCACAGGCATAAAATGCTCTATAAGCACAAGATCAACACATGCTCAGTCAGGTGCCAAAAGATGCACCCACACCGTCTCCCCCAGCCTTGCCACAGCACCTGCCTACAGCTCTTGTACAGTTCATTCTTGGATGCATTGTGTTTTCATGCTGTGGCATGAACAAGGAATAAATTCAGCTCTGTCTCATTCTTTTTCCTCTGTTTCTACCTCTGAGGAAAAAATGTCCCCAAGAAGCAGATCTATAAGGAGAAGACTGTGTGCCTCTCTGCAGTGCCAACTCATGGGAAGCTCGTGGTCAGGTCATTCGGTGCTCCTGACAGGAACCTGCTGCTCACATTTCTTGGCAGGTAACTATAGGAAATCAATCTCAACTCCATTTCTCCTCAAAGCAACCAGTGGATCCCTGCGGGAGGGCTCAGTTCCCTACTGATAGCAGGGAAACAGAAGTCCAGAACAGCAGTGACTGATTTTATAGCATAGCAGGAGCATGGTAGATAGGAGCCATGAGCTGAGTCCCTAACTCCTCTGCCACACAACAGCCAGGTATCACCCCATATAAAAAGATGAAACTCCGCTCCCACTTACACCATCAGACACAGCCTGGGGACACCTCTCAAGCTACCACTGGCACATCAGGGTCCCTCAGCTCTTCCAGCAGGTGCTGGTATGATTAGAGCTTGGGCAGTGTTACTAGGGAGGGCACAGACCTGCCCTCACCCAGGCCAGGTGGCAAGTAGAAACTCCTCAGCCATACATACGTGACAGCTCCAGCTAACAGGGCCCACGGGAACCAGCAGGCATAGACTTGGTGGAGCCTCAGGTTCCCATATTGCATGGTGCAAGTGTCCTTTTCTGCCTTGTGCTGTGCTGAGTTTTAACAAGCACATAGGAAAAGCAGTCAGGGATGGCCCATATTATGAGGGTGACAGTCACCTGAGTCTGGCAGGGTTGCTAACAACCAAGTCCCACTTGTTACTGCTATATAGCTTGTGTGCTTTATTCATGTGGCCTACAAAATGCTCTGAGAAGTGCTTCAGGCAAAAAGTCTCCTTTAGAGAGCTCACAGGGATGCCTGCCCATATCCTTTTGGACCCACCCTCCTCTTTAAAAATCTTTCAAGCTCATCTTCCTGACTTCAGCTCTCTTTCTCTTGAGGTCCCCTACCTCTCCTAAAATCACCTCAACATCACCAACCTCAAGGCTGAATGCCCTAATCTGAGTCTGACCTAGCTAACACAACCAACCAGTGATCTGATACATATGTGAGGATACAACTGAAACGACATTTCCCCACCTGGCTGCCCAGCATCTCTGGACAAGGCAGCCCCAGTTCTCCTAGGACTGGTCGAGGTTGCACATCTCATCCTCCCCCATCTCCAGAAGTGACAGGCACCTGCATACGGCAATTCACCTTCCCACACCCTGCTCCCCTCTCTCCCCATCCCCATCATCACTACCTGCACGCCTGGCTGTGGCTGAGCTAAGGTGCCTCCGGAGGTACAGGCCCTGCTTTTAGCCCTGCACAGGAGGTGGGACCCCAGCAGAGACCATGCTGCTTGCAGAGCCCACAATCAACCCAGCTGGGGTTCCTCCAGCCCAGTGAAAGACACCTAATGCCTGAGCACACACTTCCCTCTTATGGCCATGCCCGATACAGCAGCCACTCGGGCCTGCAGCGTCTTCATTGGAGATGTGATTTTGCTGTGAATATTGGCATTTCCCATAGTTGCCTCTTACACTTATCGGGCACAGACATCTCTCCCCTGCACTTGGGGGGCAAGAACAGAGCCAGCTTGCCACCCTGTTTGACTGATGCTGATCAACGCACACGCTGTGAGCAGTGTGAGTGGGAAAAAGACAACTTGAGCACTCAGTACGTGTCCTGCCTGCAGCATCACACTGTCTCTCTGATGGAAGCCCAAGTGACCATCCCTGGTCCTGGGGCAGATTTCCCCTATGGTAGGGCACAGCCTCTAACATCTTTCCTTTCTTCAAGTTAAGCATGGCTTTTACTTACTTTGATGTTGAAGGGAAAGTTTTTAACTACCTAGTTATGGGTAAAGGATTCTGTTCAATTTCTTCCTTACCCCATTGCGCTGTATGGCAAAGCCTCTCTCTCTTCTATCCAGATAATAATATCCTTGCCAAAAGGAGAGGCAGAAGCCTTCTGTTTTCCTGTACTGACATTTTCCTCTGGGCTGAGCTTCAGGTAGATGGTTCTTTCTGTGCTCTGATCACCCCTAATACCAGATTTGTAATTCAAGAGCAATTCACTGCACAGAAAGGGTAGTTTCCCTTTCATCTAATCTATGGCCACCTTCCCCCAGCCACCAAGTTAGTTCAGTTCACTGACCTGAAGGAAAACTAGTCAATTTTCCATGGCATAATTTTCTGTTGGATCAGTGAGTTGAACTGACTCATTCTGCAGGTAGAAAGCTGGGCATTAAAAAAAACATCCTTTAGCCATGTCTTTTGTCAATTTGTCTATCTCCCTTCATCAGTTTTTCTAAAGAGGAGAGGCAGGAGAATGAGAACCTGCAAAACTGTGCTTGGTACCTGAAAGGGAACAAACTGCTCCTTCCTTCCTTCTCCAAGCTAGGGTTTGGTCATTATTCAGGTGCTAGAGTACTGTCCTCACCATCTCTCTTCTTCTCTACAGTGTGCTGTCTTCCCATGTGCCACCCTTGTAATAGCATCAGTAAGGGATGAAATGAAAACTATCAACAAAGACACATTTTCAAGGGAACACTGTTTTTAGTTCTGTTCCTCACACAGGACCGGGTGATAAGGAGGAAACTGTCCAGTCTCCTGCAGTACCAACAATATTGTCAGAAGCAGCATAAGCAGAACCAGTTGTGGTCCGCCTTGAAGGCTGCTCCATAGCAGCCTGATTGCATTCTGCCGGGCTCAGTGCCCTTTACCAGAGTTTCTCAGAGCACTCTGCAGCCATTGACAAAGAGACCACGTCTGCTCTGAACCTGTTCGCCAGGGTATTGATGGGAGGAGGGTTTGGGGTCACTTCCATAGGACCAAAAGTCATAGACCCAGATCCTCAAAAGTATTTAAGCACCTAAAAAGAAGTTAGGAATAAAAATATCATGGGGCTCTGGGTCCTAATGAGGATGCAGTTATATCAGTATTCAATGTTTTTGCTGATGTAGCTGATAGTGCTTGGAAAAGTTCTGCTCAAAAAAGAGCCCTATTCTGCTGACATAAGCTGCCTGCACACAAGGAGGGCTTCACTGGTACAACTCTGCTGCTACAGCAATATCACATGCATTTACATGTAAATTAGGGCTTTGTTTATACTGCACAGATGCAGCCTTTCAGTTCATCCTGGATGGGGAGGGGAGATGGAGGGTAATGGTCTCACTACTCTCATTTTATGGACTAAGAAAGCAAGCCACAAACAAAATGAACTCATTGGCTCAATATCACCCAGCATGGGTGGCAGAAAAGGCAGAGACCCTGGTCATAGGTTACAGCCACAGGACATTCTTCACTGCTAGAGACAGGGAGACAAATGAGCAAGTCATTAAATAGGAGCCCTATCATGTCAACTATGCAAGGTCAAATCCCCGATGTGATTGAGATGGAGGGGCTAGTAATGAATGCACGAGGAAGCCCTGAACCTAGGGGACTGAGGCCTGTTTAGATGCACGAAGCACTATCAGAAAACAACTGAACCTGAGACCTAAAGAAAGTTTCTACTACGCTGCTTCACCACTCGCCAACCTGAGCAGCAATAGGTATGGGTGACAATGAATGTCCATGGAGGATGGACATGAAAGCTGAAGCGGTACGGGTGATTAACAGCATATCACAGGAACCAAATACGAGCTCAGAAGCTACTGAGATTACCTTGCTTCCAACCACTGCTGCCCAAGTAAATATGCACTGAATGCACCTCCATTCTGCCAACACTCCTGTATCTTGACCACAGACTCTGCCAGGCCATATTTCCATTTACAAAAGCCAACATAAGCCAAGAATGATAACTGATCCCATCTCAGCCATTCATTCCCAAACCTGTGTGTCTCTTGCTCTGTTAAACCACGTATCTGACACAGATACAAGGTGAATTGCATGGTAGGACCAAACTCATCATTTTTGCTAGGAAAGTTTTTAACCCATATCAGCTTCTCTCAGTGGCAAGTACAAGGGTTCCTGGAGCTACAGCCTTTGTTGGTCCCACAGTGCCAGTAAGTCACCTGAGAAGACACATCACCACACAGTTCTGCTGTGATGGCATAAAGAAAGATCCAAAATGCAGGCTCCAAAAAAGCAGGTGTTGCCATGGGTTGGGTGAAACATAGTGAAAGTGGGTGGATGTTACTGCTGGCCTTAAGTTAGCTGTAAGATAACAGTCTAGCTCCATTGCAGAGAAACAGCAATCTCCATTCCAAAACATTGCATGTCACTGCCCAAAGGAGAGGCAAACATCCAGAAATTTGAACTGGGGGTGGAGGGAATGGGGACAGACAGGGACCTGACTTTCTGAGTAGTTTTGCACAGGAGTCTTGAGGACAGGGGACATGATGAAAAGAGGATAAAGCATAGAGAAGGCAACACCAAACAAAGCTAGGCCAATCTTGGTAGTCAGCCCTGACTGAAACCTAGGGAAAAACAGCTCTTCAGTACTGGCTGAGAGAAGGCTGGAGACATGAGCAAGGAAATGGTGTCCTGCTGCTTGATTCCCTCACACCATTGGAAACATAACCCTATACATACTTTGTAACTTTAAAAAAAAAGGTAAATACAGTTATCTACTTCTCTCCTAACCAAAGGATTAAACTTTTGGCTAGCTGTATGTATCAAAAGGAATAACAGCTGCAGAAGGTTAAGTCAGTCTGTCATTAAACCTCTCTGCCACACTGGATTCCCTCCTATGCCCTGTTCTGCTGGCCAACACCCTGATCCTCCATGTATCATCCTACCCCCTTACACCTTTCTTTTCTTGCGGCTCATCAGAACCATATTAATACATATCTTTCAGCCCCTAGTATATCGTCTCAGGCCTCTTGCATCTCCGATCACAAACCTCCCATCCTGACTCCTTTGCCATTTTACCACAAAGATGTTATGCAAGCCTGACTGGTTTCTCCAGGCAAACACACTGAACAGCAAACAGTTCATGACGTTTACAAATTCTGGCCCAAATCAGTGCCCAGAGATAGGTTCAGTCAGGGCTTCATTTAAAAAAACTGGAGAAAGTCTGAACAGTCCTTTTACCTTTGTATATCTTTAGAGGTTAAATATTTCCAGAATAATATTATTCTCTGAGCCAGTGAAACAGAAGCTGTGGTGAGCCTAGAATTTTAGCATTCCCAGCAGAAAGTGTTAAGGACAGGGAGGTTCTCTCCTGGAGCAGAATCATAATTCTCAGTTTAGCCAAATTTAAACCAATTCCATTGATTAGAAAGACGTACCTGCCTCCCCCAGAAGGAAGCAATCTGCTGCGGGCATTCACAGTTTATCTACTTATCAAGATAAGCTGAGGGCAAATGATGGTCATTCCTACAGCAGGCTAGCCAACCTTCCAAGCATCACTCTCTCTTATGAACTATGCCAAGGCCTCTCCAGCTTTCCATGAAGTTTAGCTAGGGGCTTGACAAATTCTCCCGGGGCACCCTGATAGCTACCTGCTTTCTTCAAGGGCTATGACGTCCCCAGAGAGCTTTCCACACTTCTGCTAATTCTTCTCCTATGCGTCAGGCAGGCATTCTGCCATTCAGACCCAAGCTAAAGACCAAGGTTCACTGCTCCCCTGGAGTAATTTCCCAGCACAGTCCATGCAGTTTCAGTGCTAGGTTGCTGTAACTGTGAAAGAGAAATCAAAACAATACACACCTCACAACACTGCGTTGGTCTGCCCAAACTGCAGCCTTTTCAATTACACCTTCAGCACTCATTTTGTGCTTACTTCAGCCTGCACCTGGAGACTGAAAATGAAGAAGAGGAAAGGCACCTGAAGAATGTAGACTCTTCTCTCTCAGAGCAGCCTGCCTGCTATTAACTGCCTTGAATGCAACGGCTGAGCCACTGCTTATTCCGACTTTGCACTGCAAATATAAAACTCAAAGGCTTAGGTTTATTTCTGACTACAGCCACTTGAGACCTTCCATCAAGACTCTCTGTGTAGCTGGCATCTTCAAATACCTAATTTTGTCACAATTGTTCTCTCTGTTTGGGACGCTAGAGTGGAAAATTTTTCTGCTACATTTCTCTGTCCCAGTGGTTACCCAGTTGTTCCTTCCTGAATTTGCCCATTTGCTGCCTCCAAACTTCACAACTCTACTTTGTGGTCCCCAAACCTACAGATGGTTAGAAACAGTACCCATTGACTCATGTCAGTGATGTAAGCTCTCTGTTGATATGAGCTTGCTGCACAGCAATCCCTGCCCGTCTGACTTGTTACTTATGGTCCACTCTTCCTTTTGACTCATTAAACTTTTTGACACAGTCCTTTGCTTCATTCAGTTGGCTGAGTAAGGCTGTTTGCTCTGCCAGCTCACAGGAATAGTATTCCTGAGACCTAAAAGGAAACTTAGAACTGGAATTTGCTGTTCTCAGTTTATTTGTCTCCTCTGTTTTGCAACTGCATAGTCCAGAGGCACAAGCTGCAACCACCTGTATACACGGGTGTCTCATGTCACACGGAGCCGTATCGGAGCTGCCCGCAGGTGTGACTCCAGGCGCTCTGTGGGATGCGCTTGGTGCTGCCTGTGGCAGCAGCTGTGCCCGGGGCTGGCACCCCCATGCTGGGACTTGTCTCCATGGATGTCCTGGGCTCTTCTGTCACTGCAGCCCCATGGTGAGCGTGGCCTTCCCTGCCCCCTGCGCTGTGCCAGAAGGGGCCAGATGCTCCTCAAACACCAGGTTACGCTGGCCACACGCTAAGGGCAGCGTGGGTCCTGACAACACGATAAGGTCCCATGTGCAGAGGAGCACTGCAGCCACTGTGTGAGTCTGCCTGGTCCTGCAAGAGTCAACTGGTGGGGCCCTTAATGTTTTTTCTTCCCATGTTTCCAAAACCAAAACTGAAACCATTGCATTGTAAAGGTTTGTGCTAGTTGGGTTTAAGGACAGATGAAGTAACGAGTCTGCAGGTACCAACTTGTGGAAGGGGTTTGAGCTCTAATTGAACAGGTAACATGGCAGTGAGATCCAGTGCCTGGCAGGTGAAGCAGCTCATCCTCTCTAGAAGTAAGGCATTAGCAGATGAAACTCCTCCGTACGCAGGTGGGCAGGGAGTGGAGGGTGCTGCCCAACATGCACCCTGTGAGTGTAGGCTGGTGGACCATCTGCACCCCGTGGCACAAACTGGTCAGTATAATTCAATCTGTTCTGTTCAAAGGGAGAGGACCCAGGAGGAAAATGCCAAAAGCTGACTATGGCAACAGGCGAAAAAATCCTACAGAAAAGTTCTACACTATGTGGTCCCCTAGTACACTTCTCTCTCAGTTGCTCACTTATTTTCTTTTTTCATTATAATATTTGTTGATTTCCTCATAGATCACTTCAACTCTGCAAAAGTCCTCCCCTCCTTATCCAGAAAAAGCTCAGCGGCAAGAGGGGTCCCTGTGCCTCTTCCCCACCAGCACTCCTAACTGCACCTACACTGAAGCAAGTCCACTTGCACAAACACCCAAATGCTGAACAGGGGTGTTTGCTGCTTTGATCACTAGGTCCCTCCTAGCAACACCACTCTCCCTCCTGCTGCTGTCCCACAGCACGAGAGAGGGGACAAGGTCCATCCCATCTTAGCTGATGGCTCTGTCTCACTGCATACCGAAACCAGGTGAAGAAAGAATGCTTTTCAGGCAAGTCCATACCCGCTTTAGTGGCAGTCAAGATATGGGAGGGGCCGCAGACAGCAAGAAAAGGAACAAGGTCTCACACCCAACCTGCGCTTGTTACCCCTGAGCCTGTGTTTGCACCCCTCATTACAAAAAGGCCCTTTTGTCCAAAGGTGATCCAGAAATCTGAAGCATACTGGACACATACTTGCTGCCTACAAATAGGCTGAAACCAGGCTGTGAAGCTCTCCCAAGTCTTCTTGAGGGAAGAAAACTGTCTTTCACAGAAGCTAATTCACTTCTGTTAGGAACTCCATGTCAATGTTAATTTGCAATGAGATCCATGACAGAGGCTCCAAGATGTGACTATAATACAGAAAAATAACTAACAGTAGTAGCAAATCAGAAAGAAAAGGATGAGACCACTCTCAAATTCATCTGCTTAGACCTGTTAAATTTCCATTGTGTAAACTGTGATTTGTTCTCATTGTTTCGAGTTACATTCTAAGAAACACCACAGCCCTTCCCTCTCAATTACGTTGGAGGAATCAAAGGTCATACTCTCCCACCTCTTCAGTACATGATTAAACGTGTTAGGCTGTTTCCTTTCTACCAATTAACACTCCTGCAACTCAGAAACCTCTGGATGCCTTTCCCTTCCCACTCCCTCACCAAGACGTACACAAGTTGTATAATAGTGCACAAATACAGATGCTTTGTGGTTTGCAGTGCACCTTTCCTCTGGTAGTGTCTGTGTGATGTTTGGTAACCCAAACTTTACTAAGATTGATAATACCTACCCTTGAACTAAAAACAGTGTTAAGTTTACCTGGTCTTTGAATGAAGTATGTATTTCCAAACCCTGTCAGAAAATACTCAAATTCATAGCCAAATATATGATGATTTTCAAACACAGCCACAGGCAGCGTTAACAGACTGGCAACTTCAGCTGTCAGGGAAACTAGCTCAGCAAGGCAGCCAAGCATACACCTATTTTTAATCCCAAATTTAAATCCTTTTGACTTAAGCTCCGCCTGGAGCTTGTCTGCAGGGTTTCCTATCAGGTCCTTCATTACTCCGGGGGACGAGCCAAGATAAACCTCTCCCAAGTTGGTCCTAGGCAGGAAAGGGCATTACAGTAATAACTCTGACCTCTGAAAAAGTCATTCTGGAGTTTCACCCAGGGGCTCTCCCATCAGACTGGCGAGGGATTCCTTCATCTTTCACGCATCCCATCACGACACAGCCCGAGGCCTGCGTGTCCTGGGGCAACCCCCCGGGTCTTGAAGGAACTGCTTCACTCATCAGCTCCCCCGATTTGGACCAGCAAGGGCAGGCGAGAGGCTCCCCGGCTACCTCATCCCACCCTGGCCCTCTCCCCGCTCCAGCGACCGGGGTGCCCCAAGGGAAGGGCCGCCGGCGGTAATGGAAGCAACACCCGCCCGCGCACCCCGCGGCGCTGCCCCCTTCGCGTCAGGGAAAGCGTTTACGGACAGCCCGGGCCCCCCCGGAGGGCAGGGCTGCCTCACACGGCCGGCGCCCCCGCACCCACCCTGCCCGGCCTCAGGCGGGGCCCGGGCGGGCGCGCCCACAGCCACGCTGCGCCGCGCAGCCACCAGGACCGGGACGGGCCGGCGCGGCCGTTGGGGCCCCTCACGCACCGCCGCCTCACACCCTGCCCCGAGAGCCCGCCCCCGCGCCTGCCCACTCGCTGCCGCCTCAGCCACCGCCCTGCTTCTCCCTCCTGTCATTGGACGGACCCCGCTGTTCGCTCCTGCCCCTCCCTCCCCCCGCGCTGTGACTGGCTAGCTCATCTCCTCCTCTTCGTTCCCGCTTCCATCACTGCCAAGTGATTGGACAACATTCACCTTCTGGCTCCACCCCCTTCCGAACTCTCTGCTCTGCGATTGGGCAAGCTCCTTCCTTCCCCTCGCTTCACTCCCATCTGATTGGCATGCCGGGTTCTCTCTGGGCCCCGTCCCCCGGGCCCCGCCCCCCTCTCCCTAGGCTGTGCCGCCAGCCTCGCGCGCGCGCTGATGCCTCGTTGCGGAGCCCGTCCCCGAGCGTGACGTCTCCGCCGGCGATTGGGGGAAGCGGCGGGTCGCGCTTCCGGTGCGGCGCGGCCGGGCGGGGGCGACGGAGCGGGCGCAGCGCAGCGGAGCAGGGCAGAGCGGAGCCGGCGGGATGGAGCGGCCCGAGCGGGCTGCGGCGGCGCTGGGTGCCCAGCCCCGCGCCAACGGCTGCAGCGGCGCGGCCCACGGCGCGCTCCGCAACGGCTACGTGCGCGGCCTGCCCGCGCCCGACACCCAGGTGTGTGCGGCGGGCGCCCTCGGCCGCCCGGGCGGGGCCGGCAGCAGGGCGGGGGGTGCTGGTCGCCCGTCTCGGGGGTTGCGGCGGCGGGCGGGGCTCGTGGGGCCGGCCGCGGCCCGTCCCCGGCGCTCTCTCCCAGGCGAGCGCCGCCTCGGTGCTTCGGGGTGCTGCCGCCCCGCTGCCTCGTCCCGCTGTGCGAGCCGCCGGTGCTCCCCCGGGTGGGCTGGGGAGCCGGGGGAGCCTGCAGCCGCCCCGCACGCCGGGGCTCCGGCAAGCCGCCGAGGTGTGGTTGTTCGGGAGTTCGGCAGAACTTCGCGGGCGACGGGGGTCGGGTTTGTGCCCTCCCCCGGCCTTCGCCTGGGGTCGGGAGGGGGCAGTGCCTCGGTCACGGGCCTGCCTCGGAGGGCTGCGCCTGCTGGGCCTTTGCTCGCCAGGCTGGTGAGCCTTCCTGTGAAACGGCTGGCCCTCGAGTCATTGCTCTACCTTCACTGCAAGGCTTTTGTCAGCAGCAGAGCTTTAAACTTAAACCTCGCTGTACTATCGTAGGTCTGTGCTTTAGAAGAAAAGATGTTAGCAGTTCTTCGCCGCTGTTTTATTGTTACAGGTGTGACGCACAGGGCTACGGGTACAAGTAGCCTTGAGTAGGGACTTCCCTCTACAGAAGAGTTAAAGGTTGATGCAGTACTTCCCATCCAGCTGTATTAACACCCTATGAAGCGAGTGTGTATTTGCGCTTTCAGATTTCCAGTTGTTTCTCTCCAAAACACTAAACTTTTGTGTTACAGTGTAAGGTACTTTGTGGTTCTCATGAAGGCAATCCCAGCAGTATGGAATAGGTCTTGTTCCCTTGAACACCTAAAGCTGCTTGGGAAAAGCCTTCCTCCATTCTCATCCCTCCTGTTGCTCCTTGTTTTCACTCCTGTGCTGCCCCTTCTGTTTTTTTCCAGTGTAGGCTTGTGCAATCACTGCATGAACCAGACTGAGAACTGATGCAGGATAAAATGGAAGTGTTTGGGTTTTTTTCCCTGAGTTAACTTTAACCCAGGATGCTTACTGTATTTCTTTCATTGGATGGACGCTTGTAGTCTTGCCCTGGCACTTGGGAGGTGATAGTGCAGTATTGGGAGTGAACAAATGGAGGAGGAGAGTACAATACCTTCGTTTGGTAGCAGTGTCACCTTGTACTGGTTCGGGGAGCTATAGCACTTGTAGTTTTGCCTTGCAAACACCAAGCACTGCCTACTATAAAAATGAAGGTGTAAGTCTTTGCACTAAGACCAAGCAGGTGAGTATTCTTCTGTGAGCATTTTTTTTCCCTCTCTGTGCTTTTTAAAGAAGAAGGTCTGAAAACAGTTATGTTCGTCTGTTTCACAAGAATAGAAGAGCATGGTAAGGAAGGTTTTTCCTCAAGGATTTTGTTCAGCTGTGTATCTGGAAAACGTGGGAGATGTAGCACGTGAATGGAAAAACCATCAATGTCAAACTGAGGAAGCTTAAAAGCCTACTGTTTTATGAGACGTTTTATTCAGTTAGTAGCTTGCCTGTGATGCTATGCTCAAATATGTCTTAGAAGCTTGAGGCGTTGGAGACGACTGTTTCTAAAGGGGGGGAAGGCTCATTGGAGAAGTGGTCATGAGAAATCTTAGCAAAAAGCCGAAGTGTAGTGGCGTTGTCAGAGGATGCAAGAAGAATTTAAGACAGTTTTATATCTTTCTGGCAGCTGCTTTCTGGTCAAGCAGAGATTTATAATTAGGAGTCTTGCATTCTTTTCTCCATAATTTTATGTGGGCCAGATGGCTAACTTTCAAAATGAGGATCTAAATGAGAACCTGACTGGAAGAAGTGACTGTTTAGGGGTACTAGCCATGTAGAGCTTTCTCAAATAGCATCAGTGATGGGAGCTTAGAGCTGCCAAAGATATGGTATCTGGGGTATCACAGATTTGGCTACTTGGTTGGCCTTTGGGGTTCTGAATTTTGGTTGTTGGGCCTTTACACAGGAGAAGGGAAACATGTTAATGCTTACCATGTGTTGAATATATTTGTCTGTGTATGTATATATCTATACCACCTACAACACTTGAGAATCTGCAAGTGGAGAGATCTGTGGAATGCAAAGTAACCAAGTACCAAAAGGGAGGCAGCTTACATGCGAGAGTGCAATTCCTGCTTAGTAGAAAAAAACCAGAAAAGTAATGATGAGGGGGGAAAAAAAAGGTGCTTTTGCAAGAAAGCCTATGATGGGGTCCTTGAGACAAGTAATAGGCAGGAAGAGATCTAGCTAAAATGAATATATTGATGGGAAGAGGAGTGGGAAGGAAAGAAGTGTTGCAGTCATTGGTAATTTATCTGGAAAAGCCTAGAGCTTGCGAGAAGAGAGCTTAGAGACAGGGTAGTACATCACCGTGCCCTCTTGTAGGGCTTGATAGTGCAGGACAGTTTTACCCATTTTTAATGATGTGAAAAAAAGAGTCTGCCCCTACCTAGGACATCTCTGCTGTGGTTACCTGTGTAAATTTTGTGGGTTTTTTTGTTTTTTAATTTTTGTTGGGTTTTTTTTACCCTAAAAAAAAGTTTAGATGGAGGGGTATTATTCTTACAACACAGATTTCAGGCTTTCCTTACAACTCCCTCCACAGAGAGAGACTGGTATTTAACATGGCATGGGCTCTTTACTGTTATTCCAGCATAAGAAGAGGGTGAAATTGTTTGTCTTAATTTTTAAATAGGTTGTATTACTTGGTCTCCTGCTGGGATCTGAACTGCTAATCCTTCCCCTTGGTAAGAGGAGAGGGGAACTTGCCACCTGCTAAGACTGTGTAGTAACTGACTTTGGTTACCTTGGAGATTAATGAAGTATCATCAGTGACTAGGAAAGTAATCATTTGAAGTTAGGGTTTCAGCATATTAGAATAACATTCTGTTGAAATACTAAGATAAATAACAGCTCTTTCTTTTCCTGTGTTTAAACTACTTTGATTCTGCTAACAGTTAATCTGTTTAGAGATTAAAATTCAGTGAATGCAATGATCTTGCTATAAGCACCTTAATTAAAAGAGGTTGAAGAACCATCTAGCAATTAAAAATTGTGGGATATTGGAGAGAAGTAACTAACTTATTTCTGACTGTGTACAGTTAAGGGAGTGCATGGTTAGGAAGAATAGTAATCTATGGATGGTTTCAAAACTGATTTAATGCTTCAGTGTAATACTGCACTATGTAAGATGAAAGCCTGACATCTCAAAGGGTATTGTCATGACATGAGGAAATGAACACAGCCAGGAGAAAGAAAGCAAATCTAAATAAAAGAACAGTGGAGTTACCTCTTCAAGTTGTGCATGATTCCACTTTTTATGTCCTTCTGGTCTGTTGGAGAGAGCGTTAAGTGAGTTCAGTAGAAAAATGGTATTTAGGATCTATCAAGACACTTGTGGGAATAATAAAGAGTGCAGGGAAAATTGCTTTTTCTTTCTGCAATGCAATTTTAAACTGGAATGTATTTCTCCATTGGAGTGTTTTGCTCTGAAGCAAATGGCTAATGGTTTTCTAATACTGCATCTGAAAAAAAAAGTCATGCTTAAAATAGGGAGATTGGGACACGTTTAATGGAACAAGGTGCCCTTATTTTCCATGATAACTTATTGGAATCTACCTATTATTGCGAACTGATTTTTAGTAATGTGGTTTTTTTGACTCCTTAATTGAGCTTTTCACCTTAGAATGATTCTGTTACGCTTCTAGAAGAAGAAGTAATCTCAAACTAAAAAAATAATTGGAATATAGGTTTTAGATATCAAGTTCTTAATTTCTGTTGCGCGTGGTATCTCCAAGTCAGTTAGATAGGAGCTGGAATAATATAAACAAATTTTAGTTTCCCTGATGTTTCTAGAAGGTCTTCAAATGCCATGCTGTAGCAATCTCCAGATAGCTTATTGCATACTTGTAATAAGTACATGATTATTGCATGCTTTTGTAAACAAGGTCTCATACTACTTCCTCAGGAAGACAAGGAATAGTTTGGTTGAAGAGAGTGGGAGGACTGTGGGATTTGCATTCCTTTAAAACTGTCACAAGTCCTGAATTCTTACAGCTATTAAAATGGGCAGCGTAGATTTTTTTTTTTTCTGAAAGCTTTGATGCGTACCTGCTAAAAACAGCTTGTGTGGTCCTGTGATTTGTGTTTGGTTTTTTTTTAGAGAGAGCAGTCATACTACTTGTAGGCTCATCTCGTGAGATGCTTCAGGATGCAGGGGAATGGTGGCTTCATCTTGATTTTATAGATGCTTTTGCTGGAATCCAGGTTAGTGTAACTTCTTTGGGAGAGCACACTTAAGAGTGCAACAAACTGGAAGTTTTTCTTGTTACAGTGAGTTAGTGGTAGCAGCAATGTGAATAAGCCCTTGTTTCAGATGAATGTTAGGATAAGATAAAGCTGTTAAATAACTGCCCGCAATCTACTGATTTAAAAAGGAATTTGAGTACAGAATTGTGGGGTATTTTTCACATCTGCATGCAAATTTAAAATGCAAATATTTCTGATAAAAAGAAAAAAAATGGATCCTAAAGAACTAAGTCTCATTAACTTAGTCACAAAGAAGTGATCATTCCTCCTTACTCAGCATTTGTGAGACTGCATCTTGAGTATTGTGTCCAGTTTTGAGCTCCCCAGAAAGATGCTGACATAACCGCGTGGATTTGTGAATGCAGTGGAGGATCCCCAAGAAGCAGAAGAGGCTGGGGCACGTGAGGTCTGAGGAGAGGCTGAAAGACCTGGGTTTGTTCAACCTTAGGAGGAGAAGGCTCAACTAGCTGGCTGGAGGATATAGAGAAGATGGAACCAGACTTTTGGAAGTGTGTGGCAATAGGATGTAATTTGGAAGAATAGGAGATTTTGATTGCATATAAGGAAAAGAATTTTCCCATGAGGGTGGTAAAATACTGGAAGAAGTTGCTCAGAGAGCTTGTGGAACCTCCATCCTTAGAGGTGTTCAAGACTAGACTGGACGTGGACGTCGGCAACCTGCTGTAATTAGATCTGCTTTGAGCTGGGGATTGGTCATGATGACCACTGGAGGTCCCTTCCAACCTTGGTTATTCCACGGTTACAGAGATAAACTCCTGGATTGCAGGAGAGTTTGCCCTAGACATTAGTGTTTAATCCTTGAACCCCTATGAAAATATGTGCCTTAGGGCTTGTAGCATGTACTCTAAGGCTTGCATCAGACCTGAGGAAGGAAATTCTTACTTTCTGCCTCTTGCTTGGCTTCTTGGTTGACTGCATTTATTGTGCCAGTAATGTAAAACTGAAGTGAGTAGAAAATTGGCTGGCCTAGAAAATTGACAAAACTCTATTTCTGAAAAAGTGTACCTGTGCATGAGGATACTTTTCTAATACCAAATTCAATTACGAAAGACTGTAAGCCTTTGTGGAGGGAATAGCTACATAACATCTTATCTGGCTAAATGAAAATTTGAGGCCATCATATTAAATTTGTAGATGTAGTGCCAGTGTTGTACTTGAGAATTTGTGTATCTGTACTGGTATGAAAATAAGCACCTATGGTAGCTGGTGATGTGACTGGCTTCTCTTAGATTGGAATATGTGCTACTGAGATGTCAGTTTGGATGAAGTGTTAAAATCTTTCAATTATATTGGGACTGCCATTTCAAATTTAGCTGGTGATAAGCCTTAAATACTAGAATAAATTGTTATTGTAATTACTTAAGTGGTATGTCATGTTGTATTTTCCCGTCTTAATCATACAGCAGAAATGTTGTTTTCCTAAATGTCATGCTTTCACTTTGTTGGAAAAAAGCTTTATCTTAATTATCTATTGACTTCAGTTCCTCTGGGAGGAACATAAAACATTGGCCCAGCTTCAAAGAGGTTTCCAATTTTTTTGCCTTCATTAAGAAATCACTCCTAGAAAAAGAACCACTTTTAATTTAAAAATATAGTCTTGAGGAATACTTAGCAGGAGTGGAAAAGTTTAAAAAGTAATGGGGTTTAATGTCTGTTAAAAGTAAGTGAGAAAGAATTCTAAAGTACGTTAGGAATGCTTTCAGAGGTATCTGAGAGCCTAGAGATTGACTTGTTAGTGAACCACTACAGACTTGTGCTGTCTTTCGGAAGTCTTTATTGTAAAACAGATTTAGTAATTAAGCATGCAGTTAAGGAATTCCATGTCAAAATGCTGTACACCTAAAATCTACTGAACATACTGGATACATATTAGGTTTAAGGTAAACTGTCAGAAAAAAGTATATTCTTAGTAGGATTCAAATTGTCAGCCATATGTAGCAAGCAAAAAAACCCAAACTTAATTGCATCGTTCACTTGCTAAAAGGAAAAAAAAAAAAAGCCCAAACAACACTTAAACATTATGAAGATTTATACTGTTTGTGTAGATGTGGCAAGTGCATCTTAACAAAGGAATGCCAAATTTGTTGGGAGTAACTAGTTGCAAACCAAAATATTTCATAATACCTGCCAACAAGAAAAAATATTTAATTAGGAATACACTTGAGTGTTAAACTCTGTTTTGTAAAACAAGTTTCCCTCCTGTGATTTTTTTTTTTTCTTTTTGAAAGCTTAAAATGTGATTCAAATCGGTTCATTCTAATTTTGATAGTAAATACTTGGTGTTTTTACCCATGCAGCAGCCTGAGATCTGAAGTCTAAGAACAAAGCAGTGCAAGGAAAAGGGCTGGAGGTGACAGCAAAATTACTGCAGAATACCCTAACAGCTTAGAGCAGCTGTCTGTGTGGAGTTTTCACTGCTGTAGTGCTGATTCCCTCAATCCTTTATAATAAACATGACTGCTTTTGGGAGTGGAGGCACATCCTAGAGTGGAGGTGCATCCTGTATCTTTCCATTTCATTCCCTATAGTTAGCAGGAATCTTTGACAAAAAAGCAAGCAACTCATGGAAGTGGTCTTTCACATTATGTTTCCAAAAAAAAAAAAAAAGCTGCAAAGTTGGTAGTAAAATTTCTGCATTATATGTGGTATGTGGCAAAGAGAAGCTACTAAATTTTAATAAGAATTTAGCAAAGTTGTGTTCCTGCATAAATAATCCTTTTAAGGTGTTTACATAACGTCTGCAAAGTTCATCTGATTTTGTTCTTCCTGGCAGCATGAAATGAGATAGCCTCTTTAATACAGTGTTAGGGTTTTCCCAGGGCAGCAGCATAACCAGTTATTGTGTGCTTCTCTCTTACTTCGTGCTGTGCAGGTTGCACTTGTAGCATCTTCCCTCCCTGAAGTATATGCCTGCCATGCAACGTCTGTACCCAGATTCCTGTGATAAATCCCGTGTGTTGTTTACTGTATTGTCTGCAAATGCTCCTGTGTTTAAGCATGGCTTTTGTCTTTTCACGAAACTTTTCCTTCTCTAATGCTTTTGAAAGTTAAGTGTGGTACCTTTCAGTCTGAGAGTGTTCAGCTTCTGTGCTTCTTTGCATCTGCCGATTTTTACCGTGCTGACTTTGTTTAGGATGAGTTCTTATCCAAGTTGTCTGCTGACATAGGTATAGCAAATATACTGAAACCCCTTTTTCCTATTGGTTTTGAGAAATAAGTTTTAATGAAAAGAAAGTCATGACCTGTTTTGGGTGCTGGCAGTGAAAGCGTAAGTAACACTAAAATCTCTATCTGTTTGCTGGTTTCATTTCCTCCTTTGGAAATCCATGACAGGGTGAGGTATGGTGGTACATCTCTGAAGATCTTGCTGTCCAAATTTAGAAGATAGACAATGGTGAAGTAAAAGCAAGTTAACTGCTAACTGCTGTTTATGAATTGCAGTTTTTTTAATGCACTGATAAAGGAGTTATCTTCACATCTAGTAGGATAGTGGAGGTTGTAATCAATAAAGCATGCAGTTGGATACATTCTAGTGTGAATTTATGCTCAGTGGAGTGGCTTAAATGAGAACTATTTTTGTGTAGATTACACTATTCAGTCCCTCATGCTGGATGACCTGTAATCATGCTAAGGTAACTGCAAAAAGGGTATTGCGTGAGAGGTTTTCCATATATGTTGTTAAAGAATTTTAATAACTTGGGATAGGCAAGAAATACCTTTTCTGTCTGTGGAGCTGGAGTCTGCTTCTGATGGTACCTGACCTTAAGGCACTGCAAGATCTGATGCTGTCTGGAGGCCACCATGGTCTTTAAAGCATAACTTTGTGGAGCAGTTGGGTAAGAACATTAGGTTGGGTGTGCTTGTGCTGCACGTGCGTACATCCACAATCCCATCCTCTGCCTGTACTAGACATGCTATTACGCTACTTCTAATGCTTCTAATTTGTACGATGAACTAAATCTGAAGTCAATTTTGTAATGTAATGTCTTGTGAATGGGAACTGTTTGTTACCAGGTTGGGGAGGTGATTATCATCAGACTCCCTGATGTGTTCTGCTTAGACAAATGCAGTCCTTTCTAGCAGTAGTTGCATGATGTTGCTGCTCAGTAACTGTTACAGTACTGTTTTATGTGACTGGTTTCCCCAAGAGCTTGGCCCAACACAGGCATTACCTGTGGCTGATTCAGAATGCCATCTCTTTGCTGCCTTCTGTAACCAGCTGGGTGGTGCTCTCTGATGTTTTTCCTGCAGCTGAGTTTCGTAATGTGCTGGTGCTCTTCTCTGTACGTGTGGTCTGGGCAGTACAGGAAAGAGAGATACAGGTAAGCATACACCTGCTTTTTTGAACCACAGGCTTAGGTGAACCCTGACTTGTCTTTGTAGTCTCCACTTAGGTATGCAGCATATTCTGGTTCAAAGGTCATGGCTCACTTTATCGTAAGACTTGTTGAAACCATAAAACTCTTAATCTTGCATGCTTCCTTCCCCTGCCCCAGAAAAAGAAATGGTTCACTAAGCTGTATCCACCTTCTTTCTTGGTCTCTGGAACTGAACTTGCTGCTCTTCGGCAGCAGGCTTGGAGCTCGCAGCATGTAAGCCTTCATTTGAAGGCTAATGTGTGGATTCATAAGGCATTCCTGGAAAAATTAATAGGCTTTTATCTAAAATGTGGCTACGAATGTCTCTTTTATAGGCAATACTAGAGTGTATTTGTAGTCACCCTATGGTTCGTGAAAAGTCTGTGAAATTGCATTTAGAGTATTTCTTTAATTTTTAATTCAGATAGGATAGCATAGAAGCTTCTCAGTTTACATGGTAGCTGATGTAAGAGTGTAAGGATGTATAAGCACGTTGGTAGAAAAACACTGGGAGGTGAAATTGATTGGAGTATGCATTGAATCAGTACAGGTATTCCCAGAAGGGCCTTTCTCAGTGAAATGTTGGTTTTGACCACATGGAATAACTTGTTTAGTTTTAGCATTTGTCACAAGCAGAGACACCTCTAAAGACCAGGAAAAAATTGGTATGCTTTTATTCTGATTAAAATTGTGTATAGGTTTGGATTTGGGTTGGGGGTGGGGGGGTGTCAAGGTCAATAGGGTTTTTTTGTGTTTTGGGTTTTTTGGGGTTTGGTTTTTTGTTTTTTTTTTTATTAGGTGACCTCAGATCCATACCCTTAGGATGTAGCCTTTTGTATCTTCCAGATGAACTTCCAGTTACCTGGGAAAGACATGAAAAGTTTGGTGTCATCTCTGTTTATTAGATACTAGGTAATTTGCGAAGTAGTCACTACCAGTTTTCTGTCTGCTTATCCAGAAGTCAGCTACTAGTTGACAGCCACAGGTAGCAGGTGTGTTGTGTATCTGCTCCTGAATAGCTGCTATTCACAGCCTGGTCTGTCAGCGTGAGGACACAAAATTTGACTTTAATTCATCAAGCTGTGAAATTGTGGTAATTGGAGCTTTGGTGCATGATCTTAATCAGATCTGGATGCAATAAAATTCTATGGTTTCATGAACTGGAGCAATCTCCAATCTTGAGAGTAATAGAGAAGAGAAAGCTTTTGTGATTTTTTCCTCTACAGCATTGGTTCACCAAGCCCATTGATTGTCATGGTGCTGCTGCCCCTCCTCTCTCCCCAAACTGCTGCTGGTTCTTGTTTGCTGAGATCTATTGAATGAGTTTGTGGAGTGGTGCTGTAAATAGTATTAGGGTCTAATAAATAATGTTCTGCAAACAATTATATTTCCAACCTGGATCAGTTCAGTGTTGGAGGGACTCTATGCCGAATATCAGATTAGCCTTAGTAGTGCAAGCCAGAGGGTGATGCAGGTAGCTCAAAGTGGGAGTGAGTGGGGCAGGGGCAGTTCCTTTGGCTGACACTGTTCCTGACAAAAACAGTGTATGAACCTGTGGCCTGCATTAAAACTTTAAATTGCCATCATCTGAGCTGCAATGTGGTAAGCAAGTGTTCCTACACCTGTTTCAAATCATGGTAATTTTCTAACTTAAGCCACCACTGTATGCAGTATGTTTTAAAACTACTTCAGTATTAAACCTGGCCTCAAAGTGCTGCAAGTTAGTTATCTGCTTCTGGGGTAAGTGCTGTTGCTAAATGAGAAGTTCCTACTGTGTCTTTGTTTCCACACTTGTACCAGTTCTAAAGTCCCTACAACTATGGTGACCAAACTGAGCATTTGCTCTAAGACTTTTTTCTGGATGTCCATGTTGGTGAAAGGTCAGAGGTAGAAATGAGTATCAGGAGGAAGGTGCTGGTGCAGTTTATACTCAGTGGCTGCATAGCTGTAGCATAATTGTATCCTAAGGGGAGACTTTCGCTTCTGAAAAATTACTTTCAAGATATTAATGCCAGGCTTGAAATACAGACTTGCTCCAGCACCTGAGATGAGCAGGTGTCGCTTTCCAAGTAATGCAGTGTCTGGTGAGGCCAGCAAGTATGTGTGTGTTTATTGATTCATCAGCTGTTACAGAGGTTAGTACGACTTTGGCTTCCTTTCCCATATGATAGTATGAGTGCCATAGGTGAATAACTGGTTTTATTCTGTCTGCTGGCCCCCACCCCTCATTAATTATTTGGTGTTTTTTGATGTATTTAGCATCAACCTCTTTCCTAGGTGTTGATGTTTCTTTGATGAGAATATTTTTTAAAATACATTTCTTATTATATCTGGCTGTAAGCTGCAATTTGAGTACAGTCTAGAGAAATATGAGCAACATCCTAGATACATACTTGTCCTAGCCCTCTCTTCAGCATGGTGTTGTTATTAATACAGGCATTTATTGAAATGTATTATCTTGGTTTCCTTCTTGTCTTCTAGCTGCTCCCGTGCACGTCTGGCAACATCTTTCATATTATATTTGGATACCAGAGAGTTACAGAATTGTATGCCAATCTTAATCTGTTCAGGTTACCTAATAGGTCGTAGCTTTCTTAAGCCTTGGTGTACTGGCAAAAATAAATCTACTCTGCAAGGAGTAAGACTTGAAACCTTTGATGCTACAGATAGGGGATTTATGTCTTGGAGAATGTTCTTTCACACGTAGCTATTCTATTATAGGGTGGCTATTCTATAACTTTTACGAATACAAATAGCAATTTGCATCTAATGGCTGGCTTTCTGTGTTTTGATACATTGACTTTTGAGATCTGATCTTTAACTTAATTCTTTGAACAAGTAGTCTAGTTAAAACCATGATGTTTCCCCCCCCCAGTGTTGATTTGATACATTGATTTTTGAGATCTGATCTTTAACTTAATTCTTTGAACAAGTAGTCTAGTTAAAACCATGATGTTTCCCCCCCCAGTGTTGAGTGAGTCATTGACTTGTAGCTGTGAAGTTTTTCTGTAATAGTCACAAGTATTATGTATTACATTAATTGTACTTGAGAGGGATATGCACATGTAGTCAAGCTCTTACCATCTCCTGAAGATACATAAGTAGCAAGATGACTTTTATTGTGGATTTTATGCAGAAAGCCTTGCTTTGTTCTGTGTGCTGACATATATGCAATGTTGAGGCTGCATACAATGACTTTTTGTCTGTGGTGTCATGTCCACCTCGTGGATGAGGACAGTGTTTATGTCAGCATCTTTAGGCTAATGGCTATGGAGACACATAGGTTATGCTTGTTTTGTTACAGTAATATAGGCTTCCAAAGTTGAATCTATTCTGAGATTTTCCAGTTACTTTTCCAGTTCTCATAATCCTGAGAATACATTGTTTAGATTAATAAAACTATTCATTTCTATTTTGGTTTTTCCTGTAGTGTACCTGGGAAACCTCACTGGTTTTTTTTTTATTTGTGCCTACCTAGTTCTTGGTGAAGGGGAAAGGCATTTTTTTCATTTTGGTCAGCCTGGATGTAAGCAATGCTCTCTATGCAGCTTTGCAAGCTAAAGAACGTTAATGAGATGTTAGATTAAACTGCACTGAATTGGTAACTGTGACTTTGGTTGTATCAACAACTTAGCAGTCTCGTATATAGAGACCGACAGTATTCATCGGTAATGGCTGAACCTAGCTGGAAGTACTTTGAGCTGAGCAGGGGGGATGCAGAGCTTATAGCTGATCGGAGGGCCAGGGACTACTCTGAAATGGTTATCTGTCATTTCTTGGATGAATGTCTTACAACTGCCTCTCTTTAAATTTTTACTATAGGTAAATCAAATTGTGCACAATGGAGGATTATACAAAAGGCCATTCAATGAAGCTTTTGAAGAAACGCCGATGCTGGTTGCTGTGCTGACCTACGTAGGCTATGGTGTTCTCACTCTCTTTGGATATCTGCGAGATTTCATGCGGCAGTGGAAGATTGAGAAGTGTCAAAATGCAACAGAAAGAGCAGAACAAAAGGTAACCACTGGGAAATAATGGTCAGTGGGAAATTATGTGGCTGAGGCTATAGCTTGAGTGTTTCTCTAGGGACCAGTGTTGTTCAAAGTTTTATGCTGTTTTCCTTGTCTTCTGAATGCCCCAGATACTGCTGTGTCATTAAACAAAGTAACATTTCTTTTAATTGGGTTATTTTTTTGGCGGAGCAGTTCCCTCATCTGGTTCACTGCAAAGGTGCATCAATAGTTTTATCAACATACTGAGATGCTTCAGCTGCAGAAACAAGGATTTAGGGTAGAGAGACTACATATGCCAGCATCAGCAGCTAAAGAAATGCTTATCAAAGGGTCTGGTTTGAGTTTGATGGCACTGGGAGGCTTTCTGATGCTGCTCTGGTGGCTGTGTTTTGATTTGGAAGCATGCTATTAATTCTGTTTAGCCTAAGCAGCTGCAAAGAAAAGCTTGTGGATGAGAACCTGAGCACAAGCTGGATGACTGTAAATTCATCTGGAGTCCAGACTACTAGCAGGTTAGCTGGTGACTATTCTGAGGTACTGACTCCAGACTCACTGATAGCAATTAAAAAGAATTAATTCATAATAAGACCTATTCACAAAAGCTTCTGTTACCAGGTGAAAAGTCTGGCTTGTTTCAACAGTTAGTCTGGAATAGATAATCCTTATTTTGAGTAGTTATAAAATATTTTTAGAGGCTTTTGTTCCCCACAGGAATTAATTACTGTTAAGAAAGCTAATGTTTAAACTTGCAGTTTGCAAGCTATTTTCTGCTAACTCTTAGCGTGAGCCCTCTTAGCACAGTGTGAATACTGGTGAGCTTTGCTCCAAAGGTAGAGTGAATTGGCTTACTCTTGCTGATCAGGGTTCTGTTTTTCTCAACTGATTTGGGGAGCCAATCTGGTTTATAAAATGTTAAGGGAGTTTGTTTTCCAGCTGCTGGTTTCTGTCTCTCTGTGCAGCCACATAAGCACTTGGCTAGCAGAAAATAGGGGAGGTGGGAGGGACATCTCACTAATGCAAACAAATCATCAAGGATGGGATGGGGGAAGAAAAAAAAAGGAGTGCTTCCTTGGAGGCTATTTTTGGAGGCAGCACTGGAGTGAAGTGCATGTCATCTTACGTTAGATAAGCTAAGATGCAGTAAACTAACCAGTGCCTAAAATTACTTCACAGTAGCTTCTTTGAGTGAGCGTTGTGAGGTAGAACTAAGCTGATTCATAGCAAGGTGCTTAATTCCAAAACAGAAACATCCTCATAGGAGTTTAATGAGTAATAGGTATTTCATATTGGTTAAAAGTACAGGAGTTTAAACTTCTGGAATCTGGAAGTAAAAATCTCGGGTCCCTTTTAACAGTTACAATATCTGAATAAGGATTGCTGGTTAAATCTCAACTTGAAACTTGATGTGTTCATTAATGTTATTTGAGCTACTCTGGTTTATGTCACCTGAGAACATGACACCCTTGTATTTTTCTGTGTATGAACTAGAAGTTGGTACAGGAGAGAACAGTCAAACACTTGCAGAAACCTACCAAGACATTAGAATAAAGGTTTAAATATTGGTCTGTACTCATGGTACCTGAGGATTATAAAGCAGTAACTGAAGTGTTGGTGTAGTTACTCTATACTGTAGTTGTTATTTCTGTTGCACAGTTTTTGTGAAATGTATGTTCTGTTACCAGTATATAAGATGCAAGACTGCTTACAGTAGTCCTCTTCTGTGGGAGCAGTCATGACACTTACGTGAGAGTGTACAAAAGGAGGACCTTAGGCAGTAGGTCTAATTTGGGAATACATTATTGATATTAGGCTCTCAGTAAAGGTCATCACAAAGGACATTGAAGCACAGGGTTTGTTAGTAACTGATTATCCTAGTTCTGAAAGAAACTTAGCCTTGAAATTTTTTATAAATTAACTTAGCATTGCATCTTACCCTGAAAGACATTCACTTAAGAAGTATACTTCCCAGACAGATTAATTGAAACCCTTTGAGTTTGTATGTTGGTCATGGCTTGCAGGGAAGAGAGGCATGTATTCTGTTTTTGTTTGTGCATATGATGACTGTGGATGGAGCTAGTAACAAGTGCCGGTGAATATTGCGTAAGAATGAAAAATATGAAATCCTGTTTAAAAAAGTTTTGGTGTTGAAGAAGTCTCAGCCTAGTATACCTCCCCAAATCACATTTCTAGTGCTTAGGTTGGAATAGCTGTTTCTGATATTGGACAAATAGAAAAGTGATCATGTGATGTCTAGAATATATAGTACTTATCCTCACATTTTGCTGCTTTAAGCTTTGTTTGCCTGCAAATGAATTGATGAGAGCACATTGCAGCGTATCTAGTGTGGGAGCCAGGTTTTATTCTTGTGTGGGTGGGGTTGCTCAATGACTTGTTTTGAAAATTTCTCATGATTTTCAAATATTTGAATCTATCAAGCTGCTGGCTGACAGCCCAATCATCTTTTGGTAAGGGGAATGCAGCTACTAGTCTGCAGAAAAGGCTCGGAACTTGCACTTTTTTTTTTTTTTAATTAATACATGCACATCAAAGGAGCCCTGCAGTTATCCTGGGGCAGTCTCTGGCAGATTTGTGACCTCTGTGTGGAAAGTAACATTTTTATTATTTAAATTCTAAAGAGCCAACTAGATGATTATGATTTTCTTAAGTATCAAGCAAAAGGGTTAGCTTTAACTTTTTGAAATAGCTCATAATTGCTTAGGTGAAAAGCTCAAAGCAAAGGCAGTAGGAGTAGCTGTGTAGCTGAACAGTGTGATGACCTGCTTTGTGAGCAAAACAAAATTATGTAGTGCAAGGAAGTATTTCATGAAGGGCTGAATGAACTTGTCCTGAAAGTCATGGAATTGAAGTATGTGGATTTTCTGTGGTGAGTTTCTGCAGGTGATCGCAGTTAAAAGCATAATGTAAACTTAGGCCCAAAATGTATTAATAAAAGCAAACACCAAAAAAGTCACCTTCAGTTTTTGTGTGTTTTGGAGGGCAATTTATTTTAGTAGAGCAAATCATTCCTTAAATTGTCACTTAATATTTTAGTCTTAGAACATACATCAGAACTATAAACTGAAAGGAAGTTGTGCAAAGCATTTGACGCTGTCCCACATGACATCCTTGTCTCTATATTAGAGAGACATAGATTTGATGGATGGACCATTCAGTGGATAAGGACTTGGCTGGCTGGTTGCACTCAAAGAGCTGCAGTGAGCAGGTTGATATCCAAGTGGAGAGCAGTAATGAATGGCGTTCCTCAGGGGTTGGTATTCGGGCCGGCACTGTTGCTGGTGGCATGAACAGTGGGATTTTGTGCACCCTCAGCAAGTTTGCCACTGACACCAGGCTGTGTGGTGCGGTTGACATGCTGGAAGGAAGGAATGCCATCCAGAGGGACCTTGACAGGCTTGAGAGGTGGGCCTGTGCGAACCTCCTGAAGTTCAACAAGGCCAAGTGCAAGGTCCTGCACTTGGGTCGGGGCAACGACAAGCACAAACACAGGCTGGGCAATGAGTGGATTGAGAGCAGCCCTGCGGAGAAGGACTTGGGGGTGTTGATTGACGAGAAGCTCAACATGAGCCAGCAATGTGCATTTGCAGCCGAGAAAGCTAATCGCATCCTGGGCTGCATCAAAAGAAGTGTGACCAGCAGGTCGAGGGAGGTGGTTCTCCCCCTCTACTCTGCTCTCGTGAGACCCCACCTGGAGTACTGTGTTCAGCTCTGGGGCCCCCAACATAAGAAGGTCATGGACCTGTTGAAGCAAGTCCAGAGGAGGGCCACAAAGATAATCAGAAGGCTGGAGAACCTCCCCTATGAGGATAGGCTGAAAGGGTTAAGGTTGTTTAGCCTGGAGAAGAGAAGGCTCCAGGGACACCTTATAGCAGCCTTCCAGTACCTAAAGGGGGCCTACAAGAAAGCTGGAGAGGGACTTTTTTACAAGGCCGTGTAGTGATAGGACAAGGGGTAATGGCTTTAAACTGAAAGAGGGTAGATTTAGATTAGAGGTAAGGAAGAAATTCTTTACTGTGAGGGTGGTGAGGCACTGGAACAGGTTGCCCTGAGAGGCTGTGGATGCCCCCTCCCTGGAAGTGTTCAAGGCCAGGTTGGATGGGGCTTTGAGCAACCTGGTCTAGTGGAAGGTGTTCCTGCCCATGGCAGGGGCGTTGGAACTAGATGATCTTTAAGGTCTCTTCCAACCCAAACCATTCTGTGATATAAAAGTGACCAAACTAATTTAAAGAGCAGGCTTTCCAACAGGTCTATACTGGGACTCTCTGACTGTGGGTAAATTCCTTGGAATTTATTAGAGCCTTGCATTGAGATTTAATGATTCCAGGAAAACCTAATATTCGCTTGCCATTGGAACACAAAAGGGTGAAGAGGGACAGGCTTTGCTAGTACTGATTTCCAGGAAATAGTCTCTTTGTTTAAAATATGCGCAGCTGGACTTTTCCTGGAAACCAGCGTGGTGAGCACATCCTCTCTGAAGCATTATCAGTCTGTTTTAGGCGTGGCTAAGCAGCAAGATTAACAATTCTGAATTACCCTGGAATCAATTTATGCATACCCAATTTAATGTAATGTCTGGTCATACAATGTAGTTAAGTCTGCAAAATACTGTAGGATTTTATAGGCAGGATGAAAATAACTTTTCATTTGCCTGTTGATTACTTTGTACGTTTTGTATACGGGGCCAACTGTGCAAATGGGGTGGGTAACTCTAACATACCTTTTCATGCTCAGTAGCTTGTCCAGTCAGAACATATTTCTAGCATCTGGGGTTTTCAAACATTTGTTAACATGCATCCAGCTGTAGGAGTATCTCAGGGGCAGTAAACTGGAGTCTTTTGCTCGGTGTTGTCTTAGCACCTGTAGAGCTCATCAGAGCCTTCCTGATGGCATAAAGGCTACTCATGGTTATTGCTCCACTTTTTCTTGACTCATGTAGCAGTGAGATGGAACTAGTCTTTCTTCTTCCTTTTAGAAACCTGAAATTTGTTGCAACTGACTACTTGATTTCCATTCAGAGTCTTTTTTGTATTATCAGGGAATGCATTATGTGAATTGCAGGTAAGCCCTGCTGGTGCTCATGGCACCATTTGTTAGCTTAGGTGCAACGCTGTGAAAACTTGACTCTGAAAGCAGCATAATCACTGTATTTCCATGTCTTTGTGCCCCAAGCTAATGGTTACAAAGCTCTCGTTATGACCTTCACTTGTTGTAGTATTAATTTACAGTATGATGAAATCTTGGATTCCCAAATCACCTATGCTAAGGTGCTGCAGCCCAAGGGAGAATTTTATTCTTCCCATGTTTCACTCTTTCTTGAAATTGCTGTGCCTTTCAGGCTTCTGGGAGACCATTAGTACTTAGATTTCTTCATCGGGTATCACCTTATTAATAGGGGATGTGTTCTAGGCTTAAAGTGACAGGAATGGAGCTGTTCAGAATTTCTTAGCTCCATGTTCATATGAATTCAAATGAAAGAACATGCGGCTTTTGCTCCCTCTTTTGAAAACAGTGTAACCTTTGCAGTTGTTTGACTGTGGTTACTCTTAAGATTGCTCAAAAAATCAACTCACTCCTAGAATATTTTTCATCAAAATGAAGTTGTTCAGTCTTGGGCGGATATTCTTGGGGTCTGTTATGGCTAGAGTGTTGGATCTGAAATAAGATGAGAAGTTAATGGAAAAATAACAATAAGCTCTGAAGGCCATTTAAAGGGGACAGTGATTGCTTCCAGCAGTATGATGCTGTTCCAGCACAGCACTGTGGCTGCACGTGCCAAAAATTTGAAATAGTATGGATTGATAGAATTTGTCCCACCTCCCTCCCCAAATGATTTTTTTGTGGTTCAAAGATTGAAAAAATTTCATTTCCATGAAGAACTCAAGTGGTCTTTTTGGTGTACTGTCCTCTCTAATCTCTCATCTGAAATGCCACACTGTAGAAAGATGGGGGTGGGGGGAACAAACAAACAAAAAACCCAGCCCCCAAACCAACCATGCCAATCATCTGGTCCTGTATGCCAGCTGCAAAAGAGGACTCTTGAACTCCGTAAGTCAGTACCAATTTATAAAGACAAGATATCCCTACCATTTCTCTTTGGTCATGAGAATGTCTTGGTGGGGTCATGATAACTCTTGGTGGGATTAGGATTACTGAGGAAATAGACAATCCAGTTTTGATTTATGCCAAAATAACACTTCATGCCTGTCCTATTCCAAGGAACTTTCTCATAAGAGCTAGCTGAGGGTGGTTTATTGGGGGGGGAGAGGAAGCAGGACAGACAAAGGGGCTAGCATTAAGTTGATGCCTCACTTAGAGCACTTTGCTATAATCTTACAGCTTGGTACCCCCAAAAACTAAGGCTGGTGTCATGTATTAGACCTTAATTCCCTTACCCATAATTTGTTTCTTGAATTCTTGTTGACTTTTAAGACACCTTTTTTCCTTGTCATAATCCATTATGTTCAGAGAACTTCTCTACTTCACAGTTAAATCACTTTAAACTTAGTTATACTGTTGGTTTGTAAGATCATACTTGTATTATATATTTTGGTGGTGTCAAGTTGTGCGTGATTGTCTTTATCTCACCAGTTGAGCTTGTTACTCTTCCTGCTTTGTCAGCTTGGGTTTCAAAATAAAACATGTTCTATCTGTTCAGTAATATGAGGTGAGATTGGACTGTTCAGCCCAGGCATACCTGCTTGAGTTGTTATAATGACTCATTTTCAGCCTCCGCTCCTAGCCAAAAACCTTGGCTAAAATCTCAGTTGTTTCCTGGGTCACATAGTTAGTGTGCTTGACTAACTACTGCAAAACTGAATTCTCATGCAAAGATGGTGAAGAGGATCAGTTTGTTAGTGATTCAGCCTTGAAACCTACTTTCTGCCTGGAACAACGTGAGACTGAAGTTGAGGAAGGATAGAGCTGTGTAGCTACTTCAGAAAACTAATGATTTTCTAGGGGATTGCAGCTTTGTATTAGCTGCCCTACCACCTCGTTAACGTCTCTTGACAAAGAGCCCTCAGAGAAGACCTGGCAGATGTGAAGTAATGCAAAACTATACTTAAGTAGAGGAAGATGGAAGAAATAATTGCCCTTCCGTGCATCTTACCTCATAGAAATCTTGTTCCCACTGTCTTGTCTTTGCTGAGAAAGGACATACTTGTGATTCCCTGGAGGATTGATCACTGGCTACATTTGGGTTGTTTTCCCAATGATGAAAATTGATATCTTTGCCTTTTTGGCATGTCATTATACACAGGCAAATCAGAAGGGGGCTTAAGTGCAACTATGCCTACTTAGAAGTTGGCACTTTGGGGCTCCATGTTTCCTATGCAGCTGCTGGTAAGAGGATGCAAAGGGGTGGACCTAGATGGTTCTTTTACTCCAAACCGAAAGGATGAAGTTGTTAAGTGGCATAAATGCTCCCAGTTTTGCTTCAGTGGTACAAATGTTAGGCACCATAATATTAGGTCAGACAGATAGTCTGTCTTGCTTATCCTGTCACCAAAAATAAAATGCTCCCTCACCATGTTTGCATTTATTTCTGTTGTGAAAAACAGGAAGAAATGCTATGCTGGCTCTTACCTTTGTCATAAATTCTAGTTTTTCCTTTGGTAGATTATTAAAAAAGGTTTGGGTGTTTTGTTTTGGTTTTTTTTTTTCCAACAGCAGCAAATGAATTATGCATTCTTACCACTACTGAATGTCAAACTTCCTTTTAATTGAATAGTAATAAGGAAATCTCATGACTTTGAAGCATTTTAAGTAGGCCAGAATAAAATGTTCTTGAGTGCTCAGATATCCTTGCTGTCACAGTTAGTTTGACATTCTTGTGTGTTATCCATTCAAGACAGTCACTTACTTTTCCTGAAGAACGTTAGAAGGGAAGCTAGAATTCAGGAAATGCTCGCGCGAAGAAATCCCGTGGGACTTAAGTGCCGAGAAGCTGTGCAGAAGAGAGGTGCCATAATGTAGCTTACTAGCTTGGATTCAGAACAAAAACTTGTGGAAAGTTCTAACAGTAACCTCTATAATAATGCTAGCGCTGCTATATTAAATGCATTTCTTATGTACAGAATGAAATACAGCAGAGTACCTCAGTTTTCAAATTCTTTGTGTGTTCAGTAGAGCAATGCATAGTGTTTGCTGCCAAAAAGCAATTACATGTTCCCTTGCTCTGCTTAACTCTGAAGGCTGAATACAAATCTCCTGCAAAGATTATATGCGCGTGCATTTCACAAAGGGGATTATTGTGTGTTTCAAGAGAGATGCTCTCCTCCACTACCCAGCAAGAGCTGGAAAGAGAGCCAAGACGATTTCAAGTCCCGTTTGAGTTCAGAGAACACCATCTCGTTGTGTCATTAGGAGCTCCCAATTCAGTTTCTGTGTTGCTTTCAGCACTCCCTTTCCTGTATGTTAGAATTCTTTGGGGCTTTCTAACTTGAAGTGTAACCTAATGCCATGATTGTTTTTTCTAGTTGTGGTTGATGGCTTTTAGGTTCTATGAGCTACTTAAGTTAGATACAAATAAGCACCTACTGTTGAGGAAATCTTGGGGGTGTGGTAGATTTGCAGGTTGAAAAAGTTACCATCTAGCAGATGGATTTTGCACTAGCAAATTAATCTCTTCAGTTCTGTTGCTGTCTCACCTTCAAATAATTTTGCACTGACACAGGTTTCCAGGGTTAAAAACACTTTGGGTGGAATTGGTTTCAGGGCTTGAGATGAAGAACTCTCTAACTTTTTCTTGAGTTTTCTTGATTATTTTTTTAAATTTATTTTTAAATTACACCCGAATGACAGAAACAGCTTATTCCTAGTTTGCTGTAATATATATTTATTTTCCTTTTACTTTGAGTGCTTTTGATGTGTTTCAGGACTTTGTCCCATTGTACCAGGACTTTGAAAATTTCTACAACAGAAACCTCTACACACGCATTCGGGACAGCTGGAACCGTCCGATCTGTAGTGTGCCAGGGGCCAAAGTGGACATGATGGAGAGAGTTTCCCATGACTATAACTGGACGTTCACGTGAGTCAAAATTGAAGACAAGGCTTCCCACAACTATCTTTAAGTAGTGGGTCTATAAGAGCAAGTTGCAGGCTGTGAGGTTAAAGATGCAGTGAATTGTGTTTGTTTTGAGCTTTCCAGCAGATTGAATCGATGAATTCTGCTCTTTTGAAATGCATCTGGCCAAGGTGATTTTTTTTGTGTAATCTTTTGGCTGCTTAGTAAGGCTGCTGACTCTGTTAATATTTCATGGGTGTGCACCTATAATAAAATCAATACTTCTCTGTGTGTGATGACCAGAACCTAGAGTAGATACTTTGGATTGCAGTGCTACTTGTGACTTTGTGTTGATTTAGAATCAGTCCTGACACTTGAAGTAAACGTTGCTGCCTGAAAATGAATTTAACAGGATTGTCTTGAGTCAGAACTGAAGTAGTCTGCAGAAACAAAATCAGAAATGCAAGGACAAGGATTTTTACGAATTGGAAATGACATATAACAAGTTTGATGTGAAGAGTTTTGCAGCACAGTACTTTATGAAACTAGTCATGTCTCTCCTCAGCTTTCAAGGGCAAAATAATTAAAACTTTTTTTCTGCTAAACTTCCTTAATCTCCTTGTCACGTATTGTTAGCACAGCAGGGCCAGATGCGTTTCCTTTCTGTGGTTAGAGGATATCCTGCTTGGGGGGGCTGCCAAGTTAATTGATCTAGGGATCTTATTTTGTAATTGAAAATAAAGTTGTATGTTTCTGGGATGGAGGGGGGACATGTCAGAGGAACAACAAACAGTTTGAGAAGCCTCAAGCAATTTTAGATATGATAGTAAAGTTACCTTTTAATGTAAACTCTTTTGGGAGCTAGTTTGAGACTAAGATAGGGAAAGCTTTTTCATTGATCGTTTCAGTTTGATGATGAGGGGCAGTATTGAAATAATTTAATGGTTGGTTGTATTGATTTTTAACATTTCAGTGTATATTCTAGGAAACTGAAATAATAATCTTCGGGTGTAGTTAATTTTTTTTAATTGTGGGTGTCCTAACTTGTGGTGTTTTTAAAACATAGGTACACAGGGAGAGTGATAAAGGACATTATTAATATGGGTTCCTACAACTACCTTGGATTTGCACAGAAGGCAGGGACTTGCCAAGAAGCAGCAGCTGAAGTTCTGTCCCAGTATGGAGCTGGGGTGTGCAGCACTAGGCAGGAGATGGGTAAGTTGGAGCAAGATAGAATTTTCCCCAAATGTATGTTTCAAAGTCTTTAATCTGATCACAGGTCTTTGAAACATTACTTGTTCCAGCTTTTGAACTTTGGACTAATCAATAATGAAGCTTTTACTTTAGTGGAGACAAGTTGACTTGTTGGGTTTAGTTTACATGGCACAGCAGTTGGCTCACTTATGTTTTCATATTTTTTTTTCAGTGTTCCCTTTATGGGCCTTTAAATAAAGAGTAGCCTGGTTGGTGGAAATTCTTCTCATAGAATATAGCAATATTGAAAGCTTCTCCTCATTCTGAATTTCTTATTTGTTTTATGTGCAGGAAACTTGGACAAGCATGAGGAGCTGGAAGAGCTAGTTGCCAGGTTCCTAGGTGTGGAATCTGCAATGGCATATGGAATGGGGTTTGCAACCAACTCTATGAACATTCCTGCCTTAGTTGGCAAGGTATGGCTTAAGTCACTAGCAAAAGCTTATCTAACAAAGATTCAGCTGGTTGGGTTTTCTAAAAGCTGCTTGTTTGGTTTTGTTTTTCTTCAGTGGCAACTACTGCAGATATTCTCTATGGAAACTATAGGTCACGGTATGCATCTCTAACCTTTTCAAAAATCTTTTTGGGAAACAGCATACATGAGACCAGTAGCAGTCCAGATCTTGTCCTCTTTCTGGGAGAGAGCCTAGCATGTTAAGGCTTGCTTCCTCAGGCTACTGATGGTGGCTGATTAACAGGCTGATTGCCTGAAGGTATTTTGATTCTCTTGAGACACTAAGAAGTGACTGTGTCAGTGAGACACAGAGATAAGCTGAATTGCATGTTGGTACACACGGAATTTATTGTCTTTGAGCAGTAGCTGAAAAATACTACCTCTGAAGGAGCAAAATCCTAGTAGAAAAGCTATTTGAGACAAACAAGGTAAAATGTAAAGACTCATGATGTCTACTGTGTGCCCCATAAAACAGTATACAATGCAGCCTGAGTATGCTGCATCTCAGACTATGTTTTTTTCGTTATTGGAAAATTAAATAGAAGAGAGCTCTTTGTTTGCATCTTCTGATGCAAAATACATGTTCTCGAAGCTCCTACTTAGAGTAAAATAATGCAAGTACTGGAACTGTTTCCTCTTTCTGAAAATGATTCACTGTTAGCCTAATACTACTAGGCTGTTGGAATTCTATGTCCCTGTGTAGTGAATTATTTTCCCTTTATTCCATTTATTTATTTTTCCACTTCCTGAGACCACTTTGTAAATTCTTCCAGTTATCATATCTACAGTATAAAATTGTTGCCTTATTCTTCCCGGCAACTTTTCCTCCTGGTGAATCTCTTCTTGACTAGCTGTTGTGTTTTCCTGCATGCTATTTCAATTGTAACAATGAAGCAGCACTGTCTACCTATGCCTCTTTTCTTTTGGTCTATTAAGTTTTAAATATCAGATGCTTTCCATAATGAAAGACATTTTTGAGTCTGATGCCAGAGAGAAATTCAGTGTTTCAAATATAGTCTTTCTGGAGTCAAATACTCTGCAGTGCTATGATTTTGAGCAACATGTTACTTCTGACATATCTTACTTGCATTTTTCTGCTCGTCGTCTTCCACATAGCTCCAGTTTTCTCTTCAACAGAAAAATGATTTCTGTGAGACCCACTGTATATCTTTAATACCTTATGAGAATAACCTTGAGACACCGTACTCAGCTCCTTAGTTTTCACTTTGAACTTTAACAGTTTTTACAACCATTGAGAGAATCTCAACAGTAAATTCCAAGGCATGTCACTTACCTGTTTTCATGTGCATAACTTGCACATTTATTAAACCAACTCTTCGTAAATGGATACAGCAGTCTGTAATGTGTTAGTAATGAGCATACTTAGGTTTTGTGCACTTCAAATAAAGGTAGTAAGAAGCTTCTGTCTCATAATGCTAGAAGTACCCTTATACTCAGGTGAATACTCCAAACAGAAAATGCTCTCTTCTGAAGAAAAGAATTCTTGTGAAATGAACCATTTCACAGTTCAGAATGTTCACTAAATGCTTTTTTTGGCTGCCTGAAGTTGCTTCTCACTGCACTTTTGATTTCTTGATTGTCTGCAAATAACGACTCAAATCCTGAATTCTGGCACCACCCAGTACACAATTGGCTGTGTGTGCACAGCCTGTTTGGCAATGCTTTGATAGTGTCCTCAGTAAAGCCCAGAGACTCCTCATGCTTGATTAAACTCTTGGGCTCTCTCCTTTTTTGTTGTTGTCGTCTCCTTTTTTTTTCTTTTTTTTTTTTTTGTGTGTTTTGTAAACTACTTTTTGTGTCTCTCTGTATGTCCTACACACATTTTCAGGCACAAAGCTGCCTGTAACATGAATTTTTGGAGGTTTGACAAATATAATCAGTAATGGCATTTGCATTTGGCCAGAAGGAGTTTCTTTGACAGTCACTGATATGATTTGAAGCTAATTATTATTTACATCATATCTGGGCACCTATAATGCAACTTAATTAGCTTAAGATACAAACCACTGCAATAAAGTTAATCGCATGTATGTAATACTGGACCACCTGTTCTGGTTTTGCTCTGTGAACCCTTAAGCACTTGATTTATGTTGCTACTGAATCCTCTTTTAATAGCAACAAATATGACTTGACTATCCTAGGGTCCAACTCTACCCCATAGTCTGATCAGCACTGGTCAGCAAAAGGAATTCAAAAGCTTCATCAGCATTACCTAGTTGATCTCTGTTCACTATGGCTTGTTAACAGCAGCTTCTACAAAGAAGATGCTGAAAACAGGTATAGTTGGTGTACACCGAAAGTTGTATTTCAGCACTGTTGAAGCATTGCTAAAAACAGGTCTTTCTGTACCTGGCAGTTTTTAGCAGGAGAGACCTACTGTTGACAGCCAAGTTGTTGGCTGCCTAGTACAGTCACTGCCATGTATGCTGAGTCTAGACCACAGATAATGTGAGATTGGAGGATTATGTAGTCAGAAGTTGTTAGACCATTTGAGGCTAAGCTAGATGCTGAAACTTGCCTGTTTTGGAGTAAGTGTCATTAATGTAGTTACGGTAACTAGCTAATAACAGCATTCTGTACTGCCTTTAGCACAGAGCTTTTTGTCATAGCTCTGGACTTACAGAGACTAGATAATGGAATTAGAGCAATGGTGCTTGAAGGATTTTTTTTGGTTGTAAGAAAACAAATTAATTTCCATGTATAGTTAGTTTGTGAAATTAAGTGCTCAGGACTGAATTACGCAATTCATGTGTGCAGCACTGGTAAAATGTGGCATTCACTTCAGTTTCTGTGTCTGCCTTGTAGGATGCATTAGTAAGTCTGATCTTCACTGGAATATGTTTGTCTTGATACCAGTAGTGTGATCTCCAAATAGTGTTAGTCTTCTCCTGGATATTCTCTCACATGTAAGTTTGCTGATAAATGCAACTGAAGTCTTATCATTGTAGTAGCAGCACTCAGTTTTACATATTATCATCAGTGATTGCTGTACCGTACCACTGGCTTCTCTGATCCTTTGCCCTCTCTCTAGTGGCAGACAATACTAGACTCTACTTCTTCTTCAGTTCTAAATTAATTTATTTTGTCTAATTGAATGCCCTCTTCTGTTACAGGGGGGTGAAAAGAGGCTGCTCGTTGATTTGTTAAATCTGCTTTCTCTACCAAAAGCTTGTACTTGTTTTTATGGAGAAGCTCCTTGTAGGCTATTAATCTCTTATTCGTCTTTTTTTAATCTATCGCTTTTTCAACTTCCTAACATTTAAGAAGGATAGTAGTACTGGATTATTATCTTCGGGTTTTGATACAGTAGTGCTTAACAGCAATGGCCTCTGACATAGTATACATACGCCTTGTTTGGTATAGTAGTTCTAAAAAGCAAACGCTAGTTGGAGTTTCCCATGCTTCTTATGCCAAAGTTTCTGAAATATGCAGTGTGAATCCTTGTAACAGCAGTTTGAACACTTGATTTAGTGCAGTTTCTGGGGAAAACCAGTCTCAAGCTTTCCCAGGATGTAGAATATTTCTAGGTACATCGCAATTCTAGTGCAAAATTTCCTTTATTGTGGAGAAAATACGTTTATTGTCTGTGCCACCTCCTTGTGTAACTGCAGGTAATGCTTTTCGCAGTCCCTTCTAGTAACTCTCCTTGCAGAGAAGAAATGTTCTTGACTCTTCCCTCCACCGGTTGTTAATAGAGAAACATAGAATGAGGATGTGTTTAGCGTCTAATCTTCAGCATCTTGACATGCTTTCCGGATTTCTAACTTAGTCACTTCTAGAGTTGCAGCACATTTGCATAGTAATTGGAGTGGGCCAAGGTTATTTAGAAATATTATTGCTCTCTTACGAACTAATCCCCCAATATGCGTTCCTGTAGTCCACAGCGATAACACTGTGACTGAACGTTCAGCATATCAGCTATTGGCCTGCAATCATTGCTGCTTTCAAAACAGATGTATCCTGTTTTGATGTTTCTCCAAGGATATACCTTCCCTTTTTTGAAAAAGGAAACAAATTCAATGTAATATTTAATGGCTTCAGAAGACTTTGCAATTTCACTCTGCAATTTTGTTTTCCACTTCCTGTCTCTTGTATGTTACCTCCATCTACGAAATACTCAATTGTTCTGTTCATTAAAGAAAATTAGTCCCTTTGGTACCACTGAGCACACACGGGATTAGTCAGTGGTTACCTCCTAATGCAAGAAATAGTGCAACTTTGATAAGGTCTGTAATCTAGGACTTTGGTGGCCTGTTTCCTAGCACCACTGTAGAGTTACTGAGTGAACTGCATAGGAGGATGAGTACTAATCATCAACATGAGATATTCAGGCAGATGCAGCTTCAGAACTTCTGGGAAAAGTGAAACTAAAGTGGTTCTTTCAGTTAACAGCAGTTGTGTATTTTTATTTGCTATACTAAGGCTGCCAATTGTTTCTTAGCAAGTCTTGCCTGGACTAGCTGCATTTATGTTGGAAATGCGCTTTTTTTTTTTTCCTTCCCTTAAATGATCTCCAAGCAGTTCAGAGCTGAAAGGTGTTACATGCTTGGCTGTGAAATGTAACCTTTTCAATATCTTCCTTTTTCCCCTTCTAATTCAGGGCTGTCTGATTTTGAGTGATGAACTGAATCATGCATCACTGGTGCTTGGAGCAAGACTGTCAGGAGCAACTATTCGAATCTTTAAGCACAACAGTAAGTATCAGATGGTGGACTCTGCTTTTCTGCAGATGCTATAGATCAGATACAATCTCTTCTGTCTTCTAATAGTTGGAGATTCAATTTCATGCAAGGAAATCAATTGCTGGTTACCTGAAAGGTCAGAAGACTGCTGCTTCTGAGAATGTAATCATCTTGAATTGGATATTTTTTGGTATGTTCAGTCTCAACTAATAACATTTTTATCCTGAAGCTGTTCTGGCTTGCACCTTCTGCACGTGAAGAGGAACATGGTGCCCTTTGGCAAGTCTAGGGGCACTAGTGTTTTAACATGGCTTTTTGGATAGCTCAGCATGGTTAGACTATTCTAACAGTCCCTGTCACATAGTAATGCAATCTTGTAGTAGCCTAGGTTACAATTTGGGGGATAAGCAAGTTTAATTTTAGGACCAGAGCCAACATGATCCTACAGTAAAAAAAGCTTATGAACACAGATGTCCTAGCTAAACTAGACAGCCTTGCATTGGTACATAGTTCCAAAAGGAGTTTTGGGGATGTGAAGCACAGATTAATTTCACTGAGTTACTTGTTTTAAGTATTTGTTTCCAAAGTACACAGAAATTTCACTTTGCCAGTTTCAGCTGCCTCCAAAGGAGGTATTTAGAATAACTTTGAGATTAAAAATACTTAAGGTTTCCTTCTCTTATTCTCAATGAAAGAGGTACCTGGTTGTCCTTAATTAGTAAAGCCACTATCTTCATTCTTCAGCTGTTCCTAATACTCTTCATAGTATCTGTCTCTGAGATCATGACGACTGTTGCTTTCTTTGAAGTATGTGGTGGTGACAGCAAAGCTTGGGTGGCTGCAATCATTTTCCTTTCTTTGTCCTACTTGATAGTGGGTCCTCTGCTGTGCTTATTGTTTCTTTTGTGTTCTCTCTTTCTTGTTCTCTATCGTTTGAATAATTTTCTTTACGGAAGTGTGGAGCTTACTGCAACATTCAGTGGGTTTTTTTGTTATTTTTTTTTAATTCTCCATAAATCTTGATTGCTGGGCAAGATCACAAAAGCTTTGCACTCAACTTCTGTACTTGTATAGACATACTTCTGAACATTGCATCCAGTTCCAGAATTTCAGAGAAAGCAGGTGACAAACAGCGTCACTGTTCTGGGTATGAGGTGACGGATTTAGAAGCTCTGGTGTGATGAGGAAGAACAGATGATCTGTGGGAATGGGGTACAAACTAGTAATGGTGAGATTGGGGGATATTCTAGAAACCTTATTAGGTAGTGGGGATCTGTGAAAGAGAATAGAGTGGCAGATTAGAATCAGAAGGCAAAATACAAGCAATGATCTTAGCCTGTCAAGATGACGTTCAATTCATAGTTACGTTTGTGTTGTCAGTCCTGCACTTATTATACTCTATGCTGCCTTAGTTAACTTCATTTTCCTGAGAAGTTAATGGCTTCATTCATATTCTGCTTTTTAGAAATTATGGAAAAAAAATTTAAATCCCCATTAAAGTCCTTGTTCAATGTTTTCATTTTTTTCCTACCTCATTCTGCAGTTTGTCTTTTTCATTAAGGTCAGACCTAGTTTGCAGTCTTTCCCTCTTTCTTGAGAGATCAGAGCAGAAGTTTATATTCCATTGTTCTCCCTAACTACACTAAACTTGTCCTTTCTTCATTGAGAGATTTATTGGAGGCAGGGACTCCACTGCTGACTTCTTCATTTTGTCTTTTTCTTAACACTAGCTGTCTTTTAACTGTCTATTAAATGACCTAATTTGCTGTGTAACTTCTAGTCTAGTTCTAGTTTACAAGCTCCTCTTGCTGCTACAAGTGCCCTAATCTGCCAGTCCTCTTTTCATGATTGTTGTGCTCTTTTTCATGCCCTGGTGTTTATATCTGTCTCCTGCTCAGCACTTCAGTTTTTACGGTTTGATTACTCCCATCTCCACTCCTTTTCTCAGTTTTTGGGTTGTTTTTTTTTTTTCAGGACCAATTTCATGTGTATTTATTTGCTCACGTTAGTCAGGTCTCCTAGGATCATGTCAAGTGTGCATAGCCCAAAGCTAGTAAAGTTTCGGAATACATTGCTACTAACAACTTCATCTCTCTGGTTTCTTACATGCTGAGCACTGTCCTCTTTCCTACACTGGTCAATCTTTTTTCTTCCTTTTCTGTTTTTGGTTTAGTAGCTTCCTGTTCCATACCTCCAGTCCCTTCAATTTGAAACAAAGTAATAAAAAATGTACACTTGCTCCCTTCCTGTCCTCCACTGTGATCTATCTTCTACTTATTTTTAGTTGATTATCATTGAGCTTGCTTATTCTTTTTTGAGTTATTTCTATCCACAAGGACATGCTTACTTCCTAAATTTCTTTCTCTTTTCCTCACAATGAGATACCTTCCTTTTTTTCTTTTTTCCTTCTTTTTTTTCTGTGCTTCCTTGTTTGCTGTTTGTGCCTAATGTTTTAACTTGCGCTTTTAGCTTAGGATGATGAAATTCTTCCTCGGAGTTCATACAGTCACCCATTCCCTTTAATCTCATCTGTGGGCCCGCAGCTAGATGAAGCTGATGCTTATTGACTTATGTGTGGCCTGTCCTCCACAATGGAGCAATTTGTGCGTTTCTGGAGTATTGCTGTCTTTAGTCATTGCAAAGCTCAAGCTAGTAGCTGTTTTGGTACCATTTAACAGTAATTTCTGGTGCAGATATGCAAAGCCTGGAGAAGCTGCTCAAAGATGCTATTGTGCATGGGCAACCTCGTACACGGAGGCCCTGGAAAAAAATTCTTATCTTGGTGGAAGGAATATACAGGTACAAACTATTCTTTATATTCCTAAGACCCTCCACATGAGATCTAGCTGCTTAGTATTTGGGTTCCTTTGCCAAATCAAACTATGAATATTGTCACTTCATAGTTATTTCTTTTATCTCATCTGCGAATTAAATTGACTATGTATGTCTCATCCTGGACTTTCTGTTGCTAGTACTGTAGCTGCACCTGGTGTTATCACAATGCTTCCCACATCCTGATTAGATTGTAGAAATTAATTAATCTCAACTGATTATTTACATCAGAGCTGAGGTCTTAAATTGCTTGTCCCTTCTGTTCTTTCTGTGCTCACTAGATGATGCTAGTGTGAATGGAATTGTGCAAATTGAATGTTTTTGCGGAGAGTGAGCAGGAGCATGTAGTAGGCTTAGCTGTGTTAGGCATTTGAATCGTAGTGACTTTCAGCACAAAATGGGATGTTTTAGAGTGCTACTAATGAGAGCCTAGTTAGTTCTTAAACTTAAAAACAACAGGTAAGTATATGTCAGATCAGAATACTGACATTAGGGTGGAAGTAAAAATGAGATAATTTATAAAATTGTCACTGAACACATTCCTTTGCCTTAACTTACTGTTGCTGCTACTGTTTAGTCCATATGTCAGCATCCCAGAGAAGTTAAACAGGTAGAAAGTAGAGATCTGGGCTCCAGGTGCAAGGATTTACCTTTCATCTCTCTGCACAACACAATGTGTCTAGCAGATTTTATGGGTTCATAATTACTGAAAGAGTGAAGAAGGCTTAGTGACTTTAGGCTTTGTAAGGAGGCCCAAACCATTAAATCAACTTACACTGAATTTCTGTTTCTCAACAGCATGGAGGGATCCATAGTCCGTTTGCCTGAAGTGATTGCCCTTAAGAAGAAGTACAAATCCTATCTGTACCTCGATGAGGCTCATAGTATAGGTGCCCTGGGTCCCAGTGGCCGGGGTGTAGTGGAGTATTTTGGACTCAGTCCTGAAGATGTGGATGTTATGATGGGAACATTCACCAAAAGCTTTGGAGCTGCTGGAGGATACATTGGGGGCAAGAAGGTAAAAAGCTGGGAATCTGATGGCTGTTTCAGGCTGGTGGTGGCATCCTTCACTAAGCATTCCAAAGTTGATCTATTTCTCAAGTACCCTGATTGTAATTTGTTTCCTAATTTTACATACTGTCTAGTACAGTGAAAGTCTGTGCAATGCAGAGAGTCTAGTCTAGTAAAATATCTCATAATTGCATAGTTCTCACATGGTCAGCAATAATCTCAGTTTGCAGAATGTACGGTAGTGGTTATAATATCTTTTTAGAAACTACTGTGAGCCAGGAAGCAGGGATTTCTTAATGTTACTTCTAATGAGACTTGCTGGAAAAATGCCAAAAGTTGAAGCTTTTCAGCTTGTTTGGAGGAAAATCCTCTTCTTAGGTTAGTCTGGTAGAATTGATTCCCTCTGGACTCGGAACAGTTTGGTTTCTAAAAAGACACTTACCCCCCCTCCCCCTTTTTTTTGTTTGTTTTGTTTTGGATTGGGTTTTTCGGCTACTGACTCTCTTCTACTGCAAAGTACTGTGAGAAAATGTTGCCCTTGCCAAACACCTCCTTTTGGGAGGGATGGTTTAGGCAATTGTGTGTGTCCCCTTTCTCATATCCTCAAATGTGTCTCACAGATCAGGCATCTAAGCTTTATTTGAGAGTAAAATTCTACCATTTTCCTACCAGGACAATGATTTTTTAGATACTAATAGCAACAATTATTTCAGCCCATCCAAGTGGAGATGGGACTTGCAGATGTTCCTCTTTGGGAGTTTACTACAGTTGGATTAAAATTACTCTGACATCTTCCCCAAAAGAAAGCACTGTATTAATATTTTTCCAAAGGTAGCGAGCTAGTGGGATTAACTCCCTTGGCATAAAGTGAAGCAGCTAAGAGTCCCTCGCAGCTGTGGTTTAGCTACTGTTTGAGGGATTGCTTCAGAGGTGGGAGGCCTTAAATCTTCTTACCTAGTTTATGTCAAAGTCCCTTTACAACTTCCTTTCCTTTAACTCTGACTCCATGCAGACAGCGACATAAAATTGAACACTTCCACATATTTCTATAACATGTTCCCAGCTTGTGCTAGCTACAGGGCCGTCATGACTAATTTTGTGGTAGCAGAAGACAGGATCTGTCCTAGCGTTCATACTGGTCTTTAATATTTTGCTGGAGTGGTCTGGGCATTTTAGAGTGGTTTTGTTACAGTCAACAACAAGCAGCCTAGATCTACTGTGTGTTGGTCCTTTGTTCCTATATGACCTGCTTCTGCCCTCTAACAAATGTAGCAGGTATGTTTAACTGGGAAATGAAGGAGGGGTAGGCTGAGGTTCTTGCACTCTTAAATTACACCTGCTGCTTTATTTATATTGTGCTGATAAATGGGAGAAAATATTTTGTGACCTATTCCCATTTGGTGACTTTTATGGAGAAAGAATTAAATTGAGCATGATACATAAGCACCTATGGGTCTTGCTCCCCGCTATTTCATTTGTTTTATACTCCCACTGTTATAATAAACACTTTTGAAAAACAGCCTGCACACAGCTTGAGTAATGCAAACACCTTGTTGCAATCCACTGCTGGTGGTGTTAGCTAAACAAGTCTGTCATAGGCATTTGACTTTGATCAATACACATTCTTGCCCTGTGACATAATTACAGGTTGTCATGTCCCTGCTGCTCACTTTTCAACTCTTTATTTCTTGTACTGTAAAATCAATCCTTGAGATACCTGTTCTCTTCCAGCACATTCTGAATGAGGTTTCTTGTGGTGGCTCATTCTATTTTGTGACTAAGACACGACAGTAATGCATTTTTCTGAGTTTGGGAAGGCAATGTCTGATGCCTCTTGTGTTTTGCTAGGAACTGATTGATTACCTCAGGACATACTCTCACAGTGCTGTGTATGCAACATCATTGTCACCTCCTGTTGTGGAGCAAGTCATCACCTCTATGAAGTGCATCATGGGTGAAGATGGTACAACTGTTGGTGAGTCTTTCTAACAGTAAGCATGTGGAAGGGGGAAGCCAAACAGAGCCTTTTTATTGCCTTGACACATAACTCATTCAGTGGACACATTTGTATCTATCTGTTAGTACATGTAGACTTGGAATTTCTGGAGCAATAAACCAATTTATTGTCCTGCTTGGCAGATCAGCCTAACAGCATAAGGATTTTCCAGCTAGAGCTAAGTCATCTTAGTCTTATCTAAGACACAGTATTGGTTTGTATTGATTTTTGTTCTGTGTCTAGCTTTTCTAGCCTCCTTCTTTCTCTTCCCACTGTCTGTCCTTTGTTATCTGCCCCACTTTTTAGATTGCTTTCAGAGTATTTTGCTGTGTACCTTTTACAGTCTTGTGTGCTGGTTACTGCAGAGGCAATGCTTTTGATTTTCATCTCTAGTATAATTTGATGTTTGCACCTCAGCTAAATTAGATATGGGAATTCTTCTGAAATCCCTTTTTACTTGGGGAGCTAGAGGCAGTTTTCAAGATCAGTAGACTTAATGCACCAGGAGAAGAAATTCAGCATATTCGTCTTTATTGTCTTGGTTTTCCTTTTTCATTATGAAAGTAAGAAAGGGGAAGTCTGTACTAGTCTCGATGCATTCAAAGTCAAAACCAAATTCTCATGTCTCATTTGCCTAGTAGGTAGCAGCTTCTTTCAGTTACAGCATGAAGTAAATAGCTTGCTCTTGTGATGTGTAAGCTGCCTTGAAATTGAAATGGTACAGCATTTTGCATGTACGGTACTTTTCCGTCTTCACAGGTAATTAAAAAGTTGTGAGCAGCTCACACAGGATGACAGTATAGTTTGCTGAGGATCTGTCAACCGTGTTCGGTTCTGAGGCTCTTAGAACTCAAACTGCAGAAAATAGTCAGTTATGGGAGTTTCAGGCATCTGGCCACAAGGTGGTAGTGTATACTGAAGAACTGTATTTGCTTTTGAATATGGGTCATCTGACCCACTAACCTGACAGGTAAGTCCTACAGTGAGAAAGCTTGCTGGAGAAATGACTTAAGAATTTTTCTGTTATAACAGGTTTCATTTGGTTTGCTTACATTATCTGAGAACAGAGTTAAGTGCCAGCAATTAGTGTTGGTGGTTGCTAAATAGAGAAGTCATCACTGAGGCGAGTATAGCCAGGCAGCACTTGTACCTGTGCTAGCACTGCTTCCGAGTGGTCCATGTAAGAGACCTGTACCAGCCAAGAGTTGTCCCCAGTGCTGCTCTCAAGAACAGATGTTAACCAAGCTCCAAACTACATGAGAAGTTGTGCAACAGGGCTGGGTCTTGCCATCATCTTGAAAGTGACTGTTTGAGCTCTTTCTAGCTGATGATTTGCCAATAGTCCGTGGTCTGCTCAAGCGTTGCTTGTTTTGGGTTTCTTCCAGTATCTGTTTTGCTTAATGAAGTGGGAAGCAAGGAATGTGTAACTGATTTCTGTTTGCAGTATTCAAACTAAGGCATTTTTGCCCCTTTGTGAGGCTACAGTGTGATACTCATTCAAGCCAGGAGAATGGAAGCAACTTCCACCCCAGACTGTTCTGTTGCCATTATGCCAGCAAGATCCATCAGAGCTGAAAGGTGAACCAGATCAGGAACTAGTTTGGCAAAAAAATAAATTCCAAAGGCCTTTTTTTGTCATGTTGCTTAAAATGCGTGTCAGGCTACATCCTGCTAATTTGGTGCTGAGGAGTACCAGAATTCCTAGTCACTCTTTCTATTGAGAAAAGTGGTTTTGGCGTTTGAAAGCTGTGTCATTTCAAAGAAGCCTCTGTATGTCCGATTTCTATATGAACTGTAGCAGTTTTTGGAAGTGCTGGATATAACAGCTGGATAGCCAAAGTCCTGTCTGCTCATACACAGAAAGGATTTCTCAACTACAGGTCTCATGAAAGTGTTACTGGCTTTCTAAGTATCTAACTCAGCCTTCAGCTAGGATAAGCACCTCATAGGATGATCCCTGCATGAGAGTGCTTCTCTGTTAATTTTCTCCACAGTGCTGTTTTCCAGTCATGCATTTTTTTAATTGCCTTAAGGCTTTAGAGATAATATTACTTTGTAGGCATTTTCTGTGGACGAAGCTGGCAAAAGTTCAATTGGGTGAATTGAGCAGCTGCTTAGTGATAGCATGACAAAGTTTTTTCCTTGTTTAAGGGCTTTGGCTGAAAAATCTCTGTTTGGATTCTGTGGAATTACGGGTGGGGCTCTGGAGGACCACTGCCTGCAGTTAGTTTGACTACAAGTAAATGTGGAGTAGAGTGGTGCTGGTAAGAGTTAACTGTGGAAGACAAGTAGAGAAATAGTGTTAAACTGGGTCACTGGTAAGCACTTCTGAATCTACTGTGTGTTACAAATTTCACTGCTTTTAAATTAGTCAAGCTGAATTAATGGATGAAGGAAAACTGAGATAGGGCAATGATTTTACAAGGGCACAGGAGTTGGAGCTGGAGTCAGAACAGTAGACTGCTAGCTCCCAACCCTGTTTTTTGGGCCACAGCTAAATCTTTTAATGGCTTCAAGAATGCTTTCTTGAAAAGAGCCTTTGCGGCTTCTTTGTCTGCCTGCTTCTGTTCACCACACACTATTTATAAAAGCTGCTGTTCTCCATGGCATCAAACCTTTGTGGAAATTGTGGTGTCAGACTGAGACGTTCTGTAGCTGAGGAATAAGTAGTAGGAAGCAATTAGTTTTTGAGCACAAAAAGGTTTTTTTGTGTATTATTTTGCAAGAATAAGTTAATTCTCTGCTCTTATACTTCAGGTTATTTCTAAATCTAATTAAACATCTGGAGGCTCTAAACTTACACTATAAGGTGTTGTAGTTACTAAAAATTTACATAACTAAAAAAAGTAAATATCTCCTTTCAGATCTTTCAAGCAAGCTGCCAGTGACTAAATAGAATATTAGTAGGAGGCAGCACAGATAAAATATAGATGCTATGAAAAGCTGAATGGCTGCTTATTGAGAACATAAGATGGATGGCATGCAAATCTGTGGCCTGAATTGAGACAATTCTGTACAAACTAATCTGTTAATTCTCTGTAATGTTTATGCATGTGACTATCAAGCCTCAATCTCTCTGAAGACAGTTATGGGAATATAATTATATATGAATAAAGTATATTACTTGCTCCTTCTTCCAGGCTGAAAAAAAACACTCCAACAGCCAGCGTGATGGCAGAGCCATGTTATGGGTTCTTTGTAATGGTGCTTCCAGTACTGCTTCTGAAACTCCTCTACGTTATTAGCTCAGTGCTGTATGTCTGTCTTCTTTTACTTTACATTACTTGTCTTGCACGTAATTGTCTAGAAGACCATCATGTGGACTTAAACAAAACATACTTGATTTGTGATCACTGTGAGAATTTCTTCAAAGGAACAGTCCTCAAGAGTGGTGAACATTTTGAGCACATGGAATGTCTTCACAGAACTCCAGTGACAATGTACACGGGTATCTCGCATATCACATTTGGCTTTGATATCTAGTAGAGCAAGGTGAGTAGGAGAGATGGAGAAGGCTTCTTTTTGCAAAAGCAAATTTTTGGAGCTGGTTTTCCTATTCAAAGTCACTGTGGTTGAAATTGTTAACAAGCAAGTGTTGCAGATGCTTGTCAGCAGTTCAATGGATGCTGCTCTTTCTCTGTTCAACCACAAAGATGAATGAACTTCAGATAGTTTTGTAGATAAAGGGGCTTTTTTAAATAATAAAAAGACACAATAAGCACACTTTTTGGGATCATAGTATACACAAAGATGACGAATTGATTCTTGGAATGGAGTCCTGGAAACCTGTAGTGTAGAGCCACTTTGTTCTTGCTGTTCATGTGGTGTTTGGGTTATTTAAATTGACTGTAGGGAAAATGAGACAGCTTGGTGCTTGCCCTGGCAAATGAGACATTGTTGGGATTTATGATATTAAGTACTTAACCTGTCTCATAGAGTTTTTCAGCATTTCATTCGATTTGAGTTGAAAGCTGGATTTTTCACCATTACAACTTCACTAGGACTGGGAATCCAGTCAGCTCCTTTCTGCCATTTACATAAGAGCCCATGATATATCCTGTGTAACTGGAGTTCAGTTAGCACTGTTGGTGTTCAGGACCCAGCCTGTTTGTTTCCCTGATAACATTGCTGGGGGCAAGTGGAAGAAAATCATAAAGTAACCCGACTGAGATGTGGGCAAATCAAAACATGCAAGGTGAAACCAGTTTAGGAACTGTTAACCTGATTCAGAGATGAAACTTAGTTTGGTCTCCTGTGCATTAAAAACTGAAGGTGAGCCTTAAATCTGGGAGTCTTTTAATTTGAACTAAAGCTGGTGATGTTAATAGCTTGTAAAAGAGGCGATCTACTTCCTTCCATGGACATTAACTCAGTAATAGTAATTATACATGTTGACGTTTATAACAAGTTTACTGTCTTCCATCTCAGTTTCAGGAGGCAAATATCCCACACCCAATCACAGCAGCATATGTAGCATATATAGAATAAGTTGTGGATAGACTTTGCCCAAGGTGGCACTTAAATTTTGAGTGCTGTCTTGAGCACTATATAGAAACCAAGGATTGTTATCCTACATAGCTCTAATGTTGCAAGCAATGGAGGTAGCAGTTGCATAGGCCATCCCAGCTGCGAAACTATCGGAAATTAATAACTAACCTTTGAAGGCTAGTCAGTTAGCTGCACATAGTTTGATTGGTATTTGTCTCATCCGAGTACTTCGGTTGTGACGAGCTAGTGGTTGACTACATCTAGTCAGAGGAAACCTTAAAAAAAAAAAAGTATTTCTAGTCTTGCCATTGCTGTGTCCAACAAACTTGAGTGAGTTAAATCAGAAAAGGTAGTTAAACCAATTGTGGCCAAAGGGAATAAGAATGTACAGCTGTGTTGGCAGAGAACTGAGCTGTTCAGAAGACAGGACCATTGCTATACTGTTAATATGCACAGGGAGAAGCATGCTGGAAACAAAACTAAGCCTGGTCTGCTTAAATTCTAGGGGAGAAAAGACTGCAATTAGTGTTTTAACCTCCATATGGTTAATCAGGCTCTCAAGTGAAGATATGACCTCAGTAGTTCAATCAGCTGCCTAGTCAGTAGCTTTATTCAAGTTGGACATTTTGTAAAATTCCCCTTTTCTTTCCAAAGATAAGCCAGAATTACATGCAAGTATAAATTGTAAATGGTAGAGAAGGAATAGCCCACGTTATATCACTTGGAATTGAATTTTAAGTAGCTTACAGTTATAAATGAACTTTGTACCTTGGCATTGTGAGCAATAGATCCACAAATGGAAGAAGTGGCTGCTATTGTACTTGAAAGGGGAAATAAATATTCCTTGTGCAGGCTGAGGTTGAAAACATTCAATTAGCATTAAAATGGGTTCATTTGAATTTCCTCCAATAATGCACTTGTTAATGAGGTGTTAAATTATCACCTTGGGAACCCGGGGACCAGTCAAAACTAATTTGAGCAAAGTGAAAACTTTTCTTGTTGCTGCCCTTGAGAATCTCAAGCTGAGCTGGGAAACTGTTGGAAAAACAAATAATCTGGGGGTCATAAAGAGAGTTTCCTGCTTCTCTCCAGGGGACTAACAGTTTTAAACATCACTCTTTATATTTGTGCTTCCAGCTGGGGATCTTTTAAATCCAGCTTGTTGCTGCATCCCTACTTCCCTCCCACAGAGCCTGGCAAGCCTCCAGAAAAATTACTTTAACCTGGGCTGGGCAGGAGAAATCTTTGAGCCTTTGGTGCTTTGAAGAGTGTTTACAGACATGAGCAGAGCTGTACCCTTTGTGTTACGCATTGGAATGTGAGAATTCTTCAGTGCCTCCTCTGTTGGACTTTAATCAACATTGTGGTGTTTGTGCAAGAGCTCATAAACCTTTATAACTGTACACCTGCTTTGTTCTCATAACATTCTGGTTCTTGCTGTTTCTATTCAGGTGTGAGCTGTCATCCTCTATCTTCACACCCTAAACACTAATCTGTCGTAGCAGAAATACAACTAGGAATGTGGCTTTGTTGAAGTAATTTCATTTTTTCTTCATTGTTTACACTATGTTTGATTTAAAACGTGTGGCTCACTTTTTACTCTCAAGACCGTTGAAGTGCCACTGTTCTACAGAATGCTGGTGTGCTGCTCATAGAGGGAAAGGAGAAAATACTGTGTAGCAGCTCACTAGCTTATTTCATTAGCAATAGTGTGACTGAAATGCCACATGAACATTAAGGTAAAGCATTTGAACAGGAGTAATCACAAATGAGATGATGTGCACTCTGTCTTTGAAATAGTTTGAATCAGAGTTCATGCTTCCTGGTGTGGTACATGATTTACTAGAGTAGAGTTTTTTGAAAATACCTGAATGACCCACATAAGCACCACTTCCTATTATCAGCCCTGGTACCTGTAGCAATTTTCTACATAGAAAAATTAATACTAGTATTACAATAGTGTCTGCAGTGTACAGACACATGGCAAAATTTCATTCTGTGAAGTGCATATAATGTAAATATTTCTAGCTTCTTTGGAAACAAGCAACAATGTGTAACTGAAGCTCTTAGTGTGGACTGTGTGCAGGTGTGTTAGGCGATGTGGGACTCACAGACCAGTAGAACTACTGTCCTTGCCTACTTTAGCAGGCTCTGATGTAAAATGTGGTTGGCACTAGGTCAACTCGTGCCATTTCACATCAGTGCAGCTGATCTACCAAAATTCCCAAATGTGGACAATCTTGACAATCTACAATGTGTACTTTAGTCCTACTAGTGTGCAGATCTTTGCTAATGTCCCAGAATTAATAAACTTCCTTAGATAGTTGTCCTGGTTTCAGCTGGGATGTAGTTAACTGTCTTCCTAGTAGCTGGTACAGTGCTATGTTTTGAGTTCAGTATGTGAAGAATGTTGATAACACTGATGTTTTCAGTTGTTGCTCAGTAGTATTTAGACTAGAGTCAAGGATTTTTCAGCTTCTCATGCCCAGCCAGGGCACCTGACCCAAACTGGCCAACAGTGTATTCCATACCATGGGACGTCCCATCTAGTTTAGGAACTGGGAAGTGGGGGGGCAGGGATTCGCCGCTCGGGGACTGGCTGGGTGTCGGTCGGCGGGTGGTGAGCAATTGCCCTGCGCATCATTTGTACATTTCAATCCTTTTATTACTACTGTTGTCATTTTATTAGTATTATCATTATTAGTTTCTTCTTTTCTGTTCTATTAAATCGTTCTTATCTCAACCCAGGAGTTTTACTTCTTTTCCTGATTTTCTCCCCCATCCCACTGGATGGGGGGGGAGTGAGTGAGCGGCTGCGTAGTGCTTAGTTGCTGGCTGGGGTTAAATGAGATTGTGCGGGTTCTGTTGCAGTGTATCTTCCACAGTAGAGTTTAGCTCAAGACAAATTGGCTTGTCAAGAACAGGATAAATCAACCTGTAAAGCTTCTTGCTGCCATGGGTAAGCTTCTGTTAATGCTCAGGTTATTGCCTAATTGTTGTGTAGTGGAAAAGTTGTGTTTACAAGGCTGTCTGCATGGGGGAAAATGTATTACAGAGTATGCAGGCTTCTTAAGTCCATGTTGGCTAGCAGCTCCTAAGATTTATTAACAGTTTCTCTATGGATGCTGGGATTTAAAAAAAACAAATGAACAAACAAAGAAACCCAAGCCAATAAAATACTTCTGAAGCTTCTTAAGACTTTGAAGCTTGCCTTCCTATTGGTTGGCTTAATATTGTATAAGTGTGTCACCAAACTCAGGCCCTAAATAGGCAGTGGAGAACTCGTTTGCCCTGCAACTAGCATCTCCGGAACTAAGTACTCTGTGCAAACAGATGTGGTACTCTTACAGAATAACTGTCTGTACCAAGAGCTGGAAGCAGAATGTTTAGTACCTCCAGTGTTTGCTGAAAATAGCTTGTCTTTTCCAGGGTTGTTGCTATATTCCTGACAAGTAGCTTTTTGTTCAGGACCTGGCATTGTAGAGACAATTGTGGGGTTTATATGCACAGCTTTGATCTTTCCAGGATCCTTGGAAAACAGCCATGCAGGGAAAACAAGTCTATAAAAGTCACAGCAGAGGCAAGGCCTCCAGGGTTTGGGCCTTTTCAGGCACAAAGCCTACTCTTCCACCTCACTGCGGTTCCAGGTGGCAGGCTACCAGGAGCTGCTTGCCAAATATAACTTAGTAACATGGAGAAAGCTCAATACCCTTCCTGTTGCAATTATTGCAGAGTTTTAGGGTAGATCTGAGAGCACACTGGAGATGGACAAGTATGGCTGCTATAACAGATGTACAGGCAGATGTGGGCAGCTCTGATGTGGCAAATTTGCAGGCTATAGTTTTTACCATGAGATGAACTTCTTAGCTATAAGCATCTTTGATGTCAAAGGAGAAACGTGAGATGTTGTGCAGAACCTCTTATGGGAATGGATCAAGGTCTTCACAAAAAGATGTGTGAAGACTGCATTCTGTGAAGGATTCAGGTGCTACCTTCTCAGTGACTTCATACATAAACTTCCTATTTAAAAAAGCAAACCAACCAAACCAACTCCTCCAGAGTGGAAGTTCTTAGTTTTTGGATACATTAGTAAAGAGCACATACACACTTGCGGCATCCTGTCTCTCCCATTGCTCCTTGTGTTAGGTAGGTGAAAACTCCAGCAGTATGGGGGGGTATGTCAAAATCATGTTAAGGGACAAAAAGACATTTGGAAACTACTGTGCTCCATTCCATAAGGTCCCATTTAGTACCACTGAGGAAGAGTAGGTATTTAGGACCATTCTGCTCACTCTCCTTAGCCCTTAAGGGATCCTCCTACCAAGAGACTGTTAGTAGAAGGTAGTCTGTTTGCCAGATGGGGTTTTTTTGCATTTTCAGAGTAAGTGCTAAAACAAAGATGTAATACTTCTCATAGTACCTTACAGTATCAGTTACTGGTCAAAGCTTACTTCTGTGTAGGATCTCATTATTATCTCAAGCTTGTGGAGCCTTTCATAGTGCTCCTGCCATAGTTTCTTTATGGATCTGATTTCTGTTCAGTTGGGCCAGAAGATGGTACTCCAGTGTTTATGGCTGCCATCTCCCAGAGAAGTTTGCCAAAGAGTAGGGTAGTCAAACACATCCCACCCCTCAGCCTTGCTCACTATCCAGGTAAGAGAATGGATGCCCTAGCTCTATTTGTCTCATTTTAGACTAAGCTGATTACTGGCTGTTTCTAACCAAAGGTGGACGCTTTATAGCTGGCTGGTGTTATCTCTTCCACTGAATATCAAGCCTTGCTGTGCTTTAGTCTAACTGCTTCAGGAACAATGCTGTTAGAAACTTTTAAGGTGTTGACATGAAGTGTGACGAATCAACTGACTTCTGCTGAATACTGTTTCTTGCACTTAAAAACTTCCCATCTGATTTTATAGTTAAGAGCAGCACTCTGGTGGCTGATGCAGCGGTAGGGAATGAAGGAACAGATTGTTGCTAGTCCTGTGTGGTTAATCTATGCTGTTTCTTATGGCTGTCTCACTGTCTGTGACTTCTGTGACATACAAATCCCTCTATTGGGCTGAACTGGCTTTGAGTTTCAGAAGATAAATTAAGGCTTGTGGATTTTGTATAGCCTCGTGCTTCAGTACTGGTTTGATGTGAAATTCAAAAAACAATGCAGTAAAAAAAAATATCTAATTTTTATTACCAGCTAACAAGGGATCCATAGGGAAGCTAGTATCTCAAAAGATCAGTTAGCAGAGTCGCTAACTGGAGCAACTGCTCCAAACTTGAGTACTTGGATACCTTGTCCGGTCTATGAATTGCAGCACGTGCTCCTAAGAGATGCGTCTAATGGCAGGATAAATATACTGACAAACTAAATGTTAATACTGTTGATAAATAATAACCTTTCTGTAAAACTGCAAAAACTATACTCCACTGAGTATTTGCCCAAAGAATATTCTTGTATTTGAGAATTTAAGATGGGAAAAATTGCTCTGCTTTTTTTCTGGACACAGCAGAGCTTAATTCTTCTTTTCCAAGTTTGATTTTGTGAGGGGTTTCCTAGAGTTGTCAAAGGTAGCTCTTGCACAGGTAAAAATGTCTTGGATCCTCTCTGATTTATAAAGATTTCCACCCTGATGCACATGTAGCTAGAGATATTTCCACAGATAGGATTGTTATGAAGGAGGTTTAAGTTGCAACTGCGTTCAGGATTGTATGTCTATTGCTGTTAAATCTCAGCAAACAGTCCTTGGTGGCTGCTTGGTACAGGGAATGCTTACTATGCATCTTCGCTCCTACACTGTTACACAAAACAAAAGGTCTGAGTAATTCATTTGTTTATTTTGCATTGTCACTGCATCTCTTCTTGTTTTTTCATTTTCTCAAGTATTACCAAGTCTTAGCTCAGCAGAACCACCTGAGATGCCCCTAGTATTGGCAGTGGTCATACTGCTTACAGAGGGAAAAAAAGTATGTTTGAAAGATGGGAGGTACTGAAATTATTTGCAAAAGGAACAGTTTGGGTTGAATTTGTAACTGGATAGATAGATAGATGAGCCACTTCAGTTACCTGTGTAAGTCCTTCCTAGTGTAAAGTTGTAATTATCTTCTAGAAGTTTCGCAGAGGTGTGCTGGAATAGCAAAGTTAATGTGTTGAATGGTGGCCAGCTCTTTCAGATTGAAGCAACATTGGCAGTTTCTGTCCTGCAGGTCTTGAAAAGGTTAGAAGTTGATGAACAGCTGATTTCTGTCCCAGCATCAACAGAGGCACTGTGAGGAATGGGTCTAAGAGGGGAAGCAGATAGATCAGCAGCTGCTGAGAGCTGGCAGATTAGAGGGGGGAAATGTATGGATGAAAAATGTTTTTTCATATGTAAATCAACATCCATAAGAAGCTGTAGACCTTGCAAATCATTAGCAGTCTTACTTCTGTGTAAACAGAAATTCTCCAGACTAACTTCAGGCTATTACAGTGGGTAATTGAATTACTTCTTTAAAAACAAACCAACAAAAAAACCCAGAAACACACAAACCAAAAACCAAGCTGCAAAAAAGACTAGCATTTTTAAAGTTTAGAAACTGGTTTTGAATGCCTTTGCAATGAATATACTTCAGTGTAATTAAAAGTCATCCTTAAGCATTAGTGATAAGTTATCCTTGCCTTAGTTGTGACTTTTTTATATAACAGGTTTTGTGTAATTCAGGCATGGAAAACTGGCTAAAGATGGTAAATAATACACCTGTAGTGGTACTATCGTAAGTTTAAGTATGTACATTCCCTATGGAAAACTTTACTTTTTTTGTACCTTTGCTAACTTGTACTGAAGTCGTGTTCATTTTCACAGTCCTGAGGTTATCGAAACATCTGGAGTTAACATTTAGTGATTTTTTTTATTATTTTTTTTTTAAATTCAAACCATAGGAGCGGGGTTTTTCCAGACTACTACATCTAGCATGAAAAAAATGCATTCATTTAAATAAAGGTGAATATTGCAGCTGTCAGTTTAAAAAACAAAACAAAACCAAAAAACCTCAAAAAAACCCAAAACAACAAACCAAACCAACCCAAACAAAATAAAAAAAAACCCCAAACATGGAAACTAGTTATTTTACTGCTGATCTGTTAACAGGGCATTCAGTGACACATGTGTAGTGGTCAAACTGTTCATCTATACTAACCCTGAGCTTTTGCTATAGCCTGCTTTGTATGCCGTAATTTTTATTGGATTTTAATTCTTTTAATACCTCATACTTGTACCTGCTTCCTTCACCATGTTTTGAAGGAAAGTAGCCCAGCTTGGAGTAGAGGAAGGCTACATGGCCTTTTTTTTTTTTTGCGGGATGTTCTCCATCAGGAAGAAGAATGTACTAGCTTGTAGCCTGTTGATTGTGGAAATTGTGCCCTAATATCTCGGTTGATTTTGGTATATAGTTAACTCAAAAATTTTAGTAACAAGAGAAACTTTTGGAAGGTGCTATCTAGATAGAAAAATATTCTCCTATAAGTGTTTCTCTTGTTTTCACGATGAATTCTTTTGACAATTCATCATGAAGTGAAAGATTTGCATAACAGTGTCTTCATGGAAGCTCTGTAGATACCTGGTAAACTGGGGGAATTACACTGTGTTCTGGGAAGCATGTGTGTAGGATCCAGGGGTTTTGATAGTTCTGTTGTAATGGTATTTATTGGAGTAGTGGGAGAAACTACTGCTGCTGAGGCACAGTCTTAGATCCATGTGGTAGTGTACATAAGATTGCTTAAGTTTTGGATTTGATGTATTCAGAAAGATTGAAGGGTTGTTTGAAGGCCTGTATGGGGGACTTTGCACAGATTTTTTTCATAGTGAGATTTTTCCTAATACAGGTTGTAAATGTTCAATGACTTCCCTTCAGATTTGAGGGTAGTCTAATGTGGCCGTGAGGGCTGTACAATCCATACATATTTGTTTTTCTATAGTAGTAATGTCTTGTGGAGTGTTTCAAGTGCCTTTTTCTTTAAAGTGTTGTCTCTGTAGATCAGACCTCTTAAACTTGAGCATTATGCTTTTTCTTGGAAAAGCTGGTGTGCACTACAGCTTTTTTTTATTCTGGGAAAAGAAACTTGGCTTACTCTGCTATTTCTAGTCTATATATGTAGAGAATGTCTATGCTGTATAACACAGGGTGAACTCCAGCCTAATAGCAGCAGCATGGCAGAACTTGTGCTATCGTTAGTGCTATAACAGTACAATAAGATGCTATTTGTTATTTGTTTTGTCTTTTTTGAGGTGGACAGCTTCAGAGATTTTATGCTACCACTGTAAATTAATTGGAGATGGAAGGAGTTCTTACAATGCTGGCACTTTGGTTCTTCTCATGCTTAAGTGAAAGCTGAATTCATGTTTTATACTGACCAAATCCTTCCTTTATAGTTATAGCTGTCTTAAAATGTGGAAGGGAGCTGATTTGCTGTTTTTATGGCAGAAGTTCAGCTGGAGGTGATAATCTGTCTGGTTCTGTTGGCAAGTGGTGAGCAATTGCATTGTGCATCACTTGTATAATCTAATCCTTTTATTATTATTATTGTTATTATTGTAATTTCATTATTGTTATTATCATTATTAGTTTCTTCTTTTCTGTTCTATTAAACTGTTCTTATCTCAACCTGTGAGTTTTACTTTTTTTTTCTGATTCTTTCCCCCATCCCACTGGGTCTGGGGAGCGTGAGTGAGCTGCTGTGTGTTGCTTAGTTGCTGGCTGGCGTTAAACCACAACATATATTCGTGTGATATTTTACAATTAGTAAAGGCAGTTAGTGATGCTAGCTGAAACTAGGTGACTTCGAAGTTATTTGTAACATTTTCCTGTTTGAAACATATGAAGAGGCCATATCCTTGATCATCTTCTCTTGTACTACAAAGGCAAAAAGCATTTCTCTACCTTCTTGTGTTGCTGTTTAAAATCCCAAGGAACAGTTAGCTTTGATACTGGCTTCCATTGTAGAAAAACAGTCTGCACAAAACAGATGGAAAATATAGTTCACACTCTTTGTTGCTATGTTGTAAAGCCACTGAACTGTCTCCATGGAATTAGATTATAAACATCCTTTACATAATATGCTTTGTCAAAGCTTGCACATTCCTTAGCTTGTAAAGAAATGTTCTGTTTGTATGTGTTCCTGATGTTTTTCTCTCTGTGGCTTCAATCTGCCATGAAGGCCAGCCAACCTATTTGTGTTGTACAAAGGTTTGAGTCTGTTTCCTTCTGACTCTTCTTTGCTGATCTTTGTCTTATTCTTGAGATTTTAAGAGCAAAGGTGTGTTTTTTAAGTTCCAATGTCCAAGGTATCATAATTAAAAGAAATTAGAAGTTTTAAAATGCTTGCTTTTCTCTAAAATTCCATTGACTTGGCAAGTTAAATTTTACTGGAACTGTATGAAGTTTTTTTTCATGTTTTTGACTTCTTCGTGGTGGAGTCACCATAACTAGTTCAGAAGAATAGTCTGACCAGCACACAATTCTTTTCACTTTTTTCTCAGCAAGGCACAAGAATAGCTGTCAAACAGGATATGTACAGCTGTCTTTGCAATGATTATGAATGTTATTATCATGACTGTGCATTTGTGATAATAAGCAATCTGTATGAGCTAATGTGTAAGTAGTGTTAATACCAATCCCACAAAACCTCCCAGTAGTTAATATGCAGAGTTGGTTAATACATGTACCCAGGCAACACGAACTTAACTTCTTTGTTCTGGAGGGATAGTCCTCACCTCATTCTTTAAAATTATTGATTCATCTGAACCAATGCTTTTTACATTCAACTTCAAAATAAAGATGACTCTAAATCATAATTGTTAGGATGCAGTGAATTTCAGCCGTGTGACAGCAGTGTAACCAGATACAGTGAACAAGGTGTGAACAGCTAAACATAAAACCTAAACAATCATAAAAAAAGTAATGCTCTTCTAAATTATATTTCAGAAATTGCTTTCTGGATTCCTGGGGAGTGGGAATTACTTGTTCCTCAGCAGATCATTCAGCTAGTGTCAGAGTGAAGTTGAGCTGGTAGTGTGCTTTTGTTCTTGCTTTCTCTCACAGAACAGTTACTTGGTCCTGTCTGTATAGCTATTCTATTTAGCTGTGATACTCTAGTGAGAACTTAAGATGCTTTCAGTAGAAATTCAGCCTCTGGAAAAGTTCTGTGTGGAAAAATACTGTGGTGGCTTGTGGGGTTGGAGTTAGGGTGCCCTTCTGGATCTCTTCATGAGCCTAGTCTCTCACTGCAGCATTGTTATGCAGGACTTGGAACATATCAGAGAAGGTAAGTGTGATGCGACCATGAAAGGGAGTTGTTCCTATGCAATCCTTTGCATATGGAATAATTTTGTGTGCAGTCAGTCTTACTGATTTTTAGATACACAGACACATGCTCTGACTTTCTCTCTCCTTTTTAATGGTAAAATAGAGTTCATAGATAATTTTTTTTATCAGCTCTACCAGCCCAGGCATTATCCTGAAATCTACTGTAAGTGAAAAGGGCTTGTGTGTTTCTGACAGCCATTCACAGGAGGCAATCTTTTGGTTTGGTTTTGTTTGTTGTTGAGGCTTTTTTTTTTGCCTTGGACAAGATCCATTCTTCACCAAAGACATCAAGTCCTCCTACTTCTGTCTAAGTGGATTTCCTATGAAGCGTCACACTGAATGAAAATGGAGAGCATGGGATCTTTTGTTCTCCATTGTGCGAACTTTAAAGTAGACACAGTTGCTACTTCTGCAGAGTCTGACCTGAAGCTGGTATACCATTGTAGTTAATACTGGAAAAAAATATTTAAAAACATATTACTAGCTAAACGTAATTCTAGTAGTCATTAAGGAATCTGATGGTACTAGCAAGAAGCAGTCTTTTTTTAAGACTTTCCTGAGTCTTAAAAAAGCAGGTTTCTATAATACACAGTGCATTTTGAGTATGCAGAGGAATTGCAAGAGACTGTATTATGCTTTCCCATCTCTTGAAACTGAGTTCTTGATACTGAGTTCAAATAGATTATTTATGCAATATGGATCTACTATATGGTAATTTCCGTATCTTTAAAAATCAGGGGGCTGTTAACAATAAACAACGTGAGCAATTCATTTTAGTTTGTATGCTGTCTTACATAAGATAAAAGCCTGTGTAAATGTGAATGGGAATTGTGGTTAGCTTTCTAAATAGAAGAGCTATATAGGTTTTGGTGTTGGGTTTTTTGTTTGTTTGGGTTTTTTTCCCCCAATGCTAATTGATTAGTAATTCAGACTTCTGCAAAGTAATGCTTGTCTCATGACAGTTTTTGTACACTAGGCTTAAATAAAACACTGATGTGCGAAGTCTGTTTCACAGCAGTCCTTGAACATTATCTAGATCCACAAGTTTTTTGGCAGCCCAGGTGTTACCAGGTTTTGAGAGAATCAGTCCAGCAGAACTTGTTGCAGAGGCACGCCTAAGGGGATGTATGCCCGGCTAAGTAATCCTTTCCTCTTCTCTACGTACTGCTTGTGCAGACTTCAAAGACTGCTTGAGGTCAGCAAATCATTTTCTCTAATGATCACACAGCGAGTCTGAGATGCTAATGGCTCTGTATCCCTGTTGTGTGTCACTTTCTTATGTATACAGAGGGAAAGGGCAGCTTTTAAAATCAGAGGGGGAAAAACCACTGCAACTCAAGTGTTAAACCTTGTGAAGGTTACTGCTACAAACCCAGTGGTTCTTAAGATCTCTTTTAAAGGCTGACAAGTGTAAACACATGCATTTTGCTGAATTGCTCACAGCCAGATTAGGCTGTTGGTATCTCTTTAGCTGTGAACTCCTGAGGACTGTATGGTGCCTTATAGAACAAAGAAGTGGTCAGATGAAAAAACTCTAGGTTCAGAGGGCCAATAATCTCTTTAGCAACCTGAGAGCGAATGTGTGGGAGGGGGTACTGTTATGGGCAATGCATCAACTGATGGACTGCACATAAGGGCACAAAAATGCACACACTTCAGTGACAGATATGTGGCATGTCTCAAATGCCAGACTTGCATAGGAATTATCCTGGTATTAAGACAGCTGAAATGTTTCCATATTAAATTACAAATAATCCTGTCTTTTGGATGTACCAGAGTTGTATGTTGTTCCTTTTGTGGAGCAATATTTTAAATGAGAGAGATTTGAAAGAATATATTGACTATTTCCAAGAATGAGCTATTGGCTGTATTTTATATCACAATGCTGAAAATACCTGGCATTTTTAAAAATGCTAGTTAGTGTACCCATGTTGTTGCATACCAGTGGAGCCTTTAAAAAAATCTGTATTCCCCAGAACTGTACTGAAGTTCACTTTACAAAGCTCAGCAAAATTGAGTTTTGGTGCCTTGTGCGGTTTTTGTAGGTGTGTGTCGTCGTCGTCCCCGCCGTTTCATTTAATTACATCTCAATGCAGATACTAACCCATCTGTGTGGCAAGAGGGACTAAGGTGTTTCAATTAGTAAAAAAGTTAATTTAATTCCTGGCTTTAGAAAGTTCAGATTAATTAGGAATCTGAAATGCAAACTAGAAGGAAGAGTCATAGTAAAACCGACAGCAAAACTTCAGACATGTTTGTCCTTAGAGTTGTATTACATGATTTAATATGGTGTTAAGTAGAAACTGCTATCATTTCTTCAGTCATTTACTGGAGAAGGAGGTTGATCAAGACGAAGGTTCTGAACATGCTACAATCTGGTTCTGCCCTGGTGTAAGTGCTGACATAACTAGCAGTGATTGTCTGTTCTCTGGTGTAGCCTATGTTCTTTGGCTTCATTTTTCACAGTACCATGCATCAGTTAATATTGGCAGTTCTGAATGTACTTTCTTCCTGTAAGCACAAATGGCTTCAGTTGCCTTGAGCTTGATTGGATTGACTTGTTTCTGACAATGCAATATGTACTTAATTTTCACTACTTTCTCATTAAAGTAGCTTTAATAGCAGTGGCAACACTAATGCTTTGTAGCTCGTGGGGATCTCAAAAAAGATGATTTTGTAGTATACTGTTGTGTGTAATACAGCAGAGTTGGAGAGAATAATGTTGTACAAAGCAAGAACAGCAGAAGTGGTTCATTATTAGGATAAGACTAATTGGCATGTGTTGGAAAACAAAGGCCTCTACCTTGTAAAGGACATTGAACTTTCTCTTGTGTATACCTTTGCATACTTGGCATGAGTTGCCGCACACCTCTGTCTGCGGGCTTTGGAAAAGCCTGCAAAATCTCCATTGAAGGCTACTGCATAGGTGCAAGAAAAGCTCAAGCTCTGAGCAGAGTTTTAAGTGTTAGTAAAAATAGGTATGTATTTCTGTCTCTGTGGAAGTTTGTTATTTGCTGTCTCCATTGTGTTTTGTCCCCACTGCATGTATTCATTAAGAAAGAACAACAAAGAGATATTCCAGTTATGTTTATGAAGTTCTGGTAAGGATAGACCCCAATATCCTAAGCTAAGAGTCACCCTTGCTTGTTCATACAGATGAGACAACTTATTCTTTCCTTGTGATGCTTTTTGTTCAGGCACTTAACTGTGCTTCTTGCAAGTACTGAGAGATCTTGTGCTTTATCTTTTACCTTTTTTTATTAGTTGTGGTCTTCGGGGTGGTAAGCCATCAGCTACTGTCTGCAGCTCCTGGAGGTGATGAGCAGAAATGTATGTCAGTTGAGATTTGTGCAAAATCTTAAATGCTATTCAATTGTTATGGGTGTGGGGTTTTTTTTTCCCTCTTCTATCATGCTTTGCCTGGGTATCTTTTTCTTCTAAGGCTGTAAATCACATGTAAAATGTAGTAGAATCTGAGTAGCATTCTTCAGGCAACTGCTGCATGAGGAGAAGAATGTGCTGATTTGATCTTAGTCAGAGGGTCAATCAAGAGTAAACTGGGCTAAGCCATCTTTTAATAATGTTTGTTGCCATCCTGGAACTAAAACTACATGAACATTTCCATTCTATTCTGTTACATGTAATTCCTGGAAATGGTTGCACTTGGGCTTGCAGCTCACCTTTAATTTCCCAGGCTTGATAGTTATTTTAGCTTTTCAAGACGAACAAAATGTTCTGCTGTTGTGAGAAGAGGATGTGTTTCTTAACCACTTCATTAAATATGTACCGTTGAAAGAAGGGGAAGCTGAAAGTCAAGATTTGGCTTGGAAGCAGACTCAGAAAATGCTTTGAGTGTTCAAATAATTACTGCTTTTTATTTGGCAGAGTTTGAAGCTCTAGGGGAAATTTAGTATGTAGTGAAATTCATCCAGTCTCTTGGATTGCTCAAAGTGAAGGTACCATTTGGTTGTACTGTAACTTGTTTAATTACACTGCAAGGTCCAGTTCTCTGAATTACTCCAGTATAATTGGGATGTGTTTCCAGATGTCAGAGGAATGTCAGCCTAGTGGTGTTTTGGTCTGGAAGAGACAGCTTTCAGTTCTTCAGCTTCATTTGCTAGCTAACCTTTAATTCTCTCTGCTTCACAACCCTTACCTATTAGTCTTCCCCCCAGAATAAATGTTGCTACTCCTGATTTTGAGATGCAAAAATGCAGAGCCAGAAGAGGTGCATACCAGAACAGTGAAGATCTACCACAGTTTACTTAAAAGGCCAAGGACATAGGTAGCATTTTAATGCAGTACAGCTACTTTCCCTGTAAAACTTGTCATGGATAAAGTCTATGCAAAAAGCTTCTGAAGAAGATTCAAAATGCCTTTTTTTTTTTTTAAACTGTATATCATCAATGTCTTCTCTGAGAGACTTGTGTGAGGTTTTTAACAAATTGTCTCCTTCACTTCTGAGAGTCCAGTGAATCCTGGAGCTGCACAGTGGGAGTCTGACAGACTGGAAGTTGCATTAAACAGCTTTGGGTTTTTATTGAAAACATTGTTCTTGGTTCAAAGGGAAGGTAATTATTCTGCCCTGGAATGATAGCAGCCCCTCCTTTATTGACAGCACACCATCTGGTTGTGATAAATTACATGGCCCTGGCAAGGCTGCAGGTTTTTGGTAGCAGTGGATGACTTAGAGGCTTCATGTCCAGATTGGTAGAAAATAAGAAGTATTTATTTTTTATGGAAATGTCATACTTCCTGTCATTGGTCACAAAGCTTTTGCTTCTTTTTATGTCTATTAGACATACCTCTAAAGGAAAAATTCAGAAAGCAAGATAGTGCATGGGATTTTTCAGGAGCTAATTCTTGCTGCAAGTTCAATTCCATTACTCTGTTGAGGGAGAGCTTGAAAAAGTGACGGTAGGAATCTTGAGTATTTCAGGTGTAATTGGCACCATTTATTGTACTTTACCACTCAAGGACTGTTGCTGTAGTTTAGTTCTCACCTAGTAGTAACAACAGTGCAGATTATTAACATGTTTTTTTCAAGGAGTGGTTGTACTTAAACTTGTTGGTTGCTGCAGCTTTAGGGAGGTAGGTTACTTTTCTGAAAACTTGCCAAGTAGTCAGTTTGCATCTATAAATAAAAGTTCAGAGTGGTCGTAGGTAGTTTGCTAGCTAATTGGTCATCCTGGCAACTACTACTTTTTCTTGCTGTCCCAGCCAAAGCATTACTATTTCTAACCTGTCTATGATACATTCAGGCTCAGTTCTGTGTTCTGACATGAAAAAAAAAAAAAAAAAAAAATTCTGAGCCAATGATGATTGTTAAACAGAAATGTCCGCAAGAGTCCTGGAGGGGAGAGGCAGCTTTGGTTCTCATCTCCAAATTATAACACTGCTCTAAGACAGGTGTAAATGCTTGTGAGTAGAACACACTGAATATGACTTACTGTAGTGTCTGATTTATTGAGAACATTGGCTGGTTTCTGCTTCCAGATTTTGTTTTATTTCAGAACATGATTCTAAATTCTCTTGCCAAACATTACTGCTTTTGCTTTAGAAATGTCCTCAGTTTGTTTTTTTTATTTGCTTTAAAAAAATTAATCTCAGCAACACCATGATGAAGCTTATTCCTGCCAAGTTCTCTTGATACCTTTTGTGAGGCTAATTGCTGCAGAGGGAAGTGTCATCAACTAACTCTGCAAAGAATTTTAGTCTTTCTTACTTGGGCAGATGTAGCAGTAATACCACTCATTACTAGTTCTTGCTTTCCTACCACTTCTATTTTTAGAGCTGGAGCCCTTGCAGTTATATTTGCACAGTGTGGCATGAATAACATTTATCTTAGATTTAGATGCAAAGAGAAAACACTCTGAACCTGGCTTTGCTATGCTTGTTATTTCTGTGGCTAGGCAGTTTGGACATTCATGTGGAGATTGGCCACAGGTTAAAATAACTCTGAAGCCACATTGAGTTGTTACTAAAATTCAGTCAAGCGTTTTATATATAATGAACAAAGCACCCTGGCAAGTTTGACTCACTCTTTGACTGCCAGGGTGCGTAAGAATCGGATGTGTATCATTCTGGGGTTTGGCAGCTTGGGCTTTCACCTTTTGCTGGCAAAATACCTCTGCAGCTTCAAGCCATTTAGGCTAGGTGGCTCATATCTGTTACGTGCAGCATGTTGATGAGCAAAAGTTGTGAAGTGCTCATTATTTATTATTAGTGTATCAAACTGATAGACTTCAAATTTCAACCTCTGTTGTGGGAGGCAGCTAAAAGTACAAGGCAGAACTGAATTAATGTGGGCAATTTTATCTGTTTTCTGCATCTAGTTAATGATAACTTTTGATAATTTTAGGATTTGTTAGAGGGAAGGAGTTTCTGAAAACTGAAACTGTGAGGGTGGTCAAACATTGGAACAGGCTGCCCATAGAGGTTGTGGAGTCTCCATCTGTGGAGACAGTCAAAACCCAACTGGACACGGTTCTGGGTAACCTGCTCTAGCTGACCCTGCTTGAGCAGATGGATTGGACTGGCTGATTTCAAGACATCTTTTCCAACCTAAAGGATTTTGTGAAAAGTGAAAGTGGTACCTCCCACAGCAGTAATGCCCTATTTTTCAGCATCTTGGGACATTCTGTATTTTTACACAGAGAATAATAAACCTGTAGAGCTTTTTTTACATTCCACAAATGTCCTTTTCAGTGCTGTTGGACCACAGGGAAAGGTGCAGGGTGGATGTTTCCAGAGTCATTGTCCATGTAAGATGAATCCTAGAATGACCTCATTGCACTGACACTTCTTAATGATACCAATTCCTGCTGCTTCATAGCTGATTTATGTCTGTTTGCTTGTGTGCATTTCCAATTTGTGGTCAGGGAAGCTGACTTGTCCTCTGAGGAGTTTTCTTCTGATGGTCTTTGACAAGCCAATACAACATGGCAGTAGCCATCCTACTCGACCTGGGCTGGAGAGGATAATTCTGGCACCTCATTTCTTGGACAGACCATAGATATGTTAGGTACTCCCAGATCTGATTGTGCAGAGCTCGGGAGCTGTTCATCAAAGCATTGGGAACCTCTGTCTGCAGTTGAATGACGCTCATGGCTAGAACACCTGTGTTATACTTAAAGGATGTGCTAATTGGTAAGCAGGAAAGATTCAAGGGGACATTCTTATCTCGCCAAGTAGGCTGTTTTGTGCCATGTACAAGCTGTTACATGTCCCTATCTCAGCAGTTCTGGAGTAGCTGTTCGGTTACTGTCTTTCAAATCTACCCATTGGCTAGATAGGTTTCTTGCATCTGCCTTGGCCACTTATGTCTTTGAGATGCCATTCTCTACATTCAGTCACCCTGTAGCCCTGACATAGCAAAGCAGTCCGATAAAGGTGTTTCCCCTAGAAAAAAAGCTTCTTCTCTAAGGCAAGTTCCAGTTTTCATTCCTACTGTATTTATATGCCTCATCAGGGCAACAGTTAGTTTCTCCTCCCTTCTATGAGGATTACTTTTCTGCTGATCCTCCTACAGAAGAATGACTGACAGGTTTTAGTAGTAGCTACTTTCTTCCTGATGATGTTTGATTTTTTTTTTTCACCCAAGTCAGGATATTACCATCTTGCATTTTTGGTTTAAGCTTTGTACTTTGGAGCTGAAACTTCCCACTATGGAGAGCAATCAAGTCTTGTCCAAGACTTCAGTTTATCAGTGGCTGCAGTCCCTTCATGGACTATTGGGATTCATTACAGAAGGTTCTTCTGTAGTAGTGGAAGCATACTCTGCTAAAATACTCTAACATAGCCTGAGCTAACTTAAAAATGTCTTTCAGACATCTGCAGGTCAGTCATCTCATGTTTCAGTCACAGCTTCATCAAAATCTTTGCCACTGGTATCTGGTAGTGATGCTACATTTGATAAAGCAGCCTTTCGTTCACATATGTTTTAAAGACTTGGACCCACTGTAGGCTAATTGTAATGACAGGGAGTGCTTGGAGTCTTCTATCCTGTGGATTTGTAGATGTATCATTTTTAAGGAATGTAAATACTTGATGTGTTATTCTCATGCATAGTAACCTTCCTCTGAGTCCTCAGTAGGTTACTGAATTCTGTAGTTGAGAGACTGTAAAGGACACATGTAAGGCTGAAAATTAGCCTTGTTTCAATCACACTTGGGTAGATGCAGGTGCATTGTGCCAACTACAAGGGCAGAAAGTATGAAGGTTGATTACTGATGATGTATGTGCACCCAGAAGATTAAATGTATGTGCAGACAAAATAATTGAAGAATTGAGTTACTAGGAAGTCATTTTCCTTCTTGTAGCCTTAACAAGTTTCACCATGCAAAATCTTTTCAGCCACTCTTGCTCTGGACTGAACTCTGGTGTATTAGATACTTCCCACTGCCACCTCCATGGACAGGAGCTATAGGGTAGTTTGGATATGCTTTTAACCACTGAAATACCTAGTTCAGCTATATGCAGAAGTAAGTAAGTGGTGGTGGTAGACAGCCCTTAAGTTCCGAATTGCCTGGCTGGTATGTATGTGAATCCTGATCTGTCGCATGATGGCTCAGTAAAAATTTGTAGCTGGAAGTATGCCAGTATGTTACCTTTCTACTCCCAGAACTCTGCTGTTAGCCATTGCTGCTTTGTGTTAGCTGTTTGTTTGTACAAAAATGACACTGAGTCTAGGCAAAACAATAACATTAGTAATTTCACTTTAATGACTAAGGATTAATAATGTAAAAGTTTCAGCATTTATAAACATCTCTAATGGAATTCACTTATTTTACGTTTTTGCAACTGTTACTAAATATTTGGTTTATGCTGGTTTTAGGAGCCAACATTGGCCAGATGTGAGGCAGGATGGTCCATTAACCCGTTTGGTTTTTTCTGTGGCTCTGGTGTCAGTAGCATTGTATTAGTTTGGTTTCTGTCCCTTTAAAGCTTGATTTTTTTCAGGATCTTATAAAAGGGTTTTGCTGTAGAAAAACTGTCTCCTGTAGTTTGATAAAACATTGGTTTAAACTCAGTTTAAATCAATTGGTTTTAATACTGCCTTTAACTCCTTAAAATGTTTATTCATGCTGGTCTCCTTTACACATATATCTTATTTCAAAGTTTTTCTGCTCACATAATGAAGCCTGCTGTTTGAGGCAGAAGGTGACTAATCAAATAATTAAAATACTGTCATGGCTATGCATGGCCAATCAGCCATTTTAGCTGATTTTATTGCCGTGTCATTTTGTAACATCTTTGTGTCACCATATTGCAGAAAACCTTTGACATGAGCCAAGACTGTTGTGCTCACTGCTGTACAGAGATCGTGACTGCTCTAGAGAATTTGTAGTTTAAATGATATGCAGATCAGGACAGCATGAAGAAATCAGACTTACCCTGTTAATACAAATACTATTTTATTGGCTACAACAACATTGGGCAATACTACCACTGTGATGTTTGGAGTGCATGTGCAGCCTCATCAGTCAAGTTCTTTTGTGGTCACCAATGCAGAGTTTCTATTAATAGAATAATAAACTGTGGAATATGTGTTATTTTTAACAATTAGTAACAACATCTGGGAATTGTGCCTCTGTTGCAGCCTTTCAATACTTAAAGGGGGCTTATGAGAAAGACAGGGACAAACTTTTTGGTAGGGCCTGTTGCAGTAGGACAAAGGGTAATGGTTTTAAACTAAATGGGGGTAGATTCAGACTAGATACAAGGAAGAAATTTTGTATGATGAGGGTGGTGAAACACTGGAACAGGTTGCCCAGAGAGGTGGTACATGTCCTATCCCTGGAAACATTCAAGGTCTGGTTGGACAGGGCTCTGAGCAGCCTGATCTATTTGAAGATGTCCCTGTTCATTGCCAGGGGGTTGCACTAGATGACCTTTAAAGGAAGGTTCTTTATAACCCAAACTATTCTATGATTACACACTCAACCAAAGTTCTTTTGAAAACCTCTTTAAGTCAGTATATTTTAAATGGTAGTTCTTTAACAAATCATATCTTTCTAGTCACATCAATAAACATGATCTCTTCATGGCGAGAGCTGCATCTCTTTATGATGAAGTTCATGGTGCAAGCAGGCTGCCTTGGAGCTCTCTGAGTGCAGCTGGTAGTTGCAAACAAAATCAGAAAGTGCAAATATAAAAATATTCCTCTGGGCTTTGGAATATGCCGAAGGCTTCAAGCTCACCAGTATATATAAACTCAATGAGTACACAATACATGCACCCAGCTGGTTTTTGGCATGCCTTTAGACTCCACTGGAACTGTTTAGCTTGATAGCAAATGCAATGACAGATACTTAGTATTAGCATAAATTTTGTTTTTTGGAGACCTTTCAATGCCAAGAATATGAGCCATAATTTTTCTTTTCTCCTTTCTCTGTTTCTGAATCTCCTTGGCTGTACCATTGCCCATTTTTAAAATCAAATTTAACTGTTTTCCTCTCTCCTTTAATGCACTGAGCATTTTTACCATCACCTCCACAGCGGCTCCACACTCAGTACCCATGTAATCCAGGCAAATCCCCTGCATACAGTCTTGTTAAAAAGCCATAGGCACGGGGTTAACTCAGAATGGTCATGAGCCAAGCCCTTCACCGCTTCTCTTAAAATAAATTGTTGCTAATGCTGCTGCCATATGGCCAACGAACATGAGCTCTCAGCGGTCTTTTGATTTCCTCATTCATGCTTTCAAGTGCACTGGCTCTTCAGCCGGGCTTCTCCTCCCATGTTATTTGTAGTTCATCTCCTGAGCCGTGAACTTGGGAAGCACGCAAGCGTGTCAGAAGAATAAATAACTTGACTCAGCTGTCCAGTTAGTGGTTCCTTAGCGTCTGCTGGATGAATTAAGCATGGCTCTACCATGCTGCGGTATAGGCTTTTTTTGGGGGGGAAGCGCATCCTGGCAGCAGGTCGCTGCTGCCCGGAGGGAGTCCGCAGCTGCCCCCAGGTACCGCAGAGGGTGGCCGTGGACTCCCTCTGTGCAGCAGTGGCCCCTAGTGGAAGATGCTCGGTCCTTCTGGTGACCCCAGACTAGACATAAAGCCTAATGACTCTTCCCATTTCCAAGCTTGTTTCAAACCTGGATCCCCCCAGCAGCGCTGCAGAAAACCCCAGTGAGTTGCTTCTCTCTCCTGACTGGCTTGCTAAATGCTAGAGTTTGAGCTATTAAACAGTAATATAATAGTGCTGAGCTAAGGAATTATTCTAATTACTTTTTTAAGATTCTCATTGTTTCACCAGGTTTTCTTAGCATTTGCCTGTGTGAGCTGGTGCTTTATAATGTAAAACTGAGGGAATATAGTATTCTGACCCATACATTTTAATATGTCCCTGTGCAATCTCAGGTTACATTGTATAATTGCATATAATACTTTTCTGAAGAACTGTAATGAAAATCTGCAGACAGCATCTGAAGGAAAGGATGTAAAATTTGCACTGCAAATATTGGCAGTGGTGCAGTGCTCACACGTGCAAACTTAGAGGAAGCAGACTGGTACCTGTGGAGCCACCTTGTCCCTGAAACTTAAACAATGAGATAGGAAAAATATTCTGAAAGATAAGAAATCTGTATGAAATGTATAATAAAATTTTCCTTATTAGCTTTTATAGTATGATCTCTGAGAAGAAACCAGTGAAAACTTTGCTTTAAACCTCCTTCTTGCTTTTGAGCTGTTGTAAATCACGTTTTTTTTTTTTTTTTTTGAGGCCAAAAGAATAGGTTGCTGTAGGAGCTGACTTTTCCATTATTGTGTAGGTGAGTGCTGCCTTTGGCAGGATTGTGCACATGAATCGGTCAGTCTTGATCTCCCTTTCTGCCTTGGGATGTGAGTTCGTGTTATGAGTCTTCTTTCTGATAGATAATGTTACAAGACTTTTAAAATCAGTTCTGGCAGATATTACCATCCCAGGTCCTTAAACATCTATTACACCATTTTTAACAACATCACGCTCTCTCTGTCTCTCTTAGTGCAACTTTTCCTTAAAAGGTAAGTGTTGGCATTTAATCAATATTGAACTGAAATTTTGTTTAGTGTTCCAGTGTTGGTTTTTTGTGGGGTTTTTTTTTAGTTTAAAATATCACTTTCTCAAGCTTTCAGTTTACTTACTATAGTCCTTAAATAGGTACTGCTTTGTTTTGAATCTGACCCTTGTTTCCAGTTGGATATTCTCAAGTTGTGCTTGTTCTTTCTGCTACTTGGCAAATCTAAAAAAATTTTGCTTTTTTTTTTTTTTTTTTTATTCTGCAAATGTTGTTAGAAGTCATGCTTGACTTGTACTTTTCAGGAGAAGCCTTGAAGAGGGAATTTTCTATATCTCACATGAAAAATGTGTTCATAGCAGTAAAAAAGCAGTAGTGCTTTTATGCCTTCTCAAAAAAAAAAAAAAAGGAATTGGCTGTTGTGGGGTTTTTAATGATGAGGTATTTACAAATACAGTGTCCAGAAAACAACTTGACTTATTATGTTGACATTGCAAAAGATCTTCATAAGCCCTCGGGAGGCAACTTAGCTTCTGAAAGCTTAGTAGAGAATCTGTTAAATCAGCAGAAGAATATTGAATTCCTGGTTGAGATTTAAAAAATGCTTGTTTCCAAAACAGAGTATGCTGAATTATGTCTTCCACTGAAACAGCCAACCAAAAGACAGAATGTAGGAATAATAAACAGAATGGAAGTATAAGCCTTTGCAAAAACAAGAGGGTTTTAATGTGGAAAAATTTACAAGCTTGAATATACTATAGCATCACTCTGACTTGAAGAAACAAACTTCTAGAGAATGTTATATGCAACCAAGTTTTCATCACCAGTTTACTTAGATTTAAACAATTCCAAATGTTTGAGAATATAGGCTTCTTGAAGTAGAAATTATCACTTACTTTCTTCTGTTTGGCCCACTGATAGCAAGGTATATGGAGAAAAAGCTCTATTCATGCTAATGAAATAGTGCTTTATCTTCACTGTTATTGATGTTGGTGCTCTCAGAAAATCAACCATGAAATGTTGCAGCCTGGTCCATATCCTTTCCATGTAGGATGTCTTTAGCCACCTTATCATCTGTTTGGGGAGCAGGACACAACGGCATCACTTTGTTCTCTGTGCCTTCATAATGGATTGTGATTTCTTTCTCTCTTTTCTATTTTCAGTGATAGTTGGCTCTTCATTACATACATGTCTGGTAAAAATCTTAGTAAGCTTGCGTGGTCGGGGATTTCCATAAAATTGGGTTGTTAGGTTGGTCACGTCATTTGGGAACGATAGTAGATGCTACAGAACATACCCTTTCCACAAGCTCTTTTTATTCCACACAAGAATATGGAGGCTTGGTTGTTACTTAAGTAACTAGCAACAGTCAGTAAACATTACTGTTCAGGTTATAAAATGCCTTTCAGCATTGTTTCCTGAAAAAATATGTTGAGATCTGCTGCTTTGATGTCCTTTCACACACGCACGTGCATGTATACATGCACACAGAGCTACCATAATCTGCACGAGCACTTAGTTGACCAAGTACCTTCTTTTAGTTAGCTTGATTTTTATTTCTTTCTCTTCTAAGACAGACAAAAAAATAAACTTGTTTAATCTTGGGAAACAAGATTGTACAAGGCGGGAGGGAAGGTTTATTAGATTCCCTAGATTGTGGCTGTCAGGAGAGGAGAGGACAAGAAACCTGCCCAGGTAAGCAGTCCTACAAAATTGATAGCACTCCTAGTAAAGCATTCCTGCTGAGGTCATGCTAACATCAGTAAAGCTGTGGTATTTGTCAGGGTAAACTAATTGCCAGATAAATCCCGTCATTGTCTGAAATAAGCAATACCAAGAGACATGTTTCTGCCACAAATTAAGGATGGCACATCTGTCAGTAGGTGATACACTGTTTCTCACCTCCAACACCTCTGTACTGGCAAGAGTTTGTAAGATGGGACAAGATTGGAAAACAATGTGAAACAAATTAAATTAGAGACTGAAAGTAACTCTTGTGCAAAGAATTAATGGAGTGTTTTCATCTCAAAGATGCCTTATGGATCTGATATTAAGATTAATCTAATCTTCTTCACTTCTTGCAGTGATTTAAAAGATGCCTTTAATATGTTCTGGCCAATCTTCTTAACAAAACCTACTTCTTGTTAGATACGTACTGAGTCTTATCAGAGGCAATGTGCTACTATCAAAATACATCTTCACAAGGTCTCACATAATTCTTACAAATCTTTGCTAGTAAATGTTTTAATTTTGTTGATCACAATGAAAACTGGAACTGAGGGCATTCTATTATGTTACAGCATGAGCTGTTGTAGAGACTTGTGTAATTGGGCAATTAATACATATCAAGTGGAATTATTCTGCATGTACTGAATAGTAATCTATTCATATCAAGAGTTTTCATTTATTCTAAATTTTTCATTTAATCATTAAAACAAAAAAATGTTAGCCTTGAACTGGTATGTAAGATAAAGGTATGAAATGGCTCACTTTAGCCTCATTGTCCATGTTGGTGACAAAAAAATAGGTTAAATTAAGACTGTGAGATTAAAACTCACGTGTTGAACAGCCACAAGATCAGTTAATGAAAGAATATATAGTAACTTCATCATAGCTATCTAACGTAAACTGGTATTTGTTGACCAACAAGTATTGCAGCTTGTTCATACAGTTAACAGTTTTACTGCTCAGGAACCATTTTTAAAGATGTGTCATACCATGTGGCTTTGAAGTCTTTATAAGAATTAATTAAAAATGTGAACATATAGCTTCCTTTGTATTGCATCGAGTATCTTTGTTTTAGATCCAAGTGACAGTGATCTGTAGTGTGACAAGCAGATAAAATCCTGCTTGTGGTTTTTTGCCCATCTGAAGTTGGTTTGCCCCTCTGGAGTTCAATGTCAGTCGGTAGTCTGTTTGTGTACAATGCAACATGCCTTTTATTTCTCAAGAAGCCTTGCTGATGAAGCGTTGCATTGTTTGGAAGGACAGATTTGTGATTGCTCTCCAATTACTGCCTGGAGATCACAAGAGGGGGGGAAACTAAATTTTCTTTTGAGTCCAATACCATCTATGATAGATAATTCATCAGTCTTAATAGATGACAGGAACGTTACAAATATTGGATCTTCGTGGCAGAGTAACTTCCACAAATTCTAGGGCTGCTTTGTTCTTTGTAGAGATGATTTTTTGACATGGAATAGAGAAGTTACACAGAACTCAGCTCTAAGAAGTGTCTGGTTTTCTATTTTTATTATTTTTTCTAAAGACTAAGTTCATCCTGGCCTTGCAAAAAATTTTTACTTGCTGAGAAATTGCTGTGTATTTATTAAACTGCCTTTTGCAAATAAGAGTTGTCTGAGAATCCTTGCAGTATTTGGACTGTTAGTTTAAGCATGAACTTCTGTGATGTAAAGAGCAGCGAGGCTAAATACAGGTGAGTTTCTCTGTTTATGCGCCTTATTGATAAACCCTTTGCAAGAAGACTTTAGATTTGGTGTGGTGGAATGTGCAGCCCCCTTTATCCTGCAGATAACTATGGTAAGTATCAACTTAATTTCTGCTTCAAGAAGAAATTTGCTTAAACATCTTCTAGGTACTATTTTTACTGTAACTTCTGTCTTTCTGAACAATGTGATCTCTAAAGCAGAGGCCTTCACAAGTGATGAAATGTCATTCTTCTAGCCTCTGGGAATCTGTCCTGGCAGAGATACTAACTTACTTTCCGCTAGGGTTATGGGGAACATGCATCTCATGTGCCTTTAGATTCATAATGGCGTGCTTTCTCTAGGCTGTTGGAATATTTTTTTTTCCGGGGAGGTGCTAGCTGCATTTCTTGAAGAATTTTGCTTGCCTTATATATTTGTAAGACTTCATATGCCATATGGTGAAATGTCAGAAAAGAGAAATGCTTTCCCTCACACAAATGTAGAAACACCATCTTTCGAAGCTTGTTTAGAAGTGGGCAAAAGTTTGCTATTCATATTGGAAGGTATGTGCTAGGTATTGGAAGAATGGTGAAAATACTACAGTCAGTCAGCCATTACTTACTCTGTTGGTTCAGCTGGTGGTACTGAGCCCTTCTGCTGCAGAAACTCTAAAGCCTGACTTGTCTGTTCTGTTAAGTCTAAAGTTAAGTTGCACAGGGTTTATAAATGCAAAAGCATTTATCTGGCATTTTTGGCTATGTATAGTAGATAACAACCATGATGCTATGGGCAAGGCCTTAGGGGAAGGGTTTGAGAGGAGCTCTGAGTGACTTCCTCAGCAAAGCTGCTGCTCATCTGTGTGTTCACACTTGGATATTGCCACTTGGGGTAGGAGGGCTGCAACTCTTTACCATGTATTCTGCACTTAAGGTGTACAGTAAAAAAATGTCGGTATGACAATGAGCAATCCCAATTTAAAGTGACTGCCTGTTGTCTTGGACTGGTATAATGTTATGTCAAGTAAAAGCACGTTCTTCTTCTCAAACTGTCAGCTATAAATATTCAGCCCATCTTAGCTATCCAAGCGGAGACAGTTGTTGCGTTTCTTTGTTCTTTTTTCTTTCTCTGCTGAGTCCACACAACTACAGCTCTGAGTTGAGGGTAGTAAAGGGCAAGTGTTTCTCCCCCTTGGGTGGTGTGTGTGACCTTTACTTCTCATACAAGGGCAGCATGTTCTTTAGGGGATACATGCGGGCTTTAGACTAAATGTTGCCCAGGCTGCTACAAGCAAGGAAGTTTTTACTAAGTTGCAAGAGCAATCTTGTTATGACTGCAGGAAACTTGCAAAAGGGTATAAAAGCAAAGGAGAATTTATTAGTTAATCCTTTAATTCCAATGTAGGTCTGTCAGTAGCTAGTTTAAGCCATTCACAGGACCCATAAGGGACTTCAGATCAGTTGCTGTGATAAGGGGTTCTAGTTTTCTAGCCTTTTGAAGAACTCGGTTCCAGTAATACTCCCTTTCTTCCCCCTTTCCTTCCCTCCCTGAAGGTCATCACATTCCAGTTTCCTAGATGAAAGGATATTACCAGAATCATTGCACAACTCTGCGAGAACAATTGGCAGGGTGGTGTCTGAGCCGGCCTTTTTTGCGTGGTCTTAAAAATGAAGCTGCGTACTGCCAAGAAAGCCAGCTGCTGGAGGATTGCTGCAGTCCTGGCAGACTTTCTAGGCCTACAGTTGAGCAGATGTGGACAGAGCTCTGAGCTTCAGATGATGTTTGGACTGGGAAGGGGTTTTTGAGGTCCTGTCTGAATGCTCAAGCACTGTTTGGGTACAAGTGGGATTAGCAGTGGTACCTAGTCACTGCTGTCTCCAGGCACTGGAGACACTGCTTGTTTTGTCCTTGTGGTCCCAGGAAACATGGTAGTAGCAATTAACAGCCCTCTGGTTAACTACTAGTGTGTACCAGTGGGGCTGAACCAGCAAATGTTAGGAGAGCTGAACACTGAGTGTACGCTTGTTGCATAATATTGCAAACCATATTCAATTAACACATAGCATCACTCTTCAAGTGCAGGATTTAATAGTGGAATGGGAGACTAAATATGTTGAAGTGCAGAGGAGTGTGGTTGCACAGAATGCAGGGAGAAAGGAAAGCAAAGGACAAGGAACCTGTGCCCAATTCTTGTTTGATTCCTGGTGCTTTGCTTCACTTCACCACAACTACAGTTCTCTTCAGAAGATGGTAATGGCATGTGGTGGGTAGTGAGAAGACACCACTGAATATGTTTTCAAGTTCTTGGAAATATTGTTGGTAGCCATCATGACAAGTTTTTAGAGAGGTGATAGTTTCATTAAATTGACTGATGGTTCTGGAGCAAAGTAAAAGCTGACAGGCTTTTGAGACCCACAAACCTGAAGAAGGCAAGTGTCTTCCAAATCTGTCAATTGCTGTAGTAGGTAATTATTTCTCTGTAGAGAACTGAAAGACTTGCACATGAAACTTGTTTACATCTCAAAGCGCTCTTCAATCTGTAAGGACAAATCTAGAATCATAAACTCTTTTTATGGGGAAGAGTTTAAGGAAGACTGTGAAGCGGTTGCCAACTACAAATTAAGGTTGCTCTTTAATCTTTAGCCTGGAAGGCTCCCAACTTTGGAAAAGGGTGTGAATGTGTAGAGGGGAAAACTATAAAGGTACTGAAGTTCCTTCTGCTTGAAGCACTGTAAACTCCATGCTTTATGGGAGCATGGAGAGAATGTATGTATGGGAGAAGCTGCGTTCGTGGTCATGGGAGAGGGGCTGATCACAGCAGTGGTACCCAGCTGTGTACGTTACCTTACTACTCTCATAGTGGTGAAATTTCATGTGTATTTTGATGGGGTTGTACATTACTGACCTGAAATGTTGTCAGAAGTTGTGCATTTCTGTATAGGAGACATGTGGATGCAGCTTTCTCAGAAGGTATCATAGTTGTTTTTTTCTGCATGTAGATTGCTCTGAACACTTGCATATTTATAGATTGTCTCAATGTTAGAAATGCAAGTAGTGGCTTTTGGCCCACTATCCGTAGTATCTTGCAATAGGCCTGTTTCTTTTTATTTTGTTGTTGGTTTTTTTTTTTTTTCCACTTTGCAGTCTGGGTTATTTAAAATAACCAACTAATTGGTCTGAAAACACAAGAGAAAGCTGGGTCTCCACTAGAGGACCTCATCTGATGTGAGCCAATTAAAAAATAAGTTTCATAAGCACAAGATGCCTTTGTGTTTTACTGAAATCTTACTGCTTTTGGGCAAAGAGGAATTAAACTTCTGCAGAAACTCGGGGGGGGGGGGAGATTAAGAAATAATGCTCTTAATGGAGGAGAAGAGATGTCTTAAATGGCAGTGAGTGCTGTTAAAAATACTAGCTCCTACCCACTAATAATAGGCCAAGTTTTGCAAACTTAACAGGTTTTATCCTTTTTTCTCATGCTTTGCCTTTGATGGGATTTTGCCTTTGATTGCATGGTTGTGGGTGGAATGTCTGATGCTCTTGGCTACAAAAATTGTATAGGTTCTTACAGTTATATTTGTTCTGGCCTGGAGCAGAGCCATATGGGTGTTGGATGTTTCTTTGAGACCTGGTGTTCCTTTTGGTTAATCACCTTACGTTATCTACAACTTTAAAAGAAGACGATTAATATCTAGCAGCCGACTTCACTATGTGGCATAGATCCACGCTGCTGTAGATTCAATGCTTCAGTATATGAATCACCCACCTGGTGAAGGTAGTGTTTGGATAATCAATTATCCAGAAATGTAGTCTGTGGACCAGAGACAAGTAATTATAAATGTTACTTATTATAGTCTCATCAATGGCATAGTGCTTAATCTTTTAAGCACATTAGAGTATTAGTTGATCAGAAATGCATTATCATCCGCTTAGGTGAGATGATGTGGATCTTTTTCTGGGCAACATGGAAACATAATACACTGTGTTAGGCTAGAATTTAATTAACTGATAAATAGGTTGTCCTATGGCTGTCTGAATAGCTGGAATATTTAAATTATGCTAGCTGTCTAGTGTCCTGTGTACCAATTTTGACAAATGTCAAAAAAAATCCATACCGAATTGGCTGAATACATGATAAATTGGCTGAATACATGATAAATTGGCTGCTGCTGCATGTGCAAAGTGAGCTGGATTATCAGAAGTAATATGTTTAATTTAAACCCAGCTCATTTTAACTGAAAAAGGTTAGGGAGCAGCCACATGATCAGTTCAGCAAACAGATCTAAGGAGGAAGGTAGTAATTTCCATTAATACAGGCAACCAGGATAAAACACAGTGAACAGCCCCAGCTGATTCAGTAGGTTTCCATTACTTATTCAAAGTGTAAGCAAACTCCTCAAGATGCAGTTACCAATGAATTTTGAGCAAATTTTGAATCTTGTTTAAAAGCAGGTAACTGCCTTGTTTTGCTGGGTACCTCTTGATTAAAAACCTGACATGGAAAAACTAGGGAGTGCTTGGACTTGATGGCTGTGCTTGTCTTAGTCCATTCAGCTACAGCCTTGTCAGAAGAGGAGTGATTAGTCTTGATTACATGAGGGAGAGGAAACTGCGAATTCTAGTTTGCAATTAATTTTAACACTTCCGTAAGCACAAGCGGCACATTCACAGTTTGTACTTTAGCTAGAGGTCTTGTGTTGCAGTTATGCATGTGACTTATGACTACTGTGTTCGCAGTCTTATCTTAATTGCTTTTCTAGGGAAAGCACGTGTGCAGCAGCTAGCAGAGAACACGAGATATTTCAGGAGACGACTGAAAGAGATGGGCTTTATCATCTATGGAAATGAAGATTCCCCTGTTGTGCCTCTGATGCTGTACATGCCAGCAAAAATTGGGTAGGTTTAACAGGATAACTTCTCATCTATCTTTAAAGCTAGGATGGTACAAGAATATTAAGAGTTCCCTAAATGTAAGAAAAGACTGGTTTGATTTTTTGCTTTTATGATCATTACTGAGTCTTACAAAACATGGAAACTTCCTATAAGTGGTCTTGAGAAAATCGAGGCTTGTAGCTTGAGGCAGCAAGCAAGCACTTCAGGGAAGCAATTTCACCACTACATGCCATGTTTTAAAAATTGGGCGTTTTTTTTTTTCATTTTATTTATATGTAAAGTGTATATATGTGCTAAAGAGAAGCTGAAATTGAATGGAAATTAAGATTAAAAGTCACTGGAGGAATCTTTCAACCAGCTCCTAGATCAGAAGCAGCCAACATTTCCACAGATAAACTCTGAAAATTAAAAAAAGAAAAAGCAGAGGGGCAGGACATGACAGGACACAACAACCTGTATTTGGTGAATCCTGAGTTTTTTTAAGAGGTCTGGATTTAATACCTCAGGTATTGTTATTGTAAATACTAATAAAACTTCAACATAGCTTTATAAATGCTTATGGACTTGTGGGCTGCTGTGTGGATAATTAAGGCTAAAATTCTGCAAGCAGGATATAATGTATATAGTAAAAATCTTTGCAACATAAACAAAAGCCTGATTTCAAGGACAACTTGACTTTGGTAGCTGCTTTTCAGTGTCCTGTGTATAATGCAGGGCTCAACCAACACTTTTAAATCTGGAAAGCAGAGCTTCATTTAAGCTGTACTGAACATCTCTAGTGCTCTTCTAGCTCAGTTAGGCTTCAGTCTGGCTAAGCGCTGTGGTTCTGTGAGGGAACAACCATCATCTAGCACTCTGCATGAAGCTAGATACAGTCTTCCTCCACCCTTCTCAGTATAACCTAATTTAATTTAAAAGGCCTGTAACCTTTATAGCTGCTGTAGAGTCTGCAGTGTGTGCCGTCCAGCACAGAGAGGCATACTGTCTCTACCGCTCAGCTGCTCTACTAGTCATTACAATCTTTTCCCTGGAAATTTTTATTAGCTGAGCAGTTGGGCCAGTAACTTACTTAAAAAAGAGCAAGAACACAGAGCTCTGATGAGAGTTGGCCCTTAGGATCTACATTGGGTCTACTTCATCCTCTCTTTGTCTCTTGTAGTCTCTTTTTTAAAATATTTTGAGAGTACTAAATGGATACAAAATGAAGTGTATCAGGACGCACCTATTTATAAGGAAAATAGTTGTAGCAGAAGTAAAAGTCAGAAAAATTAAAAACCTTGTAAAAGGATGTTACTTTTACACATCCTTATAAGCCTCTTAAGTTCATTGCTACTTCTCAAGACAAGGTCAGTTCAAAAAGGATTAACCATTTCCTATGGCCTGTAGAAACACCCACAATTGCACTGTCATTACGGAAAGGATCTAGATCTTCGTGCCTCTCGTCGCATAAGTCACAGCTGCTAATTTCTTTAATCATAGAATCATTTAGGTTGGAAAAGACCTTTAAGATCATGGAGTTCAACCATCAACCCAACACCACCATGTCCACTAAACTATGTCCTGAACTGCCATGTCTATGTGTTTTTTGAATACCTCCAGGGATGGTGACTCCACCACTTCCCTGGGCAGCCCGTTCCAATGCCTGACAACCCTTCTCAGTAGAGAAATTTTTTCTAATATCCAGTCTAAACCTCCCATGGTGCAACTTGAGGCCATTTTCTGTCGTCCGATTGCTTTTTTACTTGGGAGAAGAGACCAACACCCACCTCGCTACAACCTCCTTTCAGGTAGTTGTAGAAAGCGACAAGGTCTCCCCTCAGCCTCCTTTTCTCCAGACTAAACAACCCCAGTTCCCTCAGCCGCTTCTCATAAGACTTGTGCTCCAGGCCCCTCACCAACTTGGTTGCCCTTCTCTGGACACGCTCCAGCACCTCAGTATCTTTCCTGTATTGAGGGGCCCAAAACTGAACACAGTACTTGAGGTGCGGCCTCACCAGTGCTGAGTACGGGGGGATGATCACCTCCCTGCTCCTGCTGGCCACACTATTTCTGATACAGGTCAGGATGCCGTTGGCCTTCTTGGCCACCTGGGCACACTGCTGGCTCACGTTCAGCCGGCTGTCAACCAGCACCCCCAGGTCTTTTTCTGCCAGACAGCTTTCCAGCCACTCTTCCCCAAGCCTGTAGCGCTGCGTGGGGTTGTTGTGACCCAAGTGCAGGACCCGGCACTTGGCCTTATTGAACCTCATACAATTGGCCTTGGCCCATCGATCCAGCCTGTCCAGATCCCTCTGTAGAGCCTTCCTACCCTTGAGCAGATCAACCCTCCCTCCCAACTTGGTGTCATCCACAAACTTACTGAGGGTGCACTCAATCCCCTCATCCAGGTCATTGATAAAGATATTAAAGAGAACTGGCCCCAAAACTGAGCCCTGGAGAACACCACTTGTGACCGGCCGCCAGCTGGATTTAACTCCGTTCACCGCAAGAATTTGTTTTGTTGAAGATACTGTGTGACAGTTTTAAGAGGTCTTTGCATTTTCCTTAAAAATATTTGTTATCAGATTAGATGATCTCAATTTATTGTGGCAATTCAATGGTTCCCATGATAGGCACTTAAGTGGTACATTCTGTGACACCATAATGTACTTTAATTGAATTAAATTGGTGAAAACAAACTCTTGAAACTGCAGAAGCATCTGCTTTGGAGGATTGCAGCATGGGGGATTCCTTGTATAGCCAAACTTCTGAGCCAAAATCCCTGTTTCTTATCGGAAAGATTTCCAAGCTTAGGTTACAAATCCATTTAGAAATAGTCTGCTAAAAGACCAGCCTTTGCCACATACCATCTTTCAGCTTTGTTAGAAGTTAATACAGTGAAACCTTTTGAGGAGGACCACCTTGGGATTGAGTTAAAAAAAAGGGTTTTGTGAACAGGTATTCTGCCTCTAAAAAAGCACTGGAAGCTCCAGATTGTGGTCTTACAGGCTTGCTTCAACAAACGCCTGTATGGGTTAACATAACCTTCATGCTGCTTTGCTGCCACTGATACAATTCTGACGATCTTTCTTGTTCTCTCTGGCAGTGCATTTGGGCGTGAGATGCTGAAGCGGAATATTGGTGTTGTGGTTGTGGGCTTCCCTGCCACCCCCATCATTGAGTCCAGAGCCAGATTCTGTTTGTCTGCAGCTCATACCAAAGAGATGCTTGATACAGTAAGTGTCTCGTCTTGTCTTCCTTTTGCTCATGCCTTCTATACATCAAGGTACAACAATTGTCTATTATTTGTAGACTGGTTCAATGTTTGGTATACAAACTAGTTGAACCTAATGTTCAGAGCCTTGTGTAGTAGAGCTGGCAATGACTCCATCTCTCTTTCCTTGCTTCAACAATGCAGAATGGCTGCCTACAATAAATCTCAGGGACTTTCTTTTCCTATTTTAAATGATGTGAGAGAGACAGTCTCATTCCTTTGAGATAATGCTTCTTCCTCTCTTAAGAGGCTCTACCTTCCACTGAACCTTTTAGAAGGAAAAAATTCTGCTGCTTCTGACCCTAGATGCAGAAGGTAAGCAAGAAAAAGCCTGAGAACCTTCAAAACACCTGTGTTCTCAAAAGCAAGTGCAAACCTCAGCACATGATTACCAGTGAGAATTTTTATTCCAAAGATTACTATTCCAGTTCTTGTTTACAGCTTCAGAGCACTGTATCTTAAATGATCCTGTCCTAAATGAGTCTGTGCCAAGTGCAATGCCTTACGACTCCTGCCTGCAGTAAGTGTGTTCCAGCAGGAATAGAGGTCCACTGGAAGGATGCCTGCATCACAGTTGGGAGATGCTGCCTTAAAAATTAAGGATGGAAGTTACTCTGTGACTAATATAGTTGAAAGGGATTATATTAATAAGCCTGACTATCCTCAGTATGTTTTGGTGTGGTAACTACACTCATTTTTGAGTCTTCTGAATAACCTTCTTTGATGAACATGTACATGGGCTGTCTTAGGCTCTGTCAAAGTTCTCCATTGTACATTTTTCCCCACTTTGCTGTTCTGTGGCTCAGAACCTAAGCTAGGTTGAGTCATGACCTTGGACTTCAGGAGAGTAGACTCTGTCCTGTTCAGAGACCTGCTTGGAAGAATCCCGTAGGATATGATCCCAAAGAAAGGTGTCCAGCTGGTTGATTCCCCCACCCCACCACCACCGCCCCCGAAGAGTGGTCCATCCTGACTTACAGGAGACCAAATGTATTGGAAAGCCTGCATGGATGAACAAACCAACAAAAACATAAAACGGAAGCACATAAGAGATGCAGGCAGGGACAGGTGACCCAGGAGAAATAGAGACAATCCTGAGCATGCAGGGATGGGGTCAGGAAAGCCAAAGCCCACCTGGAGTTGAATCTGTCAAAGGACATGAAATGCAGTAGGCAGGGTTTTTATGGGGATATTAGTAGCAAAAAGAAGAGTAGAGAAAATGTGGGGCTGCTGCTGAATGGCATAGGGATCAGGTGAGAAATGACATGCAAGAGGCCAGGGTACTCAGTGCTTTTTGTTGCCTCAGTCTTTACTGATGAGATTTGCCTTCAGGAATCCTGGGCCCATGAGATCAGTAGAAAAATATGGAGCAATGAAGACTTACCCTTGGTGTGAAGGAGGATCAAATAAGGGAACATTTAAACAAACTGGACATACACAAGTCCATGGGATCTGATGGGATGCACCCACAAGTGTTGAGGGAGCTGGCTGTCATTGCAAGGCCACTCTTGATTATCATCTTTGGAAGGTCGTGGTGATAGGGGGAGGTTCCTGAGGACTGGAAGAAAGCAAATGTCACCCTTCAAGAAGGGCAAGAAGTGTGATCTGAGGAACTGCAGATTGAGAAGCCTCACCTTGATCCTTGGGAAAATGATGGAGGAAAGAATCCTTGAAACTATTTTCAAACATTTTGTGGACAAGAAGGTGATTGGGAATAGTCATCATGGAGTAATGAAGGGGAAATCATGCCCAGTGTCCAGATATGATCAGGTGGTAATACTTCAATATATGAACAGCAAATGGGACATATAAACAGATATTTACAAATATCTTGTCAAGAAAAAAAAAACGATTCAAACTTTCAAACTTCACTGCCACAGAACTTTCAAATCAACAGCTGAAAATGGCTCTTTTTTATTTCAGTTTTTTTACAAAAAATAGTAAGGCAGTGGTGTGTGCAGTTTCATAATGTATTTCAGTGTTGTTCTGTATCAGTTAAACAAGGTGCCATGTATCTGTGGTGCTGTACTTTCTGCTTCTGAGTTGTTTCTGCCTTGTAAGACCTGAGAGATTCTGCCCTGACACTTTGACAGCAGACTGCCTAAGGAGTTCCTTCCCAGCTACTTGTCCTGCTACTCTTCTCATAATTATCCCAATTCAGTTGTTTCTATTCCATATAAAAATTCTGAAGTGTATGTTTGGAGAAGGCCCTCTCCTTCCCTTCCTTTCTCCCCCCATATAAAATTAATACTATCACAAACTTGGCTCGACCATGGCAATAGAACTGAGTGCCTTACACAAATGAGGGAGCAGTAACTTCTGGCCACGTGGACATGGGGGGGATGAATGGGAAGGAGGTGGGAGGAAGGAAAAGAAAGAAAACTGAAGTCTCTGAAATCATATTGCTGCAAACTGAGCTACAACTGAAACATGCAAACTTGATGTGCTGGCACTACCTGAGTAATCATGCAGTCTTGCTGTTGGTTAGATTCTTTGTCTTCTCTCTTTATGACTAGCTGGACTCTTCATCGTAACAAGATGCTTTTGCAGGGTCTATATAAGTACTATACTTGCTCTCTTCTAAAACCAATCTGTAACTTCTATTACTCCACTTAAAAAACCTCTTTTCCTGGCAATTCGCTTACAAGTCTTTCTGTTTTCCAGAAAATGTTTCAAGTTTTGTGCATTTATCTCTGAAGACTCATTTCTAGAGTACCTCTGTAGGTGCTAAATGCTCTAAATTGAGGAAATGCTTGTTTAATATATTAGGGCTTGTCTGCCTAAGCAAATTAATCCAGGACAAAATGAGGTGTGAATTTTGAAGTGCATGAAGAAATCCTGAGTTAGCTCGGTATGTGGAGGCTTTGTTCCAAGTTAGTGTAATCCACTTTAAGGTTCAAAACAGCTACATGCTCTGAACCCAGAACATTGGCAAGAGGAGTTAATAAGGAACAAGTCTTTGTGTCGGTGACTTTGTGTTGTGTTTTCTTGTGATGCAGTGAAAGGGGACTGATTTCAGGCAGCTAATCATTAAGGTAGCCCTCAGATCTGATCCCTCTGCTGAACTGTGGCAACAATATCCAGGAGGAGAAAGAACTGTAATGAATAGACTTGGAGAGAGCTGGCAGAGTGCTTTTCAAGTCAGTGACAGAGGAGAGAACTCGGTAGCCCATCTGTGCGTGCATGGATGCTAACTAGGTCTGGTATGGTATTTTTTCTGGAAAAAAAAAAATTATCCAGGTTTGGAGCATGGCAAAGAGAAGCTTGTCTTGTAAATGCTGATATTTGTCCTTGTTCTTATTAAGTAAACCCACATGATGGGGAACAGTTCTCAGTTACAATTTTAACCGTTTTATGTAAATAAAACTTCCTTGCCTTAAAATATTTGGCTCAGGATCAGAGTGAAGTTCCTCATAACCTGCATCCCTGTGGGCTGGTGCTTTCTTTTCAGTGATGAAAAATATATTACACTCTCCTGAAGTCAGAGTTCACCAATGCCATTTCCTTTGTAGTCTTTGCCGGTCACATGGTCCTTTTTGTTTTAAATTAATAAAATCCTAAATCTGCATTTAAGAATAACAGTTAACAGACTCTTTCAACAGAAATTTAACCTTGAATTGTTTCCATATGGGATCTTTACTTAAAGCTCTGGCAAACTGTGCCCATGCTTTTGTTTTGGTTTTGTTTTACTGAGGTCCAACTTCTGGGTTTGTCATTCCCCCAGATTTCAGAGTGGAGAGGTTTTTGCTGCCAGATATAACAAGCATGAGGGGCCATTTTTTAAAGAAACAAAAACTTGAACTATCCATCCAGGACGGAAAAGCATGTAGGGATATTAACCCCCATCTCCCAACTATTCTCAAGAGACAGGCATTTGACCCAGAACATGTTAAAATTGTAGCATTAATGTTGAATTAGTGGCATTCTGAAGGAATGCTGAATGTACCTATCTGAATAAATTTACAATTCAAGGGAGTGCAGAATGCCAACCTTCGAGTTCAAAAATCACATTGGACTTGCAAGTCATCTTTTGAGCTCATTTCTTTGTCACTTGCCCATATAGGATAATTAGCATCACATACTGTTGCAAATTTCTGTGCAGCAACTGATTTATTTTGTACCTTGCTCCAGGAGCGTTCTGTAGAGAAGTGAATTGAAGTTTAGGGTTTGGCTTTTAACAAACCCCATTGTGAACCAGTGTCTTATCAAAGAGATTGCAACATAAAGAACGTATGATTAACTGAGCTGGGACTTTCCGTGTTTCTTATGTTAGGAGATGTTTGATCTCTGGTAAACTTCATAACATTTGCATTCAGGTCAAAACGGTGAAATGTTTTGTTAGCTCACTAGCAGTGTTCTGGGCCATCAGTTGCTTGAGCGTTGCTTTTGTGGCAACCTCAGTCAGTGGGACTTGCTTTCAAGGGAGAAAGTTCTTGGGATCCTACCCAGAATAACATTTTTCATTCCTTGGATTGGCTGGCAAAAACCTCCCATGCAATGTTGTTTACAATACAGAGCTTGCATCTCTAGTTTTATATGGACAATGCAAATTAACCAAGTTTAGATACAACAAATGCATCAATAAACTTGTTAGCACAATATTGCAGTTTACCTTTTGCTATCTTTGTCATTTAAAAAAATCCAGTAAGTCAGAAATGGTATGCTAACACAACTGTTTTTTTCATACTGAATGATGCGTAAAGAGGAGTCAAACCTCCATGTCTATTTTTTTCTGCTTCAGCTTTACTACCTCCAGGGAGGGAGGAACACTGTTCTTGTTTTTTCTCTCTATGAATAGTCATGGCTTTCGGCGGGGGGGGGGAGGGGGGCTGTGAAATTTGAGTTAGTATTGCTGGATATTATGATCCTGCCTCAGAAATGGAGTAATCGAGTGGGTGCAGAGTCACTCTCAGTTAAGTGACCAGTGCTGCTCGCTTGGTCTCAAGACTTCTGAATGCTAAAATCTAAACCAAATCCCATGCACCTCTGAAGCTACGGACTTCTAGCACAGTAAAATCTTACTTAAGTAAAACGGCTGTCAGAGTAGTCTGCAGGCATGCAAAAAGGAAGATGTGCTGATAACTTGCTTGTATCTGTCTCCTCTGCTGATCTACTGTGGTCTCTTTCTCAGGCTTTAAAAGAAATCGATGAAGTTGGGGACCTTTTACAACTGAAATATTCCCGTCACCGTTTGGTACCTCTCTTGGACCGGCCATTTGATGAGACAACATATGAAGAAACAGAAGACTGAACTCCCTCCATGTGCCTTGGTGGGAGGGACACACCCCGTGGGACACTCTGTGGCGCACAGGCCACAGCATCCATGAACAACACACTTATGACTGCTTATCAGACATTTCCTCACAATACTGAAGTGGCCACATCAGCTCTAAATGGCATTTTGTAAATAGGGAGATGAGAAAAAAAAGCTTTGATTCCTGTGTCTTCGGGGTCTGGCCCTAGAGGTGCTTGGCTTTATTTTTTCTTGTTTTTTTTTATTTATTTGTCTCAATGAGTTCACAGCAACCCAAGTTGGCTGTGCCTGATCAGCTCAGACTTTGTATGCACCATTACCCTCCCAAATGCTGGCTGAGATGAAGTGAGCATGTGTGACGCTGGCATGGCAGCATTTCCAGTGTCACTGCTAGGTATCTGACCTTCCCAGTAAAGAGCGAGCTGACCTGCCTGTTCTTGGAGACTTCCTAGAGAAACTGCTGATTGCTAACTTTGACATATTTAACAAGATAGATAATCAACCAAATTTTTTTTTCTTTTGCAGTTACTTGTGTTTAAAACTTGAATTTAGCCTTTTTAAAATAAATGTTTTGTTGACATGTCACTGACAGGACCATTGTTCCCAAACATTATTTAGTTTTTTAAGCCACAGGCAGAAGGACTTCTGGAACTCTAGTCTCTTTTCCTTCCCAGTATGGATTCCAGATTGTCTCCTTGTTTTGACACTAATTGTCCTCTTGATATAGGGTAAATGATAGAGAGGGGGGTTGTTAATTTTTTTTTAAATGGGCTGTGTTTTGTCTTCCTTCTGACGTACTTCTGTCTAAAAAAAAAAAAAAAAAGGTGGGTTTAGTGTGTGTTGCTTTCTCATCTTCAGGTTAATTTCTCTTGCTTTAGAATTATCATAAAACCATGAACAAGTCACTGCTAAGTTCTACAAGAGTGCTCTTGGGATTAAGTAAACCATAGCCAGCCTTGTGCTTCTTAAGACCAGAACCCGTCAGTAAGCAGGCCTAGACAATGGATGACTATTAGGAGAACCACTTACTTCATGCAGATCTGTGAAAGACTGATTGCTATCTTTTGCCACACTATTTCACTCTTTCTCATCATATATGAGGTGTTCTTCATTGGCCTTGTTGTGCAAGGCTTTTATGCAAAGAGTGTAGACAGCTTGACTCTTGTATCATACATTACATTTTGTCTAGCCAGCAAAGTTTTGGTTGGCAGCTGCATATCTGTGTAGGCCTTCCCTGAAGAAAGAATGTCCTCACAATTGCATTTAGTTTGAGATCTTTATTCTTTTGCATTTCTGTTACAGTGAGATCAAATTAATGTTCACTGAGCCAGTTGCTGTTTGGAATCTTTATATGCAAGTTCCACACTGTCTTACTCTGATCAGTTTTAAATAGACACCTTTGCTCTAGCACACCTTAGAGGTGGTCTGCTACTTAGTCATTGCATCTTGAATTATTTCAGTGAACAGAATGGATCATTGAAGAGGTACCAAAAATTTTGTAACAGCAGTCAGTTGCAGTATAGTTTGTTTCTGTATTTTATACCTTGGACATGTAGGGTTTCTGCAAAGATAGCAAAGCTTTAACATTGTGTCAATTGGGTTGGGCCAGCTCTTCAATTTGGGTTACAAAGTGCTTTTTGCAGGTGGCTGGATTTTTTTTAAACAGATTCCTCATAATGCTAAGGCAGAGTGCAGCTCAAAGCTATTTGCCTGGTGCTGCAAAAATAGTAATAATTTTTTTTAAGTTCTTTTATGTTGACTCTGCAACTAACAGGGAAGGAGCACTTTGGTCAATAGAAGCAAGCAGTTCTGCAAATACATCTGGTGATTTAAAGCAGAATTGGCTTCTATTTTATAGAATATCTGTCTTCATGCATTTATAGATCTTGTTGCATTTTAACGTAACAGAACTTCAAAACACTGATTCAGCTTTTACCATTGCATTTCAGAAATTTAATTAGATGAGAAGAAGTAAAATTGTCTGTTTCAAAATAAGTCCAGGTAACTGTTTCTGTCTTAGTCCACTAATGTTGATTTGCTTGCCTTCTGGAGCAAAGTGTGCGCACTGTCCAAGAAGTCTGTAACCTGTATGTGCAACTCTGATAGCTATGGAGTAGTCTCATTTATTCAGCCACAGAGTGAGTCAACTGCAATTACATGAGCTTACTTTCTCACCTGTGTTCTGCCCAGGACTAGCTTTAGCATTCCACCAGATGACCTGCTTTCTGACTTCAAGAAGCTTTACCTCAAAGAATTATTGCTTTTTTACTTTCTGGATTGTAGTAGGGAACAAGAGGAGGTTCGTGCAGAAAGCTTTGACTCTAGCCCTGGTCCTGTTGACTTGATCATGGAATGGTTTAAGATCAAACCAACCAACTTGAAGGCATGGGCACAGGTCACTAAGGAGCTGTTTTGAGCACTCCCAGACGTACAGCATGCTAGTGTCTGCTGTGTAGTCAAGTCAGTTTGAAAACTGTGATATATTAAGTTAGAAGCGGATTATCGTAGATTCTACCAGTCTCAAGTCTTAATCTTGTCTCTGGGATTCAGTTTTAGGGCAGTTTGTCTTTAGAAGGGAGAAAAACATCTGGATAAATCTCAGTAATTCAGGTAACTCCTGTATAATGCTTCTGAAATTGTCAGTGTTTGAAAATTACTGGCCCCCATTGGGATTCCAGTTGCACTTGCTGAGGAAATCGTGTTCATGCTAAAACTTCTACCATTTAGTATCTTTCTGCTATGTCACGCTGTCTGCATATGACTTTAAATTCTGGGTTGCAAAGACATTTCAGAAATCATTCGAGCAGTTAGTAGCATTTGCAAACTGCTTGGTTACATTTCAGCCCTGCCATATCCATTTTGGGAAGCAACTTCCCACCCCCCCGGGAGGCCTTTTATTCAAGGGAATGTGTTTTGCCAAAGTCTGGTACCTGTTGAAACTGCTTCTGAAAAAGAAAGAAGTTACAAATCCAAGATTTTGCACTTTTAAGTCAGTAATTCACCAAGCATGAAAGCCAGGAAAATCTTTTCACATCCACTAAAAAACTCTGCTCCCACAACCCAGGAGGGGTTGGGACCCCTCCAAGAGGGAGGACCACTACGGGTTTGTACTAGGCAAACCTACAGCATGTGTGCTGTCATGGTATATGTAGGATGGATTGCTGCTTTGATATTTATGTACTGACCAGAAATCTGTCTCCTTTTTGTCCTGGCGGTAGAAGTGAATGAAAGAACCAATCTTGAGAGATCACAAAGGAAGAAAAGCTGCTTAAGAAATAGACTTCAGTCCCTGCCAACTTTTCTGAGACATTCTAATTGAAAATGACTCCTGGTATGTCTTGAGATGCAAAATTCAAAAGAAAATGAACGCTGCTTTTGAACAAAGGATTTTGCCTTGTACTGTACATTGGCTAAACTTACTCATAAATATACAATAGTTACCTTCCCAGTACCTCTCTGAAGAACTTAGCGAGCAAGATTTTGCTTCTGCTGAGTGGAGTGAAGAGTTTAAAACCATTATAGTTTTCAAGGCTGATGGCCATATTCTTTTACTCTTAAGAAAATTGAGAAGCTCCTGTTACTGAGCATCAGTGAAGAGTGAGAGATCTGTTTCTTCTTAGAAGCTTAGCCTTCCAAAGTAGACCTTTGTCTTAAGGAGCCTGATTCATAATTTTTCTTTAGTTCTTTGGCAGAGAAGAAACCAAGGGATTTTTTGTCAAAATATTCAGGGCTTTTTTTTTTTTTTTTTTAACAAGACACAAACTTTTGTATAGTATCTGTGTATATGGTATATTTAAATCTTTGTTTAGTTTCTATATTTTTTTTCCCTTCTAAGCATCCTTAAAGAGCTGTTCTGGTTCTTGGGTTACTGGTGTAGCACACTTCTGCTTTAGGCAAAGACTCGGGAGTGAATTGACTGAACATCTTACCATGTTGAAGTCCTTCAGTGAAAGAATTGCATCATCCATCCTTCTCTTGCTCTTTCCTCTAAGAGTGCAGAAGTGGTACCCACTGTCAAAGCTGTGCCTTCACATAGAGGAGGAAAGGGAAGTGTGCCCGTGATATCAGTGACCTAGCCCTGTGCTGCATGGGTGAAGGACCAATACAGCAGAGATGGAGAAAAGAGGCAGTCAGTCATCATTTATTCTCAGCTGTGCAGGGATCTTTCATGTGTACTTGAACAAGCATCCCTAAGGCAGGAATGCAACTTTCAATGTCCAGAGGGACACTCATCTAAAACTTCTCTACGCCAAGTAAATACTTCCTCTCCTGTGCAAATTTTCACAGAGAAGGAAACTTGTGGAGATTTATCCCAATATACAATGTTCAGCCAAAATTTGTTCAGTTTATATATATAATTTTTACAGTTTATACTCTGCCTGTGAAAGTGTCAAGCATGCTGGGATCTGTGTGGGTGGCACCTTCTGTGCAGAGATCTGAGGTACTTGCGGTCTGTTGTAACACTGGTGAAGCACTGAGCTGTCTGGGAATGGCTAGTACGAGACCTCGGGAGGTGCCTTGCTGGCTCTGGCGCTGGACCTGGCACCCAAGTGGCATTGGACCGCTTTGGGAAAAGCACCAGTCATTTGACCTGTGTAACTTGAACATGGTTTTAAAAGAAAGAAAAAAGAAACAAACAAAAAAACCCACTCAGATGCCATTGTGATGGCTTGTATTCCTGTAAACATTCCCAGCCTTGCAGTTGTTCACCTGTTCAAGGATTTGGACATGAAGCTAGAGCACAACCATGAAGTGTTTGTGTGAAGTATTGTGCTTTATCTTTCACTAAGAAGAGAAGTGTTTGGTGCAGACATTGGAGCTGTTGTGTTTACGTCCCCAAAAGGGGCTGAGTGAAGGAGGTGATGACTGTGGTGTGTGTTGAAGGCATTAAACTGTGACTCTTGGTATGAAGAATTGAAATTAAAACTGACCTTGAAGAATGCAGTGGATTTTAACCCATGGAAGAATACTCTGTGCTCTTAGTTAAGCAATATGTACTGCTGTTTTCTTGGGAGGGAGGGAGAGGTTCAGCTCAATTTGTATTTGACCCTGGCTAGCAGCTGTTTAAGGAGCAAGGAGGTGTCTGTATGTGAAGGCCAAAAATAGTGTAGTTCTCTGCACCAATGTTCCTATGCAGCAAGCATCGGTAACTTGTTCCTGGGCTGCTGTAAGTGGGAGAATTATTGAGAGGATCAGGGACTTCAGAAGGTGTGGCAGCTAGCAAATTAATTTCATCAATAGTAGGTGAACAGGTCTCACTTAAGTATGCCAAGGGTTGATGCTGTTCCAAAAATACCCATGGCGAAGTGAAACATGCACCAAACCATCTGACTGCTGTAAAGCATTCTTTTTTTTTTTTTTTTTTTTTTTTTTTCAAAATCTCATCCTATTCAGACAGTATTTCTGCTACCCCCTAACGGTATATTAAGCTAAATGCATTTTTAACTTCAGACCAGTTTGGGAGAGATCAGAGGAACGTTGGAGCCTGAGGCTTTAGGCTAACAGCCCTGAAGCCAATGGTGGCCCACATTTCCACAAGCCCTGGGCAGAATTACCAAGTCACAGCACTTCGTCTTAAATTGCACTGTATTCTTATGCCTCTGTGTTGCTATAATGTACATATATACTGGATTTTTTTGTAGATAAGACATTTTAGATAAAATTTTTAAATGGGCTCCCCCCAAAATATTTTATGCCAGATGTCTAATTTTTTTTACACTCGGGATTAACATGAAGTTGGATGCTCTGTGGACAGGGAAAAGATAAATGGATGGTATATTGGCTTTAAAAAGGTAACAATGCATGTTTAAAAAAACAACAACAAAAAAAACCACCAGAGAAAAAACTGCTTGGGGAAAAAAAAATCCATTCAACTATATTCTATGTTCTGCATAATAAAGACTTTAAAAAAATGCTGTATTGTGATTTTTTTTTTTTTCTTAATGCTAATGAGGCTTTTCCACTGTTAGGGAGACCAAACCCTCTTCCCCTTCCTTCCCAACCCCTTTACCACCCCCACCCCCAAAAACCCAACCCCAACACCCCAGTTTCATACTGGCATAGCTGGGTAAAACCATAGCCTGGCTGAGAGCTCAGGTAGATCAGTGTCTTCCTCTAGCCTTGGACTCCAGAGCTAGGACACCTTGCGTGTGAGATGGATGCCTAGCTGTTTCTTATCAGTTTCGGGTCCATCGTACAGCAACAGTCCTGATGCACGGTCTGGAGAAGCTTCTGTTGTGGAGGGAGAGGTCTGCAGGTGTTACTGCTGTTCCTGACATGCAGCACTCCTGCAACTGCCCGCTGTAGCTCTGTGCTAGCCAAGTAAAGCTGCCTCTGCTCAGAAGTTGGGCTGCTATCAGCTGTTATGCTGCTAATGAGATGTTTGAAAGGGCTTCTTGATCCATCTTGCATGGAATTCTTGACCACACATCTGTGTTGCAGTCTGTGTCTTGTTTTAAACATTTCCTTTGATTCATCTCAGCCCTAAGTTTGCACAAGCCAGATGTCGGCATTTGAAAAGGAGGTGCAGGTCCTGTTTTTAGCTGCGGGTGCACAAATGGGCCCAGGTGATTCGCAGGGTTGTGCTAAGGCTCCTATAGAAATGTTGGACTTTGTTTTTCCCTGCTAGGTGTCCCTTTCTGGGGTCTGTGCCAGCACTGGCACTTTTCCTCAGCGGGCTGCAAAGCCTCCTTTCAGTGTCTTTCCCTAGTACTTTCCTTCACAGGCTGATGAACGCCTGTGGAGATCCTGGAAAAGGTGCTCTCTAGATCCCAAGTAAACAGCCACACCGTTATTTCCAACGGGCTCTGGGGGCTAGGAAAGATGCTGGCGGCGCAGGAGAGAGCAGATCAATGATTAAAGACTTATTCTACGTGGTGGCAACTTCCTCCCGCGGCTCGGGAACAGCCGGAGCTTCCACCGGGGAGCACGGAGCCCCGTTTCTGCCCGCCGCGGGCTGGCCCAGGTCTGGGGGCGGCCCCATCCCCGCTCTCCAGCGCGGCGGCCCCAGCCCCGGCGCTGCAGCCCGCGGCCCCCGCCCGGAGAAGGGCAGGGGGGCGGCCTTTGCAAGCGGGATCCGGCTTTCCTCCCCGGCGGCGAGGCGGGAGGCTTTGAACCCCCGATGCGGCTGAGCTCGCCCCCCCCGCGGCCGCGGCCCGGCTCCCGCCCCTCCGTCCAGGGCGCCTCCATCCTCCCCGCCTCATGCGGCCGGGCCGGAGCCGCCGGCGCCCGCGGCCGCCCCGCCTCGCCTCGCCTTGCCGGGAGGGCGCTGCCCCGGCGCTGCGGCGGGGCTCCCCCGGAGGGAAGCGTCCGGTGCCGCGGGGCTTGTGCAAGGCCGGCGCCGGCGCCGCCGAGGCGAGGCGAGGCGAGCCGCCGCCCGGCAGCGGAACAAAAGAGCCCCGGGCCGGGCCGGGCTGGCCCCGCCGGAGGGGCAGCGCCCCGCGGGGCACCGCCGGCTGGAGGGGGTCGCGGCCGCCCGGGCCATGCAGCTGCCGGGAGGGGAGGAGCGGCCGGCGGCGCCCCGGAGGGGGCAGCGCCCAGGGGGAGCGGGGGGGGAGGTCTGGCAGCGCCGGCAGCCCCCGAGCGGGGCAGGGGCGCGGCGGGGCCGTGCCCGGGGCCGGCTGCCGCGCCGCTCGCCCGGGAGGGGCTTGACCGCGCTTCGTGCGAGAAGGAGCAGCTCCCCGGTGAGCGGCGGGGAGCGCCCGCCAGCCCGCCCTCCGGTGCCCGGCGTTGCCTGAAGAGCGGCGGCAGCACCGGGGCGCGACTGGGCGGGGGGGAGGAGAAGAGGAGGAAAAGAAATCAGATTGCCGAAAGGATTAGGAAGGGGGGTGGGGAGGCGAAGCCCTCTACCCCCCCCGCCCCGCACACACTTGTGAAGCTTTTCAGAGTTACCCTTCAGCATCAGTGGCACCGGCAGGCGGGCCCGGGGGAGCAGCGACACCGAAACGTGCTCGGCAAACTGCAAGAGAGATCAGAGGGGAGCGGAGCGGCCCGGGCCGGCGGACCCTGCCCCGGCCTCTGCACGCACCCGCGGGGGACTGCACTTCCCGTCAGCGATTCTTTATATTTTATTCTTTTTTAAAATTTTCCCTGCTCCTCTCGCTCTCTCGAGGAAGGACGGGGGTTGTAGCGTTGCGGGCAGGCGTGCTGCCGGGCCGCCTGCCCTGGGCGTGCGAGGTGGGGCGAGAGGGAGGGAGAGATGCCTCTGATGAGAGGGAAAGTCGTGCTCGTCCTCGGCTTCGTCTTCCTGACAACTTTCCTGGCTGCGGTGAGAGGGCTGCCCGTGAGGAGACAGCGCAGCGGCAGCCCGAGGGAGAGGAGCTCCAAGCTGGCGGAGGTAAGGCAGCCTTTGGGGAAGGATGGAGAGCTGGGAGGGTGCTGGAGCCAGCCCTCCTCAGCCTCCGCGCCCTCTCCCGTGCCCGGCAAGGCTGAGGGGGGCGGCCGGCCAGCCGGGCGGCCATCGGGGCTCCCTCGGAGGCGGTGGTGCACCCCCGGAGGGAGCAGCACCTAACACGTGTCCCCGCGGGCAGGCCGCCCGCAGCCCCGGGAGGAAAAGCGGCGGCAGGGAGAAGCAGGGCTTCGTGCCTCCCCGCGTCGGGGCTGGCTGCCTCTTCGCTCGCTGAGGGGCAGAGCCCTTTCCCGGCCCTGGGGATTTTCGGGCAGCCTCGGGCCTTTGCGTTGCACGGAGGCTGCGGGAAAGGGGCCGGTTTCGGTGCTAGGAGATGGGGGCCGAGTGCCGCGACGCAGCGCGGGGGAAGACCCGTTGCCTCCAGGGGGCAAGAGCCCTCGGAGGAGCGCGGCGTCCGGCCGCAACCCGACCGGCGGTGAAATGAGCAAGGCTGGGGGCTCGCCAGGAACTCCACGACTCCGCTACTGCAAAAACCAGACGTGACGGACTTCAGCCACCATCTCTCCTTCCCGCTGCGACGATCCTGGGGCAGACTGCAGAGTGGTCGTGCTCCGTTCTCGCCCCGGCAGCATCCCCCGGGCAGGCGGCCTCGGGACCCCCACAGGCCGGGGCGGGGGGGGTGGTCCCGGGGCTGTACCTCTCGCTCTTCTGCGAGCCGGATCCTGGCCAGCGCTGGCTTCGGAGCGCGGATCGTGGAAGGCGAAGCTTCAGCGGGCAGTGAGGGACCGGGCAGACTGGGAACCAACGGTGGGACCTGATGGGGGTAACAGGAAGGGAATGGGGAAGAAATAAACTAGCAGGAGCGCGGGGAGAAGGGTTTGAATAAGACAGACAGACAACTGAATGGTTAAAACAAGCTGTTTCCATCTTGGAAACTGTTCTCTGGAGAAAAAGTGGTTCGGGCAGCAGAGCTGTGTTTAAAAAAATACCCTCTTGAAGAATGCTACTGCTAAAAGTGGATGACAGGAATAAGTGGGAAAAGTGGCGATGGGAGGAGGCTGAGCAGGACAGGGTAAGAGCAGCTCAGCCCTTGCTGGCGATGCACAGCATTTTGGGAAGCAGCAGGTTTGATCTGCACTGTCAGTCAGACTGGCAGAGGAGATGTCGAGTGATGGGAATATACCTTACTGCTAGTTATTGCCAACACATGGTGCTGATCTGTGGAGGAATCATGCTGGCAGCTCCTGTCAGATGCACTAAACTCCATTCTAGCATGAAATCCAGGGAACAAGTGTGAAGAAGGAGTCTGCCACATGGAAAGCCTGGCCAACAGGCAAGAAAGGGCATGGGCTGCATCCAGCCAAGTACCACCAGTCGAGCCTAGTAATGGTTTTGACTGGAGTGTGGACCAAGCAGATGCAAAGAGGACTGCTGGGGATGTTACGTGCTATAGCGCTGGTAATACGATGTTGGTGCTGTACTTCACTTGTGAAACTTCAAGCGTAGAAGTAGATGCCGGTTTGCGCGCCAGACGAATGCCAGGCAGAGTGTGCTTGGGCTCTGGCTGCAGAGGGAGTAGGGATTTACACTTGAAATCTGGGAAAGTATTGCAGCCCTGTGGCAGGGGGCATAAGATAGGGACAAACTGCACATTAGGAAGCTGTGCAGGTCCTCACTGCAGGACCCTGCAGCGCAATCTCAGGCTTCTTTTAATCTGATGTCTAAAATACATCGGGAAGCAGGGCGAGCTGCTGTCAGTCCCAGTTTTGAATGGTTGTGAATGGGGACCGTTGTGTGGCCAGCCAAAGATCACATACGGCACTTGCACAGCGCAGCCTCTGTCCCGGGGATCTTTGCTTCTTGCAGAAATACAAACATACAAGAAGTTTATAGGCAAAGGTTTGAGGGTGGAGGTAAGGTTAGGAGCAAGGAGGAAGATGAAGAATGGATTCCTCTGGGGGGGGTTCTGTTGGTGCTCCTGTGCATACTCTTGCATCCCTCGGGGTACTGGCTGCACAATTCACACGGCGGGGAGAAAGCATGTACAGGCATGTGTTTTCTAGCTGTGTTTTGGGAGGAAATCCTCTGTTTCTGGTGCATGTGGGGGAGAATTTGGAGTAGTCATGCCCGGCTGAACTAAAGCGGAGAGCACAGCACAGCGGTATGGTGGTTAAAAAAAAAAAAATCCAGAGTGATTTTGGGTCATACACACAGATGGTTCCTGTTGCAGCGCTGATAGGTCCTGTCTCTATGGCAGCAGGGCAGCCACAGCTGGAGTATTGGTTACACTGGGTAATGCCCTACAGATGTGGGTAGAATGAAGGGGGCCAGGAGGAGAAAAATAGAAATGTCGGAGCAGAGCAGACAGACAATCAAAACCATTAAACAATTACATAACTTGGATTTATTTTAATTTAACATCTTTATTTAAAGCAAACATTTTTCCTTGGTTCAGAATCAAATGGGAATTTTTATAATATGTGCTGAGCCTCAGACTTGCACTTCTATACTGAAATAATTTAGAAGAATTAAAACCATTAAGGTTTTCAGTAAATTTTTGAGTTAGAAAGTTTTATAATTGCAGGAAGGATGGACGGAACACATGCTTTATCTTTGGGTGATAACCTTACCGGTATGTCCCAAAGTCCTGTACCTCAGTCAGGATCCATTACTTCCAGCCATTACCAAAGGAGCAAGCACTTGGATTTACATTTTCTCAGCTGTGATACTGTGCAGAAAAGCTTTGCCTGAGTTACACTGAGTCCAGCAGAAGCAACAGATGTAGCAAGAATATTTTCTCTTTCTTAAGCCTATTTGACTGGAAGTTGAAAAGGCAGAATACTTTCTTTCCAAACCGTGACTGAAATCTAACAAGAGAAGACACCTGCTCATTTGGAGGCTTTTTGGTGATGTGTGGGAAGTCAGGTGGGCTCTGAAGCAGCAGGCAGGTGTACAGCAGGGTTTTTGGAAAGTGCTTTTGCAGGTTGGATGCATCACACTCTAATGTGGGCAGAAATGTGGCAGGTCCAAGCACTGACCCACACCAGCAGCTCTTCAGATTTGGGTGACTGAACACTTGGAGAAGCTTGTGTCCCTTGTGGAGACAAGGGACGGCTCATCACATTGCTTAATGGTTTGTTTATTTAGGAAGCCAGGGGGCTTAAATGCAAAATATGTTTCGATAAACTCACTGGATTTCAAAATATTGGCTTTGAGCATTGTTAATAGATATTTGGATTCTTTCCGACTGATACCAATTGGTTCCAGTGCTCTTCTAGTAAATCGAAAATAGCTAAAGCTCTAACACGCTAGAAATATAAACATTAGAAGTGATTACATCTGTATGAACCAACACAACTGCTTCAATAACTGTGCATAGAAATAATAGTACCAGCGGTAACGGTGATGGGGGTGTTGGTAGTGAGCATCCTGGCTGTGATGGGGTGCAGCAGAGCAAGCCAACAGTGTTTTATGGAGGGTCCAAGCTGCCCAGCCCAGCTCTGGTGGGCTTGGTGGGTGCTGCTTCGCTGGAGGGAACAGCTCTGAGAGAGTGTGCCAAAAGCAACAGCAGCGAGCTCCCTGAGGCACCCGGGGGTGTTACTGCAGGGCTGGGACAGGGGCAGGGTGAGAATCCAGGCTGGAGCTTGCTGTTGGAGTTCCCCTGGTCTGAGGCTACGAGCAAAGCAAATCTGGCGCCTGCAGTAAGAGATAACGGAGGGCAACAAATGAAATACCAAGCGTAGCATGAGGGCTGTAGCTGGCTGCGAATCAGTGGGTTTGTACAACACCTGGTATGACTGGCTCCTGGCCCCTGAGAAATAAGGAAACAAATAACAACAGTATGTATTATTTACTGATTACATCAGGCAGTGAGAGTAGCGATGGGAAACTAGGTTTGAAACTGAAGGTCTACAGCAAGGTGTTTTGCTTGCTTGTTCAAAATCATCGGTAGCAGTCTTGATTTAAATCGACCTGCCCTGTGCGTAGGGAGTCTGAGAGCAGAGGAGTGCTTAAGAATGAAATTGTATAGCAGTGACGCGACGCCTGGCTGGAGATACCAGCAAACAGAGTAAAGGAACTTCAAGGCGACGTGGCGTGGCTGTACTAGATAAAAAGTGTTAAAGGGAAACATCAGCTGGGCTTGAGTGGAGTTTGTCAGGAGACTGCAAGTCGGGGTAGCCCTGTCTTTTGGGAGTCCTCACGTAGCCTAGACACGCTGCCTGGGGACACCAGTGGGGTGATGGGCTGGCAGGAGCCCAGAGCGGCTCCTGCCTGCGCAGGCATGGAGGTCTGCGGGAGCCTCCCATGTGCCTCCCCCCAGCTCTTGGTCCCTCTCGACTCCCCCAGGGCTGTCTGGCCGCGAAAAGGATCTCGCTGTCCCCAGAGCCGTCTCGCCCTGCTGCAGATCTCCAGTTCGCCTTGTCACCCATGTCTGCCCTGCGTGGGGGTACCTCGCCGCTCTGCCACCCCGTCGGGAGGGCTCAGCCGGGGTGCAAGTGGGCGGCCGGGTCGGTGCTGGCTGCCTGCACAGCCAGATCCCCGCGGCCACTGCGGGCTGTGTCAGTAGCAGAGTCATTTTGCTTGCGGATGTGCTTTTTACCTTTTCATTTCTTCAGCAATTAAGCGTTCTTGTCCCTGGCTTTGTCCTTGGCGGAGGTCGGATTTGTGGGTACAAAACGTGCACTGAAGCATCCTTCCGCTCTGAAAGGGGCTCTTTGTGCACGGGGAGGTGCTTCGCCCTTTGTAGCAAATTTCCTTTTGAGAGTGCCAAATTATCTTAGTCAACACAGTTGAAAACCCTCCCGCCCTGGGGCTGAGGCAGGAGCAGAAACAAAGGGGAGCTGGGTGTAGGGAAGCTGCCCGACAAGGGGGCTTCTTCCCTTTTCACTGCACAAATAGGTCTGCTGCGTTCCCATTGTTACAATCAAAGGGGTTCCTGTAAAAGGCACATGTAAGGGGAAGAGATTAGGCATAAATCGCTCCACGGGGCATTGCCCAGCCCTCTCTCCGAGTTGCCCAAAGTGTCCGGCTCTTGCAGACCTTCTCCTTAAAGACAGACGGGCTGGGGGACTCATCCTGCCTCCATCTGTGGTCCCTCCAAGCCCAGTGACGGTGTGGAGGGAGTGTGCTGGGGATTAATTCCTGCTTTCCTCTTGTCAGGGTCTTAGGGGTAGGAAGTGCAAGCCAGGGATCTTCTGTTTTCCATAGTATCAATAAATATTCTTGCACTCAGAATAATCCCCAAAACAAGATGCCCGGACACTTCCCATAGGGAAGCCTGAGGAGAATCTGAGCTACAGTGACGACACCAAGGTAGCCCGTGCCGTCCAGCTCCTCCAAAGCAAATGTTGTCAGCCAGAAGCTTGGTTTTTGTATAAAATACCAGAGCTTGTAGCCAAGAAGCAGGGAAGAGATCGCAGCCATGTTTCAGTGTGAAAATATTTCTGTTCCAGACACAAGCTTGCAAAAGCGCAAGGACTTCTTTTTGATAGAACATTTTTGCAGGGAACCTTCATTGGGCTGTTGGATGCTTTTATGTGGCCAGCTGTAAAAGTCAGCCTGCATGGTGTTGTTTCTAAGCAGTTCAGTTTCTGCATGTTCCCTGTGTGTAGGGGCTCCTGGGGCTTGTCTGAGAAGCTGTTCTGAGATATAAATCATCTCAGTACTAATGAGACAAAGACACCAAAAAGATGGTGACCTACCCGCCTCTGAGTCCCAGGTGGCTCTTGGTGTGAAGGGCACCAGTGCAGGGGGCTGCAGGTTGGTTTAGTCTCCTGGGGAAGGATACAGCTTCAAAGGGAACACAATGCAGTAAATTGCTGCCTTCTGCTGGTCCCAGGTGCCGTTGGAGGGGTGCGAGGTGGGGACCTGCCTGCAGACGGCCAGGAAGCGCTGGTACACAGAGGGAAGAGGTGGTGAGGCATGGGTTTATCTTGGATTAAGAGCTGCTGGTTGGCCCGGCCTGCCAGGGCCTTATCGAGCGCGCAGGACTTGAGATGCAAGGCATGGCTGGGAACACGTCCCCAGCCAAGGGAGCCTCCATCATGTAGGGCGCAGTGGGAGGCTGGCGCATGGCATGGGTACGGTGCCCTTCAGGTGAGCCGTTCCCCATCCCAGCCCCAGCAGCTTGAGCCTGGGGGCGAGCAAGCCAGCCCGGGCTCTCTCCTGGCAGCTGAGCCCCGAGGCGCTCGCCGGGCGAGGGAATAGTATTTGTGGCATGGCCGGGAGGTGCTGCAGGAGGTGTCCCACCAGCGGAGGGCAGCACCTCTTCGTCTCCCTGGGATGTCTTCTCTTCCCCACCACTTTGGTGCTCGCCACTGCTGCCCTCCCTGCCCTCCCCTTCACCTGCATCTGCTCCCGCAGCAGCCAAAATCCCAGGGGAGGCCAGCGGTGCAGCGCCATGGAGCACCTCCAGCAAGACAAGGTGTTGCACGGATGTCTTCACATCCACTGTTCACCCGCACCCCCTCCCCTCTGGGGGCACTGCGGTTGCATTACATGGTTAAGCTGGCTGCTCCTTAAAAATTGAAGATCCCCCTTAGGGGACCATCTAGTTCTTCTCTCCTGGGGAGCATCCACAGGGTGGCCCCCCTCATGCCTCCGATGGAGGAGATGCAGGGCTGCCCAGAGTTGCTGTGGGCATCTCAGGGTTGGCTTGGCTTCCCCCGCACCTGGGAATACAGCTTGGCTATTGCATGTCTGTGCCCACCCTGGGGACCAGTCCTGGGGTTGCAGCAGAGGTCCCACTAGGAATTGACTGGCCAAAAGGAAGAGGAGGGCTCAGCTGGGGACTAAGATGCTGGGGAAGTGGGGCTCCCAATTTGGATGTGCCCTAGCTTTCCTCTAACTTTGGACTTGACTCTGCAGCCCTACAAGCCTCATGCTTCCATCTGGTGGGGGGAAAAAAAGTAATTATTTTTTTGTGATTATTTTTTCCTGGAAAAGCATATGAACAGTTGAATTATGAATGACACAGACTGGAGCCAGAGAGGAAGGTTTCCCTACGCCAAGACCTTTTCTCCACTCCACACTGACATGACAGAGTCATTAAATCCTGCCACTGGACTGGGGAGAGGAGCTGTGCTCACCCCTGGGCTGGGGAGCTGCAGCCAAACACCTGGGGCAGGGGCTGCTGGCTGCACGTCACCCCAGCTTTGCCCTTTCGGAAAGCCGAGATGCAGCATCCCTGCCTGGATCCCTTCCTGTGCAGGCTGTGGAGATGTTCCTAGCCCATCTCAGGTGCCCATTTTGTCTGTTGTTGAAGGGATCCCTGATGGATTTGCATTTGTTTGATCGGCTGCCTTCCCTGCCCCTCTGCCTGTGGGGTGTGGGGGGCAGCCTGTGCACCCTGCGTGGGACAAGGGGAGTGGGTACCCCCTGCACTCCCACCTGCCCTGTGTCCCCCCCTCACTGCAACCTCCTCTAGCAGGCTGGGGGGGGGGGGCGAGGGGAGGCTGGGGTTGGTCTGGTCCCTCCTGTTTCTGCACTTGCTTTGCTATATTTGGGGTTTTTTCCTTTTGCAGTTTTGCCTGGGCTGAGGCAGGGAAGGAAGCAGCAGCGGGAGCCGTCGGAGGGTTACAGTGTGCAGGCTAACAAATGTGGATCATTAGCTGGAACAAGTTAATGGTTACTGAAGCACATGGGGTATAGAGCTGGAACAAGTTAACAGCAACTCAGTCCAATGCATTAAGAGCTTATGCGTATTACAGCTCAACTATGTTAACAGAAAACACGTGCCCTAGCAGGAGCATTTGCCAGAGAGCACCAGAGGGTATGGATGTGTGTCTGTTTACCTCTCTGAGGGACCTCTCTGCATAGTCCCTGCTCCTATACCCACTGCTGTGCTCTATCTGAGCAGCTCCCAGCTGGTCTCGCTGCAGCAGAGGTCTCAAGGGTATCTTCCTCCTCAGGTAAGGGTGCCTTGCCACCGGCTGGGTTCCTCACTGCAGGCACCACCTGTCAAGGGTCGGCACTTAGGCAGAGTCTCTGGTGTGAGGACAGCCCTGGCTACTGTGCTGAGACATGTCAGTGGTGCTAACCAGATGCCCCAGCTTCTCCACTGCAAGGCCTGTGTGGCCCATCTGTGTAGGAGGCAGGGCAGTCCCTCCTGGGGGGCAGGTGGGGAGGAGAAACTGAGCTGTGGTGAGCCTTCCTGAGAGCCTTCTCCAAGTACAACATGGGAGACCTGTGTCTATTCCTGGCCTTGCTGCAGGCTGCCTGAGAGACCTGGGGCACGTCATTTTCTTAGTCTGCAAAATGGGGGTTTTACAGCATTAGTCTCTGTGTTAAAGAGGGACAAGATACTTATGGTAGAGAAGTACCTGCCTGTGACACTGAGGAGGGCAACAGCCAGGCATGGCGAGAGGTGAAAAGCCACCAGGCTCCTACTTGTCTGCCTTGTGTCACAAGTGACCTGGGGAGTTGGCTGAGGATGCCATGGGGAAGTTACTCATCAGCACGCCTGCAGGAGAGCCAGTTGCGGGGCCAGGCTGTGCCAACAGGGAAGCTCAGTAAGGAGCACTGACAGCAGCCTGGCCAACCGCCCTGTTTTCAGTCTTGCACAAAGTCAACTATGTCGTGTCCTTGCCCCTCGCGGTGCTGCATGCTGCTGCTTCTCTGTGTTGTGGTGTCTTCTGCTCCAGGGCTGGCTCTGCCTCAGGGGCAACCGAGTCACCAACCTTGGAAAGAGTTTTGAGATTACAGTTGTCGCAATTGTGAGACATGAAAACAAATGAGACATGAGGAAGCCTTTGATGCTGCCTCCTGCAGCTCCTTACTCAAGACAGTTGGGCTGAAGCTAATTGGAAAAGAGAGTGATTCCATATGAACTAAAGTATTTTGGTAACTGCATGAAAATTATAATCATGAGGGCACAATAATTATCTGCACAGCCCACAGTTTGCTGCTGGCTCCTGCTGGTCTGTCATAAACAGGATCTGCCCACGCAAGCGTGATAACCAAGTGCCTTGTCTGTTCCACGAGCACTTGCAGACCTCTCCCAAAACCTAAAGGGAGATGCTTGTGTCTTTATTTAAAAAACAAACAAAAATGGCACTCAAGTGCGAGTTGACCCTGATGTGGACCAGTGAGTAGAGCAGTTGGAAGATCATGTGCCACTTGTGCCACAGCCACTTTGTGGGCAGGAATGTAACCCAGGGCAGAAGAAGAGGGAGGCAGCTGGAGGTGTCCACTGCCTTAAATTACCTCTGGCAGATCTTCCAGAGCTCACCTATCAAAACCCTGAGTGATGGCTCCTGCTAAACCACTTGCCTATAAGTCTAAAGGTGCTGTGTCTGATCATTGGGATTGTGGCTCAGGAGGTCTTACACACAGTAACAGGCACTGGGTGACATCTTTGTCTTCCCCATTTTCTTGTAGGTACCCACCCAGCTCTTGACACCTCTAGAAGCACGCTGTGCTTTGGTGCAGTTCTGGGAAATCTGTTAAGCAGGTGATGAGCTGGTGGGTAGCAGAGGTCACTTGCCTGATGTGCATCCAGTGCATTTTCCATCTGGCTGAAAGACTGCCCGTGGATGGGTAATGTGCTGATGGATGGGTTATGAGCCAGCAGGATCAAACTACAGCCCTCGGGAGGCTAACACGGTCTCAGCTGGCTGGGCTAAAAAAGCCCTTTCTTTGAGCAGTGTCTGTGGTGGGGTCATGAAGGAGAGAGCATGCTCAGTACTATGGGACGGAGGCAGCATAGCACACTACATTTGTTCCTGTTGATGACCCTGCTGTTCAACTTTCCTTTATTTTAAAGAGACTTAACAGTGTTACTTGTTAGCACTGGAAGAACCTGCCCTTTTTCCCATTCCCACCAGCGAAAACTGTCCTGAGCCTTTCCACAAACTACAGTCTCAGACCTGCCCCCAGACAGGCTGGGCTTCCTTCTGAAGCAACCAACCAGCATCCCTCTGCTTCCATAGCTTTACAATAAAACCCTGCTCTGGAGTTGTTCCTGCCTGGTTTCAGTCCGAAGATGAATTTTTTTTGAAAGCTCTCTCCAGATCTTTGCAGCTCATTTAGGTGAATATGGAAGGAAAAGTTTTATGGTAAAAAGAAAAAAAAATGTTCTGATTTCTATTTTGTACTTGGCTAATTTGTAAGTGGGCAAGTTTGCAACAAACTGCAGGACAGATTTTAAAATAATTTTGCAGAGAGCTTGGGGGAAAGAGTAGGAAGATGCTTGTGTAGACTCAGGTCTATTTGGGAGAAAGATCAATAGTTCCTCTGCTGGGTTCTTTTTTCAGTACAGTGTGGTAAAACTGTTCAAAGGAAGCCTAACACAAGCAGTAATGATTAAGCAACAAAAACCCCCATTCCTCATAATTATAGCCCAGTGCGATACCGGCCTTTAGCAAATACATCATTTTCTTCACTGCAGTGTTAACAAACCCAAAACACAGCCTGAACGTTGCCTCTGATCTGACTCCCGTGTGCACAGGTTTCTTTGCTTCAAGCTGAACGAGTTTATGTACTCGCTAATTGGCTCGGATAGGGGTGGGTGGAAGCTGCGTCTTCTGAGCTTGTCCTATGGCAGGGACTTGCTTGTTCCACACCGCTGATGCACAGGCTCCAGCAGTGCTTTGCCCCTGGGAGTTATCTCAAGTGTACTTGGCTTGGGTTTAACCCCGTGATAAAGAGCAGGTCTGCTTAGCAATGTATATAGTTACAAAGAGCACTGCCTACGGAGAAGCTGAGAAATGTGCTGGAGGGACAAGTACCTGTGGTTGTGGTGGCAGCACAGTGGTGTCCCTGGTTGCCAAAGGACAGTACAGCACAGGGACTAGTCTGTTGATGTTTTCAGGTTTTAAACTGCTGTAGGATCTGAGATGTCACATCTCTAATAATTTTTATGTAAGATCTGCAGCATGTGAACAGCAGTCGTTTGCTTTCTTAACCCAGGTTCAATTCAGAGTCTTAGAGAAGTTTATAGCAAAATCACAGATTTTAAGACCAGAAGAAATCACTAGATCCTTGAATTTCTTCCCTAGCACAGATGCGGTACATATGTGTTGAGCCCAGTGACATGGGTTTGACTGTCTCTACAAGAGATACTGCCACTTTCCTTGTTAGCTTGTTCCTGTGGTTAATCACCTACGATGTTAAAAGCATGATCCTTATTCCTCAGTTGAATTTGTCTGGCTTTGCCTCGGATGTGTTGGTTCCTATTATGTGTTTCTGTTCTGGATTAGAGAGTCTCTGGTTCCTGATGACTTATTGCCTTAAAGAACTGGGAAATCAAGTAATTGCTTTCTCTTTTTAACATAACAAATTGAATTGTACAAGTCTTTCACTGGAAAAGTCTTTTCATCCCTTGACATGGTTTTGCAGCTGCTCTCTTCACCATCTTCAGATTTCCAAGCAATTTTAATAGAGGTGTGTGGACTAGAAACGGGAAAACATCGGTCTTTAGAGAAATGATGTGTGGCCTTTCCCCACACCTTTTCCATACACCCTGTCGCCCATGTTATGTACAAAGTAGGCACAACAGTGGGGTGAATTGCTGACGAGTTCCTTCCCTTTCCTAACATCTTTGCTGAGCTTGTGCCCCAAGGTCTTTAGGTGGTCAGTCCTACATGCGGGAGAGCCTGGATTATGTGGGAAGGGCTCCTGGGCTGGTAGGGAGGTGGGTGTGATCCCGCTTATAGCCTTCAGTCTAAACATGGTCTTCACAAATGAAAAGTGCATGCTTTTTCCCAAGTGCTGTCCCAGAGTTTCCCTCGGGTTCCTGCCCTGGAAGCCCTTATTCCCAGCGAGGCAGGATATCCCAAGTGTATGCAGGAGGAGCTGCAGCAATTTCCCCTTTGGCTTTTTCCTTTGGTGCTGTCTGGTCACAGGAAAAGGCTGGAGCTCGGCTGTGAGATATTGATGGCTTCCCGGCACTGCGCGCTCTGCTTCTGCGGTGTGGTGGCAAGTGTCCTTCCCTGGCAGCAGCAGGAGAAGGGAGCTGCTGACAACGAGCTCTGTGACGGTTTGCAGCCTTTTTCTCCTGCGCTCCGTGGAGAGCGGGGGAGTAGAGTTTTCACTCTGCGCAGGCCAGCTCTTCTCTTCCCCTAGCTGATGCACTGCAGTGGCTTAGCTCCCGGCTTGATGGCTTTATCCAGCTGTTCTCTAGGCAGGGCAGAGGAGAGGGTGTGTCACGTGGCAGGAGTGCGATCCTTGAGGGCAGCTGCCTGTGTGGCTGGCAGGAGCCCCTTGGTGACACGGAGAAGACACATCTGCCCGTCAGGATCATGGTGCCATGGATGCTCTGACCTGGAGAGAACACTGGGCCTCATAAGACCTTGCTAAAATCCATGGCTTGATTGGCTGGGGCAGGGCAGTGAGCAGGACCTTGCTCAGGAGGGACGTCTTTTGATGCAGGGAGAAATTTTGACCCAGCAAAGCCTTGGAGTGATGCAGACATTAGCAGGAGGGAAGGGTTGGGTGGTAGAGCGCAGTGACCGTTGCTGAAGGACCCTGGGCCATCCAGGGCAGACACCCCCAGGGTCTTTGTGCCTCCGGAGGATTTAGGAGCCGAGGGAGCTCAGGGCGAACAGAGTGACACTCCCACAGCCAGTTCCCCTGGGGCAGTTTTACATTTTCCCTGTGGGAACAGTACTCTGAATTTCTTGAGCTTGTTTGGGCGTAAAATCTGAATTAGGCACTGAGTGTAAGTTTGGAGACTTGGAGTCTGTTCCTGGCTCACTTGCTCTGATGTCCTTGGGTGAGCTTGGATCTTGTTGCTAGAGGAGACCTTGCTTTCCATGTGTATTAAATTTGGGTCGTCTGTGAAATGAGCTTACCCAGCCCTGAAAAGCTCATTGTAAATTAGGGAGGAGCGCCAGCCTCGCAGGGCTGTTGGCAGCCCCTTGTGCAGGGGTTGCGCTGGGCACGCGCAGCTGGCAGCAAACCCAGCACCGGCAGGTGGTATCATGTGGCCAGCATGGGGCCATGGCCAGGTTTGCCTGCTCAGCCCCCCCTTGCTGTTTCTGCTCCACCTGGACTCCTCCTTGCTGCCTCCCAGGGAGTCTCTGGGCACAAGAGGAGACCTGGCAAGGGGCTGAGACACCGGGAGACAGGCTGGAGCAGAGCTCTGGGCATCCTTCCCATGGGTCCTTCCCAAAACCGTTGCGGTTTTGGATGAGGGCAGAGGGAGCTGGGTGGGGAAGGTGCAGGCAGAGGGGTCTGTCTGTGCCCATGTTTGCTGCCAGCAGTGTCACAGGAGCCCTCCTGGCCAGGGAGAGGGGTAAGCCCCAAACACACCTCGCCAAGCAGCACAGGCTCCCTCCTCCCCGCAGCCCTCTCTCCTCTGGGCCCATCCGGTGAAGTCTGTCACCAGCCTTTCCCCTCGTCCAGCCCGCTCTGGGCAGCAGCCAAGGGACCAGCAGCGTCCCTGCTGCTCTTTTCCCTCCCCCAGGGACTGGGGGGTCGAGGGCTTTGATGTGCGGGCACAGGGCTGGGGACAGGCTGTGTGCGCTCATGAGAGCCTGGCCAGGCTCCAGCTGCCTTTGAAGTGCTCCAGTGATCAGGATGAAAGGGAGGGGAGTCCTTCCCTGAACCATCTGGCTCTAATTGCAGGTAGAAATGCCTCTCTGCATCCCTCTGTAGGGAGGGGGCATGCCGCTCTCTTCGTTAATCCCACGGCTCTTGGCCGGGCTGGCGTGAAGGGCGAGAGCTTGGGAACAAAAGGGGGTTTCAGCTGGGCAGCCAGAAATAGGCAGCCGCTGGCGGAGATGCTGGGGGTTTGGGCACCTCTGCTCCCAGCCTCGAGCTGCAGGGCTCTGCAGACCTTCCCAGGGACAGCCCATGCTGCGGGGGGGCTTTGCCAGTTGTTCCCATCTCCGGTTTCTCGGGCGCACTGGAGCCTGCTGGCCCTTGACTCGCACTCTTTCATGCCAGCGCGCGCTGAGTGCGGGGACGAGGAACGTGGGAATTCGGCGTGAGCCCAGCCATTTGGCAGGGTTCGTTGGCCGCCTCCCCGCATTGCCGGCTGGCTGGCACTGCTGCCCTGGCAAGGGTCCCTGCCTGCTCCCCCTGCACCTCCTGGGCAGGGCTGGCCCCAAAGCGCCACGTGCCACCGCAGCAGCAGCCATGGTTAGAGCCATTGGCAGCGCTGGCAAGTAAGTTTTGTTGTCCTATTCGGCTGGGCATCTTCCCTTTCCCAGGGAGATAAAGGTAGCTGGGTTATATCTACCAGCAGTTTCTTTCCCTCCTTGTGGTAGCCTTTGGGCAGCATCCGAAATCTCAGTTAAACCTGTGTTGCTTGAAGTCACCTGCCCTAATACCTACACCAAAGAACAACTTATTTAGGTGAGGTTTTCCCCTTTGTCATAAAGCCCTTGTTATAAACTTTTAATATAAACATATAAAATTATTAAACGTGAGCTCTGGTAACTGTGAGCAGAAACAGCCCTTGCCGTTACCCGTCTCCAGGGACCAAGCAATGGCCAAAAAGGGAGAGCGAGAAGTGGAAAGCCAGGCAAGATGGGCAGTGGGACAGCAGAGGGGTGCAGAGAGAGTGGTCATGGGGATGGGAAGCACCAGCCTGAGTCTACCTGTAGGTTGTTCAGGTGCAGTGGGGCCAAGCCCTGGCACAGCAGAGGCCACTGGGTATTAACTTGATTAATTAACATGTTAATTACTGCCTTGATCCTGCAATAAGATGGGGTGGAAGAACCTTTTGGTGGAGGAGACCAGACTCTCCTTTACTGGGCAGTGGTTTGCTCCCCACACAGCCACCTTCAGGAGATGTCCTCACCACCTCTTCCCTCTCCAGGTCTCTGCCTCATCCGACTCCCGTTCGGCGGGGAACGAGGAGCTGCCGCCATCCGGCAAGGCGCGGGGGCTGAGGCGGAGCGGGCAGGCTGGCCCGCGGCGGCACAGGCGCCGTGGGGTGGCTCAGCCGGCTGCCAGGATCCCAGCAGTGCCCCAGCCCGGCGGTGCTGGCCGGGAGGAGAGCCTGCCCTTCGTGCTGGACCTGCAGAGCTTGCCAGGGCTGGCCAACGTGGACCTGAGTGCCCAGAACCCCAACATCCAGGTGGGAAGCAGGTCTGGGCGGGCCGCAGGGGGATGTGGGCGAGTGCTGCATGTGCTCCCCAGCCTCATTTGATTCCCTAAGAGGAAAGATCTCGTGAGTGGGGTCCGTGTGGCTGCTGCCATCGATCTTCTTGGTAACTACCAGATGCACATAACTGGCACAGACAGGCTCCTTGCCAGGGGAACTTGCTCATGGCCCTTTCCCTGCCCCCCACAGCCCCTCTCCGTAGAGCATGAGCAAACACTCCTATGAGGGTGACCTCTCAATTTCCGAGGGTGGTGTTGGTCCCTGTGGGTGACCACCAGCCCCCCTGTGCCTCCGACTCTGCCCCTGTGTCCTGGTTTCAGTCCCTCTGGATAAGGCGAGACCTTTTGCGCTCATGGCCTGGTCCTGCAGCCCAAAGCATCTCTGGCCTCTTGGGCAGGGGCATGGGCTGGTAGGTCTGTCCCAGGGCTGTGCCCCAGCTCACTGCCCTGCCTCATATCTGGCCTCCAGGTGACCATTGAAGTGGTGGATGATCCTCAGGCTGAGATGGAGATGGACTTGTTGAAGGAGACAAGCAATGACTGGTCCCTGACATCCTCTGAGTGGTTGTCCCACAAGGACCTCTTCTGGCCCCTCTTCTGGGAATACACCAACCCCACTGAGGAGGAGGAGGAGGAGGATGCGGAGGAGGAAGAGGATGACAACTTGGATGTAGGGGACAGGGAGGAGGAAGAGGAGGAGGAGGAGGAAGATTACACAGCAGAGTATGAGGAGGAGGAGTCCATGCTCAGTGGGGTGGGTGGTGACTGGGACCAGCAGTGGCCTGGGCAGAAGAATTGGATCTTTAAGGAAAAATATAATTATGGTAAGTCCTCCTGGGCGTGTGCAGCTGCCCCGCAGACTGGCACGGCCCTCCCCTCCCCTGCCTGACCCACAGCCCTGTCTCACTGCAGAGGGAGCAGCCCTGCACCAGGGATCACAGCACACTGGTGCGCAGCTCGTACTTAAAAAATAAGCAAGCATGCCAAGGAGCAAGGCTAGCACCCAGTTGGTGCTGCCAGCAGTCAGACATGCCAGCGTCTCAGCGGGAATTGACCTTGCATGTAATCAGACTGGAGCGTGGACTCTAGTGAAGACATGCTCAGAGGAGAAATAGGGTGTAAATGTTTAATGGCAAGTGCTGCTGCCATTAATGCAGGTCCCTGCAGCGGCACCAGTGCCGGAAGCCTTTGCCACAGATCTGGGTGCTCCCCAGGAGAGGAGCTGCAGAGGGTTAGACGGCAGGTGCTGGCGGGCGGACAGGCCAGGGCACCACAGCAGCTCCCTCCTGCAGCTTCCCGGCCATGAGCCCAAAACCAGTCATCCTTTGCTAACACATGATACTTCAGCATCACGGCCAGTGCACTGGGCAGGTTTGGTGAGGATGGGGATGGGCAGCGATGCCTGTCTGGGTTGGTACAACCATGAGCAAAGCTGTGAGAACGAGAGCCTTTGCTTGGAGACGGCTTCCCTGGGCTTGCAAGTGAGGACAGGGTTGGCCAGCTTGGCATCACATGGCTGGGCACCTCCATGTGCCCCGGGCAGCACCGGCCCTGCATCCCTATAAAGTACATCCGAGGGACAGACCAGAGCTGTGGGAGGTCCTGGGTGGCTGCTGGCTTCCCTTCTGCTGAGGCTTTGCTGAGGTCCACCATTCTCTACCTCTCCCCTGCCATGCACAGACTATGAAGATGAGGAGGAGTGGAGCCCGTGGTCCCCTTGCAGCATCAGCTGTGGCAGTGGGAACCAGAAGAGGACCCGGTCCTGTGGCTACGCCTGCACAGCGACGGAGTCGAGGACCTGCGACCTGCCACGCTGCCCTGGTGAGCCCTCAGCCATACCAGTGCTTGGGCACTGTCCGACCCTGGTGTGGGCTGGTCTCCCAACGCTGCAGGCTGGGCATTGCTCATGCTTCAAGAACTAGTTATGTTTAATGTGATCTGGGCTAATGACCACAGGGCTTTGTTTCTCTGAAGAAGCTCTGATGGGGCTTCATGGCTCCCCAGGCAGTTACATGGTGCCCAAGAGTGGTAGAGCTGGTGTCCAGCTTGGTGGGCAACTCCTTGCACCTCTCTTACACTGGGAGCTTGAAATCCTCTCCTGAGGCACATTGAGACCCAGCTCCATCCACTGGGATTTGCATGAGCCACAGCCTTGGGCGGGTCTGTCCTGTGTGTCTTGCTGCTGGCCCTTCCTTCCAGGCACAAGGCTGTGTTGCCAAAGCAGTGGTGGGAGAGGGGGTGGAAGAGGAATGGTGTCTGGTGCCCTTACAGAGGAAAAAAGCCCACCACTCTTTCTAGTGTTCAACCTGGCTCTGTGGGTTTTTTTCTCCCCTCTCAAGGAGCAGAGGGGGAAATGGTCTTCCCCACAGAGGAGACGCCTTTCAAAAGTGACAACACCACAGAGCTGTTCAACTCAGGTCAGCCTCTGCTTCTGCCTTGCACTGGGGGCTTCGGTGCCAGACCCCACGGGAGGTGTAGCTGGCTGGTGGGGAGGGCTCTGCCGAGGGCTCCCGCATCTAGTGTCCACACCTAAGTCACCCAAACCACTGCCACGTGCAGGCTTTGGCAGTCATGCTGGGAAACCCAGTTCCTCCCACAGGCCTGGTACACCACTGTCCTGCTTTGCAGTGCAGTGGCTGAGGCCAGCCTGCCGCGTGCCCTCTCCCATGGGGGGATGCTGCCAGCCTGGCCCCTGTAGTGATGGGGGGCCCCAGGCAGAGCCCCTGCAAGGGCAGCTCTGCCCCAGCATGAAACCCCTTCCCTCTGTACTGCTTCGGGGATGGAGCCTGGCTCCAGCTCATCCCAGGAGCCTGGCTGCTCCTGCCTGGCGGTTGCAGGCTCCGCTGGTGGTGCTGGCGAGGCTGCAGGCAAAAGGCAGCTGGGTAAAGTGGGGTGCGGGCTGCGCATGCCCTCACCCTTTCGGTGCCCTCCTCCCCCAGAGGTGGACAGCTGTGAGAAGTGGCTGAACTGCAAGAGCGACTTCCTCACCAAGTACCTGAGCAAGGTGCTGACGGACCTGCCCAGCTGCCCCTGCTCCTACCCGCTGGAGGCCGTCTACAGCGCTGTCAACCTGCGGGATGAGCAGCAGGGCAAGAGCTTCCGATGGCGGGACGCCAGCGGCCCCAAGGAGCGCCTGGACATCTACAAGCCGACGGCGCGCTTCTGCCTGCGCTCCATGCTCTCCCTCGACAGCACCACCCTGGCTGCCCAGCACTGTTGCTACGACGAGCACACCCGCCTCATCACCCGCGGCAAGGGGGCCGGCGTCCCCAACCTCATCAGCACCGAGTTCTCCCCGGAGCTGCACTACAAGGTGGACATGCTGCCCTGGATCCTCTGCAAGGGCGACTGGAGCCGCTACCACGCCGTCCGGCCCCCCAATAACGGGCGACGGTGTGCTGACAACCCCGCCGAGGAGGAGTACCTCTCCCAGCTGCAGGAGGCCAAGGAGTACTAGCCGCAGCCGTGCTCACAGGAGCCACGGCCACCGCCGGCTCCCACCCTGGCCCAGCCTGGCAAAGCCCCGGCCCTGCTCATGGGCTTCTCGCTGGCACCGGGCAGAGCGGGGAGGATGCGCCATCCGTCTCGTCCCTTCAGAAGGGCACCTTGGCTCCCCTCGGGTTTCCGAGGGCGCTGGAGGTTATCGCGGTGCCATCCCTGCCGTGCCACCCGGGGTGGTGCCGTGCCACCCGGTGTGGTCCCGAACCCCGGGATGCCTGGGCTGGCGCGGTGAGCCGCAGGGGATGGGAGGCATAAAGGGAACAGGGGCCTGCTCCCGTCTGCTTTTGTTCTCTACAATCTTTCAATGCAACCTGAAAGCTGAGCGTCTGCAGGGCGAAATGGCCTCAGCTCCTGCTGGCTTCACGCCGCATCTGAGGAGCTGGCCTGCTGCAGGCAGAGCTGCCTGCTTTTGCCTGTACACCTGACCTGGCACACACTGGTCTACTTCTGAAACTGGGGGGGGGCTCCTCCTAGGGAGGGGCAGGGCTGTCCCAGCCATGTGTAGAGTGGGGCCTCCCCTCTTCTCGGGTTTTTGCATGCACGGTTGGGAAGGAGCAGGGAGAGGCTTAGCAGGGCTTCATGGGTCCAGGACGTATGTGGGGCAGGAGGAGACTGGCTCACCTGGGCTCCCTTGGCAAGATTACCTTGCCAGTGTGGTTTTGGCTGTGAAAGGGAACACTGAGTGCCAAAGCCAGACATGGGTGGACCTCAGAGGAGGTCAGCATGAGGGGGACACCACCTGTGTGCATTTCAGCCCATCTGCCTCAGTGCTTGGGGGAGCGGGGTGGCAGCACCCATGCAAGTCCCACCACCCCCCTGCCTCCAGGCCTCAGCTCCCCGGCAGCCCCCGCAGTGGGTTTCAGTGCTCGGGAGTACCCATGACACAGCTCAGCAGAAGGTCCTGCTTTTCCCACCCACAGCCCTGCTGGGGGCAGGAGGCAGCTTGGCTGCTGCTCGTGCCGTTGCTGGAGAGGAGCAAAAAGCACTGAGCCAAGTTCTCCATGGGATTGGGAACAAGTCAGGTGCTGCTGGGAGCACCCAGCGTTGCCCCTCTCTGGTCTGCCGCTGGCCTTGGGCCCTGCTCCATGCTGTATCTGCCCAAGTCCCCAGCGAGAGGCAGCCCAGAGGAAGCGAGTCGTGGGCGCACCCTGCACTCCTCAGGCTCTCTGCCTGGCCAGGTGAGCAAGTGTGGCTCCAAAGGAGGAAGACACACACATGCTAATAATGTCAATACCTGGTGTCTGCAGATCATGGATCATGATGGTCTCCATTGGTGCTTTGGTCTTGCCTGGGTTTTATTCAGCTTTTCATAGATCCATGGCAGTTTCTCCCAGCATATTTTGGGAGCTCCACAGTTTCCCACAGAGAAACTAGGCTGAGCACCTTTATCCCTGGACGTTCAGTCGTGAAACCTGGCAGAAACTGTTCACAGTTTTATTTAGCAGATTTTATGCATCAGAGGAAATAAAAGAGCAAGTCAAGCACATGTAAAGAAGAATGGAGTCATTTCTAGACTAGAGGTTTCATCCAAGGCTGTTGGCTACTCCATGCTTTTCTGCAGGACACTGTTGGACAAAAAAGCATCTGTCTGGATGCAGAGGTCCGTGGTTGACTGTCCTGTTCTAGGTCTGTCCTTCTTGCAGGAGCTTTCTCCAAGGCCAGTGAACATCCATGGTCTGATAGCTCTTTGGGAAGTCTTTCTAGGAGTGTCTTGTATATGTTGAGTGTATGTTGATCCCTTTGCCTTGGTTACTGATAGAATATTGCATCCTTGGTCATCAGTACCTAAGCCTTCATTGCTGGTAAAACAAAAGTATTAATGAAGTTATCACTGAATTATTCTGATTTAACTACTATTCCACACTGGTATCCCTAGACTCCAGTCATGGGTGCTATCAAAACTATGTAGACACCATCAATTTCCCAACAGGCATGCAGTCTGAGATGACCAGTGTTATGTAAAGGGTGAGAAGGAAGACACAACCAAATAAGCATGGATGGAGACCAGATCCTGGTAAATTTTCATGACCATTACATGTTCCCTAGCCCAAATGGTCATTTGCTCACTTGTTTCTGGTAAAGAGGTAGGTCAAAAAGAGGTGGTCAAGTTTGGGTGGCAGTGATCTGGTGGCTTGGTTCTGGGAGCCTGGGATGTGTGCTTGGTTCTGGGAGCCTGGGATGTGTGCAGGGAGGCTCAGCAACAGACATGGAGGCATTTGTATGGGAAGCAGACAAATTGAGCAGCCAAGGCCATGAAAGAATGAGCTTGTTATCTTCTGTCATTTGGTAGAGCAAATTCATATTTCCTCTCCCATATCATATATCATCATTAATTTCAGCAGACTGTCAGAGGAGCTTATTTACCATTAGTGCACAGACTTCTTTGAAACAACCTCCCATTAAATGTGCCTAGTCTCCAGTATTAGACCCATGCATGGAAGCAGGACCTCTGCAAACAGCCTTTCTTGAAGGAGACTTTCAATAGCTCAGCCAATTTGTTTGTTAGACTGGCTGCTTTATGGGGAAGTGCTTTTGTAACAAGGACTGTTACCCAGGATTTGCACCCTCCTGCTCTTTATACTAGGTACGTCAACCAGTCTAACGCCCCAAAAAGAAACTATAATTTCTGTAATAAACAGAATTCTCATCCAAGGGCAAGTAGAAAAATTTCTTGCATTGAGAACCGCCCCCCCCCAAAAGCTTGTTGAAACCCAAGTGGCTGTTCTGCCTCGCTGCCTCTATGGTTTGGATGATACAGGCATGAAGTGGAGCATGAGAAACAAGAAGCAGTGTTGTTCCTCACACAAGCACCTTATGCACTGGGAGGCTTTGCAGGGCACCATGAGAAAAGTAGACATCAAGCAAGCATTTATTTTTATATCCCATCAAAGATTCTGTCCAGCCCACTGCTGTTTAAGTGATGATTCTCTAAGCTTCCACTCCTTAAGTTTATTGTGGTTTTTAATATAAAATATATATAAAATGTCTTTTATACCTACAAAATTTCATAGAGAAGACTTCTTTATTCTGATGCTGCAATAAAGCACTTTATGTATGTATGTGTTGCTGATGTCATTCAGTAGGGACTGAAGCATATGTTGCTATTTGTCTTGGTTGAAAGGGATGATACTATGTAGAATGCTACGTGTCTTGGGTCCCCAGCCCCAGCTGTACTGCAAAGACCCTGGTGGCTTTGCTCCCTTCCCTTAGTATTTGCATTTGATGGTGTCTGGCTGCAAGAATCACGGCTAACAAAGACTGTCCGGAGACCGCTGCCACAGACATTAGATATGCGAAGTGCTGCTCACAGGGAAGGAAGCTTCCTATGAGAAGACCATCAGGGTCAGTGCTGAGAAGAAAATGCATTGCCTGTGCCTCAGCCCTGACCCCAGGTTTTATTCCATGCTTGGCCTAGCCAGAGCTGGGTGCTGGCCAACCTTACACCATCACACTGCTTTAAGCAGGTATTGAGTATGGGATAGGGTGGAAAAAAGCCCAGCATCATCCCAGCTGGAAAACTGGTTTGGCAAACCACCTCCAGAGCCAACAGCTAATGATAGCAGGGGGATTTGCAAAGCTTTCCAGGGATCACAACTTTTTGTTGCTGTGAATTTGCTGCATAAATCGTGACCACTTCCAAGCTCTTTCTTTTTCCAGCCGTTTTCCCTCCTTCTCTCTTGCTCCTTTTGCTTTGTGCTGGCTGCTCATCTGTCAAGGGTTATCTGCTACTCCAGTACGGGGCTCTGCTCCACAGCTGCCTCGCACCATTGCTGGCCACTGCCTGGGTGGAGCAGACAGCTCCTCTTGGTGAAGGCTGCTCTGAGCTTCCCATTGGTCTTCTGCAACATCAAAAATATTGTTGCATGGAGCCCAAGCCAGGGGGAGCAGGCTGAGCTCTGCTCTGCAGGGAAAGTAGCACAGAGAAAATCACTCTTTCCCTGGAGGGCCAGCCAGCAGTTACTACTGTGTATATGAGACGCCTAATATGCCTTTATCCTCTGCAACAAGGTCTTTGCTGTGCTGGATGCTGAGCCCTGCTCCGAAACTCCTGGGCTAGAGAAGTCGCACGCCCAGAAGATGGAAGCAGGAAGAACTGCTTCCCTAATTCTGCAGGTGCTCAAGACCTGGAGATATCACCTGAAATCATGGAGTGAGTCTGCAGCAGAGTCTCAAGCTGCACCTTTGCCCACTGCTTTGAACACAAGACTTCTTGACCAGTTGAGCTGTCTTAGTTTGCCAGCCTGGACTGGAGCTTCATGCGACTCAGCTGTACCAGTTGCCTGGCATCCAACTTGCAGCTGAGTTTAGTCTGTACGCAGAAGGAGCTGTGCCCAGATTTTGCTACGCACAACGGTAAGCATGTGCTTGTCCCTGCTGGCCTCCCCTCTTGGCCCCAGATGAGTCAGGAGCAAACTGTGCAAAAAACCTTTTGACTGAATGACACCTTGAAGGCACGGGTGCGTGGTCAGCTGCCTGGGGGACAGGCAGGGTGAGTGCAGCCCATCTCTCAAGAATGCACGTGAGATTTCATAGAAACATGTTTACAGCAACAGAGATCCCATTAGCTGTCTGCTTTTTTTCAGGGCTCCTGCTCCAAGAATCTGCTTCTTGGAAAGCACACAAAAAGCCCAGCTGGGCCCAGAAGGAGCCACTTTGGGAGGAGAAGACAGAGAAGAGTTTGGCCAAAGCCTGTGGAGCAGACCTGAACTGCAAGGCCTGGCCTTGGCCTAGGAAAGAGCAAAGTGTGGTTGTGATGGTCTGTGAACCTTGAGTTAAAACTGAAGCTCTCAAGAGGGAAAAAAAAGAAACCTTTCAGGCACCTCTGTTCCTGGTCTGTAAAGGGACCCACCCCACTCTGTGGCTGCATCAGCCCTCCGGGCTGGATGTGCTGGTGACACACAGCCACCAACTTCTCTGTAGAAGAGTAAAAAAAAAAAAAAAAAAAAAAAAATCACACTAGCTGCAGTTTTTCAGCAGTAGCCCTGCTGACCGCATCGTGAACACTGGGCAAACAGGAGCTTGTGGTAAGACCTGGTCTCCTGGGCTTTGCCTTCGCCCTGAGTGTGGAGAATCTCCCCGCAGCTGGTCCTCAGCACCTGGCAGAGCCGGTCCTCTGCTCCGTCTTCACTGATGCCATGCAGAGCTTTGCTGAAATCACACTGGGGTAGCCCTGCCTGACGTGGCCACAGGATGGGATTTACTCTCTCCATCACCGCAGAGGATGGACCCACACATTTGCAGTTGGGAAAGGAATGTCTCACCCTCCTTCCCTGCCATGCAGCAGCCAGCCGCCCCTTGGAAATGCCTGAGAGAAGCCCAGCTGGCGGGGCCCAGCCCCTGCTTTGTTCCAGGTCCTTGCAAGCATGTCGGCTATTCTTCTCTCACTGCATGGGAGCCCAGCAGCAGGGATCACAGCTCTGCGCAGCTTGACCATCGTGCACGGGCCCAGGGCCACAGCAGAGCCCATCCGCCAGCCAGCGTCGCTGGCTGGGCTTGTCTGTGCCGTGGGAGCTGAGCAGCAGCTGGCAGGGCGGCCCTGAGGTTTCTGAAGAGCCAGGAGAAAGTACCCCCCCCAACTAGGCATCACAGCCTTCACACACGGGCATGTACCACAGAAAATGCATTTAGATGGGGTCTCGAGAAACTACATAGCCCCACCATGGGGACGTAGGCAAATCATTCCTCACCGATGGGTGCCACTTGCTCCTGGGCTTCAAGCTCTCCTGTAATGGAGATGCCACACTAACCCTCAGCTTTACTGTTCTTGCAGGAGAAATGTTTTTCTAGCAGCCAATCTAAATCCTTCCTGCTTTATTTTAAGCCCACTGCATCTTACCTGCAGTGGTCACAGAGAGGAAGCATATTCTTGCCTTATTTGCTCCTACATCTCATGTATTTCACAATTTTACCATTGCGCTCCTTACTTCCCTCCTTGTCTGCCATCTTCTCTTTTCTAGACTAAACAAATGCAATTATTTTAGGCTTTCCTTAGAAGCTATACTTGTAGACCTCTGGCTGGTCTCGTTGCCCACTACTGGGCTCGCTCCAAGTAATTCATGTCTTTCTTGAAGTGTGGAGTCCAAAATTGAAGCCATGGGGTCTTATCTGGGACTTTCTTAATGCTATACAGAAAGATTTCTTCACAAGACCTACAAACACCAGCCTGCCCAGGCAGCTTTTATTCTCTTCCATGATGTTTTAAATTTATGTTCATTTGAAAATTCACCATAACCCACCCAGCTTAAATGTCTTTTACAGATGTGCTGCCAAGTCTGTTGCTTCCCCTCTTATACACATTACTGGTGGTTTCTGCTTCAGTGTAAAACTGCAATTCAGTGAGGTCAAATATACCTTTTTTTCTCTTGGATCACTTTTCCAATTGGTCAAGATAATTTTCAATCCTAAACTTGTCTTCTAGGAGTTTTACAGCACTGGTGGTGATGTAAATTATTTTGGACTTTGAAGTCGTCAATCAATTATATTACTTTCTATACTGAAACACACTAGATTCATTACAGCTCTATTAGGCCTTCCCTTATTTACTAATAAAAAAAAAATATCATATAAAGCATTGCCTAAAGTCTTACTAAAGCATAGATATTATGCCAGAGAAAGGCATTAGGTTAACTCGGTATGAATTGTGCTTGATGTAACCATGATATAGGTGTGCTGGTCATTACTTTTTACCTGATTAGCTGGGTATTTACAAGTTACTGACTGCATTTTTCAGTATTTTTTTTCATGAGTTGATCTAATTCTCTTGGCCCTTACCTCTCTCTCTTCTTCCCTCCTTCTCCCCAGCCCCATTCCTCATCAAATTCTGAAAGATTGCTCCGCTTTCCCAAGTAAGACTTCTAAGGTAAACTGCGTCAGGCCCTGTCATGCTGGAAACATCCAACTACTTTCACTTTGGCTTTTTTAAAAAATATTTTATTAAGTTCTTCCCATTTTGCCATTGCAGTAGGGTTGGGATGATGTTTCAAAGCAGTTTTAATTGTTACTTAGGCTAGGGGCTTTCAATCTCTTTGATTTGTGGCCTGATCTTCCCATACAAGTTTCACATACATAAATACAAAACAATGAGAAAGGGCCAAGTGAGTCATTACATAGGTCCACCTAAACCTGCATCCAGTCTCTGACAGCAGTCAACAGCAGGTGACTAGGAAGGAAGAGTAAAGAGAAGGACAAGCACGTATCGCTGTCTCCCTGAAGTACTTTCCTTGTTGCCAGCAGCTGGTGGCCAAGAGGATTCTTGAGCCAGATGTGATGGTCATTCTGTTTAATAGCCCTTTGTTGATTTATTCTTTCATGAATTTTTTCCACTCCTGTTCTGAATCAATGTAAACTTTTAGTGGTACCATATCACCAGCTGCAAGAAATCCCAGAATTCACTAAGCGTGTTCAGAGACCCCTTTGGCTGGGAGCCCATATTCTGTTGTTTGATGATTACTCCTTACTCACCTTTTCCATGTGCCTCATAAGTGCATAGCCAGTTAGCATCCACCTCTGACCTCTCATCACTGTGAAAAATTCACTGTTTACTTCTATCTCTGTTTTCTGGGGTTTTAACCTTTGTTTTCTTTGATTCACGAGAATTTCCCTCTTATCCTGTGTCAGTTCAGATTCTTGAAGAGCCTTTGGGCAGCAGTACACACTGGACCTTGCTTTTCTTCCTCATCTTATATAGCCCTCCCTCCCCCAAATAGCTGAAGGACTGCCAACTGTGTCCAGCTCTCCTGACACTTCCAAGTAAAGCAAAAAAGTCTGGGGTTTCTCATTAGCATCTGTATAGCTGCACCAGACATCAGCTGTAGCTGAAGGAGTGGGTCTCTTTGCTGAGAGCATACAGGTGTAGCACACAGACCTTCACTAGCATGCAGCGACTTAAGGCTCAGATCGCTTTCACCAAGTAAATGAAACGGCTGAAGCGGTGTAAGGCATTACCACCACTGTGCCCTGTTAGAGTTAGCATATCCTGACACACTCTGTGCCTCAGGCTAAGTGCTAGCTCACAGCCTGGCCTTTTAGCACAAGCTTTCCTTCACCGGTGGGTTAGTCCAATAGGTTCGGTTGTGAACAGCAGCCGAGGCATGGCTACACAGCCTATTTTGCTGCTGTGGGGATGGCGATTTCCAACCTGAGGGGCAGGGAGCCAGCTGGGACAGCACCAACATAACTCAGGCAGTCAGCTTTGCTGGAAGAAGAGCCCTCAAACGGCCTCCAAGCAAAGCCCAGAATCCGTGAGCCCCATGAATATGGGTTGCCGGCTGAGGCCAAAGCGTGTCCTATTAGGGTAGCAGCAGGATGCCCGAAGTAAACCCTGTTTGTGATGAAAGGAGGGCAATTAAAATTCCACTTCAGCTGCCTTCCTGTCCCACTTCCTAACCTTCCAGTGGCAGGTGATTAGCAGGGCCTGCCTTCTGCTGCCCTCGCTCAGCGGTGCCAGCAGAGCCCCGCTGCAGGCAAGCACTGCTGCCGCGGCGTGGCCAGCTGCCCGCACGGCTGCTGAAGCATGGCAAGGACACCGTGATTCAGCTGTCCAATTTGTCTCCAGTTAACTTAGAACGAGCTCATTTTCTCAGTTTTCAAATCATTCTGCTCATCTTACCAAAGCTCTTGCCTTGGCTGTGAGCACGCTTGCTAGCCCTGCTGTTTAAGGTTTCCCATGTTTCTGGCCAGGATTTCCCAAAGAGAAAACCACACATGCACACTGCACAGTGACATCGTGTGCTTACATCATATTACACTCCTGCAGCCTACCAGATGCATGCAGTAGTTCATCTGTGCCTAAGAATCCTGGCAAAATACCTGTGGTCCCTTTCCCAGCCAGGTGGTGCTTTAAGGAAGACAACCCTGCAGGACATAGGGAAGCCCGACCATACATACATGTGCCCAGACTTCATACAACTTCCTTTGCCATCACAGGTCAGGACAGGGATAAGTACACAACATAGAACTTAGTTGCATACCACACTCTTGATGTCTGTACACACCTTATCATGAATAATCAATCACTTTGGAATAGTGAGTGGAAAAGGCTAGAAATGCTCTCCATAGTTTAAAAGGCAACTCAAACAATTACATTTGGGGTTTTCTAAACAGGCACTAAAGTTTTTTTTCCTGCCTCCTCTACTGAAGGGGTTGGCTACAACACACCATCCAGATTTAAAAAAAAAAAAAAAATCCCCCAAACAGTAATTCTCACCCAGTAACATTACTCACTTCCAGCTTACTAGAGGTGCTCTGCAGAAAACACTAACAGAAAACAAAGTACACAAGAGAAAACCAAGAACTTCAGTCACCCTTGAGGTTAAGCAGATTGATACTTCTGACCAGAACTAGATTTCCCCGCATCGTATAAACAAGTTTATTGCTTTAGAAGACATCTCAGGGCACTAACTGTATTAGCAGGAGAGAACAAGCAAGTGGTTTCCCTTCCTCACCAGTCAATGCAACAGCTGAAGTGGGGTCAGCCAAAAGTACTGCACCTTGTTTATTTTACAGGAATAAATCCCACGCCCATTGAGAGTCTACAGTTTGCTTTGGCCTGAAGCTCTTGGAGGTAGCTGACCCGGGGCCCCACAACCTGCTAGAACCATTTTGTAGGTGGGAGTTTCCCTTGCAGTGGTTTGCTGGTAAGTCTTGGACATCACGTAACTAAATGATTGGCATTCTTGTAGAGGAGGCTAGTGTAAGCGTAAGAAAGGACTGTGTTGAAGAAGGGGATGTGCAAGGGAGGAGAGGAATAGCTTGAACAGGATCTCAGATCCCTTCAGAAATGGGAAGGGTTTGAAACATTTACTAGCAGCAGATCAAAAGCAGAGAGAAAATGAGCAGCTGCTCAAACTAAAAACTGCATCAAACTCATACTCTCTACTCCTCCAGAAGCGAGAAATAAATCACATTGGGATCAGCACTCCTCACTGATCGGTGTTTTTTCAGACAGATCCCTCCCTCAGCCTATCAACAGACCCTTTGAACTCAAGCTGATCTGAGGACACAAGTTCCATGGTGTTTTTTTTTTTTTAAGTTAAGTTTATTTAGCAATAGAAGTATGTACATGTAAGAGAATCCCCTGCAGCATGAGACATGCACAAAGCAGTGAGGGACTGAAAGTGGTGCTGCTCAATGGCCTTCCTCATCACCTGTTATCCCACTTTACTCAGCAGCAGGGCCAAGATTAGAAAGGGACAGGTGAGAAATGTATCAGTCCACGTGGCAGAGTCTTCAGGCAGAGCCTTCCCAGCAACTGGTATTAAAACAAGCGGGCGCCATAGCCAAATGTCTGTTTAATGCCCTCAAAGTAGTAGCGCTGCCAGCCTTGCTTTGTTCTTTCCTCCTCGCTGGCAGGAATGCCCTTGCCTTCCAAGCACACCTCCGTCTCGCCACCTTTGTCAGTGAAGTTCAAGGTAATTGTTGCAAAGTGCCCTAGAGGAACCAAAGCAAATCTGTCAGCAGTGTGTAGTATAGTATATGCTGCCCCAAGGAGCTGCTCTGCTCCTCCTCTCACATGGCACCACTTAAAAGACTCCTCAGGATCCTTCCCAGAGGATCTATTTATGACAGCTGCAGGCCTTCCTCAGAAAAGGGGAGGAGAGGGCTCCCTCTTCATGGCGTTCGAAGCAGTTGCAGCCACAGCTGAGCAAGCTGCTACTTCATTGGTCCTTAATCCCTGGCCACTGCTCTAAGCAGTGGCTGGCTGGTGATTCTGACCTGATTGTGTGGGATATGAAGCTGGGATAAGGCTGGTGCAGCTCCCAGAACGCCGTGTGCTCCCCGATCACGAGCCAGAGTGCAGTGTGGCAAATGGGAATTCTTCAAACACAGGCAAGGGCTGTAATACCATAGTCCATTTTTGGACTACTTACCAGCTGGCCAAGATTTAAATCTCCATTTCATAACAAGTTGCTTCTCAGGGACCTTGAAAAGAGAGAGAAAGACCAAGTAGTAATTTTTTGCAAATCCTGCAGTCTAGTAGAAAACAACTAGAATTGTGTTGATCTGAAGCCTCAGAGACCCCTTGAGAAATGCATACACAGAGGGAAAGAGATTTTAAATGTCCTTTTCTTTCCACTCCTTTTCTAGGAAGGGAGGCCATAGTACAGCCCCAAACGCTGAGACAGTGTCCCTGTCCAGAAGACTTTAGTGGCAGGAGGGCTAAAGAGGAAAAGGGTCGGTTACTACCCCTCTAAGCCCTAATAATTAAGTAAAATCACACAAAGACAGTGCAGATGCATAACTGGAAGCCAGATTTTCTCCCCAGACTGAAGTTCCATATATCAATCCATATTGAAGGATTCCTTACAATAGCCACAGCAATTACAGGTAACTATTGGGCACCAGGCAGAACTCCACAATTAGCTAACTGAAGCAGTTACGGAATTGATACCTCAAAAATAAAAAGGCTGCCCCTGAGCAAGATACACCTGCACTAGTTAATACTTACTAGGTCAACAAACTCTCCTGTGACACTGCCATCCAGCAACTGAAACTTGCCTCCTTTATCAGCCTCCAAGGTGGCTTGCGCGTGGGTGAAAGCTTGGACCATCTGAAAAAAAATTCAGGAGACGACCTCTATCATTTGACATTATCTGCTTGCAAACCTGTTGCGTAATCCCTCCCACCCAGCTACAAAAGTTCTGGAAGAGGAGGTAAGTCAATAATGTAAGGTCTTCATCAAGAAGAGACAGAAACTCTGCCCTGGCCAGAAAAGCAAGCTTATAGCCACTACAGTAGCATTCTGCCTGCCAAGGGAAAAAAAAACCCTAGCTTTCATATTCTACGCAGTGTTCTGTAAGCCACACTAATTTACTTTGCTGATTCCTTAATGAAACCCAGTTCTAAGAAAAGGTGGTATTTTTTTCTTTTTCTTTTTTTTAAAAGGGGGAACAAAAGACTATGACCATGTTTAAATAATGATACAATGCTGCCCTCTCCTCTTAAACTACGTAATAGTGTGCAGGAGAGGGGAAGCTATTCCCAAAGTATGCTTTGGTACCACCTAACCTTAAAAGGAAAAAGCAAAACAAAACCAAAAACCACAAAACTGTAAATCCCAAGAGATCTGACCACATGCAGTAAGGGATACACCTACAGATAGGTGCTGATAGCAGTCTGGAACTGGCTTCTAGCTGGCATTAAACCTCTCTTGTCAACTGTATGAAAAGATGCACACGCGAGCTTTAAGCAACTGTTCTGCAGACTAGTTTTCTTATTCCATTCTCGTGGATTGTGAGTGTCCTAGAGAATGCCTTAAAAAGCTTCTTAGGAACAACCTTCTATGTGCAAAGAACAATTCTCAGAACAAGCCTGGCATTACCTCCTGAGTAACGAATACCCGGTACAGCTCCTCAGGAGATGTTAAGAAGGTGTCCTTCAAGTTGATCTTACACGTAGGGATCTTGACTCCTATCGATTTGGACTGCGATGTGGCAGTACTGCTGCTAGCAGCCATCTAACAAAACAAGCAAAACAAACACAGGTACTTTCTTCACAAAAAACTCAACAAGTAGTTAACACATCCAAGAGGAAAAACAAAGGCTTTTAGTAAAGATGTAATTAGGTATAGCCATATTTGAGTGTAAAACCCAGATTTATTGCTCTGCTTGAATTAAGAAATATCCTGTGCTGCAAACTGAAGCAGTCAGGCCTACACCACAGATTGCCAATTCCTGAATATATATATCCCATAAACAGCATAGGTTGCTCCTGTAAGCCCCAGAATCTAACACTGTGTACCTTTCTTCACGTATCCAAAAGCATGTTTACACAGTTTTATTTACCTTGCGGTCTTCTGCTTTAGGAGCCACCTGAGGTGTTGTCTCCATATGTTCACCATTCACTGTGGGCAAAATCATGCCCTGGGTGAATTCTGGAAAGACAGGAATGCACCCATGAAACTAATAAAAGATCAAGTAAACCTTTTAACTGTTCTTTGAAATACACAATCAAAAAGGGCTTCCTGGTTTCTCCCCTGCTCTTGCTAGCACCCACGACTTGAAACAGTTTTAAAAAAAAACAAACAAACAAACCAAAAAACCAGACCTCTTTTTACAAGCAATTAATTCTTCTTGCCCTCTACTCTCCACTGAAGGCCGTATCAGAACCTGCCTACACTAACAATTAGGAAGCTACTTCCTCTTCCTACCCTAGACATACCAATCACTATCTTCCACATGTTGCCCTCATATTAACATTAGCCCTACACTTTATGCAGCTTTTTTTGTCTCCCACCATCTAATATAAATAGCAATCACATCTCAAATACTTTTATCTTGCTGGTCTAGACAAACCAAACCAAGCTTTTCCATTTCTTATCAGACTGGCTCTCCACTTTTTGTATCATTGTAGTACAGAATAAAGTTACTTCTAACTCCATCTTCCATTTGTCTTTTTTGACACCAGATGCCAGCACTACAAACAGAAACCTAGGGGAGGTCTCACCAGTGCCCTGTCCAGCAGCACTAGCACTTTTATAGCTCCACCAGAAGCTTCAGCCTCTTTCAGCATCATGTTTACTTTTCTCCAGCTCCACCACTTCTGCCTTTACCAATTATAAAAGTTTGCTCTTTCTCCTTCCTCTTCATCTGTTCAAACTGGCATTTTATTACATGTGTATATATATTGTATCCTGCAATACTTAGTTCCCACCTTTTCTTATTTATTCCAGCCCACAAGATCATACAGTTCTTCCTGAATAACATTCTCATCTTCCACTGGGTGACTGCATCTCCCACCCTGAACACCAAAACGCCTGAAAAAACCCAAGGGTACAGAAATTTGATCCTTGAAAAACAGCAACCACTGGTGGTTGGTACTTGGCAAAACCTGAATATCTAGCGTGTGTAGTGTAATATAAGTCAATGGATATAAAAAGCAACTGTAGCATTCCCACCCTGTACTAGAGAGCAAAGCCAAACTCAACCAAAGCACACTGATTTAACTCCAATTGTTGGAATCAGATTTATCTTATAAAAAAATAGTTTTGATCCAGATGCTGAGACAGCTTATTCAATGACACCAACAAAACCTGCAGAGCAATTTCCAGTTGTCAGTTATTCTCAAATCCAAATAACACTAGATGCCTTTCCTGGTGTGGCAGAAGAGAAAAACCAACAAACTAGAGAAAAGACACCACCTTCCAAGGGAGCAAGCAAACCAAAGGCCAGATTGTGCCACATGCAATGACTGATTCTCTGTGTCACTGGGATACCAAACACATTTTAAAAGTGCTGTTTATTATGGGTTATTACCAAAACCAATCTTTCTGGGCCATCCTACAGTGTCTAGAGACAGAAGTGCTTCTTGCCAAATGCTAACCATTTTCAAGAGAGACAGAAAAGTTACTGTTGTTGTTCTCACTCCTTCCTGTTGAGGTGGAGTGGGGAACTAATACCACTCCTCTTGTTACCCCAATCCCTTCTTTAGCATTACCCCATATGGGTTTCCATAATACCTCTCCCTCTCAGTTACACACCTGTTTTCAGAGTGCTGATGTAAGTTTTCATTGCATCTCTAATTTTTTTTGCACCCTCTTGCTTCATCAGGGTCTTCAAGTTAGTGTCAGGCTCATCTTTAGCAAGGCTGACATGGATCTAAACAAGAAGGACAAGTGTTGATTAACAAAGCCATACTTGCATGGTCCTTTTATTACTCAATTCAACATCACAGTTAGACTTTGGCTAAACTTTCACAAGCAGCAGTACAGTTTTATTAATCTTTCACTTCATCTCTCTCAGCCTACAGTAGTGCACGTATATACCTAAATACCTTCATATGCTGTAGAGCCCTTGTATCTAGAAGACAAGAATTAATTTGATAAAGATACAACATGATGGGGAGGGACTCTTTATCAGGGAGTGTAGCGACAGGACGAGGGGTAACGCTTTTAAACTGAAAGAGGGCAGATTTAGATTAGATATAAGGAAGAAATTCTTTACTGTGAGGGTGGTGAGGCACTGGAACAGGTTGCCCCAAGAGGCTGTGGATGCCCCATCCCTGGAACTGTTCAAGGACAGGTTGGATGGGGCTTTGAGCAACCTGGTCTAGTGGAAGGTGTCCCTGCCCATGGCAGGGGGCTTGGAACTAGATGATCTTTAAGGTCCCTTCTAAGCCAAACCATTCTATGATTCTCTTAACTTAAGCAGTCTCTAACACTAAAAGAGTTCTACACAAATGTTCTAAAAAAGGTAACATGGAAGGAACTATTAATGCTATGAGGATTCCCATTAGAACAGCCATACAACCAGCAGTATTAGCCTTTAGCTATGCTTACCTCGACTTCATCAACGTCATTTTCATCTGAGAGATTAGGAATCTCCACATAACCTTTGTATTTCACTCCTGTCTTTGAGGTGCCTGCAATTACAATTACGTTGTTCAGATCAACATTTCTTACTCTGGTTGTTGTAAAAGCAAACTTTGTACAGTATCACAATACAATAGTTTCCTTTATTATTACTTCCCAAATGAGATAAGTATCCTTAATCTTATAATTGAATATGGCCTTGAAACAGGAGGAGAGAACATCACTCACCAGTCCATGCCAGCTTGATAGCCCACTCATAGAAGAAGATAAGCTTCCCTTTGCGGTTGTTAATGGAGGCCTCTCCATCCAGTTTGCTCACTTCTGTCACCTCACAAGCCCCTTCCTCACCCTCCACCCTGACAGGCAGCAGGAGAGTTTTCAGCCGCTCTGTGGACCAGTTGGAGGCATCCCGCTCCGTCCTGCGAGAAAACCGGGCGATGTGAGAATCTGGGACAGGCCACGCCGCCAGCACACGCGGGGACTATCTAGCCTTCCCCCAGCCCTTCCCTCCCTGCCCCGCTCCAACACACACACACACACACACACGCGGCCCTTCCCCGGGCACCCCCAGCACACCGGCTCGGGCACCCCGCCACGCACACGGAGGCGGGGGGCCTTCCCGGGGCATCAGCCCGGACACCCCCACCTCGGCACCGACAGCCACGTATGGGAAGGAGGGAAGGGCCTTCCCCGGGACACCGGCCGGGCGGCCTCCCTCCACCCAGGGGCAGGGGCAGGGGGGCCCTCCCGCGGGGCCGCCCCGCTCACCAGTGCCAGTTGTTGACGTTGGTGGCGTCCGCCCGCTGCTCGACGATCCAGCGCGGGTCTCCCTCCCCCCACTTGGCCATCGGGACCGCCGCCGCCGCCGCCTCCTCCGCACCGACCGCCCGTGGAAACTGCTAGAACCGCCGGCTGCCGCGCCACCTCCCGGCTTCCGTCACCGGCACGGTCCCTTCCGGCGCCCTTCCCCCGCGTCGCGCGCGGCCTGGCTTCTTGGTTCCGCCGCCCCGCCCCCAGCTGGCGCTAGCGCTTGCGGTCCCGCCGCGTCCCGTCCCCGCCGGCCGGCGGCTCCCGGAGCCGGCCGCGCCGCGCCGCGCCTCGCAGCCGCCCCGAATCCGGCTGGCGGCAGCCCAGCCCTCAGCAACCGGCCCGGACACCGCACCGCCGCGCGCGGCCCGCTGGGGCTTGTAGTCCGGCCCCGGCGGCAGCGCGGCGCGCGGGGCACGCCGGTACTCGTAGTGCGCGAGCGGCGAAACGCCGGGCCGGGCCGCGGCGGGGAGACTACCCGTCCCGGCGTGCCCTGCGCGGCGGCCGCCCGTCTCCCCTGCCCTGCCGCGCCCTGCCGGTGGCGGTGCCCGGCGCGGAAGAGGAGGCGCGGGGCGGTGAGCGGGAGCGGGAGCGGGAGCGGGGGGCGGCGGGACCGGGGTGGGGGCCGGGGCCGCGGCCGCGACCGCGACCAGGGCGCAGGGGCGGTGATTCCCCTGAGGCAGCCGCTCCCCTGAGGCAGCCGCGCGGTGCCGTTGCAGATGAGCAGGGCGAGGGCGGACGAGGAGGAGTACTGGCACAGCTCCAAGTTCCGTGCCTTCACCTTCGACGACGAGGATGACGAGCTCTCGCAGGTAGGGTCCGACCCGGGTCTGCTGGGGCGCCGCGGCCCGGCGTGAGAAACCCCCCGTCCCCGCCCCGGGCAGGCCCCTCCGTGGCCGTCTCAGCCCAGGCCTCGGCCCCGCGCTTCGCTGAGGGTCTGTGCTTCGTGGGTGGGGTGGCTGCTGGCCTCCTGCCCTGCGTGGAGGCCACCAAGGGCTCCCATCTCGCCCCCCACGGTGGCCAATCCGAAATCTCATTAGGACCGCGGTTCCTCACCCGTGCAGCAAACTGCAACTCCTGCTGGTTGAGCTGTCGGCGTCTGTGTAGGTGTCGGTGGCCTTTGGATTCCCAGCGGCGAGGAAGGGCTGCTGTGTCTGCTGAACACCTACAGGTGTAAAATACCTCCTCCAGAACAGGCAGTGGAAACCGAACAAGACGTATTCAAAGCTCTGAGGGAGATTGTTTGAAGGTAATAGGCGACGAAGCGCAGTCTGCAACACTGGTGGTCTTTATACAAGCTCTGCTTTTGTCCGTAGCTAAAGGAATCCAAACGGGCTGTGAATAGCCTTCGGGACATCGTCGATGATGATGATGACGACGACCTTGAGAGGGTCAGCTGGAGCGGAGAACCTGTGGGAAGTAAGTGCAGAAGTACTGCAAGTTATCCTTCAGACAGAGGGAGTTTAAAATTACCGCTTAAGTCATGTCATTTAGTCAAGGTCAGGAGTACTACTCCCCATCTAATCCTGCATATCTAATCTAATTCTAGTCTGCTCGGGTCACATTGTGAGCCACTTGATTTACCTGTGTGGATCCACTGAAAAGAGAGCGAGCAGAAGCCCAAGTTACATAAAGAAGTGCAGACAAGTGGAGGGAATTCACTGTCGTTTTTCCCAATGTGTAGCCCAGCTCGGAGCACATATTTTGGAGGTTATGGCTTGATATTCATCATGCTCTGCTGGCCTGCAGGACTCTAGGTGATCTTTTCCTTCACACTGCTGCCTGAAATGGCACCATTTAAAGTTCTCTGTGCTTTATCCCCACAGCACTTTAAGGAGATATTCCGAGGTTTAGTGTGTGTTTATAGACTGACTTTTATGCTTGAAGTTTGAAAGGGAATTGTAAGCATTAAGCAAATGCATTTCTAGTGATGATGGGAGCGAGCTCATGACCCACGCATGATGCTGTCTGCTCCGCTTTGGACTTCATGACCCACGGAATACGTGGCACTTGCTAGCCAGTGCCAAACAGTGAAAATTTACATTTGGATCATCCAGAGGACCTTTAGAGAGTCTGTTCTTCTTGTCCTATGTGGTAGCTTCTCCCTCTGGTTCAGGCCGTTTCTTTTCCCACCCAAGGTCTCTACCTATCTGCTTTTTTGTTCTATCACCCTGCCCTAAAATGTGTGTTGTGCAGCTGCGTGAAAAGAAGGGAAAACTGTGTCTCAAACAAGCAGGAGGGAGACATATGCATTGTTGCCAGCAGCATATGCACATTGATAGCCGTTTTGTCTGTTGGAGAGAAAAACTATCTTACTTTTCCAGTGTTCAGGAAGGTATGCTCTTATGCTTCTGTAATTTGAGGAAACCCAGGGATTCTCTGTCTTGCTCTGTACCTTTATAGCAAGGATATGCTTTAGCCCACGGAACAACATATAAATGTTGGGTGGTCTGTGCATTTTTTTATATAACCATAACCAGCTGTACAACATTGCTGAAATCAAACATTTCTGGAGGACAACACACAACCGTTTAACAAGCAGTATTACACGGGACTGGGATTCTGTGCACTGCATCTACTTAGTGCTGAGGGTTAAAGTTATTTGGGATATGCTAGTGCAGAACTGAGCAGGAGACACTTGGTAACATTCCTGCCATGCCATAAAACCATTCTTTACAGACTGGTTTTCTCTTTCTCTGTCATAAATGACCTCTATCTGCACTTAGGTATCTCCTGGTCAATCAAAGAGACAGCATCCAGCAGCACTAGCTCGCTGGAGGGCCGAGACTCCAGCCTACAGAAGGGCTCTTCCTCCTATGCTGCTTTTCCCAAACAAGTTTCCTCCTACTCCCTAAGCAGCCTATTCAAAGGTGAGGTTCCTCATACACAATATAGACAAATGGGTTTTCCCTCAAGAACGTCAAGGGGTGATTGTGTTATCTCACGTAAATTGTTTTCTCTTAAGTTTACTGCAAAACAGGGAAGCTCTGATCTCTCCTGAGTGTGGGAGTGTATCTCTCAATGGTCAGAAATTGGAGGCTGTCTTGTGCAGAAGATCACGTGTTCTTGTGGTATGGGAGGGGGCTTTGGAGATTATGCCTTCTTAAAAGCCAGGTTCTCCAGAACAGCAAGGTAGAGCACAGCACTGTACAGCAATCCGTTTGCATGGTGGAAAAGAGCAGGCTACAAAGGGACTGGCTTGACCCATGTGGGCCTCATTTGATCTTCAGTACTGTAGAGAAGACGGGTTGGTTATCCTTTATTTGGAGCTCAGCTGGCTGCTGTTGATGTTGTAGTTGGTTCAGCAAACACATGCTAGCAGCAGTGGTGGAATAGCTGGTTATGGGGAGAGCTGCACAGCACACCATGGGGAGACTTACACAGCTTGCAAGAGTTCAGTTCTGTTGTCACATAGCCAGACAGCAAACCAGCTTTTACTTTGTCTCTCTTTCTCTGGAGAGGTTTTTTGCTCTCAACTTTGATAATACAGTGATAATGAAAGGCATCCAAATTGCAGCCCTGGTGAGCAAAGCTGTCCGTGTTGCCATGGCCTAAGCAGTGCTGTGTGCTTGAGCCTCTGTTCTGCAGGTAGATGAGTGAATGCAGGCTCTCTAACCTCTCCTGGTCTCAGTAACAAGAGGGCAGATAGGGCCAGGGTGTGATGTGTTTTGTGATACCACAGACAACTTCAAAGCCTTAGACTGCAAGCAGGTGAGACCCAGCTATGCCAGTGTAGTGTGAATCACTATACAGAGTGGCTTGTTCTACAGTGGCATAGCTGCAGAGCACTGGCTTGCAGTCTAGCCTTGTGTTCCCTCTGCAAGAGATGTTGCTGCTGAAGAGACAGTCTCTTATGAGTGTTTGTTTTGATTTCAGGACGAAACAAACTTCCAAGTTTCCAGTCCCTTTCAGACGGTAAGTTTTGAATCCCAGCCTCATTTTGGGAGAGGTGCAGATTTATATAAACCAAAGCATTTCCAAAAAAAGGCAAGTGTCATCTTCCTTATGTTGCAGAAGGGGAAACTGAATCATGGGTTGTCTGACAGTCATTCAGCAAAGAAGGAAAAGAGTTGGCGTGATGGTTTGGGGTAACCTGCTTATGTAGAACTGATGACTGTTGGGTTTAGAGCAGCTTTGTATTGCCATTTGGTGCTTGAGCTTGGGTCTTCTACCATGAAAACCAAGAAAACGGCAGTTTTGGAAGTGGATGTGAATCAGGATTTTGATGTGCTACTCAGCTTTGCCTTTCCCTCTCAGCCCTCTCTGACACAGGAGTTAAAAACTACACCCCAGAGCTGCGCAGACCGAAAGCTGAATACAAGGTGAGCAGCCTGTATTTGTAGTGTGCTGAGATCAGAGTACTGCCAGAAGAACTTCCTACTCTATTGGTTTCATGGGAAGCTATTAATCGCCATTTCAGACAGCAGAAGGCAATGCAGGGAGTAGGACAGGGAGCTTCAAAATGCAGCCTCACAGTAATTTAGGTGTTCTCTGCTTTTGCTCAGAAGCAGGGAGCTTTGCTGTGGGGGACTTAGTTACTCCTCCTCCCAATGAATGGCCCAGCAGTCTTTGTGAAAAGGATTTCTAAATAGTGCTTTGCCTGTAAGCTGTTTTCATGCTGGGTCAGATGAACTGGCATCACATGTGCTTTTTAAAATTTTTGGATCTAAAGGCTTCTAAATTTCTTGTTCATGAATCACTGGGACAGCACAGAGGGAGTTGCACAGAGGCGGAGTTCCAGTTGGCAGGAATGTTCTTCTCCCAGAGAGGCACTGTTAGGTGTTGCAGAACCTAGTGGATTTTGGGACTGGGTGGATTCCTCCTACTAGGTTCGAGGTTGTGGTTCCATGTCCTCAGGTCCGGCCAGTAACGGGACTGAGCACATATTCCCAACAGATGCAGGCCTACTCAATACTAACACAGCTGCCCACACAGATTAACTCAGAAACCAATGCCTTTACTAACAGACACATAAACACACAACACTTAAGCCTGATCCTGAGCCTTCTTTCTGTCTGACCAGGATTGAATTACACTAGTGGAACATACACACACTCTATGGGTCTCTCCAGTAGCTGGTCTTAGACATCCAGTTTGTTCTGTGGCTGAATCCCAGACCCCAGTCTCGTCCAGTGGCTGGCATCTGGACCCTTGAACCCCTAGGGTTTGTGGTACCGTTCCATTTCCTGGTACTCGGACTGCTTATTCTACTCACTGGCTCATTGAGCTTGAAGTTCACTAGCATTCATATGAACACATACACTTGGAATAGAGAGCCCACCCACACAGAAGGTGGTTAAATACAGAATTTAATGAGAATGTCAGACAGGCTGCAGTGATCCATTGCAGGGCTCAGTCAGACAGGCACACTAACTAGCCAGTTGTTTAAGCTTGGCTGGCACCCTATGGCCATGTTTCCCTCTATTTTCCCATGCTTGTTCCTGCTCAATTAATTTTGATCCCTCTCTTTCCCTGCTTTTTGTCTTTCCTCTAAACTTCCGTAACAAGTTTCACACATTTACACAACCCTCTTAAAACATCCCAGGATTTTTTTTCCCCTGTGTCTCATACTAAGTCCTGTGCCTCTTTAGGGTTGCATGGTGTTTGGGGAAAGTTTCTTTGGTTTACTCACCTTGGAGGGATTTTACACAATGGAAAAATCACCTAATTATCTCATTTGGTGGTGGCTCGGAGTGGCCAAGTCGGTGTGCTCAGATTATGCTGATTAGGTTACTGGGTTTTCTCCACCTGTCCTTGGCCACCTGATCCTCACCAGGTTGGTGTGTTTATGTTGATTAGCAATTAATCACATGAGGTAACAGGCAGCACTTCCTGAAAGCACAGCAGAGTAAATAAGCATGCCCTGTTGTGTTGTGTTCTGTGCCTGGAAAGGCAGTGAAGTGGGAAGGAGAAGTGTTGTACAGCCCCTTAAAAGCCGGCAGGAGTATTATAAGTGGGGTGGAACAAAGAAGGGAAAGTTTGTGGCAGCTTTGCAACAGTGTCCTGACAGTGACAGGCTGAGGAGCTGTCTCTGGCCAGAGGTGCTGGAGGCAACCCTGGTGCTCAGGACATTTGACACTCAGTTATACATTGACTTGAGAGACTCATGTGCAGTGGTCCCCTAATGGGACTGGGTCAGCTGCCTTTTTCTTTAGATTTGGACTTTCAATAAATCTTCAATGAATTTAAAATTCACTGTCCTCAGAGCTGGTTCTGGTTACTCCCTTTCTCTGGCTCTTTTGAGGCAGAATGAATTACAACTGCTGGCTTGAGTGCCTCACAAAGACTTAGATGCATTCTTGGAGTCTGAGTTCAGGAGTGGCTCAGGCCACTGCCACTTTTATCGAGTGCTTCCAGATCGTAGTCTGCAGGCTGCAGGGGAAGAACTTTGGTCATTGCAGCAGCTGTAGCGTATTACCTTAAGATGGTCTTGCTACAGGCTTCAGTGGTCTTGTCACATTGTACTAGTTCTGTGCAACTCTCCAGGCACTTGCCTGGGGCTGTTGTCCCTGTGTTCTCCACGCTGCTGTGGAAGGCTCACCAGCAGAAGTCTGTCTGAATTGTAACAAGAAACCAACTCCATCCCCCTCAGTTTGGGGTTTGTCAGTTCTGTGTGTGTTTTGTTTGTCCTTCTGAAAGCAACATTGAAACTTTAATTTGCAAGGAGGACAACCTATTGAAATGCACTTCTTACAAATGATATGATGATGGACCTTACTGAGGCAATAGAAAGACTCTGTGTTAACAACTGAGCCTCGAGCTTCCCTCCCTGCCGTCATGCAGGGTCTGAGGGCCCAGCATCTGCACCTGAACACTGTACTGATCCTACTAACAACCCCCCTGGAGCAGCTGAATGATAAGTCTGAGAAGCTACACATGGGCCATCACTGATCCACCACAAGTGGAAAGCAGCTTGGGGGCTGCTGGCATGATCTGGCCTCTTGAGGGTCAAAAGCTCTTTGTTTTTCTTGTGGCAGGATTACAGCAGTGATTGGAGCCCCAAAGATACAGTCAGGCGAATGCAGAGAGGCAAGGTAAGGACTTCCCACTCCCACCTGCTTGCAAGAGACGGAAGGTGTGTGGTCCTAAACTGCTTTGCACTTCCCTATGATCCTGGCTGTTCCAGGAGCAGGGAGGGGATCCATGTTGCTTGCAGCATCTAACAGTAACAGTGCTCTGCCTGTCTGCTGCTTTGCTGGGTGGCAGTGCTGGGATGACACTAGCTCAGGAGCAGCAGGAGACCTTCAGGGTTTCGTTGCATTGTTTACTTGAGTCATCCCCTCAGCTAGGCTCTCACAGGAGCTATCTATACTGCTGTGTCCCTTTCTACCCTTTCTGCTCCCTGGGGCTGGGTTTATGGAAAAAATCCAAGGGTGTGGGGCTTTACTTCCCTTGTTAGTTGGTTACAAATGGAGGGAGGAAGACAGAAGCAATCTTGATTACACTGGAGCTGGAATCTTAGTCTCAGGTGTCTCAGTTTGCAGTGAGCATGCAGGGAGCTTGTGGTTTTACTCTGCACAGGTCTCCTCAAAGGCTGGGGTGAACTAAAGGCTGAGAGAGGCCACAATTATATTGTAAGAAGGGAGGAAGAGTCTTGCAACTCTACTTTTCTGGTCTCCTCCATGGAAGGGGCCCTGCAGAGTTCCCTCTTCCTGTCCGGGCTGGTGGTTTGTGGTGTGCAGGGAAGTTTTGCTTTGTTACAAGGGTGTTTGTGCTGAATATACAATGTCTGCTGTCCTGGCCTGGGCAGTAGTGAGGGCTAACTCTGCAACTCCTGTGGATGGATTCCCAGGTATCATGCAGCATATGGTTTCAGCTAAATGAGAAGTTCTCTGCTGGTTGGGAGGACAGTTACTCGCTGTTGCTGAAGGGCTCATGGGGGAAGAATAGGTAGTACCTTCGGGGTTGGTTCAGCCTGGGGATTGTCTGATGTCCCATATGCCTACTTATACCTCTTCAATCTCCAGGTCTGCTCTCTAGAGAGATTTCGCTCCCTGCAGGACAAGCTGGTCCTCTTGGATGAAGCTGTGGGAGGGCATGATGGAAATGTCATTACAGCTGTGAGTCCTGCTGGGGCCATATAGGGCTGGGACTTCCTGGGTGATCCCACAGAGGGTGCTTGTGCGAATGCAATTGGTTGGCCACCTAATTGTGCAAGATGGGGGGTTGTTCTTTACTTAAAACCAAGAAGTTACTGAACAGTGTCAAAGCTTAAGACTGGGAAGTTCCATATTCCTGCTGGCTTTCTTGTCACTCTGCAGAATTCATGTCAGGTTAATAACAAGGAACCTGAACCTTCAGCCTTACAGATCTTTGCAGCAGCTTCTTGAAGGCTGACGTTTAATCTGCTCGTTGCAGCACAGAAGATTTGAGGGGCGTCTCCAGTTTATCTGGCTTCCAAAGCATCAGGCAGCAAATGGGACTGTGTCAGAGCTTCCCTCATCCAGATCTTTAAAGCCTTTGGATCTCTCATGGAAAGTTTTTTCTTTGTAAATTTTGGTCTCACTTACCTGAGCTCCAGAGTAGGAGCTTAGGCAGGCATCCAGGCAGCTGTGGCCCTGGCTCACTGCTTGTCCTGTGTCTAGTGGGTAGCAGAATTCAGTTCAGTGAGCTGTGTCTTCAGAGGCCCTTTGCAAAAGCTTCTCCAGGCCTTGACCAGTTTGCTGTCTGTCTGCCTTAATTCTCGTGAAGACTGATCTGGTCAACTGAGAGCTGCCTCTCTGCTCACAGGTCCTGATATTCCTGAAACGGACGCTAAGGAGAGGTAAGTGTGACTGGGGCCGGGGTTTCTATAGTGTGTTTTAGTTAAGGGCAGAGGGACTAGTTCTTTCACTGGGTGCAAGTCACAAAGAGAGCATCTGGGGTATTGCTACTTTACTGAGCATGAAATATTTTTGCAGCGAGTGTAACATGGGAGGGGGGATGGTGATGCCCATGAAGGCCCCAGAGAGGGGCTTGAAGCGGTGGTAGGTGGTCGTGGTGATGGGGTGAATGAAAATGAATCTGTAGGGGTAGCACACTGCTGTGAATTCAGCTGGCAGCCTGGTGAACGGGCTCCTCTGTGCTCTAGCCTCCAAGACTGTGCTTTAAATGGGATAAGGCTGTTGAATCCTGCCAATGGCTTGCAGCTCCATGCACCATGCTTAGCCCCCTCTGGCTTGATAGTACTAACTTAGTCTACCCACCTGTACATATCTCTCTCTCCTGTAGAGATCTTGTTTCGGGAGCTGGAGGTGCGGCAGGTGGCCTTGTGTCATCTGATCCATTTCCTCAAAGAGACGGGTGAGCAGAAGTTGCTTCTGGATCTGCTCAGGTGAGGCTCTTGCCCAGCCTTGTGGCGGGGCTGGGCACGCTGCTAGGAACCTGCCTCCAGATTAATGCTTGCTGATTCCCTTTTGCAGGTTCCTAGACAGGACTGAGGAAGTTGCTGTAAGTATTCCCAGGAGCAGATGTTCCCTTTCCTCAGTGAAGAGGGAGTGTAGTGGGCAGGGGGAGGCTGGCTGCAGGGTGTCTGGTAGTCAGGCGAGAGCTTTGCCATCCCCATTTTGCCCTCTGGAGTCCTGTATCTCCCAAATCTGTGAGAACAGACTGTGCTTCTTTTCCCTCTACCTCCAGCTGTCCCAGTACCGGGAGCATTTGAACATCCAGGACGTAGAAAAAAGGAGGGAATTTCTGAAAGGCTGCATTGGGTAAGAAAAAATGCAAGAGGGTGGGAGGGATGTGGGTGCTTCACAGAAGGTGGCAGTAAAGAAAATTAGACCTCTATCCCAGTGCCACGGCTTAGGTAGTTGGAGCGTTGATGTTGGTTTTACCTCAGTGGGAGTGGGGTGTTATGGGCACAATGTAGACCAGAGAGGAAGAATTTGTGGTGATCACTAATCCAGCATCTTTTGCTGCTTACATGGGGGCAAAGATGCTTCAGGGACCTTCTGATCGTTGACTGTTCGGGTTGTGAAGGATGAAAGCTTGGGTGCCTGAGCACTTGAGGAAATGGGTAGCATCAGCTTTAGGTTGTTCTGTGAGAGATGCCACATAATTTTTCCTTCTCTGGAGCCTGTCTAGGAGAGAGACAGTTGGAGAGGGCAGTGGGGCAGGAGCTTGAGTACCTACTAGCCACTCAGGCTGGGGAGAATGGGAGGTGTTCCCCACATCTCTGTTTGTGGGGAGCATGTTTGGTGGAGAACAGCATCCTTCTAAGTGTACTGTGTTAAGAGCTGCTGACAGTGCCTCCTTCCTCTATATCTGGCCAGGCTGCCATTTTCAGCTGAGGATACCTCTCACATCCAAGACCATTATACCCTGTTGGAGCGACAGATCATCATTGAGGTATGAAATCTTCCCTGCTGGTCAGGAGATGACTGGGACTAGCTGCGAGATCTCTATCTGTCCCTACTTTATACCACTTTGGATCTAACCAACCTGCCCTGGCTAGTGTAGTTTAACTGCTGTCCAAGCTGCTGTGCCAGGCACATGTGTGAAATACCAGACCTGAGACTTCATGGCATGTTGAGGCTGTGCTTGTGCGTTGCTATCACATCAATCTCCCCAGTTCTTTAACCCACAGCTGGGTCAGGCAGTTGCCCTGGCTCATGTTCACCATCTCTGTCTTCCTTTTTTCTGCAGGCCAATGATCGGCACTTGGAGACAGCTGGGCAGTCAGAGATATTTCGGAAATATCCTCGCAAGGCTTCAATTCTCAACATGCCATTAGTGACCACCCTCTTCTATTCCTGTTTCTACCACTACACAGAGGCTGAGGTGAGAAGGGTTACATTTCATCCTGGTAGCCCTCAATATGTGGGGTGGTTAAACTGGGCATGTTAAGGAAAGAAGGGGAGGGAGGTCATATGTCATGCCTCAGAGAGACCTAAAGGAACCCAGCTCCCTTTGTCCATCTGGGACCAGTCTGGAGTTTTCTTTTGTGCTCTAAGATGTGTTCAACCTGGGACAGCCTGTCATGGAGTTGCCTCCTAGAAACCACCGTCTTTTACTTCTGGCTCCAAGGAGCCAGAATTGGCCCTTAATCCCATGAGGCTGAGGTGTGTGATACTGGTCTTGGAAGTGCTGGAGGTGCATCAGTTGAGGATGTAGGGGAAACCATACCAGAGAGCTAATGGGGTGGGATACTTGCTCTCTTCTGCCAGCTGTTTCCTCCTGTGGCACTGACATGAGCAAAAAGCAGTAAAAACTTGGGTAGATTCACCCTGTTCGAGGCAAATGCTTTACAATGGGTGCCTGAACCTCTCCTATGGCCTGCTCTGCTGAGTTTGCACTGACTTGTCTGCTTTCTTTAGGGAACGTTCAGCAGCCCGACCAACCTGAAGAAAACATTTAAGGTATGGAAGTCTCCTGCTGTTGTGGCAGCACTAGCTGAAAATGTGGGCAGCCAAATTGTATTTAGCAAGGGGGCTGGGTAGGAGTTTGAGGGGTTCAGCACTGAGATGGGGGGGAGCATGGCATCCTTCTTGAGCAGGGCCATTCTGAAGGCTCAGAAAGGCAAGTGGTAGCCTTGTGGAGGCTTTCACTTGAGTGCGCCTCAGCTGCAGCAGCACTTGCAGATCCCCACCTCTTGCTCTCTACAGCGCTGGCCCTGGCCTCAGGCAATATCTCACCTCCTTCTCTGGCTGTTGGTGTGGGTCCTAACAGGGCTAGGGGCAGATGCCATTCCTGTCCAACCCACACAGGCCTTCTGAGTTGTGCTAGTGCTCCATCTGCAGCCTTCTACCTTGCAGATTCCTGATAAGCAGTATGTGCTGACTGCCCTGGCTGCCCGTGCCAAGCTGCGAGCGTGGGATGATGTGGATGCCCTCTTCACCACCAAGGTGAGCTGTGGAAAGCCTTGCTGGGGGCTCAGTTCCAAGTACTGATATCTACTGTGGATAGCTGGCTTGTTCTGGAGTTACTGGACAAACTGATTTTATTTCAGCAGGGCCCAGCACCTCTGCTGCATGGTGGTGCAATACATTCCTCCTCTCCCTTCCCAAGACCTCTGCAAGGCCTGGCTTGGCTGCAGCAACACCATCAGAGAAGGGAGCTGTCCTCATTCTCTGTTACCAAAGGGTTTGCAGCCAGCCTGCGCTCAGCCACTGCATGAAGGGCTCTGTCAGTGGTGCGTGTGGTGGCTGGTGGCATGTGTTGCTGGCACTGAGGAAAAACATTTTGTTGTGGCTGGAGGGATTGCCCTTTAGCATTAACAGAGGGTTTGGCTCTCATTTCAGAACTGGCTGGGCTACACCAAGAAGAAGGCACCTATTGGTTTCCACCGAGTGGTAGAGATCTTGCAGAGGAACAATGCTCCTGTGCAGGTGAGCAAGGAACTGCTGCATATGTCCTCTTGCTCTTTGTTGGGATCTGCGGTGTGAATGATTCCTCAAGTGAGCTGCTTTCTAGCTGGGAGCAGGAGAACAGCTTGCCGAGCTGCTGGCTCTGCAAGGTGGGCGCAGCACTCATCTGAGTGACCCATGCATCAACAGGAGGTGTAGGTGGTAGTGAGGGCTGGGTCCTACGTCTGATTGCAAGAGGGACAGCAGGCCTAGAGGTGTCTGGGAGCTCTCTCCCAACAGTGCATTGCCACCTTTGTTTGCTACATTAACTTCTTATGCTTAATCTGGCTGGCAATGGTTAACCCGATCCATAGGAACGAGGTAGCCTAGGACTCTGAGCTTTGTGAGCAAAGCTTTACTGCCTCTGGGATCCTGAGCAGTCTTGTCCTGGTCACTTGTTGCCTCAGGAAGGAAGGGGTCAAGTCTGTGTGACCAGTAACCTTGAAAGGTTTTGTGACTGGGGTGAGAGAATGATGCAGGCGGTACCTGCAGAAGGGAGCTGAGACACTCTTCCTTCCCTCGCAGGTGCTGCAGGAGTATGTGCGCCTGGTGGAGGATGTGGAGACACGGTTGAACCTCGCCACCAAATACAAGTGCCATGATGTTGTCATTGAGGTAGGTCCCTGCTGTGTGTCTGAAGAAATGGGACAAGAGCCTGCTTTTTCTCCCTAGCTTTCCTGTGGTCTGCCATGTGCCACTTGCTGTCATGTGCCTGGTGGGGTTTGTTTATCCCTGTGGCCTGGGAGCAGTGATATGATTCCCAGGGGAAGCCAAGTGAGCCAGAAGAGTGGGTCCTGGTGTTTGTGCTGTGTGGAATTGTGCCGTGGTGGGAACCTGAGGGGGGATTGAAGAGTTGTCCTGCTCATCTACAGGGCACCATCTAACCATGGAAGTGTCCTCTTCACTCACCTGGGTGCTGATTTTGCTGTTTATCTAGACATACAGGGATCTAAAGGATCGCATCCAGCTGACAGCATATAAATGCAAGGTGGAGCGAGGCTCTGCAGAAGAAGACAAGATAAACAGCATTCTCAACAACATGGTAAGAAACACCTACTTTTTCTTCCAGAGACTCTCATCAGAAACGGCCATAGATTAGGTGTAAGGGCATGGCTGTCCTACATACTTTTTATCCCTGCTGGGAAGCTAATCTTATGTTTGGGGTTGCATTTAGTGTAGGAGTGAAGGGTGAAACTGATAGAAATAGCACCCTCTGGCCATAGTTGTCCTTCTCAGGGAGTGGGACTCACTGACTTGGCCCCTGAGGGATCTGTGTCCAGCACTGATGTTAGTCATGTCTTGTTCTCTCTTTTAGCAAATCCGATGGAAGAACTGAGCACCTGTGAAGCAGCCTGCTTGGCTGTTGCCAGTGAAAGAGGAAACTGCAAAACCCAGTCCAGTGCCAACAGAGCAACTCTGTTACTACTCATTGCATGATCAACGTTCGTCAGTGACAGTGGGTGCCTGTGTCTTGTGGGACAATGGCATTCAGGCTGGTTGAAGGCAGCTGCTCTAATGTAGCCAGCGAAACCATGGTACTGATCCACCAGGGTTGATTCTTTTTGGAATCTGATTCTCTTTGACTTGGCTGTAAGCCAGGCATCGCTTTTGTTTATGGAGAGAAGTTGCTGGGCACAGCAAGGTTATGTTTGCTGTGGGTGGTGCCTGGCCTTATTCTTGCAAGAGGAACAGGTCAGTCACGCTCAAGGGTCTCCACCAAACAGTGCTGACCAGTCCGTGTAACACTCAAGCTGGCTTGGGCATCACCAGTCACAGCTGTGGCTAGAGTAAAGCCTACTGGACTGTGTTCTCCCTGCATCAGAGTGTGTTGGAGGAAAGGACCAGGTGCACCTTAAAGCTCATTTTTTTTGTTGGTTTGTTCTGGCTTACCCTAGGAAAAGAGGTGTCATATGAACTCCTGCAGAGAGCCAGGACAGCAGCCTCTGCCAGTATCCTTGTGCTGGCACTCTGCAGCTCTTGGAAGATCCCTTTATCAGGGAAGAATAGGCACCTAGTGTGGAGCTGGTCAGAGCCCTGCTGCGTTGGATGTAGAGCAAGGAGGGACCCCTCTCAGTTGGCACGAACCTGCTGGCTGCAGCAGCTCTTTTCTCCGAGAGTGTTATGCCAGGAAGGATTGAATTGCACTTTCTCAGAAACACAACTCCTCAGGCAACTGCTGGCTTCATCCTTCCAGACCTCACTTCAATTCCTTAAATAAACCTGTCTCTTTCTCCCTGGGCTGTTTATTTCCTTCCCACACTGAGCACTTTGTCACTCTGTGTGCTAATCCTGAGCAATTTATCACACCTCCCATGAAGTGAGTATGCAGGGTGTTTTCTCATGTCCTGAAAAGCACAGTGCATGTCACCATGGAGTGCCTTTGCTTGCAACAGTACCTTCTTTCACACCTTCAATGCCATCAGCACAGATGAATTAATTTTAATGTTGTAGGAGAGTTTGTTGCCACACACAAAGGTGAAGGTTGTGTGTAGCGATGTACCAGTCTGAGGGCAGGTTTGGGTTCCAGCCTCCCTGCTGCACTGTGGACTCTCAAATTTTTTCTGTTGGTGTTTGTTGTTTTTTCTCACATAATCCTTTAGGTTGGAAGGGACCTCTTGATCATCTAGTCCAATCCTGCTCAAGCAAGGTCACTTGGAAAGGCAGACCAGGACTGTGTCTATTTGGGTTTTCAGTATCTCCACAGCTGGAGACGACTCAGCTTCTCTGGGGAACCTGTTCCTGAATTTGACCACCCTCACAGTAAAAAGATGTTTTCTTGTCTTCAGATGGACTCTCACATTTCAGTTTATGCCCACGGCCTCTTGTCATCACTGGGCACCACTGAAAAAGGGTCCCTTTTCTTCATTCCCTCTCATCAGATACTTGCATGCATTGATAAGATCTCCCCCGAGCCTCCTCGAGGTTGAACTCCTAGCTCTTGGCCTCTCTTCATATGAGCGATGTTCCAGTCCCTTAGTCATTTTAGTGGCCCTTTGCTGGACTCTCCGGTATGTCTATGTCTTGTTTGTACTGAGGAGCCCAGAACTGGACACAGCACTCTGGATTTAGAGAGGAAGGATCACCTTCCTTAACCTGCTGGCAACATTCATCCTAAGGCAACCCAGGATGCTGTTAGCTAGGGTAAGGTTTGCTGCCAGGCTCTCCTGCATGCCCCTGGCCAGGACGTTGCTTGGTTGTAGGCGTCGGAATGGTGTCACTGGTTGGGATTTATGTCAGGGAGCAACAGGAGAAGCTGAATGCACCCTTGGAGGAATCTGATGAAGCCATGAAATAAATCTTCACGCCTGTATTCTCCAAGCATGGGTCCTGGATGCCTCTTTTGTGGTATGACCAATGATACAGATGTGTAAGGAGCTACGTAAGTCCAGCAGCTGTGATCCAGGAGCTGTGATCTGGCTATGCCTACTGATCCCCTGGCCTCTGTGTGCAGTTTGCAGGATGCAGTGCTTCTGATCTGTGGGTAGTGGCACTGTCAATGTCCCAAGCAAAGCAGGACCACTTGTAACAGAAAATGCTGATGTGCCACATGGGATGGGCTTAGTGATTTGGATGTTCCTCACAGCCCAATACTAGAAGCTGGATACCAGCATTGAGAGCACCAGGATACCATGTCTGGTGTGTCTGATTGTGCACGGTGCATCAGGGAACGTTTGTCTATAAGGCAGCATTTGGGAGCCCCAACACTTTTTCCTGGGTTCCTCAGGCCACAGCTCACAGGCTACCCATGACTACTCTGTGTGGGCAGGAAGAGGAGGATTTCCAGGGAAATGTGTCCTATGGCTGGGGAGAGGGGGGTTGTCCTGATTTCAGCTGGGATAGAGTTAACTGTCTTCCTAGTAGCTGGTACAGTGCTATGTTCTGAGTTCAGTATGAGAAGTATGTTGATAACACACTGATGTTTTCAGTTGTTGCTCAGTAGTGTTTAGACTAAAGTCAAGGATTTTTCAGCTTCTCATGCCCAGCCAGTGAAAAAGCTGGAGGGGCACAAGAAGTTGGCACAGGACACAGCCAGGGCAGCTGACCCAAACTGGCCAACAGGGTATTCCATACCATGGGACATCCCATCTAGTATAGGAACTGGGGGGAGTGGGGGTGGGGGAACTGACGCTCGGGGACTAGCTGGGTGTTGGTCGGCAGGTGGTGAGCAATTGCCCTGCGCATCTTTTGTACGTTCCAATCCTTTCATTATTGCTGTTGTCATTTTATTAGTGTTATCATTATCATTATTAGTTTCTTCTTTTCTGTTCTATTAAACCGTTCTTATCTCAACCCATGGGTTTTGTTTCTTTTCCCAATTTTCTCCCCCATCCCACTGGGTGGCGGGGGAGTGAGTGGGCGGCTGCGTGGTGCTTAGTTGCTGGCTGGGTTTAAGCGACGACAGGGGTTTATGTAATGTAGTAAACCTAAAATTACTGTAGAGCTGATGGTTTTGGTTGGATTTTTTTTTTTTTTAAAGCAATGTGGCAGGCACTGCCTAGCTGATGTGGATGATGTTGGGACAGCCTCAGTGGGATACAGGTTTCCTCTTTAATACCTGTCCTAGGCTCTGTGTACTTTTGCATGTATCTGCTTTTAGGCAGCACAGTCCAGCTGATGAAGTAGATCACGGACAGAATTTGTATGAAAGTAGCAAAATGCTTTCTTTTTTGCTTCCTTTGGAAATTCAACCCATCTGCACCCACTGGAGAGGCCAACCTTCTTCTGCTTGAGAGCACCTTTTCCCCATGAACATGTGTGGGCAGGAGCTGGCATAGAGACACGTTCAACCCCTGCCCTCTTAGTTTTTTCATGCTGACCTAGCTGCTGGCCTTCAGGGTGGCACAGCTGCACCCAGCAGAAAAAAATAGAGACTGCTGCAGTGAAGGTGGTCCTCCCCCACGTCTGATTTCTGCTTTCTTCTGTGTTCTGGGGGATGCTGCAGTGGCTCCAGAAAAGCCCATGCTCCCAGCTTCCCCAGGTGAAAGCGTTCTATTCTCCAGTAACTGGGCGCTCACCATGGCAGCAGCAGTGCCCAGGTTGGGATGGCTAGGCACCCCCAGGGGTCTGGGCTTGCTACCCACACAGGTAGGGCTGGTGCCTGCCACCCCATCGGGGGACATGAACCAGGACAGAACCTGAGCAGGTGGAAATTTGGGGGCCTCATTCAGGCCACCCTCATTCCTTGTGCCAACTACTGTGGTGCTATGGGCACCAGCAGACTGCGGGTGGTAAACAGTGTAAGACATTCCAACCGTTTGTGATGGGGCATGGGGTCATTTTTGTCCCTGATGAGCTTGGCTGAGGGTGTTTCAGCCCAGTTGGTGCCTCACCCTGTGGGAGCCGTGCATGAGTCGGGTGAGCTGCAGAGAGCCTTAGGGAACGGGCCAGTTTTTGCCTCTCTCCATCTCCAGTGCAAGTTTGTGATACACTGAAGCGTGCTCCAGCTTCCGTCAGGGGACACAAGTAGTTCAGATAGCTCAGCAGTGCCCTGCTCTGGCCAAGAGCACTGTACATTTGCCTTGTGTCAGGCTACATGGTGCATGAAGCTGTCCTCTGCTGAAGCAGGCAGGGCGGGGAGGTGCTGCGCCAGCCACCTCTAAACCCCCAGCACCTTTGCTGGCTGAAATGCCATCTCTTTAGCAAAGGATGGAATCAGCTGCTCCAGTTTGTAGAGCTTTCTGGGATAGTCATAGTCACTCTGTTGTTGTGACAGTTGCCTCATACCCCTGAAAGCATCCCTGCAGCTCTCTTCAAGCAGTAAGACAGGTCCTGGGCAAGGATTCCCACACCTGGACACTGCTGAGCTGGCTGTGCCATGACACAGGGACTTCATGGCAAATACATGCAGGGAAAAGGAGCTGAGAGGCTGCTCAGCTGGGGAGGGCAGGAGGCACAGTATCGGCTTAGAAAAGCTGAGGGCGAATGAAAAAACAGCTTCAAACTGGAAAACTGAACCATGTGATGAAGGTTAGATTTTCTCATTATTTCCAGCCCAGGAGCAGCTTCAATGAAGTCTGTCCCAAGTGCTGTGCCAGCAGCTTGCAGGTAGCTGGGCTTTAAAGTCCCACTGGGACTTGTGTAATAGAGAAATGTAGCATCAGAGAAAGCATGGGTTCAGATGTCCACTGATGGATGCATCTTGTTCTCGGTGGCTGTGTGGGGACCAGCCACTTTTCTAGATCCCATGTCAGCAAGGAGAAACCCTGAGAAGGGCTGGGGTGTCACACTGCAGGTAAAACCCTGGCAGGTGCTAGGATGGACTGCAATGCTGTGTGGGTGGAGGCTGTGTCCCTCTTCTAAATCCTTGCTGCTGATGCTTGTCCTTCTGGGCCAAGATGTGGGACATTACAGAGCCTTTCGAGTCCTCTCAAGCTGATGAAGCAGCAGAAGGTGAGGCCTTGAAGTATCTGCCAGGTATCAGCTCTCAACTGCTGAGCTGCTTTACAGTTAGTGCTCAGTTAGCCTCAGCATGGGTGGTGTGTTTTGGGATGGGGACACCATGCTCCCTGGGGTCTAGCCCCAAGCCCCACAGATGCTGTGCATACCAGGCTGCAGCTATCAGCTTCTGCCTCTCTGGCAATCCCATTGGAAAGCAGGGGTGTGAGTTGGGCTGGATGCAAGGAGTAGGGTTGGGATGTGCTATCTGGACATGTAGCAGGGGACCCTTCCTGGAAGTGTAGGACCACATGTAGTCTGGGGAAACCGTGGGTGGTGCTGGGCTTCTCTGCTTCCCCTGGCACAGCAGGACTGAGAAGGGTTTGCCAGCTTCCTTGGGGGACAGCCATGGCCCAAAGGTTGGGATTATTGGCAGGGGCCACCTTGGGAAGCAGCCAGCCCAAGCATTCCTGATGCTGAGCTGGACTCTGTGCACCCAGTATCCATGTTTCCACCAGGTGCCCTGAGAGCCTGTGTAAGTGCTCCCCAGCCTATGACTGGAAGTGGGACTGCACTTATGTGGGCTTTTTAACTGCACTTTTTTCATAGCATTTCAGGCAGAACTCACTAAATAATGTTTTTCTGCCAAAAATATGGAAGGCATGGAAACTCCAGGTTTTTTATTGGCAAGCAGAGGATGCTGTTGTAGAAAAGATCTTTATTGGGTTGGAAACCCACTGTCCACCAAACATTAATTTAGTTTGCCTTTTTTTTACCAGTGCTATCTGAGCATTGGTAGAGATATTAACTCTGTTCTTTGAATGCTGGCTAGTTAAAGAACCATTTTAGTTTAGTCCCCCCCATTTTCGTGGCTCTTCAAAATTCTCCTTATCATTTGCCAAGAGCCTGGTCGGTGACTGAGACTCCAAGTTGTTAAATATTCACCCAATAGAGAACACATCTCCCCAGATGAGCGGCAGTGCTGAAACAGAGACGTCCCCCTCCTTGTTTCATGGCTGCAGGGTCAGTTGTAGCAGACAAGCTTCTCACTGGGCTCTGAACATCCAGCCAGGAGAGGGGATCAGCCTGCAGCATTACAGGAACTGTGTGCATACAAACTGTCAACTGCCCCGTAAACTCTTACATAAAACAAGACAAGTGGGGAGAATGGTCCTCCAGGGAGATGCTTGGAACAATCAAATCCTCTTCTAATCGTCTCAGGGCAGAGAGGAAGCAGGGATTATTAAATGGCTTTTTATAGATCTTGAAAACTAGCCAGATCCCAAGGCTCGGCTGTTTCAGCTAAAGGCTTTAAATCAGCCTGCGCGAACTGGGTCCAGGCAGCTGAAGCAGCTGAGGTCTCTGCATATTTATTCCTGGCAAAGCGGCTGCCTGCTCCCTGTCAGTCTGCTGCTGCCCTTTACCATGTGTAGGAGTGGTGATGGGCAGCAGCCTAAGTCCCTCCATGCTACTTTGGGCAGGCAGCCAGCAGTCCCAGCCTGGCAGCAGTGGTTTGTGTTTCACCTGCATGTGGCAGAGCACAAGTAACCACACTGCCAGTGCCCAGAGGTGCTGTTCGGTCACCTGTGCTGGTTCTGTGGGCTCTTGAGTCCCTTTCTCCTTGCTTATTGCAGCAGACCTGCAGAAGCAGGGGCTCGCTTGCTTTTATGACAACACTCAGCTGGTGGCCTGGGTGGATGTCGCGTTCCTCTGTTGCCTCCTGTCACATGTGCCATCCCTCTGCTCCGTCGTTTGGCCTGCCATCCAGAAACACTGCATTGCGTACAGCCTCATCACCACTGTCCGTCTCCTCAGGTAAAATGGACCACGTCATTTCAGACCCTGGCCGGGCTGCCATCGTTTGGGACATCACAGGGCAAGTGCAGCGCGCGTGTGCTCTGGCCGAGCCGGAGCTGTGCAGAAGAACAGCTCTTATTGCCTCTCACAATTTTATTGTGAAATGCCATTGCAAACTTTGTCACGGTTTGTCACTTCCCCAAGTCCCCAACTGCTGGAGTCACGGGAACACTTTAGGGTTTCAGCTTTCTGTTTGTCTAGAGGAAGTTGTAGACTTTATGGATATAAACCTGAAAATATGATCAAAAGGAGTCAAGGGAGGTCCAGATCAAACACAATGCTGGCATTGAAACCCCGCTCCTGCCAGGGCCTCAGATTATCGCTGCAGGATAACCTGTTGTGAGACAGCGCAGGAAACAAGGTGCAGAGAAGCCGCCTTCAGTCTCCACAGTTGAAAAAGCAAACTCAGTATTTCACTTTAAACTGCTGCCGTAGCTCTCGGGAGGGCTCCGAGTGCAGGGGTACGACCTGTACCTCCTGCTCCTGACTCCTGGGGGTGCCCAGCCCCTGTGGTCAGGCCAGTCCTGGCCACCTGCTGAGGTGACCAGTGAGGGGCCAAACGTGAGGCTGCTCTCCATGCTATGGGCGAGGCTGTTCACTAGTAAAAGGTTTGCTGATCCTGCAAAGGCTAACTGCTTCCTCCTTTCCAGCTAAACCTAGTTTCTCCCCCATCAGCTAAACCTGGGTGATGCTGGCTGTTTATTGCAGGGCTGAGGGAGGGCAGGCAGACAAGTAGTGGGGATCCAGCTGGAGAGGGGAGAGGAGAGGAAAAGATAGGAGAGACCTTGCTTGAGGGAATCTGCCTGCAGTGGGGAGGGACCTGGACTTCAACATGTTCCTGTGCCGCTGCAGTTGTGGTATGACCTATGTGCACTGGGGGAGAAAGTGCAAGGGATGACTTTTATGCACATCCACACCTTTTTTTTTTTTTTTTTAACAGACCACTACATGGCAAAATTAACAATCCTAGTCTGCCCATCTCTCCATTGGCAGTGTTAAGGCCCATGGATTAACTTTAACGCAAGGCAATGAGGTTCCATCAGATCGGAAGAACCTTTCTAGCTGGTTAAGACGGCTGTTGGAAAGGAGTCGTTATAAGAAACTTTAATGGGATGAATCCCAGCAACTGTCAATTCAGCCACGGACGGTGCGGTGGGATATTCCCTGCTGCTTCCTCCGGCTTTCCCTCGCCGCAGAACCTTCAAACCCCACGACCCCACCCGTGCCGTGCGTCCCACCGCCGGCTCCAGGCACCTGCTCCGCCGCAGCGCAGCCCGGGCTCTGCGGGAGCACCCTCTCCCTCTCCCGGTACGCTCGTTTCGGCTGCCTCCGCTCTCGGGTAGAAGCAACTCCTTTGCGACAGTGCCACCGTGAGGCCGCGGGCCAGGAGCCTCTCTGGGGGCGGGGGGCGAAGGGGACGGGACGGTCCCAGCGGCGCTGCGAGCCCCTGCCGTTCCCGAGGGAAAAGCTCTCTTCTTCCTTAACCGTGGCAGCAGTCCTTCTGAGGAGTTGCGCTCGGTGGTTCCCCTGCCTGTATGGTTCAAGGCTGGGTCTGGGCCGGCAGTAATTTTGTTAGTTAATTTTGTGAAATCCCTCCTAGAGAAATCCTGGCAATGTACAGCTGGAGCTGGAGTGGAAATAGCATGCGTGGAAGGGGGTAGTTATGCACGAGAAGCGGATGGGCAAAATGAGGCAGTATGTGTCTCCTTCACCAGTTTCTCTGATCAGCGCCCCGGGGGGGTCACCCTTTCTTTCAGGAGCACCGCTTTCCATGTACCTGCCACCAATTTCTAAACAGCTACCGCTTCCCTTCATGAAACAATAGTACCTCTGAGGCTAAATCAGTGAGCAGGATCTGAGATACACTCTGAGCCAGAACATGGTCCAAAATCTTTTTCTCTTCCCTCAGGCACAACTTCTGTTTCCATGGACATGCTGTTCCTATTGCCGGCTGCTACCTCTGTCCATCGCAATTTCATTATACGCTTCTGCACGCACTTCTAATTCTTGCATTGCTGAATGCTCTTAAAGCAGCTACAGTGCTTATCGTGCCATGATGGCTGAATGGTTATAGGACTTTATACGCAGCCTGTAAAGGACTCCTGTTTACTTGATGAGAATGAGCTACAGGAAATACAAGCTACACTAGACTTGTTACTATTAATTTCAGCATCCTTTACCTAAAATGATCCTAGATCAGAGGTTTCAGATAAACCAGCTCTGATTGATTGCCAATGCAATTCTTCACAGGAGTGGGAGATGAGAATATCCCTTCACACCTGTGTGCACACTGGTAATTGACATTTGATTTTGTTTGTCCTGCAGGGAAAATAAGAGTCAATGCTGAATGGCTGGTGGCCATTTTCTGTGCAGCCCTGAACAGCAGCACGCAGCAGAGCCTGCCTCACCAGAAGGCACTGAAATTACTCAGTGACCTCTGTGTTCCTGAACGCTGCCCCATCTGTGCAGAGCAGAAAACTTCCTGCCCACAGTTTATGTGCAAGAGTTTTGCCAGCAAAGGCTTTGCCTCTTCAAGGACTCAAGAGGGGTAAGTAAAGGGTTGAATGCTGAGGTACTGCTTGTCCAGGCTTCCTCTTTGCTCTGAAACTTGCCTCATCCCACAGCTGAAGCATGGGCTGTCTTGTTGGGTTGGAAGGTGCTGAACTCTGTGTTGCCCTTAGGACCACAAACCTGCCAGGGAAGATTGCCTTAGATGATGTATTAGCAATAAAAGACCTGGACTATCATCCCTGAGTTATTTTGTCCCTGGTTCCTGTTTGGCTACTTATCAGGGTTGTATGAAGCCACTGATCAGGACTGGAGCATTGGATGCAGAAAAAAAAATTCCTATGGGAGTATCTGGAGAGGACAGTTCTTCGGGGTAATAAACTTACGGTAGTTTGTGGACAAGACTACTAAGGATGTTAAGCCAGGGGAAACACTGCTTGAGGGAAAGGAGTCCTGCTTGTGCAGGATTGTTCTAGAGCCATTGGGCTCAGTTTTGCCCCACATGGCAGAGTAATTCCTGGAACACTTTAGATTCAAGTTTCTGAGTCTGATTGTTTCTCAAAGACCCAAGAAAGGGACTTGTAGTCACACACTGAAGGAAACCTTTATTTGTTAAATTATTAGCAGGCTGCTTCAGACTGTTATGGCCCACAAACGTTTCCACTCCAGAACCTTCCCCTGCTTTGACCTGACAGCTGCACAACTGAGAGAGCCTCCCTTTACCCAGCTGCTAGAAAAGAGTGAGCTTGTCCAGCGCCATCTTGTTCTACTATAGCAGGCACCCTTTGGGGACTGGCCTACAAAGCAATGTGGGCTGATCAGCACCAAGACATCTCTTACTTCAGCTGTAGTGGAGCCTGGTGTGATGTTGGATAACAAGCCTCCATTCTCCAAGCCGCTACTGACATTTTCTCAGAAATTCCAGAGGAAACTGCTGACCATGATTCTAAATCCTCATAAAGTATAATGAAGCCCATGGCAGAATGCTTTGCTGAGGTCTCATCCCAGCCCCCTCACGGGACTGAGAGGTGCAAGAACCAGCCCTGTTTGCCCTTGGACTCCTTAAAATATTCCAGCCAATAACTCTATGTACACATTTGCTTCTACATGTTTCACTCTCTAGACTGCTCAGCAAACTTGCTTCTCCCTGGCTGCCTGAGTCTTGCTTTATTTTGGTCTGAATTTGCTTATTACATAGTCATCTTGGCCTACAAACTGCTTCAATTTCACTGCATTTCTGTTGCAGTTTCAATAGAAAACTGAATTACAAAACCAAGTTACAGTTGTTTTGTAGTGGCTACAGCTTTGGCGTAAATAACTAAACAGGCTTGGGCCCAGTTTTGTTTGTTTGTTTTTTAATTTTTCCATGGGGGATCTTGAGGAAGCCATTGCTGCCAGGCAAAATAGTAATGATTTAGTCAGGAGCTCTTTCTGTTGAGCCAGGCTTAAATCAGCACTTATTGATACTTCCTTGCTGGCAACAATGCACCCCACCACCACCAATCATATGGTACTTCTTTCAAGGAAAAAGGAGATAATTGGGTATTCTGTCCAAATCCACCCAGAACAAAGCATTTTTTTATTTCCTAAATTCTCTAGTTCAGCTTGCAGTATTCTCTTATACTTCTGGCCATCATCTATCCTGTCTTTCAGTACTGTTTACTATGATAAACCACTGCTTGGTTTTGCCTCTCAGGAAATAATTTCTGTGGTGAGGCCAGGGATTAGTTGTGCATGTTGTAGCTAGGCCCCTCGCTTAATTATGATTGCTGACAGCAGCTGGCACCAAACCTGTATAGCAGTTATTGTATATGCCATTTATCTTACGTCTGGGCTTTACAGTGAGCCCAGTCTGCAGACACTAAAGCCTGGGAGAAATCTATTCACGTGAGCTGCAGGGAAGTTGTTATCAATCACTGGTAATTAAAATATGTCTATGATTGTTTGTTGGTCTTTTTAATCAACTGTGAAGCAGAAGTCAAAGACAGTGGTACAGTCTGATTTATAGCTTCTGCTTCATTTAGTTCCTGGAAGCAAACAAAGGATTGCAGAAAAGCGCCAATGTGGGGATGTGTTTGCTGTCATCAAATGGCTACGAGCTGCAATGGCCTTTTCTATATTTGGGAGAAGGTGGAACTGTACCTCCTTGGACAAATTGCAAGGTAATAAGGGTATATTCTGCTGTCCCTGCTGGTCTTCTTACAAAGTGCAGTGCGAGTCTCTAATCCTGCCTCTGGCTGCCCTGCAATATGGGGAGAGCATCTGCTTCTACCCCAGTCTGGGCTCGTTGCAAAGGAGGAACTGTAGTATAGGCCTCCAGTCCTGCTTCTTGGATAAACTGTGAAAAAGTGAGGGCATCTGCTTTCTTTCCTGATCGGGATTTTTGCTCCAGGAAGAGACCCATGTTGTCTCTGTAGGGGAGGGCAATGGATCTGTTGAACAGTGGCTCCTCAATCCCCAGCAACTCTCGCACGTGTCGTGAAATCTCCTGAAATACAAGACAAAATACCAGAAATTCTCATTTCACAGGGCAACAGCTAATAACATTCATTCTGTGTCAGAGCAGCAGGAAAAAGAACTGAATTTCTGAATTTCAGAACTGTTTCATGCTTGAAGTTGCAACTTGAGAGGGATCTGAACACATGAGCGCCATGCGACATTGTAAAAGCAGAGCAGACTGCACATTCTCCAGATTTACTGTGGGGGATGGCATCACATCCGGTCTCTTACTGGCACAAATAGCTCTGCTTTCCTCTTTGCACTTGCAGAACAAACAAGTTATGGGTGAATGAGCTGGAGTCTGTTCTGCCTAATGCAAAAACATTGCTGCTTGCTAAGTTATATTGTCAACAACAAAGTCTATACACAGAAGAGGTGTAAAAACTACTAAACCAATAAGCCATATTGCTCATTAAGAAAATGATGGGTGACTGGCTGTCTGAGCCAGCTGGACTTGGAACTGTTGTGAACAGAGCCTTGCCATTATTTCCGAAGTCACTTCTGAGAATGTAACTTTCTGATTTGACTGAAGCTTTGAAATACAATCCACAAGGTTTTACTGATCTTCCACAGCATTTGCTCAAACACTTCCTCCAACTTTGGCTTGACTCTGAAGAGCAGTACCCTACTTTGTGTGATATCCAGAAAACCACCGGATGAGTACCTTCAGTGGGTTTGGTATTTAAAATATCAGTACAGTGGGATTAAAACCAGCAGCAACTTCACTTGTTCATGCTGCGTAGCTTCCACATAATTCACTGTGTAGTTCTCTACCAAACTGCCATTTCCTTTAAATTGCAAAAAGTTTCTATCTCACTGAGCTGATGCTATCACATTTATTTCTATAGTAACTATCTCGGTTTTAACTGTTCACAGCCTTTCATTGATATTTCTTGTTGGGAAGCTGATGTGCCCAGGATTATGGCCTTAACTTTGCTCTGAAACCTGCTCTAGTACACACTTCCTAAAAGACCCAGAGGGCCACATCCTACTCAGAGCTCTGCATGCTTGGACTCTATCAAAATAAAGTTCTCTAGAACACAAATAACTGGCAGGATAGGGCATGATCTTCAAGAACATCTAGGTTCCACTGAAATCTGTGAGATGTTTCCAATTCGCTTGCAAGCTTTGGAAAACATTACAGAGACAGTCTCATTTCCAAGCTTGCTGCAGTGTGCTGGCTATTGCCTTATCCAAGCTCCAAGGAATTTCAGTTTCTACAGGAGGAAGAATGGGTTACAGTTGATACCTCTAACCTGTGGCTTACTGTTTCTCAGCAGTTAAACCACCACCATACATAATCCCTATATTCCAATGTGAGGATGAGGCTTACAAAGCCTAGAAAATTCTTGCCATCTTTGATAAGTGCAAATGACTATAAAGGCTGTATCTGCTTGTCCTAGAAATACTCTTGAAAGGCTGCTGTCTGAAAAACGAAGCATTGTAATTTGATGCCTTCTCCTCCAACCAACAGGCAAAGTTATGGCACTAGTCAATGTTTTTGGTGGCATATTTCATTTCAAACAAACAGTTAAGATGGTGCAGCCAAACAGGACTGTGATGAAATTGCTTTTTGGTGCTCTAGAATAAAACAAACAGTGTTCATACCCTAGTCGTTGGAGCATAAAGATTTTTCTCTTTTCCTGGTTATTTGAACTTCTACCTTGTGTCCTCTGGGGAAAGCAACTTTAAATTATGATGCGAAACAAATGATTTGGCTCTGTAAATGCAGCCCCGAGTCCCTCTATGGTTTCTATTAGGGAGGGCAAGGAGGGTAATGAAATTTAAGTCAACTTGCTTATTTTCTGAACTTCCAGGATGCTTTGGAAGGCCAGACTGTAGCCCCAAACTTCTGTCTAGTTATCTTAACTATCACTGTTTGTTAAAGAAAAGATGTAGGTTTAAAGAAAAATGACCAGACAATTACATGTTTACAAAATGAGGAAGAGACAGCTGTTTGTGTTCAGCAAAGTGTAAAACAAGGAAGTAAAAATGAGTTGCCCTTCTGCTGCTTGAGATCAGTGGCTCAATTACTGCAGTTTAAATTTGACTAGATTTTTAGAAATTCTACAAATCAGTAAATGGAAAACTACTGAAAAGAAATTCTGAGGGATACTTACGAAGGCGCATGCATCTTGCTAAGCAATTTCATGGGGGGAGAGGAGCAACACAGGCTTAAAGAAAGGCTAAGCACTTCTGATGCACTTACGGTGTCCCAGAAGGGAAGCCTGCTATCTCCAGCCGGCTAAGGATTTATACCTGAAAAGACTCGAGAAATGTAGCTGTTTGGCTGAACAAATTGGGTCGTCCAGTTTCAGGCTCACTCCGAATAAGCAATCTGCCTGGGGGGACAGGCTATAGCCTAGCTTGCTTGCAAGCAGAAAGGGTCAGAGAGCTGAGTGGGCTCCGAGGGGCTGAGGAGGGAGCTCCGGGACCCGCAGCCGGCCGCACCTGCATGTGGCCGAAGTCCGTGACACCCATGGCGGGCAGGCTGGAGCAGTTCACGAGGATGAGGCGGCGGCCGGTGATGCCGTTGGTCCTGAAGCACTCCTGGAAGCGGAGGGAAGGGCGGGTGGGCCGCGGGCAGCGGGTCGCCCTCGGCCATGACCGCCTCCCCCGCCCTCAGCGCTCACACACGCAGAGTTCAGGGCCGCCGGCTCAGGTGGCGGTGAGGGCGTGTGCTTCCCGCCCGGGCCGGGAGCCCCGCACCTCGTACTGGGGGAGGCCGAGCTGCACCACCCACTCGGCCACCTCCGCGGCGCTCCAGGCCAGGAAGGGGCAGGCGGACCGCGGCCCCCCCGCGCCGTCGGGCTCGGGCTGCGGCCACTCGGCCTGCCCCGGGCTCGGCTCCATCGGTGCCGTCCCCAGGCCGCCGCGGTAACGCGTCCTTCCGGGCCCACGTTCCCATAGCAACCGCCGCTTCCTGGAGGCGCACCCCGTCTCCCTTCCGCCACCCCCTCCACCCTGTCGGCCTACAAAGCCGCCTGCCTCCCGCGCCTGGCGGCTCTGCGGAACTAGTTTTTGCTTGGCTGCGTTGTCGAGGGGGCAGACTGAGGGAAGAGCACCGAGGCACCACCCTCTCCCTTCTGCCTGGCTCACGCGCACCCGCTCGGCTCCTGCTGCCCCCCCCCCCCCCCCGCTCGGGTGTTTCCGCCGGCGGCGGCCGCAGCGCTTCGGCTCCGCTCGGCTCGGCTCTTTCCGCCGCGGCGGGGCTGTCGCCTCCGGCTCCGCGCGCCTCGGCCGCCCGCTCAGCCCTACCCATGTCGGACGTGCTGGCCGCCGCCGCCGGCTCCCGCTTCGAGCCCCCGGCCGCCGGGGCGCCGGGCGGCCGCAGCGGCCCCGCGCCCCGCGTCCCCTCAGGTACGGGCTCGGCAGGGGAGGGGGCAGCCGGGCTGGCCGCGGCGGGTCGTGGGAGCGGCTCCCCGCCTGCGCGCTTCCCTCCCGGCGGCGGCGAGCGCCGGCAGCCCGGCCGGGGTCCCTGAAGAGCCCCCCTACCCCCCCCACCCCGTCCCCGGCGGCGGGGCGGGCGGCGCCTCAGGGGCTGCCGGCGGCGCGTATTTTAGCGTTGGCCTTACGGCCGGGGAGAATGCCGTGAGTTTCCTTCCCGTGGTGGGTTTCCTCGTTTCTCCCGGAGAAGCCTTATTTCCAGGGGGGAGGCTTGCTTCGGTGAAAAATACGGCACCCCTCGCGGAGAGCAGCATCGGGAATTAGAGCTGGGCGAACGTTTGCTCTGGCGGGTGGGTTGGCTGCTGGGGGGAAGGGGTCGGGCTGTGGCGCCCGGGCGAGCCCTTCCGCAGCCGGCTCTGCCCTCAGGGAGGACCCCGCCGCCGCTGCGCCCCGGGGCGCTCGGCTCGGCTCGGCTCGGCTCGGCTCACCTGCAGCGCCTGCAACTCCAGCAACAGTTCCCGGCGCCGCCTCCCTGCAGCGGGGAGAGCGAGGGTCGGTGGAGGGGGGTGAGGGACGGCGTGCTCTCCCGGGTGAAGGAGGCCCCGTCTAGCCCGGAGTGGAGGGGGGTGAGGGACGGCGTGGTCTCCCCGGTGAAGGAGGCCCCGTCTAGCCCGGAGCTGGACTACCCCCGCCGTGCGGGCTCTGCCGTGGCTGGGGGCCCGGCGCTGTGTGCCCGTGGGCTGGAGGCGCCCTCCCAGCTCCGAACTGACTCTGCGAAATGGCCAGCGGCTGTAAGGCTTATCGCCAGAGAGCTGCAAAAGCTGGAGCTTGCCCGTGCCCAGTTTGCTGCCTTAGCGTGATCAGACAGCGGGGCTGTGGAGCGCGTACCGCAGTCGTGTGGGGACAGAGCTTTCCCAGAGTTCAGGAGACTCGGGGGAGACCAGGAGCCATCTTTATAATAAGGTAGACCTTTTAGCAGTGACCTAGGAATTTCCATCTCATCAGTGCCCTGCGGGAACCGCTGCGTGATTGCTTTTTCCAGGGCTTTGTCAGCCCAGTTTTACATGATGAAATTTGGCCTTGTTCTGTCCTTCTAAAGCTAGGATTGGTGGTTCCTGAACAAACCCTGCTTCTGAGAGTGGTTCTGCACTAAAAACATGCATGGAGCTTTCATTCTTCCTTTCCTAGGGTTGAGACCATTAAAAATCTTTGTTCTGCAAGGTGCTAGATTTAGCTCATAACATGAAAAACTGGTTGGCACAGGTCTTCGTTCCACAGCCATGTGACCTTGTCAGCGTTTGAGTGCTGGCGGTAGTTTTTCCTACTATCTGTGTATTCTAAAGACTGAAATTTATTTCACCTTCTCTCTGTATATTCTGTTTGTTGTTAGAAAATGAAGAGTCAGCCCAAAAGGCAGAGCCTGCAGGTCAGCCGGTTGATTCGTTGGAGTCCAGTACTTCACAGAGCAGGTAGGAAAATCTTTTTGTGTATTGTGGCCCACATGCATGACAGTCTTTCACCCCTGTGACCTCTGGTATGGCAGCTGATTCTGTGCAGGTGAAGACAAGGGACTGGAGACTGAATTGTCTGCTTTGGGACAGTATATACTGGAATCAGTGTAAGAGGGACTGTTCTTACAGGCTTAAGCTTATTTTAAAGCTTATGAAATGATGGAGTGTAGTTCATGGCTCAGCTATTCAAATCACAGAATCATTCAGCTTGGAAGGAACCCTGCAAGGTATTGCAGGCCATTGTAAGAGCTAATAAACTCTCAGCAGGAAATTTTCTCTATCCTGTCTGGAGGATACTTTAACAATTAAGCATTCCCACTGTCCATAATTCTGGTGGAGGCTGAGCAAGAAAACACCTTTTACTGTTTTCTTGACAATGTTTTGGCTTTTTCTCCACCCTTTGTGTTCTGTGTCACTCCTTCGTTAATGCTGCTGATCAACCCTGTTATCAGATGTTTGGCTTATTATCTGTTGGGCATGTGGTGCTTGTGGCCAAGTCATTGCATTGGTTACAAGCGCTAATACCGTATGCGGTGGAGTTTCATTTGCCATCATACATTTGTTACACAGAATACAATTTCAGAAACGTGTGAGTTAATTACATCAGACAGTAGATAAACCACAACCTCACTGAAAAACAGGGGGAAAAAAAAAATCCAGCAAAAAAACCCCAACAAACCACCCTACTTACTAAAACAGCAGTTTGATGCCATCTTGGCTTGGTGCTAATGACATCTATACCAGCCTTCTCGACTCCAAACATGTGTTCTTCCATCTCTTTATTATGTCCTCCAGTTTTCTTTGAAGAGATTAATATAGACTGTGAGAAAAATGGCCAAAGTAGATGCTGGATACTTGTGGATGTTACCTGATAAATTTGTCTTAAATTAGATCCCCTTTGAAAGGGATGGGTGTGGTCCAAAAGGGTTGTGTGAGGAGGAATCAGCTGAACTCTGTCTTTGTAAATCTGCTTCTAAAGCTTGTGTAGCTCTTCCTAATTTTTCAGAGAGACTCTTGGGCTTCAGTGGTGTCTGGAGGAAAAAGTTGCCAAGCTGTTAGCTCCTATGTTGATGGAGAGCCTTTTGAGGAGATGTGTACACCTATGGTAGCAAGTAACCAAATAGCCCTTCTAGGTGTGATCATGCAACTGCTAAGCTAAAAAGCAAATGGGCTGGAAAACGATGGTGTAGAAGTCCAAATTTGTCCTTGGCTGCTAAAGAAATTGTTATGGATCACTATGAGAGTCCTTCCTTTAAAAAATTGTTCTCTCCAAGTGTCCCTTCTTTTCTTATATTCTCCATCTGCTGCTATTTTGTGTATTCTGGTATTCAGCTCATTTGAGTTGTTCTTACAGACCTTCTGGTTTATCATGCCATTTCTAGGAAAGGAAATTGCACTGTTGCAAGAATTTAAGTAAGAAATGGCTTTATTTCTGGATAAGATCTGTACCCCCATAGGAATAAAGATTTGGAAACAAAAGCCACTTTTGCCCTGTTCTAGTCTTCTCTATGGATGCAGCAAGGCATGTGTCTGAGTTGAGCTGTGAATGGGGTTTGTTTTAAATTATTTTTTTAAACTATTCCACACTATGCTGATAGTCTGCTCCCTTGCTAATGAGAATATTTCTCTTTACTGAAAGGAGACATTTGAGGAAATGTACATATTTTCCATTACTGCTGTGTTCTCATGTTTCTGATCCTTTAGACCAATGCAGCTGACATTGGTTTTATAGTTCTGTGAAAAGTCTTTGCTTTTCAAAAGGGCAACTGTTTCTATTCTTATTAAAGACTAGGTTGCTTCTCATGGAAGTTTCACACAGTATCTGAGAGTATGACAGAGGAGACTCTTCCAGCATCCATCTGAGTTCATTTGGGATAACTCTTTCCAGCTATAGACAATATGCAGCATTTTTTTAATATAATTTAGAAGAAAACCCTCAACAGAGAATGAATGCCAAAGATGTGTTTCCTTTCTTGCACATTCTTTTCCTGCTACGTACCTTTCTTTTTGTTCTAACATTTCCATCTCCTCTTGTCACAGTGCAGTACTTGGACCTCTTTGCTGTTATTGTGCTGCCGTTGCATGTGTTATGGCTTGCTTGTCTGTGCAGCGTGTTTGAATATGGCAGAAGGACACCTGGGTGCTCCCTGTATCTCCTGGGATTACTGATAGGAAAGGCAAAACGGGCCACTTAAATAGAGGGCATTTTCAGGATGGCTGTCAAAACTGTTCTGAATCCTTTCGCTGATCCAGTTGACCTCTGATGGAATATGCAGATGTCATGTAGCAGCTGGCATAAAAGAACTTGTCCTTTCTTGAGCAGAAAAGTTGCTACTGATCTCTGCACTTAGTACAGTGTTGGTGAGCTAGCATGCTGTGGGGTGAGTGCAGTGAATACGGAGTATCTCACTGAAGTTGCTCCCTCTGACTTATATGGAAGATAGTCACATGAAGATGAGGGTAGGACTGGGGTGCAAAAGGCTCTTTGTGCAGCTGGCAGGTGCTGACCACAGAAGCTTGTTCCCTTCAGTCCATTTGAATTCAAATTCCAGAGCAGAGTGATTCCTCTGCTGGCTGTAGCCTGGGTGGAAGTGCTGAACTGTAGTGCTCCATTCCTCTAAAAGGTCACAGATTGGGTCGCTTGTGAGTGTGGGCACAACAGAGGATTCAAAGGAAGAAGCTGGCACTTTGGAGGACCAGGAAGTGGCTGAATTGGAAGAGAAGCTGCCTGACCAAATCCCGTCCCTCAAAGAGGTAGGTGGGTGTTTCTTATGCCTGAAAGCAAGGAGAGAGGTGCAGCAATAGTTCTTCCATCCTACTGCTGTGCTTATAGCTATGGGACTGAGGCTTTAAGGGTTAAGACAAATGTAGTATTACCATAGATTCAGTTATTACGTTAGCGGGAGGTAAATGTTATCAGTCTGATTTGCAAAATCCCTCTTATGTCTTCGGCTAGTCCTCGCTTCCTTGCAGTTTTTGGCTTGCTCAGACTTCAAGGTTATTCTCACCTTCTGCCTCTTGTTTGGGGCTTCTGGGAATTCCCTTCTTGCAGATTTATGGACGAGGGAACTGAAAGTGACTCTACTGTCTTTTGTTTCTTTTGGTGAGCAGCCAATTGGTTTGCATTACAGATACAGTTGGGAAAACCTGTGCAAGTGGCACCCAGCTCAGGAGCTGTGAATTTGCATATATGAGGAGAGGAGACTGGCCCTAGTGAAACAGATGGACTTTTAACTAGGATGCAGCAACTGACAGTTTGATTGTGGCTGTAGTCTAGATGCACACAGAGCTGAAAGGCTCTCCCTAGAGAGATTGTGTCTTGGGAATTCTTTCCAAGAGTAGTCAGCTAAATCTGTAAGGCTGTTGCTTTATTAAGAGGTGACAACTCTGAGGCAGATGCAAAGATGTGCCTGCCCAGGGACTCCTGGGAAGGCCAAGGGGTGTGTAATTTGTGAGACTAAGGCAGCATTTGACTTCAAAGTTCATGACTTTGGTGCTGTGGGGGAGATAATGCAGAGAGGTGTCTTGGAGCCAGCCAGTTCTTTTTAACTAATAGAAGCTTCTGCAGGGTCTGGCTTGGCTTCAGAAAGATGTGTGAATTACTAATGAGTTGTTTTAAATCCAGCTGGGAACTTTCTTACCAGCATGGTCTTTGTGACAATGTTTCTTATGTGCCTTGTGCAGGAAGCTGTTGTTCGGATAACCAACTACCACGTACCTCAAGGAGCAGGGGATATAGTCATGATTCAGTCAGATCACACTGGTGCTGTGGATATCCTTTCAGCAGAGCTGGAGACTGCAGACCTCCTCGGGGAGCAGAGGAAAGGTGAGTCCTGAAAGGAAACCACTTGTTGGAGCCACTTTTTAAGTACCTGCCCTGGCTAGAGAAGAGCAGAGGCTGTCCTGGAGGCACTGCTAATTCCTGCTGGAAACTGGCTAGTGCGTGGGAAAACTTCACATCCAAGGCTTCTGGGAGCAGGCTCCAGAATGCAAAAGCCTTATCAGAAATAGCTTTACGGTTTTCAGATAACAGCTTGTCAGTAGTGAAAAGTCAGGTGAGCCCATGATCTTTTCCCTTGTCTCAGCTCAGCCTCCCCCTCTGGCTCCACCCACCATGTGGACCACTGAGAAGACAAAGGAATTCAAAGCCAAGATGGGAAAGGAGAAGAATTGCCAGATGGTGGTGAAACGAGGCGAGGTGGTGACAGTCCGCGTGCCAACCCATCCTGATGGGAAATGCATTTGCTGGGAGTTTGCTACAGATGACTACGACATTGGGTTTGGAGTCTATTTTGACTGGACCACAGTTACTAGCACTGCCATTACTGTTCAGGTCAGCGAATCCAGTGATGAGGAGGATGAAGAGGAGGAGGAGGAAATCGAAGGTTAGTGCAAAGCTCATAAGGGTTAATTTGTGGCGCTTGTTGCCATGCTGCTGAGAGTGTCTGTCATATGCTGTAATTTCCATCTATTTTGTTTACTCAGCCCACTTGTTATCTCTGCAGCCTTTTGGGTTCTTGGTTAGGCTGTGACGAGAAAGCATTTAGTCCTTCCTGATTCAGCGTGTATGTCAAAGGCTGTCCTTCTCCAAGAGCATTCTTAAATTGAACACATTGAAAAATAAAATCAGAATTCACTTGTTCAACTTCTAGGTGATAAAAAGATTAGGGTCTCAAATTTTAACTTGACTGGGTTTTTTTTAGCCTCTCAGACTGAAAAATTTCTGGTGGTGAGTAGGAGCAAAAAGGTTTTGTTTCTGGGTTTTGGTATTGGTTTTTTTTTTTTTGCTGGGTTTTTTCCCCACAGTACATCAGTAGCTCCTGCTGACTGCATTCGAGAGGATTGCTACCTGTGTCTTTGTACTTGTGAAACACACAGTGATGTTGCCTGTTCTATGACTTCAGTGTATATGTGACCAGTGTAGCTGGGAGGTTGGTGTCTGAAATCAATTTTGCAGGCTCTCCAAAGAGGGGTAGGTTCCTGTATGAGGAATCCTCTTGGAGAATTGAATTGAGAACGTAAACAGAGCGAGGTTTTAGGTAAGAGCTTTCCCGTCTTTCTTTTGCTTCAAGTCTGTATCACTGGACCACTGTTGTGTGTATAAAAGCAGTGAGGTGTCTAAAAGGTAAGTCCAGGGAGAGGAGACCAGGCTGGCAGGCAAGTAGATACTGTCCATCAGTATTCCCAAGAGAACTGGTTCTCGGCACGTCCTTTGTCATGATAAGGAAAGCTGGACTTTGTGGGTATGATTTGCAGAAAGGTCAGAGCAGATGCTATGGGTAATGCTATCATAGTTAGCCTTCCATATATCTGCATGCCTCTGCTGCATTCTGGTCTTGTTGATCTTTTTCTGGACTACCTAGTGGCTTGACTGGCTCTGGCCTACTTGTCTCCTCTCTCCTATTCAGGACTTGCCCCTGTTGGTGATGTGGAAAGGGGCGCCAAAAGCTACCTGCGGAACCGCTACGGAGAGATCATGCCGGTATATCGGAGGAACAGCCATCGTGAGGTGCAGGCAGGCAGCCATGAGTACCCAGGCGAAGGCATCTACCTGCTGAAATTTGATAACTCATACTCTCTCCTCCGCAATAAGACTCTGTTCTTTCATGTTTATTACACTAGCTGAAGAAATGGGAAGGGGCAGGGATGGCAGGCAGGCAATGATGAATGTAGCAGGCTGCCACCCAGCCCTGGTACCGCCTGATGGGCACTGCTGCGTGACAGAACCAAGGCACAATTCTGCCGGCTCCTCTTCAGACACTAACTGGTTTCTCCCCACACCCTCCTTCACTGCTGTCCCAGTGCAGAAAGGTAGTTCCACAGGCAGCTGCTATTTCTGTAAAACTTCAGGGTGTCTGCTCTGTGCAGGCATTGGGCTGGGCCTTCATGTCACAGCTGGTAAATGCCCAGAGGCCAGGTTCAGATGGTCGTGGTTTTGATCTGTTGCGCTGGTATGAAATGAAGTGAAAATATTCTTGGTCTGTTACTATTCTGTGAATAACTTCCAAGTCTCCTGCTGCATCTGCATCACTAGAGGGCAGCTCTTGGCTGCAGTGAGCCAAAAGCACAGCTGGCTTGTCACCTAGCCACTGATAATCTCATCACCTACCACCACTACATGTCACCAGCAGCCAATGCTTCCTTCACTTGTGTGGGTGGGGGTGCAGCTGGCCAGCGGCAGCCCATGCTGCAGTGGCATGGCAGTCATGGCATGTGTTTGAACACGGGGTGGGGGGAGGGTGTGCACCTAAAAGTGCGTAAGAAAGTTTTCCTGCAGATTAAGAATTGGATGTTATACCTGTTCATTGTAGGGATATGTAGATGATTAAAACTTCAGTGGCCACCAAAAGTTTTTTCTGTAATCCAGATATGAAGCAGAAGAAATTACTTACTGCTGTGCTGAACAAATACAAAAAGGTTGGAGTACAACCATTAAATATATAGGAAATGTTTCTTAGAAGCAGCATGTTGGTTCACTGGTATTGCTGCCAGCTAGATAATACCATATGTAGCAAGGAAAAGGCTCCCCAGAGAAGTGTAGCATGTCAGCTGCTATTGCTGTTGCAAAGGTATTGTTAGAAAAGAACATCTCTGCTCAGAAACTTGAAAGGTGTGGGATTTAACCAATCCTTTCTGTGAACCAGAATCAACAGGGCTGTTGCTAACCCTGACCACATGGTAAAGGATGAAGTTCCTTGGCATGTTTTGGTGGCTAGTGATGGCATTAGCGATCACCTTCTGCTCAAGTACTGGCAGAGTTGAACAAGGATTAAGTTAATCCTTCAGAGATGAATTTTAAATCATGTTTATCTGTAACTTGTTTATTTTAATACTTTTAACTTGAAATCATTCTGTTTTCTAAGAATACTGCTGTATTTACATTTTGATACCTCTTTGCAGAGACACAAAATGGCTGTTTGCATGGTGATTTTAGTAGAGTTCTGAGTTTTATTTTTAAATCCTCCAGGTAACGCACCTCTACTTGGTCCATTCCTTCTATTGAGAGGGGATGATGGACGAAATGATTTTGGGGTAGTTAAAGCCAAAGATTTCACTCTTATAGGAGGGCCGCATATTTCCTATTAAGGCTATATTGTAATGCTGTGCAATTTGCTCCATATTCAAGCTCTCCTTTTAACTATCTCTGCTTACTTATTCACTGCCCCAGAGCACATAGTAGGTCAAAAAGGTGAGAGAGTGAGCAGTCAGTCTACAGCAGAGCAGCCCAAGCTGGGAGTAGGAGGAGTGGAAATGCAAAGAACACTGGTTGGAGCACAGTGGCTTTCTGGGTGAGCAGGTAGGCAGCAGAGTTGTTGCTGCTTTGGGCCCTGAGATGGGGAGAAAACAGCCACCATTCTCAAAAGAGAGAGAGCGAGCATGCACCTGGGCAGCAGGGGAACTGTAATGCTGCCTTATTCAAGCAGGGGCAACCACAGGACAACCTTGCAGGGAGACAGAATGGTAGGGCCTGGTATCTGTCAGAGTAAGATGCTCTTTCATTTAGCAGCTTGGAGAGAACTACTCCTTCCTTTAGCCTCTCTTGGAGGAGATGAAGGACTATCGTGTGGCCTTTGTACAGCACTTGAATCATCCCTGAGCAACTTGGGTAAGGTGTGCTCCTTATTTTTTTTCATCCTTTGTCTATCAAGTTCCTAGACACTAAACAGAAGAAGGTAGAAAAGACCCTTCAGTCTGACCACAATGTCAGCACTGCCCCATGCAATGACTGCCTTTGGTCCTTTGCTGTGAGATCCGGAGAACCCTGTGTGCACTTGCTGGTTAATGTATGATGCACTGTCTGGCACCCACTCCACTTCCTAATTAGGATTTATTTATGACGAAGGGAACTCTGACCTGTACATATATTAGATATTCCACAATTGTTGATCCTCAGTTGCACAGCTTATTGCAGGCTAGTGGGTTATCTCCACTAAAAAACCTGTTTCCCTTATAGGGTGGCCTCCCTGCCTGTTGCTAACTCGTAGTTACTTCCCCTTCTGACTGTTGCTTATATTAAGGTTTGAAATACATTTTGTCATGTTGTAAGAAGTTAATAAGGCCTGCCTCACAACCAATTTTGATCACTCACTGACACGTAAATAGTATGTGCCAGTTTTCAAGCCATTAGTTAGTGGCTTTAGTTAAGAAAAGTTGCACTGTAGATGGTAATCCTATTGCTCGGTTCTAGCTTTCTGAAGTGTTGACCAACCTTTAATAAGGCTCTGGTCACTTGTTTGGAACTGTGACCATGTCCTAGTCTCGTTGACCTAAGCCCAACAGCAGCATTGAATATGGTATGTCACCCCAATCAGCATGGTGCCCGATCTGCAAATGCACTGTGCTCATAGATAGGCCTGCTGCAGTGGAACTGGAAGTGTTTGGTGTGTGTTATTTCACTGCTTCCCAGAAGTATCTGGTATCTCTTAGGAACACAAGATAGTTTTAGGCACAGAATATTTCATCTGCAGGAAACAGGAGCTTCCCAATTGGACAGGATAATTCCTCTTTTTGTTTATTTTTTTAATTTCCACATTATATGAGTGTGTTGTTTCTCAGGTATTCAGATAGCATTCATTATCCAAGTGACAACTTCTCTTTGGAAGCATATATAGTCTTTATTCTTTTTCTGATAAATCCAATAGCTTGGCTGTGTGGCTAGTGATTAACAGCAGCCATTCCCGTTCAAAGAATTAATCTTACTTCTCATGCATCTTTTTTTTTCAGTTTGGTGTATCCCCTGGATTTGTATCCAGTCCTGCTGTCTGGCTGAGGCAGTGATGGAAACCCTTATTATTTTAATTGGAGACCTTTGGAACTAGACCTTGGGTCTAGAAAGAAAAATGAATTAAAAAGGCAGTTGCACTTCAGAGAGGGAAATTAATCCTTGAGAAAGGAAAAATCCTTTGTTTTTGTGGAAGGAAGACCTTGGATAAGTTCTTAAAATGTGTTTCTTCTCCCTGTAAATTGTGTCTAGAAATTCAAAAAGCTAAATCAAGGGAGAAGCTTCTTTTGCATTTTGGGTTTGCTTTTATGAAGGCACAAAATTGTTTTCTGTTTTGTCCTGAATATAATTTAGATTTAGAAATAAGATTTACATGTTCAGCCAGAGATATGACAGTCCTGTAGTGCAGGACTTGTATAAAAATTAGCTTGTATAAAATTGTTTATAAAAATGGTAACAATCTGTTGAGCTTTTTTTAATGTCAAAGAAGGTCATAAGCACTCTGTTTTCTCTTTTCTTCCCTTTAGGTGTAATGTAGCAGCAGGAGTTTAAAATGTATGTGTTTTACTGAGGACAGAGAGTTAAAATTGCTTAAATCAGGGACCACTTGTACTGATTTAATTTACTTACAAACTCTGTGGAGGCCTGTAATATCGTTTCTTGTGAAAGGTTATTGGTGTCAGACATGGGTGAGTTGCAAATTAATGCTTGGGACCCATTTAACAGTTACGTAGATTATTGGTAATGAGCTGTTTACCTGAACAGGTAAGATGAAAATGCGTAAGAGCTTAGTTGTCTGACTTCAGGTGCTAAGAAGAAAGTCAAGTTACTATGCAACTGAGTCTAAATGACAGCCACACACCTTTCTTTTTGGCTCTACCCTGTGCACTTGTCTTATTGTAACTGTGTGTGCATGTAACCTTCATCTATGGCCTGCAGTGGGCCAGTTATCGTGGTGCTGGACCTGGGGAGGTGGGTTAGAAGTGAACCTCGTCACATGTAGTTGCTGAAAGACTTATTCTTGTGGGGAATTAGGGTAGAGAATGAATCTTTAAATGAGTTTACTTTTATCCCCACTACTTATATCCTTCCTTCTTGTCTCACTACCCCTACTAAAGCCACTCTACAGCGGATTTATCACAAGGTGCCTTAGAAAGAAGGAGCATGTCTGGAATAAGAGCCATAGATGTCATTAATCCAAGGGATTTCTTCTCCTTGTTTCTCTGCCCGTTTGGGTAGAGGGGAGGCACTTCCTAAGGTCAGGCAAGGAGACTCCCTACAGGGTGATCCTGGAGATTTAAGCTGTTCACTAGACCGCCTTGTTGCTGTAAGACGAGTAGTAGAACGGTGTTTGAGTTTCCTGGCGCCATAAGATCTTTGCCTTTTAAAATCATATGCTGCTGTCAGATACCAAGGAAGACCAGAGGACTACTCCTTTCGATATGCTGATGCTAAACCTGAGGACCAGAGGAATGCTAGATAGAAGAGCATTCCTTGTGGCCATTCATCATTTTCTCTAAAAAGAGTGTCTGAATCCAGCGTTGTGAGTGGTGTGTGCTTATATGTATTGAGGCTGGATAAGAGACCAAAGCAACAACATTTTTTTTCATGTACGAGTGTGAAAGAAAAGACTTTCTCTTTTTTTCCTATCTGGGAAAATATTGGATGTGACAATGACATGTAGATGTAGCAGAACATCTCAATTGGTACAATTGGTAGAATGAAAAACTAGGAACTGATAAGTGTTAAATACATTGGCTAATTAGACCGTTAAAGAAGCCAGGAGTTTAGCAGGAGTCAAAGTGCTAAGTAATTTATCTAAATAAGTTGATTTGCAGTAAATACCAACTAAATAAAGTTTTAGAAGGTACATAAAACTGCAGAGTTCAAATACATCTTGCTAGAAGGAGAATTTTCTGTGGGGTTATTCCATGTTTGCCTCCAAAGAGTCTCTGGCAACTTATTCTGAAACACTGGTGCTGTTGCAGCTGAAGACACAACATCAGGCTGGGTGGATGGTGGCTCTGACTCCCCTTGGCTGTTCTGCATTCCGTTCTGGTTTTACATGTTACTTTCTCAGAAGCTCCATCACAAAAAATTTACCCTTTATCAGGCAGGGAGAGAGGAGGAATTTTGTGATCCATCAGTGAGGGTTATCTGGTTTATGCCCATCTGGACTGGTGAGTCAAGTCCCTTGGGCAAGAAGGTGGATGCCAACCATTGAGCTCAGAGCTAAGGCGGCTTTGCCAAGTAATGACCTTGACGTTTAGGAGCTGCATTTGGAAATTATAAATAGCAGGAGGTGGTCTCCCTGTAAGCTCCAGGATGCCCTTGTGACTATCTGCTTTCCTCAGAGGGAGGCAGTCTGCTCTCAACTCACTGCTCCAAGCTGCTAGCATAGTCTTTCAATGGGGAGCATCTTGTAGCTGGTCATACCTTTTCCAGACCTATATTCTTGTGAACTGTGATGGTTGTCTGTCAGTCCTCATGTATGTGATGTGAATATTTTTGATGTCCTGTGATTTCAAAATTGAGTTCTCAGCGCCAACTGTTTGATTTTCATGTCCTCCCAAGATATGAGTTTTAAATGGAGGAGAGGATATTTTAACAAAATGTGGCACTGAACCTCTTGCTGAAGGGCACATATGAAGATTGTATTTATAGCGTTCTTGCATTCCTTCTATGCTTGGTTTGTACTGTTTATATTTGATGTGTTGTGGCTGATTTGTAATAGTATATTGGAACTTATTCTCCTTAAATAAACTTTTCACTATGCAACCAAGAACTTTGTCTTCTCTTTAGAGCAAGTGAGTGTCTTGATATGAAAAACTGAACTTTAGACTTTCCAACAACAGAAGAATATAATTAAACTTAGTTTTATAAGCAAAGAAGAGACAAAACAAGAATACAATTAAATTTAGTTTTATGAGCAAAGAAGAGGCAAATACTCAATGTACTTTGCACTGTACTGGACATTCTGGTTGCAAATGGTTAGGAAAATGCTCTGTTGTCAGCTGGTGATGATGCTTCCAGCCAGGAAATTTTCTGTCTGTTAAAATGACTTTCTGGGATTCACTGCAGTGCTTGAGATTACACTGAATGCCTGAAGAATTGGAGAAGAACAAGCAAGTAGCCAAGCTCATACTGTGGACATGGGTGGAGTTTGAATGCTTCATACTGGTACTTTTCACCTCCATTTGCAGAGATTCCCCAGAGCTAGCTATTCTGTACTTCAGCTTTCAGTCTGAAGGACTAAAAACATCCCTTCAGTTACCAGATACTGATTAAGTTATCTAGAGAAAAGTGTTTGCTCTTTGTATCTCCTCATAGCTGCTTGTCTATCAACTTTATCTAACTATGAAAACTATATTTACATGGCCTGAAGAAAGCACCTACTGGTCAAAATGGGAATGATAGCTGCAGCCTGAGCCATACTTCCTCACTTGTCTCGTTATGAAGCTCAGTAGGAAAAGTGCTGCAGAAGTTCAGTCGTCTCTGTTCTAGTCCTGTGTTTCCTTGGAGCAGTTCTATAAAATCATTCATGGGCAGGAGCAATCATAAAGCAAGTTGATCAAAGGGATAGATGACTGCCAAGTTAAAGATGTTTCATCTCGCTTTAGGACCACCAAAGAGAAACAGTGCTACAGCGATTTGAGTACCGTGCACTCTCAGTGAATCCCTGTCCTTGTGCTTGGCTCAGGCACATGGCCGAGAGGAAAACTAAGCAACTTGGTGGGGATGCAGGGAAGTGATGTGAAATTTCACAAGGGTAGTTCTTTCCCACCCTTTCTGTAATTTTTTGTGGTTGGGTTGCAGCAGAAACACTCTGATCGTGAGCTGCTCAGTGAAGGTCTCGCAGGAGGCTTTGTCGGCCCTGCCTGGGAAGTGACTCTTCCCCGTTTCAGCTGCACGTGGAGAATATAGTTCTTTGGCTGTGGAAGCCCTGTCATTGTGTTTAGTGGTGCTTGATTATCAACAGCAGTTTTGAACTTAGCAGAGCTATTTGTTGTTACACAGGTGGTATTGGATACACAGTGGAGTCTCTGTAGTAACACACGCACAGACAGAGATTTAATTACTGTTTAAGGAGGGTCTGCCACCATCCTGCCTTCTCTTGGTGGCAGCCCTGACTGCCGAATAAGAGAAGCAAGCTTCACACCTGCTCCTTTTTAGGAGCGCTGCGTGAAATGCGTACGGCCGCCACCATTTAGGAATCGGCACACAGCCAGCCCTCCCCGGAGAGGGATGTGTAGCTCGGGCTCTCGCCGTGACTGTCATTTACTACGGAGGCGCGGGCGGGCCTGGCTTAGCACCGCCAGAACTGCCGGCCTTGCCCTCCCCACCTCCTCCCTGCTGCCGGCGCTGCTCCCCGCCGCTGCCGTGCGCGGGGCCACGGCGCTCTCGGGCGCTCCTGACGCCGACCGAGGCGGTGCGGCCGGGGCGGGCCGCGCCGGCTGCCCCAGCGGGGAGGCCGAGGGCGGCGGATGGACGGCGGCCGCCCGCCGCTGCGCCGCGGCGCCTTAATGGCGGCCCCCCGCGGCCTACGCGGCCGCCCGCCGCCATGCTGCCCGCCTGCCGCGGGGCCCGGCCGCGGGACAACGCCCAGGAGAGCGGCCTCGCCTTCTACGTGCTGTGGGCGCTGCGGGAGCCGCCGCGGCGGCTCGGCAGGTGCGGACCGGCCCTGCCAGGCGCGGCCCCGCCGCGGCAGCGGCTGCGCCGGGGGCTGCGAGGCCGCCCCCGCCCCGTCCTTGTCCGGGGGTGGGCTCCCCCGCGGGCGGGGGGCGACCCGCACGCCTCGCCTCCCCTCTCCTCTCCTCTCCCCTCTGGAGGTGCCCCCGTCCGCGGGGCTGTGCTGCCCCAGCTCATGGCTGCACTCCCTTCCCAGGCTACCACTTGCTTTCTTCATCGCATCCCTGCGCAGTCTCCTCTTGAAATGACGCAAACCCTCTCCTTTCGCCCTCCCCTGGCATAAACGTGTTTTCAAGTCTTTTCGTGTATTTTCTGGACTTTTCATTTTATTCCTTGATGATTACCTCTTGTCTTCTGTTGTTTTTCTTCCCTCCCCTCGCAGCAGGTCCAGCAAGATGGGTTTCCAGGCTTGGCTGCCCCTGCCGTTGCCAAAGCAGCTGGTGGTGTTCGGGCTGGGAGACTGGAGCTGTTACTCACCAAACACAAGCATCGTGGCGGACGTGCTGGTGTCCCCGGGCGTCGCGCCGCAGCGGGTCGGCACGCTGGAGCCCACCCGCAGGTCGTGGCGGGAGCTGGTTTTGCCGGGGTGTCAGCAGGGGTGTCCTGGAAAAGCCTTCTGCTCTGTGGTGCTGCCCAGTTCTGCTGGTGTCATCCCAAAGCTGATCAGGCCTGCTGGTCCTCCACCATGGTGTTTCTCTCTAGTGGTGCTTTCAGCTTCCTTTTGGCTGCTTTCAGGGCTGGATCTTTTTTGGCTTTGGGGTGTTACCAGCTAGTGTGGGAGCAGGACTTTTTCCCAGGTCAATGTCACTTCTTGGCTGAAACCCCGTGGTCCCTTGTGCAGGTCTCTGGTGTGGGAAGGTGACTGGAGGACAGATATTTTCATGGCCTCATTGAAAGAGATGGATAAAGGCAACTCTGTGAAGCTTGTACTGACTGTCAATGGACAGGTAAAAAAACTGACATCCTACTCTCTTCCTGCCCAGGGTCCCAAATGTTGTTACTTCTGAGCTACAGAGCTTCCTCTCCCACTGTCTCGTTTTCCTTCTCTTTGCTACTCCAAGGCAGAGCTGCCTCACGTGGATCTGTTAACGCTTATTTGTGCTGAGCCTAAACCTCCTGTGATGCTCCAGGCTATTCCCTAAACAGCTTTGCCAGAACACCTCATGTGTTGCAGGAGATGGGTAACAGAGAGCGGTTCACTTGCAGTTCTACTTTCTCCTGGGCCTGTGGTACTTACACAGTTGTTTTACCTTCTGCTGAAGCCCTTGGATTTAGCACCTCCCAGTGCCTGGCTTTGCTTTTCTTTGTTTATTCTCTTGGTGCTGGAGGTGAAAGCTGGGCTATTCCCTTGCAGCGAATCTGACCTTTGCAAGACATCTTTTTGCTCACCCTTTGTGGGTGGAGGCCAGCACTCTCGGTGTGTCCTCTTATTCTCACTGCCACTGTCTCTGCCACAGCTGCTCCGAGGTGTCTCCAGCAGTACACCCACCCACGCCTTCCTCATCCCAGAGACCACCCAGTCACCAGTGCTCCCAGCAGACGATATGCCCCTTGGTAAGGACCTGGAGCATCCTACTGTGGTACGTGTATCTTGGAGCCTTCCTCTCATTATTTCATCCTCTGCTTAGTACTTTCTCCCTCACTTGTAGCTGCTTAGTTGATGTCTAGCAGAAACATTTGCTGCTGCTTTCTTAGTGGAGACCTGGCTAAGCAAGTTTTGGAGCTGAAGATTCACTTGTGCTAAAGAAAGCGGTACTCCATTGAAATGCTTTTGGAAGGGTTGAATTTAACAGCCCTTGGTGGGTTGATCGATCAGCCTGGTTACTCCTAGCACAGATGGCCTTTCTGCCTTTCCAGTTGCCTTGTGTTAGCTGTGCCCGTTGCAGCTAGCAGTCTGAAAGCAGACCACTGGGCATATAGCAGCAGGTAGCTGCATTGCTCAGCATATATTTGGTGGCTGATGCTGTTGGCATGCTGGCTCTTAAGCCTCAATGAGAAGACAAGCCTGAAAAGTCACCATGTGAAACTACTCTCTGGCCCAGCAATAGACAACTCACAGTAGCCTCAGGTCTTTTTCTTCAGGGCTGATTTGACTGGGACTCTTGTCACAGGTTAAGAGTCAGAGCTCAGAGGTGACTGCTAGAGCATCCAGGCATGGGAGGAAGGACGTCTGCCCAGCACTGAGGACCCTGGCGGTACCCTGTGCCCTGAAACCACCATGTGGCAAGGTGGAACCCAGCCAGGCCTGGAGGAAGAGTCCTGTCCACCCCAAGAAGCCCAGGAAAGTTTTATTTGAACCCACAGCATCTGAGAGAGATCTCAGTTTAGAAGGTAACTCTGGCAGCTTCCAGGTTTATTTTACAGGTCTTGTCTGAACGATCTGCTGGGCAACAACTTCCCAGTCCATTTCTCTGTATACCTCCCAGGCAAGATGGGCTTGTCTGTCTCGGCTTGCAAAATACCGAGAACTGCTCCTTAGTGCTGGATAAACTGCTTGATGATTTTCTGCCTGTTGGGAAAAGGCCAGAGATAGAACATGGGACACTCTTAGCACCAACACTCTGTACCATAACGCAGTATGCGTATTTCTTCATATGAGTAAAAGTGCTTTATAAGTGAAGTCAAGTATCATTAGCCTTGTTTTACAAAAGAGTAAATTGAGGCACAAGAAAGTTACCTACTGTGACATTCTGTAACCTCTCCATTAGTCTGTTTGTTCCCCTGCTAACAGCATACCACTTGGTCCATAGAAGACATTGGTTATTATTAAGGTATAGAGAATATAAAAAGGAATATATGTATAATTAGTGTAATTGTACTGACTTTTCAGTAATGAGAAGGTAGCTGCCAAGGGATTTGGAAACAAAACCTTTAGCTTCTGAAGCGTGAATTCCAAGTCAGCTCCAGGGTGTGACCAAGTTTGTGTGTAAATGTTTGATAATAGCTCAGTAGTTCCCATGTGAAGTGACTTCTTGGGACTTGGCTTGCTTCTCACAAAGGCAAATATAGCTCCATCATAAAGTTGCTTCTGCTGTAGGCAGTATGAGAAGTGGGGAAATGAGCTTCCATCAGAGGAGTAAAATGCAATGGCGGCAGCATGATGGCCCTCAAAGGAAGCATGCCCTGCTCTTACTTGTCTTCTGCATTTCTTCTTCTGAGACTTTCTTCAGGATTCTTGGTCTTGCACCTTGTTTGTTACAGTGAGGTAGCTTTGTGCTGAGGGTTGGAGGAAGGAAGGCCAAAGGGCTCTTAAACCATGGAGTTGAACATTTTCCAGGGTATGTCTGCTGGCTGCTTTCTTTATGGGGCCATCTCTGTGTTTCCTCTGCAGATCTGGCAGTGGAGGAGTTGCGAGGTGAGGATCTGGTTCCTAGGTCGTGGTTTGTCTTTTCAGCTACTTGGTGATGCAATTCCCTTTAATGTCACAGACCTTTCATGCTTCATCCTTTATCTCCCCAGGGATCAAGAATAACAAGTAGGTTGTGTGTATATACTGTTCTCCTCCATGCAGTTGCCCTCAGTATAGGTGCTTCCAGTACCTTCAGGCTCTCCAATACGCCTCTTTAGCTCCTCTGAATCTCAGGCACACCTCTGGGTGCATAGCTCTTGGAGGCAAAGGGTAAGATGTGGAATAGACTTTGATTAAAAAGTATTTTTTAGCTTGGTCAGCCAACTGCAAGGGCATGGGAGAGAAAAGGAGGAACAGAGCAGTATGAGGAATATCTTTGGATATCAACTCCTGGCTTCTGGTTGCTGTATCTTAGGCACTAACAAGCTGTCCCTGGGTAGCCCTCCCTCACAAGGAGTAACAGAGGGGGATAGCATAACTGGGATATCCCTTCTGGGGATGGGTAATCAATGGGAGCCATCCAGGCTTGTCTGAAGTGGCAGCCTGTATGCATCCTGCATCCAGCCAGACTCTTTGCTGGCTCCCTCTGCTAGTGATGTCTCTCCTTGTACAGAAATTAATCCCCAAAGCCACAGAAAATCTTCCTCAGGGAGCTATTTCTCTTGCCACCCCAGAGGGAAGAGACCTGGGGCCCTTGCTTTCCCATTTCTTTCCTCTGAGCCTTCAGCTGCCTTCTCCCCAGCAGGGAAGGGAGCTGGGGGTGTCTCATCTGACTCTGCTCACAGCCCTGTGCTCTCCCCTCCCCAGGCAGTCCCAGCCCACGGTGGTGCCATGCCATGTGCCTCAGTGACCTGGGGACAGCTGTTCTGATCGGTGGAGAAGGTGTCGATCAGCAGTCCTGCAAGGATGCACTCTGGAAGCTGGAAATTGGTGGGGACTTTAGGGCTGCCAAAGGCAATGGGGGCGGTGGGACTTGAGGACAACTCAGGCAGATGGGAGGGGGTACTCAGGGGTCTGTGCATAGGGAGGAGACAGCTAAGGTGTCACATCTCCTAGGATGGTCACCAGGCTGAGCTGAGAGCGTAGGGTGCCATGAGAGGCTGTGGGGTTGTATGTGAGCGCCCTCCAGGAGCTAAGAGGTAAGTTCTGGAAAGAGTTGGGTGAGTTTTAAGGGGTAAAAGCAACAGCGTGGTTTGCAATCTGTGTGTGGTGACTGGTGGAGAAGTGTGAGATACAATTCCAGTGCCTTGCAGCTTTCTGCAGCTCACTGATGCTCTCTTCCACCTTACTATTCCCCACCTAGTTAGTGTTCCCCTTCATTCCTTACACAGAGACATTTCTGTATGAGTCCCTTCTAGCTCTGAATCAGAGGAGAGGAGGAGATGAAGGGAGCAAGGTCTTGGGTAAAGATTTTATGACATATTCTTTAAATGTGGAGAAATTGAGAGCACCTTTGAACCTTCACACCACCTGTCTGGTGTTGCTTCCACAGACAGCGATTTCTGGCTTCCAGTGGGTTTCCAGCTACAAAATGCCATGCCATCGTGCTTGCGTGGTCACACAGCTACCTATGACCCAGATACCAAGCGTATCTACATCTTTGGGGGCATAAGGGAGGACAAAGACTACAGCAGCATCTACATTCTGGACACAGTCACCTGGAAATGGCTCCTCGTGGCTGTAAGTACTGCAGCTCTTCCAAGACAAAAGCGCATGAGGGGGTGGCAGGTCCTGCCTGAATGTGGCAATTGTTGTGCCCAATATTCTTGCTCCAGGAGTCTTGATCCACTGTTGCTGCAGGTTGTCTGAGCTGCTTAGTTGGGACTGACAGATATAAGAAGGCCACAAGCTTGACAGAAACCAGGGGCTGTGCCTACAATGAATGAAACAAGGGGAAAAAATGGTTGCTGCAGAGTGCTGTGTCTGACCAAGGTCATGGGTGGGAGGTACTGTACAAGTGGCAGAGGCAAATGGCCTCTCATTTTATATGGTGCTGTTGAGAGCTTCACTGGATGTTGAGTTGAAGAGTTGGTCTTCTCAAATCAGGGACTGCTCTGTGCACAGCAGATCTCTGAGCTCTTTAGTTACCTGTCATGTCCTTGCAGAGGGCCCTGTCTCTTTCCTGGCTAAGTCACAAGATGGCTTTTACAGAATAAGCCTGGATGAGATCTTTCTGTTTTCTGTCATCTGAGGAAGCTGGGGTAGGAGGTTGACTTCCTTCTCTCATCAGAGCATTCTGGTGGTGCACAGTACACAAAGGATGTACTGTCTGCCCGGGTGGCAAAGATCAGCTGGGGAGCCAATAAAGTGAAAATTGAGACTTGTCAAACTCGCTGCATGAGGTGGGTCCCTTTCCTACTGGTCATGCAGCAAATAATGCACTTCTCGTAACAAATATATGTTGAACTTTTTCCAGGCTAAAGGGAGGGTGCCAGTGCTCAGCTACCACAGTGCAACTGTCTACCGGAAGGAGCTCTTTGTTTTCGGAGGGACTTCCCCCCAAAAGGCATCACTGGCAGTTGGGCCCTGCAGCAATGTGCTCTATGTCTTCAATCCAGAGCATGAAATTTGGTACCAGCCCATCTCAGAAGGGGAGAAGCCTCTGCCTAGGCTTGGGTGAGAGTGCTCTTATTCCAGCCTTCCAAAACAGAGCAGGAAACCTCTGCTCACCTTCCCTTGCACCCCAGTGTAATTTCCTAAATATTATATGATTCTTCTCCACTGTTTGTTCCTAAAGACAGGGCTATGATTTGAGCAATGTGACTCCCAGTACTTTCCTGTCGTGAGTCCTGATGGGATTCTGTCCTTGGACTGCAGTGGCTGGGGGTAGAGGCAGGTGTAGACTGAAACTATGGCAGCCCAATAGCAGAAGCCAAGGCTGAAACATCAGTTTTGGGAACTTGCTGAAGATACTTTGTTCACTTGCTGCTTCTCTGCCCAGGCATTCAGCTACTCTGCTGAAGAACAAGCTGCTGATTTTTGGGGGTCGGAGGACTTCTCTCTACCTCAGTGACATGCACATCCTGGATCTGGGTAAGAAAGTCTGTGCCAGGTGGATGCCTTGGGAAGGTCTGTTCTAAGGCAGGGACTGGGGAATGAGGTATGCTCGATGGGAAGGTAGCATTAATGTTATAAGAACTCCTGACTAGGAAATGGAGATGGAAAACTATGGGGTAAAAAAAAAAACCTTTCTGGGGTAAGAGGGGAGGCAAAGGGGAAAAACAAGAGACTGCTTTTTTGGAAGAAGCTGGGTAACAGAGAATGCAGGTTGCTGAAGTGGCAGGGTGTGGAAATTTTTGTCTAGTTATGAGGCTGAGCTTTTTGGGCATTTCACCTGCCTTTCCCCTGGCTGTCAGGTTTCATGGAGTACACGCCAGTGCCCTTCCTCACAGGACAGCCTTCTGCACGTTGGTAAGATCCTATTGCAGACCCAGGAGCTGTCTTCTTCCTCTGTCCTTTCTCTTTGAAGTCAGGTTTAAACGGTGCTTGTGATCAGACCCAGTTGCATATCTCTATCTCCCTAGTCAAAATACAGTGGATGGCCCTCTGCTGCAGGACCAGAAATTCCTGTGCTGGCCTAGTTGATGCCTGTAGGGTGTGTGGGGGTACAGACCCCTTAGTCCCCCTGGAAATCTGCCTTTCAGGCTAGGGGAGGTTTTCTGCCATGTGCTAGTGAACTTGCTGTTTGGTCTCCATAGTATGTGGAGTACAACAGACACACAGAGAGGAAGAGACTCTTGTACCAGGACTATGCTGTTCCTAAAGGGACACTATTGCCCACTAGAACAATGACTTAAATCAATCCAAAGCCCAGCTAGCCTGCTATCTCACTCCATAGAGAAAAACATAGGAGTTTTGAAAGCTCCTTCTGAGACAGTTAGGTGCTTTTCAGGCCTGATTATGGCCTGACCTGCAGAGGCAAGCAAACAGCTCTTTCGGGGTTATTCAGCAAGTCAGGGCAGAAGAGAAGCAGAAGTTAACTTCCATTCTGCAGCTTAAGCCTCCAGTCTCTTGCTGAAGTCTGCCCACCCCTGCCCATTGCTGACTGAGGCAACCCCAGCAGGTTTTGCTGTAGTCACCTTTTGGCTTTGCTTTGGTCGCAGTTTTCATGCAGCTCTGGCTGTGTCGGACCAGAAGGTTCTGATCAGTGGAGGCTGTAATGCCAAGGGAGCCCTGCAGGATGCCTTTGTCTTCCACCTAGGTAAGTGACTCTCCCTGTTAACATAGCTGAAGGTGACTATGGGGCTGCAGTGGTGTTTCTGAACACCTGGTCTGGTCCATTTGTTTCATCCTTTGCACTAGGAATGGGCTTGTCAGTATTGATAGCCCCTTTCTACTTCAGATACTCTTTCATGGAGCACGGTGATCCACCACGACCTCTGTTCTGTGCCCCGAGCTGGCCACACGTTGCTTGACCTGACTCCTGCCCACCTGATGGATGTGGACAAGGAGAACAAAGAGGAGCATAACCTGCACACGGTGTTGGTCTTTGGGGGCTCCAACTGTGCTGGGATCTTTTACAACAGCACAGTCAAGATCCAGCTGGATGTAGGATAATGCATAATACTTGGAATGAGCCTGGAACAGCAAGGGCTCTTCACCAGCCTGAATACAGACATGGATGGCAATAAATGAGTCCAAGCAATGTGGCAGTCCAAGCATCTATATGTAGGTGAATGCTGCCTTGGCACAAAGACTTTGTAGAGTCTTTCTGAAGGCTGTGGGTATTGCCCTCTTAGGGTAGCTGCTATACAGCATCAGACTGACAGAAATTGTCTCCCATATGCCTGGCTTGGTACCTGGGTTTGCAGATGAGCCTGCACAGGAACAGTCACAGGCTTCTGGGTTTCTCTTCTCGCCCTACAGGTTTCTGGGCTGGAACCTGTGGAGTGCTTTCAGCTCTGAAGGCGACTCAGGTATTGGGTTTCATTTGCAATGAGTGGAATGGGATTTACTCATGCCACTTGGAAGGTCCTCACAGTGAAAGTACAGGCATGATTCTGGTTTGGAGGGAATCTGGGGTGGGATTCCCTTGGGCAATAGTCTGCAGCTGAGGACTAGGGAAACACCCAGAGCAGTGTCTGAGGATGGGAAAAGGAAGAGAATGCCATCATTTTCAGTGTACGGGAGTGAGCTGGTTGTGTCTTGCCAACTATGGCACAACCATGTAGCTTTGCTCTAGAAAGACCATTATAAATTCGACAAGACTACTGCTAGATGTAAGGAAGAGGTACAAATCAGCTGTCCCAGTAGTAGTTCTTTTGTCATTACAAGGGGTGGCAGAGTTGCTGACTGTTGGCTCTTACAAGACCCATGGGACTCAAAAAGGGTTGGGATTAAGCTGTCTTCTGTCAGAGACTAGCTCTTACTGTTTATATCCATGGCACTGATGATGATGCCATAGCTCTGAGACAGCTGCAAGGACAAGCAGGCCTGCTGGGTTAGCAGCACACTGTGTACACCGGTTCCCTGATGCTCTTTCTGTAGATGGGAGAAAGAAGAAGCCCCTGTGGGGAGTCCAGAATTCGCTCAATACCTCACAGTTGTTTGTGGACACATTCTGCCCCCCCGCCCAAAGCCATACAAAGGGGACTTCTGATAATTATAGATGCTACTGCTTTAATCTGCTTCATGGAGATACATCAAATAGAAAAAACATAGAAGTAGCTGCAAGCTTTCCAGCACAGGCATAGCTCCTGTAAGTCATCCAGGCTACTTCCAGGTCCTCTTCCTGGGTGCCGCCTTCCCACCCAGATAAAAGTGAGACAATAGCACTAGGGCCTCCTGCTGGCACTCAAGTCCTACTCAAGCAGTAGCTGTTGTCCTCTTTGACCCTTCAGCTTACTTGATGTGATGAGTAGAAAGGCTTCAAGCTCGCAGCTCTGCAGGAGTATCTGGCTGCAGGGATGGGTGGCTTACTTTGAATGCCTCTAACTCCAGGAGAGCTTTGTTTATTCTGGTTATTGTGGGATATGGACCCATGTCCACTTTGAATCTGCAAAAGGAAAAGAATTTGTGAGGTACTATGAGTCAGACAGCCAGTGCAGCAGTGAGCAGAAGAGCAGAGAAGTATGCTGTGCATGCCCAGTATGGGAGAATCTCACAGGCTAGGATACATTTGCATTAAGAGAAAAGATTCATCCTTGTAGGTTTAAAAACAAATGCTAGAGGAAAGGTTAGTTCTTCCATCTTGACTAGGCTTTTACATAGTGTGCAGCAGAGGGTAAGAAGGCACTATGCTTTTCCTGGGAATCATGCAGCCACTACTTGCATAGGTTTAAGGCTTTCAACAAATAGAGTCAGATTAATCTTTGCCCTGTCTGCAGCATAAATATAAGGCAAACAGGGAAAGAGGATGTGGAGTGTGGGCAGCCTTAGCTTTTCTAAGGACATAGATCAGGTTTCCTCCAGGGGCCTCTAAGAGAGCACAGCTCCTTATTTCCAAGAGCTTCCAAAAGAGGTAGTATTTGTGCCATAGGAAAGCATCCCTCCTGCCTCCTCTATCCAGTTATGGATTCTTCTCTTTATGAATTTTCCTAACAGGCACAAGGAGCAGCAGAAGGTAACCTCTGACAGCCCAGCACAAGGAGTAGGTGCCCTTGAAGAGCGCCTCAAGCTTAGCCTTGATTACCTTTCAGCATTGAAAACTTGGGGCACCAAGCACAGATCAGCCATGGAGACCTGCAAATGTAGCAGAGAAAAGGGGTCAGAGTAAGTCAGAGCCTGTCCCATCATGCTTCACTGTGGTGGCAGGCTTTTACAGCAGGATAGAAATTATTTTATCAGCCAGTACAGAGGAGTTATCACAACAATCCCATTCTTTAATCCAGCATAAATAATACAACAACAGTACAAGGAAAGGAGCTTCATAGGAGTCACTAGTAGAAGAAGCCATCGGCTTTCAGGGAGCTTCATATTTACCAGCTGATCATCATGACTTCAAGGACAAAGTGCTTCTATGGCAACTGCCTCTGAGCAAACAAGTCTGCTGGCAAGCTGCAGAGGGAGGCGATGGAGGGAAGGGGCAGTTTGTGTGGCTGGGAAAAGATGAGTAAATTTTGTTTGTTTGCATTGCAGGAGTATCAAGCAGCTCCTGCTGATGTCAAGACCTGATACATGATAGGGCCTTTGCACACAGGCTCAGGGACTTGCAATCTGAAGAGAAGACTCAATAATACGGGTAGCTGCACAGAGGCAGCTACCCCCACCCCACTCCCCAGGTCACAAAGTTCTGGGTGCCTTTCAGAGCACACATTATTCTCCAGCATAAGATCTCGTAACTAGCTTTTGCCCACCAAGGTCTCCAGTTCCCTAAGGCTCCTACTAGACAATCCTCTGCATCACAGGTCATTGCAGGAGTCTTCCTTTTTGCCAGGCTTTTATAGGAAGGATCCAATTGCCTGCCAAACTGGACTACTAAATGGAAGAGGCCTGAGTGGCCTCTAGCTTGGTAAGGGTCAGAACAGCTTGTTTGTGAGCTCTCTGAAATCTGTCCATGTTAAAATTGGACAAACAGAGCAGAAAAATACAATACAACTTGGTTAAAGGTTCCACAGAGCAGAGTTAAGAACTGAACCTGTGTTTTTTGAGCCAAGCTTTGCCCCTATGACAGGACACTTTGAATTCCAAATCTCTTAAAGGTGAAATATATAATCTGTTTCCACATTCAGTAGTAGAAGCCAGATCCTAGATATAGGTGCAGAATCTGGCCATCAGCAGGTTATAGGCAGGGATAAGTAAACATCTCTGTAGCTATTTGCAAGTCAGTAATGGCCTAAGTGGGATCCATGCAGCTATTTTTCTTATGGTGAAGGCATTGCATCTAACTCCAGGCACAGGCTGGAGTTGTTCTGTGTCTCCACAACTAATTTCCTTTCCTGTTTTATGGAATATACTGGGGTTTTCAGTTCTCCAACGGTACACAACACTCCCGCAGATACTTACTTCATCCCCCACACAGTAGCGCCCAGCAGTGTGCTCTAGAGTCTGCTCCAGTGCTGTCGAGAGAGGTGGTATACTGGAGTGAGGCACTGGAAACTCATTTGAAAGGGACACCAAAGACCCTTTAGACTGGGAATTATGAACAAAGGTATTTTGACCCTGAGCTGAGTATGAAAAAGGAGCAATTTGGGACAAAACCTAGAAGGAACAGAAATCTTACAACAGTGTAGTTACAGGAGTCTTTAGGGTCCTTCAGCCTTTTGGGACCCAGGGTGATTTCAGCTGCTTCAGGCAATGGACCTGAAATACTAGCAGGACAATGTAGAGATACATGAGAGCGGGGAAGGGAAAAATGCAAGTGTTCAGTCAGTTTGTGTCTGTCTAGAAGTGAAGATGGGCCTGCCATTCCAGCACATGAGGGAAGGGTTTTTGAGGAAACAAAAAGCACTGTATGTCTCCGAGGGAGGTAAAGAAATACTCTGCTGCTTGCTAGATTCTGTAGGAGTTTGCCACCAGATGTATTTTGCCTGAGGACAAAAGCATATCAATATAGATTGATAGAGCTTTAAAGCAAAAGGCACTAGTTAGGGAGCAGCTGACTGGAAAGGAGAAGTGCTGTCAGCCCTCATGTGTGAGGGTGAATCAACTGCTATGGTGTACAGGATGGCCTCAGGCTTTCCCTCTTCCATGCATAGCAGCCTAAGTGCCCTGTGGACAGTATCTTTCCTCTGAGACCCTGGAGTGCTACCAGCAGGGCAGGACCCCAACACACCAGCCTAGGGAGATCTGTTGTTCTGCTTAAGGAGGAAAGTAGAACCCTAGTGGTGCAGAGTTTTGAAGGGTCAGTCAAAGTACTGATAATTTTGGATGTCGGACGCACCTTGGAAGCCAGATGCAATGCAGTTCTGAGCCCATTCCATTTTTTTCTCCCCCATTTGTTTCAGGACGCTTAGGTTCTGTGAAGGCAAGTGATCTCCAGGTTAGATTGACTGCTGCTGGCTGGATTTTGCCCACTGCCTCATCCGGTGGAGGAGAGGGGAGACGAGGAGTTGCCAAGCCTGAACTCCCAGCCTGAGTTCAGCCTGCTGGGTCAGCCCTGACTTCACCCTCACTGAACCATGCACCCTGATGTTACTCTCTCCTGAGACTGTCCTTCTGTACCAGCTGCCAGGGTATCCCTTTGCCTCTGCCCTTTGGGTTACTCAGTTGTTGTCTTCCTAAAATATACTAGACCCTGCAGTGCAACTGCGTGGGTTCAGCTGTTTCTGGAAAGAACCCTGGGGTGCTATAGGATTTTCTTTGTAGGAAATACTGTATTGTTGCCATTGGCAGATCAGGAAGAGGCTAAGCAGAGATTTCATTTGCTAACACACAGTCTTAAGGTCTGCCACTCTATTGGCTGGCAGCAATTTAAAGAAACTGAGTTTTTCAGAGATACAGACTCCTGGAAAGCCCTTCTGGTTTTCTCATTTGCATGGATATGACAAGGCAATACCTGAAGTGGCTGAATGCCAGAAACAATATGATCTGCGATCATTCTGACTTGGGCTCTCTTCTTCAGATCTTGGGGCAGGAGCCTGGGGTTAGGACAGGTGTCTTCTAGGTAATGAATTATAGCTAGCTGTAATGGACAAAGAGATAGGGGAGGTTATTGGAGAGCCAAGGAAAAGTTCACATCCTGAACACATGGGAAAGGGGAGCTGATCCAAGAGAATACAACAGCTTTTGAATGAAGTTTGTTAGCAATCCAAGCAACAGGATATCCATCCCCTTCGATGTCTGCTTGGGACCTCGTTGTCATTTAGCCCAGCTGTAATTTCAGGCAATCCCTGGCACAGCCATCTAAGTCAGACTACAAACTGTTCAGTGAAAGGTGGAGTTATGAACCAAAGCTGAATTGAGCTTAAATCCTTGACAGCAGTTTCCCAGCAGAGACTATATGCTATTTCTGCCCCCAAGTGGGATTGTTTATCAAAAATGCCACCTTTTTTCCAATGCACAGGTGAGAGCTCTGGGGGAAGAGATGGGGCAAAGCTATCCCCTCCAGACTGGCAGCAGCTGAAGTGAATGGTTAACAGGGATGTGGCTGGTAACTCACTGACTGAGAAAGGGTGATGCCATCAATTTTCAAGGCTGGGACTTGCTGCATTGGATTCACTGCCTTGAATTCAGCAGAAAACTGTGGAAACAAACATGAGATTACTGCAACAAGAAATTCTTCTTTCTTGTTTTCTCCCCCTAGAACCCAGTAACAAAATGGATTTTTTTTTTTTTTTTTAACCTGGCTTTTCCCTCTACCTCAGTACTAATATTGCAGTACTATTTGCTGTACCATTAGCCTACACCAAGCTCTCACTGGGGCTTAGGGACCACTGCATCCAAGGCCAAACTGCCTTACTTCTTGATAAACCATCAATACAAAGCCCAGGATGGGTAGTACTGCAACAGTGTCACTATTACTGTTCTAGTTCTCCAACTCTGTCTTAGCCCATACTAGCACATCAAGCCGGTGGTGCTACTGGGTGCATGTCTCCCAGCTAAGGCCTCCCAAATAAATTCTCAGTGAAGATCTCTTCTGGCAATCCACTCATTTAGCATCTTTTGGACACAGCACCACCACACATACTTTCTGGTGTTAAGTGAGTGAGGTTGAGTCTGTGTTTAAACTGCAGTGCAGCTTCTCTGAAGTCTGTGTGTCAGGTATGTTCAGTTATATCGTGCTAAGCAGGAGCAATACATCTTCAGCCTTATGAAATTCAGTCACAGATGTTTAAGAGAGGAGAAGACCTTTAGTCTCCTGCAGTCATCTCCCCCTATCCTGCATGCCAGGGAATACTGGTTTAAAGCAACTATTAATTACAAAGAAGCAGTAAGGACTTCAGTGACTTTGCCTGTGAACTTTCTAGTGCTGATCCCAATTCTCCTAATGATCCCCAAGTTCAGTACCCCTGGAGAGAGCAATGGTAGCTGTATCCTTACCTGCTGTCCCCCATCCTTCAGGAGGTTCACTGGCACCACATCATAGGCAATCCCTTTCAGAGCCAGTGCTAGGGAGAACAAGAGTGTACAGCTTCAGACAGGCACACTGAGACCAGTTTCATTGGTACTGGGCTCAGGGAAACGCTATCATCTCCATTTGAAAAAAGAATGGCTTTAAAACCAAAAAAGACCCTATCCCTCAAGAAAGGTGGCCCGAGTCCACCGAGAAGGTAGCATGCTGGCAAATAAAGGACCAAAACACTAAAGATCAGTCCTGGCAAAAACGGTGCATTATTCAAAATAAGCTTTGCCACTCTTTGCAGTGCAGGCCCTCCTGACAGGGCTTATACAGGGCAGGGTGGGGGCTGTGCTTACCTGCAAATCCTTGCTTAAGGCTGTCTCAGTCCAAATAGGGACTGTTCCCAGCCCTGCTTAGTTCTCAAGACCTGGGCAGACCAGAGTCTGAGGCAGTATCAGTGTGAAAACAGAGTGTAGGGCCCCTGTAGATAATGTGGAAGAAACAGCCATCTGCATCATGTTAACTTTACAAAAGGAGTAATTCCCTCTCACTAGCTGCAGGCTGAGCGAAGCCCTCCTGTCTGTTCCTCTCCCTTCCCCCTGCTCCAGGTAGGCTGTGGTATTCCCTTCCCTCCCACTCCAGAGAAGGGTGAGGGAAATGCCTCACTGTTCCAGGATCATGTTTGCAGATCTCTCTCTTAAGTTACTGATTAATTGGGTTAGTGAAGGGGAGGGTACTGCAACCACACCAAAACAATAAAACGGAGATCAATACTGGATCTTACCAATTCTCACTCTCCAAGAGCAGGAACTTCGGAAATAGCTATAAAGTATCGGCTGAGAAGAGAAAGCCAGGTAAAGTGGTTATATGGTGGGAACACCAGATTATTGTAAGGAGAACAATGCATGAACAAAAGGCATTTTAGGAACTGTAAGACAGGGCAGAGCAAGGTTTGGGGAAGAGAGGGCTCCTTTCTGAAAGTGACTGCTCCTGTTTTGGGCGTACGGGTGGTGTCACTGTCTTTCATGCTGGCCCTCTGAATATTTAGTTGCACCTGATGTTTCCAGCAATGCACAAGTGACCTTAAAATCATCCCCTACAAAGCTTCCCTCTTTGTCCCTATCAGATGTTGCTAACTTTTATCCCATCTCGGATATTTTAAGCAAACTCCCCACTGATTATGCCAAGCGCCTGCACTGGGTATTTGCATGGCATGAAATGGCTTCTCCTGCCACACAGGGCAGGGCAAGGCCTCTTTCCAAATGACAAGAGCTATTGCTGTTGCAGATGAATGCCAGGAGGGCAGACAGCTCATCTCTACCTGAGCTCCAGCACCAAGGCAGCTTTCACAGACACTTCCACCCTGTCCGAGCTCTTACCTTTTCAGATGCCATGGTCAGCATATGCAGTCTACTCCAGGAAACAAAAACAACCTCTTTGCTTTCCCTTTTATCTCAGCTGGGATGGGGGAAGGCTTCTCTCCTAAAGCCAATGAGAAAAGGACTATGCTCCCAAATCTGTGCCCAGGGCACAAAACCAGCCAGTCAGATTCAATCCTGAGTGACTGCTGTCAGCTGCATCTGCATCTCCATGTGCTGTGCTGCAGCCCCAGCCCTGATATCAGAACCATTAACCAGCTTTAAGGTTGGAAGCACATTTAGGAACCATCCTTATTTCCCTAGCTTTTTGTTCAGAAATAAGTAAGATATCTAGAGAGCCTGTCAGGGTCTCAGCAGTTGCCAGTGCAGAAATATAGCCCTGGGGAACAAAACAAGGAAACCGAAGCCACAGGCAGAATTTCTGTTTCACTAGGGAATGACTGCCAGCTCCCTGAACAGGGGCTGCCTTTGTGGGGAGGTCCCTTAGGATTCTCCTGTGGCCCTCCTCCCATCAGTACCAGCTGGCGCAGAGGGTTTTCTATGTTGCAGGCCTGGGAGAGGCTGCTACTCTGCTCCCAGGCCAACTTTGTGCAAAATATGAAGCTCGCTTTTTTGTGTTATGGTCTTTTCTTTCCACACAGGAAATTGGTACTCATGCATGTCTCTAAATAAACCCATAATCACGTCTCTTCTTTCTTCCATAGATCCCATGGCGTGCCAGGGATCTCTCTGTGTCTCCACTCCCCCAAAATGCATAGAAATTGTACCAGAGAAGCAAGGCAGAAAAAATCAGGGATTTGCTCACTGACACACAATCTGTCAACAGAAAACCAGAGAGACCCCAAAGATCTCTGTGCTCCAGTCCTCTTTGTAAACTTGATCCTTCTCTTACAGTTTAGACTGGTTCAAATAACTTTAAATTAGGTATGCATTTGATTAAATTACTCTAGTCAAAGTTTACTGAAGAAATGCTTTATAACTGAGGAAGGAAGTGATGGCAGTATTGGCAACACTTTTGTGGACAAAGTATTTACTCATTTTCTTAAATTCTCTGCGTCTAGAATCAGGGTATTAGAAATCTCAGCTATGCTTTTTTTCAAATGTCTACCCTGCTGGGTTGCAGGGAAAGAAACAGAAACTATGACTTCAAAAGGGAAACATACAGCATTCATGACATGCTATTTTTACCTGTTTTTCCTGGGGACCTTGCTGATGATTTTTTGGCTCAGAAAAATTCATGTCCTTCACCACATCTGTTTTGGACTCTGGCCTCTGACCTGACAGAGACATTTCTCCTGATCCTCTCTACAGTTCTTTGTTGTTTTTGCATCCTGCACTATCACTTGTAATAAATTGTGCTAAGCTAATTGCTTCACTCTACAATTTCAAGGCCCTGGGGGATTTCACCAAAAAGAACATGGAAAACAACCCATCCCTCAGCTGGGAGCTCTGTCTCCAGAGGCTGGGGCCAGGAGTGATCTCCTGAGTTCATGCTGTTTTGCTCCCAGCAGCCGGGCAGATCACAGGCAAAACAATCAGCTAAGTAAAGACTAAAGACAGCAGGAGTGTTTTGTCTTCAGTGGACAGGTCCCAGAGTGACATATCTAGTCTTCCTCAGACGAAGAGCTGAGCATGGGCCAGGGAAGTAGCAGGGAAGAACTGCCTCCGTTTACAACCCCATAGGGTACAATCCCCATAAGCTACAGGTAAGACCAGTTGGAGCTGGAAGGACAGCAGGAGGACAACATTTGCTTGATGTCTACTGAGATTTCTGGTTTTGATTCTGTTTTAATTTTCAGCAGCAGTGGTACAGTGAGGAAAATTTGGGCTTAAATCCCAATCCAGAGTAAAAATCTGGGAAATGCATTTCCCTGTTTAGGAAGATGGAAAAGACACCCCAAACTTTTGTGTGTTGAGCTCTCAGGTTTCCCATCCTGTCTGCTTCAGTATGGTCTCCTCTGGATACCACCTCTTTCCAGGCTATATTTGGGATGTACTTGGAGAGGCAAAATCTTTCTTTCATCTGTTTCTCGAGACCCATCACTCCAAGCAGCCTGCACACACGGATTGATGCAGAAGAGCTACCCATGTGGGACACGAGACAGAAGACTGCTCCTTGGAGGCTTGCGCAGGGGAAACCTCGGTGTCTGAAAGGCACCACTTGTATTCTGCTGGCTTAAAATGTAAAAGGTATAAGCAGAGGAAGAGGTCTGCTCCTAAACCCTCAGTATCTCTGCAGCAGGCATTGGTGTTAACAGCTATCGTGGATAAACTATCTTAAGTGAACACCACCACTGCTTTGAAAGGCGTTAGTTTTATTTAGCATGGGGGCAAACTCCTTGCTCTCCACTGAGACAGAGACGCGGGTGCAGGCCGGGGCAGCACAAACCTAAGAGACGCCGCGCAGGGCGGCGCAGTCCTTCCGGCAACCGCCGTCCCGGCCTTTCCGCGGAAGCCGGGCCACCAGAAGCTGATTTCGGCCGCGATCCCAGTCAGCTGCCGAGGCGGGCGGCGAGGCTAAACCGAGCGAGGCCCGCGCCGGCCGAGGGCGGAGAACCGCCGCCCGGCGCCCCGCCGCCGCCGCCATCGCCCCCCGCTCCCCTCCCTGCCTCCCGCCCGGCGGGTGCCGCTCGGCAGGGAGAGCGCCGAGCCAGCACCGCGTACCTTGGCCGCGGCAGAGCTCATCCCGCGCCGCCACCCTCCGCGGGGGCTGCAGCGTCAGCCCCGTCCCGGCCTCGGAGGGCCGCCCCCTCACCTCAGGGCTCGCCCGCAGCGTGACAGCCGCCGCGCCCGCCCCCGGCCCGGGGCAGGACTACATCCCCCAGCGTGCCCCGCGCCCCTCCCGCCCGCCCCGGACTCCGTCTCCCAGGATGCGCCGCGCCCGACCCGCTGCTGCGCGCGGCGGAGGCCCGCGGATGCCGGCGGCGGGGGGCGGCCAGGCCGAGCCGGGCCCGCGCGGCGGCCCGCTGCGGCGGCGGGAGTCTCGCCGGGTGCCGGGGGGGCCGGCGCGCCCCGCCGCCGCCGCCGCCGCCGCCCCCCCCCCCCCTCGCCGCGGCTCGCCCGGCGGCGCTGGCCCTCGTCACCCTCCTCAGCTTCGCCTCCCGCTTCCACCGCCTGCCGGAGCCGCCGCACGTCTGGTACGGGCCGGGGCGGGGCCCGCGCCCCTCCGGCGGGGCATCGGCCCGGGGGCGGCGGGCCGGGCCCAAGGCCCGGGTCGTGGGTGGGTGTCCGCCTCCTCCCGGCAGGCGCCCCCCGGAAGCAGCCGGCTTTCGTGGCCGCGCCCGGCCCCCAGCCTCGCCCCGTTCCCCAGCACCCGCCCGCCCCCGCCTTGCCCGGCTGGGAAGGGCTCGGTGCTTATTGCAGGCAGGCGGTGGGATGGGGGGGTCCTGGCAGGGAGGGCCACGGGGAAGCGCTGTGTTCTCTGGCCAGCCCGGACCCGGCCCCGGCCCCCGAGCCGCTCTCCCCGCTGCTCTGGGGACGCGCTGCAGGGCGGGGACCCGGCCTCGGGGAGGCAGTTTCGGGGATCTGTGGGTTGCAGGCTGACTTTTAACATCTCTTAGCTCAGTCTGGAATCGGGAGGGTGGGTGAGGGGTTTTGGAGTGCTAATGTCAAACGCTTTAAAATGGACCCTGCCTAGAACGGCTGCAGTACTCTCCATGATTTACCGGTGAATTTAACACATTGTCTCATATCGAATGTGTGGCACTAACCCTCTACATGATGAAAAGCGTGAGTAAAAAGACCTTCCTGGATTTTTTTACAGCCTTCGTTATAGCAGGTTGTGTGTTTGTTTGTTTTTCCCAGTTGGGATGAAACCCATTTTGGGAAGATGGGAAGCTACTACATTAATCGGACCTTCTTCTTTGATGTCCACCCCCCTTTGGGGAAGGTAAACTGCTCTTCTGTTACATGTTTTAGAAGCCACAGGAGTGGGCCAACAAAAGTCTTCCCCTTCCTTCTGGCTGAAGGATATGATGAGCACCAATACCTTTCCTAACTGTTGTTGGCATCGTGGTGATTTACATTCTGTACCCAGAGCCTCAACTTGCATCTTTTCTTCTTTAGGAAAATACTTTGAATATGGGAAAACAAAACAGTATTGCATGTTGGGTATTTGAAAGGCTTGAAATTACAAAATGAACGTGGCACTTAAGTGGTTTGGAGGAGAGATGTAATAGAAGCCTACAGTTCAAAGGAACCAGGTGGCTCCCGGTAGCTTGTGTGCAAATGAGATGCCAACCACAAAGGACCCTGAAAGCCTTGACTTGCTGTTCTGTAATTGAAGAACTTGTTCTAGCAACAGTGTGCAGTGTTGATGAAGGTGCACTCCTCCTGCCTCGGAAAGGTTATCTTCCTTTCAGGCTGAGTCTTCCTAAACTATAGGAATAGGGAGCTATGGGAGAATCTACAGAGACAAAATTCTCTCTGCTAAATCCCACACCTGGTATTTCTCTTGAGCTTGCAGTAATCCTTGTAGTCAGCAGCCAAAGTCCTTTTGATCCCTTCTGATTTTGCCTTTAGACAAAGGGCAATGTCTATGCATGTGAATTCTGTACATAAACTCTTGTTTGGATGGTGTCTCTAAATTAAGTAGTTATCCCCTGGGTTAGACTTGGCTTCTATAAAAATCTTACTTGCTGCTGGCTTGGATATTCCTTCCTCCAATGTAATTTCCCTGACCAGTTTTTTCACCTTTCCTCTTCAGATGCTGATTGGACTTGCTGGCTACCTTAGTGGATATGATGGTACCTTTCCTTTCCAAAAGCCAGGGGACAGATATGAGCAGCACAACTACATGGGAATGAGAGGGGTAAGGCTCTACAGGCTAGTATCAAACTGGTTATCTCTCCTGTGCTTTTCAGTACAGAGTGTAATGTCATAAGAACAGCTCTCCTGGATCAGATCAGAGGTCTGTTTAGCTTTGTGCCTTGTCTTTAACCTCCTTAGAAAAGTGTTATTGGTTGTATTTGTGATGAAGTCTTAATGTCTGACTGTGAGCAGCCAGGTAAGACAGTAAGGTGATTTTTGAGTCCAACTCTTGCTGCTGATTAGTGGGACCATGCTCCTGAGTGGGACAGATATCTTGCCTTTTCTGCAAAGGGGACATTGCTTAGCTTGGGCTCCTGCTCACTCCGTTGTGCCTGGCTGCTATTCTGGGGAGCCAAGGATGTCAAAAAGCCAGGATCATCCACTGCCACCTGCATTTGCCACCACCAGTGACACTGAGCTGAGTAAGCTGGTGGAGTGGGGGGCGAAATTACTCTTCAGAGTGGTATTCTGTCTGAAACCCTGGCTGTACTGCTCTCTAGGAAGGCCAAGAGCCATAAAACTGACAGCAGATAACATGAGCCAAAAGAAGAAACAGTGGCCAATTGCTAGTGTCTAGAAAGAAGAATAAAAAGTGGGAAGGCATATTTTCTTGGTTTAGTTTCTGGGTCTCCAGCAATTCATGGTTCTAGGTTGCCCTGTGCCAAAGGTGGGAGAAGTGCTAGAACCAGACATTGAAAAGAACAAATTTTACTGTGATACTGCTTTCTTTTGTTTTGATTTCTCTTTTTCCTCCTTCAACTATCCTCAGTGTCAGTTGCGTAGGGGGAGGTGATACTGGCCTACTAAAGATGTAAGGTACAGGTGTATTTTATTCTTAGATTTTGTATTCTGATGTCTTCTTAAAATAAGTTGAGTATGGTGGATGTGTAGTGCACCTACTTGACGTACCTTTTTATGAATATCTGATGTAGTCTAGCAAGAGAATGACTGACTTGTTACTGACACCTCCGCAAAACGGAGTAAGCAGCTGTCCTTCTCTGAACAGTATCTTTGTTCATTTGGCTTTTGCCTGATGTTCTTAGTCAGTCACTTCAGCTACTGCAACGCTTCCTGTTGTTGGTAGGTGTGGAAGATGAAGGGAAAAGGTATGGGTGCATGTTCACCTTGGGGAGGGTTATAACTTCTCCCGTGATCTTCTTTTCCTGCAGTTCTGTGCATTCCTTGGCTCCTGCCTGGTTCCCTTTGCCTACCTCACAGTGTTGGAACTGTCAAAGTCACTGCCAGCAGCCTTACTCACAGCTTGTGTCCTTATTTTTGGTAGGTGTTCCTGCTACAGCAAAATTGAGCAGGTTAATTGTTTAGAGAATTTAATTTCTGGATTATCATGTGTTACCTAGCCAGGGGCTATTTGGGTTAGTAGCAGAGATTCCCAAAAGCAAAGTAATTCTGTATTTTATATATGAAGCTTTTTAATTGGTGGTCCCCTTGAGAATTTTACAGTCTTGTTTAGTTCATAGGTACTTCTGTTATCTGCATAACCACAGCATTGGACTACATTTTACCTCAATTTTAAGAATTTTTATAAGATGGATGGTCAGGAATGATTTTGCCCACTAGTGAAGTATTGATGTCTCCCATATGAATTATAGAGGTACTTAATAGCTTACTGCATTACTGTGGAAGAGTTCGCAGTAAGAAATAAATAAAGTTCCTTGTTAATTTCTCCACTTGGCTCAATTCAACATTGCAAATGGAGTTACCCAGATTGGGGTATTGTGAGGATGCACAGATATTGAGGCACAGAGACTTAAAATACCAAGTCATATTCAGTTTTTCTAGGTAACATCTGAAAGATGACTTCTCCTGTAGCATCCTCTGGCACCATGCTGGTGCCGTAGTAGGTAGATCATTGCTGTCTGTAACGCTCTCCATCTGAATATGTTAGCAGCACCTCCCAAATGGTGTTTCACAGATAGCGTTGTATTGCCTGTTTTTTTTGAGTTTTTTTTTTTTCCATTTGTTACCCAAGTAGAAGTTGAAATGTTCTGATCTGCTTCTGTTTCTAAAATTTCCCTTGTTTCCCTTGTCTTGACTACACTGAGGAAACTGACTTCCTGCAATCTTACATTCACTTTAGAACCACAAGCCTTTTTGACGTTGTTGTGTGTCTTTTTGCAGATACGGGCTGTATTACTTTGTCACAGTATATTCTGCTGGATCCCATTCTGATGTTCTTCCTCATGGGAGCTGTTCTGAGTATGGTGAAATCTAACAGCTGTGCGGATAGGTAAGATAAAGATGATAATTTTGCTGAAATATAGGTACTCAGTGTTCACACAGATGAAGTACTAAAACATATCTGCCACTTGGTAGTCTGGGTGGATGGCTGAGATGAGATTGTTTCAGGAAATTTGGAGGTGAAAATGGCTCATGGTAGGGGAAAGAAATTTTTAGTATGAGGGTTTGTGAAACTGGGGAGAAAGTATTGTGGCTGGGGTAAACCAGGAGGGAGACTTAAATAGATAATTTCAGCATGAAAGGAAATATCAGCAGAAATAGTGTTTATGGAACTGAAAATCTTGAAAATGAAGGTTAAAGCTTTTTAAAACTTGGCAGGAAAGAAAGCTAGTATAGAGTGTTGTAGGTCAGAAAAGGAGGAATGAAGGATGGTTGTAACCTGTTCAAGGCTTTGCTCCTTAATGGCAGAGATATTAATTTGTTATTTTGAACCAGTCACTTTGTCTCCAGGCTGGAAAAACACAGCTTATCTGTGACTGTAATCCTATAAGCACTTACAAAATCCTGGTAACTGAGGTGAATAGTGTAATTTGTTCAGTTTAGAGAAATTGGTACCAAAATTTTGAAGGAAATACAGCCAGGATGTTTCCGAATGAAGTAGTCAAGTTGCTGATGATAAGTTCTATAGACCAGTCCACGGGGGGGTGGGGTGATTTATAGGTATTTGGATATGTCAGAAGGCTTCTTTGTGGCTGAGCTGTAGAGAGTAGTTTCCCCACAATGCATCCAGAATTCAAACACATAAAAGCTTAGAATACTGTGTTATATGTGAGCAATTTTTTTTTCATGAAACGTTCAAGAACTGATCATATCATATCAGTCACACTGAATCTTAATGTGACTGCAGCACACATGGCTAAAATGTAGCCTGCAGCGTCATGTAGGGCCATCCAAGGCCATCCTCATCTACAACACATACTCCAGGGAGTGCAAGTACTAAGTTACAGGACAGTGTCTGATCAGCTCTGTATGCCTTGACCTGAACTTATTTCTCATGTCTTAGAGCTAATCCTGTTTTCAAACTAGTGGATTTTATGCAAATTAAAAGCCAGCTCTAGCTATTGTGTTGCTTAGCAGGTCTTGGGGATTTTGTCTAGTCAAAATACAACAGTCAAGGCATCAGGAGTCAGTCAGAAAAGGATTTTAAATTCTGCTGTCATCTTTTCTCATCTTTTCTCTGTGGTTCAATTTTAGTTTAGTTTGTAGTTTGTTTGCTTTTTGCTGCAGCTTTTGTTTGTGCTTTGGGTAGATGTTTTCTGCTATGGCCTTTCTGCTTTAGGAAAAGTGGCTATACTTTTTCTCCTGTTCTCCCCTATGTCCTTAGCTTTCTGAGAGAAGTAAGTTTGCATTTCATGGAGCAAAAGTCCTGTTTCTATTTTCAGACCTTCCACATGTCAGACTTTCTTCACAATAGTATTTTAGCTTATACCTGGTGTTTATGTTCTCTCCCTCAAAGGGGAGATCTAGGGCTGTCCAGGCTTAAGTGTTGGGCCCTTCTGAAGCCTGTATCAAGGCTTCACAAGACTGTATCTGAAGCCAGTATGCTTGCAACATTCTAAAATTAATATAAACCTTGTCTTTCTGTTCCTCATGGGCTCCTGAGAAGATGGAATGTAATTTTGCAGGGTAACCGATTTGCTGTTTATTTTCCTGATTGCAGGTGCCCATTCATGTAGCCATCATTTATTTACTGACCTGCTCTATCTGTCCTGCAGGCCATTTTCTGCCTCCTGGTGGTTCTGGCTGAGTCTGACTGGTGTGAACCTTGCTGGAGCAACAGGGGTAAAATTTGTTGGCCTTTTTGTAGTCCTCTTGGTTGGCCTGAACACGATCTATGACCTATGGGACTTGCTGGGGAACCTCAGCCTGTCACTGGTGAGTGTCAGAAACTTTTCTTTATGTTAAGGGTTTGTTTTGTTTGCTTTGTAATTCTCTTAGTCTTTGACAACCATGTAACTAGCCAAACAGTGATATCTGTCTGCAGCAAACAGGCATCTGAGGTGGATGATGATAATTAAAGATGAAGGTTATAATGGAAAAACTATTGCCATATGTTTGAAAAAAAACAAACACACACATTAGTGGGATGTAATGTCATAAGAGCACAGCAAAAAGGTTGTTGCTTTTTCCTGAGAGGAACTATTACCTTTCCAGTTGAATGAATTTTATTTCAGTCTAGGCTAAAAATGCTCATTGGGAATGACTGTACAATGGCCCCAAGCAAGATGATGTCCAACACTGTTACCTGACCTTCTTAGGAGTACGTGCTACCTGGCAGACAGGCATGTCTTGCAGCACCTAGTTTGCATAAGCAGCGTGAGCTCAGGCTCTGCTTCATGAGAGTACGGGGGATATAGGCCGCATAGCAGTAGCATGTGATAGTCCATCATGAGTCATAGGAGTGCTCTGCAACTTGCAGTCTCCATAACCAGTCCTGAGGATGAAAGCAGCCATAGCCTGCTTGATTTCACATGTATTTAGTTCTTATGAGCTTTAAGAAAATTGCTAGTGTGTTTGAGTGCCCTGTTCTAATATATTGCATTTTGTATTTGGGGGCTGTGAAATCTGCTATTTGGAGAAATACCTTGATGTACCGTTTGCTGTCTTGCAACCAGCAGGAAGACAAAATCTTCAAGCACATCTTATAAAAGTTGTTCAGTTCTCCTCTTGTCTTGGCCTCTTCTGAAGCTTGAAAATTCTATTTCTTTCACTTACTGTTTTTGTCCTGTTTGTCTCATAAACAGTGGGGGGTTTGGGGGACTTTTTCTATTCCTGCTGTGTGATTTGTTTTCTCTGATTAATGTGAATCAATACAGGCTGCAAAGATGCAATGTTCCAGCTCCAGAGAAGCACTTCTTGAGCAAAGTCAGTTAATTGCATTTGAAATGGAAGAAATCCATCATGTCTAAGCTTTCTGCCAGCAGACGGCTGCACAGTGATTTCATTTGTGCTGCTGGCAGCAAAGGCAGCAAGCCCCTGAGTGTTAGAATATGTAAAGAAATTTACTGCAGAAGGTAGATGCTTTCTGAGTAACTATTTGGCAACCTTGGCGCTTGAGGGTGGCGGGGCAGAAAAAGAAGTGAGGATTAAACCCCTGAAAGGCTGAATAACTTATCTCTGCATTTGTTAGGAAACTACTCATGATTATTTACATGCAATGTTTTTGGGACTAATTTGATTTCTAGAATTCTCAGCTTGTCTTGGTCCACTGTTCTGGTTTGCTCAGTGCTGTCCTTCATGTGCATTGTCGTCTTTGACTTTGCATTGAAGTCTGAACCTTTTCACAATTGAAGCGTATTGTGGTCATTTTCAGCAGGGAACTGGAGATTAGTTCATGTGCCTCTCCACTGCATAAATTTGGTTATGTACCATCAATCAGCATTTTTACAAGTGCCCAGTGGTTAAGTGTTCTGCTGAAGTACTTGAGCTGAGCAACTGTTTCCTTTGTTGACTTCAGTAAGTTCTTAGTTTTGTAATGTGTTCAGCTTTTTTTCCATTGCTTCTGAAATCTTTGGATCTGGTATTCACGGATGGAGAATGATTAGCTTAATTATTGTGTGATAGGTACCATGTAAAAAAAATATGGAGGATAGCAAGCACATCTACCTTTATCTGCTTTGAAGTTAGATGGGGACATTTAGCAAACCATTTTTCCTATTTAAGTGTTTTCTTCTCCCACAGCTATTTATTGCCCACCCTGTATTTTACATTACCACCAGCAGTGTCAGTAGGATGTGAATATGTAATTGCTTCTTGTGCATCTGTGTACAAACTGCCTTTCCAAGTGGTTTAAATGAAATACTCTGCTTTCAGCTGAAACACTCATAGGTTTTGCTGCTGACTTTTCTGTAACTTCTGACTGAGCAACAGAAGTTGCAGTGTGAGAGCATCCTCGCTAAAGTGAGCTGGTTTCTGTGAATGAAGCATATCTAGGTCCCCAAGCAGTCCTGGTTACATTCACGTTTGCATAGGGTGACTTGTTGGGAGAACAAGTTTTCATTTTCCCTTTTGCTTAGCTTTGACAGTTACTATTCTGGAAGCTATCTCCTTGTTGTGATTTTGTGTCAAGATGTGTACCACTGACACACAAGTTAAGGTCCTTGTTTTCAAAGTATTGTCAATGGGAGCTGCCCAACCTCCTTTGCCAAAATTAGGGATGCTCAGCACTTTGGAAAGTTAAACTGTCCTATTGCCTGGTTTTGTCTTCCTCCCAGGACCCCAAATTTTCAAGGTACCACAGCTCCAGCTTTTGGAGATGTACAGCATGGTCTGCCTAAGCTTTTTACCTCTCTCTAGGCCCTTTTGAGGTAATTCTGCAGCCTGCTGAGCTTGCTTGCATGGCAAGCTCCAGCTATAGGACTACTGCTCAGAGTCCTGTTAAGTAAGGACTAGAGTTGCTCCTGCAGCTGCACTGTTTGATCCAGGTTGTGTTTGTTACAGGTGATGTTTGGGAAGCATTTACTGGCTCGTGTACTCTGCCTCATCCTGCTCCCGCTTGCCCTCTACACGGCTATGTTTGCTGTTCATTTTACAGTATTAAATAAAAGGTATTTCACAATGTTTTCTCCAGAAGAAGAATTGCTTGTCTTTGCTTTGAATTAAAGGTTATTGATTATGGATTTCTCCACTTTCAGTGTCAGAAACACAGCCACAAGCTGTGTCTTTGTTTAATTCCTTTCCCAGACTCCTGCATTGTTCTTACAGAAAGGCTCTGGCCAAGCTGGCAGTGAAACTGAATTTGAGCTTGAGACTTTCTGAAATGCCAAGCAAGTATCCTAACCAAACTCTCTGTCTCCTTTTTTTCCTCCTCTCTTTCCTGGACCTGGAAATGTCTCAACTCAGTTCTTTTTCTTTTTGTTTTTGTTTAAAAAAAAAAAAAAAAAAAAAGGCATTCCATTCCTGAAAAATGCTTTGGCTGTGATTAAAAACATAAGTCTGAGTGTTCCCAAAGGGAGGACTCTTCTCTGAATGCCTGCAACCAAGGGATGCTTTTTATGTGGAAAGAGCACAACAGCTAGTAAAATGGCCAAGTAATGTTTTTCTGTATGCCAGCATTAAGAGATGAGGTGAATAAGCATTTCACTATTAAAAAAAAAATAATTAAATCTGTTATTTTTCAGTTTGTCAACTGGTCTTACCACTAACCTCTTAGCAGAAATGAGACTTAAGGAACCACAGAGAGGCTTTCTTGTATCTAATCTGGTAGTGGGTCAGTTTTTTTGTCATAAGAACATCTCCAAAGATAGTTGATGGTGCTTTGTGCAGTGCCAGCATGTACATTTTTGTGACCTCAAGTCCTTGCAGCTCTGGACAATTTTCTGCAAGGCTGTATCTGCTATGATTCACAACATTAGAGTTGTGTGCATCTAGGGGAACTGCAGTCATTCCTGTCCTGATGCCATGTCTGGGTTTATTGTTTTCCTTCTGTAAAAACAATTTGGTAATGTGTGACAGAGCTTTGTATGCCTGTTTTGCCAGACTTTGAATTGTTAAATTCTTTATTCTCTTTTGTAGCGGTCCGGGGGATGGTTTCTTCAGTTCAGCATTTCAGTCCCAGCTGATCGGGAACAATCTTCATAATGTCTCCGTTCCAGAGCGTGAGTGTCCAAAGGAATAAACCACTTTGAGTGTTATCAATGTACGTGGGGTTTTAAATAAAAACAGTGTCTCCTGTGACTTAGTGCAGGACAGTGCACGTTATGCCTTCATGGTCATAGTCAGATCCATGCTGTTCCTCTGTGCAGTTGTATGTATTGACAGAAAAGAAAAAGGCTGAAAATAACACTGTGTTTAGTGCGTGATCACTAGCCATTCCTCATATTCCTTCTAGAGGGAAAGATGCCATTTTGAGGAATTTGACAGTTTTGTGTGCATGCATCTTGTTATTTTTTGGCCTTTATGTTGCTTGAGACAACAAAAAGAGATTTGTCCTGTTCACCTTAGGTTTGTAGGTGTTCACATGTGGGATTTGTTTCCAAAATACGTGTAAATGAAAACTATCAACTCCTTTGTGACACAGTGTGGCTGTGGTTCAGCTGTGTTGTGCTCAGCATGTGTACAAATTTAGGGGAAAGATGGCTCTGTGGTTGTTCCCTAATCCTCGGGTTGGCTGGGGGCTACTAAGCCTTTAATATGGTTTAGCTTTCCGATTACTTCAGCTTTTCTCTGGCTGTTCCCTGCTGCAGAGCTGCTACAGGGAGAGCATAAAGTCCGTTCTCCAAGACTGTTCTCTCACTTGTGTTGGGAGGCTATGAAGGGAGGTGTCTTAAGCCAGGTTGTCAGCTCCGCTATCTGATAGCTGAGCTTGCCTCCCTTCCCTCTTGTATTGCTGTAGGGATGGGGCACTGGAGTGCTTCGCTTCATAGTCATCACATGTTTTCAAACTAGATCATATTTTAATGTGACCATATACTCTTATGGAAAGCTATCTCAAACCTCTCATTATTGAAATCACATACAAAAGAACTAGCACTTCTGTTTATGTTAAAACTAGGTGGGAGAATTTTAAGTGTTTCAGCCAAATGTTATGTAACGGTTTTACTGAATCATGGTTGGGGATGGAAGATAAGCCTGCAACGAGCTGTGTGGAGTAATGTGTCAAATGGGAAATGAGCTTTCATCAAAACAAAGCAGAAGAATGCATGCCTAATCGGAGCACTGCAGACTAGCTGGGGGGGGGGGGGAGGATATTTATAGGAGAGCTGCCTTATGCCTTTTATCCTCCTTCCTTCCCGTGTAGACTTGGCGTATGGGTCTGTGGTCACAATGAAGAACCTTCGGATGGCAGGGGGATACCTTCACTCCCACTGGCACCTCTACCCGGAGGGCATTGGGGCTCGCCAGCAGCAGGTTAGTGTGCTGCAGTAGTACTGCCTCTGACTACGATCATCAACTCACTCCCATTGCACTTAGCATTAGGGGCTGTTGTGAAAAGAGCTATGTATTTACTCAGCACCTGTAACCCTCTCAGTGCCACAGCTGTGCACTTGGCTTCAAGGTCTGAGTAAAAAGGATGTTTGAAGAGAGCCTGCCACATTGCATCAGAGGGGTGACTTAGAGTAACAAGTCTTCATTGTAGTAGCAAGACCACCCTCTATAGACGGAAGCCAAGAGGACTTAAAAATAATCTTCCATAATGAAAGTGCTGTTGTTTCTTCAAGGAAGGCTGTAAAACTTATGTTTGAACCAAATTACTTACAGGTTTCGTTGCTGTGTTTTAAAAGCACAGAATAGGACTGCTGTGTGTTGTTTTCACTCCTGCCACTGGCCTTTATGACCTTACATGGATTACTCTCCTTCTGTGCCTTGCTTTCCTCATCTGTCACCAAAGAATTTGTAAGGCTTTGCTCATTAAATTAGATATCTGTACATTTGTAAGCTAGCCATAATGAAAGTATCTGAACTAAGGGCTTCTGATTAAATGATTAAGTAATAAATCAAAGTAAAAATCAGAAATCATGTAACTATGGCTAATTAAGTAGTACAAAAATTAAATTAATTTCTTATTTTTGTCCATCATCATGCAGCTTCATAAATCTTTGCAGCTTCTGCAGCTTTCCCAGGATGTATTTTGCAGTTGTCTAAAAATTGTTCTGAGTTCCTTGAAAGAAAGTTGCCAGAGAAAAACAAGTGTTTGTTTTTTAACTCCTTTCAGTCTCTGTGGTGAGGAAGAAGTTTTCAGAAATTAAAACTTTGTCTCAATCTTCTTTTCCTGCTGTTCTTCCCAACTGGAAGTCCTAATACTCTCATGTGACATTGATGTTTATTACCATAGATGAAGATGTCATACCAAAACTGGCTCAAGGATAGGCAAAATTCAAGTACAGAGCATGCTTTATGACACTAAAAGCAGGGAAGGGGGATTTGGAGAGGACACTGATGGGAGTTTCCTTGAGGGTAAGTGGGAAAGGGTGGAGATTTCCCCCTCTGTGCTCCCTGTCCTGGAGGTAGGACAAGGGTAGGGTGCTGGGAGGTTTTGGGGGCTGTGGAAAGGGGAAAGGATTTTAGAACTTGGAGGAGATTTAGGGAGGAAAAGAAGGAGGTAGTGATCTCTCTGCCTCCTCCTTTCCCTCCTCTCCTGATGACATGACCTCAAGGTATGAGGTTCCACCTCCAGCTCTCCCTTTTTCTCCACCCTCAGACACTCCTGTATGTTCTGCCTCTCACCTACCTACTGGGCTGTCTGCTCCCACCTGAGTGGGAGGCACAGGTCTGGGACTGGGCAAGGGTCCCACCGAGCAGGGCTTGCTGCTGCCAGAAGAGGAGAGCGAGCAAAGTGGGTGCAGTTCCTCAAGCTGCTCGGGAAGGTTGCCCTTGGGAGCAGCACCTTGGGGCCAGATGGCCTCCCTGCCCATGGTAGCAGTAGGAGCAGTTACTCTGTGTGAGGCTGAGCAGGCCAGTAAGGATTAGCTGGGTAGCATGTGCGGCTTTAACAGTTGATCCCTGAATCCTTCTTACCTTGCCTGGATCTTTTGGCAGAAGTATTGTGGTTGTCACAGGCAACCTGTTGTCATAAATCTCTACCAGTGATGCCTGTCTGTAAAGCCAGTGCTGTTTCCATCTCCTGGTGCTGGTACTGGTCAGTGATTATTCAAAAAGTTAAGGTTTGGATATCCTGTTGTTGTAGAAGGAGCCTCTGAAGTAGGGTGGGAGGAGGTTAAACTGTACAGTTGGAGGCTGTTCCTCGTGATGTTTGTGAACTGCCATTAGGTTTAGTGCTTCTGAGTGGATGAGCTATACACTGAATAAAAGGTGTGATCTGGGTTAAGGAGTGGCCAGTAACTGACCTTCTAGGAGGCACTATCATAAAAGTCATCCCAGGGTTTCTTTGTTATTGGTGCATTCATTTGGGACTTCAATTTGCTGGCAAATGTGTGTGTGCTATCACCAGCTTTTTTCTTGTTTGGTAAAATAATTTATCCTGTGCTTTCAGGTCACTGCCTACTTACATAAAGATTCAAATAACCTCTGGATTATAAAGAAACATGATTCAGATACAGGTAACAAATACCAATAAAGTGCCTTTTATAACTGCTGCTTCAGTTTTTCACTTAAATATTGTGAGTTCCCTCCAGGGCAAAGTATCCTTCATGGGTATGGGTGGGAGAGCAGGAAGAAGAAGGGGAATCTGGCTCCAGGTTGATTAATGCTGTTTGTGTCTACTGTGTTTCTGGTTTTTCTCCAGATTGTACAGCTGAAGTAAATAAGCTTTTCTCAGCTGAAGGTTGCATTGACAACTTTTCAGCTAGGTAGGGCTGCAAATAACAAGAGAGGAAATTAATCTGAACTCAGTTAATATTTTGTGGAATCTGTTATTGTGGCTATGGGTCCTGGAGAAGTTGAGTCCTGGTATGTTCTGATACATTGTATTCAACTGATTTGCATGGATGCTTGCTTGGGACAAGATAAGAGTACTGAACGTGAGGATCTATGGTTTGTACATATATCTGTTGTTTTAGAATATCATCTAATGTAAGCTGAGGCATGTTTGGTCTGGCAGAGTTTCCTTTCTTCACCTGCAGCATGTGTATATAAAAATTAAGAAGAACTGTCTAAACAACAAGAAATGCAAATAACCTAGATATAACAAAATTATAATCAGTGTTGCAAGAGTAATTTTATAGTTCATGAAATAAAAAAATATATATATAGTTTTGGTGTTCAGTTAGCCTGACCAGGCATCCTCTTTATGTAAGAGCAGTATGAGCTGCTTGGAGCCATGTTCTTTGGTGTAGCCTTCAGGGCTGATCTTTAAACTAGAGCAGTGGTTTACACTAGCCTTAGAGTCGACACAAATTAGTTTGCCTTGTATTGTCTGCTTGAGGCATGAGCATTCCCAAGAAACTTTCTAAGAGCCTGAGATGTTTGTCAGTGCATTGATGTGATTAGTTTGCTTTCCTTCAGCAGATCTGTCAGCCCCCTCGAGCCCTGTGGAGTTTGTGAGGCACGGAGATATTATTCGTCTGGAACATAAAGAGTAAGGATGATTTATGGGATTCAAAGAGATTGTGTGATTGAATAGAACTGGTGGGAGATTTGTCCTGCTAGAGACTACATGGTTAGGCCAGCACAAGCAGGTTGTGTGTCAGAGGTGTCTGTATATCTGCATTTCCAGTGTGGGGTTTGTGGAGTTTTTCTTCTAGGGTTTGTTTTGAAGGGTGTCTGTTAAATGGGAAACTTTTAACAGAACCACACAACTTCATTAGAAATACCTACCTAAGCAGCAGAGGGATTTGTTCAGCTGTGTGAGGTGCAATATTAAGGGTAACTCTTCTGCAAAGAAACAATTTCAAAACTCTCATTCTTTTGCTTGTCCCTGCTCTCTTTGAGTTTTCTAGGCAAATAGAGTGTGGGGTTTTTTGTCAGTGTACTGCAAGTGTCCTGTTCCTATGTGTATAGGCAGTATCCACCGGTTGAAGTTCTCAACAACACCGAGATCACAGCAGTGAAACACTTTGAACAAAAATGTCAGCTGGTGCCTTCCCTCTCTGTAGGGCATGCCTGAGAAGAACCAGGGGAACCCTAGTGACTTGATATTTAATCTTCATCTAGTCTAATGTCACCATGCCACAGTGCTCTGTGCTGTCATGGCTTTGATTTCTTAACAGAAGCTCTAAACTTGTGAACCTGGAAATCATGTCATGTTGTATTCAGTATTGCGTGTTCACAAATAATTGCATAGTTTTCCAAAATGATTTTAAGATTTTGTCATGGTTTAACCCCAGCCAGCAACCAAGCACCACGCAGCCGCTCAGCCACTTGCCCCACAGTGGGATGGGGGGGGAATCAGAAGGGTAAAAGTGAGAAAACTCGGGGGTTGAGATAAAGACATTTTAATAGGTAAAGCAAAAGCCATGGGCGCAAGCAAAGCAAAACAAAGAATTCAATCACCACTTCCCATTGGCAGGCAGGTGTTCAGCCATCTCCAGGAAAGCAGGGGTCCATCACACGTTATGCTTGCTTAGGAAGACAAATGCCATCACTCTGAACGTCCCCCCCCTTCCTCCTTCTTCCCCCAGCTTTATATGCTGAGCATGACGTCATATGGTCTGGAATATCCCTTGGGGTCAGCTGTCCCGGCTATGTCCCCTCCCAACTTCTTGTGCACCCCCAGCCTCCTTGCTGGTGGGGTAGGATGAGAGGCAGAAAAGGCCTTGACGCTGTGTAAGCACTGCTCAGCAGAAATGAAAATATCCCTGAATTATCAACACTGTTTTCAGCACAAATCCAAAACACAGCCCCATACTAGCTACTGTGAAGAAAATTAACTCTATTCCAGCCAAAACCAGCACAGATTTGAAAAAACAAACAAACAAACAAAACATTGAATTTGGGGTGTTACTATCAAATATATGATAATGAAGGCGATAAAATCTTGATTAGGCAACACTGATTAGGTCTTGACTAGGTTTCCAGAATGGGAGGTGAAACTGCAGTGCTGCAGCAAAGATCCAGCAGATGGCTCTCATCTCCTTGTGTATGAACCTTATGCAGTGTGGGCAGCCGGTTTCTGTGCAGATAAGGCTGGGCTGGATGCAGCTGTATTGTTGGTGGGGGTGGTTCATTTTCTGAGTGTTTTTATGAAGGACTGACCAGGATATGGCTAGGTTTTTCTGGTTGCCTCAGTTAGCAGTCCCTGCTGGGGCAGGAGGCTGTTTGTCTGCACCGTGTATAGCTGGTGCTGATGGGGGGTCAGTGATTCCCACCTCAGTAAATCTGTGCCTGACTAAATGGTACAATCTTTCCCCTCAAAAGTGAAATTGATAATCAAGAGAGGTCAGAATATTGCTTCCTGCAAGAGCAGGACTGTCCCACCTTTACTCTTCATTTAAAAAAAACCCAAACCCCAACAAAAACCCAAACCAAAACCAACAATGTTTTTTCTGCTTGGAGGTGGTGGATTGTAGCTTGAGGGTTGGATTTCTGCATGCCGTCCTCCTTTTCCAGCACTGCCCAGTGTGGCATAAGCTCAGAGTTGCATGGTGGGAAGTGGCAGTTACTCTCTGTGGCCCCCGTCGCTGTTAAGGCTGCATCCTGCCCTGCCCTTAGCTGGAATTCAGTGGTCAAAGTGCTGGCAGCTCTCTGAATGGCTCAAACGAAAGTTCATATCACAAATTTACTGAGACATAAAAACAAAACAAGGTCTGACTTTAAATTTCGTTTCAGAACTTCTAGAAATCTTCACAGTCACCAGCATGAGGCTCCCCTGACAAGGAAACATTTTCAGGTCACTGGCTATGGAATAGTAAGTGAATGGCAAGATAAAACAAAAGCTCCTTCTTTTGGGGAGAGTTCATACCATGCCAAGGGGATTTATTCTTGCTTTTTTAGTTTGTTAGCCAAGGTGATAGATGTACATCTACCATACTGGAGGAAAAACTGATCTGGTATGAAATAGCTTATCTCATATTTAAGGTCTATTTAATGTGAACACAGACAAGGAAATAATTTAAGCTTTTACTGCCAGTCTAGGTTTGGCAGCATTCAACTCCAGAAATGCCAAATTGAGCAACCTTGAAGTTGCTCTGACAAGTATTATTTTATGTATTTGGCCTTGTCACATAGACAAGTGCCTTTTTTTGACAGAACGATGACAGAATTTTGAATCATTAAAATGAAATCTGCTTTGAGGGCTGAATTTCCAAACGCAAGGGGCTGTTGCCTAAACCCTTTTGTGAAGCAGCCAAGTTACCCCTGTTTAAAAAGTAACTCTGAGCCACAGTCAAGTATGAATTGGAAGCAAAAAAATTTAAGGTTGGCAAGATAAAAATGTATTTGAGTAGTTGCTCATGTCTAGAATCATCTCTTCCTGATGGGGAATCTCTTGTGTGAAGTCTGAACGAGAGTAGCCCGGGTTCCTTTGTTTTGCTTTGCCACCATTAGAGTTTCAGAAGTTCCTATTTGCAGTGCTTCAATCCTGTATGTCTTCTAGTTTTTTTGGTTTGGTGTTTTCTTGTTTGTTTGTTGTTTTTGTTTGGGTTGTTTGTGTGTGTGGTGGTGTCTTTTTCTAGTCCTATGGTATGTTTTCATGATAGAATGGAACAGGAGACTCCAATGATTTCTGGCGGATTGAAGTGGTGGGCAGAAAGACTGGGAAGCTCATCAAAGTCCTACGGAGTCAGGTCCGGCTAACCCATGTGGCCACAGGGTGTATATTGGGCTCTTCTGGAAAGACGCTGCCAAAATGGTAAATAGCTTGTAATCCCCCTCCACCCTTGCACAACCTTGAGCTGACATGTTTCTTTGTGCAATGGTACTTTTAAACTAAGCAATAACCACATTTCTTCCATTTATTTATCTTTAAAAGAATAAAAAAGTAACTAGCAGGTACTAAAAATATAACCAGAGGGGAAGATCTGGGTTAGGGTTATGCAGCCTGTTACAGTGAAGGTATACAGCTCTGAAAAATAATATCCCTTACTAAGAGATCCAGGAGTGGCATGGGCGTAGATTTTTGTCATCTGGTAAGTCCAGGAAGCGATGACAGACGTGTTCTTCAAGGCCCATTTTATTCTTGGGGTTCACAAAAATTGCTAGAAACTGGGGCAGTTCATGCTGTTCCTTACCATAATCCTCCAAATTTCTTTTTATTTCATTAATTTATTTTGTGGTTGGAAGACCTTCTGCCATTTTTGCATGCAGTGTCTGAAGAGAAGGCAACAGTAACAAGCTGCTATTAGCAGGGGTTGTGATTTAATATGTCCTTGAATTATATATCTTCATCATTAAAATGAGGTGACATCCAGACTAATGCCACAAAGCTGTATCTACAAAGCTGTACTGTGTGGGATGCTAACATGGATCCTGAAGCAGCAGGCTGTGCACTCATGTTGCTTTTGTTTCCAGAGCAGCCTCCGTTACTGCTAGCTTAGGTTTCCCTTCACTGTGTTATGGTAAAAAGGGCTTCTAAGGAATCCTGTGGATGCTGAATCATAGTGAGTGCAGGCAGATACCTCTGGTGACTGCCTGCTCAGGAGTGCAAGTGCCAGTTAGACTTTACCAATAAAACTGGGCTCATGGGTAAATAATATGATTGGTTTTAAAAAAAACAAATCACCGCCTCTGTCAACAGCATTCAAGAAAGGGGCTATTTTCCCTGCCCCCCCAACACAAACTTATCCTGTGAATGAAGTTACTGCCACAAAATATTGATGGCATTGAGAGCTGAGAGGAAAAATACTTGTTAACTGCAAATAAGGATGGTTAGAGTATATTGGATTTTTTTTTTTTAAGGAATTTAAAGGTGAGTAATCACTGTCCTTCCGAGAATTAAGTGTTGATTAATTAATGGAATTAATTAATTAGTGGAGTTAAGTCTGCTAAGTGGTGATTGGTAGAAAATTCCTTATTAATCTGTCACATTACTGCAGGGTCTGATGCACTTTCTCCCAAAGTGTTTGATGTGACCTGCTAGAAGTAGGGTGAAAGACTAAATGAACAGTTGGTGGCATCCTCTAAAGTCATTCTTTTGTTTCTGTAATGCAGTTGCTGTAGGCATAGATTGACTTAATTTAACGATGGTGATTTTCTTCTGGAGAGACTGTAAGGATTGACTTGAAGTAGTCTTTAGTTGTTGATGTGCATCATCTTCAAAAATCCCACTGCTTGTGTATGGACCTAGGTTTTTTTTAGTTTAGATGCCCAAAGTTAGAAATGTGGTTCAAATATTCAGTAGAATGTTGATGTTGGCTGTCTTGCAAATCTCTTTTGGTTTCTATGTGGTGCTTAGAGCATGTAAGAGTATGTAAGTATGCAGCTGCTGGGGTTGGGTGGTATAGTAAGTCTTATGAGAAAGTATAAAGCTAAATGGGGAAAAAATCAGACATGAACTGAAAGTACTGAGTCATCTTTTGTGGGGTGGTGGCTAACTGTTCTGCTGTTCCTCAGGGGTTGGGAACAAGTGGAAGTCACCTGCACACCATACCTGAAGGAGACTCCCAATTCCCTCTGGAACTTTGAAGATCATATTAACCCTAAGTGTAAGTCATTTATTTCCTTTTCCTTTGAGAGTGCATCTCGGCTTGCTGTTAAAGGAAGGGGTGAGCTATCAGATGGCAAGAATTCAGTGTTTGGAATTTGTGTGTTCTTTCCCAACTCAAGCACAACTTTGCTGAACTTGGGCCAGTTGTTCAGAGACGTATAGCCTTTTTCTACTTCACTGTTTGTACTTTAAGTTGGTGATAATGCTTCAAGTGTAGTGGAAGTATAAAGACTTTAAGGATTTTGAGATCTTCATGGGTAACAAAAGTGTGAAGTTTTATAGGCACTCCAGTACAGGCTGTTATTTTTGACATCATTGGTTTAATTGGGAATTACTGTCATCGATATGAGTATGTTGTATATACTTCAATGATTTTTTTTAAAAGTTAGGATCCACCCTGTTCTGGTGTATTTTTTTCCCTTCTCTTACCAGGGGCATGCTAAATCATGACTTTGCAGTACCATCAAGAAATGAATAGAAGTGTGATAGAGAACTAAGTTTGCCAGTAATGACAGATGGGCCTTGCAGCCTCATCCAGGAGTTAGATATGTGTTACAGCCTCATTTGGCCTGAATTATTCGATATAATTTTCATCCCATGAATTGCAGATGACTTGGGCTGAGTTCTGAGTTATTAAAAAAACCTAGTGTTCATCCTTTCAGAGCGACTGTATGCAAACCAAAGGAGAGAAATCCTGGGCTGTTGACTTGATAGAGTTTCCTTGTCTGTTGTAATGCATTTTACATTCCCACACTCATGGCTCATTTACAGATAAACAGCAGCCTATGAACAATATGTCTCTAATTTCAGCTAGAAATACAAATCTGTTTATTTCATGGGCTTTTGTCTATTTCTCTTGCTCCTGGAAGTAAAGGAGGAAATCAGTACATCAGTTGTGAAATTCACTGGGGGATACTTTTGACTGCAAGCCTCTGTGTTTAGAATATGAATTAATTGCGTAGGAAATTTAAAAGAGGTGCTAGAAGCAGATTTGTCACAGGAGGAGAGAGTTTAGTTTATTATGAATGAGGCAAATAAAAGTAAACCATACAGACTTCTAATCTATTTTTCTCTCTTTTTCTAAAGTGCCCAATATCAGCCTGGATGTCTTGAAGCCCTCTTTTGCAGAAATTCTGCTAGAATCCCACATGGTTATGATCCGGGTAGGATATCATTAATTCTAGATTATAACTTTCTTCCTCCTTTCTCTTGCATCAAAAAGAAACAGCATCTTCTGAGATAATCTGGGTGATGGCTGCAAGCTAGGGCAGAATTTACATGCCCCAGCAACCTACTTGAATTTATACTTAGAAAAAGGGGTGGTCTTGCAGCTAAATCTTCGAAAGGTTTGGAAGCCTTGGGCTTGGTGCCTGGCTCTGCTGTTGGTGTGATCTAGCTACAGCCTAGTTACGTAATCCTTCCACTACTGAAATCTGGTTCTGGAAAGGAGAGTTGGAAATTTTCCCTACCCTGCTGGAAAGTTTTAAAGTTAAATTAGTATTTGTGAGGCAGCACAATAACTGTGGTCAGAGTTGGGAAAATTAGCTAAACAGGCACTTAGGAGAACAGCAAATGTTTGGATTGAAAATGGAAAACTTCTAATTTTTTTTTTTTTTTTTTAATTCATTGAGGTGCTGTTTTCTGCTTTCCTCTTCCCTATTTCTCCCTGAATATAAAAAAAAAAAAAAAAAAAAAGCTGGATTTAATATTTTCAAGATGGACTGCTCTTGTGGTCTTTCCCCATGATTGTTCTTTGTGCTCTTGGCCACAGCCCTTCTGCTTCCAGCTCCTCAACCCTTTGTCTGAAGAATGAGAAGTTACTATTTTGAGAAAGAGTCTAAGGTTTTATTTGCTACTGTTTGTAAAGCTCTTCTTAGATTCTTAAGAGAAAGAAGGTAGTCAAGCAAATCATTGTTAATGCTAAGCATTTCCATGGCAACCAGTGATAGTGCTGTCTCAGGTAAGGAAGTACCTGTGTGAGTTTCCATGGAAATAATCTTTCTGAGGCTTTTTTTCAGAGTGGAGGGAAACCTATCAGATTAGTCTCTTAATGAACAAAGGTCTTGCTTATGCAACATGTGTCCTCATTGACAGAAAAGGTGGAGAAGAGAAATGAGAGAATGCTGCCTCTAATGGTACCCAAAGAACATTTTCACTTGTACAGTAATATTAAAACATCCATTGTCCTCATTGTGGCCATCTCCAGAAGATGATGTGCTTATGTAGTCAGAAAACAGCTTTACTCAGGAAGAGTATTCATGTATGTTTGTGTACCCAGACATTTCTGGGCAGGCTTTGCAGCATAACTGCCTGCTCATTTAAATTTTATCTTGACTTATATGTAGGGAAACAGCGGCCTCAAACCAAAGGACAATGAAGTTACATCCAAACCTTGGCACTGGCCCATCAACTACCAGGTATATTGATCAATCCACCTTACTTCCTGTTTTCAAGTGCTTTTGCTGTGCTTCTTGAAGCATAGCACCTCTTAATGGCACTGAAGATGTTGTCAGCTTTGTTTTGTAGCACCTGAGCTGCATGGATGGGAATTTGTCTCACCTTTGACACTGTGCAAAATACAAACTGGACTGACGGAAACCCATTTACTCCCTTCTGCTCTGTTTCCTCAGGGCCTGCGTTTTTCTGGTGTCAATGAGACCGATTATCGAGTTTATTTGCTGGGAAACCCGGTAAGTCGGAGTGGGAGGTTCCAGGCCAATGTCTTTAGCAAATTTTAGCTTAGTCTTGTCTCTGCCAGTGATAATAATGCTCTTCCTCCTCCTCCTCCTCCTCCTTTTAGACTGTCTCTCTCATTGTACTCTTAAGCTTGCATGTAGCTTTTCATTTCCTCTCACATGCCTAAAGTCCCAAATCTTTCTTTTTCTCCTATGTAGGTGATTTGGTGGCTAAATCTGGTCACTATTGGGTTATATCTTCTGATAACAGTTTCCACTGCAGTGGCCCTGAAGAGAGGTGTCCAACTGACATCTGAACTGAAAGGTGAGGTCAGTCTTCCTATCCTGCCTGCGCTATAGAATCTCTATTATAACATCCTGGTTTCCTGATAAGGAAAGCTCATCTTGGGACTCCTGTATTTAAAAAAAAAAAAAAAAAAAAAATCTTTTTTTACATTGCATTGAAACCTTGGGGATTGAACAAAATATGCTCAAGGCAGCTGTATGTATAAAACACTAAGCTATATAGTGCTTTGAAAGTGTAGCACTGAACGATGTGACTGTTAACAAAGGGTTCCGTACTGGAAATAATCACTTTTGTGAACAAATCTTGCTTTTTGCATGGCAGACCATTCCTGATGAGCCTTTAAGGCTTCATCAGAAATTCTGAAGTCAGCAAGGGCCCTGAGACACCTACTTAGCCAAAGAGAAGAGCTCTGGAAGTGACTCACAGGCAGAAGATGTGATCAGTGGCTCCTCAAAAGTCTTATGCTCCTTTGCTGGAGATTTCAGAGCTGCTCTGTGTATAAGCTGGCATCTTAAGGTGATCCAAAGATGAGTCTCAGTAGGCTTTTCTGCCTTGTTTTCTGGCAGGAGACAAGGGCATGGATTAGTCAGTAGCTCTCATGCCAGCTCTGCTTTGCAGGTGATCACCCAGCCTACCATGGGAGTAGCATATGAACTGCTGAAGAGCCAAGATGCTGGCCACAGTTGCTCTCAGTTACATTGATTACTGCAGCTCACAAATGACCAGATGTATATCTGTTGGAAAGACTATAATTGATCTGGACATATCAGTAGGAGAAGGTGACAAAACCTGTGTCAGGGAAACCTTCCTGTTGCAGAGGTCTACTGGTCCCATGGTTTTTTAGCTTGTTCTGCTTAGCAGGCTTCCAAGTGTTTTTTCTAGTAGAGATACTTATCCCACACATGTTACTGATAATAGGCTTCCTTTTCATAAATGCCTTTTGCAGGCACCTTAAAATTGTATGGATGGCAGGACTTTGTGTGCCAAGAGTGGGAAACCACTGAGCTTCAGTTATCAAGTAATGTCTACAAGAAAAAGAGTGGGAGCTTCATATCTCAAATAGTTTACTAGTGAACAGAACAGATCTTCAACAAAAACACTGCAAGGTGCTACCTGTATTGGCTGTAAGGGAGACAGACCAGTTGGATTAATGCCCTGCTCTCAAGCTCTGCATGTGCTCTGTAGTATGCATGGCATTTTGAAATGAGAAATGTTTCCCAATATTTATGCAAAGCAAATGACAAATGCAAGAGATGCAATGGTCCTTTATTATGTCCAATGCCAAGGTTATAGAGCTTTTCACAAACCCTAATAAGTCATACTTTGACCATTCCAGTTTACATCAATGGTTGCTTCATTTTGTAGATCCCTTTGTGGGAAGTGAATTCTAAAATGTGATGTGAAACTATTCAATTACATAATAAGTTATTGGCTAAACTGCATGCGGACACCAGAGCTCTCAGTCCCTTCCCCTGGCTCTGAAAGCTAGGCAACATTTCTTTCCAGGAAAGGCTGGCAAAGTGATCATGTGGATGGCTTGTAGTCTGCTACAGAGAGAATAAAAACCATCAGAAACTGGAATGGCCTCATTAGTCTGATGTATGTCCTGAGAAACTGTAAGTTTGGTGTTAACATAGAGCATGGTCAACCTCCTGCCAGTCCCTTGAGACTTATGTCTTTGTATATCTTTTCTGATAACTGTTCTCCTGAAAAGTGTTTGTATGTTTATAAAGAATGCAGCTAGGCTGTTGCAGATGCTTGGAGCAATTTCAGACCAGTACATGACTTCCTGCAAAGATCATTCCTGTTGAGTTTACTTAATGTGATAAGGTTTGCAAATAGGAATGGTGGGTGAGTTTTTCCTCTGCTGAAGTCTGTTTATTTGTGTTCCAGAACTGTCCAGAGTCGTGCTACGTGGTGGAGGGCAGATCACGCTGGGCTGGCTCCTTCATTACCTCCCTTTTTTTATGATGGGACGAGTTCTCTACTTTCACCACTACTTTCCTGCCATGCTTTTTTCCAGCATGTTGACAGGTAAATACTAGAGTCTGAGAGAAGACAAGGCAGGGAAACCGGTGAAATTCTGTTAAATGGAATGTTTTCAGACTAAATATTTTTTTATAGGTTTTCTGCTTGCTTGTGCAAAGTGCTTGAAAACATTGACAAATTCAAAATGTTTTTCACAAACCAGCTTGCAGTGCCAAATTGTCTTTTTTTGTTACCACCCTGAAGAGGCAGTCATGTCTAGTGCTTAGAGCATTTAAATTTAGAGATATGATTCCTATTCTCTGCTGCTTTGCTGTTCTTATATATGCTTTTACACAAGTTACTTCCCTTTGTTTGCTGCCCCCACTTTTCTGTCATGTCTGTTTATAATTCAGTCTTGGTAGTTTTTCCTGTGATTTTGTACCAGCTTAGTTAGCATCTGGGGCCCAGATTTCTCTTGCATTTATTCAAATGGAAAGGTCAGAAAAAAGAACCTTCTGCTGGTACAAAACAATCCTGATAGTTCTGAAGGTTACCAACGTAAATGAATTTTAAAATTGACAAGGTCTTCTGGTGTTAACAGAGCTTTGTCAGCCCAGGCTGTGACTGAAAATAGCAGCTCTGTTCTTTCACCTCTACATTGCTCCTGACTTTTACCTTGTCCTTCTCCTAGGAATCACCTGGGACACACTACTGAAGTTCTGTGCTGCGTTCTTGTCACCCAGCACTATAGCTAGAAAAGTATATGGAGGGGGGTTCCTGGCACTGGTTCTGCTCATCATGTACAGGTGAGTGCTGAAAGCTGAACTTTTCCTGAATGTGTGACAGTCACTGTCTCAATGGAAACCTTACTGCCTGTTAATTATCCTTAGCCTTTGCTTCTGCCTCTCTTTTCTCTGCTGAACTTGTCAGACATCATCAAGCCCAATCCTAAACCCTCACATTTGATTAGATTCAGCATCTATGTCCCAGTAATGCATTATAAAACATTTTTCCATTGCAGGGAATCTTTCTTTTATCCCAGCACTCAGTGTCAGCACTATTCTCCTCCAAACCTGCAGTTCAGTGGTTTCTGATTTTAGTCCCCATGCTAGAAGGTGCTAGATCCCTCAAATACAGGCAAATTCTTCATTGCTGTACATTTTCTCAGCTGGCTTTTCTCCAAAGCTGTTGCTTTCTAAGAGAAAATACCACCTGTGATAAAACTGTGTGCTATGTATATATTGTGTTCAGCAGAGATTAGAAGGTCCCCAGTGGAGCTTAGAGCAGCCCAAAACCAAAGGTCTCATAGGACATCTGTATGGACTAATCTGCAATGTTCTTGAGACAGAAAACTGTGCAGTCCCTGATGGGCAATTGGTTTCTTTCTACAGCTTCTACCTCTTCCATCCTCTGTCCTATGGGATGATAGGACCCATGGCCTCTGACCCTAGCAGCCCCATGGCAGGGCTCCGGTGGATGGACTCCTGGGAGTTCTAGAGCCAGCAAAGGGAGCCTGGGAACAGCGGATGAGAAGCACGAGATCTGCTGCATGTCAGGCTGATTCTGGTGCTTTGGAGTCATGTGACTGTAAAATGTTCTCTCTGGAGAACTCTGGGTATAGTAGCCCTGTTGCTTTGGCATTTGTTTGCACTGCCTGCATTGGAAGATGCAGAGGATGACCATGAGAAGGTCTTCTTAAAAAGACTCATGTCCTGAATCCTTAGGTTATATTCCTGGACAACTGGCTGCTTAAATCTCAATTCTTTCGAGCAACATATATCAGTCAAACAGCAGTGGCATTTCAGCAGTCAGACCAGTACAAGTTGGAGGCTGTGTGTAGTTGCATGTTCACATGTATGCACGTGTCTTCCTTCCTGTAATCTAAACACCGTTACAGTTTGAGAGCCAGACAGTGTCTGAGACATTAGGACTTTCATCATGATTAACAACCTTTCTTATGGTGAGGTTTTTGAAAGCTTCATATTGGCATCTGGGGACCTCCATTCTACCCTGCCCTGGCTGTCTGCATTTTTTTTATTCTGACCCTGAATTTTTACAGTGTGACTGAACAGGGTCTACTTGACATCTCCTGAGCCACTGTGCCTTGCCTGTCTCCCAAGCTCTCTGCAGACAGAGGAGATGGAGATTGTTTATCCCTGCATACTGCCTTGCTTCCTGGTCACCTTTAATAATTGATAAGAATCACCTAGCAGGCCTGTGCTCAGAGCCAGACTGTTCCAGCTCAGCACTTTGTAGCTTCTTTGCAGTTCTGTCTGAAACTGCTAAGGAAATTACAGTGGAAATAGCAGGTGATTTATTTTCTGCCCCAGTATGCTGTGAAGAGCAGCTTCTTGGGTGTGTACTACAGACTGAAATGATAGCTTGGAAATTTTACAGACAGCTATCATTCATCTTTTGATCCCAGCTATTCCAGTGCCAGTACCTGTGCTTTTAGGGGGAAGGCTTCATCTTAATGAATGTAGCATCTGCAAAACTGGCTGTCAGTGCCACGGTATCTGCTCACTGTATTCCAATATTGAGCAAGTTCCCTCTCATAGATAGCTGAACATCAAATTACTGTATTGAAGGAAATGTGAGGCCAGGCAAAAATTCTTTGTCTGTTAAGTGTCAAGAGCCATTGGATGTTGAATCTACCCCCTCCAAAAAAGCGGAATTCTATTTATCAGGTGCCTTTCTCCAGTGTTAGGTCTATTTTTGTAAATGTTCCTTTCATTCCATCTCGTACTCTTCACCCAAGTTAAATTTCATGTCACAGTTCAAGGTTGCTACCTTGTAGCATCCCACATGAATGACCCCAGCTGTGTTCCTGTCTCAAGAAGTAATATTTGCAAACTCTTTTGTGTATGTTTCAAGGAACTCAAGCCTTTCATTTCAGAGTTCTTGGTCTGCTTCTCAGCCTTGCATCAAAATTACAGTTACAAGGAGAGCAGCAGGTGAGTGTGTCTGTCTTTAAACATGAACCGTGCGTTCATTTCTCTTGCCAAACCTTGAATCCTAATGTATTTCCTACAACACAGAAGGGCTGCATTAGCATAGTTGTTCTGTGGGGGGGACTAAGACTTCAGTCAGACTTGCTTTCATTCCTCTCTAATAGAGATCCATAGCATTGTTCAGTAAGGCAGCTGCTTGCTATTGTTAAGGCTCTGGCTTAGTATGTCACATCTCTCTCTAGAAGTTGACTCCTACAGACACTAACTCAGATGGTATGGACCTATGCTTTTGATTCTAAAGGTTTTGAGTTAATCACCTGCTGGTAATGCATGGTGGGAAGTCATTGCACTAATTAGCTCCTGAGTTTGATGATTCTTTTCCACTTGCTATTGCAGGAAGTGCTCCCACCTGCATGAGCCAGGGGTTCGTGGAGGTGATATAATGCAAGAAGGATGAGGGAGAAGGCTGCAAACTTCTTCAGATCCTGCTTGATCTGACAGAAGCTGCAAATTGTTAACTGTTGGCAATGTGGCACACAGGCAGCGCAGTGTTGCCTTTGTAGCAATATGATTCAGCACCTTCTACTCTTGGTGAGATTATTGGCTTAATACCTTGCTATCCTGAACATGAGCTTTCCCTAAGGTAGTCCCATTGCCATGGGGAGGATTTGCCAGAAGAGCTGATAAAAGCCATGATTTAAAGTGCAGGGTTTTTTCCAGCACATACAATCACACACTTGCCCTTAACAACAAAAAAACCTAAGAAACTTGTGAGTGTTTTGGAATGACAGTTTCTAACACTCTTTATTCATCAAATTAAATCTGTGGGAAAGCAAAAATCAACTCGGTAACCTTGGTTACTTCAACTATTATGAAGAGGTCAGCTTTGTAGGAGCTGCCTGAGGAAGATGAACCAGTGTGTTCCTTGGCCAGGGTCCCTGTATCCTTTAGTACTAATAATTTTTAGGCTGAGGATTGGCAGCTGAGTTTGGGGATTGGCCAGCTGAAGGTGCAAATGTCATGCTCCCATCCCACCTTCCTGTGCACAAGCCCAGCTTCTGTTTCAATACAGGCAAAGGTTTATTTTTCTTTAGGACTGCCATTTCAGAAATCCTCTGAGAGCACTTGATTGGCATTGAGACTAATCTATTTCTTAGGCCTTTTATGCTGGTAAGGGGATGGAGGCATACAGTGAAAAAAATCTAGCTATTCCACAAGAGGGAGCAACCTCCAGCAGAATCTTTTTTTTTTTTTTTTTTTTAATCTGGTGTTAAAAGTATTAAAAGTTCTACATTTGAAGACTAGAGGGCAGACATTTCCTCTGCACCCTCTGGACTCCAAGGGTTGGGTTTTCAAGTAAGCGTAAATTGATGTTGGTCTGTTTTCTTTCAGGAGAACAATACTGAAAAATTATTTTAGTTAGGATTTGGCCTTCAGTATTTGCCTCTCAAAACACAACCTGTCAGGCCATAGTTGGAACATGATAGTAACCAGTATTTTGTGAGGTCAATAAAAGACGATAATTGGGATTCCCTTGCTGACTCTGACTTAAAATGTCTGAGTGGTGCAGACATGAGGCAATGGGTGCAGGGTACTCTTTGCTTTCTGAATGGAATTTGGGCTGCTTCAGTTTTTCCATTTGTGCTTGTGGAATGAGTTCAGGTTCATTTTGAGGACTGCTTATTAGTCCTCTTCCCCAGTCATGTGGAAAATAGCTAACAGTGCTTTCTGACGCTGGAAGATGCTGTTCTCTGGTGCAGCTGCTCTCTTTGAGCTTTGCTCGACAGGGCTCCTTTTATCACTGGCAAAGTATTTCATCAAACTGTATCCGTGGATTCAAATCACAAAAAGCTGCAGGCTGCCATGTTCCCCGCTTCAAATTCCTTTTTATGTGTAAACTCTGTTTTCACCTCTGCAGTCTTTGGAGGATAGATAGAAGGCCTTTTGGCTCATCTAGCTTCGTCCTAGACTAGACAATCCATCCATCTTAAAAGGTTTGTGTTAACAGTCGCTTCAGGACTCTGATGCATGCACGCCTATTCCAGCAGCAGGGACTGGCCTATTTCCAGGAACTGGACTACTCATGCTATGAGACAGAAATGTGACTGAATGGAGATTCCTGTACCAAGGTTGCCCTTGGTCCAGGTAGAGGACTTTGTGTCATGCACTGCTTACCAGCATCGTTCACAGCCCTGTGGGTGGGAGACCCACCACCACTCTCTCATCTGCAGAGAGTTTTCTTTTTGCACCTTGACTGGAAGGGCTTATTGATGCACAAAGGGCATTGACAGGATCTACCTTCTTATATCTCCCTCCTTCCTCCTGCTTCTTCAAGTATGCCCAAAGTACAGGACATGCCTTTGCTTATCCTCCAAATTTAAGGCTGTGCATCCCTTTCTTATGGGTGTCTGAACAAGGGGTAGGGCAGGACACCTCACAGTATCCTGAGTGGATGAATACCTGTCACATGCACTGAGAGCAAAACCAGAAACTTGTTATGGAAAAGTAAACTAATGTGTTATTTGACAGTTCCCTCCTGTCCCTCCTTTATCCATCTGAGCATTGTTTTTGAGGGACTTGAGAGTGAACCAGCTGTCAACATGGAAACACAGGCATTTACCTGAAATTCTCCATTGCCATGCTTAGCAGTTTCCGTTCCAGAGGCCGTGCCTTTTGTGACTTACATTCTGGGTTGGCACTCTGTGTGCAAATACCATTATAACACTGTTTCCTCCTCTCAGGATCCTGCTGGCAATGTGAAAATCTCCCTAGTGGTACCCTGTGCCTCCACCAGCTGGGAAATATAGGTAAGATTTTTTTTTTTCCCCCTTTACAGCGAGTGGCCCCACACATTAGCAAGTGTGTGTCATGCAAGCAAAAATGTGTGGACTGTTAAAACATCATAACGCTCTTTCCTGCTGGGAAAGGACGGCTGAGGGTAAGAACACCACCTCCATAGCACACTGCTCTCTTTGGGGGGCTGTGGGCTGCAAGCAGTCAGGACTGAGAATTGTCTCTGTCTTTTTTGAAGTGCTAAGACCTTGGTTGCATGGTTGGTTGTGAGTTGCTTTACTTTTTAAACTCCCTTATACTCTTTACTTGAATGTCAAGGGCTACAGTTTCACAAATAATATCGGAGGTAGGTGACATACTAGCACAGAAACCACTCCTGCTGAATTTGTAATTGGTCCTAAGACTGCCAAGTGAGTTTATTGTGTTTTACAAGAGATGCTGTTCAGAGCCGTCCTTGGAGAACTTGCCCCTGACTGAGCAAGAGTTTGGAGCAGCAGTGACAGGGATTCTTTTGTAATTCTGTCCTGTATTCTGAACCTTTCTTACTAATGCTGTGTGTATATGTGTGTGCGTGTGCATCTGTCCATGAACTGAATGTCTTCTAAGGTGTAATTACTGCACCATACGGTGTGGATGGGAGACTATTTCCTTGAGCTATAACTGTATTTTGTACAGGAGATAATGGAAAATGAGGTAGAATTTGGAATTTAATTTTGTAATAAATACTTCTTCTTTCAACCATTCTCTTTGCGTCTAGATCTTGGGGTGTTTTTTTTCCCCTTTCCTCTCTCTCTCACATGCCCCTTGAAGTAGCAACATGAACTTTAAATGGACCCATTGGAAAGTTTGATCTAGGACAATGGTGATCTATATCAGCTTTTAGCACACAAATGTTGCTGGACTGCAATTCTAGGAGGTCAGGTTTTACTGCACTCCAAGCAATGTGCTGATAAGCACAGCAGGAAGTGAAACTGGTACATTTGGATGAGAATAAAGTACTGTCAGTTCAAGCAGGTTTATTTCTCCATGTTAAAGATCTGTTAAATTGTAAATATGTATAGTATGTCAGGTTTAATGGGTATATTCATCAAGCTTCTAGTAGATTGCCTATGAACACTTCATCTGACACATCAAGCACTTTATTCAAGAACACATTTTTCTATAAGTCATTCTTCTGTTGAGTGTGTAGTGTCCATAACATCAGACTGATGCACAATTTTGTACAAATGAGGCCCTTGCGGTGAACTAAATGTGAGAGTCTGTAATAAAACTGGAATGCTGTAAATCAGAATCTGGCTCTATGCCAGGCTGTAGTGACAGGGTAGCATATACTTTTGAGTGTAGTGTAACCAAGGGGTTGCCATCCTTGGGGTGGAACTAGATGGGGAAAAACAAAATACAGCCTTCTTATTTGGCGCTACACATTGATGCCCAGATCAGTGCTGGAGGAGAGCCAAACCAGTCTGTTTAGACATGTTCCAAGGGCTGCTAAAGTAAAGCCAGGACAGCTAGAAACTGGACTATGGACTGCACAAGGTGATACAATAGGCTAATAGGTAGTTACTGAAAAGCCTGTTGGCATCTTGTATTGCTTCAGAAAGTGCAAGTTGGTCTTTGGATTTGTCTGATCAGGGCTATTGTTCCGGAAGGAAGGACTGCTGATACAGAAGCTGTGCTAGAGCGTAGGGACACCACCGTAAGGAAAAGGCATGAAGTATTGTTCAGAAAATGCTGATAATATCTGAAGTAAAACTTTACTTCTCGCTGCCCTCTAAAGGAAGAATGGGTTCTTTCTGCAGGGAAGTGATCTGGCGTGTGTGAACACTGGTGACTGATTTCATTTGCATTTGATTTGAACCTGCCAGGTTTCTAGCCTTCTAAATTCCAGCCATCATTCTGTTACATGGTCCTCAACAAGAATGAGGCTTTTTTATAACCTGGTGTTTTAATACAGATTTTGTGCTCTGTCTTCAAGCCGCTGCTTAATCTTCTTTTTGCTAACCAAATAGAAATTTTCAATGCAGGTTGCTTTCTCTAGCCCTCAGTCTCCCATGCCTCTTTTCTCATTTTCTTCAGTTTACCCATATGGCTTCTCAAACTGTATAGTGTCTTCCAACATCAGTCTCCCCAATTCCATCTGCTGAAATAAATTTTCATTGCTCCTACCACTGCTTCCTGGTTTACATCCAAGGATTGTGGTTGTTGTACACTTTGGAGTTGTTTTCTAATACACCATATCTAACTCTGTAGCTCTGGCCCATGTAATGCACGCTCTGGAAATAGAAAAGTTTGTGCTTTATCTGAATGGGCATAGTCTACTGAGTGTTATGATTGCTGTAAATTGCTTTGTCCATGTTTACCATTCTTGCAGTCATTGTTTTATCTCCAGATAGTCATCCTGCTGTCTTGCAGCTGACAAAAGGTAGTTTGTAGGCTTCATTCATCTGACCTTCCCCCCCCCCCCCCCCCCCCAAACACATGTTTTAGGATAAGGTAGTTCTGAAGTACCTGGGTTTCTCCATTGACCAGAAAGGCAGGTTAAGTTACTTGTCCATATGAAGGCATCTGTGTTGGGTCAGCCGAGTCCCACCCTGGCAGTGTGCTGATCCTTGGAATGCTTTAGGAACAATAACTATTTGGCTACAAGGTGGAGAAGGAAACTAGCTTAGAATTGGGGAGGATTGGTTGAGATGAGAATGTGAACATGCGTAAGATGGTACATCTTTATTTAAGATTTATGAACTGTGTGAGAACAGCCAAATAAAGCCAGTGCAGCTGAAGAAAGTGAATTTAAACAATTTGATAACTTCCAGGCAAAATCCCATTGGAAGCAAGTCTGAGGAGCAATATTTAAATAAAGTCAACAGGAACAGAAGCACTAACTATCCTAGTGCAAAGCAAGGCCAGGAAGAGCCAAAGATGAGAAGCTGAGTAGCAAGTTATTAATTGACTTCAAATACAAGAAAGAAGCATCCAGAAAGTAAGAACTCAACTTACTAAGGGCTGCTATGAAAGAGTCATGCAGAGGGGGGAAGCAAAAAGGCTGCTTCACAAAATGAAGACATAATGAGGAATATCAAAGTTAATGAAAAACTGTCAGGACATAGGTAGTAAGAGATGGATCAAGAATTAGACCACTAGTTTGCAGAGATGGAAAGGCATGAACTGATGGATCACTCTGAAAAGTTGTACACCCATCTTCAAATGCTTTTATAATAAATCCCCTGCTGGGTTTTTTGTTATTTTCTCTATACTGTTTTTTATCAGGCTAGTTAGTTTCTTCCTTACTCAAAAAGGCCAAACAGGATGATTATTGCCACATTTTATACTCTATAAGCCTACTGAAATTTCATTGTTTCAAGCATTATTAAAAAAAAAATTAACAATAAGTAGGTTAGAGATCCCCTCAGGCAGCTCTTGTAGGACTCATGGGTGCAAGCTATCTGTGCCTGCTGATTTTAAGTCTTTATTACTAACAGTTGCTGTTTAACATCCTATTTAGTTACTAATGGATTGGAAAGTGCTTTATGATGTGGCATAAGTACATCATTCTCCTCAAGACAGAGCCACAATATTTATTCAATGCTTAGGCATTTTTGACTCTGGAGTTTGCAGGTGCAAAATTTCTCACTGAACAGGAGAATTATTTTTGACAGAGCCCCCAGACTGGAATGGCTTAGATAGGTGAGGAGGAGAAGACCTGAAGCAGGAAAGGATCCCACACATAGAACCATAACACATGGGGTTTGCTTTGAGAGCAGATGGCTGAGTGCAAAGCTGAAAGGTTGTGATGCTGGCACAGCCCTGCCATGAAGGGATGGATGCAATTAAATGCAAAACTCTTTCTTTTAATAAATCACATCAAAGGTGCTGTTGTCAGAGACAGTGGCTGCAAGTCAAATGATGGTAGGAGATGTCCTGGTCAATAGTGTGAATTGAAATTGCAGGAAGGAGGGAAAGAACAGACACAGTTGATGTCAGAGAGAAGACCATCAATGAGCACTGCAGAGATCAGCACCTAGGTAGGACAAGCCAGGTAACTGTGCTGACACAGTGCTTGCCAAGCTGCTGGGCATATTACCTAGAGCACCATGTTGAGCTAATGAGGCTGGAGAGCTTTGGGACCACGGCTGCTTGCATCCCACTAGCTTGGAGTGCGCACACTTCAGTAGTTGTGTCTTACGATCAGATTCAGCTTGTGTGTCAAGACTGACATGGTAGATAGACTTTTTGAACTTGCTTTGGTAGAGCGACTTAGAAAAGACAGTGGTTGCTGCTTGGAAGATCAGCCTGGTGGTGGGAGTAGCAACTGGTGGATTATCACTATGCTAGAGACAACAAGGTGAATAACACCAAGGTAAGGTCTGAGCATCTGTAAGTGCCAGACCTGGTCCAACAGCCTCATAAGTCAGAAATACTCAGGCTAGCAGGTCTCTGTGTGGTCCCCTTTGGCTTCTCCTCCCACTTTGTGCCCTGTCAGCCTTGGATTAGTTTCACCTGCATGTACAAACTTTCCTCAGCTGGCTCTGGGAGATCCAAGATGAACCTGGGGATGTCTAGTAGCAGATGGAAGTAAAAAGACATGCTTTCATTTTATTCTGCTGTTGAATCCTCTCCCACACATTGTTCCTCCTCCTTCTGCCTATCCCTCTCCCCTTAGTCTAAATCCTCAAGGTCAGTAGTGCTGCCCTGCTCTCCCTGCAGGCACAGTGGCAGCCAGTGAGCTCTGCGGCTGTTGCCTTCATCATTTTATGGGCAAGATTATTCCCTCCTGCATCGCTTTTGCTTCTTGTTATGCAACTGTATTTCATGATTTGCTTTGCTACTGAGCTGTGCCTCACCATGGCCTGAGGGGGTAGCTTGAGAAGACTGCTGGGAATGTTGCATGACTTCTGCTCCCACCTGAGGATGGGGACTGGAGTCTGGGGAAAAGAAGATCTGTCAGGGTCTGTGGTTTTGAGACTGGGGGCAAGGGGAAAGAAAGGGGATTAGCCGAGCCCAGGAGTCTGTATCTGAAGTGAGCAGGGAGCCTGAAGCAGCTAGATCAGAGTGGCGTTATTCATGAACACTCACAGACATAGATTGGAACTGAACAGGAGCGCAAAGGGGGATTTGGGTTTGTCGGTACAGCAGCTGGGACGAAAACTGACAGTGCCACAGCAGCACGTGCAAAGCAGTCATCCCTGGGCCAGGCTGATGGGGTGTCCCTGGGGAAGGAGGGTTGTTCTCCAAGTGCCCTGAACCCTGAGTGCAGGGTTGGGGCCTGGCATTTGCAAGCTTATTCCAAGTTCTGTCACACTGTTTTATGAGACTGGGCAAGTTTCTTTCCTTGTGGGTAAACTGAGGCACTGAAGAAGTAAAGCTGACACTTGGCAAGGGGAATTATGAGTGTTGGTACTGTAACTTGAAGGGGCTGTAGATGACAATAGTGAGACCCGCTGCAAATGAAAAACATCATAAATCTGTGCTGTTCCAAAGCACAAAAGAGCTTTATTATCCTCTTTGCAGGTCAGTGAGTTTCTCCAGAAATCTGCCTCCCCTTTCTCCAAGTGGCCTACAGATTATTTTGGAGTAGTCTGTGCTGCTAACCTGATGGTTCTTCACTCATGAGAGCTCCAGGGACAGTCTTGTAGAAATCCAAGAACATCTCAGAAAAGAGCTGAGCTGCCAGGCTAGGTACATGGAGTCAAGGGAGTTGGGGACTATCAAAGGAAACCCTCAGACCATGGAAACGGTTGCAGTGTTCAACCTCTTGATGCATCCTGGGGCTTCCTCATGCTTGAAGGCTCACAAAACACTTGAACAAGAAGGGAGGTTTGCTTGTTTGTTTTTCCTTGTACTTTAAATCCTCTCTGGATTCCACTTGTGCTGTCAGCACCTCAGTGCCATGGCAGCAGGAGGAGTTCCTCTGACAGCCACGTAGCTGCGAGGGAGAAGCCACTTTGCACGCAGGGAAGAGCACCATGTCTCCGGAGCCCTCGCTCTTTTAAGTCATATGTGAATAGTGGTTCAGATGTTTCTTACCTCTGAGCTCTACCTGTCTCCCACCTCAGGTCCTTCCTTACAGCTCCCTTCTGTGCTGGAAGATCTATGCTGTCACAGGGGAAAATACTGCAGGTTTTATTAAGGGAAAGGTCACGTACCAGTGCCAGAAGGCAGCAAAGGGATGGATTCACCATTCAGAAGGGCAGGGAAGGTGGGAAAACGGCTCCTGAATGTTCCCGTACCCTGCCCAGAAGGAGCTGTTGCTGGGGGACAGGGAAGGAATTAACTCTCTTTGGTTCTTAGACTCTGCTGAGAGTGTGTGGTTTGGATGCCTACAGGTGGGCAGGGGTACGGCCAGCCCATCACCCCTTTCATCACCTGGGGCACCTGTATAGCATACAGGAGGAGAAGACCCATCACGCTCAGCACTCCCGTTGCTGCCATTTTGTCTGGTCTGTTCTGACACTTGCGCCTTGTCTGCGAGCGCTCAGCATGCAGCCACCATCTGGAGTATGGAGGGAAGGTGCAGGGGGGAAGACTTTGGACAAAAGCCACCGTTTTCCCTTGCTGTCATGGCTTCACTGCTATTGTCTGAGATACCCTTGCCAGTGGGAGCAATGGCTGAACCTGCATTTTGTTGTTGCCCTGGGACATGATAGCTGGTATGGTGCCTGCACGGACCTGAGGAAAGGTGTCCCACATCCCAGCTAAGCTTTAGGAGCTGATTGCTCTTAACTACAACAGCTTGCTTTTGTGGTGCTTCTCTTCCTCCTCTATCAGGCAGCTCTGAATATATTCAAAATGTTGCTAGGCAAATATTCAGCCTCGGTCGCTGCTCTGACTGCACATATGTGCTTCAGCTCTGCTCCTTGGTATCCTGTGGTCTAAGGAGGACTCTCCGCTCTCCTTTCCAGCACCCTGGCAGCACAGTGCTGCCCGCCTGTTCTGCTCCCCCTTCTTGTTAGCAGGGTCAGGCTGAACTGCCCAGCCAGGCTCTGGTGAAGCTCCATGTCTGTGTGGTTGTGACAACTGGCTGAAATGTCAGAGTAGCTTGTGCAGATACATATAGGATGACACTTCATGCTCTTCACCGGTGCGCTCGATCAGCTGCAAGATAGCTGAAGGTTAATGTTTGCATTGGCACTACTGGGCTTGTTAGCCGCCCTGCTCAGATTAACCCGGTATTTGCCGCTGCTCTCCTGGCTGCTCTTTCAGGCTCCTTGCAGCTTCAGCAGTTATCATCGCACTGATTTATCATCAGTCCCCAGTGTGAATGTTTCCTTTGCAAACACACAGCTAAGCCGCTGTTTTTAGTGGGAGCTTGTTGTGGACAAAAAGATGGTGGCCAACAGCAGGAAGCGCTGCAGGCTGGCAGGTTGCATGCTCTGACCCTCGAGATGGCCCTGCAGCTCATGACTTTTCTTTGTTATTGAATGCTTTTTATTTATCCCCAGTTCTCTAAGAATATAAGTGTGTAGAGATCATATGCTTTTGGGGCTTTTCTTAGTTATCATGAAAGCTAAAATGCTGTATTTTTAACAGGAGCCATGATTTAACAGAAGGCATTTGCATCTTTCCAGGACCTGGGACATTTGACATTAAGTCTTTTCTAGCAATGGCATTCAATACGCAGTATACCTGGAACATCATTTGTTTTCTGGCTCAGTAGCCACAGGTCTGTAAGTATTTGTGGGACTCCTTAGTCCTACCTGACAGTTCACTTTCTTGGTGAGTTTGTTGGACTCTTCAAGAGCCCAGCTTTAGGACAGGGCTCTCCAGCTTCCTCCAATATATATGGAGCTTTTCCTATACAGCATCTTGTCTGGTCTGTGCTGAGAATGCGAGGTCTCAAAAGCCTGAGAAAACAGGTAATTTATTCTGGCACTTGCAGAGACGTCTCCGGTGGCTTCCTGCTGTCACTGCAGTCAGTGCTGTCACTCCGGCTCTTTAGGAGAAAGGCCCCTGGGAGACAAGCTGGGGCTGGGGCTGGGGCTGAGGATGTAGCGTTGTGCCTTTGAACTTGTCTCCTCCCAGGAATTATTTTCAGTACTGCAATGAGAAGAGCCTCCTTTCTGCCTACACCGAGTCAATGTGCTCCTGGGTTGGGTCAGAGGCTGCTGCCTTCTCTCCTGATTACAAGAACTAAGTCTGATGTATAGAACCAGAACTTATAATGAGATCGGCACAATTGTTATTTCAGAGCAGACTGTGACGGTTTCAGTAATATTTGTGCTTTTGTGTTGCTCGCGTCCTTCTGAAAACCTGAACTTGCAAGACTGCTCTGGCTTTCCTGGCTTCTGTTGTGCTGCTTGAGACCTCGCTTGCCCCTTCTGCCTTTGTTTCCTCTGTGCTGCCTAAATCCCGGGACCAAATTAAAAGCAGCGTTTCCCTTTGTCTGAACAAGAAAGAGAAGCTGGGTGTCCCGAACACGTTTGACAGAGATGACACGCCTTCTGACCCGTTGTTAACAACCTCGCCCGGTTCAGCTGGCTTAGCCCTAAATGAGACGTGTATCTTGCAGGGGCTAGACTGCACCTGCCTGTGGAGACAGCAGGCGGCTGCGGGGTGTCCTGAGTCTCAGCGGAAGCGGCCAAGAGCAGGAGGACGCCGTAGTGCTGGAGCAGCGCCGAGGCCCGCCGCGCCGAAGTTACTCTCGGCGGGAGCTGTGCCGAACGGCGAGCCAAGACGGCCGGTCCCGGTGGTCCCCTCGCCAGCGCTGCTCCGCCGTGCTGCTTCACGTGCAAAGCGGGGCCGATCGGAAAATGTCAACCGGGAACGGGCTGAACTTTCCGCTCCGCCCTGCGGCCGCGAACCCTGCGGCGGGGTTAGTTGGGGAAATACAAAGCGAGCCCTCCCTTCCCCGTCCGGCGGTCGGGGAAGCGCCGGGCGGCGCAGAGGGGCCGGCAGGACGGGGGCGGAGCGCGGGTGGGGACCCCCCCCAGGTGAGCGCGGCAGCGCCCGCCCGCCCGCCCCTCGCTCCGCCGCCCGGCGGCGGCGCCCCCCCGGCGGAGCGAGGGGCGGGCGGGCGGGCGCGGGTGGGGACCCCCCCCCGGCGGAGCGAGGGGCGGGCAGCTGCCGCTCGGCGGCCCCCTCCGCCATGGACAGCGGGATGCCGCTGTCTGGCAGGCAGCGAGCGCTGATCCGGGAGAGCTGGCAGCGGGTGAGCGGCAGCCCCGTACAGCACGGCCTCGTCCTTTTCAGCAGGTGAGCGGGGCGGTAGGGAGGGGATGCGGCCGCCGGCGGGCCAGCCCCGCCGCCCGCCCGGACGGAGCCGGGGAAGGACGGGGTCCGCTTCTCGGGAGGGAAGCGCTTGCCTTCGCTTGGCGGTTCCCCGCCCTCTCTGCCCTCCCCGGGGCTGGCGGTCGGCGGGAGCGGCGCGGGGCTAAAGCCCCTCCACCGCGAAGCCGCGGCCGCCGTGGGGCAGCGGCGGGGGGAAGGCCTTTCCCAGCCGCCGGGAGCGAGAACTTTGTTGCGGGGAGACGGAGGGTGAGGGAGAGAGGCAGCGGGCAGGTCTTGTGCGTTCCTGCCCGCCGATCCGCCGTCTCGTCAGCGTTACTTCTGCTGTCTGAAGAGCTGCGCGCCCGCCCCGCTCTGGGGAGCGCATCGCAGGGAGCTCCTCGCTGCCCCCGACGGGGCGCTCCGCAGCCCCAGGCGAAGACCCGGCCGCTGGGCAGGCGTTCGGTCGGAGGGCAGAGCAAACGTGTGCCGCGGGCGGCGGCTGAAACCCAGCTCCTTGCCTCTCCTGGACAGATTAATGTCTCGATTATGGGAAGAGAAGAAGGGGAAGATCTGTGAAAAGTCATTTAAAAAGGACGGTTGGAGAGTTGACGGTCGGCTTCGGGAGCAGGGCAGGAGCCAACCCTCGCAGAGCAGGGCTGCGAGCAGCAGCGGGAATGTTTGGGAGTTTTAGCGGAGGGGAGAGAGATGCGGTAGTTTAATGTGCAGGATGAGGGGAAGAGAGGCGGTCTTGCCTGAATTCCCTTTGGCCTCCGTGGACAGCATCAGCCTGTTAGATCTGCCTGGGTGGCTGCGTATGTGCCTGGCATACACTGGCAGGGAGGATGGGGGGGGGGAAATGGGAGCTGGTGATGGTGTGGGAGAGTGGGGCATTAGCTGAGTTTGTACGTGCCCCCCTTGCTCCAGTAGGAAAGCCGGCTGCTGGAGCTTGCAGGCTTTCCCTGGATTTGGGAGCTTTGGGGCTCAAGGGGATCGTGAAGCGGGAATGGGAAGAGTTGAGACAACAGCCAAGACTTTGGGAAGAAAGGCCAGGCTGGGAGGAACTCTGGCGAGCTGGGACTGGTCCTCAGGTGCCATAAACACGTGTCTGAGAGCTGGGGCTGTGGGCTAGGGAAATAGAGACTTTTTGGAATATAGGTAACCTGGATTGCCCCAAACTAAGACTTTTCAGAACCTCTGGGTCCTTTACAGGTGGGGAGGGATCAGTAGGTAGGAAGGGAGGCAGAGGGAGGCCTGCGGGTGTGCTACTGATGAGGTTGTTCCTGGGGTGAGCAAGACCCTAAATAAAGCTGAGTTAGTGAGAAGATGGGGGTTTCTCTCTTGCTGTTGCAGGTTGTTTGACTTGGACCCTGACCTATTGCCCCTTTTCCAGTACAACTGCAAGCAGTTTGCCAGCCCTCAGGAGTGCCTCTCCACCCCCGAGTTCCTGGATCACATCAGGAAGGTGAGAGAGGGGCTGTGGCATGGCCGAAGTGCAGCCCCCCCCCGCCCCCAGTGGAGGTGGAAGCCCTTAGGCGATGGCTTGGGACTGTGGGGTGCCTGACTGGGGAACACATGGGAAGTCTCCTCCTGCGATGGTAACTGCAGGGGGTTTACTCATGCTAGCAGAAGGTGCTATTGCCAGGGCAAAGTGCCTTACAACATTGGGGAAGGGATGAGGATGCGGGTTGCGGTGGGTAAGAAGCACCATCCTGATTTCCATGCCCTCATCTGGGAGTGGATCGCCTCTTGCGAAGGTTGGAAGCCCCCTTCTTCTACTGCGGAAGTGCTTCAGTGAGCTCGCTTCTGTCCAGACAAGGACTGAAGCCCTTTGCTTGGCCACATGCTGACTGAGAGGTGGCACAGAGCTGGGCAGTGGGCCAGGCTCCATGGACTCACTGCTGTGGAGAGGCTTTTGGTGGGGTTGTAGAGCCCAAAGGCCCACAGCATCTCGTGGATAACCTCTGGGGGAGTGCTGTGATACCCATTTGCCTCCCCCCAAAACAGGGAGAGGAGCAATGCTGATGTCACCTGGAGGAGCTCATGCATGGACAGAACTATACCCAGTGCAGCAAAGACCCTTTGCTGAGCCCTAAATAGCGGCCACACCGGGGTAGAGCACAGCCTTGGCTTGCAGATGCCTTCATAAACTGTCTGGCTCCATCTTTAAACCAGTTTGGTACCTCACTTGCCTGTCTTTATTCCTCTTAAGAGGCTGTTTCAGGACTGTGCTCCTCTGATAGCTGCAAGCTTTTTTGTTATTTTCCAGCCTCTGTTGATTGGCAAAGTTAAGTCCATTTTTACTTCTGCTATTATTGCCCTGAGCTGAAATAGCTCTTTGCTCTTGTTGGAGATAATTTTCCTGTTGAAATTATAGAGCGCAATTCTATCACCTCTTGGCTTTGCCAAGCTAACCATGCCCTGGTTTTAATCTCTTCTAATTTGGTGTGTCTGTTCCCTTCATCCCTCTTTAACCCTTCTCTCTCCTGTTTCCATTTGACTCTTCGTGCTCCTGGGAGACCACAGTGGTATGTGCTTTACCAAACCAGGTCTCTTGGCTGTACTATCCACCCCATCTCCTCCTTGGCTGATCTTAGAATTGGAGTTGCCTTATTCACAATTGCACCTTCTTGGCAACTTCTAGTCGGAAACTCTAGTCCTGGCAACTTCCAGGGCTTGCCTGCAGTTGTCCTGGGGTCCTAAGAGCTGTAATGACTGCATCAGTGTTAGAGCTTACCCCATCACTGCTCTGCTATAGGGTTGAGCAGTTTACTGCCTCTGGGACAGGGAGGTCAGCAGTGCTGCTTGCTCTGGCACTTCTGGCAGTGTCCCATAGAAAGATGTGGTGTATGCTGCTGCCAGCATACCTCACTGATGTGACACATGGATCACAGCAGAGTGAAGGAAAGCTCAGAGGGCATCTGCTGGGCTGGGAGGTGGTCAGGCTGAGAAGGGTGAAGTGCAGGGGTCAGACTCTTTGTTCCTCTGGGAGGGCAGCAGAGCCTTGCTGCTAATGCCATTCTGCCTCTGTGCTCCTGCAGGTGATGCTGGTGATCGATGCTGCTGTGAGCCACCTGGAGAACTTGTCCTGCCTGGAAGAGTATCTCTGCAACCTTGGCAAGAAGCACCAGGCAGTTGGGGTGAAGGTGGAGTCTTTCTCGGTGAGGCGTCCTCTCTTGTCCCACTGTGGCTGTGTTTGTGCAGCTGTGCCTGCAGCCCTCAGCTGACCCCATCCCTCTGCGCCCACCTGCTGGGTTCAGCTGGCTGGAGAGAAAGCTGGTGGCTCAGGGCAGCCCCTGAGTTGCAGATACCTGCATAGTGACATTGGCTCAATCAGGGAAACCCTTGAGCTCTCCTCATTTTCTGCCCTCCGCCCATAAGCCCAGGGAGAAAGGACAGAGGGGACCAAGGCATTTCCCCCTTTTGAGGAGCACCATGGTTTGGGGCACTGCAGTCTCTCCTGCGACACAGGGCTGCGGGCTCAGACTTTGTCCTGGGTCCTGGTTCTCTGCATCAAATTATCCAGCCAAATCTCACTGCACCTGGGAAAGGGAGCATTCACCTCTCTCTGTATCTGCACTGGGTTGGGGTTGCTGCACCTCAGCCTCTGCTTCCTCCATGGCAGCAGGACAGGAGTATCCTCCATATTAAATCCTTGCTTACTCCTCTCCTCCCATCAGGCATGGAGAGAAATGCTGGATTACGCAGCAGAGAAAGGCAGGTTGAAGGAAAGATTTCTAACCAAAGCATGGCTCCCTCCTGATACTGCTAGCTTTGGTCCTCTTCAGAGGGAGGAGGGTCCCCTTTGCTTGGGGTAGTGATCCCCACCAGCCCTGTGCTCAGTGTGTGGGTGCTCCTGGATGGGGTTGCTCGCAGCTCCATGAGCAGCAGTGCCCTGTGGAGAGACCTGAGAGGTGGCGAGGCAGGCCCTCAGCATCCAGTCTGGGGTCTGGCCCACTCTCCTGGCATCAGGGCATTGCTCAGCTCTGCTGATCTGCTGCTATGTCAGGGGATGGGGCTGGCTACTCGCATCTGAGAGCCACAGAAGATGGACGTGTACCTTTCCCCTGGCGTTACATGCGTGATGTCAGCCCTTGCTCCCTGCCTGTGCTCCCTACTCACCCAGGGTGTGGGGTAAGGGCCAGCATAGGGCAGGGAAAAGCATGGGCTGGTTCTGGGCCCCCTCTGAGCAGCCAGGGATGGGGTGGCCTGGCCCCGTTGGTGGATGAGGAGCAGCTGCCCTGCAATGGGAGAAGTCCAAAAAGGCAGTGAAGCAAGAGATGGGGCTGTGTGTCATCACTTGGTGCTGAGCTTGACACCTCCCTGTTTGGTTTGCAGACTGTCGGCGAGTCCTTGCTGTACATGCTGGAGAAATGCCTTGGCGCTGCCTTCAGCCCAGACGTGCGGGAGGCTTGGAGCAAACTCTACAGTGCTGTGGTGAAAGCCATGCAACGTGGCTGGGAGACCCTCCCAGAAGGGGACTAGATCCTGCCAGCCAACCCCGTCCCTGACCACGCAGCAGTCCTGGGCAGAAGGAGCACTCACGCCATGCTCTCTGCCTCTCTCCACCTCTGTCTTTCTCTGTGCGCCAGCCCATCGCTGTTTCCTTCAGTCATGTGTGCTTTGGAGCTCTCCCAGTGATTCTGCCTTGCTTCGACATGACCACGTCTCTGCCTTTGCTAAGGGCTGGCAGGGTACGTCTCTGCAGCGAAGCCTAGGAGTGCCACACCACAGGTACACTGCCCTGCCAAGTTCCTTCGGGCTACCCGGAGCACCAACACCCATGTACCTACTCTGGTTTTTAGCTGGTTTGTCCTCCCTCCTCTTGCTACCCACCCTAGTTAGATCACAGCTAGCGTAGGCCTCTTGGGCTTATTTGCCCAAGATCCTGTTTGCCATGCTCAAGACCTGCCAGGTCTGGCACTGCTCACTCCTGCACTGCTGTGCCTGGTTCAGCTGTGGCAATGGCAGGTTTGGCTCCCTCCAGGGGCAGGGGCAGCAGAGGTGGGAGCTGTGCTGTGTGGCCGTCCTCCCCAAACCTTGTAGGGAGATTTTCCCCCTCTCACTTCACCAACACGTCGCTACCGGACGGTTAATCCTGGTGCTCTCTTCTGCCTTGCCTCTCCCCTGGATGGGATCCACGGCTTTTCCTCGTGTCAGGTGGGCCACAACTCAGTGTGTTTCCTAGGGATGCTTCAGGCAGCAGGGTCACGTTAATCCCGAGGTGAGGCTGCTTTTAGCAGGTGTGGGCTGCCAGCTGAAAATCTTGTGTTGGTTGGGCTGGTTGGTTTAACCTCAGAGCCAGCTGAAATGCAGCAGCAGTGGTGGCTCTTTACTGCTTTGTGTTAAGGAGAATAAAGTAAATACAAGGAAAAGAAGTCTTAAAATAAAAATGAAGGTTGCAATCATGTCATGGCAACAGTTTCCAGAAATCATTCTGGCTCTTGGCCAGAGGAAGCAGAGCTGGAATATCTCTGCTGATGCTGTCAGGACCTGGAGCGCTTTCCAGCTGCACAGAGTGCCCATCTGCAGAGCTCCTCACCCTTTAGTAATCCCTCCCAGCCATACTTGAGACACAGCTGCTTTGGAGCAGAGTGAGGCACCCACTTAGGTATGTGCAGCAGTGCTGTGTCAGGACAGGAGTGAGAAGACAGCATCTGCTGGAAGAAATCCCAGGAAATGGCTGAGAGGCAGCACCTGAGGGCTCTGGGGGGAGCTGAGCTTGAGCACTTTGAAGAAGAGTTCATCTTTGTGGGGAAGTTGCTGTGGGACAGGCAGAACCGTGTTTCCAGCCATCACTAGCCCCAGGGCAAGGACATGGAGCAAGTATTCAGTTACAGGCAATGCCCTTTTTTGCTGCTTCTTCAGGGCAGGAGGACCCCAGCATTGAGGGCCGAGATGGTCCTGTTCTGGAGACACATTCCTCCTATACTCAGACGTCCTCCACTCTGGGGCAGGAGAGGGCTGCCCTCTCCTCGCAGCTGCAGCTGAGGTCTCCCAGCCCCATGCCACGGAGGGGATGATGAGGTGCCCTGTGAGATGGGGGTCTGCTTCCCTGCCACCAGGCCTTCTGGTGGTCATGGGCTTCCAGCAAGCAAGAAACCTCCAGCAGTGTCTGGGAGGGGAGCTGACAGGTATTGTGGAACAGGCAGTGAACATCCCCATGTAGGATGCTCGCTGTCCTCCCTGTGGCACCAGGCTCTGCTCCTGCAGTCCTACAGTGTGGTGTTGTGCATCCTGGCCCATGGGTCTCTCCATCAGCTGGGTCAGGTGAGGTCCTCCCCATTCTCGTGCCAGGCAGTGAGGGATGGAGGAGCCGGGGCTGGGAGGAGGGGCTAGCTGTTACGGCATGGGATGGGTAGGAGGATTTGGGAATGGGGACGTCCTATTTGCAACCCTGTTCTGGGCCATCAGCATCACAGGGGGGACCTTCTGGCTGTGTGTGACAAGTAGGCAGCTATGTGATGGGTGTGGTGTGGGTGTTACTGCCCCAAACCATCCCTGCTCCCTCTAGCTTTCCCAGCTCCTTGACTTCTCTTCTGTACCATGTTTCGTGTAACTCCCAAGAGAACTGAACTAGCCTGTGTGCCTCTTATACCCAGCTGTACTGTTTAATAAAGAGCAACAGTGAGTCTTGGCCCTTTTTGTTGCCTTATGTTTATTTTAATATAAAAGGCCCAAGCAAACAAACAAAAAAAAAAAGGTTGACAGAGAGGGGGTTACTGGTTTCTTGTTGGCCCTAGCTGTGGAGATATTGGTCATTGGGAGTGCTTGTGTAGTCCAGCTCGACTGACATGAGAGGGCATGCAGCACCAATGTCTGTTGGGAGCTTTTGTGCACTGTAATTGAACGGGCGAGCAGCGGAGGGGCTAGCAAAGGTGTCCTGCTGCTGATTGCTCGTTACCTTCCAAATTTAACGATCTCTAATAGAATTAGCATTTTAAGCAATCAGCCTAAAAATCCCGTTTCTGTTGTTCAGTTGTTACTTTTGTTCTTTGAGATAGCATAGGCTCACCTGCTGCTGGTCACCCGCTGCTGGTTGCCCGCAGCAGCCCGGCATGGCCTCGCAGCAAAGTCCTGCCCAGCTCCATGCAGCATCCACCCTGCCAGCAGCCCTGCCCCAGGGAGCAGCTGGTGGGGATGCAGGAGGTCCTGTCTCCTACTTCTCGGGGCAGATTCTAGCTGTGACACAGTGGGTTTCCAGCCCTGGGAGTGTTGGGCACTTCGCACTGAAGAAAGATGGTCCCTAGAGCAGGCAAGCCAGCTCAGGGTCTGTAATAGCATCACCTGAGGGCTGGAAATCCCAGCCCTGCCACAGGAGAGCATGGTGAGCATCCCGGGAAAGCCGTGCTGCTCTGCCTTGGGCAATGTTTAGGATGGGGCATGTTCTGTAGGGCAAGGTGCAACGGGCTGCGAAGGGCAAGGCGAGCAGCAGACATCTGACGCAAATAAATCCTCCTTGTGGTTCATTGCTAAAATAAATTTTCCAGCTCTTCCTGGCCTGGAGCACAGCTGCCAGCCTCAGGGCTGGCAGTCGAGCCCAACTGCAGCGCTGCAGGGAAGGGCCAGCACGGCACCCCCCAGCAGCACCCCCATCTTCGACCCCCTGCACCAGCGCAGAGGTTTGCCACGGCTCCCACAAACCGCCCCTTTGCCTTGGCTGCTGCCCGGCGGGGATGCTCCCAGCACTGCCCACCACCAGCCCACGCAGTGGGAGACGCCATGCAATTGCTTGGCCCCGACTGTGAGGGACTTTTGTATGCGCAGGCTGTAATCAGGAGGGCGGGTTTCTGATGGCTGGAGTGGTGGAGGGACAGCATGATGAGGCTTACACAAGCTTGTTAGGCTGTAATGAGCTTCCCCTGCAAGGACCAGGAGAGCCGCCAGCTGGGGAGGGCAATTACAGCCCTTGCTCACAGCCAGGGCTCCTGCCTCAGCAAACTGGCACCAGCAAGGCCCTGTGTTTAGCCCGTTTCCCACTGATTACAAATCGTGGGGGGGCTCTGTGCGGGTGTGTGGTGAGGGGAGTGGGTTTTTAAATTTTCCAGTTTTTCACCCAAGGGGAAGTCCTCCCTGTGCCATAAGCCAGGCTGGCCAGGCAGGGTTTGCTCCCTGGGAGCCGTGGAGGGGCTGGCCAGAGGGACCTGTTGAAACCAGACACAGCTCAGTCAAGTAGGAATTTGGGTATAAAGACTGTGTTTTGGGAGGGAGGAGGGGAGCAAAAGAGCACTGTCTGCTCAAAACCTAGAGAAAGGCTCCCAAAATGGTGTTCACCCCCTTCCCTGGGACTTGCTGGTGGGCAGTTCAGCTTTGGGAACATCTGCTCCATCCCCAGATGGGATAGGTCCCTCCGCTCCTTGCTGTGGTCCCGGAGGAGCTCCAGGCCACCATCCTGCTCCCGCCAGGCAGTGTGTGCCCCTTTTTGGTGGTGTCCTGAGCCAGCTGAGCCTGTGGGGCGAGCACTGGCAGAGGATGGGCAGGGGAGGCACATGCCTGTCCCAGGGCTGCACCCCTTCCCCGATGTTGGGGACAGTGCCAAAGGCTGAGCCAGCCTTTCCAAAGGGACACAACAGAGCACGCCCCTGCTCTCGCACCGTTGCTGCATCTGCCCACTCACTTAGGTTTGCTTTTGTGGGGAACGTGGTGGGTGGCAAGGTGCCTGGAGGTGGGTAGGTAGCCAAATGGTCTCCTCGCCACTGAAGTTTCTGCAGGATATCCCCAAGAAGGGTCAAAAGCAGCCTGCAGGTGGGGAAAGGGGCTGGAGTATTTTCACAGGCTCCAGTGGCGAGGGTCCCCCCTCTCCTGGCACCGGGCAGGACGCACGAGGGTGACAACACTAGGCAGCGGCTGGGTGAAGTAATTTTATTCAAGGCACGGTCATAGCAATAAATCACGAGAAGGTACAGACCTCTGGCACATTCCTACAGCGGGGCAGCCAAGGGCAATCGGACCAGCAGCCCGAGCTCCCGAGGACGTGGTGCTGCTCGCAGGCACTTGCTTCCACCTGGAGAGAGGCCACCAGCATCCCCCTGGCTCCAGCCGGGGCTGCCCCTGGAGCAGGCAGTGAGGGCAGCGGCTGAACTGTGGGTAGCCCCGCGGGCATCTGGGCAGGGAGCCGTGAGCCCCCCAGGGTGCTTTTGGGGGTTGGGAGGAAGCAGCTGAGCTCAAGGGTCCCCCGAGGCAACCACTTGGCAGCTAGTGTGCCACAGCCATCATCCCAGCATGCAGGAACATGGGATGGGGACCACAGCACTGCCAGGTGGCTGAGCCATGACCCACCAAGCCCCACAGGGATGTCCCAGGGCCCACTTGAGTCCAACAGAGACCCACAGCTCGCTGCTGGGCTGCCTTTTAATCCCCCTGCCCCAGACTGGAACAACCATGCAGCACCAGTAATGCTGAGTGGTGCCATGGCCAAGCATCTGCCTTCACACAGCAGCGCTCCCCACGCTGGCAGCCTTAGTGCCAGCAGAGCTGCGTCGTCGTCCCTTCCCTCCCTGGATGGCCCTGGGATGGCGGCTAGAATTGCTCTGAAGCCAGCAGGAAAATCAGGAGCAGGAAAATTAGAGGAAAATCAACCCCGAGGCCAAAGCGGGGCCAAGCAAGGAGTCAGCATACCCAGGTGGGCTAGCCTGGTGGGAGAGGGGCCAAGTAGGGCGAGGATCTGCACTCATCTCCAGGGGCCTCCACAGCTGCTGCGGATGAGCTGGACAACCCCAGGATGCTGCCCAGGCAGGAGCCGGCGCATTTATACTGATCACAGCAGGACTCACACTTGGGAGGTGGTGCGGCTGCTGGGGGAGCATCCCATGGCTGCGACTTGTGGGTGAGGGCAGGATGCGGTGGACCAGGACCTGGAGGCCGGGGTCCTGCCAGCACTGCCCTCCCCGTTTTTGTTGCAAAAGGATGGAGCCATGCAGGGTCCCATGGCCAGCCCCAGGGAGAGCATGAGGGTGATACTGCTGGGCAAGGCGGGATGACGTGGAGCTGCCCTCACAGCCATTAAACACACTCATCCCTTGATCTCGCGCTCCTCCCCGTGGACCCAAGGGTGCAGGCATGGTGCAGTGGCAGCGGAGGGATGGGGTGGGAGGGTGGGGAAGGGCTGGGCTTGCGTTTTGATGCCTGCCTCAGGGCAGGGCTGCTGGTGCTCAGGCAGACGTGGGAGCAGCCCTGAGCACTCACCTCCCACCGAAGCACACAGGTCTCAGCAGTCCCCGCTTTAACCGGCAAAGCCTTGGGGGAGGCAGCGGGGGTGGGCAGAACCTGCACAGCCGGCACCAGGGGAGGCAGCGGGACGGCCGCTGCGAGCAGGGGTGGGAAGCGAGGGTTAGGGGTGGCCGTCCCCTGCCACTGAGGACCCGTGGGACAGCGTGGTGGCGGGCACATTCGTCTGAGCTGTCTGGGCTGCTTCCCCCTCACGGAGGGGCCAGGGCCTCCCTCCTGCCCCCAAAAGCATGGCCTCTCAGAGAGACCCTCTCCCCACACCGCTGCATCCCTTCTTCCCCATGATGGGCTGGAAGAGGCAGGTGGGGATGTGGGAACAGGGGGGAGGCTGAGCCGGTCCAGGCAGCAGGAGGGACCAGCAGAGCCTCCCACCACCTCCCATGCAATGGGGTCTCCCCCTCACATCAGTCCTGTCGTCCCCCCGCCCCATCAGCGAGGTGGCCCCCACCAGTGCTGGGAAGGCTCCTTCCTGCCCCTTGGCACGTCCTCCGCTCTCGGCACAGCTGGTCCTTGCCCCAGCGACGGGGGTGCTCACTGGTAGCGGGCCTGGCTCTCCATCACGGGGCCGCTCCTGTACTCGCCCTCCACTGTCTCCAGCTCCGTCTCGAAGCTCTGCAGCCCCCCGTCCTCCCCATCCTCCGCTGGCTCCAGGTGGTTGCCCATGGTGCCGTAGGACTGGTGCGCCGGGGAGGCCGCCGGCGTCAGGCTCAGCTCGGGCTCCTGCAGGACGGTGGCCACGAAGAGCTGCCCCGGGGGGCCGTGGGGGGTCAGGACCCAGGGGAGCAAGGAGGGGTGGCCACGGCAGGGCTGGGGAGGGGTACTCACATTGGAGTTGGGGGTGGAGGAAACACTGCTCCGCTCCACATCATTGAAGGCGCCCTCAGACTGGTCAGACATCTGGGGAGAGGGGGGCCGGGAGGAAACGACTGTTTGGGAGTCCCCAGCCGATGCCGGGGGCCAGCCAGGCGCCACCTGACTCATCACAGCAAACGCACCCCAGAGAGGCAAGGAGGGGACGAAGCGGGGCAAGGGAACGGGACAGGCGGCTGCCTGCACTCACCTGGTAGCTGGAGGGTTTCCGCGGCTGCAGCTTCTTCAGGCAGAGGCCAAAGAAGGAGAACACAATGCAGGAGAGGAGGACCACAAAGGTGAAGAGGGTGACAGGGCGGGTGGGACCTAGAGCACAGAGACACTGGGGCAGCATATGAGCCTCCAAGGACCTGCTGCATGTCCAGCTGAGCCCCAGGCTGGTGCCTGCTTTGGGTCTTACAAGCTTTCAACCCCCCTCCCAAAACACTAGCTGACAGCCTCCTCATCTGCCAGGTCTCCATCACACCTTCCCCCTTCCCATCCCCCTTTCCACCCTCTGTGCCATGCCTAATTCGGGGGGGTGACACCAGTGGCTTATCCCCCCAAGCATTAGATGTGACCCTCAGCAGTGGCGGGGGAAGTCCCAAGCTCTCCCTACCGAGGCGCAGGACGGAGAAGAAGAGCAGCCAGAACATGCAGAGAATGGGGGCCACCACAACCTGGCTGATGGCGGCGACGTGGAGGCGCTGGTTCAGCTTGGTGGGGATGTACACATAGTAAATGTTGTACCGGTCAACCATGTGCTTGAGCAGCATGTAGAGCAACCCTGGTGGGAGGAGAGAGGCCATTTGTGGTGGGAGGACAACAGGGACAGCCAGGTCAAAGGGACAGCAGGGCAGGCCCAGGGGATGATGCCCAAGGGTGCCCTCCCATACCATGCGGGAAGCTTGTGCTCCCACGCTGCTGCTGGTGGCTGGGATAGGCTGTTCTTGGCATGGCCGGGGGCAGCGGGACCATGGGCATGGGATTGTACTTACCGAAGGGGACGATGATGGGGCAGGTGATGCTGTATGTCATGACAACGGAGAAGATGCAGCAGGTCCAGGCATACTCCAGTCCAAACTGGAACTGGTAGGCTTGGCTCTGGGGCACAACCAAAGTGTCATTACTGCCTCTGCCACTGCAAAGGCTGCACTTGCCTTTGCACCCTGGCCAACACGACTGCCTCCCGCCATTAGCCCCCACAAGGCCTGAAGAAGTCTCCACAAGCCTCCCCATAGGACTGGGACGGCCTGAGTTTCCAGCGAGCACGTCCCTGCTGTGCTGGGGGTCACATAGGCTCAGAGGTGACCAGGGCCACATACCCGCTTGACGTGGAGCCGCTCGGGCTCGGACTTGGCAAAGCAGAGGCGGGCGGTGTAGACAAGGAGGCCCGGGATGCGCAGCAGCTCCATGGCCGTCCCAATCAGGCTGGAGGTGACCACATAGTTGACGAAGAAAGCGCCGTTGTCCGGGAGGAAAACACACCTGCCCCGGGGATGCAGAAGGTGAGAGGATGCTCGGGCAGGCAGCTAGGAGAGCTGGCAGGAGCTGGTGTAGGGTGCTCCTGCTTGCCCGGGAGGTCTGGGAGCTCCCTGTTACTCACTGGAACTTGATATCAGCCTCGTCCAGAAAGTGGGTGTCAAAGAGCCAGCGGAAGAAAAGGTCCAGGCTGGAAGGGGGAGAAGAGGAGCAGCTCAGAAAGAGGGGCAGCTGCAGAGCAACATGGGGGCACCCAGTGGGTGTGTGCTTCCCCCTGCCCTGGGTGGGCAAGACCCTCTGGACCCTACACCACCAGAGCAGACCCTTCTGCCACATGGGACCACTGTGGCATGGGTGCTCGTCTCCCAGATGGTCAGGATTGCCCTAGCTGGAGCTACACAGATCCCTGACCTGCTCCTTTCAGGGTCTGCTGAAGGGATGACCCCAAGCAGGGCATCACCAGCACCCTCAGGTCAGCCGTGGCAGCCTGGCAAGCTGCTCCACTCCCTCCGTCTGCCGCAGGGAAGCTTTCTGTCCATGACCATCTAGGAGCAGCTCAGCATGGCTAAAGAGCGAGTGTCTTCCTCCCCACAGACAGCCATGGTTCAGTGGTGGTGGGCCTTTAGCCCTTTGGCTTGTGGGAGGCAAGGGGCCAAGGTGCAACTGCAGCTGCCGGGGAGCAGGGAGAGGAGCATGGCAGCATGGTCCATACCTGCTCAGCCCCAGCGAGGGCAGAATGATGACCATGAACACTAGGAAGAAGAAGCACTTGTGCATGGTGAGCTGATTTTCACTCGACCTGCGGAGAGGGGAGGCAAGAGGAGAACGTTGCACTTTTCCAAGGCAGAGCAGCCAGCGGGGGGAGAGGCTGGGCTGGGTCTTGCTCTTCACCAAGGAGTTACTCCCAACCCCACGAAGTCACGTGCATTTGATCTATGCATCTCCTGGGGCCTTGCAAAGCCTCTCCCAGACTAGGGGTAGTGACCATGAGGAATCTGTTGTAGTGAAAGCTCTTGTCCTCCCAGCCTCTCACCTCCTTCATACCTACACTCTCCTACCATCCCTTCTGGTGTAGACGCCCAACAAGAGGCAGCTGGGTATCTACAAGAGGTTCAGGAGCCCCCATTTCCCCAGGAGAAGGAAGGGAGATGGTGACAAAGCTCCTGCAAGGACTCAGCAGACCAGGCACAGGGGTTGACAGGGGTTGAAGCCAGTGGAGGCTCAAGACAGAGAGCATGTTGTAGGAGCTAGGCAGAGCTTGCTCTGCTAGGAGACTTCAAGCACCCTGAACCCATGCCTCCACCTTGGAGGGCTGGGAGCACTGCTGCTGCCAGTCCACCATCATACCATCCCTTTCACAAACTTCTTCAGACCCATCTTAAAACCGGCTCTACGTGCCTTTGTCAGCAGGCCGGAAGCATTCAGGGCTATGGCAAGGAAATGGCGCCTTTGGGCATGGGCTTGGGGCTCTTTCCATGGAGGGCAACACCCACGGGGCTCTCTGGGGGTCTGCTGCTGCACTGCCTGCCTCCCTGCAGGTTGGGTCCCATGAGTCCTACTGAGGTTCCTCCCAACTACCGCAGCCCTGGGGTAGCTCGGGGGCCAGCCCCATTACCTCGTCCAGTGCGACTCAAAGAATGCCGAGTAGTAGACAAGGAAAGGCAGGAAGACGGAGAAGGCCCAGAGCAGCAGTGTGGGGAAGAACTGGGTGATGATGGGGTTCTGCAGGAGGAGAGATGCCAGACACCCCCTCAGGAGCCCGCTGGAGCTCAGCCATGCTGGAGGCAGCTCCCCGGGCCTCCTGGCACAAGATGGTGTCTGCAACAGGTGGGCTGGGGCACCCCCTTCCTGAGAAGGGGCATTTGTTTCAGGAGATAAGAGCTTGAGGCCAGCCAAAGGCACCACGGGCATGCTCTGAGCCCCAGTATCTGCCCAACAGCTCGCAGGTCAATAAGCAGGAAGGAGATGCACTGCTAGCAGCTCCTAAAAGCTCCTGGAGCTCTTCCCACCCTTCTCCTCTTGCATGGACACCAACCTGCCCTCCCCCATGGACACCAGCACCAAAGCTCAGGTTTGCACAGGTGCCCCAGGGCTCTGCCACTGGAAACAAGGGGATGGATGGCAAGCAGGGGTATGACCACTCCTTGCCTTTCATCAACACCCATCCCAGTGATGGCTTGTCTTCTTGGCCTAGTGTAGAGCCAGTGCCCTCCCCCTGTCATGGACAAGCCTGGAAATGGAGACCCTTTGGGAAAGCTGGCACAGGGCCACAGGGACTACCTTGAGGCTCTCCACAGGGTGTGTCACGTTGAACATGTCCATAGTGTTGACAATGATGGCTGGTGTGGTGAGGAAGAAGAGAAGGACGAAGAGGCAGATATTAAGGAGGATGAATCGCACCCACCAGGATGTGCCACGGACCGATAAATTCTCCCTGTGAGAGGAAAGCATGACTCAGACATGGTGTGGAGGAAAAGCCATGTGTCTGGGGCCTCCCAGTCTGGCTCCCCGAAGCTCTGCCTCCCATACCCGCACCAACCATCCTGGCAGCCATTGCTCTGAGCCCACCCTCGCCCCCTCCCCGCACTGCTGCGCTGACACCTGCAGAGCCCCCAGGACCAGAGAATGGCCACATGGGGGTCTGGACCGCCAGGAGGCTTTGGAGTCAGGCTGGAGAAATAGGAGCCTGGCAATCACCCCAAACCTCACCTGGCTGAGCCCAGCCACCCATGAGGTGATCAGCCTAGTCACCCCTGCTGACTTCTGCTACGGCCACAGGAGGGATTGTCAGCCCTTGCCACCCTGGGAAAGCACCCTATGGATATGGCCACAGGTTCCCTACAGATACATGGGCTCCCTATAGGTAGGGGCACAGGTTCCCCCCGGCTGCTCGCCCTGCTTCCTCCCTCCCTCCCACCATGAGGGTTCACCAGATGATATCACTGGGTGCAGGGGCATAGCGAACGCCCCAGTGGTGTGACTTGACCACGGTGGTGACAGAGGACTGCTGGGGGTGCTTGCGGCAGCGGATGTGGCTGTAGTCCTTCAAAATCCTGCAGGAGGAAGGAGCCAGGGGTCAGGTCTAGACCAAGGGCTCAGGACGACCCCCACACTTCTTGTGAGACCCCTCCCGCAGCCCAACAGAGCAGCCATCTCCGCAGATGGCAGAGGCACAGAGGAGGCAGACCCATTGCCTGGCTGGAGGACATCCCCGTGCCCGTCGCATGAAGGGCACTCACACAGCCGTCATCCGCTCGTCCTGGAAGGTGACGAAGGCCATGTCAAGCCGCTTGAGTGTGATGCGGTTGCGCTCAGCATTGAACTCATCCGTGAGCTTCTCCTCCAGCTCCCCGTAGTACTGCTCGGCGTCCACCTGCGGGAGCAGCCGGGGCTCTGCTGCACTCGGCGGGCTGAGGCACTGGCAAGCTGCCATGCTCTGCCTTGCCCGCGGTGGGGATGTGCTGCCTGCAGCCCTGCCCGTGCCCTCCTACCTGCTCAAAGCCACAGAAGCGGCAGCAGAAGATACGGGCACAGGGGTGGGTTTTGATCATGATCTTCCCCTCTTTCTGCGCCTTGGTAGTGAAGTAAAGCCGCCCCTTCATTGCCTTGCGCCTGCCGGGAAGCCAATAGGTGCGAGGGTCATTCGGGCAGCGGTAGACAGACAGACTGGGTCCCTCGACATAGTGGGCAGGAGCAGCGCACCCACCCACAGAGGCAACGGGGACCTGCACACACTCACCTCTCCGCATCCAGCTTCATCAGCTTGCGCACGTCAAAGCAGAACTGGACATTGGTGACGGTGCAGCTGGGATAAGCCTCGCTGTGGGCACAGGGACACGGTGGCACCAGGAGCTGGGCGACGGGGACAGCCCCTGCCACCTGCCTGCCAGCTGCCCAGCGAGGCTGCGGCACACCACTACTCACTGGAAATGCTTGATGATAAGGGAAGGGTCTGTGATCTCTTTGGGGATGTGGGTAACCATCAGTGTCCGGGCGACCTGGGGGAGGAGAAGGGGCAGAGTGGGGTGGGTAGGCAGGGGGTCTGTGGGACGTCTTGCTGCCACCCTGCTCGCCCAGGCGCTGGGAAGGCAGAAGCAAGTCAGGGCACTGACTGCCACCCTGGAGGCTGGTCAGCACAGACCTCCTCAATGCCTGCTCACAGACCTCCTCAATGCCCACTCCCAGACCCCTGGGGCATAGCCGGACACTGCCACCTCCCAGACAGATGGACACAACAGAGCTTCAATCTCAAGAGACAAGGCAGCAGGAGAGAGAGGTATGCCTCCAGGCTGCCAGGTTTTCTCCAGAAGCTGGAGAAAGCCGGCCATATCTTTCCCTGCCTGCCCCATCCCAGGCTGTTTCTAAAGCTCTCCCTACCTACTGGGACCATCCTTTCCACAAAGCACAAAGTTGTCCATTAGCACTGAACAAGGCAGGCTTGGAGGAGGAGTGGTTGCTCACCTTCTCATTTTCTCGGTATTCCAGGTGGACGGAGTGGTGAGCCATGCAGAGGATGGTGAGGATGAAATAGATGAGGGCGAAGATGCTATGCAGCCACAGCAGACGGTCCCTGGAGGAGGGGAAGAGGGGATCAGTGAGTGCTGCTGTGGGTGTGTGGCATGCAGACCAGCCTGGCGCTCAGTATCTCACCCGTGGCCACCCCCACTGCCCAGCGGGACCTCCCTGAGCCAGCTGCCAGACCCCCACTCCAGGGACAAGAGGGGCAGCATCCAGGGTGGTGGCTGAGATACTACAGAAATGAGGCCGCCCAGCACCCCCAAGAGCACTTCTGCCGGCAGTGGGGTGCAGCGAGCAGTGCCAGCGTGCCAGGCACCACCACTGTGCTCGCGTGTAGTGCAGACAGACATGGGAGCTACCACCAGCAGTGTGCTCCTCACATGGACCTGTCCCTGGCATGTGTTGAGCGCTATGTCTAGGTGCTCCCAGCAGTGCCCACCACAGCGGCAGCACCCACAGCCCCCCAGGATGCGGGAGCCACGTACTGCGTCGGGATGTTGGCGATGGTTGTCCGGCCGAAGTGGGTGGGATTGTGTCCTGCAGGGGAAGAGGAGAAGCAGGAGGTTAAGGGAACCTCGTGCATGTCCATGTTTGAAGCGTTAGTGGCTCTGGTCTTTGCTCCCTCCTTTTCCATCTCCCAGGTGCCCACCAAGCCCCCGCTGCCCTGAAGCTCCCTGCCTCTTTTGTTCCTCTGTCCCACAGCTGACGGTGTGTTCCTGTTCACATGGAGGGTCCTGATGGAGGGGTTCTTCTGCCCTCTGTACCGGTAGCAGGGTGATCGCCCTGAGGCTGGGGAAGCTTGCACCACACTCCTGAGCCATCCCATGACTGGGGAAGCACCTACCCAGGAGGTCCCCCGAGAAGTTGACAGGCAGGATGACAGCCACGGAGAGCACGCAGACCAGCATCAGCAGGACCAGGAGGTGACGCTGGAAGGAGAGGTAGGTGGTGGCATCGATCCCACACTTGCTCTGAATCTCCTCGTCCCTGGGGGAGAGGCGGGCAGAGGTGAGCGCTGGTGGTGCCGCCCCACCACCTCCCGCCCTGGGGACACTGGCTGCTCCGGCCTCACACAACCCACACCAACTCATAGCATCCTGCCTGTGGCACGTGGGATGTGGGCACAGAGGGAATGAGGGACACAAGCAGCTCTCAGGCTGCCATCCCATTACAGGGCTGGCTCCTACCAGAAGAGGTTGAAACCCTTTTCTCTGGGACAAGATCCAGGGGCCAGGAGGAAGCGCAGAGGTGAGCTCTCTGCTCTCTCTCTGAGGGGGGATGTTTTAAGAGGGCTCTCCTCTGCTGCTGGTCCCAGCAGCTCTGGGTGATGGGCCACCACCTGTGGCCACCGGCTCCCCAGGGGTGTGCAGCGGTGGGGCATGGCCATGATGCCGAGGACACACACTTACTTCATCTGGTAGATGGAAATGAGCCAGGAGCAGAATCCCTGGAAGGGAAGAGAGTCGGGATGAGCCGGGGGCAACCACCCCCACCTCCCTGGTGAGGAGTCGGGGCACGACATGTGCTGGGGACACATGTGGAGGCGGTGCGGTGCCTGGGGCCGGGGGGCTGAGCAAATGGAGGCAGCGCCCAAGGCAGCCCGGCGATGCTCAGCCCAGTGGCTTGTCCGCAGCGGTGGCAAAGGCAGCTGCCTCGGGAGGAGCAGGAAACACGGGGCTTCTCTGTAACACAGGCTCCTGGCTTCCAGCAGCTCCCCACTCTGCCCCTTCCCTGACAGTCCCTAACATGCAATGTGCTTTTTTGACCACTAATGAGCGCTGAGCTGGCACTGCCGTAGGGTAAGCGCTTGTGTAATAGCTTGTTCCCTGTCACTGCATATGCAGTTTTAGGGTTTTTCTGCCCTACGCATTATTTTTTGTTTTACCGACACCAGAGTTCATGCAAGTTGAAGGTCCCTCTGCAGTCCTCCCGGCCATGGCTGTACAGAATAACACTCAGCTATCCGGCCCCTCCTCTTCACCCCTTTCCGGAGGGTTTATGCTGGCCTAGGATGGGAGGGACCCCAGGCAGCCCCCTGTGGTATTCCCTTACCCCCCCCCCCCGCACCGTGAGAGCTGGCAGATTCTTCCTCCTCTACATCACCCGGCTTTAGCCATGCCAGGACCTTCGCTCCTATGCCACAGCTCAGCTTCATCTGGCGACCGCAGCAGGAGGCTTTGGAGGCACGGACATCGCTGTGCCCCTGCAACAGCTCCGCGGGGGCTGGACACCCCCTTAGCACAGCTGGGCTGATTTCTCTCCTGTGCCCCGTGGTGGGGCTCTGCTCTGGAGAACCATGTCTAGGAGGTTGTCCGTGCAGACCCCAAGCTCCCTGGGCTGTAATTTCTTGGGTTTTCCAGAAACCCTTTGGAAAAAACAGCATTTATCAGCTGATTTCCAACTCTCTAGGATCCCCATGTGCAGGAGAGAGGTTGCACATTGCAGTCAATAGCTTGGCTATTCGTCTCAGGGTGTGAGAAATCCCGTGCCTGCTCCTGGGAATTTGTGATAGTAACGGGAATTTGTCAGGCTGCTTTTATTGCAAACTCATCCTCCAGCCCCGCTGCTGGAGGGATGCTCTGGTGCTTCCCCACAGAGAAGGGCTCCTGGGCAGGAATTTGGTCAAGCTCCTCCTCACTGGATACAGGCACCAAAACTTTATTTAGCTCTCCTGCCACATTCTCGCCTTCTCCAGCAAGCGTTTTCTATCTTCAACATCTATCAGTCCTACAAACCCTCTGGCAGGTTTCCTGCTTCTGATGTGTGAAGAAAAATCCAGTACTTGCTTTTATGCTCACTACAAATTTCTCCTTAAAAGCACTCTTCTCCCTGCCTTAGTGTATTTTACATCTAACCTTGCAGAGTTTAGATTTTCCTCATTTGGGAACAGCTTGACTTTTAAAAGGATGTCTTCTTACTTCTAATAATCTCCCTTAATCTGCTCTTTAGCTGTGCTGGCTTTCCCTGTGGTCTTTCTCACTTATTTTTTGATGAGCAATATACATTTGCCCAGAGCATCCGCTACTGAGCCTTTAAACAGGCCTCCTGCCACCTGCAAGGATTTTGATTCTTTACCTTTCCTGCCTAGTTTTTTTTTTAATAAGTCATGTCATTTTTTCATAGTCACACCAGGGACTGATTTTTGAGCTTTTGCTGCCAAAACCCAGAAAGAGATAGCAAAACATGTCCATCTGTGCTTGTTTCCAGCGAAGCCTACTTTGTGCCTGGTGTGGTAGAGAGAAACAAAAGATGACTTTAAAACCCCCGCAACCCACCACGCCAGCAGAGGTGGAGGTGCAATCCAGGGGACTCTGTCCTGCCGGGACCAGAAAGGTGTGCAGTGAGGCTCTGGCCATGTATCCGACTAGGTCCCCGCAGCTGGCAGGGAAGGCCATGCAGCTGGGAGATGCTCACCCTGGCAGGAGCATCTCCTCCAAGCTGCTGCTCAAGGTAGATGCCTCAGAACAAGCCAGGACAAAGAAACCCTCCAGCTTTCCCAGGAACATCCAGCTGCTAAAGGGTGTTAAGCAGGAAACCCTGCACTGGAGGGGTTAATTTCTCCCATTTAACTTCTGACCTGGGCTTCTGGTGAAGCGCAGGGCGGGCTGGGCCAGGACGAGCCCAGCCTGGGCTCCCGCTGCCACAGCCACCAGCCACCAGCACTTACCACATCCTTGTTGTCAGCATCCAGGGGGCTGCTCTCCGATGGGGACTTCTCCTTCTCGCTCTGCTCTCCATAGAAAAGTGACGTCAAACTTTGCAGTGAGGGGTGGAGTGGAGGGTGGAGCGGAGGGGTGAGGCAGGAAAGAAGCAGCAGATGGAAGAGTATGAGCATCCTCGGAGAAGCTTCTCCTAGGAGAGCAGCCTGGAAAATACCTCCCCTCTCCCCGCACTCTGCACTGGGGCTGGACCAGTGACTACTGCTGGGCTCAGGGCAGCGGCTGCATCTTGCTGCCTCAGCACCAACAAGTCACCGCAGCTTCTCTGTGGCCCAGGCCCACAGTGCGGTGGCTCATGGGGAATTGGCCTTAGCTCCAGGACAAGGGACTGCTGAACCAGATTTTCTTCTATTCCACTGGTGTCAGCCCTCTCAAATGGTATTGCAGTAAAAAGGAATGTAATCAGAGCTTGCATTTTAAGTCTTGATTGCCCCTTTGATCTCCCTGGTGAAGGGAAACATCGCCTGTCCATTGCCAGACTCAGCTCCAGAGCCCGAGGCCAAGATGAGCTGGAGACAGGAGAAGGCAGGAGAGAGCCTTTTACAGAGTTTGCTTCTGCGGGCTGCCCAGCCTTTCAGAGACCCCTCCTGTGTGCACCCACTTGCACAAAGAAAGATGCTTTGCTGTCCTGGGCACGCCATGCTCTGGCAGGCAGGCAGCTGTGGGCAGCACAGCCCGCCTGGAAATCTGGTCTGGGCTCTACTTTCACCAGGACACTGGTATTTTTTGTGGGATTCTGCACCTAGACCAAAAGATGGGCCAGGCAAGCCACCTTGGTGACATGAGGAACAGTGTTATTGCTGTGTGCCTCCCTCCTCCTACTCATTCCCAGAGAGTGGCAGGGGGAGAGGCAGCAGCTTCGTCCCCACTTGAAAGCAGCTCTTGGGCCTCTGTCCTTCCCAGGACAGTGCCCTCCCTGGCACCAAGAGCACGGTCACCAGATGGTGCCTGCAAGAGGAAATCAAAGCTGGCCTGGCCTTTCCCTCTCCCTGCAGCAGATGGTGCCTGTGCCTCCATGGGCAAGGGCAGCCAGGCCATTCCCAGCGGGAAGGAGGGACAAGAACACCTGCTGAGCTTCTCCGTGGGCCACCCTGCAGTGCCGGCCCTCCTGCCAGCCCTCTCGGAGAGGCTGGAGCCATCATCCGTGGTGGCCTCGCATCCTCCTCACCTATCATTGTCCATCAGCAGCGCCAGGCGCCCATAGTCCCAAGCTGCTTTCCGAAGGCAGGAGAAGACCAGGAGGAGAAGCTGGAAGAAGAGGGAAGAGGAGAGGTGAAGGGTTTACCGCAGGGTCTTGCCCCGTAGGGTCTCCTCACATGCCTCCCATCTGTTTTCTCACTCATGAGCCCAAGCTCGTGCAAAACTCTTGCCTCAAGCCAAACTGCTCCTGCTCTGTGATCTTGCCACTGCTGCCCTTTGCCCACCATGATGTGGGCAAAGCTCTTGGTCCCCACACTCACCCCCGTTCCTCCAAATTAGCCGGGTGCACCAGCACACAGGCTGCACTCACGTGTGGCTGTCAGCACACCCATAACACACGCACCCACCCCCCGCGCCGCCACGCTCACAGCCGGTCTCAGACAGCACAGCCGGGGGCTGCGGTGCCCGTAGGCATGGCACCCTCCTGGCCCACTCACCAGCCAGAGGATGAAGTTGATGGCGAGCACGGTGGGCACGCCACCGAACGGCAGCCCTTCCAGGACGGTGCTGCGGGAGCGGGCGCTGAAGCATTGCTCCTCTGTGCTGTTCACCAGGGCGTCCAGGAAGCTGAGCACGTCCAGAGAGGTGGGGCCGGCACCATCAGGTGCTGGCTCCACCGAGTACACGCTCTCCATCGGTGCCGTCGTGGGGCCTCAGCCTGCAACACAGGGGCAGGGGTGAGGATGGAGAAGCCTTTGCCTGAAAGAGGGCCGTGGCTCTTTCAGGTCCTCCAGCGAGGTCCAAGGAGCTCACTAAGGGCAGAGAGGGGAGAGGACTGACTGGTGACTTTGGAGTTTCCCCAGTCCCAGTCTCTCCCAGGGAGGGGCTGTGGGACACAGGGCGGGGGGTGTTGCTGAAGAGATCTCGCAGCTACCTCATACCCTCTCCCCACCCCATTAAACCCCATGCTATTTGGTTGTCTCCATCATACCTGAGACAGGTCTCTCACCACCTCTGCCCCTCAGTCCTGGAAGCTGGGTTGAGTCATGGCCACCCTGGTGTGGTCAGCAGGCAGGAACAAGAGGCCAAAGCATTCGCTTGAATTTCTGAGAGTAAGAGCAATGATGATGTTAACAACTGGGCTGCTGGGGCTACGCTGGCTTCGCTCCCCACAGCCAGATATCTACTGCATGTGGAACATCCCTAAGCCCTCCATTCTCCAGCATCACGACCTGTGTGACTCAGGAGTCATGGGACCTCCCTTCCATCTTTCCACCAGAGCAGAATTGCTCCTTACAAGGTATCTTGATGTCTTCAGAAGAATCAGCTTCTCAAAACCCTAAATGCCAGGCTTCCCTCCACTTCCCCAGGAGCTGATACCGCAGGCTACAGTCCTCACTGGTATGAAATACTTAAAGGCCATTAATGGCCAAGACTGTGGCTTGTTTCCAAAACCTTTCCTACTGACGTGCTTTAGGTAGGAGAGGATCCTCTCCAAACCTGCAGTGCCTGGGACCCCTGGGAACAAGCACCCTACAGCAGCCAGCATGGCTGTTACTCATGGGGATGCCACAGATCTGCATGCCAAGACAGTGCTGAACGGCTGCTGCGCTCACCAGAAGGACAGGAGGAGAGGGAACCAGCACAGCAAACACTAACAAACACAGAGTGGGGACAACAGGGCCAGAGTCTCTTCTCCTCGTGTACCTGCCATGCCTCCGTGCCTTGGAGCTCCCCCAGCACCTTTAGTCAGCTGCTCCTGGTGCCTGGAGAGCTGTGTGGCCTTCAAAGGAGGACAGCTATGACCATAGTGAGATCAACCACATCGCCAGGGTGACAGGCACCCTGGGACAGTGGGGGGGTATTCAGGGTGCTCTCACGATGGTCCATTAATAGGTTGTTGAGGGATTTTCAAAATGGCAACCAGGTTGGGTCCCTAACATCTCTTCCGAAAGGCCCCGACTTAGGATGTCTAGTACTTTCTAGGTAGATAAACCTAGAGGGCTGAAGACCCTGCTTAGGGGAAGATTGAGGTTATCAGTGTGTGTGGGAACAGATAGACAAAGAAGCATTGTCTTTGGACGCCTTGAGCAACGAAATATAATTTTAAAGTTGGCCAGGTCCAGAGCAAGGGCTTTTATCAGATGACCTCCAAGTGGGCCCTTCCAACTGCAGTTATTCTACGTCCCTATTCTTGGGGACTTGTGCTCCTGACAAGAACACCTTCTGGCCTGCCTGAAGTTTATAAGGAATTATATGAGTGCCTTGCCTTGCAAACATGCTGAGCACAGTACATTGTAACCAGTATATTGTGGCCAGTGCAAAGGCCATGTGAAACCTCAGCATGCTTATTAACATGTACTCCTGTGAGCTTTGTATTCAAGCCACTGGGCATTCACTCCTCTTCCTCCTTTTTATGTACATTCCAGGCACAACTGGGACCCTCCTGCAGTGCCTGCAGTCACCCAGTGACAGCTGATCCCTGCTGCAGGATGTTCACAGCCCACATGGGCAGGACAGAGGAAGAGGAGCAGGAGCCATGGTCCAATTAAGTAATGGAGGAAGGTGCAAACAAAGACAGCCAGCACCTCCAGGAACCTGGAGATGCAAAGTGTTTATGGCGGTTTTTCCCATCAAGACCAAACAGGATCAACTCTTCTTCAACACCAAAGGCAACCTGATTGAGAGGTCCTTGGGGAGCACAGAGAGAACATGGACAAAATACCTTGGCTTAGAACGGGGATCTTCCTGAGCTCTACATGGATTTGCTTTTGTCGGGAAACATTTACTTCTGCTCTGCCAGTGTGACAGATGGGAGACTACAGTAGCATGTGGTTTTATGTACGTGCACTGCTGTAGCCTCAGCCTCTCTCAGACCATGCAGCTTCCTGCTTGAGATTAGTCCTGTCCTAAAGCTTCTGAGGAGCCCAGACACCCTCCACCCTGCGGCTGAGCAGACCGGGTAGGATGGGGGTGCTGGGACAGGAGCTGACAGAGGTTACACGTCTGAGACACTGACTCTCTTTGACCTCCTCGTTCAGGGAAAAGAAAGACTGAAGAGGGAGGTTTTCAAACACAAGAGTTGATTAAAAAAAAAAAAAAGGCTCTGACAGCCTGACAAATGCAATCAGGTGGACACCAGGGATTCCCAAGGGATTTTCAACCCAAGCTCTCAAGAGGGTTGAAGAACTTAAGAACTCTTCTTGGTGCCTGCAGCTTCCAAATTAAACAGAGATGGTGACTTGCTGTTTTCTTCATTTCTGAAGCATAAATTCCAGCCTAAAGAGAAATCTCCACTGAAGCCAAAGAGTGGCTGGGATGCATGGACCAAGGCTATGAGCCCAGCAGAGCCTGAGGCTGACCCCACTCCAGGGTTAGGCTGGCATCTGGTTACCTGCATAGATGCCTTGAAGGGATGTCAGAAGCCACTGAACTACAGGCATGAAGATCCCCATGACACACAGACCCATGGCAGTCCCTGTGCATATGGTGCAGTGTCACCTGGGGCATGGGCTTCAGTGTCTGCTACAGATCTGTCCATGCTGCCTACAGCATCTTCAGTTCTCCTCAGGTGTCCCTAGCCATATATATATTGATCTGGCCAGCCTGTGGTGTCCGGAGACATCATAGCCCAAGCTGGGACAGCTGACCCTTAGTGTGACTCACAAAAGAACTGCCAGGTCACCTGAGATATGCTGATACCACTCCAAAGGGCATCCCAGTAGACTTTGGGCTGAAGTACCATCCCTGCAGCCAGGTATGAAGTGAGGGACGGGCTGGCAAAGCCTCCCTGTAGTGTCCTCAGTCACGGTCTGCCTCCCAGCCAGGGTTGGGAGTCCTGTACTTCGAGGCTCAGCATGGTCCCATCAGGATAACAACCCCTGAAGAGGAAACTCCAACAAGGGGAGACCTGTAGGAAATGAGTGGGCCACTCTGGCAAGCAGCAGCTGTTTGCCCTGGACCGCCTGCCTCCTGCTTGCCGCCAGGCGGCTGGGGAACCACCTGGGCCACTGGGACCTCTGGCCGGGGTCAGCCCTTTCCTATGGAGATGCTCTCAATCTGTTCTCCCCATGTGCATGTCTCCCTCCCTCCCCTCCTCCTGTAAGCAGCAGAGCCATCGCCATCTGGCATTGTCAGCTGCTAAATAATTCATTGCCTTTTTGTTAACAAGGAGAGTGTGTCTCTGACCCAGGGAGCTGTTGGACCTTCAGCAAATAAACAAGGAGACTCTTAGCAACCTCCAAGTCCCTTCTCCACCACCACCACTCCAATACGCAGCAGTAAGATCCTGCAGCTTGTTTCTAGGCACCGTCTTCACGCTCGTAGGAGGAACATCCTGCCAGAGGATGGCAGCGTGAGGGAGATTTTCACAGGGATTGGTTCGGGTTGTCTTTCCCTAGCAAGTCCTTGTTGCTGTCCCCTTCCCCCAGTAGCAGATATTTTGCTCCTGGTAGCCAAAAGCAATGGGTTTCTCCTGGAGATGGTGCTAGTACCTCCTGCTCCAAGCTCTCCTGCCCACAAGCCTCCCAAATGCAAGCCTTCACCCACCCAGCCCGACCGGTTCCTGTCTCTCCACCCAGCATTGCTGTTTCAGTGCCAGACTCTTACTGCACAGAGCAATTTCAGGAGCAGAGACCACCTGAAGCCACCTGTCCAGCTCTGTCCCCTCTCTCAGGCACCTCCAACTCCGTTGCCCAAAGGGGCCATCATGTCATGCTCAGGCCTGTAACGCAGCCCTTGTAGCTCCTCTGGAGCTAATCTCAAGCTCATTCTCCTGCCTTTTCTCTGGTCCCTTCACCCTCAGATACCCACGGAAACCCACCTCCAAATACCTAAACCAGCACTTTTCTAGACCGTTTGTTCCAGCTGATCTCACCTTTTATGGTGCTGCTCTTAGAAAAGCTTATGCAAATTATATAGCTGCAGCGTTACCATTAAAATAACCATTGGGAACAACCAGCTAAAAGTAAATCATGTAAATGTTCTAGGAACAGCACATGCAGCAGAAACTGTAAGAGGAGATTTCTGCTCATGTGCACCAGGAACAGCTTGAACTCAGACGTGTAGGACATGTTCAACCTCCCTCCAACTGGAGGAGATACCTTAGTTGGTATACAGAGTCAGTCACACAGGCACTCTAGGTCAGACTTAAAGTCACTGTTAAAACACCTAAGCTAAATTTTCACACCAGACTATGAGATAGTTCAGCATTTTGCAATACTCTGGTGACAGCACTGTGATCGTATCTTAACAAACCCCACAGCATCGCCAGACCAGTTCCTGTTCCCAGCTACACCACTGCCATTGTGCTTTTCCCAATCTTTAAGGGCCAGAGGAGGAAGTATTGTTGTGAATAAGAGAGCTAGGTGGGTACCTTCACCTCCAGAAGGTGTTGGGAGAGCTTCCCGTTAGCTGTGTATGAGGCAGTGCCTCCAGATGCCAACGACGGACAGGCATCCCTTGGCGCAGCCGCTGTCCTGGAGAAGTGACAGCAAGTGGCAAGTCAAGAAACACAGGAGTGGATAGGGTTGTGGCTTTGAAAAATGAAGCCATAACATAGAGACAGAAACTGCAATACATGGTCTACCCAATCTAGGTCTTACTTAGAGGAAAGATGCTAAAACAGGGTCAGAAAACAAGTAGAGCAATAGAGAAAGGCAATCCTTCTTTCTCCTCTTTGTGACGGCTGTAAATGGACAGTGAACCTATGAGCATTGCCATTGAAAGTGATTTGCTGGATAATTTCTACGAAGCATTTCCAGTGTGTAAGGTTTGCCTTGAATATTCAGTGCCCTGTTTGTTTTGTTGATACACCAGCATATGCTTCTCCTCTCCAGTTGGGTGGGCACTAATCCAGAGAATCAGATTTCCAATTAAAAATAAGGCATGTCTTTTATGCGAATGCAATTTTTCAAAATTTATCTCTCCCTCGAAGCACCCTGCCAGCAATCTCATTTACTAGGGGATTCACGGACAGCTGGAGTAGCAAAACACCAAAACAAAGTCTTGGGAGTGCTCAGATGACTAAGTGGGCCTTCTCGGTATGCCTGCGCTCACCCAGCCTCAGCGTGCCGCTCTGGCAGGGAAGGGATTACTCATTTCGCTGGCAGGTGGGCAGCTGGGGCACAGCGCTGCTGATGGAGCTGCCTGTGGCCATGTGAAGCCAGCAGAAAAGCCAGGCTGAGCAGCCAGACCGTGTCTCCTAGAAAGCAAGCATCGCAGCTACCTGTCTGCCTCTGCATCCTTCTTCCTTCACAAGACGTGGCCAGGCTGTGGGAGGGGAAAACGAGGACCACTGTAATGGGAAGATCAGGTCCATGCTCTGGTGCGTCCAGGACCGGGCAGGGAGGAGAACCTTCAGTGTCCCACTTTGTGGGACTGCAGTGACTGACCTTGCGGGACTGCAGTGACGGGGAGGCCAGGAAACCCAAGTCACTGCCACTGACTCAGCACAACTAACAAATGACCTTGGGCTGGGAAAAGGCTCATCAACACCCTGTGCTGAGCTCAGCACACACACCGTCAGAGGCAGTTTTGGCACCAAAGACCATGGTGACCTCTCTGTCCCTGTAGCTCGGTGCACAGAAGAACAGGCACACCACAGGGCATATCCATCCCTGAGGGGGACGAGCACAGAGGGGATGGGACCACAGACACGGCCCTCCAACAACCTATGGGGGTCCAAGGCATTTCTCCCTGGCTCTCCCTTCACCCTTCCCTCTTAGGGTCATGGCCTACAGGTCCAAAAAGCAAAGAGAGAGTCAGGATGCTGGTGGCCTGTGGGGCAAGCGGGTGTGGGGCAGCAGCATCCCTGGACAAGGCTCTTTGCACCACCTTCAGCATCTTCAGGGCAGGAGCCTGCACAGAAGACCAGCCCCACCGTGACACTGCCTACCTCCCCGGGGCTGTGACCCACAGAGACTGGAGCCAGACCCCGCTGGGGAGCCAAGGCGCTGGATGAGAAGAGATTGGTAGCACCAAGACTGACACTGGTGTGAATGCTGTGCCCACACCCTGCTAAGGCCACAGCACGGACAACCCACCAGCAGAAGACCCCGTCCCATCACAAGTAGGACAGCAGCTCCCTCACACGGGAAATACACCAGCCTGTCCCGTTAGCCTGCCAGAAACCAGATGCATCTTCCAAACAAGGAGAACCACATAATAGGTGGCAACCTGGCCGGTGGGCTATGGAGGCTGAGATCAGTAAGGTTTGGAGGCAAAGGACCACTCTGCAGCAACTGATGACTCCTAAAAGGTATAAAACACCTGCTCAAAGACTAGTTTTGTCATTGCCAATGAAGATATGATTACCCAGAGAGGTCAGGAGGACTTGGCAGCTGGTGTCCCTTGTTCTCATATCACCCACAAATGACCACAGGTGCTGGGGTGCTCATGAGGATGGTGGGTATGAATGTGGGAGTGAGTGGGATCAATGAGAAAATGACTGTGAGCACATGGCTGAGTAAAATAAACCTGCTTAAAGATGGTGGAAATAAACATAATCTTCCCCACCCATAAGCTCTAGCACTGCTCTCCCATGGAGGGGCATGAACGCCCTCCAGGCTCACTGCCAGCCAGGGCAGAATGATGGGGGGAGCGGTCGGCCCATGAGCCCACCCAGGCCCTGGGGATGCAAACCCCCACAGCCAGCCCCTTCCCCTCAGCGGTCAGCCTGCCTTCGGCACCACTGCTCCTGTCCCCAATGTTTCATGTGTCCTCCCAGCCCTCTGGGAACTTCCCACAGAAAGGGATGGTGGGGAGGCACAGGAACCCACCGTGAGGTACCACATGGGCAGCAGGATGAGGGAAGAGGTGTCTGTTCCCAGGACAGAAAATGTGTGTCCTCCTCCCCACTCTCCTCTCCTCACCCAGCACTCCCAACCTGCCCTGCCAACACTGACCATCTAAACAACATAACCCACCAGGAGCGTGAGACTGTGACCCCATTTTGAGGAGCCAAGCAAGTTTTCCTGCTCTCAGGAGTGGCGGGTTGCCACCACCTTTGGGAAACCTTGCGCAGGGTCATGCTGCCCCAGGGACTCAAGTGAAACCATTTGAGAGAAAAACTCTCCCCTGCCACGTCCCCCTGCAGTGGCTGCCGCATCGCTCCCAGCTCCTTGCCCTCCCCTCCTTCCCCAGCACTGCCGTGCAGACCCGGGGTGGCCGCATTTTGGCATTGAGACAGACTAAGCTCCATGTATGAGGTTTTTGAACGAGAAGGCGTACCAGCCCCCAGCGGGGCTCTCTGCAGGACGACGTTTGTGGCCTTCCTCTGCAGTACAGCAGCCACCTGCACAAGCCCCTTCTCCTGGAGGGATGCTGTGGAACAAGCAGGGCAGTACTGACTCACTGCAAAGCTCCTCAGCGTGAGAATAAAGCCAAACCTCGGGCAACCGAGAGCAAACGGTGCTTAGAGCGAGCTCTACAGCCAGGGAGGTTTGTTTGGGCCAGCGCGTGGGAGACGCTGTGCACAGAGCAGCTCTTCTCCAGCGCATCCTCCACGCATGTGCGAGCCAGTGGCTGCTGGAGCCAGCGCACAGCAATTGGGAAGGAAGAACTGGAGCAGAGTTTATTCATTCCACTCCAGCCCTTTTCGACACATTTGACTAAGCTGCCACTGCAGGCTGGCTCTAACCTATGTTTGGTTTGTATTTCAATATCCCCCTGTGTACACAGCGTGCTTAGCTCCTCACACCGCACTTTTGTGTGTGCAAAGCACCGAGCAAATGTGAGCTAATTGGGCTGCAAGCTCCCAATGGCAGGCGTCCATCGCTCCTTCTGCATCATGCACCCTTGCTTTCTGATAACGCTTAAATCAATGCTCCTCAGCACAAAGGATTACCTGGGCCAGGACCAGCCCAAGCACAGGGCAGGGAGCTGCCTGGCTGCTAGTGGGCAATGACAGAGAGCAGAGAGTCAGGAAAGGTGGCTTATAATAAAGATGGGGACAGACTTTTTAACAGGGCCTGTAGTGACAGGACAAGGGGTAATGGTTTTAAACTAAAAGAGGGTAGATTCAGACTAGATATAAGGAAGAAGTTTTTTTATGATGAAGGTGGTGAAACATGGGAACAAGTGGCCCAGAGAGGTGGTAGATGCCCCATCCCTGGAAACATTCAAGGTCAGGTTGGATGGGGCTCTGAGCAGCCTGATCTAATTGAAGATGTCCCTGCTTATTGCAGGGGGGTTGGATTAGGTGACCTTTAAACGTCCCCTCCTTCAGCACCTTCAGGGCAGGAGCCTGCACAGAAGACCCAAACTTTTCTATGATTCTATGAAAAAGCCAGGCTGACTGCAGGGGACGAAGACCCAGGTGGCTCACAAGTGGGAAAGAGGCAGGGAGTCACCCCAGGGTTCTCAGTTAACATACATGCATGGACACACACATGCATTCAGGAAAACAGTATTTCAGGAAAAAGTAAAGAGACCCCCTCCTCTAAAGAGGAGGTCCCTGCTCCGAGCTGGGATGCTGAATGCTGTTCACAGTCCCCAGAGCAACCCCCACACTTGCAATTAATTAACAAAGATACGTGCAGATGGGGACAACTCCTAGACCCTGCTGCCTGTGTGACTGAGGGCCACCGCAGCAGCTGGCCCTAGGGAAGGGCTTGAGCTTCCCCGCAAAGGGTACCCCTGGGTTGCTTATCGCCTGCCAGCTCCAGGACCACAGCATGCTGTGCCCACGCACAGCCAGCCCGGCAGCAGCAGCTCCCATTTGGCATCGAAGGCCAAGGCAGGCACCTCTCAGCAAGGCTGCGACAGCGGTGGGACGTCAGACATTTACAGGCAGATTGCTTCTTCCTCAACTCAGGTAACCATGCTCAAACTGAGGAGGATTTTAAGGCCTCTGTGAAGGAAAGTGCCACCTCTGCTGGGAAAAACACTCTCTTGTGGAAACCTATATGGAAACCAGGAGCAGCTGTGCCACTGTCGGGAGCCAGCCCAAAGCTGTCCCTGTGGGTCACGGGCATCTTTCACAGTGCCACAAGGTGCCAGGAGCATTGTGGTCCCTGGAGGTGGGGGAAAAGGCAGGATGGAGGTAGGGGAAAAGGCAGTTCTTTCCTCCCCAAGTCCCTTCCGCTGTTTGGGGAGCAGGGAGCTGTGGGAGGTGGAGATGAGAGTGAGAGATTTATCTGCTGCCTTTTATGAAGCCACCTGCTGCAGAGACACTGTCAGCCATGGGAGCAGCCAGCACAGCTACACTGTCACCAGTGAGTGGAGGGAACCTCACCCCAGGGCAGAGGGAGAAGACTGGCAAGGAGAGGACTTGGGCTGTGCATGAGGGGGACGCAGACCGGGAAGCCCAATACCACACTGCTTGGACCAGGCAGCTCCGGTGGCTTTGCACCCCAGTGTCCTGCCCAGCCAGGATGGCATGGTGCGCTTGGGAATGGCAGGGACCTCACCGCTGAGCTGGTGGAGAAAGCGGACACATTTCAAGTCCCCTGCGTGGTTGCTCTCAGCTGCTGAGCTCCAGCCAGCCCTCCTCACAGCTGATGCCCGCAAGCCTGCTGTGCAATGGGGGGCGAGTGCGGGCACATGGTGAGCTAGCAGGGGTCTGGCACCCATGGTGCTGGGCCCAGCTCTGCTCTACTCCAGCCTGCTGCTGCCTGATACGGACCCGGGGGCACCCTGCTACCGAGCACCCTCATTCCACAGCCTCCCAGGGGCCAGTATAAGTTAGGCAGTATCATGCTTGTCCCACTGATCCCCTTCTCCTTGGGCCACCTGTGCAGCTCCCTCCACACTGCTCTGGGGGAGGCCTTGGCACCGGGCTGCTGCCAGCCTCCCCCTCTTTGCTCCTCCCCAGCTTCGAGCAGCCACGATGTCCCCCACAGCTGATTCTGCAGCAAGAGCAAAGAAACACTCCTGCCCTGCCCAGCTCCCCTCTCTGCAAGCACAAAAGCTTCTTCTTGAGAGCAGTGGGTTACAACACTAGATATATATACACACACACACGTAAAATACAATTTTAGAGCATCAGCAGAGCTAGAACATTTCTATTGCCTGTTCTCAGTGCCAGGAGCAGAGCGAGGTTTGGGCTACAGCAGGAGCCCACAGGCACACCATTTGCCAATCCTGGCCTCGACAAGGCTTTCCTCCCACCTCTGCCCAGCTTCCGAGCAGATTTGGGTAACACCAGACAACCGGCATGAATCACACCGCCCTGGGAGCATGGGAGCTGGCAGCTCAGCAAAGGCTCCTGCACCAGCGGGTTGCACAAGCGGGGACGGCCCAGCAGCCACTGTGCTAGCTGCGTCCAGCCGTGCCAGAGGGATTAGCTCTCAGCATACCAGTTTGAGTCAATAGCGCATCAAAGGGAAGGGGAAGCCTTTGATGGTGAACACAGGGGCCTGCAACAGGAGGACAAGGAGAGAAGGTGCTCCCAAAGGCGTGACTCAGCCACCTCCATCCCCTGGAGACATATCCATAGGGGACCCTCCAAATTGCCACCTATCCCCCAGCGTGCAAGCAGATTTGGTCCTTGAAAAGGAGGAGGGAAGAGACTGAACCCTTCTCACGGTCTCAACACCAGATTGCACTGCCTTTGCCTGGGCCGTGGGCCAGCCGCCTGCCCTCCCACCAAATCCTGCTCCCGTGCAGGGCCAGCCCACGCTGCTTTTCGCTGGGGCAGCGGAGGGAGCACACAGTCAGTCTCCGTCGCTTGCTGGGGCACACATCCAGCCGCCTCTGCAGCCCACGCAGCCTTTGGGGGAGATCAGAGGAAAGCTGCTGCTGCTGCGGCCAGGAAGGGAGACAGCTCTCCCAGGTGCACGTGGAGCTGCAGACACGCGGCTCTGCAAAGCACCGACTGTTCCAGCCTCCTCCCGGCACAACTGGTGCTCACGCACACTGACAAGACAGCTCATCCCCATCACTCCCATTGCCTCCAGGGAATTCCCCTTGCCCAGGAGACCCGAGCACAGCCTCAGCCATGTACCTGCTGCAGGGCAGAGCAGAGCCAAGCAGAGCAGAGCAGACAGCCCATCACACCCACCAGCCTGCTCTTGTCTCCTCCATGGAGGGGACCTGGGGAGTCAAATGGCCCTGAAGCATCAGAGATAACAGAGAAATCACGGGGCTGTTGGGACGAGCACATCAGTGCATCCAAGCCAGCAGGAGTGGGGACAAGATGCATGACAAGGACTGGGGTTCAGGATCCCCCCTGACACACACCTACCGCAGGTGGGTGGCCCAGCACACGGGGGTGAGCGGGGCACAGACAGCACGCAGCCTCTGCTGTGCCAGTGCCGCAGGCTGGCACTGCCCGCACCCACCGCGCTGCCTTCCTACCCAGTTCTGGCTGTGCCCATGGGTCAGCACCTGCCCACAGCCAGCGCAAAGGGCATCGGGAGTGATGGATGTGATGGAAGAAAACACAAGAAATGGTTTCTTTCCCTCCAGGCAGACAAGGAAGTGTCACATCTGGACATGTACAGCAGCCAGGCTGGGAAAGGGACAAGGCATGGGGAGGAGAGAAGCCGTGGGCCAGTAGGCGCAGCATCGCCCAGAGGACGTGGTGAGACAGATGGCAGATTTGGCAGCAGGGTGGTCACGGAGCGACCCGCAAGCTCTTCCTGCTGCAAGAGCAGACAACACAACACTGCGTAGGGGCTGTCGGCCCGACCTGGTAGGTTTGTGGGGGGACGCATCCTTTCAAACCCACCACATCCAATAGCCAGCATCAGAGATGCTAGTCAGCCTTGGAAAAAGGCTATCTGGGATCAGGGGAAAAATGGGAAAAAAGACCAGGATGGCAAGTTTTAGGGGCAGGGATGCAGAAAGATTGTCCCTGGTTTCTCTGCACAAGCCTGCCTTTCCTGCACACAGGGCCACACAGCCAGGCTGGTGCTCAGGGAAGGGCTGGTAGCCCCTGCACCCCTCTGCCCACCCTGCCTGCCATGCGGGGTGCTCAGGCAGCCACCCCCTGCCCTCCACAGCATCACTGCTCTCGTGGAAGAGAAAAGGAAAGGAAATTAAACATGAGATGCTGCAGCAGATGGCTGCAAAAGGAGCCTCCCCAGGCCTGTGCCCCCTTGTTCCATGGTGCTTTGGGCACAGCAGCATTGGCACCAGGAATAGAGCCAGCCTAAGAGATCTGGGGGCCCAGGCAGGGAGCAGTGTCCCAGCAACAGCCACTGCAAGCCTCTCCACAGCCCAGTAGCTATTGAGGCCCTGCCACAATTAGCAGGAATCAGACAAGCTCTGTGTCCGTTTTGGGAGAGATGCTCAGGGATGCAGCATTGATATGGAGTGGTTTTCACAGTGGCTGGCTGTCCTGGCCCAGCCCCAGCCCAGCTCTCTGCCTTCCACCTGGTTTTGGATATGCTGTTCTCCCTGCCTGCATCCCCACCCAGCACATCCCAAACCTGCCACTGTGAACGCTGCTCTTGCCTGGCTGGGCTGGCCCTGCAGTGAGCGCCCTGAGATCCAGTACTCAGCCTCTGCAGCACCAGCAAGGCATTTACTAAATAAGCCAGGGTCTCCACCACCTCACCCACTACATGTTGATGTAAGGGGCAGTTTGGTGCACACTGTGCTGCATAGCTGCCATCCCTGCTCTGGGAAGCATCTCCCCACCTGGAAACACAAAGAGTCTCCAGCCAATTTGAGAAACCCAAGGTGAGAGTGCACGAGACTTCAGCACAGCCACCACCTCCCAGCCTGGCTCCCTGTGGCAACCAGCGCTTCCAGTAAAGCATGGGCACGTCCCACCCTGAAACACCCCTCTGCTTCACCAGTGCCAGCACCACACCTGCACTTCATAAGAGACAAAAAGCCATGCAACCGCAGATGCTGCAGAAGCTCTGGCTCATCCCGACATCCCTGTGCTGACCACAGCCCCGGCAGGGTGAGCAGAGCTCTGCACCCACAGCCAAACCCTCCTCCAGAGCAGCAGGGATCAGTGTGTAAGTGATGCTGAATCCCACACTGTTGCCCCTTCCCTAGGGACAGGACCACCTGCAGGACACACCGGTCTCCAAATCCTGCCCGGCTGCTTTCTATGCTCCTCCTGGCAGCACAGCTCCGTCGCAGGGCACATGGATGTCATGCTGGAGGGAGGCGACCAAAAAAGGACCAAAAGCCAGCTGTGAAGAGCCACAGGAGGGCACTGGGAAGGCTCCTCCTAATGCTCACCATGGCATGGAGAGACCCTGTGCTAAATGAGCTGCAGGACCAGCCCAAACCCCAAGAGCGGGCTTCAGCGATGCCACTGGCACTGTGCAGAGCACCAGGCCAGCCACGCACACAGGCACGGCCGCAAAACCCAGCTACCCGGATTAGCTCTGTTCAATGAGGGAGCGAGATACCATCCTACTGACACAAACACCCTCCCCAATTCCCACCTCTCAACCAAGATGAGCTCCAGGCAATAGAGAACTTTCCCCAGCATGTTCAGGGAGCAGGCAGCCAGCCTGCAGCACCAAGAGCAGGATCAGACCCGAAGCTCAGCAGGTCCCATCACACACCTGTGCACACCTTCTCCTGCCCCAGGTAATGGGGATGAGGAGGACCCAGTGCTGGCAAGGCAGGCTCCCATGGGCAGCCGGGGAGGTGGAGGGACACACCCGAGCATTGCTCCCAGCTGGGACTTTAAAGGCTACAGATGTACAGAAACTTATTCTGCTCCCAGGAGATTTTCCACAAAAAATCCCAAGCCCAAAGAAAATGTAGAATGAAATCCCTTCTCTGCTGAAACCAACTGCAACATGCCTTTCACAAGGGCCAGAAATTCACCTCCTCGTTATGGAGGGAAAGAAACCCTTGAAGTTTGACTCTGTGCAGGGACTGTCCAAATAAACAGTCGGTCCCTCAGACGCAGCTGCTGGGGTGAAAGAATCCTGAAACCTAATGATTATCCCGGAACACACATAAAGCTATAGTTGTGATAGACAAGGCTTAGGGCGTGGTCATAGTTTCTATAAGTCCAATTACTAAAGATTTGCATAGCTAGGTTTATCCAGCCCAGTGTGTAGGATATCAGAGGACTGTATGTGCAGAAACATCCATTCCCTGACTTCCCTGCAATGACTCAACTAACCTGAAAGTCTTTAAAATGCACCATTCTCAGGAGGTGGCCCAGCCACTGCAGCTGTTATTAGCAGTATTCACTTTGTTGTTTTTTTTGTTTCTGAACAAGGAAGAATTTGATGAAATTTCATGGAAGAAAACACAAGAAATTAAAAACTCAGATGAAAGAAAATTAAACTTGATGAAAACCTCCCAACAGAAAAATCCAATGAAACTGCCTGATGAGAAGATTAGCAGCAGTGTAGTATGAAAGCAAGAAGCAATAAAGAGGACTTGGAACCAGAACAAATAAAAGAATTATGACTTTTGGAAACATATACCTGACTTAAAAGTAATCAGATTTTGTCTGAACTAAAAACTTTTTAATTTAAAAGACAGCCAATTTAAAACTGGAAGTTCTAACAACATACATGCTAAGACCTCAAATCACTCTCATCAGTGAAAAATAAGCCAGTAGAAATTCATGCAGTATGTCCTTGCTGCCAGATCCGCTCAGTGGCTGAGCACCTGGAGCTAAAGCCTGATGAACTGCAAAAGTGGCTCTGACAGCAGCAACCTCTTTGAAAGCAGAGGGAAAAAATATGTTTCAATTAATTTAGTACACTGATTAGTTTAGTCAAAGTTCAGAAAATTACTGCAGGTTAACACAGGAGAGCCTGGTTCCTTTTCCAAGTTCAAGTGAAGATTAAGTGTGAGAGGATACTCTCCACTAGTTCTGAATTCTTAAAAGACAGAAATATGCAGTTTATATCACTGGTTATATTTTACATCTCCTATAATAAAATTCTGTTGCTATAATCCAGAAGTACCGTGACAGGCTTGAGAGGTGGGCCCGTGTGAACCTCCTGAAGTTCAACAAGGCCAAGTGCAAGGTCCTGTACATGCGTCGGGGCAATCCCAAGCACAAATACAGGCTGGGCAATGAGTGGATTGAGAGCAGCCCTGCGGAGAAGGACTTGGGGGTGTTGGCTGACGAGAAGCTCACCATGACCCAGCAGTGTGCATTTGCAGCCCAGAAAGTCAACCGTATCCTGGGCTGCATCAAAAGAAGTGTGACCAGCAGTCGAGGGAGGTGGTTCTCCCCCTCTGCTCTGCTCTCGTGAGACCCCACCTGGAGTACTGTGTTCAGCTCTGGGGCCCCCAACATAAGAAGGACATGGACCTGTTGAAGCAAGTCCAGAGGAGGGCCACAAAGATAATCAGAAGGCTGGAGAACCTCCCCTATGAGGATAGGCTGAAAGGGTTAAGGTTGTTCAGCCTGGAGAAGAAAAGGCTCCAGGGACACCTTATAGCAGCCTTCCAGTACCTAAAGGGGGCCTACAGGAAAGCTGGAGAGGGACTTTTTACAAGGGCATGTTGTGATAGGAGAAGGGCTAATGGCTTTAAACTGAAAGAGGGTAGATTTAGATTAGATATAAGGAAGAAATTCTTTACTGTGGGGGTGGTGAGGCACTGGAATAGGTTGCCCCAAGAGGCTGTGGATGCCCCCTCCCTGGAAGTGTTCAAGGCCAGGCTGGATGGGGCTTGGAGCAACCTGGTCTAGTGGAAGGTGTCCCTGCCCATGGCAGGGGCGTTGGAACTAGATGATCTTTAAGGTCCCTTCCAGCCCACACCATTCTATGATTCTGTGATTCTATAACATAGTATTACAGTAATACAATATAGTATAGTAATATAGTATTGTTAAATTCATTACATATACAAATAATGCTTTCATAAACTTATTCTTTTTTCTTTTGTGGACTCATACATTTTAAGCAGTTTTACTTAACCAACTAGAAACCAGTTTTTAAATGCTTGCTTTCTGCATTTTGAATTGGATTTCATTTTCCATGGAAATACAGCTGGACCAAATTTATAATAAATAGTGAAGTGATATCTAATAAAGAAATGTGTCACTCATCATTTTCTAATGCAAGAAACATAGACATTAAGAATCTAAATAACGTTACACCGTAAACCCACTCACTTAAGCATGGTGCAGCCTCCTGCTCAGTCCTAAGCATCACAACATACTCATCACTGAGAATCAACTTGTCCTTAGGAAAAGAGCAAAAGTGTACAAACACCAAACAAGGCGCAGATCAAACTTACTCTGAGGTCTGCGAAGTTTGGTTCGGCTTTCTGCCATTTTTGCCATTATACTTCCCTTCCACATAGTTCTGCCATCCATGACCTCTCCCTGAGAAAAGCAGCCCAAAACCACAAGGAATGGTGCAAGCCCCCAGCCTGGAGCCTGCAAGCCCTGGGAGCCTCTTACTGGTGTAGAGACCTCCAGACCGCTGCTTGCAGGTTCAGGGGAGCTAGGCAAACCTCCAAACCTCTGGTCATTTCGCTAATGCTGCCATGGTGACCGAATTTGTCAGAAGATAGGACAAATAATCACAGAAGCGTTGAGGCTGAAGGGAGATCATCTAGTGCAGCCTTCCTTCTCAAAGCAGGGTCAGCTACAGGAGGTTGCTCAGGGCCATGTCCAGGCAGGTTTTGAATATCTCCAAGGATGGAGACCCTGCTCCAAGCCAGAGCCATGCCGAGAAGACCATCCCAACCTGCTGTTGCAACCAGGTCCTCCAGCCCGGTATGTCCCAAGTCCCAGGCTACTGGGGGCTGTCCCAGAGCCAGCTGGGATCCTAGCTGCTCTGGTGCCCTGTGGCCCATAGTCAGCCACTTCCAAGCCTCGCAAGTCACCCCTCAGCTTGCCCACCCTCACGCAACATCTCAGCACCTCAGCCTGTGCCACTTCCCTGGCGTGTCATCCTAGCGTGGGTCATCTTTCTGCATGGGTAGCGCAGCAAGGGGACTGCTCCAGCAGGGTGACCTTGGCCTGGCCAATGCAGGGTCCCCAGGCCTTGTCTCAGGGTACCATGGGCTCACATTGGGCCACAGCTGGGAGCTGCTCCGGAGCTATCCTTCCAAACCTGAGGTTTTCCCTAACTCCCCCATCTCTACCTTCTCTTCTTCTCCCCTAACCCATCCAACGCAGCACATCAAGGGGCTCATCATCTCAATCTCCATCAACTCCTGCCCCAGCTGCCTCCTACCACCAACTCCCAGCTAACAATAAAATGCTCCCCGGCGAAGCAGGGTCAGAGCCCCTTTCTCTCTCTGTTAGGAGCAACTCAAAATTACATGATGACATATTTTTCCACCTCTCACAACCTGCCTTTTAGCACTTGGGGGTGCAGTGGAGCTTGGCTCATTCAGATCCTGCCTTCCTCTCAGCTCATCCACAATCTGCAGATGACAAGACATCGGTACTCAGGATAGGGGAATTGGGTCACCCAAAGCTTTCACATACTCCCACTGAACAGGAGCACTGAGCCTCTCTGCTCTGGCACTCCATTTTAAACACATCTTTATTTGAAACCAAACTATGACAGCATAAAAGCCCCTCCTTGGTCAATATGGTACCCACAGCTTCTCATGGGGACTCTGCTAGGAACTGCACAACCGATCTCGGTGTTGAAATACTTCCATACTGTGGCATTCATGCTCCCCAGAGGCTGGGCAACATTACAGTAATTTCAATTAGGAGGGCAATTTCTCAGCCAAAGAGGTTTTCTCTGCAGCCCTTAGCATGGCTGCAGCTCTTATGCCAACACAGTCATCCATTAAGAGAGGGCTGTACTGGGGGACAGGCAAGGCAGGGCAGTGCTGGGGCTTAGGTAACCACCAAGATGAGTCATAAAAAGCAAACCTGGTGAGGAGGTGTGAGATCTAGCGATGGCTGAACCACCAGAGAGGTGAGGGTGACACAGGGACCAGGGCAGTGGGCTGGGAGAGGGGAGCCCATGCCCCTGTCTGGCTACTCCACCCCACCTCCCCCTGCCTCTGCAGAGAGGTCCTGCAGGACCCACCGTGCCCAGTCTCACACATTAACCAGCAACAATAGTGGCCTGGGCGATGGGAAGGGCTGTGCACATGTACCTGGCCGGGGCTGTCCCATTGTTGCTGTAATAGAGTGAGCAAACTGCTGCCATTGTCCCCACCTAATAACAAGGTGTGATCACAGCCTAATTACCAGTCCCAGCTACATTTGAAGCAATAACTTCAAGCCAGCTTTTAAAAGATGTTTAGGCATCTTTAAGTGCAGGTAGATGCCAAGTGGGACCCTCAAAAGCTCTAAGACCTCTAGTAGTTGAGGGATCCAATAGCTGGTTAAGGACTGAATGTCATTAAGCCATAGCTGAAGGAAATTGGGACTGGAGCTGCTTCTCCTGAAATCAGCTCAAAGCCAGCCTGGTTTTGCTCTGAGCGCAGTGCATCAGCAATGCAATGTTTTCTTCAAACTTAGGGCTAAATACACAAAACATATTTACAGCAATTAAAGTAGGCAAGAAGAGCTGTTTCACCAAACGCAGAACTGACAATGGTAGAAGGCTTTGTTGTTTATAAGACTCACGGAGGAGTCAGCATTTGCACAGCACACTGATGTTTCCCTAAGAGTTTAGGTGACTGATTAGTTTAATATCAATTGAATTCACTTGTGGGTGTTTGAAACATTTCTCCCTTTCCTTGCTGCTTTAGGAAAGCTCTCGCAGTCTGTTAAGACAGGAGTATTTCCTGCAAAGAATATTTTAAAGCAGTGACACTCCTCCTTTTACAACTCTGCAGATATAGGCTCTGAAGCTGTGCTGAAATCTGCCTTACTTTCCCTTGGGCCAGAAGTCTCTGCGTGGAAGGAGGACAGTATTTACCTGCAAGAGCCTACGCACACCCCTGACCAGCATGCCCAGCAAGCACTGCTATTTCTGTCCCCATTTGCAGGACCACCCTACGCCTACCATTGTAAGCAGCCACCAAACCAGGGATGAACTAGTTAACCTCAGGGTAAGCTTTGAAGAGAAGAGCAGCTACAGAGTGATTCAAGGGTTATCATGAAAAAAAATAAAAGAGCTGAAAGGCATTCAGATGGAGTGGCAGGAGACAGGATGCTGCCATGGGAAGAAGGCAAAGGTTTAAGTTTACAAGGAAGCCGGAAAAAGCCCGTATGTGCTATGGAGTCAGAGGCTGCAGGAGTGCCAGCAGCCTCCCTGCTTTTATTTATTACTTATTTGTTTGCCAATGGCTGTTTGCCAGGCTACTTAAGACAAATCCTTCCTGAAAGAGCTGCTTCTTCTTCCCTCTCCATCTGCTGCCTAGCCCTGACCACCACTTTGCAGGGTAGCAGGGAAGGCAGCGAGGCCAAGGTTCAGGTCTGGTCTCAGGGCCAGTCCTTCTGGCTTCTGCTTTTTCCACAATTTCTCCCCTCTCCCTTCTGAACAAATACTGCAGACCACTTCAAACGCACCTTTTATCCCAAATGGCACATTTCGCCCTCTCTCTGCTGCTCAGACAGGCAGCCTGACCTGTCACACTGCATTGCAAAACCCCAACATAGGGCAAGGTGCTTTCTCATACCTTGTTTGCCCACCCAGCTTTCCCCTCACCTCCTGCTCCCCCTGAACTCTCTGAAAGGGGAGAAGGCAGGCATGTACATCAGTCCTGGAGATGGTGGCTAAACAGTTAAGAGGAAAAAGATGTTCATGCAGAAATAACATCCGCCAGCCAGACAAAGGTCTCTCTCTCTTTCTGCTGGATAACACCCATTCTGTTCAGGAGGTTTCTGAATTGCAAACCCACCATGCAGCACTGCTGCTGCTAGAGAGGATGGGGAAGCAAGCGATGGAGAAGGCAGGGCCTTGATCCGTGGACAAATCTGGACAAAGTCATAAATTGGGGGAGAGCAGCTTGGCCCGAGCGTTAGATCATCCTGACCCGACAGCCCTTTCAGAGTCATCAGTCTCTCAGAGCTGGAGGGAGAAACGGGGAGAGCTCCCCCGCCTCCCCTGCTAGCACGAAGCGTTTCTAACACCGTCAGGTGTGCCTCCCAGAAGGAGGATTCTGTGGCCAGGATGACGTGGGGACCGAGCACAAGCCATGGCATGACACAGCGGTGGGATGACATTTTCTCTCGCATCAGAGGACAGAAGCGCAGGCCAGCACACAGCTACTGGGAAAGAACATCGAGGGGCTGGGGCTTGCTCCCTGCTTCTGCTGCTGACTTACTCGGGCACCTCGCTGGGCCTCAGCCACCCATCAGACGGGTGGAGACAAGCATTAGTTAAAGCCACTTTGGTACGTGGTCCAGAACGAGGCCAGGAAAAGAGCGTCTGAACAGAGCTAGGTACCCAGGAATCTCCCACAACAAACCAAACCCGTCCCTGCATCCCGGACCCGCAGAGTCGCCCTCCCGAGCTATATACGCCCGGGTGCTGCCCAAGGCGGTGCTGGTACACCCGCCCGGGGGGTCGCGCAAGTTGCCGTGAGCATCCCCCCGCGCCGTCCCAACGCCGGGCCCACCCGGGAGGCGCCGGCATTAGCCCCACGGGCGGCGCGGCTTCCTCCCCACCCCAATCACCCGCCACGGCGGGACGCCCCCCGCCCCGTCCTGCACCCCGGGAGCTCCCCCGGTCACCCCTCGCCTGAGCCCCCCCGCCCGCTGCCGCGGCAGGCGCCGGCCGAGCCCCGCAGCCCGGACCGCGGCTCCCGCCCCGCCGCCGCCTCCCGTGCCGGACTGACCTGCTGGCGGGGGGGTCCCGCTCCCGCTCCGCTCCGGGCCCCGCGTCCGCCGCCTCCCCTCCCCGCGACCCCCCCGCGCCGCCCGGCCGCGGGCTGCCCGGCCCCGGCAGGGGAAGGGGAAAGGGAAAGGGAAGGGGCCGGGGCCGGGGCCGGGGCCGGGGCCGCCGCCGCTCCGCCTCCCCGCCCGCCCCGCTGCGGCGGAGAGGCCGCGGTCCCCGGGCTGCTCCCCCCGCCTCACCGATGCTCGGGCGCCGAGGCCTGCGCCGCCGGCCGCGGGGCCGAAAAGCGGCCGGAGCTCCGGGCCCCGCGGGGGGAGCCGCCTCCCGGCCCGAAGCGGGGGCGGGCAGCACCACCCCACACCCCCCGCGCCGCGCTGCCTACCGTGCGCCCCGCGGCAGCCGTGAAGGGAGGCGGCGGGCGGGGGGGCAGCGGCCGGCGGCTCCGCGGCGGCCCCGGCTCTCGGCACGGGGAGCAGGCGGGGAGCTGCCGGCAGAGCGGCCGGGTGCGGGGTCTGCGCGTCTCCGGCTATTTCTGGGTCTGAGGCTGTGCCCGCCGCATCAGCCTCCCCGAGCAGCTGCTGCGGCGCTCGGGCTCCTCGGGGCGGCTGCCCGGGCGTGTGCCGCAGCGGCAGTGGGGAACGGGCCTCCGGGGCAGGCAGCCGGCGCGGTGGGGGCACACGGAGGGGTCAGCCCCCCAACGCGGCAGCAGGCGCAGGTGGATGGGTGCGTTTGCGACCTCAGCAGCAGGGGCGGGTGGATGGGTGCGTTTGAGACCTCAGCAGCAGGGGCGGGTGGATGGGTGCGTTTGCGACCTCAGCAGCAGGGGCGGGTGGATGGGTGCGTTTGAGACCTCAGCAGCAGGGGCGGGTGGATGGGTGCGTTTGAGACCTCAGCAGCAGGGGCGCTTGAGACCTCAGCAGCGTTTGCAAAACCTCTCCCGTCGATGCGGCGTCGCTCAGTGGCTTGGCAGAGGTGGCACCTAAGAAATTTCCAGGGGGTCTTGTTTCTGCAGAGCAGCCGTGCCTTCCTGCCATCAGGAGTGACCAGCAGGTGGGACAGGGACCTGAGCCGCCAAGGTGCAAAGGGGCTTTGAGAGCCTGGTTTTCCTTAAGCATCCCACCGTGATCCCCATCTGTCCAACCCATGAGGATGCAGGCAGCGCACACCGTGCTGGAGACACGGCCAGCAGCACACCCAGGGGTGCAGTACTGGGTGTCTCGCCCGGCCACCGCCACTCCCAACCGATGATCAGGGACACACCTGCAACCAGGGAACAGCCACCAGAATGTCACCGCAGGAGTCCCACTGACATCCCGAATGCTTCATTGCTACCGCCTCATATGGGGGGCCTGGGGGTCCCACATCTGTGGCTTCTCCAGATGCTGAGTAAACAGTGTTCTCATTTGGGCTCAATTTATCTCTTTTGGGCTGAAGAAGCACAATCCAGTGGCTGGCTAAGCCCCTGCCATTTAAAGGACCTTCCAGTCTGACAAGCACAGCTGTGAAAGTCACCAGGAGAAGCATCTGGGAAGCAAACCACGTAATGAGCTGCCAGCCAAGAACTTCACTTCATACTGAAAGTGGAAATAGGCTGGCACAGCTCACAGTCCATGAGGAACCAGGGGGTGAAAACCAGGTGTCTCCCATACTGTCTTTCCTTCTTTTTCAGGCTCCCCAAGGCTGAGGTAGCACTCAGCTGATTTCTGCTCTGCTGGAGCATGATGCAGAGCACAGGTGGGCTACAACACAATGCCTTTTGATAAAACTTTACTATAAATTAGACCTTTATCCCCCGCTGGTGACTTCTAGGAGCTACCATAGCCCAAACAACACATGCCTAAAACTTTAGGGAACAGCGGGACAAAAAAAGATTTCCAAATCTCTTTCACTGCCACTTCCTTCAGCCCCAGTAATATGTATGACGTGGAGAAGTCATGCAGCTTGGCCCCTCACTCCAGACAAGCCAGCGCCAGTCCCACACCATCACTGAGGCTTGGAGACCTTGACTGCTGCCTTGCAGCAGGTGACACTGCCTGCCTCAGGAGAGAGCGGAAAGGACTGTGCCAGCTTAGTACAACATATGCTCTGCAAACGCTGAGCAATGGGGGCTTGTGGGAGAAACAAATCTGTGAGGATTTTCTAAAATGCCTTGTGATTGTGATCTGCCACTGGGTCGCCAATATTCGATACCCTACTTGTCAGCAAGTGCAGACTCTGTTTTTCATAAGCCAAGGCTTCTCTGACCTCCTGAACTGGAAACCAATATGCTCCATCACTCAAACTGGCAAATGCTGCTGGGAAATCTTGACTTCTGAGCAGAGCTGGCAACCTTGCTCCTGGTGAGCTGCCCCAGTCCCAAAGGAGTAAACACCCACTCCTCCTCCTTGGTCCACCAAGACATCAGGGATCACACAAAGCTGGGCAAACCGATGTGCGTAAGCCATTCTCTGGAGATACTTGTTTCTTCTGACTCTGGCCCAGAGTGTGCCTAGCTGGAATAGACTAGACTAGACTAATAAACCAAAAGGGAAACACAGAGGAGTCCAAACAAGGAGAAAAAACTCCTTCATTTTCTGTTATGTATTGGGCCTCAGTGGCCATGACTTTGGCTCAAGAGCCTTACAGTTACGGTCTTACAAGGGCTCAGGCATCCCATGGTTTTTAAGTCCCTCCCCATGCCTGGGAAGCACAAGCAGCACGTGGCTCAGCCTTCAGCTCTGCATGCGGAGGAGCCCATTATCTCCTTCCAGTGCAGCTTATAACCCTGCAGCAGTGCAGGAGAGATGTGGAGCCGCAGCCAGAGGCAGCAGGAGGATGAGGCACAGGGAGCTGCTTCGCAGTTGGAGCTGTAGCACTGCATCCTGCTGGCTCTATGATGCTCCCAATTGTAATTCCTCTTTTCTGTCACTTACAGCTTTAATATTTAAGCTGAATTTCTCCAGGCAGGCTCAGGGACTCGAGCTCAGTTTGGCTAGACATATTTCAGGCAAGATGGTGCAACTGTTCCTGAGAACGACGTCTGAAGAAAAAGACTATTTTGCCCATGTTTGAAAAAAAGGCTGGTGGTTTTTCCTTGCGCAGCTCCAGTGTTTCTGAGCTTCGGAGCCAAACATTGGTAAAGTGTGGCCTTTAGCTGGGGATGTGCCTTTGAATACCCCTGTGGAGGTGGTGTATGTCCCTGGAAAACTGCAGTTTGCCCAGGCTGGGGGCAGACTTGAAAGTTGCAGGAATGAAAATACCCGTTAGTCCCTGCTCTCTGCTCCTGGAGCCAACGAGACTGTGTCTGTGCCCCTGGCTGGCAGCCCAGCCTGGCACAGCATGGCGCTTCCAGGATGTCCCCATGCTGGCTGCTCCCCACCAGGATGGGCCAGCTGGGGTGCAGCAAGCACAGCCTGCGAGCTCTCAGCCAGGGCTTGCCTGTAGGCAACCATCGAAGAGAGCCCTCACCTCCCTAGTGCAGGAGTGGGAGCCAGTGTGGGGCTTCACGGGGCCGTGCGGTGCGGGCAGACCTGGACACGGCACCTGGGCAGCGGGGCTGCAGAAGGGCAAAGGCGCAAAATGGCCGGTGCGGGCGTAGCACAGCCCTGGATGCGGCCCCAGACTTTCTTATCTGCAAACTGCTTCCAGGACAGAATTACTTGGTTCCTTGGAGGATTTTTTCCTCATCGCTACATTATGCTCCTGCTTCAAAAGCAGGAATGAATTTCTTCTCATCCCTGGGACAAGTGGGGGATTATCCCCCGCGAAGAGATGGAAACTCACACCCGAGGAGGTTAAAGTTGCGCTCCCCCAGCGATGCTGGGCGGTTTCCCCCGGGGTTGGCAGGGCACAGCACTGCAGTCCTTCTCTGCCAACTTCAGCTCCAGGCGTGGGCCCTCAGCATTTCTTCCAGCTGGACCCCAGGGCACCGAGCAGACACCCGGTAAACGAAATCCGGGCAATTTAGTGACAGCGCAAGGGACGTGGCGGTGAAACACCCCGCCTCGCACAGCCCCGGGGACGGCGGCCGCAGAGAGGCTGCTCCCCAGGCCAGCATTAGCCACCTTCTCCCGAGACCTGCCTGCCTTTCCCAGTGCTGCTGCCTCCTTCCCGAAATACCCCCTGCCTGCCGTAACTAAGGAAACGGGGCTCCTGCAGGCAGCCGCTTCTCGCAGCGCGCCCCGCTGCTGGCTCCCCGCAGCGCAGGGGAGCCGCGGGCACCAGCCCGGGCCGAGGCAGCGCCAGCCCCATCCACAGCCCGGCCAGGGGCCTCCGGGCTGCCCCACAGCCCGCTCCCAGAGCCCAAAGGCAGGGCAGCACCTTCCCCAGACACCCCCTGAAATCCGGGGCGGAGCCGGCCGCGACGGACCCGCACCCCCCTGCGCGGGGGAGGGCTCCGCGCCCTTCCCTGGGGTCTGCCCGGGGGGGACCCCCGACCCCAAGCAAGATGCTTCTCCCCACGGGAGACCATGGGACTCGCGCTTTGCAAAAGGAGAGGCTGGAAGAGCTGCCGCAGAAGCTGAGCTGCCATCACACCAGCCACCTCAATTCCGTTAATTAAAAAAGTTAATTTCTTAATTTTCAAGTGCTCACCCTGGACCTTTGCAAGGCTCTGCGAAGGCAGCTTGCCACTGGGAATAGCAGAGAAACCGGGGCCGCTGCTGCTAAGCTGGGAAATCGTCTCTCCCCCATGCCGGCTCCCTCGTGGTTTGGTGTCTGCATGCTTGTAATTTCAAAATCTGCTTCAAACATCACCCACCACCCAGGCTGCATGACCGGGCGCCAATCAGTTACATTAAAATATGCTAATTGGCTCTTCCCAATTGCCAGTCAGGCAGGACAGTGTGGCTCAGCACTCGCAGGAGCAGGATTTCTCTGTGGCTCCAGATCTCAGGTTTTTGGCTGGTGTGGGGAAGCAAGTTGTTCCCGCGGTGCCGCGCAGCCACTGCCAGCCCTGCTCCAGCTCCTGTGGCTGGGCCCTCAGCACAGGCAGCTCAAGCTGTCCAAGCCAGTGATGCAGCTTAAACCCAACTGCTCATCTCAACAAATACCATCCCCAGCCCTCCTGGCTGTCAGGCACTGCTGCCTCCAGCAGTGCCTCTGTGCATGCTCCCACCCGCTCCTGCACTGCTGCAAGCGACTGGCGCAGCTTCTTGCTCAGGGCTTTCCTCTCTTCACCCCAGCATCCTGCCACTAACCAAATGTTCCTCCACTTCTCCCTCCCCAGATTCTGCCTTTTGCAACATGGAGCACTTTGCTTAACCCCTTGAAGAAGGACCCATTGGAGATCTTCTAGACCTGCAGACTTGCACTTGATAATGCCAAGCCAGCTTTTGTGCATCAAGCATCTTTGCATTACTTTGCAAATAGCTAGTCTGCACTTCCGCAGAGGTCAGGCCCACCGTCTGCCTACCCTGTCAAGGACAGACACTCTGACCTGGCCCCGTGTCTGCTCGGAAAGCCCAGGGTGTGCTGGGCTGCTTCCCTGTGGTCTGGAAATGCACGCAGATAGGAGCACAGGTCTATTCACTCTGCGGAAAATACACTTCCCTCTCTTATGCACACCTGTGTGAGAAAGAAACAAAAGAAATACATGGTTACATGGAACTTGAAGTGGAGGTCATGGATGACAGTCAAATCTTTCCTGCAAATTCCATGGAAATGACCCTTCTGCATCAGAAGGTGCAAGCGCTAATTCCTGACAGATGAGAAGATGATCCAGGCTGAGCACTTGACCTTCTGAAGCAGGAAATGGCATTTGCAATGATGCTTTAAGAAATGAAAGATTGATTGGAGAGATACCGGAGAAAAGTGATGGTAGTTTTAATGAGAATGTCAGTGGATTATGGGGGAAGGATGTAAGCTGACAGGCTGAGTCGGGAGAGCCAGCGAGGAAGATGCACATCACGTAATGAACCGTATTACCATTCTGGCCAAATGCAGGGCTCTGCGTGCAGGCTGTGCCTCTGCCCACATGCCTGGCCTTCCTGGGAGCAAACGCTCAATGCACTGATGTTCTCCCCGGCTAAAACAGTTGCCAGCAGTGCAGCTAGCTAATGCATGGTGGTGCAATCCTTTATGAAAGTCATTAACTCTAAATAGGCTGTCTCATATACAAAATATTCAACAAAAACATCTTTGCTCGTTGGCCTTTCCTCCATGTACAGAATAGCATCAGAATGAAAAAAGAGACCAGAAGGAAAGAAAAAGAAAGGGCTCTCCTAGATCAGAAGAGGGATCTGTGTAGACTAGCATTCTGTTTCTGGAAGCGGCTGGTAGCAAACACCTTAAGAAGAGCATAAGAACAGAGCAGGAGGACAATGCTCCTGCAATGTCCTCTCCCACTCACCAGCACAAGGCTTCCTGCACCAGCAAATACATCATTCTTGAAAGAGATGCAGAAGCCATATAAAACATGGGCATTCACAACACCTTGCAGCAAGGTGTTCCCCAGGTAAGCCACATGTTGTGTGAAGAGCATGACATCTCCTCATGGCTCTTCTGACCCACTTACCAGCTACTTTCACCCACTTCTCAGCCTGGAACATGCAGTGAACGTTTGAGCCTAGTCATCAGCAAATAATTATTTATTAATTTCCCTGCTCATGTTGCTGGCTTTACCTATAGGTTTACTGCATGTATAATTTAGCATCTTCAACTTCATTCATCATGATCTTTGCACCTCCTTTCTCCTCCCCTCCTTTCCACATGCACTGAAATGAAGCCACCACTCAGGTGAGGCAATATGGGGTTTATCAGGCTGGAGTTACACCAGGGAGGAGCTGGGAACACTCAACTGAACTGAAACTAGAAGGGAAATGTGAGTGAATGACATGCTATTAATGGCTAATAATGCTTCGCCACGACAAAAGCAGAGTCCTGAAACACTGGTGGTTACTGATGATCATGGCCCTGCTTCTGGTCCCTCATCCAGCTTCCCAGGTAGCTCAGCAACTGGCAGCTCTGCCACTGCTTCAGGACACCTCCAAGAGCCCCAGAGAGAGGTCCAGCACCCTGAGACAAGGCAGATGCAGCAGCTCATTTGCTCCCTGTTGGTGACCAATGTAATATGTGATGTAACAAACAAGGAGAAAGCACTGGAGCTCCCGAGCAAAAGCTTGGAGAACTCCCAGAGCACATTTAGCCGTGTTGCAACAGAGCATGAATCACTGCAGCAGGTAAGAGTCACATCTGATGCAGCTTTTATCCTCCTGCAGTGAGGACTGCAGACCTCATCAGTGGCAATTTGGGGAGTTGTGGGTGGGGGATGCTGCTCTGCAGGTGGATTTTGCTGTTGGTGAAGGCGCTGCCCTCCCAAGGGAGAACACAGTCGTGGGGCTGGGGGCTCCCCAGCAGAGCTGGAGAGGGAAGCAGGGCAGAGATGTCTCTTGGGTCGTTGACAGCAGGCTTCCATCTCACATCCACAAATGTCCTCAATCTGCTTGACTCCTGAACCATAATGGTGGCAGCTCCATGCTGTGGGTGACCCAGGGAAGAGATGTGTGAACTGGCCGCTTGTGCACCCCAGCCCCCCCGCCCCGCAGCACCGCTGCACCCTGCACTGCCCCCATCTTAAAGCAGGGCTCCCACTCTCCTACCCCTTCCGTATCTTCAGCCTCCAGTGAAAACTCTCTCCACCCCACACCATTTGCCCCACTATTGCCTTTTGTGTGCCATGAGGGACGGAGAGTTGGGCCCAGAAGAGCTGACTGCCGCGGGGCGTATGCTCCGTGCTTGTCACTGGCCGGTGCCTCCCGACTGTCCCAGACAGGGCAGCGTCTCAGCGGTCTGCTTAGGTGAGCAGGGGGCTGTGGGCCAAGCAAGCTCCCTGAGCTCTGCAACCCAGTGGGCTGATCAGCTGATTCATTCCCCACGGTGCAGTTCCTAGCACTTTGCCCAGTTTGTGTTAGCCTCTGACGAGATGGCATTTTTGATAAGAGGCGGGTTGGAGCCAGCCGAACCTTCAGGTTGTTTGTCTTGGCCGTGCAAGCAGGTACGGCAGGAAAAGGCAGTTGCGCTGGAGTGAGTTTAGTGGCCTTGTGCCGATTTCCTCCCTGCGCAGCCCCTTCATTTGCTACTCCTTCCCCAGGGCCCAGGTGATGAAGGCTTTGGGGAGGTGACTCCGTCCCGCCCCGGCAGGGACGGTGGGATCGCCGCTTCCCTTCACCTTGGTCACTGCTCCAGTGCCTTCGGGCGCTTCTCTGGTACGGGAGAGCGTAGGAAGGGGTCATCACGCTTGCCTGAAGACCACCCTCCTTGCCCGTGCCTGCGCCTTCCCGCGGGAGTTGCCCAACGACGGCTGACAGCCCGGCCCCCTCCCCGACCCGCAGGGCCCTTCAGCCGCCCAGGGGAGGATCTGCCTGGGGCGGGGGGGAGCACGACGGCTACCCGGGGAGGAGCGGTCATCGCAAGGGGCTCGGCCGGGCTCTCCGGGGCGGGACCGCGGGCAGGGCTGCGCCCCCCGCCCGCCGCCGCTCCCGGCGGGCTCCCAGCGCCACCTGCCGCCTCGGCCGGGCATCCCCGGCGCCGGTGCCGGGGGGTGCTCTCCCGTCCCCGTGTGCCAGCCCATCCCCAGCACCCCCGGGGGCCGCTCCGCAGGAGGTGACAGGCTCACCCGTCATACGCGGACCTGCGGCTCTTCCTCGACCGCGAAGGGGCCGGAGAGGGGCCGGCGGCGGCCCTGGAAAACCGGGGCGGGAGCGGGAGCTGGGTGCCCGGGGAGGTCCGACGAGAAGTGCCGGCGTTGGGAGGGTGCTTGGGAAGCCGGTGCCTCCTGCACGAAGGCCCTCTCATCCCGGCGATCACCCCAGCCCCTCCGCTGGCTCTTTCTGACCCCGACCACCCTTGTTCTTTCCAGGTTTCGCATCACACCGAAGGCCCCTCCATCCCCACAGCGTCATCTCTTCCGCTCCCGTTTCCCAGTTCCTTTCGGTCCTGCCCTCCGCACCGTGCCGAGGCCCCTGCTGCCCGAGCCCTCCCCAGGGCTTCCCCTGGCCCCGATCCCCTCAGAGCCCCCAAAGTGGTCATGCCCCCGCTCCCCACTGCACGGCTGCTGCTCCGCTCCCTGGGCACAGCCTGCCCGCTGCCCCTCCAGCTCTGTGGGGCAGCCCCCTTTCCCCAGCTGTGAGTGAAGCAGATCCTGGCTTCTGCTTCTGGCAGGCGTTTTGGAAACCCGGGTACTAGCTGTGCTTACCCCAAATCCACCAGACGGGAATCTGAGGGAAGCGAGTGAAGACAAGTCTGGAGAAAGTCCAAGTCTCACTGCTGTGGGACTTCTCCTTTATATTTATTCCTCATTTTTCTGTTTCCTCCCATAACTCCTCACCGGGTCTTCAGAGGTGAATAATTCACCTCCCTCCTTGCTGTTTACACTGCGGTCCTCTGTAGTCATCTTCTGCAGTTCTCCACTGTGGAGGGCCACTGCTTCTCCACTGCAGTACTCTGCTGGGTTTTCCTCGCTCAGTCACTGCCCCTGCGAGGAGGAGGGAGAGTAAGGCCGAAGGTGCCGTCCCCACAGCAGATACCACACCGGCTCTGTAGGCCCTGGACCACCATTGGCCTTTGGACACGCCCAGAAGCTTGGCAATAAGGGAAATTACCATCTGACAGGAGCATGCCCTTTCTTCAGGCAAACTGATGTGTGGTTGCCCTTGATATGGTGCCATCGGGCCAACCTTGGGTTTAATCAAAGCAGTGCTGAGGGCTTCATTTGTTTGATACCAAATCCATCAGGTGTTTCCTGGAAACTGGCAAACAGCTACCCATGATCAAATCGCAGTTTTCTTTTCCATCAGTTGAGAAATGGAAGTAGCATCTCAATTATTTTTCCTTGGCTCATTTAGGGAGATGATATTACTGGATGAAGGTTTACCCTTCAGCCCTGCCCAGCCCAGAAGGGGTATTGGCCTCAGGGGCCTGGTGTTTGCTCCCAACATCTGTAGGGATATCTCAGCCCCCTGCCCCGGCACAAGGAGTTGCCTCCCCTGGGAGTCCAGGCCACATGGGGGCTGGAAACAGGTGAACATGGGGCTGCCTCCAGCCTCCTCAGGGGAGGACCTGATTCTGCCTCTCATCCTCTTCCTGAACAGGGCTTTGAATTTCTTTTGTTAGAGCAAATTCCACCCCAGGAAAAGATGCTATTCATCACCAGCAGGGACAGAGAGCTGCCCAGAGGATGTCCTAGCTGGTGATGGGGCTGAACAGACATCTAGCTTGGGGCTGCACAGAAAGAACCTTGACCTGCTCAGGGATCAGTGTGGGAATCCACTCCACGTGGGCACCCAAATGGCAGGGATAACGGCCCTTCTTCTCGACCAAGTCCAGGGCTTAAACATGGGCTCAGAAAGTTAAGTGCCTGGGCTCTAGCTCCTCCTAAACCTGCCACAGTTTCAGCCCAGCATCTTTCATACCAAACTACCTGATGGGATAGGATGGGACTGGCTCCTTCAATGGAGCTGGGCAACCATGTGTAAGGCATGTGGGGACAGAGAAGAGCAAGAAGCAAGATGGTCTTTGACTTGGCATTGGGTGGCTGGAGGCCTGGTCTCTGCTCCAAGTGCTGCTGGTGCATTTTATGTAATGAATCATAAATGGAAACTGCACCCACTGGGATGGGTGGAAATGAAACAGACGGAATCTGGCCTCCGTGCAGCAAACAACTAGTCAGTTAAAATCATTGCCACCTGCAGTGTGGCTGGAGTAGTGGTTGTGTGCAGTGCATCTAGTGCACTAGTGGATAGCTAGAATTTTTGCAGAGCCAAAGTAATTTAAGAACTGCTCTTACAGACCCACTGGAGGAACACCTTGATGGCAGGGGCAGCAGCCATGTGATGGCGGGGAGAGAGATTGCTTCTCCCAGAGCACTGCTGCGGCAGGCAGGAGGTTTAATCCAAGTCTATTTTCTGGAATTGATTTAACACTGTGTTCATTTATCTGCAGCTTCTGCTGTAACATTTCATATTTCAGATCTGATTTCACTGTTTCCAAGGCTGAAAGGCTTCTCTAGGGAGCAGCAGTTCTGCAAGAGAACAACAAGTAGGAGCCCTAGGGAAGGAGCAAAAGGGAAGGAATATTTTATCTTTAGTAACTGGTCATTTCCATTTTGGAGGCAGTGAAAGAAGAACCATCTGGTGGGTGCTGAATATTCACTATGTAAACAGTAACTCGATTATGAATATGTGCATGTGTTATTGTTATTTATTATTTATAGGATTCCCTAGGTGTGCATAACACTTCACAAGCAGAAAGGAAGACCAGGGCTCTTGCACCTTGATGTGCCCAATATAAATTTGACACAGAGCTCAACAGCAGCAAAGCATGGCAGATGAGGGCCAGGGGTGAGGAGAAAGATGCCACCCCTGTGAAAAAGGGCAGTGAACAATTTCTGGAGCAGTAGCTGCTCCTGCTGACAGCAGATTGCTTCAGATGACCACCCTCACATATTCATGCCCGCCACTCTGGGTTTTAATCCTCCTCTGCAATAAACAACATTTACATTTATCATTTGAATTCTCTGCTCCTTAAGAGCTCTGCTCCAGCAGTGTCCTGCCTGGAAATGATGCAGAACAAAAGGAACCTCGGTCCAATACCTTTCCTCACTGTGGTATTCACCTGGGGGTGATGGGACTGCTCAGTTGGCTTGAGCTTTATGGCTCAGGAGCTTCAGATCAGTCAGCTGAAACAAAAAGAGACATTTTATTGTGCATTTCTCCTGCTAGCCAAAGTATCTTGAAAGCAAGAAGAAGAGTCCCATCAAGTCCCAGGATGACACCTTGTTGTCAGAGTATAATGTCTGATACTGAAGCCTGCTTGGGATGATGGGAATTTGAGAGCACACAGACACCTGCATAGGATGCTCAGAGCTTTGCAGGAAGAAATGCCTGTAGTACTTCTCCCTTCTCTTGTCCTTCCTTTTCTTTTCACTGCTTGAGCTTTTTTCCTATAGAGGTTTTTGCCACAGCATTCAGCCATTCCTCTGGTGCCTAGCCAGTATTGTGGGCAGGGTGTGATGAAGGGGACAGCCATAGGCACTGAAAGGGAAGGATCTTGGGTCCCTTAGGGAGCGACTCCCCACACTGTTATGGGGACAGGCCTCAGGGGCACCTGCAGGGCCAGGGGGATGGAGGAGTGGGTACACCACAGTCAGGGACAACGGGCCTGGCCTGAGCTCAGGCCCATATGTGCCTTCCCTCCTGCAACATTCCCTTCCCACTTATCATTAACATTTTCTCTTCCTGCTGTTACTCTCTGACACACTGAACTTTACTTGACTGCACAAGTTTGTTTCCTCACACCACCAGCAAGCAGCAAATGAGTCAAATGTCGATTTTTGCGACAGCTTTCCTAACACAGCAGGGCATGCCATAAATTGTGGCTTAGTGCTCATTTCAAACAGGCCTGGTGCTTTGTTGCACAGGCCAGCTAGAAGAGCCCAGAGCATCATCAACGACATGATATCCCAACTCCGTGGAAACACGTTGCCCATTGGTCTTTCTCCTCTGCTCCCAAAAAGATATTTAGATGTTTATATGACTCCAAGAATGAGGGAGATAGGCTAGGAAGGTCAGGGAGACACGTAAGGACTTTCACACAGGATGAGGCAATGTTAGTGACTGCTCTGATTTTTTGTGGCAAGAGTTCTATATTCCTTGTAGAGCACCTGTAAACAGCTGGTATCCTGCAGTCGCAGGACTCCCCCTGTTAGTCACCACCAACATCAGAGGAATGTATCCATCGTGGCAACTCCTTGGTTGCAGGAGGAGCAGTCCCAGGTAGCCAGCACCAACTCAGGCAAAGCACAGAAAAGCAAATCAGCTAATGTTTTGCAGGATGGCCTTCCTTGCACCCTAGGCATCAAGTCCTGTTTTTAAAAAATACAGTGAGTTGGAAGACCCCTAAGACACATTTTAGAAAGCAACCAGTTTTTTCCTTGTCTAAATATACCCTTGGTGCTCACACTACTGGGGCTGCGCCTCAGTCTTGGACTTTCTGGCAGAAATGACAACAGCCTGGACTGTGCAGTGGGTTGCTATTCGGATGTTCAGAAAGTGGGTTTTGTTCAATAGACATAAAACATCTTTTACAGCCTACTCAATAACTCATTTTTCCTTTGGAGGCAACTGACCCTTTGTCAATAAACCTTTCACTCTATCTTCTGAAGTGCTGGAAATCCATTTGCTGAAGAACATTGTCACGGGGAAAGGTGGAGAACAAGCCCTTTTGAGGAGTGGGGTTCTAGGTGCATTTTTTTTCCCTCAGTTCCATTTCTTCTCTTCATTCACATGGCTTATTGACCTGAAAATGTCTCTCAAATACAAAGATACAGCAAGCCATGGATATGTCGTTAGGTGGCAGATTATTTACTCATTTACTTTAGAACTGTCTGGATTAGTTTTCAATGTATGCCACTATCTGGATCGTAACGTGTCCCTGCATAAATATGTTCTACACCGAGCATTACCTCCTAGCTTAGTTTTATGCTGAATGATAAGCTGGGAGATTTGTAATGAGAAAACAGCAGCTGTATCAGCCTGGGGAAGGCTTGGCACACTGAGGCAGGAGGTATGGCTGTATAAAATCCCTCTCTTTCCCAACATTGTCCTTGAAGGAAGGAGAAGGGGAGGGCAGGTGAAGATTGGCCAGATGGCAGCTGAAAAAGAGGTTCAGTAGCTTAAGTCATAAATTCAAATACAGCACACACTTGACAGTGTGCTAAAGTCATGGCCATCTGTCAACCATTTAGTTACCATCTCTTCCCTTGTTAATAAGTGTCCTCCTCACTGAAACCCCCAGCACAACTGATACAGCACAACCGGCAATCTACATCAAAATGATTAAAAGCTGGCTACATGAAACTACGCTGTCAGTCTGTCTGACCTCAGTGCTGGGTGCCCCTCAGCTCTCAGGTACTTGAACAACAGAAACAATACCCCAGGTCCTTCAGTCTTCCTTTCAGAGGTTTCCAAAACACAACCCAAGAGGAAAGATTGAAGGAATAGGGTGGCTTCTTCTAGAGAATACATGGTAGCTACTTTCAAGTGTGTAAAAGACTGCAGAGAGGAAAGGATTCATCTTTCTCTGTATCCACTGGGCATGGAATAAGGGCTAAGGCCTTAGACTGCTGCAAGGGAGTGTCAAGTTAGGCATGAGGAAATACTCTGAAAGGATAACAATGAACTGAATGGATTGCCTGGGGGTGGTGGAGAATCTCCATCACCAGAGATCTTCAGGACGTGATTAGACTCTTGTCTGTGAGGGATAGGTATACTTGGGGCAAGGATACAGAGGAACTGGGAAAGATGGCTGAGTTGGCCTCTGAAGGTCATTTCTCACTATGAGTAAGAGCTTAGCATTAGATTTCTGTTTCAGGAAGATCAGGTCCATCCCAACAACCTCAGTAGTATAACCCAGAGCTGAATGAGGAAAGGACTGAGCTCCTTTTTCCTCTTGGAGTTCATGTCTCCACCTAGGCAGATTTGAATCTGGTCAGCATAAAGGCACACAGCTCTGCTGCCATCCATGCTGTATTTGTTTCATTGCTAAATTGAAGACATCAGGCCTTGCCTGCTACTTTTTGTGGCCTTTCAACTTTACCTAACCAAACAGGAAACCTCTCCAGACATTGTGGACATTCAAATTTTGAAAACTGGAAAAAGAAAAACAAACAAACAAACCCACAAAAACTTCATAAGGCTTGTATTTAAGTGGTAACTTAAGGCAAGCAGCACCAAGTTTACCACAGAGAGCATTCATTTCTTCCAAACTATCACAGCAAATAGCAGAGATTAACTCACTCATTTCAGAGAAAAATCACCATCAGACTGTGTCTTGAATGCTAAGCTAATGGGGCTGTCCGAGGCAATGCACATTTTGAGCTGGAAGAAATTATACATAATTTGGGATGCAATTTAAAGTGAGACCTTGAAAGATGTTGAGCAGGCTGTATCAGAGCATGGCATCGACTGGAACTGTATTTTATTCTGCTTCAAATGTCTGAACACAAGGAACTAGGAGATCCGGGGGCCAAGCTGTCATCTGCCAGTCATCATCAAGTGTAGCCCAGGTTATTGAAGTAGGAGATGAAAACACCAGCTGGCTGACAACTGTATAGATTATGCCAGTGGCTTCCCACCCCACTTGCTAAAGGGACATATTGGGAAAGGGTCCATACCAGAGAAAGCCCTTCTACACAACTGGCCAGCACGGGAGAGTGGAGTGGTGACATTCAGCAAAATCAAGGCTGGGGTGAAAGAGAGGGACTGGCTGTGGTATGCTGTGCTAATTTCTGGAGAACATCTGCACAGTAGGTAATAACAACAATAAATTGCTCTTACAGTTGTTCCTCATGCCCATCTGTCAAGGTCTTCCAGAGAAAGGCACATAGCATAATCCCTACCCTATTCAAAAGACAGGAAAACCTTGACACATGGGTGATTTACCTATGGTTGAAAAGCAGGATGGGAAATACTCCATCTCCTGGGTCACTACCAGACTCTGTCCAGAGAAACTCTATGTCTCCAGAGAAGGAAAAGGGACATAATATTTCTGAATGTCACACATTCAAGTTCTCTTGTAATGTTGATTTTACAGCAGGAGAAAATACAATTTCTGCAGTAAATATTGTTTCTTTTTAATGCTTGCTCATTATTCACTTACTCCTTGTGCTAATCTCCCTATTTATCCATCTCTCTCTTATATACACATGCACGTGCATAGGCAAATTCATCCCCAGACAACTTCTCCCCCATCCTGCCAGCAGCTCATCATATCAACACAGCAACACTGAAAGAGGAATTTTTTCTACTGTATTCTAAAATATGAAGCCAGTATTTTGACAGTGACAAATCATAAGCATCAATTTGCAGGAGCATTTTAATGAGAAGGGGGGGGGGATAATCTGCTTCACCATTCTTTCCTTTCCTTTCCTTTCCTTTCCTTTCCTTTCCTTTCCTTTCCTTTCCTTTCCTTTCCTTTCCTTTCCTTTCCTTTCCTTTCCTTCCTTTCCTTTCCTTTCCTTTCCTTTCCTTTCCTTTCCTTTCCTTTCCTTTCCTTTCCTTTCCTTTCCTTTCCTTTCCTTTCCTTTCCTTTCCTTCCCTTCCCTTCCCTTCCCTTCCCTTCCCTTCCCTTCCCTTCCCTTCCCTTCCCTTCCCTTCCCTTCCCTTCCCTTCCCTTCCCTTCCCTTCCCTTCCCCTCCCTCCCCTCCCCTCCCCTCCCCTCCCCTCCCCTCCCTTCCCTTCCCTTCCCTTCCCTTCCCTTCCCTTCCCTTCCCTTCCCTTCCCTTCCCTTCCCTTCCCTTCCCTTCCCTTCCCCTCCCTCCCCTCCCCTCCCCTCCCCTCCCCTCCCCTCCCTTCCCTTCCCTTCCCTTCCCTTCCCTTCCCCTCCCCTCCCCTCCCCTCCCCTCCCCCCCTCCCCTCCCCTCCCCTCCTCTCCCCTTCCCTTCCCTTCCCTTCCCTTCCCTTCCCTTCCCTTCCCTTCCCTTCCCTTCCCTTCCCTTCCCTTTCCTTCCCTTCCCTTCCCTTCCCTTCCCTTCCCTTCCTCTTCCCCTTCTCTTCCCCTTCTCTTCCCCTTCTCTTCCCCTTCTCTTCCCTTTCCCTTTCTCTTCCCCTTCCCCTTCTCTTCCTCTTCCCCTTCCCTTTCCTTTACTATTCCTTCCTTCCTTCCTTCCTTCCTTTCTTCCCCTTTGGCTACAGCTTGTGCTGCTCCCTACACAGGCAGGATTAATGTCTTTCATGAGATGCAGTCCCTTCAGTCAGGAGTCTTTCATGACATGAAAAGGTTTCTCTGTAATTTTTTTTATTATTATTATTTTGATGTAAGCTGTTAAAACATGGAGAAAACACTGTCTGATTATTTAAAGATAAAATCCAGGCTGGGTCACGTATCTCTACTGCAAGGCTCAGTCTACTTCAAATTGATGAGTTGAGGGAATATTGGAGGATTTTTATTCTCAGTAGTCGTGACAGGAGAATGAGGGAGGTGGGAGTGAAAGCTAGATGGGTTCTGAGCAGCTTTCCCTCCAGTTCTGCCAAAGGTGTCTCTTAGTTGTTCGTCACTGCAGATCCAGTGCCTACAGGCTTGGTTTGCACTTGCTTTTTATTATTGCCACTGTTTTTCTCAGAAATGTTGAATCATGAAAGTTATCTGGGAGAAAAAAGTTATTTCTGATAAAGAACCCTTGCACACTCGCTTGCTGTCACCACCCTCCATGCGAGTGCACGTGCAGGAGACAAATGCAGCCACTCTCCCCTCCAGGCCTCTCTCCCTAGAAACTGAGACACAAAGCACACTTTAATTTTACTCTGAACCTTCAGGCAAAGGTAGAGTTTCTTTTGGAGAAGCAGAGTCTGTGCTGAAGGGCTGGCCAGTAAGCCTAGGACCTAAGATTAGGTTAAACCCGTCTTTTTTTGACTTTTGACCAGCGCAGAGTTTAACTGTCTCCAGGGGCAAAGCTGCAGCCCAGCAGCTGCCTTCTCTCCCCTTCTCCTGTCATGGGTGGTGGGAGAGAGGGATGCTTTTCCTCAGAGCTGGGAGGGTGCGGCATGTAGGTGTGTAGGAGAGTGAGAGGCTGTGCACAGCGCCTGTGTAGACAGTACAAGGACTGTGTGGGTGGGCGGGGGGGTGGGGGGGTGAGGGTGTGCAGCCCTCAGAGGGCAAACACACGTCTGCAAAGCTTCTGCCAGCATGTCATACTTCCCAGGCACCACCTGCCCAGCTCAAAGCCTTTCCTAGCTACCTGCTGTTGTGCAAAGGAGCCCTGCAAACCCAGGGAGGCTTTGAACCTGCAGGGACTCTCCCCCAGATTTCCCCTTGCCTCAGATGCTGGTTCCAACAGGGGCAGCTTTGGGGCGACAGGGAGACACGCTGAAGCCCCACCTTGCCCCCCTCACCCACATAGTGGGAAGGAAGGATGCTCTGCGGGCTGGAGAGGGCAGGACGTCCCTTCCCACCGCCTGCTCTCCCCGTGGGACTTGTCAGGACCTCGGAGCCCTAAGCACACCCTTCTCCTCCCCGGGGCCCCGGGGGGTGCTCGGGGGGAGGCGGAGGGACCCGTCGGCGCTGCGGATGGTGCTGAAGGGACAGCTCCGGGTGGTGCTGAAGGGACAGCTCCGGGGCTGACGGGCCGGGAGGGGCGGCGGCCGGGGCCGGGGCCGGGGCCGGGGCCGGGGCAGAGACACCGGCGGGGACAAGGGCAGTGGGAGCGACCGGGCACGGACAGAGCCGGGGGAGGGAGAGGACCGGGCAAGAACAGGACTGGGGAGGGAGATAGAGACAGGTGGGGAGAGGGAGAAGAGAGGACAAGGGCTGAAAAGCGCAGCGACAGAGAGACAGAGACAGGGGAGGAGACGGACAGGGACAGACACGGGGCAGGCACGGCGGGGGGACGGGACAGGGACAAGGCCGAACGGGGCGGGACAGCAAAAGGGCAGGAGGGGAAAGGGAGAGGGAGAGGGAGAGGGAGGAGGACGGGCGCTGGGCTGTGCTCCGGCTCGGCTGCCGGGGGGCTCTCGGCATGGCCGGGGGCGGCCGCCGCGCCGGCCGGTAGCGGCGGCTCTGCCGGCGCCAGACACGCCGATAACCGGGCGGCACCCCTCCGCCCCAGGGACAAGGGGACTGCAAGGTGGCGGCGCGCAGCCCCCCAGCGCCGCGGGGCCGAGCCGGGCCCGACCCCCCGGGCCGCCGGGGCTTGGCAGACACCGCGGCGCTGGGGAGCCCCTGGGGCTGCCGGCGAGGGGGTGCTCGGGGTGCCGGGGCCACCCACACCGCCACCCGGCTAGCTCCCCGCTGCGGTCGGTCCCCCGGGCTTTCCCGTGCCCGGGAGATGCAGGCTGAGCCCCGGGGCCGGGGCTGCCCGCCCGGTCGGCGGGGATGCGCCGTGCCCGGCCGGAGCCGCGGCTGCGGCTGCGGGGCCGCCCCGGCTCGGTAGCCCAGCGCCGCAGGTTGCATCCGGACAGCACTTGACCAGCTGTTTTGTGCATTTTCTAATTTCGTGCAGAGCAGGGCAACGGTCATAGAGGTAATCTGTAGATCCGTGGCTTTAAAGGATAAATTAGAGCATTGGATTTGATCCGTATTGCAGTGGATTAGAGCAACCTCTCCCCCCTCCCCTTCTCCTCCCCCCCCCCCCTTCAATTCACTCCCCCCTCCTCCAGCACCACCTTTTTTCCTCTCATGCAATACCAAAACTGACCCTGCCTGGCAGAGGGACTCTGCTAGGCGAGCAGAGCGGTGCCCACATCGCCGGAACACCGCGGGAGCCGGCTCTCCCCTCCAGCCTCCGCAGCCCCTCCGGGGCATCGCTGCTGCAAGTTCCCCGGAGGCAGACGCCGGGGCCGGGGTGCCTCCTCCGGGCGGCGGGGAGCGGTCGCTGCCCACGGGCTCTCCCTTTGCCCCGGCCCGACGGGGGCCGTGGGGCGGCGGCGAGGGAGAGCGGCCCCCGGAGGGCTTTTCCCGGAGGCAGCGGGGCCGGGACCCGGCAGGAAATGGAAGGATGAAGTGTGCAGCCGAAGCGGTGATGTTCCTTCTCTCCTTGCTTTCCCCTGCAGGAACGTAATCCGCAATGCTAGTTCTCAGGTTGCTCAATGTTATCGCTCCAGCCTACTTCTTGTGCATCTCCCTAGTGACCTTCGTCCTCCAGATCTTTCTCTTCATCCCCAGCATGTTCAGAGACCCTTCCACCACCCCACTTTTCTCTCCTGCTCTGCTGCATGGGGCCCTCTTTCTCTTCCTCTCAGCTAATGCCCTGGGCAACTACGTTCTTGTGATCCAGAGCTCCCCTGAGGACTTGAGCAAGGGCTTAAACTTGGGTGAAGGAGCCGAAGTGGTGGCAGACTGGCTGGATGGAAGCAGGTCCCCTGGCTCAGCCTTGCCCAGCACTCACTTCTGTAGACTGTGTGCCAGAGTCACCCAGAGGCATGACCACCACTGTTTCTTCACAGGGAACTGCATCGGGAGCAGGAACATGCGAAACTTCATTATGTTCTGCCTCTACACCTCCTTGGCTTGCCTTGACTCCCTGGTGGCAGGCATGGCTTACATTTCTGCTGCACTCTCCATGTCCTTTGCGAATCCACTGGCCTTCCTCACTCTTCTGCCTCACTCCATCAGCCAGTTCTTCTCAGGTAAGGACTCCTTCCTCGGAGACGAGGACCGTCTTCCTCCTCCAGGGTTCTTGCCATTGGGGGGACATGATCTTCCTCAGATAGCTGTGTGTATGGAGCGGTGGTGGGGAAATGGGCAAGAGGGAGAATTGGCTGTGTTCAACAAAGTCCTCTTTAGTGGCTAGAGACAGCCTTTGCAAAGGACTTTGCTTCACCTGAAAGAGAGGCTGGGACCCACTCCAGGTTACAGCCACAGCCCTATTCCTAATGCATTAGGCTCTGGAAGACGCCCCATGAACAGCTTGACGGTGACAGAATAGGGCTATCTGTTGTGCAGGGAGCGTGTGTAATTTGATGGAGGAGAGGGATTTCACTCATTGTACTGCAGGTGAGGGGAACCTGCTGCCTGTCCTACAGGATCTGCAGGTTTTCATATCCTACAAGTCTGCAGGCTCCCCATATCCCAGCGGAGATATTCTCATTCTCTTTATCCATGTCCACTCACCCCCTCCACTGTCACCCACCTCCTGTCTCCTGGCAGCACAAACTTACTGAGATCTTGCCATCCTTCCAGCACAGGAGAATTGGGGTTCAGGCAACAGAAACCAGGAGAGGACAATGTGACATGATTAGCCACCTCTCCCGTGACCGCAGTCTGAGACATAGGTCCACAGAGAACCAGGGGGAATTCTCTGTGCCTGCTCTTTGCAAGAGCTCCTCATCAAAAGCAAATATCTCTTTCTCCTTGTCCCCATCCCTTACCCTTCCTTCTGCTTCTCCCCTTCCCCTCTCTCTCTGCCCTTCCATAAATCTCCACAACCCTTACCCTTCCCCCTCCTGATTCCACTCCCATAACTCTTCCTCTGCTCTTCCAGCCTTGCCTCTTCACCTTTCAACATGCCCTCAAATTCTCCAATGTCACCCTTCCTCTGTCCAAACCCAAGAACTAGATAAAACCTGGTCTCAGAGAAGGGACTATGCAGACAGCCTTGACTGTTATTCCACCCTGAAAGTGACTGCAGAAAAATGCCGTTTTCCCCCCTATGCAGCTCATGCCTCGCACACTGAGATCAGCTTTTGTTAGACTAAAATAGGTATCCCATATATTTCAGCTTTGCAGATTCAGCTGAGCTCAGTAAGAAGGGCCCGGAGTCTGTTTCGTCTCGTGCACCGTCACCAGAAGTGTTGATTATGATCTGAGTGTGGAGTCTCCACTGCTGGGGATACAGGAGCCAGAGAGGCCCCAGCTTGCTTTTTGGATTCCAGGCTGGGTTTGCAGGGTTGCCATCTGAAAACAAATATCTCTCTACTTGGCAAATCAGCAGATTTGTCATGGTAATCACTGAGAGACAATAAGCATGAAATCCTGCCATGACATTTTTATGGAGTCATTTTTCCAAGTAGAAGAATTTTTGTAAATAATGTTGCATGATTTTCACTAGCATTAAAAACACTGGGAATCATTTTCCCCTGTGCCTGCTCTGCTCAGCACAGCAGCCCAGGAGGGGGAGCAGGGATGTGGGAGGAGATTATTAAGGAATTAGTTCTCTCTCTCTGACTCTGAGGGCTCATCTGCACTGAGCTGGGTCCTGGCATATGTTTGAAGAGCCACTGAAGTGCCCCAGCTCTGGTGTCAGCAACTGCAGTGACGAAGACAGCGTGTGGGCAGTGCTTGAGTGGGACACAACGGGGCTGGGTGCAGGGCTGGGAGCTGGGAGCCAGAACACCCTCGAGAGGCAGCAGCTCCCAGCAGCTCCCACCAAACCTCTGGCTTGGCTGGGGTGAGAACTGCTGCCTCACACAGGAATATATGGGTGCATGGTGTCTTGGTTGCTTGGGAGGAAGGGCCTACTGGCTTTCTACCAGCACATTTAACCTCCAGTTCAGGAAAGAAAAACACAGCCTGGAATAATTATCTGGAAGGGTTGTTGTAGGATCCAAACAGAGCATTGCTATAGCAGGGAAAAAAACTTTACCTTTCTTCTTCTCCATCATGCTCTCTGCACTGGAGGAGGAGTAAAGGAGGATGAAGGGTGAATCTGCTGGTCTTATGTCAACTGCGTGTTCCCTGCTTTCATGCTGGGAAAATTTTCAGTTGGCTCATTCTGCCCAGACTGTGTTCGGGCATGGATTTCAGAATCCAACCCAGAGTCTGTAATTTCAGCCTGTGATTCAGCTTTTCTGGCATAGATAATGTATGGCAATAAGCTTGAGATCATACCAGGTCACTCAGAGCAAAAGTGAATCCGAGACTAAAATGGGCTGTGGTGATGAGGGACAAATGGAGAGCACTTTTGTAAACACAGGTCAGATTGGATCCACGAAAGAAATTATAGAAAATGCTTTATGTAGGTAACTTGAAGAAAAGGTTAAAAAAATCATGTATCTGGAATGTACAGCTCAGAGATGCTTAATATTCACAAATGGAAACAACAGTAATTACTTTCTTGATGTTTAATTTCAGCAGCTCATAGAAATAAAGCTTACAGCCACCTTGCAAAGGCTCTAAAGAAAATAGCTGTCTTTCTCCATATCCCATCTGAATATCAGCTGTAGGAAAGCACAAATGTCTGTCACACTCTGGTCCAGTAAAAGAGGGGCAGAGAAGCCCATATTTGGCTCTGGGCTTCCTACCTGATAGATTAAGTTATTCTGACAGAATTGGTATGAGGATTTGTCATCATCCTAAGGGGTTTGTTCTTCCCTTGCTGTATTGCATACGAAGCCCACTGAACTGAATGGGATCTAATGAGAAGGGAAAGATGACATTGCATTTAGGAAGAAAACTGAATGACTCCTGTGCCTTTTTCAAGTGAGGGCAATCTCTGAAAGCTGGGGGCTGTAGTCAGTGTCCTAACAAATCATCCTCAGAGGGGCCTGCTGGCTGAGCCCAAAGCTTGATGTGATTGCCACGGGTCAGCCCCCATCTCTCACTTACAGCACTGCCAGGTGGAGAAGCCGGGATTCATAGATTGCAAAATCAGATGACACCACCTAATCCAGCCTTCTGTATAAGAGAAGCAAGAGATGCTTATCCAGCCACCCTTGTATTGAACTTAAAACCTGAAGCAGCCACGTACCTCTTTTAGGCAGGACACCTGTACTGCCCATGCAATCCCTGCTCCAGCAGAATTGCTCTTGTAGGGCCTCAGAACGACCAGAGCTTTCACCGGCCTGAGTCTGTCTGCCCCGTGGTCTTCCAGAGAGATGGGAGCATGTGAGAGCTTTTTCATTTCTAAACCTCACAGGAACCAGTGAGACGATATCACCTATTTGTACCAGTATTGACACACATTTAATTTTCTTTGTGTGCCTGTGTGTAAATATGGGTGTTTAATAATATACCAATATACACAAAATATGTGTGTACACATTCATATGCACACACAGAGAATATTATTTTAATGGGTTTAGATCTGCCTACGCACTGAAAGGTCACTCAGCGATACCTGCTATTATACTAATATTTTCCAGATGGAGTTCTAAAATCATTGTAGAGGAAAGGGCCCACAGAATATTTTTATTTAAATATATTCAGCATAAATATATGCTACAAAAACTGTTGAATTAGAATCTTCAGACCTACAAGTATTTTGAGTATTCTAGCAGCAGCTTTAAAAAAGGAATTTGGTTTGTATTTTGGAAAGTTTTCTGTTTCTGTTTCTTGCATTCATATAAAAACTGCCTTTGCCCAATGGTAGGAATGTCATTACCAATTTATTTTTCTTTTTTACTATATTTTATATATATATATATATATATATATATATATATAACAGAGAGAGAGAAAGAGAAATCCCAAATCTTTCTGCCTAGTATTAATGCACACAGTAAGGCTTCTGGAAGCATCTACATGCTGCTGTAGGACCCACATGTCTTTTCAAAAGGAACCTAGAAATCTTAGATTCACTGTGGTGTGCAGGTAGATCCTTAAATAAATTAACCATTCTTCAAAACAGTGCTGAGGTCTTACAGACATGTTTCACTCTGGCTGAATTTGCCCCTGTAATCTAGGTCCTTGCATTAACAGCAGAGGGAGAAGCGTACGTAGACCATTACCGTTTTAGTAATTCCCCAGCAGGGTCCATTGCATCAGACGTTACAAAGGAAACAACTTTATATAGTTGGCGCAACCAGCCTGTCTTGCTCCTAACTCCCCACTTGTGGCCAGAGAATATAGGCAGCTCGTTGGTTCTCGGGGCTGTGTTACACTGGCATGTGAGGTGTGTCTAAACTCTTTCTTTATTCTGCAGGAGCTCTCCTTAGCTCTGAGATGTTTGTCATCCTCATGCTCTACCTCTGGCTTGGGATCGGACTGGCCTGCGCTGGCTTCTGCTGCCACCAGATGCTGCTGATCCTGCGTGGGCAGACGCGGTACCAGGTGCGGAAGGGGATGGTGGTAAGACCCCGGCCCTGGAGGGAGAACCTGCAAGAGGTCTTTGGCAAGAGGTGGCTGCTAGGACTTCTCATCCCTGTGCTGAACGTGGGAAGTGACTACTGTAGGCAGAAAGAGAAATAAAATCCCCAGGCGTGCGTGCGCATCCCATGCACACAACATGTCCCCTGTTCTCTCCCACTGTCTCCTGGATCACTAAAGAGCTGGGCTACTCCATCTCTCGGGCTTGCAGCCTCTGTGGGAGGAAAGGACTGGCTATCGAACAGAATAAATTTAGCATATTAACAAGGAGATCACAAACCATGTAGATGAAGAGATACTGCAGCTTAGTAGTCACATCACTGCACCTGCGTAGGTGGCAACAGTCTTTGAACTAGCAGAAAAATTAGTCAGACCCTCCCGTAGCTTCCTGCCTGAGTCCTCCAGCCCCCAGCCCTATTAGCCACCCTATATAGTCCCTAACGAACCGCAGCAGGAGCTTTCAGAGAGCCTGGGCTGTTGTGGTAGACTGCAAAAACACGTGTCTGGTCCTTTGGAGGGTTTTGCAGGGTGCTTTTTTGGCTCTTACACACTTGAGGTAACTTCACAGTACTGAGAAGCCTTTAATGACAGAACTGCAATGCAATCAAGCTGCCCTAGGAGCAGGCTATGCACATGGCTAATGTGGCAGGTAAACCTTCTCTCCACAGGCTAGAAAATTGGGAAGAAAACAAAGAGAAATTCAGATTTTCTCATTTCTGTTCTTGATCTGCTCCCTATGCAATGATATGTCAGGACTCCAGCTCTGCTACTTATTTTTAGCAGTCCTTTGCCCAATGACACAGTCCAAGCAAAGCTGCCCTTCTGACAGGAAGCGGCAAGCAGATAAATCATGGTCAGATGGAGGCACAAGGAGAGAAAACTGCAAAGGTGGATGAAAAGGCTGTGTTTGAGAAGCTGTGTGATGAGGCAGGCTACGCATGCCTGTGAGAGAGAGAGGGAAGTGTGGACACACAGCGAGCTGTCAGGAGGGTGCCAAGAGCCCTGCTGATATGTCTGAGCCCTGATGCATCACCCTCTCGCAGGGGGCACCTGCACCATTAGTGCTGTGAAGAGTTCAAAATCCCAGAAGACAGGGAGGTTTTCCAGCTGGTCAGGACACTTCACTTTGCACTAAAACAAACAAAAAAATGTTTACCTCGGACATTGCTGCCACACCGTAGTTATAGGGTCTCCAGGGCAATTCCCTCTCGTGTTGCTGCAGAGGGGTAAATTCATCCATGTTATAACTCCATTAAGGAGGTTAATGGAATTGCTACAGGGATTAATCAGCCTAATGTGTCAGTTGTTTTCTAGCTGCAGCAACAGCCCATGAGATCAGTGCTGAGATCCTATGCTAATAGGTGCCTTAAGAAAGGATACCATGACATCTCTACCAGGATCACAGCACTGGATTCCCCAGCAGCTGCAACAAGGAGCCTCCATTTTGGCAAACTGCATCAGCTTATGCGGGCTGGATAGGAATTCACTGCTTCTCTTTAATAGGCTGGGGAGTATGCTGACAAGCCGTGAAAAACATTATTTCTTCCTCAGAAACGCTCTCAGTGCGTCCCAGGTAGGGGAATGCACCTGCTTTCATCCTTGCGTTTCTCATGAGCCAGAACAGACGCACTCATTGCTACAGGCTTTGTAACTGTCCTTCACTGCTTCACACTTGTATACTTGTTTGGATCAATAACAAACAAAGTTTATTGTGATGAGCAGAGTAACCATGCAAATATACCGGAAAAACCCTTAGCTGGATAATTAAAACACGTAGGATATATGTCCTTTCACACTGTGTGTGTTCGCATGAACGTACTGCTGTTCCCTTGTGTAATACGCTGTATTTTCACTAACAGTGAACAATAAAAAGTGTTCTGTTTTTTTACATGACCTGTATTGTGCTTTCTGACAGTTCATTAGCTGTCTCTGTACATTTGTTACAGCATACACACGGACGTGTTGAAGGAAAAAGTTAGGATTTGTTTATTGGCTTTGCCAATAATTCATCATATGATTTTGGACAAGTCCTTTCACCCTTCCTGCTTTAATGTAATGACCAATCTAAAAATGCACCTAATAACCAACTTGCAGACCCATTCTAATTTCTATTTATAAGTTACACTATCAACCTCAACTGAAAGCTACAGGAAAATTAAGCTATTATCATTGCCCACAAACAGCATCTCGACGTAAATTATTCCTTACCAGCATGATGGCATCAAGGTGAGCAGACAGTCACCTTGTCACTGGAACCAGAGCCAGTGGCTTGTGCCGTACACCTCGCCTTGGAAGGATTCCCAGGATTATTCTTATTGCACAGACTGGTTGATCCAACTTCTTCTTTTTCATATATTTCTAAAGGCAACAGGCTCCCAACATTTCAGCCAGCAGCTTTCTCATGTCAGCAGAGCTTATCGTTTGACACCCTTGCCCTCTGCTTTTGGCGTTGATTGACACTGCAGTCCTGGGCAGCTTGTGGTACTAGGCACCTGCTGCCACGTTGCCTCAGGCTGTAAGCTCTTCGGGGCCGCACGCTGAGAAGGGCACAACCAACTCAGAGTTTCGGTGGGCTACTCTGAAAGGACAGTCCCCGGGCAGCACAACAGGATTAGTTCTCCATGAAGCCTGTTGCCACTTCACACCAGGGTTGGATCACGTCTGGCCCCTGCGTCAGGGTCACAGCTGCCTGCCCTCGCTGCGAAGTCTCAGACCTTGCTGAAGCACAGAGAGAACCTAGTTTGAGTAACTGCAGCACAGTTCCACGCAATTATTCTTTCTGTCAGACACCTGTGTTCCTGGCTGTAAATCGCTGCATCACCATTTTATGCAGCTAAACGGTTCCTTTGCAGCAAACTACTGGATTTCAGCAGTAGTAGTGAGACTTTCAGATGGATACAGCCTTTACAGTTATGATCCTCTGGGATGAAAAGAGCTATAAAAACATAACATTAGACTGACCCTGTATATTGGCTTATTTCTTGGCTCATTCCCAAGTGTGTGGACTGCCCTGTTTGGGGTAGTGGTGGTTCTGCAGGAGTAGTGATTCTGCAGGAACAGTTGAGAGTAGCTCTTTAATTATCCAGCTGCCCTGACATCCCATGTTATACCTCTGCAACCACTTACAGAAATCCTTGGCGAGAAAATGTAACAGGGCTCAACAGCTGTGAACAGAACCTTTGCTCTTAGCTATGATTTAGTAAATGAAGGCTGAGGTCAATGGCAATGTCACAAATTCTGAATCTGTTCAATGACACTAAAGTTTTATAAGGATAAATAATAAAAGCTTCTCATTTTCTGTGCTTAGAGAGCCATTACTTATTATTTGCATTTTATTACATAGCAGCTGCAATAGCAAATATATTTTGGAACACGATTTCTTGTGACAATGTTTAAATACTTACAGACATTTTAAAAATAAAACATTTAGGGCTTCTCTTCAGATGAACATAATTTCTTCTCTGGTAATGCTAGTGCGTGAAGTAAAAGCTCCCTGTTGCTTAAGACCTTGCGCAGGAACCATAGACACTTGCTTCATGGTTTGTCTATTTTAAGTATGGCTACCTGAAAAACTGGTGCCACCTCTAAGGTCTCAGAAGTCTTCTCAATGACAGTATAGAGCAAATTAGGGGATGCAGCTGTGAAGTAAACCAGAAGTCTGTTCTTATGTTTAGTAAGAATCTCATACAAAATAAGAAGTAGATGGTTTTCCTCTTCATACTACACTGTTGGGCAGCCCTCAAGGCCTGCATGCAAAAGGTCTTCATTGGATATCCTCAGAGGACATAGAGTTAAAACGTGAAGAGTCTCAAGTAATAAGGCACAGGGAGCATATGAGAAAAGATGATGTGAAATAGCATTTATCTTGTTTAAGAAATAGCCAACTCAAGAGAGATGATCATGGTTTAAAAATACTTGCAAGGAGACAGAATAAATTAATGAGGAGACTCATTAACTGTAAGGAGATAGTTGGAGGAGGACAGGCAGTACTGAACTGAGAGAAAGAAAAGCTGAGGTCAGAGCTTAGGGCATCTATCTTTAAAGCAGTCAGAAGAAAGCAATCAGAGAAAGTGGCCCCAGTGAGAGCAGGAGTGATTTGACTTTGGTAGGGATGATGCACTGAGAGCCATCAGGCGGTATGACAACAGAATTCGACTTATCTTCATTGATTGTTGACTGAATGGACACAAAGAAAGCCCAGACTGAGAAAACTCATTGCTAATCACTTTCTGCACAAAAAACCCTCAAAGCCCCAGCAGAGCCAAAAGGGTTTTTCTCTCTTGAATTGCAAATGATGCTATGAGCAGGAGGAGCATGGGTAGAAGTCGTAAGCAGCAACAGCAGAGTCTATATAGTTCTCTTCGAGTTATTTAAAGACTAGCCAGAACTATCATGGTTGGAGTAAAGCCATGACCTACTTTTTCAATATAAATAAATAAAGGGAGAAGAAAATTTAAAGCATATGTGGAGTCTCTGTGCCCTGGTAGATATTTAAATCAATAGAAACCCAATGTCAGACAACTGATATTAACAAACAGTAAGATGTTCTCTCATAACTACATGTCCACGTGTGGGTCGTCTACTTTTCCAGCTCTTTTCCAGAAAGCCAGGGGAATAAAGAGACCTTGGAGATTACACTAAAAGTCAGCAAACATGGACCAATTAGTGCTTCAGTCTTCTTACAGAGCCGTCCAGTCAGCAGCCTTGTCTTCATTAGACCAAAGAGGTTTCAGCATTGGTTGTCCTACTGAATCTAACTGGCAAGTGATGTCAGAGCTCAGGCAGGCCAGTCCCATGTCCCTTAAGGCTTTTTGGAGCCAGCATTTTCTAGTCTCCCCAGATGTCTATCTTTACTACCAATCATTCCTAGATTCACGTGATTATTATGCCTGACTGGAAAATTTCTATTAGATGTCAGGTCAGTCTTTTAGCTGCTTGTGTTGGATAAGAAGAGATGAAGACACAAAGCTATGTATCATCAGACTGTTCGAAATAATGATAGATTGGTTTGCCATTGCTGTATGCTTAAGAATCTTATATATTCACTGGGCAATGGGGTTAACACAGTGGACCCACATGAGAGTGCCCTAGGAGTTAACAAGCAACTGCTGAATGCAGCCTTGTCACAGAGGCTGTTATCAAAGAATGATGTTATCATCCAGAACTGCTTGAGACCACAGATAAGCTTATGGTCAGTGACAGAAAAACCAGGAGACAGATCCAGCATCATCGGCCAGGAGTCCTGATGTTTTATGATTGCTGGGAGGAAACTGTTGACCAGTACAACATAAGCAATGTTTGTAGGTCTAAATATGAACTGCCAAAGTCAAACAGGTCCACAAAGTCCAGATGCTATGAAAGCTGCTTTGAGAAAAACTTCAAAATAACATTAACTGAAGGAGTAAGTGTTTCACTAGATAAGAACTTCCAAGCACTCAAAGCTGAGATCAATGTTTTGAGCAAAGGAAGTTCCTTCAAGACTTAGAGAACTTGTCCCCATACTGACAACTTTCAAGTATCAAGTTCAAGTTCTTTACTAATCTCCACTGAGTTTGATATTCAAGCTGTCACTAGATGTTCTCCCAAAACATTCAGTGCTAAATTAAATGAGAGTGGTTTTACAGTGGTTTTTTTTTATACAATACTGAAGACCACCATAGGTCCTCCCAGTAGCATGTATTGATACTATGATTTTCTTCTCCAGGGAACATCTGTTAACGCTCAGTGAGATGGATTTGTCTGAGAAAACCTTGATTAATCAAGTAGTTTATTACACTAAATAAAACTTGATTGAGATTTTGGAAGTGTTATTGTCAAGGTAAAGAAATTTTCCTTTTCTCTTCAAGTCATAGTACAGTGTATAAAAAAACTTTTGGACCCCATCTATCCATGTCTCTAAACTAGTATGCACTAGACTGCAATTTTATGAGCACTCTAGATGTCTTCTCTTATACTTCCATTCTCACCAACCATCCAAGGAAATAATCCAATTTGTGAATATGAAGCCATAAAAGAAGGTACAAGGAAATAAAGAGAGTGATCGCAGAAAGCAAAAGGTGGCAACAAAGTTCTGCTAAGCTACCAGCTATATAGTTTATGGACATCCAAAATCTCTTTTAAAGCCTCTGGAAACAAAGCTTAAAAAAAATCATAATATTTTTCATGCCAGGAGGAAAGCTGAACTGTCAAATCAGACTATAAGACCCAGCGTCTTGCTCCCAGAACTGGAGTGTTTTCCAGGTGTATGAATTCAGCCCACCACCATCTCAGATCACTCCATTGCTTCAGGGTAGTCAGGTGTTTCAGAAATTTGTCTATATAATCAATGCAGCTGGCAGGCACAGTCAGCCTGGGCAGAGCCAATGTCCTACAGCAAGAGATGCCATCAGCTCAGAAAGAAGTGTTACTATCCAGGCTGTCAACAGCACACTGAAAGCCCCTTAGCTCAGGTGAGGATCTTTCATGTAACACAGAAGCTTTCTATCAGATCCAGGTTTGGGGTAGAAGAAATTCTGTAGTCAGGCCGGAGGCAAACACTACATCTCTCCCCTTGACAATCTCTTTCTGGCTTTCTGTAGTGACTACTCCTTATGAACTAATTTGGCCAAAACTCGTCCAGCGTCATCCAATCAGCTATTGGCATCTTCTGGGAAAGAATGAATTTCATCAGGGGCTCATTAGGATATGTATTATGTTGATGGGAAAAAAGTAGGAAAGTGTGAAATATGTGAAGGAGCGTGCCAACCAGCCTACAAATTATAGCATGATGGACACACTCAACATGAGCCTGCAGAATAAGATGGCAGCATTTCAGACTGCATATGAAGATGAACTTGAAGCAAAAAACACCCCCAGTAAATCTTTTCCATGATGCTCTGATGCAATAAAGACACGGAATGTTATATTCAGCTTTGCCTTCATTAGTCAAACCAGATGGAGTTCACAGATAAGCCACAAATGATTAAGAAGCTGAGAAATGGATTTGTAAGAGGAAAAAATGGTTATATTTGCCTAGCTTGGGTAACTACGGCCTAAGTGGATGTGAGGAAAATGTGGCAACCATCCATGTATTCTGGAGGGTGGGAGAAATAATTCTTGTTGGATAAACAAGCATCAACTAGAAATGGAGCTCAGTTTAAGAAAAGGAAATGACATGTTAACATTTCAGGAAATATTTCCAAACAGCAATTCTTCCACTGTCAGCCTTTCGAATAAGCTTAGATTGGAGAAGCTGAAATCTTCACATCTAGGGAGCTACAGAACTGAACAGGGCAAAGCACAGTGAATAGGGAACTGCCTGCTGTTGCTGGAAAACAGCAGGGAAAAATAAACCAGAGAAGCTTCCACTTTTTACCTAGACAGTTGCTCAAGCTTAAGCCTCCTTAAGGAGGAGCTAGATACTGATCATACTCACGTGGGATTTGTTTATATTATTATGACCATTTTCTATTCTGCATTGCACTTCTTGCCATCCCAGCTGAGTTCAAAATATTTCTTAGTACCAGTGCTTTATTCAATAGAAGTAACACGAAATACAAATAGTTGTGCAAATAAAGTAATTATATATAGGTGATATGTGTTGAAAACACAAAACAGTGTTTTGGTCTTCTCTTCATAATCATGGCATTAGAGCATGCGATTCCCACATGGCTTCTGTTTGTAAATGTTACAGCAATGATTGACAGATGGCAGAGAACTTCACGATTTTATATCCCTAAAGTAGTTTTCTATTCAATGATGAGTTATGATGATATTTCTCAGCATTTCAATAGGACTAAAAGATACCCAAACCGCTTATGCTTTTACCCTCTTTTATACTTTCAAGTACTGCCAGAACAACCACTCTGTGTGTATGTAAACGGAAGAAAACATATCTATATTCTATTTGATGTTTTTTAACCTTGAAATGAACAATTAGGTATGTTAATTTCCCATAACACAACTCTCAGATAGTTTGGAGAAACATTGCCAGTTAAGAACTTCTGGAAATGTTAGGACCCTTCAATAGAGCAGCTACATAAATACATGCAAACTGAGATGTCATAATAGATTTAAGATCACTTTTGAATTCTGACATAATTTTAAGATATTCTTTCTTTTCCTTCTTTACTCTTGCTCCACCTCCCTCTCCTTATAAATCTAATACAGGGAAACATTTTTGATAAAACATAGTACATCATATAGAAAACATTCACATGGAAGAATTGTGAGACCTTCACAGTATCTGGGAAATACCAAAGAGGAGAAAGTAGACATTTCATTAGCTCAGCCATTATTATTTATGAATCAACTAGAATGACCTTTTATACTTGTTTGATAAAATTTACTTACTGAAACTCCAGTGGAAATGTAACCAATACATAATTTAAATTTCCAGCAAAAGCTGAAACTTAAGGTTTACATTTAAGTCAAAGCATTGAGAGGCTCTACAGATTTTCACTCCCTGTAGGAAGTCCCTGAGGCATTAGAAGCATTACTCTGGTGGTCAGAAGTCTCCAGCACTACATCAGAGAAAGTAATCCTTTTGCAGTTAACTAGCCAAATGTCAAGTCTTTTAACAAATGTGAATTTTGGCAGGAATGCTGAATCACTTGGGTAATATAGGTGTGCAAATAGCAAGACTGTGCCTCTAAAGCTTCTTCAAGGCATACAAAAATTCCACCCATTAATGCACTACTACAGATTACAAGCCATCTGAGAGAATTATGAATCTTTACGCTGTCTTGAAAGTCAGTAGTTATAAATGCTATGTTCTGATCTTTTTCACCTTGGGCTGTGACAAATCCCAATGTCTCTCCAATAAAATTGTGCAAACTGTGTAAACACACATAAAGAAGCAGGACAGAAGCTCCATGGATGAAGTGAGAATAATGAAAATACTCAGTCCTACTAGCTGGAGAGCACTGCAGCTCAGTCCGGGAAAAAAGATCTGAGCATACTCTTAGCTTCAAGCATAGACATAGTCCTGTAACTACAGCTGCACAACTCACACCCTTCATTTTACTCATGTCTTTCCCAGTTCTTTTGGTTAGGCTGCACTACTCAATGTCTTCCAGCACTTCATTGAGGGTATTTTTCTGACTTCAAATATTGTAACTTTTTAGGTATGAAAATGTAACATCTGATAAGCCTCCAGGCTTTTGACCACAGTTTCATAGGATGCATTACAAGAGTTACATGAACAGGTTTACATGATGGGGAGGAAAATGGCATGCGTGGACATAAATTAATACATAAGTGTGGCAAGACAGATGTCTGCTTACACCATGAAAGGTTTTATTAGTGTCTGCAACACAGCCAGCTAACACTCTCAGCATTCCCCTAGCCTTATCAACCTTGAGATATTTATAAAAATTTACCTGGACAGGCATAGAAGTAGAGACTTTAGCCCCCTATATTCCTTCCTTTCAGTATTCTAAACCATAAGCAACCAGTCTCTACACTCACCTGTGGATGAGTAGATAGTTTAATTTATTAACATGAAACAAAATGTAGGTTTGTATAACCACATAGATACTCAGCCTTTAGAAAATCAAGCACCGGAATCATGACAGCCCACAGCCATGACTTGTAATAAATACCAATATTTCAATTCTTATACAAGAAGCTTAAAGTACTTTATAATAGGGAACAATCATAGAATCATAGAATGGTTTGGATTAGAAGGGGACCTTAAAGATCATCTAGTTCCAACGCCCCTGCCATGGGCAGGGACACCTTCCACTAGACCAGGTTGCTCCAAGCCCCATCCAGCCTGGCCTTGAACACTTCCAGGGAGGGGGCATCCACAGCCTCTTGGGGCAACCTGTTCCAGTGCCTCACCACCCCCACAGTAAAGAATTTCTTCCTTATATCTAATCTAAATCTACCCTCTTTCAGTTTAAAGCCATTAGCCCTTCTCCTATCACAACATGCCCTTGTAAAAAGTCCCTCTCCAGCTTTCCTGTAGGCCCCCTTTAGGTACTGGAAGGCTGCTATAAGGTGTCCCCAAAGCCTTCTCTTCTCCAGGCTGAACAACCCCAACTCTCTCAGCCTGTCCTCATAGGAGAGGTGTTCCAGTCCTGTGATCATCTTTGTGGCCCTCCTCTGGACTTGCTTCAACAGGTCCATGTCCTTCTTATGTTGGGGGCCCCAGAGCTGAACACAGTACTCCAGGTGGGGTCTCACGAGAGCAGAGTAGAGGGGGAGAACCACCTCCCTCGACCTGCTGGTCACACTTCTTTTGATGCAGCTCAGGATACGGTTGACTTTCTGGGCTGCAAATGCACATTGCTGGGTCATGGTGAGCTTCTCGTCAGCCAACACCCCCAAGTCCTTCTCCACAAGGCTGCTCTCTATCCATTCTCCATCCAAGTATTGCTTTTCTGCAACACGTATTGCTTTTCTTATTTTACAGCTGAGAAGATCAAAGTGCCTTCTCCAAGCTGAGACCAGGAACAGAGACTGGGGCCATCTCAATTCCAACTACATGTTATTGTTTTAATTATTTCATGCAGCAGTAGCAATGCCGGTGCCAAGTGCTTTTGAGCTGGATGCGATTTACAGGATTAAAGCCACAAACTTAAGCCTACAGCATACTTTTTGGCTGGAGGAAAGAGAAGGGGAGAGAGCAAGCACTCAGTGAAAGCAGCAAGTGAGATCATCTCCACCATCAAGATACAGTTCAGCTTATACATCTAGATCCAATGGGAAAAAATAATCTTTGTTATTAAAAATACAGCGTTCAGATCTTTAAAAAGAAACCTGGAAAACAGGTTTAGGACACTGCGTGTGGATGGTTACCTTAAAATCTATTTTCATGCATCTGTGAAAAAAATCCTTGGTAACATTGCTGTTCAGTATTCTTCTTCTTTCCTTTGCCTTTGTTCTCCTTCTCCTTACTAACAGCTGCCACCTACTTATGGCATTAATTTTGTGGAATTTACTTCATCATTTTCTACTTTCTTCCCCTCAAATTGCTGAGATTTTAGGCGTCAGCCATATGGCAACCAGTTCCTCACTCAAAGTTCTCTTTTCTTATCTTCTACCTGATGTGACTGTTTAGACTGTAGAAAAGGAATGGAAAATTACAGTGCTTCAAGAACAGTGTATGATTTAAAACAAACATTTTGTCATGCCAAGGAAATATTGAACATCAATAGCAATCACTAAAACAAGATTGAGAGCTGATATTACACATCATAAACATTACATCTACATCAAGATTTTTTTTAGTAAATAAGAAAGAGACCAGGGCAAATCTCAAGAAAAGGAAAAAGTCCAAAAGCTTATGTTAGACATGTCAGTGCTAATGGCACTTGTTGTACATTAAGTGTGAACACAATTGCCAATATCAATTTCATGCCATTATGTGTGCTCTGGTTAGAGCAGTTCTGACCTGGGTACCATGGAAATGTATAAGAGTCCAAGAAGAAATGAGTGCTGCTATATTTGTTCCCATCCCAAACAGAAACAATTTCAGGCAAATAGAGACTTATTTTTAGTCACATTTATATTTTGAAGGGGCTTAAAAGGGATGCAGTAGCCCATTTACTGAAAAATGATGTGCTAAGGACTGATCTTGCATCAGAACAGGGTGTGCTAAAGAAATTACAAAAGCACGCCCCAAATTAAGCTAAACTGTGGAGAACAATGGGGTGTTTTCCTCCCTTCTCCACACTAATGCGAGATGCAGGTAGTGGCCTGTTACTGTTATTGTTATTGTTTTTTAAGAGGTAATAGTCAATCTTTGCAGGGCTACCAAGCGCTTGGTTGTTACTGAACCAACTGCCAGAACAGTGAGGTGAAGCAACCATGCAGGTACTCCTCTAAGGTGTTCACCTGTGGATAAACAGCTTTTATAATGACATGGAAGAGGAAAAGTGATATTGGGGAGTAATCTCACCCCAGGAATTCAGGATTTTTATTTTATTGGCATTCATCCGCTTCCACTCACCCAACTAATCTCACTGATAAACTAACCCCTTTTACATCAGACGGCTGTAGTGTCTCAGACTGGTAGGTGTTTAGGTGCTGGAGAAGCAGTGGAATTTGAAATAAAGCAAGCCTTAGAAACTGCAGTAATGCTTCCCATAACTTTGCTGGCTCCACTGCATCATCTGTTTCACCTAACATCACTCTTTTAAGTTTGGCTGTGGAAAAAATGAACAGGGTAACAATTTTAATGTACAGGCAAGTTTTATCTTTGCATCCCAGCCTTTCAAAGAAATAGACCCTTTGGCTTTGGCCCTGAGGCGCATGTCCAGACTGCCCAGCTTGATTTTGAACTGCTAGAAACTAGCCAGGGCCATTGGTGTATCTGTGGACCAACATCTTGCTCTGAATGGCATCGCCTCTTTAACTACAGCAGTCTCTATCCAAATGCTGCCACTGCAGACCACAAGCGCTACAGCAATAGACCCTCAGTGCAGTTCACCGCTCTGCTCTGTTCCAGTTTGCACTGGCTGCAGCTCCCGTGGTACATCTGGAGGCGTTTCAGTATGCAGATGATTATCTTCAAGCTCAGACTTGCCTTCCTTGCACAATTAGTTTGGAAACAAATGTTTCAGAATTCTTTCTGGCCATTTCTCACACAATTGATGTCAGCAACCCACTTTCAGAGTGTTCTCAGAAAGCATTATCATGTAAGCATGCTGCAAGCACTGTCAGCGGTAGGATGTTGAACAGTGAGAGCCAATTTCACTTTGATGAAGACTATCCTGTTCTGACTTCCGAGCATGCCTGGACATCTTGTATAGCATGGCCATGTGCATGGGAAACAATACTTAGCAAGAATACAAAATGGTAGGCATTGTTAACATTCACTATGGGTAAAACAGCTTTCCTACTGTCTACTCATATTTCACACTTTTCACACTAAGCACTGCTCATCTCACAAAATAGTCATAGCGTTGAACTCTGCCTCTAGCAAATGTAGAGCAAGGCTTATCTGGCACAGTGATATTTTGTACCAAACAGAACCCTTAATATTTTTTTTTTAATTAGAATTTTTAGGGATATGGTGAAAAAATTGTATTTGTACTCACTGAGCCAGTAATTTTCTCAGGAGATGCTGTTTCATCCTCACTTATTCAGAAGCGCTCTCTTTTAGTCTCCTGCTCCATTGCAGATGATTGAGCACTTTTGGCTGTCTATGTGGGCTCCTGTTTCTTCAGCACGAGGTGATGGAACTACTCATCAAAGCTGCAGTCTTGTTTCCAGTACAGGCAACCCAAAACAATCCAGGAGAAGGGGATGAGGGTAAAGGGAAGTAACATCTTCCCCCACCCCCACAGTCCAGACTATTTCCATAGTGCTTGAGATTCACTGAAAAATGAAGGCTATGACTAATGCCACAATACACTAAGCTTCCAGCCAAAATAATTTTCATTTCCAATAAAAACATGGGACTTTTCCATTGAAAACACATAAATTTTTCAAGCAGTCCTATCTATTAAAAAGCGATAAGGATTGGGTTTCTGTCTGTTACTGGGTTTCTTAGTTCTGGTAAATTAAGTGGCCTAAAAAACCCCCTTCCTACTGCTATGGAAAAAAGGTAAGATTGCCTAAGTGGGCATGGTAAGAGGCATTCCAGTTCCATTAAACTAACTCCATTAATTTAATCACAATAAGAACAAGAAGAAAACAATGAAGAAGTTGATGAAACTCCCCTTTTGGCCCTGAAAAGCCCACTTCCTCTATTTCTTAAAATGTACAAGATGCAGAAATTTTTACGCTGGCAGCGATCCATTTCAAGATGGAAATTATATTGCTGCAGTGCAGAATGGCAAAAGCATTTCACAAAAATTTCTGTTGAGCAATTAGAAAAAAGCCAGATGTATTCTCTCATATCATGACAGCAGCTTGATTTCCACTTCAAAAAGTAATTCAGGACATTTTAAACAACAGTTATTAAACATTTTAAAGTCAGCAAGTCTGAATAAGTTGTGATTGAAAATTTAACAGGAGCTAACCAAGAAGCTTTCTGGACCATCAATACTATTTCAATGAATTTCAGACCACTAGGAAAGATTTCAGACGACTGAGGGGATGGAAGAACTAATACAGCATCAGCATTTCAGTAGGTAGACAGACTGATCTGAATGAACATAGGCTGGACAACTGAGACAAAATAATGGAATAACCCATAATTTTTGATTAATCAATGACACAGAAAGCAAAAATAATTGAAATTAATGAAGTTTATAAGAAATACATCTTATCAAATAAAATTGACTCCTTATTTTGATGAACTAAATTAAAAATTGGTTGAGGACAAAGCCAATGCAGATATAATATTTATACTTCTAATGGGCAGTTAACAGTGTGCCACATGACACAGACTGAAGCCAGAATTATACAAAATTAACTGGATGGTGTGAAATGCATTACAACTATGGTTTCTGAATTGTATACAGAGATCTATTAAACACTATCTTCTACTTATTTTGAAAACAGTATAAAATTGGTTCTTGACTGTAACATTATTTACTATTATTACAACATAAAATTACCATTAAAATCTAAAGGTGAAAAAGTTTCGAGGGATAGAAGCAGAAGTAACTAATAGATGCAATTGGTCACTTATTAAAAACAGTTTGTTTTGCTTTCTGGCTGCAAACTGCATTCAAGGGAGTGTGGAAACATACTTAAAGGACAGGGGTTCACCAACCGCAGAAGCAACAGGTCCAAGGATGATTTAGACTTCCAAGCCAATGCCATGGCCCAGGCTGCTATAAAAATGAGGCAGAGTAGCAGTAGGGGGGGTTGATATTGTACAACTCTTTTAGCAATCCTGTTTTGCTATTAATGTTAGCATTCCAATTAAAAATGCATTTAAATAATTTTAAAGGATCCAAAGAAAAGTGCCACAGATGAATAAAGAATTCAAAAGATTTGAGAGCTTAATCAATTACTTTAAAAAAGAAAGCTGAAGAATGACTTGTTCAGTTTGTGAATGCCTACAGTGAAAACAGCAATGTCACAGCATGTCCTTCAGTTTAGCAAACAAAAGGGAAAAGATCTGACAGCTGGATACTGAAAGATGACAAATTCAGGCTCAATATGAGGCGCATTTTTAACAGTAAGTAATTACATTTTGAACAATTCGGGTGGATTCTTCATTGCTAGGAGCTTTCAAATCAAAGCAGGATGCTTCCTCTAAAAACACCCTTTAGTTCAAACAAGAATTTGAGGAAGTCTTGGAAACTGTGCTTTACAAGAGAGCAGACTGAACATGTGGTGTTTCCTTCTGCCTTCTGAATCGGATTACACTGGAACAGTTAAGTTTGTCTCATGGACGTACCTCAAAGGAGGTACTGATTTAAGAAGGGGAGAGAAGTCTTGTGCATTTTGCACGCTCTGGACCATGCAATACAGTTGGGGCTATAGGGCTGCATTACACAGCAGCCTGAAAGGAAGCATCACCTAGATACAGCAAGAGTGTAAAATTGCGTAGGCAGGGACCCCGCATTTCTGTCTCAGGAATTGCGAGAATGGAAGCAGTAACAGCACGCTATAGTCAACCTAGTGGATGCCAGAAATTTTGCATGCCAGATTTCTCAGCCCAAGGCTGCAGGGAGTACTGCTGCTTTCAGACTGTTTGTGTTTCATGAGAAAGAAAAACAAGACAGATGCAGCACACCTGAAAGAAGCAATTCACCTCTTTGGCCTCAAGAAATAAAGGTGACCAGGCCTGACATCCTGCAGATAGACTTCACCATGTAAAGAAAAAGCTAGCCAGAAGAGAGACATCTGAAAATTTCTTGCTTAAATTGTACCCAGACCTTTTACAAATACAAAATTTGTAAACACTGAGTTTCCAGTCTCAGGGAATAAAATTACTTCAATTGATGGCACTCCTCTTTGGATGTAATGAGATGCAAATTATTGCCTTGTCCGGTGCCAAGTAAGAACTTTAACCAGAATCCCTTGTACCTTAGGTCAGAATCTCATGCCACAAGGCTGGTGGATGTTCTGAGCATGACTGCCTAGTTCTCACTTTAACAGTCATCTTTGAACAAAGAAAAGACCATGTGAAGATGGCTACATTTTGAAAAATGTGTTTCAGTGAAAAGCTGGTATACATATTTAGTTGAAGAATGTTCTTCAAGAGAAAGAATAAAATTTTTCACTCAAGTAATTCTTTTAGTAGCCAAGATCCTTAGTTCACAATTTAGAACTTCTACATACCCGGCTGACAGGTTTAAGATGCAGTGTAGGAGTTCACCCTGCACAGACGGTGAGCACAATGTACAGTCATCACATAGAGATAACAGTACAGAGATGGAAAAATCCTTCCAGGTTGTTCATGACAGATCTACGGCAATGGTCACCCACGACAATATATTTTTAGAGTTCTGCACAGCCCACTTTTACTCATGCTCCTCCCAGAGACCCTTTAATTCATACATTCTGTTAAAGCTCACATGACACTCTTCAGAGAGATACATCATAGTATCACTTTTGGATCTGCACTTTCCCACATGGGCAACTCGCTGTTGTGGAGCTATATGTCATGCAAGCTTTGGAACCAAAGACTTTGCAGTTTAACAGCATTGAAATAACCCACAAACTTTTTAAGTATATACTTTATTTCATTCATATTTCACAGTCTGTTTCTGTAAAGTTTTAGCAAAAAGTTCATCTTCTATAACAGGGTTCTTAGGCTACTGTATTCAGAGCTGGCAACTGACTTCGAAAGTACATTCCAACTAGAGCAGTAGAATTTCAAAAATACATAGTGAAAGTAATCAAAAATACCAACATTTATTAAAACTTAACAGAAAAACAGCAGTCTGTCCAACACATCAAGCCACCCCACCTGCTAGTTGTCAGCAGCAACTGAAGCCCCAGCAGGCCATCTGATTTGACTTTTTAGATTGGGACAGCTGTCTTCAGCTAACTTGTTAATACAAAATCTTGCTGCTTCAAAGGTGAAAAAAATCTGGAAGTTCCTTGCTTACAGGTTTCCAATCAGAGAGGCTAATGTTTCTGCTCAAATCTACCAGACCACTTCCAGATTCTGCCCAGAATCAGGACCTATTCTGGTCCTGACGTAGTCAACTAATTTTCTCAACACAGTTCCAAGCTAACCTATTTTATTAAACTGCAGCCAAGAAAGGAAAGCCCTTATTGTTTAAAGGTTTATCTGGGCTTCCAGGAATAAAGGCAGCTAAGAGAAATTGAACAGAATGGTACTTGATGACATGTCTATCACTAGGGGCCTTCAACATCTTTTTTTTTATAGATGTTAACTGCAAATCTTGATGCATCTAGGGATATGGTTCCTAAGGGGCCCCAGATTTACATATAATAGTTCCAGACTGGATTTTTCTAGTTACACTATTTAAGTCTGGACTGACGCCCAGTAGGAGATTTCTAACCAGCTGCTGGACTTTTATTCACAGATTTATTGAATATGTATTTATACAAATTATACCAGCTGAAAGGCCCATCAGCTATAAGCACACCCACTTCAGCCCACCCTCAGTGCTGTCAGGGGAAAAAATACATGCGGTACCGTGTGGAGTATGAGAGATTTCTATCAGCTAGAGTCTCCCTAAGTCAGAGGGTATTACCCTGCAAGGCCAATTTTTCCTTCCTTTTACTCTATCAGAGCAGTGGAAATAGGATGGAGAAGAGGTCACTGGTAGACTTAACTTTTTCTTGTCTCAAACAGCTAGGATGGGACTTTTTTCTTTCTGACTTCCTTGAATCTCTAGGTAGCCCAAGTCCATCATCTTGTTTTCTAGGACAAATAACTTCCTAAAAATATATATATTCTGAACTTCAAATTCTCCTCTCTATTTGATGGGTAGAGAAAGAATTTTAGGAAAAGTAGGAAAGATGTCCTGTGCATTTTCTCTCACCTCACCCCTAGGCCTATTACAGGTCAATGGATCAATGGAACTGCGCCCTACTGCCTCCTCTCCTTCCTGTTAAGGAGCTCAGAAGAAACAAGCTTATCTTTTGGGATTCTTTCACAAATGGCCTAAGGTACCATCACATCTATCCTGCCAAATATCATTCAGTGCAGATATTACAACTGATTTCAAAAGAGCTAGATCAGACATGTCCTACATTATTACACTGTACTATGCTGCCTTCCTGCCTTCTGGGTTTGCTGGCTGAATTTCCATACAGCTGTGCTGCGAGTTATGAGACATCCTAGTATGCACAATTATAGCAGGCATATTTAAAAAAATACATGACAAAACTCAGACTATGAACACTTTTCTTTTAATCAATTCCCATGTACTGCGCTAGTCTTCAGCAGGTGGGCAGGATATCATGAAAGGCATGGCTACTAGTTTGCCACAGCTTCACTAGGGCGAATCCTGGCACGAAATTTCTCTCTAAACCTATGGCTAGTACAAATATGACTCACATTTCTCCTCTTTGTGAGGCTTGTATGGCATTTCTTTTCATCAGTGTAAAAAGGGGGAAACCCCTTACAAGAACAAAGCCCCTTACAATTTCTCTAGTGCACATATTTGAGGAAGACTACAAAAGCATTCTCTACAGCATCCTGCAATATTCATTCCCAAAGGCATCAGAAAATAAAAAGGTCTAGTCACAAATTAGCAAGACATACACTCTACTTTCAAGTTTCCTTTTTTAAGAATCTGAAACAGATGATAGAAGTGATAAAAGCACCAAAACACCAGTCACCTAGACTGCACAATTTTGTGAAATCACTGTCACTCAGAAAGGAGCATACCATAAACAATCCAGATTCCTTAACGTTCTTAGACAGAGCCATTCTTAGTTCTCCACACAGACTGCCTCTGAAAGAACCCCTTCAGATTTGGAGTGACATGGTTAAGTGTCTAAAAAAACTGAAATGAAATAAGCATCTGTAGAACAGCTTTTGTAACATGACTACTGTGGTTCTCTACTAGTAAGGCCTAATATCTTATGCACACAGTGGTGTTAGTTGTATCTCAAGGCAAGCAGGCTAGGAATGATATAAATTTAAAGTGGAGGAAAAAAATTGGTTTGTTGGTTGTTTTTTGGGTTTTTTTTAAGTTCAAACTCAGGTAGATAAATTTTTTTAGGGAGATTATCCAAGATGACATCTCTCTCTCTCCTCCCTCCCACCCCCATTTGATTTCTCCAAATAAAGAGAGGGAAGAGGGATAGGAGGACTTGTTTCACCACAAGCCATTATGCTCCTTTTCCTTCCACCTCTTTTTTTTTTTTTATACTTAGCAATCTGATTTCACAGGAAAAAAAGGAGTTTAGGCTTGTAAACTAAAGATACACATAACAAATAATATGCAGCTAGTCTTGCCAAATTAATCCTGTCAAATGAATATCTTCCTTGTACTGTTTTTAAAAAAGTCACTGCAGTCTTTAACAACGTTTAATGTGTTAGCTACTAAGAAAATCCAAAGCCACTTGCCTTGTACACTTGTTAGCCATTAATAAATATGGCTTTGGAACAAACCCTTCCAATGCAAGCCTTGTGATTTTGATCTGTACAGTTGAGTGAGTGAAAATCAAAAGTATAACTCATCAAAACACTTAATTTCACTTGGGTCCTAAGACACTCATCACTTTGACCAAAGACTGCAATGAATATAGAATGCTGCTTCAGCACAAGCAGATCTCCACTAATTCAAATGCGTTAAAACCCCAAAGCAAGACTGCTGTAACAGTGGACACCGACAGCCTAAAGATATCATCCCACCAACGTAAGTTTCCTCTCCTCACACCAACTCCCTTCATCTACTTGCAGCTGATGATGGCCCAATACTGGGGCCTGTTCTGCTGTCCGATTCTCAGGACTATCTGAAGATGGGACTAGGAAGATGCTTGCTTGCAGAATACTGCAAATGACTGTCTTTCCACTGCAAAATGGGAACATGCCAGCAGAGAACATCCAAGCTTCTTGAGTCCAAGGAAACACACTGAGTTAGCATGGAGTTCAAGGTCACACTGAAGTAGTAAGTACCCATTCTGCCAAGACCCCACCATGCTATTCTAGTCCCACAACTGGCTCTGAAGACAAGTTGTTAATGGCACGCCACTTCGCAAGTCTTGGACTCAGAAAATGCTCAAGTAAAAGCTTGAGACGGGAAATAGGAGGCACAGAAATAACTTGACCAAGAGCTATGTACCTTTTTACTACATGTTGGGATAAGTGGGGTCTTCAAGGTTGTTATCAGCTTTTTCAGATCCTGTTAGAGATGCTTCTAGCTCTGCCCATGACTGTGGAGCATTGTTCTTTATTGCCTCTATGAAAAGCTGTGTTTGGTGCTTCAGCCGGTCCAGCTCGGCCTGAGTCACCTGGTTCTGATGAATGAGCTCCTTGGTTTTTAAAGTGATCTCCAGCAATCCTGACCTGCGTAGCACAACAAGTGTATTCTGAAAGCGTCTGCACTTGCTTTGCTGTTGCAAGAGCAGCTCAGGGGTAGTGCAAATCTCTTCTGGTATCAGTGGGGGACTCCACACTGCAGACTGCATCGTAGTCTGTGCTGCACTCTCGCTGTCATGAGGGGTGCACTTTGTTGCCTGCAGAGTTCCAAAAGGCAAAATGGGAGCCAAACCCGGCACTTTCTGAGTGTCACTGGAGACACGATGAAAACCAGGAAGAGCTGACAGTTTTCCACTTGTCACTAGAGTTGAAGAATTTTGCTGGCTAGAATCCTGCGGGGTCTTAAAGCTAACTGGTATGTGGGCAAAAGGACTAGTAGGCAACCCTGTACTCCTCGATACAGGAGAAGTCTCCATCTTGGGTGCTTCTGTGCAGAGTCGTTTATGGCAGGTGGTTTCCTGACGTTCTTCTAGATCAAAGGAGTGATCTCTTTTGCAGGGCTGTGGTGCTATTTTGGGATAAGAATTCAGGATGGGCAGGTAATTAGTGGAGTCACTTCTCTTCTTCCCAACAGGGTGAGGGTTAATGGGAGGTGGGATTGATGGACGAAGAAACACTAGCTGTGGCTGAGCTGGAATCACTTCAAAGGATGGCTGCACGGTCCAAGACTGGAGCTGTGATGAACTCCCCTGAGAAGCACAAATGGGGAAAAAACAGAAGTCTTACAACAACATTGTAGAAGAGGATCAAAAAACCTTAAGTGAAAACTGGTGGACTGCACCATTTCTCCGTATTTGATACACACTGTCCAATTAATACATTCTGAAGAGTTGGCCATCAAACTCATCCTTCTCTTTATCTGACAACAGAGCATAGCACTAGAATCAAAGCTGTAATCCATAATCCTTTTACTATGGGACAGTAGATAGATTTAAAAACAATTCAATCTGAATTTATACATGGTTTCCTAAATGAGGATTACAGCGCATGCTTATATTGTACAATGCTTATGTAAAAGTTCAACCGAGACTTGGGGTCGAACAACAAGTGTACAGAAAAATTGAAAAATAATTAAAGCATTGCGGTTATGAAGCATTTTAAAAGAGTCAAAGAAAGACTGCATAGACATTTTAGGAACAATTCAGACTCCCTCTTTTGTTTAAAGGCAGCAACTCTAATCTTGTCAATTCTATTCTTATAGCAAGCTTTTGAAATGGTTATTTAAAATAGACTACAGCTGTTCAGTAAGTCTTGCAATCTTAAGTACAATACACAGTTTCAATAAATTTAAATCCATGAAGTAGAAAAAAAAATGCTGAATATCAACCAAGGCAGGGAAAAAAGCCTGTTGTAAGCTCAGAGCAGTTTAACTCCATACCTCTGGTGAAATAGTGCGCACTGACAAACCATAAGAGCATTTTATTTCAAGAAAAATGCCCAAGTTTCTACTCCCTCCCACAAGCCATATTCTGAAATATAGGGGAATACATAAATTTTTACAAGACACTATCTCTTCCTCCTCCAATACATTATTACAGATCATGAGATCTCCTGGCCAAAAAGCATGCCTGCTTTTCTCCAAACATATCAAATGGCCTAGTAAGAGATACTATTTCTTTCTGAAGCAAAACTTCACTTCTTAGTACATCTAAGTCATCACCACTACAATTATACGAATATACTGTCAGCTGCCTTTCCAGTTCCTCATAATTTGGAATGCTACTGGCAAGCCTGCTGAAGGCACAGTTTTTTAGCTAGCAAAAATACATTTTATTATTTTTGGTACTATACTGAGTCATCTGAAAACCATCTCCTTTCCCCCAGTTTCATAAGATTTAAACTGGCAAATGCCAACATGCTTTGCTGAAGTCCATTCCTCCAGTAAAACACTTGAACTTGTCAAAAGTGGTTATTACCCACCGATTAGGACAGAGACTTGGAGATGAGATTCAATTACATATTCTGACACAGAATTTTTTTGGTTCAGTGGGCAAGATGCTTATGGAATAGGGGTACAAAACAACTACCTGTAAAAAATAAATACTACTACCTTATCACGGAAGAAAGGACAAACACATTCAAAAGAAAAGTATCTGGAGATGTTAGGAGTGAGGAAGTAAATAAATACCACAGCTATACATACACAGAACAGCCTTAAGGAGCAAGGTTTTGGGGTCAGTAGTTGTCATTTACTGCACAATTGTACAGTATCTAGCACAGCAGTACCCCAAAATCATGGAGGCCAGAAGAACTGTGGTAACTGTTTATCTTGTTCTTGTTTTTTCTCCATGTTACCTACTTTCTTCTCCTTTCCATTCACATTGCATTCTGCTCTTGTTCTCCTACCCAAAATCTCACTTTTAGTAGAGAAGGACATGTCTATTTTACTAATTCTGCAAAGTGTTGGGTTTTGGTTGGTGTGGTTTGTTTTTTTTAATGAAAGCCAACATCCTGCATGTATCAGAGTCACTTGTCTAAAAAGCCTTCCTACTTATTAAGGACTTTTACAAGACTTACAGAAACCTTGCCACAAGCAGCACTGTGTTTCAGAGAATTAATCCCTGCTTGATTTTTTTTTTTAAGTAACGTTATTGTTAGCTGTTTACACTCTGAAATTGGGACAGCAGGTAACCATCACTGCGCAGGATCACAGTGGTTCTAAGACAGAAGGATGATGCTGATTGAAATTGAAACTGGAACAAATAAACAGCAGTAACTGGATGCTGCTTTTTTTCTTTTTTTTTTTTTTTTTGGTCCAGCAAGCCCAACTGAGTACTGCGTTGAAAAGACCATTTTAAAAAGATGACCAGCATGACTATCTGAGGCATAACAGAAGGAGGCAGAGAGACACTTCATTATTATTCTGACCTAGACTTGTTGCTTTTGTTTATTGCAGTAAACATTTTTCAATTTAACATTATTCTCTTTAACCATACATAATTAGACTTAATTGTCATGACGCACTGCTCAAGAGAACTGAGTTTGGTAATTTTATCTACCTCCAACTCTTCCTCACCAAATTACCTTTTTGCTACACTACCAGTTTTTTAATAGATATTTTATATATATATAATTTTTTTTAATATATATATACTAGCTACTTCTCCTAACTGTTTGTAACACAACCTGGAGTTTAACATTAGACTAATTTTTGAGCTCTGGGCCAAAGGCTGTAAACCTTTGGTGAAGCTTGCCTACTCACTACTATATAAATACTTCAGCATTTGCTTAGACAGTATTTTGTCCACAAAACTAAAAACATTACTATAAAATAAAATTGTTTGTCAAGATAAAGCACAATGCTCAGAAATCAGAACAATCTCCCCCACAAATGCATAATCTGCCAAATACAGAAACCCGTATATGTGTTAGCATTGATACACAGTATTTGAATTTAGTAGGTTTTGCTTGTTGTCATAACAGATTGAGTAGAAAAAGAATCAGAATCTATATTCTTTTTTGCCCTTCTCACTGTATTCTCAGAAGTATTGTAATAAAAAAAAACGCTGAAGAACTTTTGCTCTGCTCAGAAAACATGAGCGAGTGGCAATACTTTGAACTTGGAGCTCTCAAATCTTCTGTTACAACGTGAAAGTTAGGAGTCTCACAGATGTGCTGGAGGAACAACACATAAGATATTGGAGGACATAAATAGGGAATGTAATTGTTGCAATGTGAGCCATCACATGCAATTAAGAGAAACAACTGTTAAACTTCACAGCTAACTTCAGATACAGATTTAATTTTTCCATTTATAACATTCTGCATTAGTGTTTCCCATTGCACATAAAGCACTTCCAGGACCTAAGAACTAGGAAACAAAACCTATCATCCTACTTTACTGTCTTTATTGAATGAAACAGAGAACATCAGCTTTCAAAAGGAAAAACAACCACTTTTTTGATCTTTGGTGCTATCTATTTGGGGGGGGGGGGTGTTCCTTTGAGACAAACAGGTTTAGTAGACATAGCAGAGCTTCTCCTCTTCACACTTTTTTTGATCTTAGTGATTCTAGCTGCTACCCAAAAGGAGGTGGCTTTCACAATAGGACTTTTTGAGTTACCAGTTACCTTCTGGACTGCAACGACTTTGTAAAATCTTTCTGAAAGGAAAAATATTTAAAAAAAAAAACCAAAACCAACTGAAGAACATGAAACATTTTTCAATATATTATTTCTTCCCTACCTGCTTAACTAACACATTTTTCATTACGACCATAGGAGAAAGTGCAGGAAAGGAGCTGCTTGTGGTCATTGGGCATTGCCAAGGCCCATCTTCTGCGTTCCAACACAATGCATTCAGCACGTCCTCCGAGTCAGTCTGCTCCATAGCACTCAGGCACTCTGAACTTCCATCTGCCAGATGTAGAATTCAGCTGTTAGCTGTTTCACATGCAGCATGTTTGCTACTATTCTGTTTTCTTTCAACCAAGCCACAAAGAACAATAAAGTTTAGTTCTGGAATATCAATAAAATTAGACCTGCTGTGACAGCTGTCAAATAGCCTTTAATAAAAGGCTTTATATTTCAGGCCAGTTCTCATGCAGCTATCATCTCCCAAAAAATCTATTACTTTTTGTTCTTTTGTATTTAGTCTCTAAGGGACTGCACACTATCATGAAGACTACTCTAAAACCTGGTGCAGAAAAGAACTACGGGCTCCAGCATTGCCACAGCTGTAGTCTGTAATGCAGGCATTTTGTGCCTTGAAATCTTCCATCCACAAACCCAGTAAGACAGGTGTCTCTCACAAAAGCATTTTTTTTTTTCTTTTCAAGGCCATCTTTGCACAGTTTTGTTGATTATTAAAATGGCACACTGTGTCTACATTTTACTGATGTTACAACAATTACTCTCTGGTTTATCAGGCTCTACTGACAATCTGGTCAAATCGTAAGAGACATTAGACTGAATAATCCAACAGTTCATTCATCACTGCAAAGAACAAAAAGTAATTTTGTCTTCCCTACTTCTAGACTCTGAAGTCTGAGATTCTTCCATTTCTTTCTTTATTAGGCACATTTTAAATTCCCATGCCATTCAAATTCACAGGATGAACTTTATAGCTACATAAAGCTCCACTCCAAAAAAAGTTTGATGATCAGATGATTGCAGATGCAACCTGTCTTGCATACAAAGGTCCTCCCAGGTAATGAGACACAAACTGTAAAGGGCTAGAGACAGATTTGTCAAAACATCACCAATAAAAGCAAAGTCTGAGCAAGGTAACACAAAAAAAAAAGGTAATGCAGTGGTTTTCTAAACCTGAATATCCGGAGTCCTTGTCAGATTCAGTTGCCGCCATGCTGAAGTGATGGTTCAAGCTTTTCATTTCCGTCACTTTGCCCAATAGTTCCCTGAGGGTCTCAATAGATGACTATTTTGTCCCCATGCTTCCATAGTGCTGCAGGCAGCCATTAACACCTTTTCCATTGAGGAACTACAAAAATAGTTAAGAACAAAAAGGGACTTTCTCTGAATCTAAAGGAAGTTTCATCAGTATAAGACAACAAAGGCGGCCATGTTTATCCTTATGGAAGTCTGGTTATCAAAGGTTTGCTGTATCTGTTAAGCGATCTGTAGAGTTCTATTAAGTTCCCAGCTTCACGTTTGCTATGTTTATCACACATTTACGTTAGCAAAGGCTTGCCAATAAAATCACTGTTTAGTGCCTGCAAAACTCTCTAACTATGCATGTTTAATAACACATTACAAAGTAGAAAAGATAGGCAACAATTCTTCGCATCAATGGACACACTACTTTGTAGAATCTTCTGGACTAAAGTTTTCCATCTGCCTTAGGCTGATTTCTTAAGTTTCAGGAAAGTTTCCATGATCCAATCTTTCACTCCCCTGCACCAAGTACAAGAGAACAGTATCATACTAGGCATGGCTGTTGCGTCCTTTAGGGTAGGTTAAAAGATGCCAAAAAACCTAAGGCACAGGAAGGAAGAAATTAATTGAAGCAGAAATATAGTACAGATATTTTACTTTTTAAAAAAATTCTTTAGTTTTTACTACTGCTGTGAATGCCATCAATGAATCAAAGCTATTTCAGAAGTACTGAAGACATGGATGCAATTGAAGGGGCAGAATTCACCTGTCTCTCTCAACTCCTTTCTTCAGTGGCTGAGCAAGTCAGAGTACAGGTCGGCCAATCTTACTGAATTACCTGAGGTAGAATCATTTCACACTTAAGATTACCAAGTAAAGTACACAGCAGATTCATCTGGAGAGCACAATGCATAACTAATTTCTAACTCTCTTATGAATTCTGTCAGACAAGGTAGTAATTCCTTACTGTACACACAAATCTTGGGAAACAGGAACGCGATTTCTTGATCTGCTAAAAACATAATGCCCAATTCTATGAAGCTCAGCAATGTGAGTAACCAAAATAAAATAGCAGATACAAAAGTGTGTGGTTGTTTTCTGTAATTAAATTAATTCCCCTCTGAGTCAAGTAGGATAGCTGCATATCTCTTTTTTACGCTGCCAGTGAGCCAATTGGAGACTTTCAGAAAAGAAATAGCTCAAATCATTCAAAGAATGAAATTTAGATAGAAAACTAATGTATTATACATGTTTCTCCACCCATAAAGAGCAAAACAAACAAATCTAAAGGCTATTCATAAACAACATTTTTTTCAAGATCTAGAAGTTACTCAGGCCATATTTATCTTATGAAAACTTAGCTATCCCAACACAGGTCAGCTGTGCTGGGTGAAGCCCATACAACACATACAGCTGAACCTGCAAAGCTATGGTTTTGTTAATACAGTCTGTTTCACTCTCAAGTAAAGTAAGTCATCAGAGAAAAGAAAGTAAAGTAAGCAATCAAAGAACATGCTGAGGCTAAATAAACCCATACTGCTAAAAGCGCAACACATACTATACCTGCAATGCACTCCTAGGGGAGACATGGCCTTAGAAATGCCCTCTTCTTCCCACACCCAGAATGAGAACACTGGAAGGCTGAAACTAAAAGCTATGAAAATCAGAAAAATGTATAGTTACATTATGGCCTCCCATAGTGCATACTTGCCACAACCTTCAGCTGCTTCCTGAGGGTAGGCAGACTCTAGTAAGACAGAGCAAAGTTTCTGCTTCTCTTAAAGAAGGTAGCTGAGAGTTTGGCTAACAGAAAAGTGACTGGATGAAGGGCAGAAATTATGTCTAATGTTATTTGTAGAAATTACTTTCCTAAAAAGCAACCCTTTGAAGTTGCGTCTCATGTTAGAGTTGTATAGTTAAATTACAAATACAGGAACTCAGGAGTCCGCATCATAGTCAGGCCAGCAGTCCATTAAAGCAGTACCCCATGCAAGCTACTTCAAATGACATTGCAGCACATTCTGGAATAATCTACCCCGAAGGGCAAGGTTCTTCTTAAGGTCCTGACAACTGGTTGCTAGAATTCTGCTCCAAGATCTCGAGCCTTGGCACCTCCAGTAATGAATTCTGTACGTTAGATAACAGTGTTGAGATGGTAGGGTGACTGTCTACATAACTACAAGAAAAACAGAATAACAGTCAGCAGAAGAGAACTTCCTCAGTAGCTATTTGCATCATTTTTACTTTCCATGTTCAGTCACACCTGCTGTCCTGCTAACAGGTATGGAGCAAACATAACTACATAAGGGCTACCGAAATGCTGTCCCTTGAATGGAAGATGAGGTTTAAGTCCCAATCCATGCTTTCATTATTTAGCCCTTTCCAAAACAAATGTATTTTATGAAAGCAATACGTATTGATGCTAATCTCCAAAAAAGCAGAACTAGAAACGGAAGGAGGGCTAGAAATAAGTAAAACAAGAACACGCCACCTGCTAGCCTTGCATCAAGGGAAGCTTTGGGAAGGGCTGGCACACCTTCCTCTCTTCCCTTATGGAAAAAACCAAAGGGGTAACAACAACAACAAAACCGCAGCAGAAAACAAACAAACCAGAAGCACCGCTCTCTCCAGACGCAGGCGTGGGATCCCTCCCGCCCACCCGCGGGGCAGACACCCCCCCCCCGCCGGGCAGGCAGGTGCTCCGCCGCGCACCGGCGGGAAGCGCCGGGCGCCAACCCCGCCGCCCCGGGCCCTCCCTCCCGCCGCAGCGGCGAGAGCTGACCCCACCCGACCGCCTTCCTGGCGCTTCGCCCAGACGCCGGGCCCGGGCGCCGGGGAGCCCCGGAGCTCTGCCCGCCCGGGCGGGGTGCCCTCGCTGCGGGCCCGGCGTCAGGAGAGGCTCCCGCGCAGGCGGGCCGAGCCACCCGGCTTTCGGGCCCGAGCCGCCGCCCCGGCACCCGGCGAGGCGAAGCGAAGCAAGCCCCGGCGATGGCCGGCCGGGAGTCCCCAGGCCCCGCAGCTGCCACCGCTCCCCCGCGCCGGGCCCCTCACCTGGCCGCGGGCCGCCACAGCTCCAAGCGCGCCGGGCCGCGCATGCGCGACACCCTACCATGGAGCACGAACCTCCCTCGTCGCCTAGACCGGCCCAGCCCGGAAGAGGGAAGTTGCCCGCCAGGCTCCCTTCGGCGCACATGCGCACAGCGAAGCTGCCTGCGCCGGCCGGCCGAGCTGTGCGCTTGCTGGGGGCGGGGTGTTTGCAGCGCGCGCGCGCCTTCTCGGCGCGCGGGGCGGGGCCTCGACATGGCGTCGTGGTGCCCGGGGCCAGCGCACCTCATGGGGAGCCCAGGCGGGAGGGCAGGGGCCTCTGGGGGACCGCAGGGGCAGGCTCAGTACAGGAGTCCTGACCACAGCCCCCGAGTGCGGTGGGGGTGGGCGTGAGGTGGGAGCGGGCAGCTCGAGATGCGCAGGCGGCCGTGGATGCACACAGGGCCTGTCAGGGGGAAGGGCCCGCCAGCGTGTTGGTTTTAAAAGGCTTCTGGAGACCCATCCCACGACAACTGTCAGGGACGTGGCTGAAAGGAGCATCTTCACCGAAAAATGGTGTGGGTATCTCCTGGTGGCCTTGTGCCACATGGCCGGGCAAGTGTGCGAGGGCTTGACGTCGTTTTATTGCCTGGCCTGGACTTCTGAGGGAATCAGATAGGAGTTTGGAATGCTGCTGGAGCCCCAATATTGTGCAAAAGAGTACAATTCATCTCTACACAGGAGTGGAGACACTTGTAGAGCCTCTCTCACTCCCAAGAATGAGAGGTGACCGCAAAAACATAAACACCGATAGCCACTTACAAAATGAGGAAAGCAGCACCAAAGAGGTCCAAAAGCTTTCAACTTGTCTCAAAAGAGGGAAAACGTCAAAAGGAGGAGCTGGCATAAGTAAAGGATACCCTTACTCTTCTACGTGTTGGTAAATACAAGATGGAGAAAGAAATAACATGGGTTTGCTTTCCATGAACTGCATATAAACCAAGGGCAAATTAGGAGGAAGTGAATCCTCTGGTTCAATGAATACAACTAGAATAGCTATTCTTCTAAGAACTGCATAAACACTACCAGCACCCAGAAGTCTGTCAGAATATTTTGCATTTGGGCATGAAAGCCATTCCATTAGAGAAAACTGAAAAGGCTGTGTGGAAGGGCTGAGCAAAGACACAGTGAATTCCCTGAATAGAAATGGATGAAAGAAATACTTCTGTTGTTATCATGGTCTTGTTAAAGAGCCTGAAACACACTGATTTAAAAGATCAACATGATCTAATAAATTCCTGAGTGAAAAAGAGAAGGACCTTTAATTTCAGCATAGCCTCATAAATAACCTGTCAAATGCAGAACAAAAATGTCTCGGACTATGTGAAATGACACTGTAATTTTGAAAATGTGACACACAATGGATTCCAGTCCTAATCCGAAGTGCTCTGAGAGAACGCTAATGACATATTCCTAGGATGTATTTTTGAGTATTTACCAGAGTTGGCTCCAAGTTACATCTAAACAGTACCGTGAGATGTGTGATCTCTAGACTGTGAATTTGGATCCCTTACTGTGCAGGAGGTTTGGGTTCTGAGGAAAAGCATGCTAAGAATGCTGTTGCATCATTATATTTGCTCAGGCATGGTCCTGGTTGCCTTATCCCCAGAAACAACCCTTACTGATTTCCACAGAGACCAGATTTCTCAGGATATGGAGTATGTGTGGATGCTCACTGAAAACAGCTCATCAGAGAGCAAGCAATCTGTATTTGGGACAGACAACCTGCCGTTCAGTTGAGGCGATTCAGAACAGATTTGGAATGTGTGATACCAGGCTTTCATCCAGGGGGCGGCAGGTAGGAGAACTGAAAATACTGTACTGTTTAATAGAGAAGTTTTCTTGGATAGTCAAGGTAAACCTCTGGTTTAAATAAACGAAATCTTATCACTTGAATTCTCCCTGAATTCAGTTGAATTAAACCTTAGGTTTATATTGAGCATTATCACCTGAATTCTCCCTGCTCCAAAATATGCCTTTTTTGTGGTTTTAATAATATTTCTGTCATTGTCCTTTCTCTTCCTTTCATTTGATTCTTCATTGATACAAGGTCTCCTTTAGTGCATGCTTTCAGTGATTACTGTCAGTGGCAACAGGATGTTTTCCTTTTTTCATATGTTGTACTGTGCTTTGTTTGTTTATCCTAAAGGTGAGCGTTTTGGCATGTAAGTATTAGCTTTTTGTTCACTTCCCTGTTTATTCTGGTCATACAACTGGAGAAGAGTGAAAAGAATATGAGTGAAGTATGACTGCATGTTTACTCAGTTTAGGTGTTCCAACACTTCTGTTTAAAAAAAAAGTGTTGAATCTGTTCTTCCAGGAAAAAATGCAGAAATCATCTTTCACGGCTTAAGAGGGACAAAAGCAAGTATTTATCCAATGAGGCGGTTAAATAATAGGTCTTGTGTGGTTACTGAACAATTAATAAAGGTGTTGATGCACGGACTTCATAAATACTTATGGAACAAAGAATCTTTTCTCCTAACACAGCAGTAGAAAGAAATGTTTGGCAAACTTTGGAAGTAAAGCATAGCCAGGTCAGAAGAACATGGTTTCATAATATGTTGTCTGAACTGGAGAGGTTAGGTGTTTGTCTGAAAACACCACGTACTCCATCTTTTTTCTTCATATACCCGCCAATTTATTTTGCTATCACAGACAAAATAAAATTTAGTAGGTACTGTATTTCATTAAGTTAGTCTGCAAATCAATAGCTTTGTTCATCTCACTTTATTGAACCAAAGTCTAACTTCTATGATATTTTGATACAGATACCTTTGTTCCTTCTACTATTCATTTCTGTCATTTTAATACAGTAATAGAAGAATACTTTTCAAATGATGCCTCTGAGTTTTCGTTGGTCTCAACCAAAGAATGAATTCATGTGGATAAAGTATTTGCTTCACCTTTCAGCAGAGGGGCACTAAATCTCAAAGATGTTTCCTTTCATATTTGTGTTAGCTGTGTTGTTGGCATTAAAACAGCATTAAACCTCCAAATCTATTTGAAAAGACATTCCACATGTGGATTTTGTTTTTAATTAATATCTTATTTAATAAATACCAAAGCATGAAAGAGATACTGTGTGATCACCTGCTCTGACCTGAAGTCTATCACAGGCCATAGAATTTCACCCAGCAGTTGAGTTAACAAGATTTTTCTCTAATGAATGTATTTTAGCAATGGGGTTTTTTTCTTCTACATTTCAACTTTATCTAGCTGTGTTTCCTTTTCAAAGTACACATCTTTCAGATTCTTGTATCCACTTGCAAATTCATCTTTACCATAAATGTCTCCAAATTAAGGGAGGGCAGAATGACAATAATTTAACAATAACAAAAGATTAGCAGAGATGGCATATGAAGAATAAAGCACCTCTGGTGCTCTTTACGCTCTTCTGTACTGTATTATGTTGGAGGAGAACAAAGGTGGGTTTAATACTCCCTTTGCAGCTCCTAGGCTCTTGGGCCAACTGAAGATTTGGGGAAACTATGCAAACGAGCAGCCCCAGTGACTGCTTTTAATCTGTGCAGCATCAGACCATTTCAGCAGTCCAGAGTACTTTGGAGGGCAGCATGCCCTTTCATACTTCCTCACTTCCCCAGTGCAGTCATTTTCTCTGTCTTCAGTATAGCCTCCAGTGTGTGGAAAGCTACAGGGTGTAGAAGGATGGCTTTAATTAATCAGTGCAATGCCATCAGGGAAATCTCCTCATGGTACTGTTATTTTCTGATATCTACAGGATTTACCCTGTTGTCATGAAACAGCTACTGTTTAGTCCAGAGTAGGATAGATGTTGCGTTTTCCTGGAGCTCAAAAATTATTTGGGTTTGTATTTCAGATGTTGGTGGTTGCTTTGGGAGGTTTTTTTTGTTCGTGATGAGTCTGTTAAGGCCATCCCTACTGACTCTTTAATATGGATTGTAACTTGTCCCGTGTCGTCATTTTTCTAGTTGCATCTTAATTTTGTCAACCTGAGAATGGTGGTAAGTATCTTCACATTCTACGTGGCTTCTGCATTCCTGCGTTATTTCTAACAACCGCTGGGTGTCGTGTGTCTCTTTGAATTACAGATATAGGGAAGGTCAAACTTGTCCAATCAAGGATTGCTTGTGGACTTTTTTCAGGATGAAAAGGGCTTTATCTAATTTACATAAAATTACAATAAGTAGTCCAAATCTTACTTTAAAACAATTTTGTATACATACTAAGGGCAACAAATATGAGACAAGGATACTACGAACGACAGACTAGTTCTCTACATGATTTATTCCCAATACCATTTACCCAGTCGACTGAATGACACATTGTTTGGTGGAAAAAACCTAAGATGTCAGTAGGTAATTAAAGATAGCCTGATAACATAAATGCATAATGTAGCAGAATTAAGGCTGCAATGGTGATCTCAAATCTGTATTTTCCTAATTGATGGGAACTATATTTGACTTGACTATATTTAAGAATATTATTTTGATAAGGATTTTGGCCTGTTATTTCCTGTCATTTTTACAAGCAAATGAAAAAGCAAGAATTCATTACTTTATGTGCAAGGATAACAAATGTACCTCGTGCAGAAGAGAATTCGAACCTCGAACCTTCAGTACAGACCTCTGCTACGGAGGATTAAAGACTAGCCATATTAGTTGCACATAGAAGGATTCATTTTCTATGGACTAGTCATTAGAGAGATCATATGATGCGGTAACATTGATATAGCCGTGTGCTGTGCCTCATAGTACAGATAGATGAGCCAAGGATATAGACTGGATGTAGGCTTTCCGAGAAGCTCAGATGCCACTGTGACTCAGTTGCTTTCCGTGTAGGCTTGTTCTGTTAGATGGCTGAATTCATCTATTGCATGTGGGTTCTCTTAGCAGCAGTTGAGGCTTTGCTTAATAATATGATTGTGAAACACTCAGAATTACTAGAGCCATTTAAAAGACGAATATAGAACTGGCTCTTGGTTCACAGGGCAAAGTATGTTCCCCTGTGCTAGGGGACGGTAGCGGGATCCATTTTACCTTTGACTTAGAAATCTACACTGCACAGACTATCACAGCAGAACACTGAACAGTTTGTGTCCAAGGCTACAGGAATTGTGAGCACTTCTAGGAGCAAATCAAGAAAAAGCTGCTGAGTGCTGATTTTTCCAGTAGCCTGTGTATTTTGTAGCCAAATCTGAACAGATTTTTATGGGACTGAAAGAAGGCAGTGCCTTGATGACAGTACTTCACAGACCTTCAGACCAACTTTCTAAACTACCAAGTATAGCAGCTCTTCTGAAGAGGTCTTGTTGTACAAGAGGATGTCAGTATCAATTAGAACATGCTTTTGTGCTGGAGTCATTTATGGACCTTGCTGAGGTCCATAATTACTATGTTTGCAAGCATCTGGTCAGGGAGAAACTAAAAACCAGTTATGATTTCAAGTGTGATAGCAGAATGGACAGATACCATGTGGATTCCTAATCCACATGCAAGGCTGACTTCTGTTGTGCTGAATTCAGGAGGAGCTACTGGGGGCTCACCACTCTTGAAAATGGGGCCACTTGTTTGCCTGTCTTTGGGAAAATAAACAGAGCTTCTTGGAAGTGTTCTGACAGTTATTGTCTTCCAGATTGTGTTGATTTAACAAAAGTAAAACCTTTAAGGAAAATCTGTCAATATTGCTGAAAAGTTCACTGAAAAAATACCTTTTTTTTTTTTACTTTTACAGTAGTAAATACAATGTTAATTAGTACAATACAAAACTAAAAAGAAATAAAATAGAAATCAAATTTGGTGATGTTCCATTTTGCTTTTTTTAAATTGAAATATAGTTATTTGTTTTGGTCAAAACTTTTGAAATCTTGGAATTTCCTGGAAGGTAGAATACTCTCCTTTTATTAAAATTAATATATTCCTCTAAATTTCCAACTTTCTGGATCAGTTTTAATATTTTTATCAAATTCCTCAAGTGTGATTGTTAATGGTGGTCAGATAAAATGGAGGATTGCATACTAGAAACAGTAATGCCTGAAAAATATATATTTCTGATCCTAAGATAATTTATATAACTGGATTTGTGGTACCCTGCTGTAATATTGTTTTCCTTTGTATCATTGCTGCATGGAAAGAAACAGCATTGGTATTAAGTGTTTGTATATTCCTGCAGATCAGAGAAAGAAACCTGTAATAGAATATCAGAAATGACAAGCATACCCAGGCTGTCATACTCTTGACCAGCTCTGCTATGCCAACAAATACACTGCTTCAGTAGGGCAAAACCAAAGTATACTAAGGTTGGTAGAATATTTAGCAGATGTTTATGGCATTTGTGGCTCCAGGACTAGCCTTTTGTAGATGTAAGACTGAATGCGATTTTTTTAGTTTTGCCAAGGGCAGGAAAAATATCCAGTCAGGGAAGACGGGTTTTCATTTTTTTAGGAAATTCTCCACATGATGGCAGTAAAAAACCTCTGGAATTCAGAGGTGGTTTATGCTTCACCTTCAAAAGCCAAAGGGAAAAAACAACCCAAGATGAAGAACTGAGTATGTGACTGAGCTTTTAGATTTCCCATTTTTCTCCTGATAGTCCTTAAATTCCCCAGATAGTTTTCCAGACAGCAAGGCTACATGCAGCCTGGCACAAGGAGAATAGGTCACCCATCACATTATACTAGGGCACGATGTCACTCACAGGCAGGACTTGAAAAGATATTTTTGGTTTCTTATGCTGTGTATTAATGTGCAGAGGGAGAAGATAAGGAAAAAAGAGGTTGTTTTTAATCCCTATCTGAGATCTTGTCCCCACACAAAGAACTTGGAGACTACCTCATCACTTCAAGCCACATAACAGAGGGCACTTGGATAAGGATCCAGTTTGCCCCAACTGGGCATTTGACCAACTTGGTTTGATTGCTGTAACAATGCCAGGCAGAGATTAGTTGTGGAATGAGTTTGCAGTTGAGACTCAGCCTGTCTAGAGCACTTGGATAGCTTGGTGTATGGAAGCACTTAGAGGGGAGTATATTTAAAGAACCTGGAGGCAGCTGTGTGGCTAAAATTAAAATGCGTTTTTCTTGTATTGTTTTTGCTCGGTTTCCTGTTGCACACTCTGGACCTGTCTTACAAGAGCAAATGGGCAAAGGAAGGGGATGAGTCAAAGAGGTGAAATCGATCCTAGAAATTCCTGCTTTGGTTTTTACAGCTTGGATGCACCAGATACTTGACATGAAAAGGCCTGTGGCTAAAACAGTCTTTGAAATTCTCCTCTTCATATTTATATGTCTTTCATTCCATTCTTCATTCATTCAGCCCACAGATTTTCTTTTTGTGTGTGTGCAAGTATTGCTGCTCCATACCTTTCTCCCCATCTTTCCTCCCCAGAACATAGGAGATCTAATTCTGTAGTGCCTAGCACCAAAAGTAGTTATCTATAGCTGATCAAAACTTGTGTAAAAATATCAAAAATAAGTGGCAGAAAAATACTGGTGTGTAAATGAATGCATAAGGTACAACTTGGAGATGAATCAGACCAAGATTTCTGATAAAGCAAAGTTAAAAATAGACACAAAGTTAGTTTATAATCAATAGGGCAATTGCTCCTTTAGCAGAAAGATAATTTTCTTTGAGAGAGTATATTACTTAGAAGTCCTAGCATAAAAGACATTTAGCAATAAATTTATACTCAGACGCTTCTGACATGGGGAATTATTACCCCAGAATAGCACATGGGGAATTAGGAAATAGATTTAAAAACTTGGTCAAGGTCACATAGGAAGTCTGTGGCAGAGTCAAAAAAACATGAGAATGGTAAGGGCAGTTCCTGTTCACCGTTTTCCTCTCTGATCATGTGCCTTATACAGGTTGTAGAGCCTTGCTGTCAGACTAAGAACTCGCTTAGTCTGATGCCCTAAAGGCTGCTTTGGAGATAAATACAAAACTCTTAGTTATGGGCAGCTTGGGATATGATTCTGTATGATCTTTTAGCAAAGGAAAAAGACATGTTTACCTGTCAAAGCGAATGTAAAGGGGCAATTCAAAAAACCATAACCCCCCTCCAAACCAACAAATGTACTCATTCCATCTGTTTAAAAGGCTCTGTAAATTTTTTTCTAATAGATATAATTTTTTTCTAAAAATTACAAATATACATTAAGCCATGCAGATTTCCTAAAGAGTAGGACTACTGTTAAGGAGTGAGATAAAATGACCAGCCTACCTTGCCACTGATAAATAGGAAAGTAGAAGTCAGGAGCATAACTCCCCAGTTTTTTGATCGGAAGTAATAAGCAGAATTTCATGTAGCTCATCCTTCACTGGTGTGGCAAAACTTTATTTTCAAAAGGGATTAGGTTCTTTGTGTACATGCGGCATTCCTGTTCATGACAAGGAGAGTTACACACTATAGCCTGAACCCTCGAGTCAGCAGCACTGAAAGGGTCACATTAGCAATTTGAACTCTGGCCATGTCAAGGGTACTCTAGAAACAATGAAACCAAAAACCAGGGGGTAGTCAACAGAGTCTGAGTAAAACAACAAAACTGAAACTGTTACTCGTGTAAATCAGCCTTCTGCATCAGCAGTCATTTTGGCCAGTGTTTTGGGCATTCTGCTGAAATCTCTCAGGGGTGAAAGTCTGAGGAACAGTAGCCCCATTAAAAGCTGCTAAAGACAGTGGTTTTCACAAGTACCAACATTTTTTTTTTCTTTTTTTTTTTTTTTTTGTCATACAGATAACGCAGCTCTGGTATCCCTGTACATTTTCTGCAAGAAAAAAGGATGGTGATTACATTTTCTGGTTTGTTTTTCCTCTTCAGAAATAGCTCAGTTGTGAATGATCCTGTGTGATGAGTAAGAGAAGTTCAGTATGTAGTTTTGGTGCTACAAAAGGGCCTGTTGGTAATTTCGATGCATGTTTCCCAAGTCCTCGGAAAGGTCATTGGGGGTCTCCATTACGTGCAGTCTAGAGCCTGCTACAATTTTCTCATACAATTTAATCTGCTGCCTGGATGGCCTCCAGTGTACAAGCAACTGACAATCTACAGTCTTTGGAATTGATTTCCTGGAATCGTGGAAGGCCTGCTTGGCCTCCAGATGACAGATGTGTGCTGGAGCTCTCAGTGCAGCAAGATGCTTTACAGAGATGAGAGAAAATTTGTCTCATTTCAGCGTTTTCTGTAAGCTTTTAAATCTTCTTCTAGTGATTTTAGGGATAAAGTTATTGCTAAGATACAAGCATCATACTGAGTGGGCATCATTAATAATAATCCTTTGCTTTCTGTAGCACTTATCATTTGGGGATCTTTATGGGTTTATAAATACTCTTTAAGACAAACACCCCACTTATGAATTTTATAACTATTGTCATAGTCATTTTACAGCTGGAGAACCAAAAGTTAAAGGACAGATAAATGAGTTGCCAAAGTTCACACACCAGGGTAGTGCCATCACCAGAAAAAAAAGGTTTTAATCTTAGAGTTTACTTCAAGCAGCTAATGTGGATTCATGCTATAACTCTCTTGTCTTCACTAGGATTATACCTGTACTTTATTTGAAACTTGTGAAAAGAACATGTTCTTCTTAGTAAACACAATACCTGCATATGTAGCAGAGTGAGAAAATTACTTGAGATTTCTATCTTATTTTCCAGTTTTAAGGCCAAATATTCCTCCCATTTATCTTCTGTATATAGCAAATGCTACTAAATCTGGGCTATAGGTGCCATTCCTTCCTCTCATGGTATATAGCAGCAAAAAACCACACCTCAGACTGAGCGTCACCAGAAAAAAACCCTAGTGGTGAATGCACATCAGGAAAAGTTTTGGTTTTTTTCATTGAAAAATATGAATATAAACAGTTCCATGAGAATAGGTGTTAATTTTCTCCCTTGATGATAGGCTAAGCAGGCAGTCTGAAGCCTAAATGGTCTGCTGTCCTTTCAAATCTAGAAATGTCTCTTCAAACATAGAAATCAGGAACAGGAAGTAGGAACAGAAAATCTGGAATTCTTATTACAAAACTCCAACTCAACTGGCATAGTAATGGCTTGTTAGAATGGCTCATATGACTAAAGTATGAGTATAACGGCATACATGGTGGCTTGTCCAGAAAGCAGGTGCATACACCTGTTATGAGATCAGGGAGATTTCTGCTGAAATCCTAAGCCAGAAATATCTGTTGCATAAGGCTTGAGTTCAGTTTTGGCTCTTTTTTTGGGGGTGGTTCTGGTTTTGGGTGGTTTTGTTTTCTTTGAGAAACTAGCCAAATCCTCTAAGGCATGGAACTTCATAAAAACAGGCAAAAAAGTTTACATAGACTTTAGCTGGAAAGGAATATAACAGCTTACAGAGAGAGAGCAAAATTTTTTTTTTTTTTTTTTTTTTTTGGTGACAGCCTTGGTACAGAAGGTAGAGGAAGCAACTAGAGAGGTTAGAATACAGTCTACAGCAGCCTTGTGCTAAATAGGATGTGGATGAGAACATGAGAGTGGAAGAGAACTTGTGTGAACATGAAACGAAAGTATCCATGATCCTTTTGAAGGAAAGGAGGGCGAACAGCAAAGTAGAAAAAGAGGATTTCAAGAAAGCAGACTTCAACAAACTCAGGATACTGGAAGATCACATGTCATGAAAAAGAAGTTTGAAGCAATAAAGGAATTAAGCACTTCCTTATGAAAAACATGCTATTAAGAATTTAATGATCCCAATGCAAGGAAAGAATAGCAAGTATATAGCAAAAAATCATCTGGTTAAATCATATAGATTGACCTCAAACACGTGAAAGAGTCATACAGGAAATGAAAATTATGTGAGATTACTAGGATTAGTATAAAGGAATGCATAAGTATGTGGGGACAGAAATCAAAAAGAACAAGGCACAGAACAAGTTATAATTGAGAGGAACAAGAAACCTTTTATAAGTGACCGGCTTAAAAAATATGTTTTTATAAAGAACATTACAGTTTATGACCATTGAGTTTCTACTTGAATTCTGTAAGGAATAAGAGAAAGACTGAGAAACTATTCAGTATTCAGTTGAGAGGGAAAACTAGTAATGTAAGATGTCTTAGGCCAAAACATTTAATGCCTTTTTTGTTTCAGTATTCACCGAAGAAGTCTACTGTAATCATGTGGCTAATACAATTATTATGAAAAACAAAGGAGCATGATCTTACAGCCTAATAAAATAGACTCTAGCTTATTTAGAGCACCAGCCAAAACTATTTAAACTGTCATCAGGCATTCTGATAATCTGGAGATGCTTGCTAAAGCTCTAAGAGATTGAAAAAGGACAAATGTAGTGCTTGAAGGGTAAAAAGGAAGAAGCCAGGGAATTTTACATCAGTCAATTTATCTTCAATTCCTAAAAAAATACTAGAACAAATAATGAACAAATAATCAAATGAGTTATATGTAAACATCTGGAAGACAGCAAAGAAACGGTCAACAGAATGGATCTGTTGAGAGCAGCCCATGTCAAACCAATCTGTTTTCCTTCTGCTTTTGTCTAACAGGGCCACAAACAGAAGAGCAATAATAGATGTTGTGTATCTTGACTTCAGCAAGGTTTCTGACCATATTTACATGTCATACATATATACCAAATTTTTATAAGCAAAGCGGGAAAACTTGATACGAACACCATGACGGTAAGGTTAGTGCAGAATTGTTCAGAAAGCATACTCAGACAATAGTTAGCAATAGTAGTAGTAGCAAAATAGCAAAAGTAATCAGCACTGTCAAGTTGGAAGGATGTATCACCTGGGTTGAACAAGCATCTCTCCTGTGTCTCATACTATTTAGTATTTTCACTAGTGGCTTGGGGATGGAATACAGAGTATGTTTATTCTATTTACAGATGGCAGTAGGCTGGCCACAGCAAGTTGGAGGACAGAATTCAAATTCAGAATGGTCTTGGCCAGTTGGGGAAGCAATCTGGAAAATTGGATGCAGTTCAATATGGAGAAATGAGAAGTTTCATATTTAAGTGGGATTAAGCAGCTTTAACAGCTTGGAATAGGAAATAACTGGCTAGTCCTTTAGAAAAGGATCTGGAGGATAGAGTAGGTCTCCCTTGGATGCAAAAATGGAAATGTAGCCTGTAAGATACAGGAAATTATGGTAGTCGGCATCAGTAAGGTCTCACCTAGATTATTATAGTTAACATTTAGCATTACACTTCACAAAGGAGGTGGGTTAACTGGAGTGAGTCCAAAGGAGAACAATGATCATGATTTATGAGGAACATTTGAAGAACTGGTGGTGTTTAGTCTATAGGGAAGAAAGTCTGAGGCGAAACATGTCTTCAGATACGTCTTCTGGCCTACCCCAGAAAGAAAGGGAATAATTTTTCTCCATGTTCAGTATGGATAGGACAAGAAATAAGAGGTTTAAAATGCAGCTAGAGACATTCAGATTAGATATTGGGAGGAATAAGTAGGAATAATGAAGCACTGCCGTATGTTGTGAAGAGATGATGTCAAATTTCAATTACTAGAGTTCTTTATGTTCAGACTACCTGTGCTCAGAAATGTTACTGATTGTAACTGATTGCAAATGTTTCTGTCCTGCATTAGGACAGTAGATAGATGAGATGAGCTTTCAAGGTCCTTTCCAGTGGCATCTTGTGTCAGAAGTTTGCTGTTCTCCAACCTTGGCTGCCCCAATCTTGTGTATATGTCAAACATTTCAGACAACAGTGATGGCAACCAAGCACTTTTCACCAATATTCACTTCAATAAAATTTTGTAAAAAGGAAACAGGTATTCTGATTTGTATAATACAAACTTTGCGAGGATTTTCTCTGTATCTGTTAAGTACCATGTAGAGTTGGGGGCAGAAACTGTTAGACTTATATGCAGTAGATATTTAACCAAAAGTAACTTCCATGTTTCCACTGTAAAAGTCATCATTAGCTGTAATCCATCTTAATTTTCCCTTTTCCCATGTTTTTCCTCCACAAGCTTTTTAAAATACTGCATTGGGAGGTTCAAATTGACTTTGAATTTAGTAATAAATTTTTGGCTCCACCTAACAAACTTCTGAAAGTCATATGTGTAGTTTAGCTAGAAATTGCAATTTCTGCGTAAAGCATCTTCTCACCAAAGGAGATCACAAGGCCTTAGCACTGCTCTACTTGGGCCATTATTCTTATAGCCTAGTAACATGGTGGTAAGTCACAACACAGTGTGTGTTGAACTGTTTAATGGAAAACTAGTTCCAGACCTCCAGTGACTTGAAAAAATCAGGATTCTTTCATAGAAAAGAAACTCCCAAATAATACACTTTTCCAGAAGTTAGGTCTCGCTTCACTTTTATTCCTGTCTCCCTTTTTGTACATGAAATATTTGTCAAAAACATGTTATGAAACTATAAAATACTTTTTCTTTGTACTAAGCATTAGCATAGTTACAGAACTGGAAGCCTTACAGGGAATGCATGGTATTCTTAGTCACCAGAGAACAGGGATGGAGCTAAATGTTAGATATTGTAAAGGAGAAAATATGTAAGAGTATGTAATCAAGGATGGATTTGATCTGCTAGAAATTAATGGAAGATAAATCATTGGAGAACATGATTAGTACATCTTATTTTCATTCTTTACAGTGTTAAATTCAAGAAGTGGTTATTTTTATGGTAATTTTAGTAAATGGGAAAACTTTTTATTAATACAACAAATAGGTAAATTAGAAGTAGTTATTATTAAACTTCCATGTATATTAACCTGGGTTGAGAAAGGGAATACTAAAAGACTTAGTGGGAAAAAATGATTGGAAAGACTGAAGTTATGAAAACAGCTAATTTTTCTGAAGTGAATTGTAAGAATTGTCAGGAGTTGTTAAATCACAAGATAAAAAGAATTCACACTTATTTCAAAAAGAAAATTAGTTTCTTCAGAGTCTCCACATCAAATGAATGAAGCTTTGTCTGTTGAAGTGGAAGAGAAAACATGGGTTTGATGATCTTCCAAGTGAGACATCTTCAGTGTCATTGAAAGTTAGCCACAATGAAAATGTAATTCCCTACTCTAGGTCTTCCAGAAGCTCTTCAACAGCAACCTCCTTTCAGAGCATTCTCAGTTCATCTTTGAAAACCACAATATGACAGATCAATTGGCGACTGCACCTTAAAAAAAAAAAAAAGGGGAAGAAAAGAAAGAAATTAAGGCAAAGGCTTGAACTTGATAGAAAGTTGCAACCTTCTTTTCTTCTAAAAGCATCACCTTCAGTGTAGCACAAAATGAGCAATTTAAAAGTGATTGAAGCACTTTGCCCTGAATACTCTCATTCAGCCAGATTTAAATTTGTGGTTTCGTATTAGATACTGCAGGTGAAGAGACAGAAGAAAAAAATTAAAGGAACAACTAAAAGAATCAACTTTGACGTTAAAGCACATGGTTCGTTGCACATGAGAAACGATCCAATAATGGATACAAGTATCCATAGAGAAAAATGAGTTCCTACTTAATGCTATCGATTTTGTGTCTGAAAAGAAAAGCAAAGAATATTGTGTCCAGGTTGGTATGGATGTTGCCTACTAGTTCAAAAGAAAAGCATAAAAGGGATCTTTTCATTTGTTCTAATGATGGAAATAAAGAGAATAAAGCTATTTACATTAAAAATCACTTTAAACATTCATATGGTAGGTGTTCAACATACATAAAAAATACAATTTTGAAATAATGTAGCATCCGACAACATCATATGGCATATTTGGGGAGTTCAGATACTCTCCTGCAACCATCAGTCTCATGTTTGCTTGATTAAAAAAGGAGCATTGATGCTGCACCTTCCTAACAGCATTCGGAGGAACTCCATGGAAAATGGTTGACCTTATTTTCATTTACAGTAAGATGATGGCTTGCATTGCATAAAGGGACTTAAACACACCTGTAAGTCCATTTTACACCATCCAAGCAGTATTATGTCACCTTTTTGTCAGAGGAAATCAGATCGAAAAGGTCTCTATACTTTCATAAGGAATAACACAGGCATTCAAATTTGTGTTGAGTCCAAAGCGAGCTGTGGTCAAAACACAACAGACTTTACTGGTTGTGTTTTACAGAGATGCTGCATTTACAAAAGCTATTATGTTGTGGTTTTGAGGGATAGAAAGTTTATAGACATACAAGTCTACTGTCATGGTCACAGTGAAAAAATGGCATGTCTAATTAACAGTTAGAACTACACAGGGATAAAAGATGTTCTTTGATTGTTATTGGTCTTTTATAATTAGAAATGTTATTTAGCCAGCATCACTGATTATTTTACAATTGCCAGATTTTGGTCTAAATTAGGAAAAAGTAGCAGAAATAGTAGACTCTAAGCCTACTTTTCTTCCTTCTTTTAACACTTACAGGCTTTGTACATGACATATATGGGAAGAAGTTATGTCACAGTTTATGTCAGAGTAGTAAGAGTTGGGAGTCAAATCACAAATTCGAATTTCAAATTCTGAAAGATGTCAAGTTTTGCAAAATATATACGGTTCTGTTCAGTAAGCTCAGTATGCCTCTATGGCAATTCAGATTAATTTGGCTGAACGGTTAATCTCCGAAAATCACTGTTTTTAAATATTCTGGAATGGCTTGTCAGAATCTGGCAGCCAAATCCACTGAGCATTCTCTGTCTCTACAGATATTCCTTTGCCCTGATGGGTATCCTTTCTAAAGGGCGTAAAAATGGTCCACTTCCAAAAACTCTCTGAACAGACTAGCATGGACCATGACTTTTCCAGACATCAGTCTTCTGGAGTGCCAAGGCACCATAGAAGAAACTGGTAAGACCTTTTTTCCTTGTATCTTAAAGCTGCTGCTTCTTGCTAAGAGGTGGAATGGAGAGAAAGTCTGCTCCCTGACATACAAAGGAATGAGTAGGAAAGGATAGTTGTGGGTCTGATAGGGGTACAGTATTTGTCAAGGCATGAGAAGAACAGCACAAGCTAGGATTGGCAAACAAAAAGGGAGGAAAAGAAATTCTTTAATTAACAGAACATGTAGTTAAACCTGAGTCCCAGTGTTCTTTTGCTATCATAAAATATATCTGAAATCTACTAGCAAAGTGCATCTTACTTCCCTCTACCCTCTGACCTATATTGCAGTTTACCATTTATACTGGTGATTTTGTTAGTGCAGTCTGACTCTGACAGCAGCAGGTACTATGAATTTAAAGATTAGAACCCTATTATTACAGAGATTAACATAGGTCCAAATGATGGAATTTGCATTCACCCCTAATTAATTATTTATTCCATGAAACTGGAAGAGTAATAAGGTTGTGCTAACATTCTAGAAGGTAAGCAGATTGACCCAGTAATTATAGATGTGTTGGCCTGGCATCAATCCATGCCAATATAATGGAAAGTTATTAAGAATTTATTAAAAAAAAAGAATTAAAGAATGGAAATATGATGAATGCCAAAGTAGATTTACGGAAAATCAGTCTAGTCAAAGAAGTCTGATGGACATTTATATGTTTACTAATTTATAGAAGCAATATATACAGATTCTTATAAGGCAGTTGAATTGGTACTAAAAAAACCCATTCTAATTCAAGAACGAACCCTATACAATGTCAACAAGGCACATGCTGCTCTGGTTGAAGAACTTGGAACACAAGAAAGTAGTTGTCAATAGGGAGTCATCATGAATGGAGTTTACCTTGCACAGGGATTGATACTAATGCTATCAGTAGGCTAGTGGAAGTCTAATGCTATTCAATATTTCCCCCATTATTTTAATAAATAAATGGTACTAAATGTATTTGGTAAAATTGGTGGATAATATAAAAATGGGAGAAATAGTAAGTACTGAATGAAGCCAGGGTAGTCTTACAGGACTGTTTGATTAAGTTATGCCCATTCAAAGAAAGTTATATTTTAACACTGCCAAAAGCAAGATCATATATTTAGGGACAATATTGTCTGTTGGTCTATAGGAAGAGGAGTTGTTTCCTGGAGAGCAGTGATTCTGAAAAGATTTTAAGGTCACAGTGGACAAATGACTCCACATGGCTTCCCACTGTAATGATTTGGCAAAAATAGGTCATTTGAATAGGAAATGGACCACTTGAGAGGTCATTTAAATTTTGGATATGCAATTGGCATTGGAATCCTGAATAAGTTTCTGGGGCTTACATTTTAAAAATAACAGCGAGCACTTTGAATGGATAACATGCCACAGAAATAATTCTGGAGAATTGCTTTGTAGTTTGAAAACTGAAGAGCCCAGTCTGTTTAGTTCATTTAAAAAACAAAAAGAGAGAGAGAGAAATTATTCAGAAGTTATTTGATTACAATGTAGAAATACTTTCCTGTGGAGAAAATCATACATTCTAAGGGGCTCTTCATTTTAGGGGAGATAGGCATAGTACAATAGCATCCTTTTGTGCTGGAACCTGTATCCAGATAAATTCATGTTAGAAACAAAACTCAAATTTTTAACAGTGATGGAATAAGCTACTGAGGAAAATGGAGATTCTTCATCTCCTAAGATGAAGATTTGAAAGTTTCCCTAAAGAAATATGAATAACCTTCAAATCAAAACAGGATTGGGTTTTTTTATATGCATTAGTGAAAAATAAGTTAGTAGCCTTAGTATAGAGTGAAATTTAATAGACTGTGATATGCCGGAGATCCAACTAAAGGGTTTTAAAGTTCTTTCTGACCTATGAATTTATAGAAAAAATTGCATTTTACTTATGAAAATATCTCAAAAGAATGTTGAAGTTCTAAGTCATGCATTCAGAAAAGGGAAAAACAGAATGTAGGCTTCCTGGGCAGACTTGACTCCAAACTGTTTTATCTGTGCATTATGAAATAGTCCAATTACATGTTCTTAAATGTTGGAAGACATGTAGAAAATGGATAAGGTACAAAAGAGGGTAAAAGGCACTGTCTGGGTAGAGCAATGGAATAGTACCATGGAAATACTATGTGCTCATGCAATTATAGACTTATTCTAATGAATATGCATGAACAAAACTACTGCTGGCATTTACCAGCTTGTGAATGCTTGTCTCTGCAACATCTGTGACCCTTTTGTGGGAGCAGTAAGACTGAAGAGGAATGAGAAAGAGACCAAGGCAGTCAAATAGGAAAAGAGTATCCTAAAGGCAGATCTCTCTGAGAAGGCTCTGGAGTGCTTTAAAAATATTGTGGAAGAAAAATACCTCTTGTAGGGATTGTTTCTGCTTTCAGAAGAATTATTTAGACCCAATTCTTCATTTACTTTGTCCTGTCGTAGATTAACTTGGGACAAATCTTAAAGGCTATTATGTTTAACTAATTGCCAGACTGATCAGTTACCTTGTTTGTCCAAGCATACTAGGCGGGCTGAGCAGAGCTTGATGGGAGTCTGGAGATGCTGGAATGAAAGGAAAGAGATGTCATTTCTGTAAATTTTGTACATGGCTCTCCAGTCTCAGGGATGATTGAAAACTATGATTGAAGAACTGTGAGAACTCTACATTTTATTTCACATTTCTGTGGGCTGAAAAGGCAGATAGAGGAAATGTCATAACTCTCTGAATAAAGAGAATAAGAACTTAATTTTAGTGACTGCTCCTTGTTCTCAGCTGCATATTATGTCACAGGGATGGCTTTTCTGCTGTATGCTACCTCAGGAAGAACTTAAATGGGCTTCTCTCATGGAACAGTAATAGTAAAAAGAAAGCAATACAGAATAATAAGAAGCAAATATAGCAAGACAGTGAATCTGTATGTTCTGTTTACAGACTATAAACTTGCATTTTACAAAGTATACGCTTTTTTTGATTGATAAAATTTCATTGCATAAAACTTAGCTGTTCTTTATTTCCCTTTGCAAAACCTTTCTTCTCATCCTCCTTTCATGAAATAAGGAATGCAATCAATCTAATAGCTTTTTCTTCACACTAAAGGGAAAAATTGCAACAACCTTGGTGCCTCTAGTAGGAGTACCGGTGGGAATTATACCTTGTCGTGAATGTTTTCTTGATTTCAGTGATATTCTTCAAATATCACTGAGCCAACTAATGTTAATGAAGTTTCCTTCATATTGTTTTATACTATGTAGTCCATTTCTTATATCACATTAACCACAGCGCTAATATAAGACATGTACTTCCATTAGTTTGGTTACCTACTGTATTTAAATATGAAAAGAGGTTTTATAAGGAAGAAGTGTGGTCTTCATGATTCGGGAATTAGATGGAGAATAAAGATAATGACATTCAAAGGACAAGGATAATATACCCAATGGGAATAATTATAGGGTAATAGAAATGACTGCCACCAGTGTGGAATAATATAGAAAATATAGACTTCTTACCCTGAGAAAACAGGAAGTCTATATTATGTGCCAGAAGGAACTGGCACATGAAATTCCAACTCCACTAGCAAGGATTTTCAATTAATCTTTCAATTCTGGGATGGTACCATGTGATTGGCAAGTATAAAAAATTGTTTGTTTTTAAAAAGAGAGGGAAAAGCTAGAGAATTGTTGGTTTGACCTTGATATTGTGCAAGGTGTTAGAAAAACTTTGAAAGGAAGGACTAATCAAGATCATGTAAATGGAGTTAAATGGAAAATGGGATAAAATGTGAGATGGTTTTATCAAAAGTAGATCATGTCAGACAAACCTCATCTTTCTTTGATAAGATAAGGGATTTCTTTTAAAAGGGCTATGCACTAGACGTGATACATCTGGATTTAAGCAAAACATTTGAAACAGTGTTCATGGAAATCATTATTTAAGGAGGAGACAATGGGAACTGGAATTAAAAACTAGCTAAAGACTTAGAGTGGGGTATTTTGTAAAGGAGGCTGTAAAAAAGTGGGGAGTTTATTTATGGTATTTTTCAAAGATTCATCTTGGGACTGGTTCAGTTTAATATTTCACATTAGTGACCTTAGTGCAAAACCCAGTTTGTGCTCATGAATTTGCACATAACAAAGAGTTGGGAGGTATTACTAATATTAAGGAGAATCTGCCTATATGACATAGGAAGAATGAGATGACTGTCAACAGGAATCATCACAATGAGAAAAAATTTAATACTGCAAAGTCATGCATTAGGGACCTTCTGCTGTGAGCTGGAGGCTCATTGGTCAGCAGGGATGCAGGAAGTTAGACCTCTGTGTTTATTAGGATAAACACACTAATAGTATTTTTCAGCCATGAAGAAGGCCACTGTAAATGTCAAAAACACATTTTTCTGTGGGTATTGGAAAATATTGATCCGATTAGGACAAAATAGTGTTAAGATGTCATCTGGATTACTGGTATCAGTCTGACCATCTCTACTGGAAAAAAGGTGAATTTCAACTGGAACAAACCCAGGAAACATCTCCAAGGACCATTAGTGGAATGGTAAAAAAGTCTTTTGAGAGGACGTTAAAAGAACATGGCTTGGTTTGGCTGACCAAGATGAAGATTCAAAGAGGATATGATTACTTTCTAGAAACACATTTGGGTGTAAATAGCAAGTAGGGAGAAGAAGAATTAAAGTTAAAAGATAAGATCAAATGGATATGAATTAATCAATAATACATTTAGACAGGAAGTTAAAAGAAATTCTCTAGCCATCAAAGAAATTAACTTCAGGAACTGTCTTCCAGACAGAGTAATAGGTGCAAGGAATCTGAATGGCTTACAAGGTGAAGCTTGATAAGTTAAGGGCAGGCTAGGGATGGTCATGAAGTTGGAAAGTGAAGCTTGTGAAATGAGGCTTTGTGCATTTGGTTTGCTGTCATTCTTACAAGAGCGCTAAAGGAAGATTTGCTTTCCATGTACAGCTGTGTCAGGAAGTGTTTGGTGCCATGTGTTTTGTTTGCTGTAAAACTAGCAGGTGGAAGAGAGTGAAGCCAGAAAATCTGGAATTAGATACAATGGCACAGATAAAAGGAAAGGCTAAGTACTGGCTTGGTTTCTGTCCTGTAGATACTAGGCATGTCCATGAAGGCAAACTGACTCTCTGTTCGAAGACATGTTTCAGTATGGGGTCCAAGGGTTTCTGTGGCTGGTATGTGCAAGGACAGAAGATTGGGCCAATCCAGACCCATTCATTAGATGAGGTTCTTCATTTCTTGCTGGATTATGAGCTCTCAGTAGTAATTGTTGTATTTAATTGTTGCATTTAACTAATGTATTACATGCTTCAGAGTTTCCATGCATTGCCTGAAGAGAAGAAAAAATTTCTTGTTTTCTTCTCCCCTTTTTGGTAGTGTAATTTCCCTTTTGTAATGTTTTTCACTCTACCATCTTTCTCTGATGAGATTGGCCACAGCTTTGGTGGGTTTCAGATTTGGTGCACTGATTTCAGGTCAGAAAGAAAGCTTTTTAACGGTAAGTTGGCAAGGATCTTCTTGGGGCTGCAGGGTGGGGGTAGAGGGTGCCTTTCCCTGTAGTTTGCAAAGTGGTTCACTTAAGGATCATTTGAGTTGATTTCACCTAACAAATCCCCTGACATTATAGGGGCCTTGGGAGTGACTTCCGGAAGACAGAAAGGAAAGTGTGCATGTTTTTATGCCTGTAGCGTCCTCAGTTCTGTGTTCCAGGATTGAATTGATGCATGATATTGATGCTAGAGTTATGATTCAGAAAATGCTGTTTTATTGATGAAGTATAAACCCAAGTTCTTTGTTGTTTGATTTTATTAAAGATCGGTAGCATCTTTCTCAAGAATTGAGGTGCTAACTACAGCTTTGTGATTAGTTACCAGCTGACTGACTACATTCCCTCTGAAGTTTGAACTAGGCATGATATACTTCATCACTTCCCGAACTGCTATGTAGTACTGTTACGTGCTTTTCTGCATTCGAGAGTTTTGATGCATTTAAATTATGGGACAGATAAATTAATAATTATCATCATGCTGTCTTGCAGAGAGCAGTTTCTAAGACACATTGTGCTGAGACATTAACATTTATCATCTTATGTTGTTATTAAATTATTATGACTTGTATTTATACTTCTTTACTATTAAATATGAGATAAAGTATAAAAGCATTCCCCACCTTAAAAGGGATTGTAATGATAAAACCCCAAACCAGACAAATAGTAAAGGAAAGCATTAAGTGAAGTAGTTGATATGGTAATTCAAGACAAATGAGTATTTTTACCTCCAGAAAAGAAAAATGCAGCCCAAATGCAAGGTGTAAGGAAGAATTTAACAGACATATGAGAGACTCTAATGGAAAAACAAAATATTACTTTCTATCCATTTTTAAGCTTTTACAGAGTTCTTGAAGTAGCTGAGCTGCTAATAAAATATTCGGTCTACTTCTAAAAATCTGAAATAAGTTACTATGATATTTCAAATATTTGCATAGAGGTAAATGTACCTATTTATAAATGCTGCTGGGAAGGATACTGAATTACCTGATTACTGAATTGCTGAATACCACGCAACGTCCTTGTCTCTAAATTGGAGGACATGGATTTGACAGATGGACCACTCAGTGGATAAGGAATTGGCTGGATGGTTGCACTCAAAGAGTTGTGGTCAATGGCTTGATGTCTGAGTGGAGACCAGTGACGAATGGTGTTCCTCGGGGTCAGTATTGGGACCAGCACTGTTTAATGTCTTTGTCGGCGACATGGACAGTGGGATTGAGCGCGCCCTCAGCAAGTTTGCCGATGACACCAAACTGTGTGGTGCAGTTGACATACTGGAGGGAAGGGATGCCATTCAGAGGTACCTTGACAGACTTGAGAGGTGGGCCCATGCAAACCTCATGAAGTTCAACAAGGCCAAGTGCAAGGTCCTGTACATGGGTCGGGGCAATCCCAAGCACAAATACAGGCTGAGCAATGAGTGGATTGAGAGCAGCCCTGTGGAGAAAGACTTGGGGGTGTTGGTAGATGAAAAACTGAACATGACCCAGCAATGTGCGTTTGCAGCCCAGAAAGCCAACCATATCCTGGGCTGCATCAAAAGAAGCGTGACCAGCAGGTCGGGGGAGGTGGTTCTCCCCCTCTACTCTGCTCTCGTGAGACCCCACCTGGAGTAATGTGTTCAGCTCTGGGGCCCCCAACATAAGAAGGACATGGACCTGCTCAAGCAGGTCCGGAGGAGGGCCATGAAGATTATCAGAGGGCTGGAGCACCTCTCCTATTAGGATAGGCTGAGAGAGTTGAGGTTGTTTAGCCTGGAGAAGAGAAAGCTCCAGGGAGACCTTATAGCAGCCTTCCAGTACCTAAAGGGAGTCTACAGGAAAGATGGGGAGGGACTCTTTATCAGGGAGTGTAATGATAGGACGAGGGGTAACAGTTTTAAACTGAAAGAGGGTAGATTTAGATTAGATGTAAAGAAGGAGTTCTTCACTGTGAGGGTGGTGAGGCACTGGAACAGGTTGCCCCGAGAGGCTGTGGATGCCCCCGCCCTGGAAGTGTTCAAAGCCAGGTTGGATGGGGCTTTGAGCAACCTGGTCTAGTGGAAGGTGTCCCTGCCTTCAGGCAGAGGGGTTGGAACTAGATGATCTTTAAGGTCCCTTCCAACCCAAACCATTTCTATGAATTTACAAACTAAACACAATGAAACCAATGAATTTGTCAGAGACTTTATTTTCAAATAGCTGCACTAGAGATTGGTATTCAGAACAAACCTCTTTCTTATGGAAGAAAGAAATTTGTAAAATTGTAAATGATTTTTAAAAATCTTAAAGGTAGGCTCACAAAATTTGTTTTAAAGAGATTAATTTTTGACAGGTTATCAATTTCGGGACATTTTTAGGCTCCTTGGACCTTGCCCAATATGGCAGATCCATTTCCAGTGTTTGTCATTCCAGGGCACAGAAACTACCTTTATGCCATAGAGAAACATGCTGTTATGGGGATGGTGTTGAAAACCTTTCCCTAAGGGGTCCAGAAGGGACACAGTTCTTAGCTTGAGAACATAAGTCTTTCAAGCCTTTCCACTAAAACCTAAAAAACTAGATGTTCTCCTAAAAGATCATGTAGGTGTGCCCAGTACAGCTTCTTTTCCTTTAATCTTTCAAAGGTGGAATTCTCTTATAAAATGAGACTAGAAAAAGCTTTAGGGAAACCATGGTAGCCTCCTTGGCTTATAGGTTTTTTTTAGTTTCCTCCTCCCTTCCATGGGAGGAATGTACCTCCTTCTCCCCTCTACCCCTGCTTTCTTATTTTATGGCCTCCCCTACTAAGAAGAGAGTTTTCATCTCTTCTTTCTAGCAGTCTAACAAGTCACAGCTGTTAGTTCAAGCAGCATGTAGGAGCTACTTTCCTGTTTTCACACAGTGGGAGAATTTAAATGCAGAGTGAACCAGGAAGGGGTTTATGTGTGTTATCCCTGACACAGAACTGTTAAGTGGGTTCCAGTGGGTAAAGGTTTAGAGTTTGTCAGATGAAGTGAAGGAGAACAACTCCTGTAATATGAGCAAAGAAAGGAAGAGAAGGTGCTCCAGTAGTAAATGGATCTGTTTAGTCAACAACCTTGGATCCTGTCTCAAGGATAAAAGCTTCTTGTATCTAGACTGACTGGATCATTCATCTATAGCAATGCGCCGCTTAAGTTTGCATGGCCAAGATACCATCAGTTGTCATATTTGGAGGTGTTTACGAAAGAAATGTCAAATAATCGAACAGTTACTGATGCCTCAACATCTTTAGGAAGCATTTTCTCTGGACTAAATGAGAGTCCAGGAAAATGAGTCCTTTGTGTAGGGGAAGTCAAAGTTCAAAGACAACTTTATGTCACCGAATTTCTGAAATCTATAGATCCCATCTTGCTGTCATAAATCTCTGAGTCTAGGACCTGGTTTCATATTATTCTTTTGAAACTCCACTTAATAAAAATAATGTTTAAGCAAGAGAACACTTTTGAAGTCATTGCTGATAGTTTAGATAGCTCTAGAGTTCACCTTCTGACTTTGATTTTCTTCCAGGTGTTCCATAGCATGGGCTGTTGGTGCTAAGGTTCTACTCATCCAGCACCCATCCCTCTGGCAAGAAATGTTTCTATACCTGTCAGTGCAATAGAAATAGAAATAGAAATAGAATAGAATAGAATAGAATAGAATAGAAGAATAGAAATTCAGGCATCACCCTCTTCCAGGGGAATACTTCTTCAGATGGTTTCAGTGGCTTGTGGCATGCCTTGCAAGTGCACTTATAGCCAAGTATACTCCCCTTGCAAGTGATCACTTAAAACCTTTTTATTTTTCCTTAGATACAGAAAGAGGGGGAAAGAGTTTTGACATGGGGAAAAAAAGAAGCTAAGCAAGATGTTTGTTTTATCTGCCAGGTATGTAGACTTAAATTTGATCGTTCTATTCAAAGCCTTAAAAGGTGGTATTAAGTGTCCCTGCTACAAAAAAAGTGGAGGAGTAGAGAGAACTAGTTAGGTGGCATTGAACTGCTGGTGCTGGATGCCAGTCTTGGTTTGGTTGGTTCACTGGTTTGCTTTATAAATTAAAAAAAGTGAGATACATGAGAAAGAAAAAATAAGAAATAGCATAGAGGGTCAGTGTAACTTTCATTTGTGTCGCAGCATACAGAGTAACTTCTGGGAAGTGTCAGGTACAGCATTCTTCTTAGACTCTTAAAGACTTTTCCTAGTTTTGATTTGTTTAAGGCACTGCTTTCTGGTCACTGGCTCATGGAGCACTGTGCAAATTGAGGATTATTGTGGCTGCCTGCATCAAACCTTCATTAGACGGAAAGCAAACATAAGGAAGATAGGAAAGACTGGAAAAGAATTTGTAGGAGAGCTGGGCACACCACTACTTTGGGGAAGAAAATGTTAACAGGAATCTTAAGTTCATATTCCAAACATTAAAGATTCATCTATATGTGGTGGTACAGATATCATCCAGTACTGTCTCCTCATCCAACCATCTGTGTAGCTTTTTCAGAGACAATTGAAAAAAAGCCCTAAAGGAGAGAGAATAGATATTAAACTGGGTGGGAGAAGAGGGGCAGGAATGCATAGCAATTCTGATGATGAAACTTGTTCCTTTCCCTGTCTCTTGAGTTGTTCAGTCTGACAACCTTCCGGTCCACAAACCTAAAAATATTGCCAAATAGCTGCAGAAAAATGATTTCCAGAAAAGGGTGGCATCTGATTTATTTCCTGCATCCTACCCTGTCTTGTTGTGGTTTTGGCTGCAAGATTGCAAGTCTAAAACTGAGAGAAGTGTCATCGGCCCCTAGAGACAGTGTCCAAACAATTGAACATGTTTGGAGGAAAGGTTTATTCTTTGGCTCTCTCAATACTTATAGCTGCCAATTATTGAGTAGTTATGGGCAGATGCAGACTCACTGTGGTTCATGGCTGGCTTTTGGGTTCAGAAGTATCTGGAATTGTTCAAGGAAGGCTAAGGAGGTGTCCAAACATTTCCTCAAGGTTCATTTGATATTTTGTGCTGCTGGCGATCTTTAGGCATGATGGTTTCTCTCAGGAGACATTACTGACTCATATCTCAGAGATTGGGCTAGTATAGGAACTTCAATAGAGAGATGAGAATTCCTTTTCTGTTCATCTGAGAAACTGGACTCACTCAGATCTCTTCAGCTCAAGGCAGACAAGATTTTGGAAGAGCTGAAAGCCACAGAGTTCACAGCCAGTTTTCAGGGCTTGAATCAAACTCTGCTGTTGCAGGAAATCTTTTCAGTTCTGTAAGTGACAGCAGTTAGCAGTCTCCTTTTAGGAACTGGCTACCTGCAAAGACCACAAGAATCTGCCAGTCCTAACCAAAGGAGAACACAAAAAACAACACCCCTCTTGCCATTCTCCCTCTTCTGCCCCCTTCAAAAAGAAATCAAAATTGCCCCTGAAATCCAAAGTTAAAGCCAAAGTTTAATCTAGGTATTATTTATGAATATGACTGAGAGATCAAAAGCCAGAGTGGAGATACTGTTATTTCTCTCATGATGATTCTTTGTCTTGCCTTTTCTTTGGGTCATTTGGTTTGAAAGGCTCAAAAGGGTAGTGATTCTGACTAGAAATGGAACCAAAGCCTATAGGTCCTGTCCCTTTCTGCTCCTGGTATCTTGCTTATGAAAAACCCTTGAAGACTATTACTTGGCCATGGTGAAAATGTGAATCATAGAAAACATGGCCAGGAGCAAGAGTTTCAATTTCTGTACTCTGTCTCTCTCTGTCTCTCTCTCTCTGTCTCTCTCTCTCTCTGTCTCTCTCTCTCTCTCTCACACACACACACACACAGAGGATTTGAATCTCTGCAGTTTGGACAAATACCTCAGTAGAAGGAAAATTCTGCATGATTTACTAGAGGAGAGTAATTCATCCTTTCAATGTTCAGGATGGATTTGGGTCTCTAGGCCTTTGAATCATTTCCATCTATATCTCAGTAGGACAAGAAAGTACATCATGTTCTTGGTGGGCTGTGACCATTGCCTTTCAAGTTGCTATCCTTCAGATCTTCTTTAGTCCTTAGGCTATCATTAAATGCTTGGCAATGGTTTTATCTTATCTTTGTTGTTAACGTCTGCAGGTGCATTAGTTATCTAGAGAACTTACTCATTAGAGATCATTTTTACATCAGGGTAGTTTATGCCTTCTGGGAAACTTACTACTTGAAGAATCCCTATCAAAATAAGACTTTCTTTTGCCCCATTTCAGGTTCTTCCCTTGACAGAGGCCACCTGGGGTCTTAAAAGGGCTCTAGTTTACATGTGCTTGGACAGCTTCTAAAATTTAATACAGACATGAGATCAAGCTATATCCACAACAGAATACCCAAGTTATATTATTTTGTTAATGTGATACTGAAGAATGGTATGCAGCTTGGATATGATCTATACCATAACAAGAGATTTTGAAGTACAAAATAAGCATTTGAAGTTTGGACTTGGTGCATTTTCCATCAACACATGAAAGACTTGATCCAATGCTGACCAAATATACTTTGATGGAGATGCCCTTCTTTTAGCCTGCTCCAAAAATCATGATTGGTAAGGAGTATCCAAGCCAAACAACAGAGCAACTCTTAAATGTTTTTCTGGAGAAAAATGCTAGCACAGAGAAAACTTTGCAATCATTATACTATGGCCTACCATTTACTTTTACCAGCTCCCTTTTCTGGCAGCCAGGCTATAACGCTCCTTTGTGCACCAGTCAAAGCTTCTTATACCATCAGTTTCACGGTGAAATGTGCTCATTCTCGCAAAGAGTTTTTCCCTTCAAAGAAGAAAAATTGGGGTTGTCCACTCCTGGGCTTTAGGAATCAAGCATCATCAGAATAAGTTTATCCAGGTAGCATCTCTGGTTCCAGAGCATTCCACTTGCCAGGTTCATGCCCAGAAGAGTCCCTAGAAATTGTGAGGTCCACAGCATCTTTCCAGCAGAGGTGGGAGGAGGGTTCTACCCTAGCTCTGGTTTGTCAACAGCTCATCAAAAGAGATGTATTTCTTCTGGATCTGCAGTAAACATGCACATTAACAGAGCTCTTCCACATTCCTTGCTGCAAAGAAAGAAATGTCATCTTTTTCTTCAAGAGAATCCTTGAATCCCAAGCTGCTGCTTCTTGCAAATCAGAGCAGCTAGAGTTTGTTTTCCAGGAGCAAGAAACAGACACAACTGAAATAAAATGTAAATAACCAAGATCTCTCACTCCTTCTTCTCAGGTTCTGAACAATGAAGCAAACTCACTCTTAGGTAACCAAGTAGTACATCATTTGAAGGCAATGCCTTACCTCTCTATGGCTGCATTCTCTGCTCATCCCAACCATCAGCCTTAACTTCCCCGGATCTGAGCTTCTTTGCACAGAAATCTCACAGGAAGCTCCTAGCTGCCCAACGTTATTAATCTTCCCATCGACTCTCTCTTGGTTCAGAGTATGAAGGGGTATTATAGGGTAAAGGAGTTACACCTTCACTAATCATTAATCTCACAGGCAAAGCTTCAGACAAAGCTATTAAAGTTATTAAAGTCACAGATATGAGGTAATACTTTAATGAATTAGATACTGATTAAAAGGCAGAACTGTTAGATTTTCCACTGACAAAAGGTTAATAGTGGGGTGCCACAAGGTACAGTACTAACTACTACTATTGTGTATAATATATTGAGCAGTTATCTATAAAAGGGGGGTGAACAATGAGATGGCAAATATTGCAGATGACATGAAAGCAAATCAGTAGCTGGAATTCAGATCCATATGCAGCTCTCCTAAGAAATCCCCCTGATCATTGCATTTTTTATCACAGCAGATTCTTTTAGTCCTTTTCACTGTATTCATGAATGTAACTTGCACAATACAATATCCCAGCAACCTTATGCTTTCCATTCTGCTGAGTGAGGTTTACAGCTTTTCATTTTCATTTTCAGCCTTGGGCTGACTTGAAAGACTGAATCCATGTCCCAGCCTGCAGACTGGAAGCACTTAATTAGTATGCAGGGCAGGTACTGAGGGAGGCTGTCTCTATGCGACAGCTCTCAATCCACTCCTCTGATTATTATGGCTCAGGGAAGAGAGAGTGCTAGGGAAATGGAAAAAAGTGAAATAAAAAAAAATTACTGCCTTTTCAAATTAATATATATATATATATCAGTATAAAGTATCTGGAAATATCAACCAAGATAATGTATCTGCCTCTGTATCAGTAGCCAGTCATTCTCCCAGTAAATTTAAAAGCAAGTATCTGTTAAAGATGGTCACAAGGGAAGAAGCAAAACCTCAAATACTAATTACCTGTTGAATTTATTATTTCTGGACTCTTTTAAGGAAGAGCTTATGACTGTAATATGAAAAGCATCATAGCGTGAAGTAACAATCCACTCTGCTGCTAATTTTCTTGTTTTCTGCTTGGGCAGATGGCTCCCTATCAAGATTGTAAAGCTAAACCCGTTGTAAATCTGTGCACTTGCTTGTAGGGGAAAGAACAAGAAAGATAGGGAAATATGAGATATTATTATGATTTATCTGTTTTGTTTTAGCAAGATATGAAACTATGGGGAAAAAATACTAACTTTGTCTGTTGTCATTCATCCTGAAAGGTAGAAAAATATTTCACAGATAATCAGATCCTCTCCCTTTTCCTTTTTCCAGTTACATATATCCCAGGTGGCTGCTTGTTCATGGCTAAAATACTGCCACTTCTGGGTAAGAATATCACAGCTGTTTAACAATGGATTGTTATACTACACAATAGTTTTAGGACTGAAAATTACATAAGGAATCATACTACTTTCTTCTTAAAATGAGATTTTAGGGGTCACCTTTTATATGGTGGTTACCTTACCTTGCACTAGAGCTCTTGCCTTACCCTCTAAGCCAATGGTGAAAGCACTTACCAACAAAGTCTTTGGGGTCCTGAGTTTAGTTTGCTTAAGGAGGTTCAATTATGCCATCTTCTTCCTCCCTAGGAGCCTGCCCTAACAGTTAGCAAACTGGTTGAGATAGGGGCAGCATTTTTCTTCCTGTTGGCTCTGTGCCTTCGTGCTGAAAGGAGCACAAGATTTATGGTTCCAGAAGAATGGCAGACAAGAAGGGGCACGACTAGCTAGCCTGGCACTCAGAGTTCTCACCTTGAAGATGGGATTCCTGGGTTCAACAGCATTTCACATTTCTCCCCTTTATGAATCATTGTGCAGCTCACCACTCATCCTTTTGGTTGTCTGACTGGGGCATTTAATTTTCTCCTGGCACAGTATAGAAAGCCAAGGTACCTAATCTTCTTTGAGGGTCAGGCAACTAAAATGAGCTGTTACAGTACGTAAATTTTTTATTAGCAGCCTGTGGGTTATTTCAAAGAGCGCCCATTTTATCAGAAGCAGAACACAGGATTTTGATCTTGGAAAATTTACTGGGATATTCAATGAACAGCTAGTTCTGTTCAATAGTGAGTAAGATGAAAACAACATGGAAGAAATGATGGAGTCAAAATTCAGATGACCAATTCAGGATCAGTTGTAACGTCACTGTTAACAGAGGAACATTTCCAAGCTTCAGGAGGTGCTGGGTTTTACTATTCATCAATCATATATAATCCAGAATTATCAGTTTAATTATTTGTATGCAGACTTATGTAAAATCAATAATCAGCACTGTAAGTGAAAGCTATAATTCCATCAACGAGAAGTGACACCAAGAATGGTGGAAATGAAGCCCAAGTCACTACACGTCAGAACTAGGATTTCCTGGGTTTAAGCTGCTGTGTATGTATAACCTAGCATCTGCATTTTTTCTATTTACAGTGAATGTACAGTTCATTTCACAGTCCACCTTCTGTTTGGGGATGGAGCTGATCATTTACGTAGCATAATAATTATAATTTATTACTAATTTTGGCGGGACTAAAATACTGTGTCACCTGACACTAAGAGGACAGACAGGTTCTTTTAGGGATCCTTGATGACGGCACTAAGCTGTAGTCACAATTAAAACTTTATTTTCTTAACAGGATATTATGATTAGTATAGCACAGAATTTATGATTAGAATTGCACAGGATTTCTACAAGCAGAATCAATGTAGTACAATTCGTAAGTAGCTAATACAGAATTTATAATACAACTTATTATTTCTAATCACCTCAACCCTAACTTAACTTACAGTTTCTAATCACCTAAACCCTCTGCAGATCAGATCACATCTTAATACATGGTTTGCTGTATTAGTATAACAACCATAATCTAGACCCAAAAATCATACAAAGAATCCAACCCATTGCTCATTCAATCTTCAGAGGAAGCAAACGGTGGTGGAGGCATCCCTGGCCATCGGGAGGTCACAGGTCTCACTGTCCAGTAGCAGCTCCAGTCCAAGTTCCCCACTTAGGACTTGTAACTGCTTGATTTTGTAGACAGTGTTTGCTGTTACGCTTCCCTGTTCTGTGATGGGTCATCCACAACACCTGGCTGGCCGGGTGCCTGAGACCTTCAAGGCCAGTAAGTAAGGGAGTAATTGGCCTGGCGCCCAGAAACCTTGAGGCTGGCAGGGAGGGCAAGAAGAAATCTGTTTGGTTTGTCTGTTTGGTTCACAGGACCTTCAGGGCCCGATAATGTGGGGGAAAGGGAACTCATACATGACTCGCTCAGTCACAGAGAATGGCTTTGCCTCATAAAATGGTGTTAGTTATGCTAACCATATTATCAGGGGTTGGGAGCAGGGCGTCCCAGTCACACACTCCTAGAAACATGAAGTCATTTTCTATCTCTTTGAGATAAACACAGATGAGAAAGAGGCCTAAATTCACCCATCACGAAGCACCTTTGATGATGAGAAGATTTGCATCACTCATGAAAGTAGGCTTTATTTTTCAAAATATTTACATAGTACATGAATGGCTGATAAAACATCAATGTCATTGTCCTCATTTTTAGGCTGCAGAGTCTTCTTCAGCACAACAATTAAGTGTGTGTCCTCTGCTAAGTACAAGGTAATGCAGCTGATTTCCTGGGACCTGCTTGTACCCACAATTTTAACCACGTTGCTCATCTTGTGCTCTATGTGAACAACAAGAAAAGAATGAATTAATATTTCATGGCAATGTGAATTTCAGCATTTTAAATTTTTGAGTGTTTGACTTTGCAGCCATAATATTCTTTTAATATAATCTCTTTATGTGTAATTTCCTGTGTTAATTCCATCATGTGGAACCACATTAAGTCTCACATGGATCATTAGTAGAGCTGGAACTTAGATGTGCTTGTACAGACCTCTACCATTTGAGCTAACTGACGTTAACAACAGGCAGCTATCCTTTATGAGAACCAGCCTCTAAAGGCAAAATGAGACAAACACTTTGCTAGGGGATTTCATGGCTATTTGCTGACAATAGAGGAACAATGGGAAGCCTTGTCCTGGTACTGTACTTGCGCTAATGGCTACAGACCCTCTGCTTTAACTCTCTTCAGTCTATATCCTTCTGTATTTGGAAAGAAAACTCCCTGTCAGCTCAGCTCAGCCTGTAGTAGGATGTGCTCAGTATGGATGAAATAACCAACAAATTTACTTACTAGCCTCTTATATGTACTGAGTGTACACAGCTAGCCATTGTAGATTTTATTATGTCAGGTTGTTTTCCACCTTACCAGCATGAATTACCTAGGGAACGAATAAAAGTTTCTCTCTACAAGGGCTACCCTAGCATTTGGTCTGCAGTTCTGAAGCATTGAGGTACCGAACCTTCTGAAAACAAGTGTAAGAATTTTTTATCATTGACAAAACAACATAGTTTTCTGTAAGTTATTCTTCAGAAATCACAGAGACATCTATGCTGACATTGTACAAAGTATCAGCCCAAGGCAGAAGGCACAGAAAATTTAAATTCAAATTACTAAAGTTTGACAGTTACAAGTAACTAAACCAAGGTCTTATAGTGTCAAGTGTTGGGTAACTATTACTCTGTTAGACCAGCTCTTGACGAATGCAAAACTTTCCCAGTAAGATCTGAAACCTTAATAGGGGAAATACATGTAGATAGATAGATGGGAGTCAGAAAGCACAACTGATTAGAAACAACCCTGACATAGATCAGATTTTTTTCACTGCCAATATTTAGGGAAATCAGTAAGCAAACTAAACAGCCTAATTGTTGAAAAATAACATTTTAAAGGGCTTTTGGATTCAGTATCATAGATTTTGTTAGCAAGGGCATTCAAAACACAAAAATTTATCTTGATCATCTCCTTTCAGCATTTTTAGTCACTATGAACTGTGAGAGTTGTGAAGACCTTGGTATGAAACATAGGCCCATAACAAAACAATTTACTTACTTTGGTAGTTGACTGGAAATAAACCTACATATGCCAAATATAAAATTGAATAATTTTATCTTGCAATTTCCATCAGTTTCTGTCTTCTGTAATTTACTAGCATTTATGTAGTGCTGTTGATCATTAAGTGTTTTATTGTCAATTTATTCAAAGACACTTTAATAGCTGAATTTTAAAAATAGATATAGGTGCAGCCCCTTTCTTCTGTAAAAAGCTAATTGGAATCTCTTTTGAGTGTACAGTTTTATTACCCATATTGGGTGGAATTTTCAAAAGTTCTAACTTTTGAACAAAAAACCTAACCTGTGTTCTGCCTTAGAACAAAAGTTCTAATTTAATACAGTTAGCCTATATTTTCCCTAATATAATTAGAAATATAATTGATTTTCTGACTGTATCAACACTGGACTATTTCAATCTGAAATTGATGATCTGCCAGTTAATGTGATAGTAGTTTGAAGAGGAAAATCTGGATGTTTATTGATATTTTTAAGAAGTACTGGGCTTAACCTGAGACGTTTCCTTATAGTTTACCTGACCCAGGTAACAGCATAGTTTACCTGACTATGTTAAAACTAGAGATGCCCTGTTCTATTTCATGTGTATCTGTATACCATGCACTGCTGTTTCACACTGGTGTCCTCATCCCTCATCCATCTCTACAGAATACAAGCTTAATTTATGCCAAGGTTTTGTACTGAAGGGGAAACTAAATAGGTCTTGGGGCAGGAAAAACTTCCTTTGGCTTACAGGCAAACAGTACAGATCCAACCTGTGCGAGACCTAATCACACTCCAGGTTTCCAAAGATATCCTAACAAGCGTTCTGACCCTGCTAGTCCAGATGCTTCCCAGTAAACTTGGCGTCTTGCTGGTGGACATTGAGAAGCAGGAATTGATAGGAGAACAGATGGCAAAATGTAAAGGTATTTATGTTATGTCCCTTTTCATCATGTTAAGATCTTTCTACATGACCCCCAAACCTTCTGCTATATTCTTATTAGTGCCTAAATCCCCAGTTACTTTGTTTGCTGAGAATAAATAGTTTATTGCTCTGTTTGGGCTTTTTTGAAAAATAATGAGCTAGTTGTAAAATGAATGGTGCACTCGAGTGCCCTCTTATATTTTTCTGTATTATTAGGCGCTGGCACTTTCTTTATGTTTTGTTCCCCTCACCTTCCTGGGCCTTTGTGTGTGCGCCGAAATAGGCATCCTGTGTAGAGGGAGAAACCCTGGCTGAGAATGCACAGTGTGAAGACAGTACGTGCAGCGAGCACTGGGGATGGGACTGAGGGAATGGAGTGCCCCCAGAGGAGCGCTGAATTCACAGGAGAGAAGCTTTTCTAGCAGAGTAGGAGGGAACTCCTACCAAATGCACATAACCCAGTGACTGGAAAATCACACGAACTAGCCTTTGGCTTCCTTTTAGGGACTGAAGCCCATGGACATTCCTGGGGAATAAGACATCAGTCATGAGGGGCTGAAGGGTTGGGTCATGAGGGAAGAGGGGGAAAAAAAGAGTGGCTAAGGGAAATGGGGAAGAGTAATGGCCACTGGTAGTGGCCATTCACCCACGTTTGCACTTGATGAGCATGCTGTGAGTTCTGCTGCAAAATAAACTCTGATGGCTTCTCAGACTTGTCTCCTCATCAAGAAGCCAGACTCCCTGCTTACACTGGTGCTAGCTTTTGAGAAGTTGCTATGAAGGGCTCTATTTGCAGCATCCATTCTGGATGGAAAGGCTCTCATGGGCCTCAGTAAAAGCTTTGAAGGACATGGCAGCCTTGATGAGTTGATCAAAAGCTCATTTATCCCCTGCTCATCAGGAGTTCAGTGCTTGATGAAATACTCATGTTTGCCTCCCTGTCTGGTAGCACAGCATGACCAGGAGAGCACAAGATAGATAGCACTGATCAAAATGCAATCAATTTATTAATCTAGAAAATACAGGAATTGTATTTCAGTGGGTACCTCCGTCACAACGTCCTTGTATTCTTCCTTGTACTCCGCAAGGCTCTGTAGGCCAGAAAGTGAAATCTTTTCTGAATAACTTTGTCAAAGGCCCTCTGTGCCAGGCACAATTAGCTAATCTCTTGGCCCCTTTCCCTCTATTTGAGCATACTTTCTGGGAAGCTGCCTTATGATCTCAGGGCAATAGTGGTCCACACCATTTGAGGATGGTGGACCTGAGCACATTTGAGCTGGCCACCTGATGATGAACTTTTCTGTCACTGCAGGACTGGTTGCAGGAGTCAGGAATGTCCAGGCATTGTGAGCAGATTGCAGTGCTTGTGGACATGAGGATAAAGCCTATCATGCTTCTGGGTAGGCTCCAATTGTTTGCACAGAGTGACTCCTTATCCTAAAGCAGTGGAGTCACTGTCCATCCTCCCTCTGTAGAATCCGAAGCAGTCCTGTCAGTGCATGCTCATCTCCCTCTCCCTTCTTCTGTTTGCTAGAGAAGAGATCTGTATTTGATAGGCTGTGCTATAGGAGTAAGTCTAGGTGATAAGTAGCAGAGCTGTTCTGTTCTAAACAGAATAGTCTCCCTTTGTCTAGGGTGAGGGAGAGGACTTCAGTCCCAAACTCTCTCCTGGTCATTGAGAACCATTGTGTCCCATCCCATTGTGTCCAAGTTAGTTCTTCAAAGTCTGATCCCATCCAAACTAATAGCAGCAGCAGCAGCAGAAGTTGCAGCAAGAGGCATCATGTGTGTCAGAGTTGCAAAGCAGAGGCTGATGGACAGTGCTGGCTGAAGCCCTGTTTATATGGTCACAGGCTGTGTGTGAGGTCAATGAGTCAAAGTGGAATGCATGCTGCAGGGATTTGTGTTACTGGGAGGCAGAGCCAGAGGGTAGCTCTTGTGCTGTTGTTATTACCTGCTCATTGAGTGTATGCTCAGGGAGTAAGGGCACAAACTGTCTCACCTAAAGGTCCTCAGACTGGAATAGTGTGTGCAGCCCATGTCGCATCACCCAGCTATATAAAATGCACTCTGACATGCCTACCAAAGATGTAATTTGAATATGTGTTTTCCCAGTGTAGTCATTGGCAATAGAAGCAGAGAAAAAGAAATTACAAGTTAAAATAGCCTCTGCATGCTGTATATTTCTACTATTTTTTTCAAGGTGGAAAATGTTACGATAAAGACTCGATTACAAGTGGTGAGACTGTATTACTGCATATGTGTGTGTTTGCTTGTGAGAGACAAACTGAGTTGTATTCAACATCTAATCACTCAAATTCTTTAATGCCATAATAAGATACAGCAGTAGGGATTTGAATCAGGAAAAAAGAAGAACACGTGCTAAGGTTTTAGGATGTAATTTGGCTGACACAGGGGAGGTGACATGCGTTTTTCTCCCCTGTCTTGTGCTAGAGATTTTCTGCTGGCAAAGGGAAGTCTTTTAAAGGAGGTCCTCCTTTATCATAGCCCAAACTGGTCACCCTTTATGCATAAAATGGAAAACCACATATGTTTGTGTGGAAAAAAATACAAAAGCAAAAATTATAGCAAACCAAAATCCTAATAGTAAAAAACCATATTTTACAAGTCTTAAATATGCTACATTGAAAAGGAAAAGGAAGGAATTAATGTACAATGTTAATGAAGCTATTAGGAAAATATCATTAGTTCTTCATTTTCTAAGGTATGCACAAAGATTCTGAATCCCTAATTTTAGGAAACTTTTTATCTTTAAATACATCTTTACTTAGGCCCAGATAGAGCAAAACATTTAAATACAGACATGAAATTATTTATACGCTAACTGCCCTTGATTTGATTGGGTCATAGAGGAGCAAAGTGCTCACCAAAGACACTGTTTGTGGAAAGGACTTGGGAAACCATAGCTTCCTGCATTGCATAAACTTCCTGAGTCAAAAAGCTAGAAACTTGAGACAGCTTTGGCTCTTGTTCCTTCAGTATACAAGGTCTGCTAATGCACAGCAATTGGCACAGAAAGACTGACTCAAATGGAGGCACACTATGGGGTCATTGTAACTGCTTCTCTTATAAGTGCAGGAGCTGGAGGGATGATGGAGTAACCCTGGAAGTAGGACCTGCACCGCTATGACTCCTGGCCAGCTGCAGCACAGAAGCAGCCTGAGACTGACTGGCTGTTGTTATCTGAGCAGCAAGTGTTGGTTTGGCTGAAAAAAGAGACATCCATATTCTGGAAAGTTCCCTTTCCTACTGTTCTGTGAGCCCTGTGTAGCTTTGCCAGCAGGAGTTGTGCAGACTCAGAAATTCCTCTTCTTTTTCTTTTGTTTAAATATAGTAAGAATTAAAGTAGATTCAAAGGGGACTGACCTGCAAAACTGTCAAATCCATGTGAAACCGACAACCTGGCAGGCAACTGGCCATAGTTGTAGTTACGGTAGATCCCATGGTATGCTGTTGGAAGTCAGGTTATTAATTCTTACTGTCTTGGCCAAAATCCAACATGCTTTATTATTTTCTGCCTCCTTCAAGCTCTTCTCTGCACTTTCAATAACATGTTGAAGTTTTCTTCATCTCCTAGCCTAAGCTTGTGCACTGTTGCTTGCATGATGCCCCAGGAGATGATAAACTGATAGTAAGCAACGTGATTCAAATGTACATACCTGTAGGTAAGACTTACCCCTCTGAGCTCCTGCACAGGGCTTAAATACAACTGCTCTACTTTTGCTCTAGGAAAGCAGAAGGAGCTGAAGGAGATTAAAGCTGAAATGGTGTTCGCGAGTCTCCACAGAGTGGACAAAATGTATACCGTGCAAGCAGAATTTTCTTCTGACTCAGCCTACAGAGTTGATCTAGCACAGAAAAAAACATACTTTACAGCATTTTAAGAAGTACAGCAAAGCCCATTTCTGCATTCTTGGGTGCTTCTGCTAGGTCCAAAGGGCAAACTTGCTTTAGCATAGCCCATTGTTTGCTTTGGAATCTCGAAGATTAAAGGTGTCTATAAGTGTCAGTAATTCTCATGGTTATTGTTAAATATTTCCTTTTATTATCTGTATAATAGCAGTTAGAGATTAGAAAAAACAAGGTGAGTTCTCAAGTGCACCCTCACTGTTTCCTGTCTGTGAGCACAAGAATGTTCCATGCGTGAGGAGACTCCGACTCACACATCCCAGGAGAGTGGCCTGACCACCAGACTGCAGGCTGTTTTGAAGGCAGGCACTCTCCACCCTTCCTATTGAAACTGTGCCAGGCTGCAGAAAATAAATCTAAGTTCATTGGGCCAAAGAGAGAGAATGGGAGTCACAGAGAGCAGAGAAAGCATAAGAGAAAGCATGACTGTACTGGTTAAGGCACCCATCTGGCAAAGAGAGCCTTAGATTCCCTTCCCAGCTTTCAGGACTGTTTCTTAAATATTTCATATAAATAGTCACTGGATAAAATACAGAAACAGATGTTTTGGATACCATACTGAGAGGTGCCTAATTTTTCCCATGCTCTATATAGGAAATCTAGACACAGAACAAGAGGTTCTGAACTCCCCTCTAGGAACCCAGTGCCTTTCACTTCGGCACTGCGGGGTTGAAGTTCTGTGTAACTAATTCCCTTATTGGACCTGATCCTCAGGCTGTCACCTCAAAAATCTATTTCAGAGATGCACTTTCTCCATCACTTTTCCTTTCCCAGTATATTTGGCACTGACAATTTTTGTATTCCTTCTTACAAGTGCTCCATTATTCCTTTGGCTCTTCCAGATAGCTTTAAAATTAAAAGCTTCAAAAATCAGGTCAGACTTTATCTTTGACTAGGGTACATTTTTTGGTTTATTTGACCTGCTAGAGAATGCAGCCATTTCCCTGTTACAGAAGCTTGGCTGTGCCTATATTCAGATAACAACCTACGTTGGAGTTGTTTTTCTAACCAAAAATGTTTGTGATACAGTTTGGTGTTTTATGCATTTCCCCAAAAGACTGCCTGGATTGGAATAAACGCACATCTTCCAGATGGAGTTTTCATTTATATTTGGAGAAAAACTGACTTTGGAAAATGTTTGAGGAAAATCACAGAATTCCACATCCTCCACCCCCACCCCCCACCCCCCTTTTTTTAAACCAGAACATTTTCAATATGACGGCTTTTTGGGAGTTCAGTTTCTGGCCTAAATTTCCACGGTTTGGCAGTGATTGCCTTAAACCTGACCAGTTCAGCATTCTGAAAGGGAGGGATATACATGCAGTTCTTTGTGACCAGAGGTGGCTCATGGGTGTGAAGGACATTTGGAAGTGGGCTATGGTGGCAACACGTGAGTTGCAGGACAGCAGTGAGGGCCAGAATTGGCGGACTGATTTTCAAATATAGTGTCTTATTTAGGAAATTAGGTTTTATTTCTGACAAATCAAGGAATGGATGAAATAAAAAAAAGTATTTTTCATTTGGATTGTGTGTCAATAGGGTTGCATTGTATGCTTAGAGGTCAGCCTCTCTCAGCTCTCTAAATACCTTGACAGTCCTGTTTTTAACACAGGAAAACCGGCATGGGCTAGTGTTGTGAATTACCAAGGTGATGGGTTTGTTGGTTTCACTTGCTTTCTGGTGGACAACTGTGCATGTCTGACATGTTTATAGACAAGAAGGCTTCTAGGTGGGATTATTAAATGGGAATGGACAAGAAGACCGAATGTTTCAACTTACAGGGATGTTTAATGGGGAATTTCAATACAAAATCCAAACTTTCGGACCTAGTTTTCTCAGGGAGCTTTGGGAAAGAGCATTTGGTGCCCTTCAGAATTACCATGCCCTGATACAGCTGCCTGAATGTGTGCTGCCAGCCTAGAGCAGGGTTACTCTTTGCCGGCCCAGTGCTGTGAGGTGTCTTATCCCACTCTTTGCTTGAATGGTTCTAATGGTGGTGACAGATACTTCATCCAGTTGTAGAAACTGCAGCTGGGGCTGATGTATCAGGGAGCATTTTTGAGGTGGTGAGAAGAACTACTATCACAGGAAGAATCAGCTAAAGAAGAGGTTTGTGTAGTGCCAGAGCAGTCTCTCTTTTGGCCAGGCCACGGCATCTCATCTGGTCTCTGGACTTGCCAAGACAGAGAGGAAAGAATTTTACTTCAGCGGTTCAGAAATTACACAGGTGCCGGTATGTCCTTTCCAGTCCCTGTTCTGGAAGCAGCTCCTCCATCTCCAGTTACATACGAGCACTGTAACATGCTTTATTACTTTCTCAAGCTGCAGCTTATTTCCCAGGTTCATTTGTATCATTTTCCTGGATGGAACCTGGTTCCAAACGTAATAGTATGCTGGCTTTAGCCCCATTCAATGTTCAGCTTGAGAAGAAATTATAGCCACGAGCAGTGGAAGAGGACAGGATGGGGCCTTGTTTTGGTTACAAGATCTAGGCAAACAACTGGGTAGTTTTTTGAACATTTGTTCAATAAAAAGTATGACTAGGGGAAAGGCAACTCACAACAGATATGATTCCAGAGCTCTGAAATTCTGTCAGAGGGAAGGAAGGAAAGAAAGAGAGATACATTTCCAGGTGCATTTCAAAGCCTTAATTATTGCACATGGATGGTGAAATTTTAATTGGAGATTTGAACATGCCTGGGGTCAGGAATAAATGGCACTCAGAATATTTTTATTCTCCACTATATACAGGAATGCAAGAGAACCAATATTTACAGCTGTACCAGGTAGACAGAGTTTTATGTTATATGATCCCACAACGTAGAAACAAATCATCATCTGAAGAAACACAGCCAGTCTGGAGGAAGAGACAGTAGCTGTTCAACTGTACAATAGATTAACACCATAAAACAGGACAGAGATCAAAACCCTCCCCTTATCCTGCATAAACACAAACAGTTTAAGAATGGAGTATAGTTAACTAGCTTTGAATTTTAGAGAGATACTAAATTTGATACTTCCAGATTTGTGGGAAATGTCCTGGGAACAATAAAAAGGTCAGATGTCCAATTGGATAATTTTATTTCTCCTTCAGAGGGGTCCACATCCAACAGCACAGACACAACTTTAAGATTTTCATTGGAAGTGATGAATTTTAACAAGCCTTTCTGGATCCCAAGTTTGCCTTCGTCTTTTATCAAAGGGCTGACCAGAGTTTATGCCACTTAGCCTGTGAACCATAATAATAACAAACGGGGAAGGCAGTCAGGATTTATATAGCTTTATATTTAATATGGGGAGTTTCTAGAAGGAGTCTGTAAGTAGGGACTGTTGCCCAGACTCCAAGCTTTGGCTAAGCAGTTCTTGGCAGGCCTCAAAGAGGGTGGTGAAAATGCAGCTTTAAGCCATCCTTGCATCATCCTGGCGTTGTCTCGCTGCCAGCGTGGTCCCTAGTGTAAACTGTAACATCAGCAGAGCTACTGTATTTTGCACTGGCTACCACTGGACCCAAGAAACTAGTCTGGTAACTGGGGATCCATGAGAAATAGGCTTGGTTTAGCCATTTCTAAACTGTATGTCTTTCACAAGGGCTCTGGAAAGGAAGAGCCATTGCAGTCCCTGCAGTGGCTGCAAACCAGCTGAGGCTTTGTCATATCTGCACTGGCTGATGCGCAAGTAGCTGGCTGAGCTGCTCACAGTCTCCATTGCATTGATAATGTGGAAAAAAAACAGTTTTCAGTGTCTGGAGGATCTGGCCCACATGTCTGTGTGTGCATATGCAGATGTATGTGATGTCAGTGAATGTCCCCGCACCCTGCAGAGGTCACTTTGTCTGAGATTTTTCATTTGCTTCAGAATAAAGCAACCTCGAGAATATAATGAAGGAAATGAGCTCTGAAATTTGTTTCCTAACATCCGTGAATTGCAGCACCAAGCTAAGGGGAAAGCATTCAAATCCCTCTTTGCCCTCTTGGATAGGATTCTGTTTGTAGCTCTGCAATAATCAGCAGACATCAGTGTCTGCTACAACTGAATATTTTTGGTATCTAATTGGCACTTAGATACCAATGTGATAGGAGCTTTAGAAATAGCTAAAGTAGATAAATATTGCTGCTGCTTCTCCTGTGTGTACGTCTGTATCGTCTGTGTGAAGCTGTGTATTAATGTGAAAAATTCCCTGTTGATTTTAATGGGATGCATCTCTCTGCAGAGAATTTGCTTCATTCAAAGCTGCAGTAATGTATAGAAGGGATAATTTTTTTCTTTGTGCTGTGAACATCTAGATCAAATTCCTGAAGTATTATTTGTGCAGAAACTGTGAATGCTCCCAGCTTGCAAATGAAGTCAAACCCTTGTTAATGTTTACAGTAAAACAGCTGTTCTCAGCATTTCTCCCTGCGCCTCAGCTACTTTAGCTCTACCATACTCAGACTTACATCATAGCAGCTGCAATAATAAGAGGCTGAAAGAGGTCAGAAGCAGCCAGTCCTGCTAAACCACACCTTTGTTTAAAAGAGATTTTGGATTGTAAAATGTCTCAACTGCTAAATTTTTTCAGCCTGACTGGACTCCATGCATGGGCTAGGTCTTCAAAGACCTAGCTCACCAAAAGCACACAGGCACTGCCAGCACAGAGTAAAGCAGAACACAGGCTCTTTATACATTTTCCCGGGAAACTTTCTATAGATCCAGACTGGGAAATGTTCCAAGGCTTCACAGAACTAAAGATAACAGTAATAAAAAAATGGACTAGAGCACACTGACTTTTAAAAGAAATAGCTGAGCCTATTATATTTGCGTGGCAAAGCCTTGGTAATTTGTGCAGCAAGACTTTGCTAATTTACACTAATAAAGGTAAGATCACTACAGATTACTGAATTTTAGCAATTAGCAGGTATGTAAACAAACAACATTCTAAGAAAATAAAAAAGCATCAGCATGTAGGTTGCTTTCAAAACTATAATTTCTTTGTAAATATTTATGATTGCTAAAATAATAAATGCTACTGGATATATTTTGTAAAAATAATTAGGTGTTAGCAGAATGTAAAATAGAGCATTCCCTTGCTCAGTCTTCTTTTCAGAAGAAAGAGGCCATCATTTTTCTGCTAGCTATGAAGCGTATGGTCTATTGAGCTTCTGCAGTGTCTACGCTGTAGAAATAAATGAATAAATAGGAGTTTAAAGTGAATTTAAGAACATTTTAACATTAGATGTCCTACACGTGATTTACTGAAACCTTTACTTCTGTTGAGTAGCAGTCGGAGTTACGTGTTTTTTAGCACATAAGAGAAAACGTGTTCATTGCTGATTTATTCCACTACATAGAAATTGGATAAAATTTGTAATTTTTATTTTACTGAAAAGGGAAATTTGAAAATCAAAGTAAGACAAAAATAAGATTTGTACAGCTGAAAAGTTTCCAAACAGATTTATTGGTCCTTTATTCTATGTACAGGGGGTTATTTTAGCAGCATTTTCACAGTTAAAATCAAGTGGGAACATTGCAGTCGCATGCCAAGTACTACCTGTGACACCTTTTAAATTCATGGTGACTATGGAACAGCAACCTCTTCTGGTCTTGCGGTTCACAGGGTGATCTCACAGACTGTCAGATGATGTCAGAGATGTCCTAGATTATGGCAATATGTTGGGGCAGCTGGAATGCTCACTGAGTTTAGCAGATTCCACAGTGTGATGCCATCAAAAGGACTTAGTAAGAAATCCCAAATGTGCTTTCCAGTACAAGAAAGAGAAAGAAGAAAGCAATAGAGGCCAGACAGCAGAATTTGTAGATTCCATTGATACTGGTACTTTTAATTGATACAGCTACTTTTAATCCAGTGGGATTGCAGATTCCATTGAAACATTGGAAAGACAGCGTATAGTGGAAATTATTTGGTCTAAATTGTAATAAATTGGACTATAGTTTCAGTTATGACTCTTAATGGTCATGAATTATTTGCCTTGAAATAATTCTTTGAGATCCTCACGATGTCAGGGTGTAGTTGTATGAGGCATTGACGAGCACAGTAAAATACATACCCTTTTATGAAGAGCGTAAGGGCTAAATGTACAAGGGCTAGACAAAGGAAATAATATGAGATGTAATATTCCAGCAAATTATTTAAAGTAACCATAGGTACATATGGTACCTCTGTGCTTTTATCACAAAAATCATGTAGTGTCTGGGGGAGAACCACTGCCCCCAAAAAGGCAAGTTTATATACCTTCATACATATATATTACATGTACATCTAAAATATGTATGTATATGTTTTCTATACATAATCTGACATGGAGTGCTTTTAAATGATGCATACATCAATGACACAAACCTTTTGTAACGGCACACCCAAGCTAAATATTACTTAGCGGTGTGCATTTTTATTTGGGTTTTACTGGTGCATTCAAAGCATGATCAGTTTGTTTCTTCTGGCATAAATTGTCACCTGAACCCCTGAATAAAAATATTGCTTCTACTCTGTCATATAGAGAGAATATATTCTAATTCTCTCACTCTAGATACAAATGTGTCCGTCACGTTTGAAAAGGCAACAGCTAAATACATGTTTCTGCTGTCAGAAATGCAGCAGTTAAACCCTAAATAATATCTATAGGATTAAGATCCAAGTACTTTACAAGAAATCTATATGCAGTTATCTTTCCACATTTCCTCTCTATCCCCTGTCATAGGCTATGAAAGATAATATAAGAAGTGCTCTAATATGTATGCTTATCTCATTACCTCCATTTTCAGGTAAGTAGAGCAAACATTTTCACCTTTAGTAGATTTGTAGCAAAATAATGCACATTTCTCTATGCTAGAGGAATGAAAAAAGCAGGATTGAGCACAGAACGGGGGCAGAGGAGGAGAGACGGGAGGGTTTTTTAAAAGAGTTTTCTGAATAATCAAGAAATCCAGTGAGACAAACAGAATGTGTAGAGAGCAAGCCAGAATTATCAAATTACCATGACAACCGTAGGCAAGAACCCAGAGAGAATCAGGTAAAGAAATTACAGTAGAATTACAGTTAACTTCACATTTATTTATTTTAAAAAAAAAAAAAATCCCAAGCAGTCAGGAAGAAATATTTCCTTTGGCCTAGCTCGGTATGGTGCAAAGGCTTGTGAAGTGCAACCTTGTTTGCAATTTTGAAATTACTTTGCAAATGTATACAAGTAGCTTTTGTCTAGATTTGCATATGCAGATTGTTTTAACCAGCAGGATTTGATGTCAGATACAAAACTCAGAATCACAGATGCCTTAATTGGTTTGAAAACAGAAACTAAAAGAGAATTCAGAAAAGGTATAGGGAGTGTGTGTGTGTGTGTATACACACGTATAGTGTGTATTTCTGTTATTTCTAAAACATTTCCCCTTGTATATTTTTCAAATGACCACTTTCTTCATTCAAACCTTTGCTTAACACATTCACAAACAAAAAGCTTTTAAACAATGAATACAGTAAAAAATAAGTGAAACTAAAGTGAAGTAAAACTAAAATAAGTAAGAGTGGTGGTATTTATTTAAAAAAGCTACAGGTTAACCATCAAGTGGTTAACCAGATCATCTGTCAAATTTGGGTTGAAATTCTGTTTGTTCAGTTTTAATGTGCCATTTCATATAATACCATTCACATATATTGGAAAGATACAAGTGTACAATTCTGAAAGGCAGAGATCCATGTTTAGAGAAGGAAGGGGGGGATTTGTTCATATGTGGGGTGGTTGACTTTTTTCCCCAGTTTTGAACAAAGCCCTCAAACTGCTAACACTCCAGCATATAAACAAAATTCTCCCAATGCTTTATCTTTCCTGTTTTATGCCACTATCTGAATGCTTTTTGCAATTTATATGCTCTCTGTAAACACAGATACATGCCTATATTGATCTTTTTAAACGCTGCCCTGAAGTTTGCTGCGTGATCAGGGAGAGGAGTGATGCACTCCATTGTTCCCCGCTATGATGTCATGCTCAGACTTTGCCTTGGTTAGACAGAATTCAGTTTACTGAACTGCAGCAAAATGTCTTTAGGGAACTCAAATTTATTGCTGTAGCAGAGATGGAAAGAAATAACATGTAAAAAAAAAGATGTAGGAAAAAGGGTATAAATTCTGGCTAAAATATTTGCCACCTATATTTTTCTCCACACTTTTTCAGAAGTAGATGTGCACACTCATTTATATACACACTCAAACTGCGCATAGCTCAAGGGTGTGTTTATTTTAATCTGGGAACCAGGAACAGCAGAGATTCACTCTCAGGACTTGCATCATCACTAAGATCTCTCTTAAATATGCAGTTTTATATCACACTGTTCATCCTTTTTACTCACATTAACCACACACGGAGTCCACATAATGGGTCTGATCCTGCTAGGTGTCCAGTGATGTTAATGAGAGGTAAAGGCATTGGGCATGTTACAAGATCCAGTGGTAAATTAATTCACTTCCACCAGCATGTGAAAACTATATGTGCGGATAGTGAGGGGAAGAAAGGGGACAGCCTTTTAATTATGCTGGGAGATCCTGAACTGGAAGAGAAATCTGACGGGACTGAGTGGGGAGAAGGAGGTCTTTCCTCCTCCTCCCTCTCTCCCTCCCTCCCTCCCTCCTGGCCTTAAAAAAATCCCTGGGGTCAGACCTTCCCAAATAGGGACAGTTGGCAGGTATGTGTTAATCTTGTTCCCAGCACTCTGGAGGAGCCACGAATAGAGGTTCACCCTGTCCTTTCAAACCAGCGCTTCCTGTCCTTCAAGAGTTAACCTTCTCTAGAACATTTATTTCACCATCTCAGGGAAAAAAAAACCCTGCAGAGCTGAGAGGCTGCAGATCACAAGGCCATTCTGATAGCCTCCTGTCCCCATGGCAACAGCAACGGCATTTATCAGTTCCTTATGAGAGCAGGCACAGCAAATCTGCATTGCACATGGCAGCCTTCCAGCCTTTCAAATGAAAGAGCACTTTGAACTGCTGCCAAGTGTGGAAGGAGCAGAGCTGTCAGGACTGCTTAATGCTGGCAGTTTGTACTTGGGAGCCTTTCAGTTCCCAGAATCCTTCAGCCGTGGCAGCCTGCCAGGTACTTAGCGGAAGCTAAAAACTAACCCCCAGACCATTCACTGCAGTGCACTCAAAATTTTCCACATGTACCATGTCACAAGTGCAGACTGCACAATGAAAGCAAACGCCTTCTGCTTGGGTTTCTAATTTTATTAATAATCTAGGAAAAAGCAACTGGAGATTAGCTGGCTGACAGCAGTACAGTATAGCCACTGTTTATAACTCGGGGTGTGCGTGTCAAATGTGTATTTCATCCCTCAGAAATAGAATCAGCTCCGACAACAGGGGCTGCACAGCCCCAAATCTACATGCAGTACCTGAGCGTGGGGAGATCAGTGTTAGAAGAAGGGAAAGTGTGGTTATTTACAGTGGAGTATTTTTTAGCAATCATCATCAAATGCATAGCCGTGAGACGTGGAATAGAAAAAGAAGACAGTATTGCTGGCTGGTAAATATTTTCTGCCCTTACCCTCCGCATTTTGCTGACATTGTGAGAATCTCGGAAACTGGCTGATGAATGTAGCAGAGATACATGGCTCTTGGTGGGTTTCCTTTCAATGGAGAGTTTTCATGTGAACTTTTTATTGTTTTGCGTTACCGAAAGCACAAGGGCTTCTATTGGCAGAGGAAACAAATTGGCACAGTTCTGCTTTTTTTTTTTTTTTTTTAATCTGCACTGAGATCAAGGGCAAGGGCTTCATTTTCCAGCACTAGTCATAAGCCTTTAGCACAAATAGAATGAAAATTGTCTGTCGCTCAGGCAGTTGGACAGGGTTCAGGAAAACTATGTCTGGCACTAATTCCAAAGGGAAGGTTTGGTTCAATCCAGCATCATTAATTTCAGTAAACTGTTTTCACTAGTCTATATCCCACTGTTCAAGAGCTGTTTATTATCTTTTACTAAATAATGTCTTTTGGAGTACAGAGTCATGAAAATTACCTTATATGACTTACATATGTATGTGTACTTTCACATGTATGTATACATATAAATAGACACAGTATACATGGATGCACTCGCATTTTTTTACTTTTCTGTTTTTTCTTAACAATTGCTTGTTTCTTACCTTGCCTTCCCATTACGAAACACATTTATAATGCCAAATATAAAATAGCAAAAATAGCCTAGAAGGCGAAAGAGAGAGAGAGATGAAAAAAACCCCTGGAGCAAAGACAATCTCCACAAATTTGTGAGTTTCACCACAAAACAAGGAAATGTAGTGCCTCTTTTTCAGCTTGCAGCTATCTTTGGCTGCTGCTTGAAGACTTGACTTAATTCACCCAGGCAGTAGTGTCTAAAAGTAATACACCAAGACAGTTAATTTTGGCACTTAGTCTCCCTTAGGAATTTTACCAACAGTCTTTGAAAAGAAAGTAAATTATCTTTTTTTTCTTCTTGGTTTCCCCCCATAGCTCATCTTGATATGTCCTAATAAAAGAAACTGCCTCCCCCCCTTCTATTCTCACCCTTATCCTGTGTCCATATCATCCTTCTTTCAATAACAATGTTAATCAGCATTTATAACACAGTCTTGGAGAAAAAGTGGTTTAGGTCTTTTCAGATGGCCTAGTTACAGAGGAAAAGGAGGTTATGCCATGTGAAATAACTTAAGATACTGCAGTTTCTTTTCCTTTCCCTTCCTTCCTTTCCTTCTTTCTTGTCTTTCTTTCTTAATCCCCCCGCTCCTTCCACCTCCCCCATTTTTTGGAAAACACAGTAAAGTTTTGTTCAGTTCTCAAGTGTTATTAATCACTGGTGGAGGCCAAAAGCAGGGATATTTTTCTTGGCAGCACGTTTTGATAAACAATCTGTGTATGGGGTGAAGGGAGGGGGGAGCCTGTCTTGCTGGTAACTAAGCTAATGTTTGGCAGATTCTTAACTGTCACGAAAGTGCAAGTGGCTCTCAGTGGGAATAGCCTTAAAAAATGTACCGATTCAGTTGATTCATTGTTGTTGATTGTTTACTATGTCCACAGGATGTAAGATGAAAACAGTCCAGGGATAAAGTAAAAATAACAACAGCGGAGGACCCAGCCTCTGCATATCCCAGCCTAAAACATGCTACCCAGTTGCTTGTCCCTTGCAGAGTGAGCAGAATTAATTATAGGTGTCTTAGTTTGCACTGTAAGACTTGGCAAAGGTTAACGTGCGGAAATCTGGGCTCACAGGAGGGTTTTAAAACCATAAAGACGGCTGTAGGAGAATCAATTTGGGGCGGGTCTCAAAGAGGAGCCCTAACTGCTTCCCGGGGCAGAAGCAAGAGGTTGGTGCGGTTGTGGGGCTGTAGAGCTGGCTCGGCGGGACACATGGGGCAGCGGAGGCCTGGATTCGGCAGTGGCCAGGCTGCGGGCAGGGCAGCCTCCCGCCCAGCTGTGCCCTGGGCTCCATGCTCCAGCAGCAACGTGGAAGTGGGACTGGTAAAACCAGAGGACACAACAGGCAACATCCGTTAAGACGCGTCTGCACTGCAGACTAAGGAGAGAAAGAAGAAAAGGAAGGAAGGAGGGAAGAGTTCCTAGATGGGAAAGCAATAGGCTCTGTATGTCAGCAAGGCTCACTACCTGAAGAATGGTAGGAAAAAACAGAATTATAATGAGATGAGAACTGAAACGATAAACAGAAACACGTAATTACACTCCTATTCTTTGTAACTACGTGTTTTGACACTTCCTGGCAGCTCCTAGTAAAAGACAATGTTGTTTAACTTTTAATTTGACAAAATTATGCAACTCCTTCCTGAAGTGTTTGTGTTTTGATTTGCTGAACACACTTCCTTTACCACCAAGTGCTCTGTTCACTGCTAATCTCTGCATTGTGAAGCCAGTGATTTGATCGTGACAGATTTTATTTGCTATACCAAGGTAAATCCATGTAAATCATGCTCTCGGGAGTGAGCTTCCCTTCTGGTTCTCATATTTTTTCCCAGCTGTAGCTGCTGTTTTGACCACTGAGGAAAGAGCCATTTCTGTAGGTGCGCGCCTGCAGAAGAACCAGCTGCTGTGACTGCTGCACTGATCAGTGCCAAAACTTCATAAAGCGAGCAGGAAAGAGTTAAACCTATTCCCAGGCTGTGAGCATTTAGAGCCAGACCAGACCCTTCATTCCCCAGCTGCTGAGATCATGGGCTCCTAATTATTACTGCTTGCAAACTTCAGGCCTGTCCTATGTTCTGCATAATTAACATTGGACTGCTGATCGATAATCAACAGTATTCCTCTTGCATCCAGATCAACAGTAACCCCCATATTTTGGGAGCTCACGCACAGGAATGGCATGGAGCAAAGCCTGGCAGGCCTGGGGCATAGCCAGGCACCTGGGTTTTGTCACTTCTTCCTTTGGGGTGGGGTGCGTTGCAGCCTCCGCTTCCCATACCTGCTGGTGGCACTAAGAAAGGTGCTGGCCAGCTCCTGCACACCGTGCTTTTTATGATCGTTTTGAATTCGTTTAAATCAAAGCTTCACCTGCTGTTTTAATGTTACACAGATGTGTATGTGCGTGTGTGTGCATACTTCCAAATAAAGAGGGTAATAGGAATAAAGGGAAAGGGATTATTGGATGGCAGTATTTATTCTAGCACTGAAAGGAAGGAGTTAGTAGATTTCCCTTCTGATAGTGAAAATTATATTCCTTGTCCCTTGGGACTACTGGTAGGTCGTAAACTTTGGGCAATCTCTGCAGAATCCCTAATGCTGCATCCAAAGTGCTGACTCGCATTCCTGTGCAAAAAGCAGTAGCTGGGTAGCAATTGTTTGTGGCCGTGGCTCCATCCCTTCTTGCGCTCCCCTCCATCTTATTAAACAAGGTACTGTCTGGGGGGTTCTTATGCTATTTTTTGTTTGCTCACTTTTTTCCTTCAGTTAGCCAGATCAGGCACCTGAATGGCTTCATTGTTTGGGCTTCCTCTTTTCCTCCTCCAAACGTAATTTTAATTCCTGGATTATTTCAGAGCTAAATAAACACCAGACGTGTTTAATATAAATCCAGCAAGACTGATCTGGATCGCTCCTGCCCCGCCATTCACATGGCAAAGGAGAGGAAAGGTGGAAGGTGAGCAGGAAAGCACGCTGCTACCCTCGCAGGGACAGCGCTGCCATAGATTGGAGCTTTGTTACATTGCCACCATTCAATCTATTTTCCCCTACCAGATTAGATTAATACTGACAACTCGTTCCCTGTGAAGGTGCCACGGCATGGCATTTATTTGCATTTACACTGCAGTTCTCTTCATCAGTCAGCTTTGCAGAGATCACCACTGCTGCTGGCCATATTGTTGCTATGCTGACACTTCATCCTTAAGTGCTGCTTGCGTAATGGTACAGTACATGCCCATGACCAAAGTTTAAATCAAAGTTTAATCATTACGGAAAAACAAACATACTTCTGCGACTGTGTATCCTGCAAGTAAAAGTAAAGGCAGATTGGTTGGGTCACAGATGCTAATCTCTTCTCTTTTTCTATTCACAACTATAAAGGGAGTTGACAGCACCTGTAAATGGTTTTCTGAGGCTAGATTATATCTAAGGTGATTATTATTTACACCCACTATAAAGACTGCTCTTGTGAGCCAAGAAGGCTGTTTCTGTGAGGTGAGTGTTACCAAAAAAGGGCTTTCTTGCAGGAGGATTCAGTGGAGCGACGAGCCAGGGTGAGGGGCAGTTCAAGCACACAGAATGCCTTGTCATGTGTTGGGTTTGTATAACCTGGGGACTGAAATACAGTCGGGATATGCTGCAGTTCTGCATTCCCGGACACTCGGGTTGAAGGGGAAAGCCTCAGCCCTCTCAACCTGAGTTTTTTAAGCAGGGGCTGACCTTTTCCCACAGCCCAGTTCTGCTTCTCATATGAAGATCCAACACGGGGCAGTAAAAGGATAGGAAAGGAGCTGACCTTCCAGTATGAATCAGAGCGAACACATGCTCGTTTAGTCAAGTAAAGTCATATTAATGTAGAAATCCTGCAGCCATCACTAAATCACTGTGGCTGGAAGCAAAGACTTTGACCAGCTTTCATCTGCTTTACTGGAAGCTTGCTTTCGTGAAGCCTCTCTAATGTCCACAGTTTAGGTGTGAAATTTCTAAGTGTGAAATCCACTCTCTTCTTCAGCCAATTTGCATATAGGAGACGCATATAATTCAAAGACTTTTCTATCGCTACTTGCTGCTTCTACAAGCTTCCCCTAAAAAAAGAGTCACTTTGTCAGAATTTCTTTTCTTACTGTATTTTACCTGGTCCTACCATTTCTGCAACTTCAGCGTATGCATTCCATTAAGCCTTCCCCGTAAAATAATTCCACTCACATACAGATCAAATTCATTTGCCAGCTTTCTAGATTATAACCAGACACATATAAAACGTTTTGGACGACTAAAAATGGAAATGAGGCGCATTGGCGATACGAAGGGAATTATTTAAAGCAACAACTTTTTGTCGTGTGAGTTCTGAAACGTTACTAACCGAATACAAGGTATCTTTCCCGCTGGGTGCTGCACCGCTGCTGGGCGCGCGCGTGTGCGTGTCAGGCCGCCGTGGCACCACGCCATGGAAACCGCGAGTCCCTTTAAAGCGCAGAGGGAAACCTGTCACGGACGGGTTTTTCGGCGTTTCCAGCAACAAAGGAATCAGGAAGAGGCACTGAAAGAAAGGCATCCGTCCAGCGCAGCCCAGCTGGCAGAGGCTGGGCCGGCAGCCACCGGGCGCGCGAGCGTCCCCCCCCGCCGCGCGCTGCCTCCGCGGGCAGCCCCGAGCCCGCGTGTGCGCAGTGACGCCACGCCGGTTGCCGCCCGCAGCGCGGCCCGCCGGGTCCCGGCCGACCGCGTCCCCGCAGCCGGAGTTCATTATCCTCTGGACGCGGACGGCGATGGCGGCGTTTGCAGGAACGGCCACCGGCTGCGGCGAGAGTAAAAGCGGGCTGTGCGGAGCCCCGCCCGGCGAGCACGGGCAGCGGCGTGGCCGCGGGGGCGGGCGGGGAGCGGGCAACTTCGGGGATCGCGGTCGGGAGGAGACGGGGGTTTATTTTGTTTTCCTCCCGGTGAAATGACTTCTCGGCTTATTTGCATGAGCCGAAGTTGTTTTGAGTAATTTGCCCGTTAGCAGTGTTATGCAAATGTTAGCAAGCTATTTAAAGGGGGGAATAGGAAAAAAAAAAAGGCAAAAAAAAAAGCCGTGTGTTCTCACAGCGCCGGGGAAATCCTATGTCCCTTTGCATTAGCGAGATGAGATCACAGCGATTACTCACCTGCCTGGCCTCTCCTACACCCTTGAGCAACGCACACAGCACTATCTTTCCCAGCCCAACCTTAAACACTCGGCAAACATGGCTGATTTAAACAAATCAAAAGTGGAAGAGCTTCTGATGCAGTCACGGGCTTACAGAAACTGTGTCATTCTGTCACCGGGATCACTGAAAGAGAAACACGAAATCGGATATTAAGGCGGGATCCCCCCCATTTGCCTCAGCAGCCGGAGCGCACGGGAATCCCACCGACAGCCTCGGTGGCAGGACGCCGGCAGTCGTCACGGAGGCAAAGCGGGGCGATCCGCGGGTTTACACAATCCTGAAAACGAGACAGTTGAACTTAGCCCAGCCAGGAAAAAACACGCAGCACCACCACACACCGCACCCCCCCCCCCCCCCGCCCCGTGCCTGCGCTTCCTGGCCGCGCTTTCGCGGCGGCGGACCCGCCGCGCGGGCTGGGCAGGAGGGCGAGGGCGCGATCTGCCGTTCAAGTTCCCAAACATAGCCGGCAGCGCGGGCTGCCCGCGCGCCCCGCCGTGCCCCGCCGCGCTCCAGCTGCCGGCCGCGCAGGGGAGGGCGCGGGCAGGGCGCCGGGCATGCGCGCCCCGCGCAACAAGTGGGCACCGCGCCGCCGCCGGGGGGAGGGGAGCGAGGGGCGGGCGCTCGGCGGTGACGCGGGGCCCCGCCCGGGTGCAGCCGAGCCCGGCCGAGGCGAGGCGAGCCGGGAGCGCGGCGCGGAGGAGGGGCGGGGAGGGGAGGGGCGGCGCGGCGCGGCGCGGCGCGGGGGGAGCGCGGCGCGGCGCGGCGGAGGGGGCGCGCAGGCACACGCGGCGGCGCGCAGCACCCCGCGCTCGGACTGCGAGCAGCGGCGAGGATGTGAGTGAGGAGCAGGCGGCGCCGCTCGCCACGCTGCTGCCGCCGCTGCCCCCGGGCCGCCACCGCTCCGCCGGCGCTCGGGGAAACCGCCGGCGCAGCCGGGACCGGACAGCTCCGTGCGGGTGCTCCTTTTTCGCTCGCGGCGGTGGATCGGCACGTACCGAAGTGCGAGCTCGCGAGGCAGCCGCGGCGGGTGGAAGGTGACCCCCCCATCTTCCTCCGTGCACCTCCGCCTCCTCCCGGAGGAGGAGCAGCAGCAGCGGAGAGCTAGAGAGCGCAGGGAAACAGAAGCGGCTAGAAGGCGACCCCCACCCAGCCCCCCGGAGGAGCCGTAGAAGCGGTTCCCACCCCGCCGGGGCAGCAGCGGCAGGACCAGGTAGAAGCAGCCCTCTCCGGCAGCGGGGGCGAGCTAAAGGCGGGCGATCCCCCCTGCGGAAAGGGGCAACAGGATCAGGTACGGAGAGCCACCCCCCCTGCAGCCCGGGGGGGAAGACTGAGCCAGCCCCTACCCCGGCGGCAGCGGCAGCAGCTCCCCGGCCAGCAGCACCATGTCCGCCGCGCAGGTGTCGTCGTCCCGGAGACAGTCATGCTACCTGTGCGACCTGCCCCGCATGCCCTGGGCCATGATCTGGGACTTCACGGAGCCCGTCTGCCGGGGCTGCGTCAACTACGAGGGCGCCGACCGCATCGAGTTCGTGATCGAGACGGCCCGGCAGCTGAAGCGGGCGCACGGCTGCTTCCAGGACGGCCGCTCCCCCGGCCCCCCGCCGCCGGTCGGCGTCAAGGCAGTGCCGCTCTCCGCCAAAGAAGCGGCGGCGGCGGCGGCGGCGGCCCAGCAGCAGCTCAACCATGTGGACGCCTCCTCCAAGGCAGCCTCGGCGGGGCTGACCCAGTCCAGCCTGGACCGCTACGGGCTCAGCGCCGCCGCGGCGGAGCAGCGCAGCCGCTTCGAGTACCCGCCGCCGCCGGGCAGCCTGGGCAGCAGCCACGGTGCCCGCCTGCCCAACGGGCTGGGGGGGCCCAACGGCTTCCCCAAGCCGCCTGAGGACGGGCCGCCGGAGCTGAACCGGCAGAGCCCCAACTCCTCCTCCTCCTCTTCCTCCTCCCGCCGCGGGGCGCACGGGGGGTTGGTGTCCGGCCTGCCCCCGGGGGCCGCCGGCGCCCAGATGAACGTGCCCCCCAACCTGCTGCCGCAGACCTTGCTCAACGGGCCCGCCGCCTCCGGCGTGGCGCTGCCCCCGCCGCACGGGGGCCTGAGCGGCCGCGGCGGCGGCGGTCCCCCGGCTCCCTCCGCCTCCTCCCAAGGGGGCACCTGCGGCGGCGGCGCCGGGGGAGGCGGCGGCTCGTCCTCCGAGGCCTGCGGCAAGCGGCCGGGCTCGGTGTCCAGCAGCGACCAAGAGCGGGAGCTGAAGGAGAAGCAGCGCAACGCGGAGGCGCTGGCCGAGCTCAGCGAGAGCTTGCGGAACCGGGCCGAGGAGTGGGCCAGCAAGCCCAAGATCGTGCGGGACACGCTGCTCACTCTGGCCGGCTGCACCCCCTACGAGGTGCGCTTCAAGAAGGATCACGCCCTGCTGGGCCGCGTCTTTGCCTTCGACGCCGTCTCCAAGCCGGGCATGGACTATGAGCTGAAGCTCTTCATCGAGTACCCCAGCGGCTCCGGCACCGTCTTCTCCAGCGCCTCCGGCGTGGCCAAGCAGATGTACCAGGACTGCATGAAGGACTTCGGCCGCGGCCTCTCCTCGGGCTTCAAGTACCTGGAGTACGAGAAGAAGCACGGCTCCGGCGACTGGCGGCTCCTGGGGGACCTGCTGCCCGAGTCCGTGCGCTTCTTCAAGGAGCTGGTGGGCGCTGACATGCTGCCGCAGCCCTACCTGGACGCCAGCTGCCCCATGCTGCCCACGGCGCTGGTGAGTCTCCCGCGGCCGGGGGCCGGGGCCGGCGGGGCGCAGGGCACGGCCGCCGCCTCTAGGGGACCCGGCGGCGGCGGCGGCGGCGGCGGCGGGGCGATGCGCAAGAGGAAAGCCTCTCCCGAGCCCTCGGACTCGGCCGAGGGGGCTCTGAAGCTCAGCGACGAGCAGCAGCGGCAGCAGTGGATGGCCAGCCAGAGCGAAGCGCTCAAGCTCACCATGTCGGCCGGGGGCTTTGGGGCGGTGCACGGCGGGGGCCCCCCGCCGCCGCCGCCGCCGCCCCTCGGGCCTCACTCCAACCGGACCACGCCGCCCGAGTCCGCCCCCCAGAACGGACAGTCCCCCATGGCCGCGCTCATGTCGGTGGCCGACACGCTGGGCAATGCCCACTCGCCAAAGGACGGCAGCTCGGTGCACTCCACCACGTCCACCCGCAGGAACAGCAGCAGCCCCGTGTCGCCGGCCTCGGTGCCGGGCCAGCGCCGCCTGGCCTCCCGCAACGGGGACATGAACCTGCAAGTGGCCCCTCCTCCCCCCAGCGCCCACCCCGCCATGGACCAAGTGCACCCCCAAAACATTCCGGACTCCCCCATGGCCAACAGCGGGCCCCTGTGCTGCACCATTTGCCACGAACGCTTGGAGGACACCCACTTTGTTCAGTGCCCCTCTGTGCCCAGCCACAAGTTCTGCTTCCCTTGTTCCAGAGAGAGCATCAAGGCCCAAGGGGCGACTGGCGAAGTCTACTGCCCCAGCGGAGAGAAATGCCCCCTAGTCGGTTCCAATGTGCCTTGGGCATTTATGCAGGGCGAGATCGCGACCATTTTAGCTGGGGACGTTAAAGTGAAAAAGGAGAGAGACCCTTGAGTAGGAAATCCAATCCCTTCAGACTCCTGAAGATGTAGAATTGTGAATATAACAAACTGCAAAAGTTAGTCTTATGTATAGACATTATTTTCGTCGTATGTTTCTATATTTTGAAACAAAGGTATGTACTCTTCTTCATTTGAAGGATAGAGCTGGTTTTTGTTAAACAGAATATAATATTGTTTGGTTACTACATAATACCTGTTCTCATTTCTTTGGCAGTGTGTTGGCTAGGTACAAAGTTAATAGCCCTTAGCGATTACCTGCTGCTGGTGTGTATTTTTGTAAATGTATGCACTTCTCTGAAAGAAGAAGAAAAACACAAAAAAATGAAAAAAAATTTTTTTTTTTTGCCAAGGCCAGTGTTGATGCCTAAAAAATTGCTACAAAAATGGTGACAGCTTATGTTTTACAAGCCCTGAGTGTTAGTCCTTCACTTTTATTTTTTTCGTTTTCGTTTTTTGTTTGCAAAACGGTGGGGTGGCTCTGGGGGGAGGGTGTTTTTTTGTTGCAAGTTTGTAAGGAAAATGTTTCAGTTTGTTTCTATTGATCTGAACGTTTTTAATCTTCATGTGTTTTTTGTTTTTGCTTTTATTGATGCACGGATGCTTTTGAACAGTAGAGCAAAATGCTGTACATGAAAAACATGCTCTGTTTGTCCTTTATACATTTCTGTAGTTAACAGAACACTGTAATGTGCCTTGGAGCTTAGTAAATTGTAATAAATTCAATTGATATTAATACTTCTCGAGTAGCAAGTTTTATTTTTCTCAGAGCTTAGGCAGCATGCGCAAGCCCTGTTGCCTTTTTTAAAAAGTCTCCATTATACCAAGAGCCTACAGTTCGTTGTGATAATTGTGGCACTTGTACGCACATTTTCACATATATGTAGTAAGATGATGATGTTGATGGTGTTATCAAACTTATCTAAATCTTGGCATTGTGCCTATTTACATTTCACCTTTAATGTTGCAGTAACAGTTGCTGACTAAGCATTTTCTATTTACTGTTTCTGCATCTCATTTCCTCCTCCCTTCTTCCCCCCCCCAGCTCTCCAGCTGCAACCAGTGTTTGCAATACAGGATGCATCCATTGCCTGCGCAATTTAATAAGGCTTGAGATTTGAAACGAAGCCCTCTTTCACAAAAAAACCCAGCATCACGTGGTTAATAATTTTAGTTGATTTTAAGAGCAGTCATCGAAGCTCAGCATTAGCGATAGACTCTTGGTAAAGCAGGACTGTAGTTGAGCACAGCACAAAAAAAGGTAGCGGGAAATAACAGCTTCTACAGTTGGTGTTGCAGCTGGTGGGGTACCTACCCCATTTAGGGAGTGACTTTTCATAACTGAGCTGGTGAACGGTTCAGGGGCTGTGTTGTGTTTTCAGGTGAGGAAACTTAAAGCACTGAAGTGAAATGCTTTCGTTTTGGCAACTGTCATACGTGATTCTTTGTATAATTAACTTTTTATGTGACACTGGCGTTTTCTGGAGATTGGGGAGCAGTGCAATACCTGTTAGGTGATCAACAGGCGAAGTAAATACACAGGCCTCACACTAGCTAGAAAATGCAAACAAACCTAATGTGAACTTTGTCCTTTCCAGGAGGAAAGATAGAAAACTCCTAACAAAAACAGCAGCCCTGCAGAAATCCTTTGCAGTTTGACCAGCAGAACACAGAGCTGTTCCAAATGCAACAGTGTCATAGGTTATGAGCTCTGAGTTTTATTGAATATTAAGGATCCCCACACCCCAAAATCCCAAGAGGTACTTTTTAAAAGTCTTGGGTGGCATTTGGTATCTGCCTGCTCTTAATAAGGCATTTTTCATTTGTATTCGTGGTGGAAAGGATGGTAGAAGCCTTGAGACTATATGCTTAATGTGCCTACGGATTTTTGCCTCCCTTGTATAGGTACATACTCTGGCTATTTTGTGCGGGTGTGTGGGTGGGTTATGTTTTGAGATTCAACCTTTGGCATCACTGTGATTTCAGATGACGTGTATATATTTTTTTTTTCTGCCAAGTGATATATTGGTGCTTAAAAATCTCAGAACATATTGTTCTTATGTAATGAATTGGAGGGAATAATGCAGAAAAATAATGTTTTGAGTTAATTATTAGATCCAACCTATACATTTTGAGTTAATTATTGTATACAGCCTGTAAGGTTTTTAGAGCATAGATTTGTACTGATCCTATTCTCAATTATTTCTAAGCATGCAGTTCCCACACAGCAGTTTATTTCTAAAGCACAAGACAGGGGGACTAACATTGTGAGCTCATGACTGGCAGAGAAAAAAATTGTACACATGGATAAAATTCGAGTTTAAACCTAACAAGGAGAGAAGTAATATTCATGTGTGAATTGCAGCTGCCATTAAAAGAGAGAAAACTACTGGCTATTCAACACTTAATTGTGTCACAGAAGCGTGAATACCCTGATTTATATAAACAGAACCACTCCTGTAATCTCGAAATCAGTCATCACTAGTTGGAGTTGGAAAGAGCCCCGTTTGGTGGATTTCTTTAATTGCAGAGCATTCTTGAAAAGCTCTTATCAGTCAGAATTTTAGAAACATAAGCCCACTTATGAGACTCATCAATTTGATTTTTAGCAGGCAAAGGAAAGGTAAGGGGCAGTAGACATAGGTGGAAAATAAGCTTGAAGTGAATTGTAATACTGCAGTTAATTAAAGTTAACTGTAGCTACAGGGCATTTGTTGTATGGAGGTTTTTTGTAACCATGTGACCTTTTCTTTTACTCTGGCTCATTAAGCAGCTAGTCTGGGCATATTAGCCAGCATTTCTTTGAACCCACTCCATAGGTTTTTCTCTTTCTGAAGATGTCCACAGCTGACAAATAAGCTGTAACCTTTTTTCGAGGCAAAGGAAAAGGGAGCCGCTGAGTGAGAGATTCAGCTGATTTCTGTATTTTACAGTAATGCTCCCCTCCCCCATATTTGCCAGCTATTTAAGGTAAAGCCCAATGTTTGCTTGAATAAATCGTGTAAGTGAATTTATTTGTCCAGGTGGTCATTTGTTGTGCTCTCATTCCTTCTTGTAATGAGAAGGAAGTATTTAAATGGTTTATTTTCCCAAGGAGGGTTGGTGTTTTTTTTTTCCAGTTAGATTATTCTCGACATTTCTTTTAATAGCCTTGTAGCCTATTTTCTAAGAAATGGGTTAGAACATGTGTGTCACTGGATGTTTGTTTTTCAAGCATTGGCAGCTCTGCGCGAGTTGGAGATGGAAGTGTTTGTGCAGCGAAGAGATGCTATGTCCGTTTGGGGGAAATACTACACAGTTCCATCAGGAGCTTGAGTTCACCAATGCTAACTGGTGTCATTTAGTACAAACCTTGTTATGTTTGTTATTTGCTTAGCAATGTTGTGTATGTGAGCATGCTCTTTCCCCCCTCCCCATTTAACATTTGAGCTCCAAACTAGTCAGGACTAACATTGTTTTGAAACTGCAATCTCTTCAAATAGGCTGGCTGCCAGCATAGCTTTGCAGAGCTGCAGCAGTCACTGGAAAAAGGGTTGTCTGCTTCTTTATGCGTCTTGCAAGCTGAGTGTTTCTTCCCCTCAAGGGAAAGGGCTTTGTCTCCTTAGAGCTCTCAGGTTCCCAGCTTACTACGGAGTAGGCAGTAGTCACTTTGCAGCTTCCCTCTTCCCTAGGTCTTGCCATTTTCTTTTTTTTTTCCCGTGGTATGCAGCCATTCTCCATTCATAGTAGGATGGTTTGTGTTGTGCATTAGCAGCCTCTTTCTCTGCCAAAGTGACACATCCTGTAGATTTGCAGCAGAGTACTGAACTGTCACTGTAATGCTGACTCTTGTAAGGCTATTCTTGAAGCAGAACAGCTTCCCCCTTGGCGTTCAGCCATCAGAATCCATTACAGCATGCATTTTGTACCCAAAACATAGCTCTGTACCTACATAGTTGTCCTTACAATCATCCCCTGGAAGACACAGAGGGCATAGTTATACCCTCCTGTATAGAAATAGGCACTGCTGGGTTTATTTTCAAAATGTCTAAGAACTGCGTACTGAGCTTTTGTTGTTTTAGCCCCTGCCTTAAAACCTGTAATGCAGACTGGGAAGGGGATTGCCTCTGCTGATGGGGTGATGCAAAAAGAACTGCAGACGAAGTCTTTTCCCTGGTGTATGTCTTAAAAGAAGGATTAGGTGTGTGTGCACTGAGCGAGGCTACTACTGGGCTCCTCTGACGACCCAGCCGAACATCTCCCTCTCCACGTGTTCGCCACAGGACAGCCCAGCCCCATGTTGCTGACCCTGACTGGGAGGCTCTGCGGGAACCGAGCTCTTCTCCCTGGGAACGGGCTCGCCTACCTCTGTGAGACGAAACACGGGAGATTACGTGTCATTTCAAGTTTCTGACAGCAAACCCACTCTCTTTCAGCCATTCAGGGAACTGTAGAGTGAAAAGCAGAAGGGAGCAGTTAGACATGTGAATGGGAGGGGGAGGATGCTCGTCACTAGTCTGTCCGGCCAGTACGGTCTCTGACTGGTTGGACTGGCTGAGCTACTTGGGGCTAGGTAGGTTCAAGATTGCAGTCTGACTACTGTGCTTGGCTCGACGAAATGAACCTTGCTGGTATCGGTGTGCATTGCTGACAGCGGCCGCAGCTACCCCGAAGTGTCCTTCTCTCTCCCCCCTCACTGACACACAGCCCCACAGCCCTGCCTGCAGCTGGGCTGAGATTGCATTCCCCTCGTGCTGTGTGCCTTGCCTTCCCGATGCGCCCTTGTAAGGTTATTTGGAGGCGGTGGGAGCAGGGGTGGAGGTGAGGAAGGTCAAGCTTCTTAGGTTTCAGCTGATTTGGCATCCGCTCACAGCCCTTCCCCCCCGGAGCCCTGCGCAGCCATATGCACTCGGTGCTGCTTTTATGACCCTTTGCAAAGAAACCTCAAAGATGTGAGCGGCTGTCGAATGGCAACTTATTTTTCAGGAAAACACCCCCTTCCCGCACGGATCGGCTTTAACAGCGAGAAGGCTGTGTTTTTTCCTTGTCCCCAAAGAGAGCTGTAGCAGGGAGCTGCCACTTTCTCTCCAGCTGGCACTGCTCTCCCAGCAGTACCAGGTGCGCCAGGGCAACCAGCTCCCCCGAGCCTGCTTCACTGGGGTCTTTTCCTCAGTTTTTTGGCCAGCGCAAAGGCCCTTTGCTTTGTTCAGTGCTCTCCGAGTGGAGGCTGAGCCTGGCAACCCTGCCGCAGCACGGAGTGGCTTGGCACGCCTGCAGCACGGCAGCTCGGGCAGTGACTGGGAGGCGGCGAACCGAACCGAGCGGAACCGAGCCGCGCCGGGCTGGGCCGGCGATGGGGCACCGGGCCACCAGGGCATGTAATTGCCGCTGGCCTGGGCCTGGCCTAGGCAGCCATGTGATCCCCCGCCTGCCTGCCCGCCCGCCCGCCTCTGCGCAGGGGCTGGGAATGGGGACATGAAACATGTCTGTGCAGCTTCAAGGAGCCGAGCAGAATTCCCCACTGTCATCATCCTCCTCCCCTCCCTCCCTGCAGGCTGCCAGAGGGGAGGGCTGATTACAGCTCCGCTATTGTTCAAGTAACCTACAAATGGATTTGCATGGAGGCAGGTTGGGAGGGGCAGAGGGGTGGGATTTATTAGCAGCAGCTAAATTCGTCAGGATTACTATTAGGCTGGGAGCTTCTCAATGGGAATGATCCCTGCGTGAGCGGTGGGGTGGAGGGGAGGGACTGGAAAGCTCCTTTTCTGCAAATAGGTGAAGGGGTGGCTGGCTCCAGCCGAGGAGGGGAGGCAGGCAGGCAGGGTGCAGCTGGCTGGGGACGGTGCTTCACCTCGGTTTAAACTGTAACCCTCTATTCCGAGCACGCAGCTCCTGGCAGCGCCGCTCATACCAAAGCCTTGACTCAGGGTTATCTGCATGCTGGGTAATAAGCAGCGTCACCAGAGGAATGTGCAGAGAAAGCAGCCATGCTGCTGCAAGCCTCCGCTCGCTCCTCAGGCAAACCACTGATTTAGCAGCCTGCTTCTGCCTGTGGGCTGCTGAAGACTGGCGAGGGGCGGGGGGCTTCTCCTGGGGGGGGCAGCCCCAGATCTGTTTTGAAGCCAAAACAGCGCTCTGCCCTTCCATAAGTAAGTGCTTTTTTATGCAAAGCTGGCCGGGACTTTGCTAACCATAATTGAGGACTGCGCCCAGGAAAGGGTGAAGTTGCTCCTCGAGTCACTACGTTAGTTTATCCGTTTTCCAGATGGGTAATCTCAAGTGTTTTAGCCAAGGTCACACGGCAAATGCCTATCAGAATGAGGGACACTGTGGCCTTTGGTTACTGCCCCAACTGCTAGTCTCCCTTCCTCTGGGATAGAAGCATGTTGTTAACAACTGTGTACAGCTGAACTCAAAAGCACTTGAACAACACAGGTGTTTGGGAACAACAGCATTCAGTGCCAGGCCATTTGTCTGTAGCCTGCGTCCTTCGCTCAGATAACTTCGAGGCTGGAGGCTGTTGCCGTTCTTGCTGATGCAACATACCAAGGGCTGGGGTGAAGGAGAGTGCATACCTGTGTGTCAGAGGTAGGAGCTCCCCTTTGGCTATGATGGAAAGCACAGCACATCCAAATCAAAGACGGGAGGGGGTTGCTTTGAATTGCTGTATTCTGGACCTATCTGAGGCAATCTTACTCTTCACTGCACGCTTCATGGTAACGAGACAAGATCATAGCATAGCCCAGGTTTTCATTTGAACATGTCCAGGCTGGCACATAGTTGGGGTAAGGACAACGCGCTTTTGTAGGTTTCATTTGTGTCAGAGCTAGGGGCAGAACTAGGGCAGGAGTGGGGAGCCTGAATATCTGGTCTGCTACTGGAAAATACAGGCCACTGACTTGAAGACGTTGCAGGCTTATTTGATCTAGCGTGATATGCTAGACGTTTTCTCTTAGAACTCTCTTCCTCAGTGTCTGTAATTTATTTCTGTAAAATAAAAAGAGAAGGTACAAAACATCTAGGATTAAAACAACTGAAAGAGCTCTCTTCTTCCTGCAGTAAATTTTGGAGTATTTTTTATTACTTGCTCGGTGTTGTTGATGTGCTTGACTCCCTGTTACATGTAAAGATAATTCCTCCCTGAAGAACTCAGACTGCATTGATAAGAAAGGCCAGTTGGTGCATCTATTTTATCCCACCTCCTTCAGTGAAAGATTATGCCATGTATCTTATCAAAAGGATGCAGCCTTTCAAGAGCTGTACCTTGGTAAGTATACACACTCACTTTTGGCAAACATTTGCTGTGGTTTTGAGTGGTTCTCTCCCTCTGCCCCCACCTCCCACAGTCAACTCTTCTGTTCATCCAACTGTACTCCTTCAGCTGTGCTCATTGCATCATTTCTGCTGGAGGGGAGGCAGAAAGAGGTGCAGCCATCAGGGATAGTGTCAGCTGTGTGATCTGTGGACATCTAGTCACGTTGTGCTAACAAGGACCTGCAGCCTAAGACAGATTCATTAGTCAGCATCCTTGATAGGATGTCTAGTGGCTTGTGTGACAGTTAAATACCAGGAAATGATGCAGAAATTCTCATGCTCTTGTGTACCTGTCTTTCCTCATGCTAGAAGAGACGATGGCGTTTCTTGGGAACTGCACTGCACATGCTTAATACAAAGAGCAACTCCTTTCAGCTTTTTGCATGATTAGTTGCAGCTCTCTGCCTAGATCTTCCTTGTTCTGATGGCTGGATTTTTACAGTAGTGTGTTCTACATATTTTGCAAGTTACAGCTTGAAACTTCCTCCTCGCACAAGGTTCTGTCATTTGAAGGAACCCCACCCTGCTCTCCCTTGAAGATCTGCAATCCCAGGCTGTGTTTGAGCATGCCTGGGGAGGCAGGTGCAGCCTGGCTGGATCCTCAACATTACCTACAAATAAACACTGTTTAAACAAATTGGACTAATAAGAACATTCAAGATTGAAGTAATAATCAGGACAGGTTTTGCTCTGTCGTCTTCATTCCATGCTTTTCCCATCCTCTCTCCCTCTGAGTTATAATCCAGAATATACGACATGATCACGTTGCTATGGAAATCAGTTACAACATAACTCCACAGAACTGTATAACAATAACAGTTGTTAACAGCACCTTTGTTGAAAACAACACATCAGGTTAAAGTCCCTTTAAAAAAAAACACATTTCCTTCCTGCTATTGCAAATAAGGAGTTACAAAAAGATTTATTTTCTAATATTTTAAGGAAAAAAATCCTTCCAGTGCAGAGCCTGTAAATAGAGTTGTATTCTTCCTCATTTGCCCAGTACTTGTATAGCCATCGGGTCTGTCCTCCAGCCCAGAAAAGATGGCAAATGCTTAAAACCAGTACAAGTTCTTCAAACCTTAGAACCAAGGGACCAGACCAGAGCAAGGTTATTTCTCTCTGCTCAGAGCAGGCCCTTCGTGCTCGTATCGCAGTCCAAGTCTGTGGGAGCTGTAGGCTGTCACCTGCTCCACACAGTTTCCTCCTCAGGTGAGCTCTTTATAGAGTCACCTGATTCCTGCCCAGCACTGTGAGAGTCACCGTATTACTTGCTGCAAGCATTTAAGGGATCGGTCCCCAGCAGCGCACACACAATTACACTCAGGGCCTTGTCCAAACTAGTTCTATGGTTTTATGGGAACCTATTTCATTACCACACAGACTTCTCAGTGATGTTCCGTTTCAGGGTTGTCAAGTCTGCATACTGATACACCAGCTTTCCTTGATGGTTAAAGATGTCTGGGCCTGGGTAGCTCTTTTTACTAAGCTTCTTAAGCCTTTTTGGCTGTTGTTCCCTAAAGAAGCCTGGCAATGTAGTCACCAGACTTCTCTCAATTTCTCATTCGGGCAACAGTGGAGTTCCCACACAATCTGAGATTATTCGGTCTCAATTCAACATTTTACCTCTCACTCACTACTCAAGACTTGCTCTGGCTGCCTCATGCAGGAAGCTGCTGTGTTGAACAGAGGCCTCCACCCATGGATCAAATGGCATAACACGTATCTATATATGCTGGGCACATATCTATATATGCTCCAGTGAATGATCCCTTCATGTGCGCAAGTTTGCATGCCAGCTGCATAGTACTGGAGTTTCCCTGCTCTCAGGAGGACCTTCTGTAAGCTGATGTAGGGCTAATAATTCTTCTAAAGCTTTTCGGCAAGCTGCAAGTCTTCCTTGGCCTTTTGTAGCAGAATGCTGTAGTCTGTCACATGAATTCATTCCCTCCACCTCTGTTTCCTCCATCATGTTACTTGGAGAGGAGTGCCCAGAGTGGCAATCAGTTTAAGCTCTAGCAGCAGACCCTGCGGATATCATTCCAAGGCTACCATTCTCATTTCTGAACATACAGGTAGTGATGTTCCCTAGCTGTTTGATTGCTATAAATGAGCACATTCCCCATGAATGTAATGCAGCCCAGATGCAGTGACAGTATGCCTCTGGAGCCAGACTCACCCTGGCCAGAACAAGAGCCAAATAGCTCAACACTCTCTATGCTTCTTGGCCTCCTCTCATTGGGGAGGTTCTCTGTAGCTACTCAGCTTTAACCCTCTACACCAGCAGGAGTAGGCATTCAGGGATGCAGATGGGCATTTGAGGACAATGTTTTAGCTCCATCAGCACAGAGCTAAGCCAGCCCAAACTACCTTCTGCCAGTCCAGCAGTACTCCCCAGACCCCATGTCAGCATACATTGCAGCAGTCTCTCCTGCTGAGGTGCAAGCTGCAGTTCCTGTTGCTTTTGTTGACTTGCAGGAGGAGTGCCTGGTCTGCTGCTAGTTTTGCAGCAGCAGATAAACAGCACTTCTGTCTTTCTCCCTCACAACAGAAGAATCCATTGAGATATGTGAGATATCCATTGAGATATGGTTTTGCCATTATCTTTTATGTAGCTGCTCTAGTTTTCTCTTAGTGATACAGTCCATTTGCCTGTCAGGGTGCTTCATGGTACACAAGCTTCTGGTTTACTTTCCCCAAGGATTATTCTGTCTCAGGGTCCCAAGTCCATTCAGTCAGCAGTTTGTCCCCCTTTGAACACATAGCTAGAGGGGCCCACTTGCCACAGGAGGGCAAACCACACAAACTCACCCATTTAATTTGCTCCCGCTACTAAGACCTTTCTGTAATTCCTCTGGCTCCTTCCCTACTGGGCCTGATAACCTTACATAGCTGGTTTGCTCCAGGTCCATGGGTCTTTAGAGAGGCAGGTTACACTTAGCAATTTGTTTGCAAATACATCAAGGAAGCTTTGTATATGGTATAAGCATAGCGTCTCCTACAAAATGCTTTTTTCCTCTTCGGGAATTTGTGAGGTTAAACTAGATATGAGTGACAACCATGAATGATGAAAAGCCCTGAGTCCTTCTAAGTATCATTGTTTATTTGGAAGTGTGATAGATGTTAGGATTAGAATGAAGTACACCTTACTTGGGACAGAAGAACTACTGTTGCTTTTTACCTCAGTAGCTTGAAATACATTTCACTTACAGATATACTTACATTCTTGGCCTGCGTGGCTTTCCAGTGCCTCTTAGAAATTCTTGAGCTTACAAAAGCGGTGCTGACTTGCTACTGTATTTATTTCCTTATAGAAATGAAATTGCTGAGTGTGGGAAGGGACGGTTGCCGTCAGGAAAGATGAAGAAATGGAAATGTACCTCTTTTGGGACATGTGTCAAGGAGATCTGGAGACCCTTAGCCTGAAATAGAGGATGAAGTAAGAACAAGTGCCAGAAGCAAAGGCGAGAAAGGAAAACTAGACAAGCTCTATCCTTCAGCAGGTGGGGGTGAAAAAGAGAGGGAGACATGCAGAGTTTTCTGGTTTTAAATCTTTGGGAGATGCTCTGAAGCTGTTGTGATGGACAGACAAGTAAGAGCCAAATGGTTGCAGAGTTAGGAGCAGCAAAACTTTGCAAAGCAGCAAAGGCACTGGAAATAAATAAGATAGTTGACCAGCAGGTCATGACGTGAAGAGTCCCTCATTACCAATTCATCCATTAATAAGACACAGTGAGAAGTTCCTGAAATGAGAGGCAACCGATAATCAACAGCAAGGTTGCCATAAGATGACAGGTCTTAAATGTGGATCTTGTCAAATATCTTGATGGTCTTTATTGATATTTTCTTGTATCAGCCAAAGATGTGGAACATAGTTTTTAGAAGACAAAGACATGGTCTTTTCAGAAATGCTTACAATTTAAATACTAAGGGAGAAAGAACAAGTGGGGTTGTTGAAAAGTTTGAAAGTGCTGTTTGAGCATAAAAAAATCAAACCAGTAGGACTTGGCACACTGGTGATAGGTGAATGAGCCAGATAGCAGGTGAAATTTATGGCATATACAGTTGCGCACACTGTGAGGAAACCATTTTCTCAGCATTTTGCCTAGTTTTAAATTAAAGGTACCAGAATATTTGGAGAAAGACCCGATTGCCACTGGATCACTTACGGGAAGCTCACCTTTGTAAATTAGGCACCTTTGAACAGAAAGCAAATGCCAGGATGCATGAGGAATGAAATGCTGAACACTATGTGGAGCTTTGTACCGCCATTACAGGAACCAAAGATCTGCCCTTATCTGAAAGAGTATTGGTGACCCCATCTTAAAAATTATAATGAACTGCTTAAAGGGGCTTGGAGATAAGCCCATGAGAACAGTTAGAGACATGCAAAAGTGTCTCTGCACCACAGCAGAAATGCAGTTATTGTTTATTTATTCTACAGCTAAAGCCCCTTAGTATGCATAAGACTTTGTAGACAAATAGGACAGGTCTGTGCCTGAGGAGTTTGCCTTCTGAGCAAGACAGAGCACAGCGAAGGGAAGCAAACCAAAAGAAGTGTGTTGCTACATGTGCAGAGCAGCGAGGCAGCGGGAGGCTGAGAGAGCCACTGGAAAGGAGAGGTCAGGGTCAAGGGTGCCACCAGAGCCCTCCCAGGGTATGCACTTACCTTGCAGTAAGGCAGGCCCCTCTGGCGTTGCTGTGCCGAGGGAAAGCTTCTTGTTGCATTATCTATGAGGTGTGACCTGTCTGCTTACAACTGCGGTCCTGTAGGAAATATCCTCCAGACTCCACAGACTGTTTTCACTGGCTTCTTTTTCCACATATGCAGCTGCTTTTACGGCAGCTCCGTATTTGTGTGCACGGAAAAGCAGCTGGATTGCACAAACAGCGAAAAAAATTCAAGGAATATTTGAATTCAGAACCAAATTTTGGGGGCATCTGTGTTGCGATGCTTTACTATTCATGCATTCAAGATTTATTTGTGCAAATGAATTTTAAGTCTAATTCCAAACGTGAAAACGGTGGAATTGCACATTTCATTGTAAAATTCATGCTAAGTTACCAAACATGGTACAAAATTGATATCATTTGATATATGTAATTAGCCAGCACATCAGTACACCTAGAAATGTTCATCAAATAGACTAATCATTTTGAGTGGTGAAAATCTTGAGTATTTCCTAATCCAGTTGCAGCTAATTTCAGAACAGAAGAAAATAATATTAATAGAATATGTTTTTGTTGCATATTACTTGCTCGGTTCTCGCATTATGTATGCAAATCAGGTAATTTTGTACCTAATTGCCTGATTTGCATGCATAAATGTAGGTTGCACATGTGCAAATGATTTCATTCAAATTTAGTGTATGCCTAATATGTAGAGTGGCTGAAAACTTGAATCTATGTAGCTGAATCTCTCAGAATTTTCACTTAAGGAAAAAGCAAAATTTGTCACCAATTTTGGAGGGAAGATGAAGTAGGTGGGCTTCTTTGGATGATTTTGCAGGGGCAACAACCCTGGAGCCGTGCATTTTTCTTGAGAAACGAGCAATGATATTAATGCCCAGAGAGATAAGTAGGTAAAAGGGATCCTGTTGCTTTAAATGCCATAAGAAAATCGCAGAAAAATGTGACACTTGCCAAGTGGAAAAAGACAGAGTCACTGAGAAGGAAATGTGGCTTTCAAAGTCTAAGATGGTTTAACAGACATTGAAACCTAAGATGAAAAGTGTAAAAATACAATACCAAAATCTAAGTGCATTAAAAATTCTTTCAGGTAATTTCATGGCTATGAAGGGAACTGGACTGACAGTTCTTGTGAATGAAGTTAGGTGACCTTAGGAGAAAGAGACCATGGGCAAGGGATAGAAAAGCTTCATTTGTTGTGCCATGTCATGCATTTCACCTCTGGTCTGGAAGAGAAGGAAGATCTGGACCTGGAAGATTAGCAGAAAAAGAAAAAATCTGGCTCAAGAGCCTGTTTCGTTATGGGTCTCTGTGAGGAGCTCCCAGTACTGGGATTGGATGCGTTGTCACCAGCAGTTTTCATAACGATTTGGAAGGGCAGGAAGTGTCCCTGAGGAAGGGAACTAAAATTACCAACAGTATTTTTTACTGTGGCATCAGCTGTAGTCTAATAAACAGTGGTAGGCTGTTTTCTCCCTATTACTCAGAACTCCTCTGCAAGCTTTATTTGCATACACACGGGTGACAAATACTACTAAAATAAGCATGTAGAAAAATTAGAAGCAATTTGGAGGCACATACGGACTCACAGTTCCAAATTCTTATTCACACTAGTATGAAGTGTAAGGAGGGTCAAAACAGGTATGGTATATGCTCCTTCCAAGGTTCCTTCATGCTGGCAAGAACTGCAAAGAGTTATGGGTGTAAATTAGAATTTGGCACAAAATACCTTTCTGTCCATCTAAGGGCAGGTTTGTCATAGCGCTGCTGACATGAGTATGATATCAGATGATTTCTGACCAACATAGATTTGCTAGTAAGAATTTCTAGTGTCAATGTGTTTATAATGGCAAACCCGTGCTTTTCTTGGAATAGGTTATTTTACTTGAGAAAGGGAGACGAGCTGGAGTAAATTTTACTTTCTATAGGAAGATGCAGCGGCAGGCAGGGAGGGGAAGGTAAGGAGGCTTGCAAAGCAGTTTTGCATGGTGTGACTGAAGCCTATGCACTGCGTGAGGAGCCATGGGAGAGCCGGCGCCACAGCCCCTTTAGTCCCCTCACCTAGTGAGCCTGCTTCTGATACCGCAGAAGCATGGCTTGCCTGTATAAGCTCTGACTACATTTGTAGTGCTTTTCCAGGTTACCTGCCCTGGAGAAGTGCTCCCTAATACAGACTTGACTTTGAGCTCCTTTTTTTTGCTTACAAAACAGTTTTGATGTAAATGAGAATCAAACTCACTTTTTTCCTCCTGTTCTATCAGTGGGAGAGAGAACACCACTTGACTAACACTGTCTTGCCTCTTTGTTTGTGTGCTAACCTCATCAGAGCAGCACATGCAGAGCTCTGTACAAAATAAATAAACCCAAACCCTGGGCTGTATTCCCAGCTCACTCTCTGAATGTTTAGCTAAAGCACAACTTCTGTTAGATTGGAGAGATGCTCTGTTATTTGACTAAATACTGTTATTTCTACTTATTTTCATTCCATCATACAGTAAAAGACACTTTCTATTTTCCAGTTTTTCAGTAGGAGTGAAAAGCATGCCTGATAGTCTTGGAGATTGAAGGTTTCTTGTTTTTCACAGAATGTATATAGCTTGGGTAATACTAACTTCCTCCTCTCGACAGCTTCCCGTTCCTCCCCAGTTTAGTGTTCAGGATTGATTCCATTCTTGATCTCTTTCCTGAGGTTTTTCGTTTGGGTGTTTTCTGCAATTGAGGCAATTACTGCCTGTTGCAATGCAGGGTTTTGTGGTGGGCAGCAGTTCTGTGAAACTGAACTGAAACTGCAAGTCCATCTCAGCAGTGCAGAGCATACAGAACAGGCACCGTACTTCAGCGGCCACTAGCCCAGACAGAATTCAGATCTGGGGGAAGGGGAGAGAGTGGGCACATCACATACCTGGTTACCTGAACCATCGCTTTCCACAAAGCAAGGTCCCCATGAAGGGGGTGACACCGTAACTGTACTAGAACAGGACAAACTCATACCAGAATCCCAGAGGGGGAAAAGCATTTGCATTGTTCATCTTTTTGTTGTCGCCTTGGAGATTACTTTAGTTTCTTGACTCAGATCTTCCATTGGTTCATAATACCTTTTTGCAGAGAGATACAGCTTTCTCCTGGTTGCCTTTTTCCCTCTTTTTTGTAATCCCTGGTTGGCAGCTAAAGCGGTCTAACATTTCTATATAACTGATAAGAGAAATGATTGCCAAGGAGAAAGTTGTTTCTTGAGTACATCCCTCCCCTTGGGTTAAATATAGGTTGCAGCATCCCAATATAATGACAAGATTGGAAAGCATTTATGCGCTGGTGTAGTTTCTGCTTTGTAGTAACGGAGTAAAACATTCACAGTTGTGAAAATCATACCTGCAAAGACAAGTTTAGTCAGCCTCCGCCTTACTGTATTCAGTCCATACGGTAACGTATTTCCTATTTAAACCAAATCCTCTGGCCTTTGTGTTTTATTGCCTTGTGATGTGCTATTGGCTACAGCATACTGGTTTATTATCTTACCATGTGCACTGCGGTACTCACATTGGTTTTGTACTGCAGGATTGCACAGGGTGCTGGACCAGGAATGTCCCATCCTTTGGATTATAAAATACGAAAGCAAATCTGGAGAGGTTTTACTGCTACGTAAAATTAGATCTGTATTGTATTGTTGTCGCCAAAGATACTTGATTTAGAGCACGTTTGCAGTTGCCATAAATGCTTTGCTTTGTAACCTGAAATCATCTGTATCTCTAGGATGAAAATCTTCAGCTTCAGAAAGTGGTTAAAATTCAAACTGTAAAATAAAGCCTGAGAAACATTTAGCCTTTCTAATCCAAACACAATCTCCATATCTTTTCTGCATATGCACATGTATGCACATGCATTCCCAATCTTGCATATACATTCACAAGGTCACACATTCACAAGCTCGCATACACATTCACAGGCGCTCTCACACAGAGAATGTGTTCTGCAGTATAGCTGGTACACTGGGTATTTTTGAAGACAGAACAAGATGACTGTAAATTGACACTTCCACCCACTAATGAAAAAAAGCCAAGAAAACCTCAGTGGAGAATGAGTTTTATAATTAATGCTGAACAATTTTCATTGACAAAGCAAAAAGAAGCAAGTGGATGGCTGATTTAAATGTTGAATGATTAATGCACAGAGAGGCGGCTGAGGAAAAAGACAAATTCAGGAGCAACTATGGAAATTTATGTATGAGAGAGTCAGCACCATATTCTGATCTCAGTTACACAGTTGTAAATCTGTTATCTTAATGGCAGTATTCAGCTTTCATATTTGCATAGCATAAGTGAAAATAGAATTTAACCCAGAATGCGTTTGTGATTGTGTATTTGCGTGACTGAAAGGGAAGAGATGTGTATGTTTGCATGTGATAAACTGCAAATGCATGAGACTTTTTGTATCTCTTGGTGAGAAATGTAGAGAATGAATGTGTGTGTGATTGTGTACGTGCGTGCCAGTTGTGGGGCTGTCTGACAGTGAGTGGGAGGGTGAGAACGTGTTTGTTCCTAGACTCCCTGGTTGAGTGAAAATGGCTCCTGGAAATGCCGTTTCAGATTAGAGAGCGACGGCTGGAGAGGTGGAGATTTCATTACCTTCCTCTTTGTGTGGTGTTTTAGAGCTGGTAATGTAAAAGCAGAGCTATAAATAATCCAGTCACACCTGTGGTGTCCTCGAGATTTATAGTGCCTGCTAATGCCAGAATCTTTGGGGTGTTTCACTATGCAAAGCAAAATGAGAAATAATCACCCCTCAAACACCAAGGCAATGCAGACCCCACCTGTCTTTTCTGATGTGCCAGGAAAGGAGAGATTCTCCTTCCTACCAGAAGCCCAGGTTTATTCTGAATTTGTGTGTAATGCCAATCACCACGTACAGTGCTCTCTCTTGTCCTTGCCTTGAGGGTTGGGGCTGATCACCACCTGCCTTGGGTGCGTGTGCTGGGAGAGGAGGGTGTAGAGGTCACAGGCAGTAGTTTGCTGTGTGCAAGCTTTTGAGATGCAGGGGCTGTATTTTTAGCTGCTCCAGATTCTCTCCTGGCTGGGATATGATGCTGAGGAGTTTATTGCTGTAAGGATGTGCCTAGAATACCAGGCAGCCTCAGAAATTTACTGTGCCGCAGAGCCCTGACTCAGTGCTGCTCTGTGACTTTCCTGTGTTGCTTCCACGCTGGAAAGAGAGAAAAAATGGTTCCTTATGTTCCCGGCTGCTGCTGGCGCTGGAGGGACAGCTGCTGTGATTTAGTGAGAAGCCCTGTTGCAGGGAAGGACAGCAGCTCTAGATCTGGCTAAACTGTAGTTTGCTTAGTGAATCTGCCCTCAGATTTCTTCTCAAATATTACTCTAGATTTTTGTCTGAACAGTAGCAATAAACATACGCTGCCTTTCATTTCTGCATTTCCCAAGCATGTCTATAATGCCCTGCAAGTAGTTTTTTGCTGCTGTACACGCTAAATGCTTCCAAAATGCTAGGGACATTTCACAGGTAGTTTCTCTGTGTGGCATTTCAGGGGAGGACGTGGAGAGACGGCCATGGGTGGATTTCTGTACACCTGACTGCAAGGAAGGTGGACAGCCAGCATCCCTGCAGCCAGAGGGGTGAGAATTCGCTAGGGATACTCCCTGTGGTGAGTCCTGTAGAAAATGAAATTACATTTGTGGTTCTTCTGTCCCACTGGTGCAGGTGCACCTGCAGGTTTGAAATGGTGTTTTCTACCCCAAAACCCACTTGAATTGTGAGACCCAGTACATTTGCAAAGTAAATTTCTATATATGAAAGATCAGCAGCTGACTTATTGACAATCTAAACCCTGAGGAGCCTAGCTTGCCCCTTATGACTCTGGTGAAACAGCATAAACGCTAGATGAAGGAAGATGATTTGTACCGTCAGATTTTTTAGGAATGAGAAATGAGTATGAGATATGCTGAAGAGACCTAGCAGGACACTCGCACTCCGTCTGCTTGAGAAACATGGTGAGACCCCATGTATTCTCCTGGGGTTTGGCTGTATCGTACTCCTCAAGGAGCGGGCTGTTCTCTATCACTGCCCGAGGGAGGCTGGCAACAAGGAGCCGAAGCCCGTCTGCTCTTGCTCGATGCCGAGCTCTGGTCGAGGCTCCCTGCTGCCCCCTTGTTGCTGGAAATAACACTGGAAATACGACGGACTACCGTTTTCACATTGCGATGTGAGAGCTTTGACTAATATCCTCACATTTGGGGGAAAATCGTAGACCTCACATAGGAATGTCTGTCTCATTGCTGTGGTATCCGGAATAATAAATACAGCAATCGCAGCTGTAACGCCTAGTGCTTGTCTGAACTGCTACATTCTCAGAAGCACAAACATGAATGAAGGGCAAGCTATATAGAGAGGCGAGGTTTGTAGGCAGAGGCAGTATCTTTTTTCAACTTTTTAGTCTTGCGAAACACAGACAAGCTTTCAGCCATACAAGCTCTCCCATCACACGCTTACTTTTCTTGTGTGCTTAGGTCACCACAGCTACAAAAACCTACTGCTCTAGTAAATGCTAGAAAGTGAAGCTGCAGTGACAAGAGTGTTTCCTTTCGAAAGCAGCCCTGGCAAATGCCACACGCACAAAGCTTGGAGCAGCTCTATGCGAGTACGGAATAGCTTGCATTTTAATTTTGTTATTTATTCTTTACTTTCCTTGGGTCACTAGTGCTCAAAAGTTGTTGCCATCCACATTGTATACAGGAAATCTATTCAAAATTATTTTAGTGTCTCACAGCTCAGTTCCTGCTTGGTTTGCTGGTTGGTTTCTCTTCTGAAAATAATAATCAAATTGGATTCTAAATTGCTCCTTGTTTGCAAAGGCCAGTGGCTATGAATGGGATACGGAGAATGAACTCTACTCTGTCCAGTCATGAATGGTAGCCAGGTCAGAGCTGAGCCGCATTGGCAGGAGGCAGTGATGTGGGAAGCTTGCCCTGCCATTATCTATTCTGTAGACAAGCAGCGGATTTAATTCTCAGAGGATCTCAAGCCTATAATAAAATCTCAATGGGAGTAAAAAATCCTGACCCAGAAGGCGGTGGCATGTTCTACTTGTCCTCCATCGTCATGAGTGTAAGTGTGGCTCTGCATCAAGGGAGCTGCGTGACAATTTTGTGGAGCCTGGGTAGCAGAAGAAACCCATCCCCCAGTGTTCTGCTGGAGTCTCTGTGAGGTGGGTATTTATACTGCTAGTGAAAAACAGAAGGAAAAATGAGAGTGTCTCTAACACATGTAATCTGCAGAAAAAATAACACATTTGCATGTCTGTTTTAAGCAAGGAATCTTTGCTGCTAAGGGAATAGTGGTGTGCATGCCTTTTTCCCTCTTGCATGCTGTTTTCTAGGCCCACATCCGTGGACATGCATTGAAAATCTGGCATTTTTCTTGAGCTGGCATCGCTGGGTGACCTCATGCACCTACTTGTCATCTCAGCAGTTTCAGCTTCAGTGTTCCTCCTTAGATTCATTAAGAAAATATTTACTATCAGAAGAAAGGAAGGCGCCCTGTGGCCTGCTGTGCTCCCCACAGCCAGGCCAGTAAAAACAGAGCCCCAGAGTGCTTTCCGAGGGTGCAAGGGTGATTTCAGGGCACTTCTGTCCCCTTGGAAACAGGAGAAATGGGTCACAACTACAAAAAGTGACCAAACCCCAATCAGGTGACCTTCTGCATTTGAGGATGTTTAGCAGGATGTTTGCAAGGTGATTCACTTAAAATCTTGATTTTTTTAATAAATCACCACTTTTAGAGGATTCTGGGAGGCTGAGGGGAAAATCTGCTTTCCCTTTAGTTTGGGGGTTTGTGGGTTTTTGCCCTAGAAGTCTCTTTTTAATCACACATGCACAAGCTTGTTATCAGAAAAGCTGCTGGGGACTCCTGAACCTTTTAGCACTGATGTTGTATGTGCCTGGTTTTTTGTAAAGGAAAACGAAATGGAAGCTATTATCTGAGGGGAGCTTTCATCATAGCGGTGAGGCTGGGTGCTGCTCAAATATACTAACACAAAATGTGAGACAAATGTTGCCTCCTCCAAGCCAGCTTCAGACCTCAGCAGTGAGAGCTTTCCACTAATCTGGCTGTTCACAGCCCCCGCTCCGGCATCCATCTTGGGGTTTGCGGGATGCAGTTTCCCTTCCCGTCCCTCGGTCCGATCGGGCAGGAGCAGCATGTATTCCTCTGCCTCCAACCCCGTCCCCGAGCTGCACTGACATCTCGCTTTGCCCCCCCCCCCCGCCTCTCCCAGCCCAGCCGGGAGGCTGGGAGGATGATTTAGAGAGCACAAGGGGGCCTGGAGCCAGGGAGTCACCCTGCTGCTGTGCGGGGAAAGCTAAATTTGGGAAGCGGGATTTCTCCTGTATCGCCAGGCCTGGGTGGGCAGCACCGTCTCCCCGTGACTCTGCAAAGCAAATTACCTCAGTAGCGTGAGCTCGCCGGCTCTTCCTCCCCTCTCCCTCCCCTCCCAGCGAAAAAAGCCACCGAGCGCGGCAGCAGGAGCTGATTCAGGCCACCGGTGCTCGGTCCCTTCAGAAAATGGGGCTGGGAGGGATGATGGAGGAGGGGCTGCAGAGCAGAGCGTGCTGCTGACCTGCTGAATTATGACTTTAATGCAGTCGCTTTAATAACTTGCTGTAGCTCCAACCACCAGATGCAATTTATGGCAAAGCAGGCGCCCAGGCATTTTTCTTTCTATGAAGACTAAGCAGATCTCTGATTACCACCCCCTCCCCCCAACCCATTACCTTCCCCCGCTTGCTCTGCTAATGGAAAAATGTTATGTGTCTGTGTGCTTTTTCCCCAAGCTCTGTTTTCAGGAAATGGTGGAGAATGAGAAACTAACACACGTGCACACACACGCGTTTGCGGGAAAGATGGCTTTTACTCTCCATTCTTCAACCACGCAAAATTCCTCCTGCTAGCAGAATTGCTGGTCCTTTTTCTAAAACCTTACAACTTCAGCCAGAAGCGAGGCAAATTCCAGGACTGATTTGTAGGGAAAAAGAAAGACCCTCTTCCTCCATCTGACCAAAATCGTCTCAAGTCTGAGTGATTTCACTGCATAATGCAAACCCCACTGCCTCTCAGATCTCCCTGCTGTAAGGAGGGCTTGAATACAACCCCCAAACAAACAAACAAAGCCAAACCTGGGAATGATGAATAGGCAAACCGAATTCAAGTTTTAATTTTGTATATGATGGTTGTATACAATAGATGGGTGCGTTAAAAAAGCAATGCACAGATAGGCAGGCAGATACCCTGCCAGTTCTCCTATTTTAAAGACCCATTCATTTTCCATCTAAGGGAAGAATTCTTCCTCCCACTCTCCTCCTCTCTCTCCTTTTCTGTGATTTGCATGATCATTTGCTACATATATTATGAATTACTGTTTACCTTAGTCCACGGCTTCAAAGCAATTTCCCAAATAAATTTCACTGGATCAATAAACTCTGATTCTGTTTTCTTTTCTAAATTGAGGGAAAGAAAAATAGTAGGGAGAAGTAAATGTTTTCATTTTAGCCAAATGGAACAAAAATTTGAGTTAAACAGATGTGCCCATTTCTGAATTCTGAGGGCTCACACAGAAGCCCTGTGATTCAACTGTTTTGTATCTTATTTTTGCCTTCCCTTTCTGGAAAAAAAAAAGTATATTTGGAACTGCAGCCCTGAAAAATGGCATGTACTGCTTTGAACCCGTTGAAAGGGTGTCCATACAAGGCATCGCGGATCAGTCCTTCGTGACTGTTAAATATTTAACAGCAAGGCAAATTCCTCCTAGGTTACAGCAAGTACAGTTTGCAATGACCTGCCTCTGCGCTTTCAAAAATGAGTAGCAGGCTCCTGCAAAACGTCCAGCCCCTCATTCAGCTAGCATAGCGTTTTCCTCTCAAGCTTTGAGATAGGTAGATTAATATGTAGTATACACTGCTAATTTCTTAGTAAAGAAATAGCAACATATGGGAGCATTCAAGTTCCAGAGAGAAGAGTATAAATTGGACGTTTCCATGTGAATTGGGTCTGATGTGTCTTGTCTAGCTGTGTTTACAGTGACCTGCCCTCAGCCTGCACTGGGATCACATTACTGTCTCCAGTACCTCGAGATGCACCTGCATGCACACGCTCAACCAAGCAGGTATTTCTTTTAGGTGTAATGAGTTGTCTTTGAACAACTGAATTTATCTCTGCTGACTACAGAGGGAGCTGAGACCAGATTCCTGACTTTGGGAGGGTTAGAGTTAGGTGAAATGAATCTTTGCTCAAGCATTCAACCACAGCTCCTTGGCTTGTGCCGTTAGCTTCCTGAATTCCCAGATGATCTCGCCACCACAGCTTAGCCAGGCCCGGAACAGCTTATTTTCTCAGAAGGGATGAGATGAGATGCAGTTAGTTCAGCGAAGCCATTGGCATTTCAAAATTGTATGTAAAAGCATGTATTTGTACTCTTGTTTTTCAAAGGATGCCGTAAATATGCTTAATACTTAACAGGCTTAAAGCACTCTCTCCAGTTGTGATCATTTTAAAAAATCCTATGCAAATTTTTATAAAGCCCAATGAAAAGCACCCATCCAATGATCTGTGAGTCAGTAGTACATGCACACATCAGAAAGCAGATGCCGTAATTTATGCTTGCTGCCCACGGGGCAGTACCTAGTCCAGGTATTGTTCCAAAGGGAGCAAGGTGCCTTTAGGCCCTGGAGAGCTGGCTCTGGCCGAGGGGACGAGGGGACGGTGCCATGGCTGTGCCGGCTGTGGAGCCACTTCGTGTTGCTGATTTGCCCGGGGTGGCTGTGCAAGAGCTGAGTCTGAGGCTAGAAATTCGGGGAGTTATTATGTCACCGCGAAAGTGTGGAGATTATTAATGGCGGCGGCTTGCGACTACAGGTATGCTTTGTGACAGTAGAGCTCATTCTGGAGGCTCCTCTGATTCTGCTATGTTTTTCTTTTTTGAACCTGGCCTTTGATTAAAAATGCCTCGCTTCTAGCTCACATTGCCTTTTAAATGGCTCTGCAAAGCCCTCTCGCGGTTCCCAGCTCACATCAGAAGCAGGCTGGAAGTGTTTCACTGCAGAATAAACATATGGGCTGTAAATCCTGTGATTCAGAAGATTCGCCTGCAATATTCCTCTCCGCTGTTGCCATAGGTAACCGGGCTCTGCAAAACACCATTTACCCTGGAATGCAAGGAGACGCGGAGCTCAGCAAGGGCGCTCCGGTTAACCCTTTCCTAGCAAAAAAAATCCCTCTGGTGATCCCAGCAGAAAGTGCTCCTCGCTCTTATGCGTGTAGAGTCACACACAGATAAACCCGCAGCATGTAAATGTAAGGCAAACTATCAAAACGCTCGCACGAACCCCAGGTGTATATAGGCACATCCACTCTGCGGGAATGGTGGGTTTCTTCTCATAACCCCAGAGCGGGGCAGACACTGAACATGTCGGGGTGCTCTGGTTTTGTGACTGCTGACTCACCAGAGCTGTGTGGCTCACTGCCCTCTTTCCTGAGCCCCGGGGAATGGGTTAAACTTCTGTAGTGGCAGCAGATAAAAGAAGGCAACTGAATCAGGCTGACCTCGCCTGCGGTCCAAATCCAAGGTTTGTGGAGTGGTATTTGTCGAATTACTTAAGACAGGACCTTAGAGAGGAAGACTTGAGTTCACAGTCACCACAGAGGTTTTCTTTGTAGCTGGCAGGGGATCCCTAAGGTTTACAAGGTTTTGCCAATGCTATCTAACGGAGACCTATCAAGTCAGACACCGAGTGCAAGACTAACACGTTGTTTCCTGCCTCACACTATTTTGCAGCCGAGGCACTCTTAACGTCTCCTAATGGCCTGTCTTCTTCTCCATCACCTGAGGCACTGAATGTGGACAATCACTAGTTATCTTCATGGGCTGTGCCTGGTTCGGGGTGTGGAGAGAGTCCATGATGCTGTGCTTCAGCCAGAGGATGTGCAGGCACAAGACCCCTTGTGCTCTAAGGGGTCTTGCTAAAAGGCAGACCCAGGGTCCCAGTATAGTGCTAAAGTCCCTCCTCCTTTATGGACCCTGTCACCGTCAGAGGCCTTGGAGCTGTCTCATGCACTGGAGAAGACACCTGGGGGTTCTGGATGTATCTGTGTTATACATTCAAACTGAAACCATACTCAATGCACATGTATTATCCGTGTGTAAATATCCATATAAGCATCTGACATGTACATTTGTGTCACCAAACTGTGTGTTACACAGAACATGTGGGATTCATTCATTGGGTACGGTCGTATAAATGTCACTCTACAACAAATTAAACAGATGGGAACAGAGTTCAAGATGAGCTGAATTTGCATTTGCTGCACCTTAGGAGAATGGGCAGAAAGTGGCCCCCAATTTACTTTTTGACTCCTCTAATTCTGACCTACTGTGGGCTAATATAGATCTCAGCACAGCGGAAGGAGCCGAAGTGATGTACTACGTCTGAACAGTGTTTGTTGCCGCAGTCCCAGCAGCAATGCTGCCCAGAGAGCAGGTAGCAGCATATGCTCTGCCTTCGCCCTTCTTCCCGCATGGAGCTGAGAAGGATGTGTGTGTGACGAGTAAATGCATAGCCCTGAGTTCAGGCAATGGTTAATTTAAACGGCAGAGGAGCTGCAGGTGAGACTGAGGATCTGTCTCATTTCCCAGTTTCACAAATCCTGTTACAAAAACCCTAAATAAGTTTTATTTCAAACCACTGTTGTCTTCTTCTTCATACTCTCCTCTGCAGTTCAATGTGCACACACACCCCCCCAAATTAATATTTCTTTTATAACATAGTAGGGTCACCTACAGATAGGTAAAAATGCAAAATTCCTGCTCTGAAGAGTTAAACACGTCAGTTACTTTTACATCAAAAGTCTGATGAGAATACAGAGAAGTCAGGAAATGTGGATAAGGCTGAAATTACATTCATAAAAGCTCTTGCAGTGGTTGGGAATCACAGCCCATGCATGGACAAGCCTGTATTGAGACTGCTGTAATCCCTGGGCGGAACAGGGGGGAGTGAAGGAGAGGTCAGTGTGCTTCGTGGGATTCTCTGGCATTACTGGGGCAAGGGGAGTTAGTCCCTCTCTGTTATTTGAACAGTGAGCAAGTATTTTTTTAAGGATTTTTCTTTTTTATGTTGCTAGAATAAAAAGGAACAGGCAAGAGAAAATGACCCCCAATCATTAGAGGATTGCTGTCTTTGGAAAAGTGCAAATACAGATTTTGCACAAATTGTTTTCCTGCAGAATCTGTTTTTTTCATGGCTTGTTTCCATGCCACCACAGAGAAGAATGGTGAAGAAAAGGGCTGATGTACAAGGAAGAGGGGCTTTTAAAGGTTCCCAAGAGCTACGGAATGGGTGTTGCTGGTTCAAATTCTCCAAATTGCTGTTACATCAGTCTGGACAGTGGAGATAGATAAACCGTCAGAGAGCCTAAAAGCCATGGAGCAATGCGTGGAAGCACAGTGATATTTATGTGTGCTCTAACTTTTTTGATTTATTTTGCATACTCCCTTGGCATTGCCGGAGCCTCCCTGCAGACCTAACACTTGATCCTCTGTTGTGCTGAGTCCCGGGAGCTGTTGCTGTCTAACTCCTGTGACACTGTGGGTACCTGCTGAGGTGTCAGGGACAGGTTGTGTGGGTGGGGAAAGGGGAGCATCAGGAAGTCAGAAACCAGAAACGGGGGCTGCCTGCGGGGCAGAGCAGAGATATAGCTGGGCCGGTTGCGCCTCAGCCATTACCTGAAGGTCTGAAAACCACTGGAAGCACTGAAGATGCCGAGGCTGGAGCCTGTTCCTTTTCCTGGGTTTATACGACTGCCTTGAGTCAAGGGTATTTAAATGTCAAGTTTTTATGTAGTTCCTAAATTTACTTAGGTTTGGGTGTTCACAGCAGAAGGTTCGTGTCCTTGTGCACTCCTATCTGTGTATTTGAATGATAAATGCCAAGGCTTTCTTTCGGGGCTTGTGTTTTTCCACAGCTGAGGTGACACACTCCCCTTATGTTTGACCTTCCCCCCCCAGAGCTGATACAATTTATTTCTTTTGGAAGGGAAATATCAGAGCCTAAGCAGGCCCAGAGCAATTTTCTTTGAAGGCTGCGTTGGCTGGGACTGCAGAAACAGCGACAAAAGAGGAGATTGTGGAAGAGCGTGCTAGATGGGAGCTCAGGCAGGAAAGGGTTACTGCCTGCACAGCTTTCTCTGTCTGCAGCTCCAGGCAAAACCCAGAGAGAGACAATGATGTCAGCACTACCTCCAGGCCCAGGGCCCCTTGCCTGACAATGTGGGCAATCCAACACATTCCCATCTGCCACAACAAGAGCATTCATGCTCCTATTTCCTGACCTCTTTGGATTAAAACATGTGGAGTTAAATATACATCCAGCCCCATGCTCAAGCACTTGCATTACACCAGAAATAGACTTATGGGAAACTGGCTGCAGCTTTTGCCACCCGACACTTGGGATCTGTGTCAGCGTTGTCATCGAGAAAAGCACACGTTGGTCTGGTCGGGAGATTGTACAGTCATGTACACATAGCTACAATACAGTTCACTTTTGTGCCTTACAATGCTGCATGTATAATCGCGCAATCAGAAAGGAGGGGGGAAGGGGAGCTTGAATAGAAAATGAAGATTAGTCAGAGGCAGTGATTTCAGCCTTTTAACCATATGAAACTTGCTGAGTTTTTTAGTACCGCATAAAAAGTTCTGACAGCAAAGACAGACCTTGGCCGAGCTGGGTGTCTGCACTCAAGGCTGGTGGAAGAGGGAGAGTGTGCAACAGCCTCTGTACGCTGCCATGCCGAGCTGGCAGGCACAGGGAGCACAGCCCTGACAAGGAGAAGCTTTTTGTTTGCTTTACAGTGACGCCGGTCTGGTAGTGCAAAATGCTAGTAATAGAAGGATTTTATTGCTGCTTTCATTCACGATGCCTGGGGGGGTCTGTTGCATGCACATGGTTATTGTGTTGTTTCTTTTTCACGTCTGCGCGCGCTGTGTGTCTGTGGCTGTATGCCCATATGTATCTGTGTGTCTCCATATTTATCTGTCATTCTGTGTCTGCATTGCTCAGTCTTTTTCCTTTTAAGTGTAGGAGTTGCATTTCTTCTGGGCACAGATGAATTTTCCTTTGCTATACGCTAAGGGGAAAGGAAATGCAGGGATAGCTCGCATTTTGTTTACATCTTGCTTGACAAAGGACTTCACAATTCAGAAATACGAATGAATAAGAAAATAAGAGTATTTCTTTTCCTTCCTCTCTCTTTTGTCTGCAGTATTATGTCTTTTCTTCCCAGCCATTTCTTTTATTTTCTATCTTTTCCCCCATCAGACTGCAAACTCTTGCTCCCATAACAAATGTTTTAAATGTAATCTATCCTGCATGTACAGTCAGGCCCCTTTTCATAGCATGTTTCTTGTACACTCTTTTCTTCCTTTTTTTAACTCATAGTGGGCCTCAACATAGCAAATTCCTGTGTCCAGTTGGGTTTAGCACCTCTCCCCCTCATTTGGCCCCTGCCTATAGCACTCAGAATCTCAGAGAGCACAACACAGGGAAGCAGAATAAAAATAAGCTCCCCAAAATCTGTAGTTCCCCAATGGCTCACAAGGGTCTTGGAAGAAGGTTTAGCTGATAAAATTCTAATCGGGTGCTTGGAGGGGTGAGGCCAAATGGTTAATGTAGGATAAAAACGGCAAACCTCTTAATTCTCTTAGTGTTTGGCTTAACCTTGCCTTGACTCTGAAGAGATGGCAGTAAGTAAGGATGAGCTTGTATTAGAAATAGGATTCTCTCTTTCTGCCCAGCCCCTGCCATGCCAGTTCCAGTATTACAGGGCATCAGTGGTACAAACTTCTCTATCAGTTTCTGTTGGTGGAGGTTTGGAACTGTCTCACTTCTCAATCAGTGTAATCAAGGCCAACACCCTGGCATCTTTCCCAAGAGCTTCCTCCCCCCTGTGAAACAGAGAATACTGAAAACCAGTCAGAAAAAGTGGAGCCAGGCTGTAGCAAGCATCGGATTTCACTGGTGGCACAATAAGGAAGCTGCCTCTAGTGTCAGCCACTCTAAATAAGGCATACAGACAAGTTAAAGTGGTAATATGCATAATGTCTGTCATCCAGGTATTTCAGAGCATATAATAAGCTGTGATTAAATCATTAAACTAAAGAACTTCAAAGGGGTCTGTCTGTGCAGACTGAGGATCTACATGCAAGAAATCTCCAGTCCTTTTTCTACCTTGGTACCTGATTTGCCACTGGCCTGTCTGCTTTAAACTAGTCATTTCACACTGATCTTTAATTTTCCCATCAGTAACACCAGGGGTTAATAATACTTAAGCAGAGCAGTGCCTCTTACAGAGTTGTTTTGAAGGAAATGGAGACCCTTATTGAAGGAGTCTCTCTGAGAAGACTCATTTGATAGGAACTTGCGTGCCAGTTTGAAGTTCTTCGGGAGCGAAGTGGAGGAAGCATGTTCAGCATGAGAGCAGCACTGAGCTCCTCAGTGCCCTAAGGCATAAGGGTCTGCAAGCCCTGGGGGAACACAATGTTAAAAACAAGAGCCCTGCATAGTTTTCAGGGACCCTAAATGAGGCTGAGGAACCTAGGAAGAGTTAGGTTTGCAGTTTTGGACTGAGACATATGCAATGCTTACTATCCATTCTTGGTGCCTGATAGATCTCTGCTCTTGTTACTTATCCCAACTTCACACACAAAGTCAATGAAATAGATGAGAACAGAGTATGTCCTGACACCCCATCTCTTGCCATGAGTACCAGACTGGGCACCAAAAATGTGGAGACTGTGTCCCCGAGTTCCCCTGCTTTAATTAGGATCATTATTTTGATGGGGAGCTTTAATTTTTCCATAGAAATCAAGCAGTTTCTTTGTGTTTATGGCTACACATGCATCTAATATGGTTCTCTTACCCCAGACATGAGCAGCCTTGTGAGAAGTGCTCAGCAGCTGGTTTGGAGCAGGGCAGGGGAAGAGAGGAAGCCTGCAAGTCACATCCTCCCGACTGCCTTCCCCCTCACTGATGTGTTCAGTCACACCACCCAAAGGAGCCATTTGGGGAGATTTGAGAATGTATGGAGCAAGTGCTTCTTTTCCTTTACGATCAAGATAAACAAGGGTGTGAGCTGAAGCATTGCTGCTGAGGTGTTCTGTGTATTTCGGTGCCAGCCAGTAGTGGCTGCTGCTTAGGAGATGGATTTATTAAGATTATTAGTAAGTGTTATTTGGAGGTGACTGAAATCGCTGGGTGAACTCCAGAGGATTAGCTTTCCAAAGATAGCAAATGCAAAAAAAAAGCAACCCCAAACAAACAAGCCACCAGTACCAGTTGTGTTTATTTAATAAAGTCTCTGCACAGGATTAGCTCACAAGCATTTGCTTGTTTTTGTGGCTGGAGATATGGGGGATGGGAAGGAGGAACCATCTTAGCATGTAATTCCCCAAGTAAAAGCAAAGCTGCAGCACAGTGTCTGGCCCAGTTCACAGAGTAGGTGACAACCTGCTGTGAGCAGGGCAGGCAGAGGAGGAATCACCTCTTCCTGGATTGCATCGGATTTAGGGAGCCTAGCGTGCAGCAACTCTGATACAGAAATAACCTGAGCAAGGAAGGCTCTGCTCAGAAACCATCATGTCCCTGTATAAAGGGCATGAGAGCCTTAGGCAGGGCGTCATGCTGACCCAAGCCTGAGAAGTGGCTGGGAGAGAGAGCAGCAATCAAAATAGTCATCTCCTATTCTCTAGCGAGGCCGTAAGTGGACCTCAGAGTACTTGTAGACGTGCATTCACCAAGTATCGCTCCCACAAACCATCCCCGTGGGATGGAGGTTGGTGTTACTAACCCCAGATGGCAAACCAGAGGCAGCAAGGGGGTGTCCAAGGTCCCACAGAGAGCAGGCCAGATGGGAACACAGGGAGGGTGGGTAGCAAGAGGGGAAGACAGAATCAGGGGGAAAAAAACATCCCTCAGAGAAAACTGAGGGGGAAAGGGGCTTTAAGGACCAATGTAGCCTATGTTTTAATGTTATTTTGGTGCCCAGATACTGTTCCTAGATGAGTTCCTCCAAAACACTGCTGGCTGGTGGTGTAGAGCAAATGAGTCAGTTCTGTAGTGCAGCTTGGCTGTCCCTGCTTCAGTGCTGCTGCCCGCAAGTGCGGCCATGTGGGAGCTTCCCACTGACCCTTCAGCCTTCCCCAGCACTGCACTACCAGAAGCATGGTCACCCGAAGGAGAAGTATCTTGCGTTGCTCTTCACTGATTCGTTGGGGCTGCTTTGGGAATGGCAGGAGAGACTGAGGGACTCTCTGTTCAAGCCAAGGTACCGAAAAGGGGACCGTGAAGCCTGGTGCCCTTGCAGTTCCCAGTGAAATTGCTTGTTTTCTTTCATGAGAAGCTGCTTGCTTGTCTCCTAAATCCACAGAAGTTGCACTGGCTCCTCTTCCCTCCTTCAGAAAAGTCCCTTATGCAGAGCTGGGCCTGGATTGCTATTGCTTGTGCTTCCCAAGACTTTCCTGGGCACCGCGACAACAGCGGCAGAACTCCTGGATTTTGTAAACCTGTTCAGACAGGAAAAGCCTTTAATTTTACACAGTCACAGAGCAGAATGGGACCTATGAATATAATTTAGCAACCTCATTCCTGGGCCAGGGGAAGGGGACAATGCACTAAACTCTTTTGGAATAAGCTATTACAAGTGGAAAAAGGAAGAGGGAAAGGCTGCAACTCACTCAAGTGGAATAAAAGGGGTGGCAACCCAGCGATGCAGTTTTATTTGGAGTGGACAGAATCATCTGGTAACCTGTGTGCTTAATCCCATGCTGAGATTGAAGGATACGTCAGCAGTAACTAAAATAGAAGCTAAGTGGGAGGTATAGAGCCCTGGATCCAAACTACCCAGCTTTTACAGAAGATGTCTTTTGTGTTCAAATTTGTGTTAACTGAAATCCTTGATTCCTACTATAGAGAAAGTAAGAGAATGTTGGACTAAGATGCAGAAGAAAAGAGAAGAAAAAACGGAAGGAAAAAGAGAGGGAGAAGGAGAAAGAGACTGTAGCATTTCAGGGTCATGTAATTTCCACATGTGAAGCTGATGGTCGAAGAAGCTATTTTCTTTCATAGATAAAATGAAAGTACCCACATTAAAAGAAAAAAGGCAGGGTTTTCCTTTTCCATGAGTTCTTCATGCATAGAGAAACACCCTCCATTCTCAGGAAAGGAAACAAAAGCTAACATTTATTTGGAAACTGGAACACGTTTTGCAGTAGGAATAAAAGATGGCACAGGTCTGGTCTGCTCCAACCCTTGGTTTACAGAGCAGTCCAAGGAGCTTATTGCTTTCACTCTCTGAAGCTGGTCGAGCAGGTACACGTTGCAATGCTGTGGTGGTGAATAGATGGGTCCCTAGCCTGGGCCCTAGACTGACTTCTGGAGGATGTTACTCCTCCAGACAGAGGGAAGTCCTATAACACATATCTTATTGCCAGGTTATGTGAACCTGTTCAAGGTAAAGGGACTTGACTCTGCCCGTGTGTGACCGGTTGGCAACACCTCCAGAAAAAATCAAGCCCCTTTAGTGAGACTCATTGGGCTGCTCTAATTTACATCAGAGAACCCAGCACCCCGTGACTGGTGACACCAAAGGTGGTTTAAGGCCACCTCTGTCCCTGGACTTAATACATACATAGAGTGTAGCCAAGACGAAGGGTCTGTCTCTCTCTGTGATAAATACTCACTTCTATGGGACTGTGGCCATGAGTCCAATTTAACATTATAAAGTAATTTTCTGTGACAATTCAGATTCCAACTTCATCACTCTCATCTTTCTTTCTATCTGATATATTTTAGTGTTTGGTATTATGCCTAATATGGAGAGATTGCAATGAACTGGATGAGGCATTTAATAAAGGAGATTTCTGGAAAATGAGAAGGTTTTTATCTCTGAAAAAGTTTTCCAGTGATTTGTTGGAACATCCTATTTCAAAATGGGTTTGGCTTAGAAGGGCCACATTTGTGTGATTTGTCCTCAATAGAAATCAGAGCCTCTCCGTATTTTTATGTGGCTGAATGATTATTTTTTTGAGTCATTCATTATAGACTTCTGAACCTCTCAGGAGTCCATGAGCTCTTTATGAGCCATATAAAAGGATGCAGACTCACTAGCAGAGCAGAGAAATTCCCAGGAGGAGAGAGATTTGTAACTAAACTGAAATGGATGGAAAAAGATGGAGAAGGTAAACTTCAGAAAGCCTGGAATAAAAGCAAATTCTTTAACAGCCTAACAGCGATCTAGACTCCTGCAAGTCAGGAACAGAGCAGGCTATACTGAGGATGTTTAGAAGAAAGCACAGGACTATCCTGCAAAGTTTTATTTCATATCTGGTTTGGCAGCAGGAGAAAGATAGAAGGTTTGTTTTCTAGGACTTTCTCAAAACAGTGATCCTGAAAGAAACGTCTGCTATCTTCAGAGGACCCACTCATGCAGGATATTCTCCAAAAGAAGAGTAATTTGTTCAAAATAGTCTGTTTACAATCAGCAGGGCATACAGGTCAAAGTGAAAAAGAGCAAAGTCACTATTTCTGAGAAGCTACAAACCAAAGAATTTAAAGAAAATGCACAGACAGAAGTTGTGCCTACTGTAAATGCCTAGGCCTCTTAATAAACACCTCTGGGATTCCCAGACTGGTTAGGAAAACATTGCATAGCAAAGCTCTTTGTAAGAAAGAGACAATTAGATAAATGCTACCTGCTGATTGTGAAACTGGCTAAAACTTGCTAGGAGCCACGCGTCTTACAAGATCCAGCTTATTTTCCTACCTGGGAGCAAAGTCTGATGGAGCTGCATATTAAATGGAATGGGACAGAGCCAAAGCTGGCTAAATAATGGAAATGTATTTGCGAATATTTGTTCAGTGAAAATATTGCCAAAATTCACAATATTATTGATAATGAATTATTTAATCGGCTCCAGACGAAACTTCAACAGAATCCCTGGCTGTACCGTTCTGCCAACAAGTATTATGCATGCGTAGCACTCCCTCCGCAGTGACTGCAGAAATGCACTCTGCTTGCCAGTCTCCAAGGAAGGATTCGACTCTGCTGCTATCAGCTGAGTCAAAGTTTCACAATACTGATAGCACTACTCAGTCAGGGACGGACTGGGTCAGGCCTGTGGGCAGAGCTGGGCATGCTAATGGGTATGCTTGGGACAGAGATACACCACACCAGTATGCCCATACAGAAGCCCCGTGTACAAATAAATGGGTGCATATGGGGTATCCGTTAGCACGTGGCAGCGTTTCTCCCTCTGTGTAGAGGTGTGCTCTACAGAAGTGTGCGTGGGCTCACACAGCTGTGGTGCAGTGAGGGGGGACACATGTTTTTTGGCAGCTGCGCGTTGGGGTAGACGTGCATGTGCTATATGGGCTGTCCCACCTGTGCCCTTTGGGGCACTGCTCTCCATGAAACATCTGGGGAAAAGGGAATTCCACAGGGTCCTGTCTTTTGTCTCTTCCTCTGCTTTCTCTGTCTCTCATTTTCAGGTAGCCTTTTCCACAAACAGGTCCTTACGTTGCCAGGGTGTGGGACGCCTGTTGCACGAACATATAGAACTGCATGTTGCTGTGTGCAGCGGCTGGAGGTGTCTGTCCTCCTGCCTGCAGCATCGGCCCACGCCTCTTCCCACGTCATCTGCAGTTCACCAGCAGCAGTTTCTCCCTTTGGTCAGAGGACTTTTGCCTGGGCTCATGCCCAGATCTGCCTTTTAAGCAAAGTGCGGAGGCAGTGCTCAGTGAGGAAGTCCTGCATATTTCAGGCAGGTTTAGGGACGTTTGTTGCAGACAGGGCCTAGTTTGTTGATCTCACTGGTCTTTACCCCGTGCAATACACATAATTCAGGTCAGCCCTCTCCTCTCTGCCCTGGCCTGCTCATGCACATGCTATTTCCAGATCGGGTCACACATTCCCCCCTCTCTCTCCTACCGCCATTGAGCCTGTTCTTTCCATTAGGGTTTAATGAGAGGCCCACCAGCCATGGCAATCCCAGCCCTCCAGTCACTGCTGCAGCCAAGGTCAAGCCCGGGGCAGGAATTGTCCACAAATGCAGACACAGAGCGAAGGGAAGGAAAGAACAATAAGAGCCATTTACTTCCCAGTGCACTTGAGCGCTTGAGAGAAACTGTCCCCCCAGATTGCTGAGTCAGCAGCGGCTGACAAATTAGTCAACAGGATGACTGGGCCTCAGCTCCTGGCAATTAGCGTCGACAAAGCTTTGTGTGTGCCTGTGTGTTTTCCCATTAGCTGTGGCTTGCACGCCTGCGGAGGGAGGAGGGACTGGGGAAGGAAATGGCTTGCTTTGACTTCACAAACACATGGAATTTGCATTCCCAAGGTCGCGCAGCAGTCATTTGGCTTCCTGTTTCAGCATCTTTGCAGGCTGTAGCCGTTATGAATAAAGTATGCTGAGAGCCTCTTAGGAGGGAGGTGCATCAACACAGCTGGAGGAAGGGCGAGCCCTGAATTGCAGTAGCGGAGGCACTTTAGGTTGGGAGGGGTGTAGTTTAACCCATCAGCGTGGCGAACAAAACCAGGTATTGTCGGGGTCAAGGAGTGTTGGCAATGGTCAGACAGAGGAGTTTACTGGTGAGAATGGTATTGCTAATACTAATATTCAGTATTGGAATAAGAATAGTGTCACAGGTCCAGAGTGAGAGGCTTTGGCAGAGCTCAGAGCGGTGAAATGATAGATGGAGACAGAGGAGGATAAGGACTGGAATAAAAGAGGATTCTGTAGGTCAGGAGTTCAGTGTCTTGTCAAAGCGATTTGGGAAGCCAGGGGCTAAAAGGTGGAGCTGCAGGTCAGGATTAAGCTGAACCTAAGAGCTGAGTTCTGTCACCGTTTGGCAGAGGTCACTGCCTCCAAAGCAGACTGCGAGGGTCATGGCCCATGCTGTGAACAATGACATTTCCTGGATTCGGCTCTAGTGGAACTACAAACACACTTTGTTGTTAAAATCCCGTGCATCTCCTCATGCCTTCCCATCTTGGAGGCCAGGTCACCAGTGCTCTCAGACAGGGTGCGAGTCAAAAGTCCTTAAAGGACCCTGGAAGAGAGGTCAAGTACATCTGCTTTTTTAGCCTCACCTTCATCCACTACATATCCATCTCCCTGGTAAGTTAGACACTACCATATTATCATCCTCACTCACGATGAGCTGGTTAGTCTGATTCAGCCAAAGTTCAGTGGTGCTCCCAGCTCTGAAAGGCCTAGCTGTGACCTGTGAAGGTTTAGTGGGCTTTGTTCAGGGTGCTCGGAGACCCGTCTCTCTGCTTACAGGCTTTCACAAAAGTTGAGCTCAACTGAGAGCAGCACAAGCATTCAAGCTATCAGTGCTCCTGTTTGCAACGGTGGGGGTGAGAGACATGGTCTTTGTATCCAGGGCACCACAACACGCTCCTTTGCTGAGCATAACTGGAATCCCTGGACTTCAAATCCTGCTGCTGAGAGCCTAGCAACAAGTTAATGTATCTACTTAAGCTTTTAAGGAAGGAGTAGGTTAATGGAGGTGAAAGTAGGTCAGAATGTTTTATTTTCTGAGTTTGTTGGGTTTCTTTCTAGGAACTGTAATGCTCCGCTTGTAAGTTGTCTTTGTGTCCAGAGACTAGCAGTGCCATATCCATTTACACTCCTTTATGCCACACTAAACTTGAGACAGTTCATTCCCCTTCTGTTGATGGACAAGCTGCCTCACGCTACCTCACATTTACCAAAGGAGAGGAGTGTGCACCAAGGTGCTTCCTGTGGAGTAGCTGACATCCAGCAGCTTGCTGTTCCTGTAGTGACCTCTCCTCGTCTTTGACCTCTGTGATTTTCTGCTTGGTTGTAGGCTGATTTAGGGCAGATTTTTACTGATCTCTTAGCTGCTGAACAGTGTTTTCTGAAAATACCAGCTGGCATCTATCTGCATCATTGGGTGTCTAAACAGCTTTTGAATCTGGGTCTCTCTTCTTCTGTGCTTTAATTCTTCGCCTAATAAAAGGGTCTAACTGTAGTTTGGGCTTGGGTTGGGGTTGTACGCCTGCACGTGAATATGGCTGTGGAGGAGCTGTGGCCATCCAGGTGCTCCTGTGCTCCTGTTGAGGAATGCAGCTTCTGCTTCTTCTGACGTGGTGGTGGTCAGACAGCACTTTGGTTATGCCTGACTATTGCTGCTGTGTCTGAGCTTCAAAACTTTAACCTGTGAATTTTGCCATCCTGTCAGCCTATAAGGAGTAAATCCATTTAATCCAGGACTCAAACCACTACAGATACAAGGAAATAGTGAGTCCTGAATTGCTCGGGTTTGGACTTTTGCAGTACCAAGAAATTTCAGAGAGACCTTGCTGCTGTGGTCTTATACCTTGTAGAAAAAAACAGGGCTGTCTAATCCAAGTAACACACATAATTTATCAGATATGGATCCCCTAAGGAACCGTGGACAAAGATCAGCTGAGTTCTCTCTCTTTTCACTCATTTAACCTTCCTAGTGAATGTCAGAAAGTGGATTATCACTTCATTACAAGTGATAAAGTTCAGGGCACCCTCACTGCAAATTCAGGCCCTTGCTTTTAGTGCCATCGTTTTGCAACATTTACCTTTGTTCTCCTTCAGTAACAGACCTCAGTGATCCCCTTGTCTGATGGCAAGATGGAACAGGAGGAGAAAGTGGCCAGACCATGTGCTTGTAGGACATGCCACTATTAGAATTCTTGGTTCATGGGAAATCTGCTCACCTCTTCTCAGCGTTATGCTTTGGATCTAGCTGCCAGAGCCAATTCCACCTTTGGGAGAGAAGTATCCCAAGCTCTGTTTGAGTGATACCAGCAATACTGCTTCTTCAGTTGTTCTGAGCTGGTCCTGCATTCCCATCAGAAATATAAGAAGAAACATACCCTATGATAATTGTTGTTCTCTGAGATACTATGCTTCACATGGGCCTTGTGACTGAGTTGATATAACCGCGAGCTAACACAGCCATCAGTCTATGAGGGAAAAGAAAGTTTCAGCTGCTCTGCTTTTTCTCCCCTGCTTCAGAGTACCAGAACCACATGGTTCACGCATGGCCATGCCAAATACAGTTGTTTAAAAAATCCGGACTTGTTCACATGAGGTACATGTGCAGCTGCAGCAAGATCCATGCTGACTGCAGCATTTGAAAGAACACCTGAAGGGGCACTTCATCAGGGTATCTCATAAGGAAAAATATGTCAAGGACAAGGTAGTGCCCAGGTGTCATAGGGAGGACACAAGTGTGTCTAAGATACTGTAACTTTGAGAGTCAGCTTCCTCTGTCTAGCCATGTTTTTTTCCAAATGAGCTATGCTTCATGCAACAAACAAACTAGGCTTGGATACAGTGCTGGGGTGCACCAGTATTTTAGTAATGCTGAGTTATGACAGATTGTTACTAGCAGTTAATTCCCATTTCTTTCCTGAGGCATGCTCCTAAAAGCAGCTACTTTCAGGAAACTGCCTGCAAATAACACTCTCCCTGTCTGGCTGATACCCGCTGTCTCTCCTCTGCTCTTTCAAGTGGGTATTTTTCTGATGGAAGGCACTCAATTCATTTTGGAGCCTAAAAGGTACATGCAGGACAGGGCAAGTTTCTTTAACATGGCCCTGACATTATTCCCCCTGCCCTCCTGGTAGTAATGTGTCTGAGGAATGCAATGGCCTCTTTTCTGAGCTGGCAAGCAATGCCATTTGTAGTGTTGATACTCGTCCCAGTGGGACTCAGGCTGAGATTTTTCCATCCTTCCCTTGCCCAGTTCATTTTGTCCAGAGTGCCAAAAAGCTGTCAAATGGCATTTTTGCAACTATCAATCTAGACTGGGCTGGACCTGGTGACATGGAGGTGAAAGGATCTGGAGTCTTGTTTTCCTGTCCTGCTAAGCTAGCCAGTATCTCCTTGTGCTTATTCAGGGGGTTAGCTCTGACAATGTCAGTATGAATATTTTGCTGCCATTTAGCTAATAGCTATGTTTCCTGTTGCAAAATCATGTAAAGGGAAATAAGGGAAAAAGAACTGCCGTGGCAGGAGACAAAGGCACAATTCAGGGGCTGGTTTAAGGTGTGCCCGTGCCATAGCCCGATTCCTGTTTAACGGCAGGTCTGACAGAATGTTGTCCAACTGCATTAAGCAAATATCCCTGAAAAGATGTTTTTACAAACCAAATCATTGAGATTATCATTTCACCATTTTTCTCCAGCTGTTCTTCGGTGTCAGATACCATGTGCAGAGCAGATCCAACTCAAAAAGAATGAAGGGACTACAGTATCTCAATAAGAAGCAGTTACCCCTCCCCCCATAATATCAATGGTAAAAATAATTAAGTCTTTCTACTTCTCCCATGTGTTCCATCTGAGGGTCTCAAAGCATTTTACAAGTGTTAATTAATTAAACTTTTCATCTCCTCCCTGAGGCTTTTTCTGTGCTGGAGGTGGTTCAGTCCAGTTTGGTAGATGTGGCTATGGAAATCACAGCTGATTCTCAAACCAGCAGTTAAAAACTGCCTCTGGAAATCTTCAGTTCTTACAACTGCTGCCCTTTCATCCCGCAACTGTGCTTCCCAGTCCTAGTTTGGTGGATGATTTCTCTTCCTCTGGCCCATGCAGGCTCAGATCTGCAGGTCCCATCTCCTAGCTCTGCCCTGTCCCAGGTGGGTGATGCCACGGGCACAATGCCCAGGAGCAGAACTGACCCTCCACTAGCCCCGGAATTACTGAAGTGTTTAAGCAGCTTAAAGCCACTTTGGGGTTCCATAACCCTCCTTCCCAGTTAGACCAGGGGATCTGGACTAGAAAGAAATGAAAAGAGAAGGAGTAAGGATCACTAAATAAAAAAATTTGAAAAGTAACTCTTTAGGTAGGCCTTTTAATTTGAAATATGCCAAGTGTTTATAAATAAAAAATAGAAATTGCTTACCCCATTGCTGAAATCATGTTGTTCTTAGGGCTGAACATGACAATTATTTAACAGTACAGAGCAGCACTTGCATTGTCTTTTAAGGAAAGGAGGAATTAGATTATATCCAGCTGAAACTGGAGAGGAAGTGGGAGATGGTAGAAATTAACTACCCAAACTGAGGTAGTTACTGGGATTCAGTTCCCATCTTAAAAGAAATAGATCATAGAATCATAATTAATCATAATTAATATGTTGTATTACTTGACTTTTTAAAAACAGTGATAATAAAAATAGTAAAAGTAATAAATAAACAACTATGCTAAGTATGAAGCAAGCCTTTGGTCTTTTGTTGGTGAGAGAAACTGTTGAAATACTTTTGCCTTGGTATTTATGTAACATCTTTTGTCTTGGGGATCCCAAACTGTGTCACCAACTGCAGCATTGAAAAGCTTGTGAACAAGGCAAGCCATATGTTGTTTTGTTAACAATACAATTTTGGAAATTATCTGTAATATTTCTAATTAGAAGTATGTAGTGTAAAGTATTTGATTTCATTAATTTAGGTTCAACACTGCGTATTTCACCTAGAAACCAAAGCAACTGGCACATTATAAATATGCTGGCATATAGAATAGCAGGATGAATTATTAATTTAATAATGTGTACTGCTAACTGTGTGTCATATGTTTTTTTCCGAGCAATCGAAGTGCTTTACAAAGGCTGGTGGTAATAAAGAATGATCCTTTCACTTAATTAGAAATGTATACTTTGTTCCTGAGATATACACAATTACCCATTCATTGAATTCTACAGTTTCCTTGTGTTTAGTGCATTTTACTGCCTGCATTTTACAGGTAAAGTAATAGAAGGGATACATTAAACCCCACACAGTCAGTGGCAAGGCAGGGACAAATTCAAGTCTCTTGATCCTCTCTCTCAACATTGAAAACATTGTTCCTCTCTCAGTTTCAGTGGGCAAGGAACACAGGACTGGAAGAAGGGCTTTTCTAGGATGACCTTCTGGGTCATCCTCTCCTGTCTCCTGCCATCAGGGGCAACATGTCCTATCGTGGCTTTTGTGACTGTGACAAAGAAAGAATGAGTCACGCTTCTCTGCTGGACACCAGACTGCTCATTGATACAGTTTGGATTGCCTTCCTGAAAAAAGGCAAGGGTGGTATCTTAATAGAGTTTGCAGTGGGAAGAGGCTAGTCTGGTTTGTGCTCTGGGATGAGAGGAGAATGGCAGCCTTCCAGTTTCAGGTGCTGGGAACTGAAAATAAAGTTGCTGCTGAGTAGGGTTTTTCTCACAGACTCGGCTTCAGCTCTACGTTTCACCAGCCATGTGAAACAGTACTTTCTCAAGGCTAGAAGACTCTCTTTAAAACACAAGAGAAAAATTCAGGAAGCATCTTGTAAGACCATCCTGCAGACTACCTTTTAAACCGGTGCCTGAGTTTAGTTAGGTTGGTCACAGGATTGGAAGGTAGGATTAGAAGATCATTCCATTCGTCCCCTTACTCCTAGCAGGATAGCATTCCTGGCAGATGTTAGCTGAACTGTTCCTGAGGCTTTCCGATGAAACACTCCACATCCTTCTCTTGGGTTCTCTCTAGGCCTGTTCACTGTAACAGCTTATTGTCTCCCTTGCCATGATTATTGGGCCATTTTGTCCCTTCTCCGTGGTCTGTACAAGCTAGCCCTGCCTGAAGATGTGTACTAGGTGGGTTACCTGTCCACAAGTCCCTGCATGTATTTGGTCCAGTTTCCCTCACCTTTACCTCATGCCAGTGGATGTACACAGGCGTCAGCAGCGCCATTAGGGAAGAATTCAGGGAATACAGTGGGAGTGTCCTCAACGGGAGAGCTGGGAAGTCTCAGCCTGTCTGAACTTCCAGTGCAGAGACTGTTTTCCTCCATGACTGTACAGTGTTCAGCAGCCTGATGACACACGGGAAGTAGCCAATTCTGTAGCCAATTTTATTCCTTCTCATTTTACTGTCGAGGGGAGGGGAATTCACAAAAATTGTGAGGATCTCACCCACTTGCCCTCCCCACTGCAGAGCTGCTGATCTATTTTCGTTTCATAATATAAATAGTTACAGAAACAAAGCTCCCCAAACCTTGAAGTGAATCCCAGCATGTAGCACCATACATGGCAAATCTATGTGATGATTATTCTTGCCACTATTGCCTCCATCCTCCCTACCTGGCTAGTATCCTGTGGTTCCTGTCTTAAGCTCTCTCTATAAGGTTTCAGAGCATGAGAGGAGCAGCAGTTGGACAGCAGGGACAGGCAAGAAGATGGTGTAGAAGGTAGGAGGAGGGATGGGGAAGTATGTGAGTGACAGCAGAAGGGTCACAGGAACACTGATGAAGCTGGGAAAAGTATATGCAATCACAGAAGCACTCTCCTATGGAATCTGGATCAGAATTAATTATATCTGCATGCTGATATTTCTTGTCTGTCAGCCTACAGCTGTGAAATCTGCTGGCAAGGTGTGCATCTCTGTCTTGAGTAGTACATGCATTTGAAAAAACGTCAAGCCTTCTAATAGTACTAAATCCCTTGTCCATAAACTCAGGCGGTAGGAAGACTAGAGAGGGAAACTAGACATTGAAATCTGAATTTGGCTCAATTCACTGGGCTGGAAGCAAGATTGATGATGTCCTCATTTGCTGAACACTTCAGGATGGCTGGTATACTGAATAGGCAGGGATCTGAGGGAAGGGAAACGAGAGTAATGACTGGATTGCTGCACATGCATTTCTCACCTCTTTGAGTGCTGGCCTCTGCAATCTTTACACTTAAATGTAGGTTTTTAAAATACTATTTGTAATGTGTTTAAATTAGTAGTACTACTGTCATTTCCCCAGCCACATTAGAAACACCTGCCTCTGCTTTGTGTTTCTTACTCCTTAACGCTCATGCAAGCTGGTGAAACTGTTGCTCACACAAGTCATGGGTTAGGATAATCAAAATATATTGAGTCTTTATCTTTCTTTTTACTTCCTTGGTTAGATCTTACCAAACACCAGATGTTATGTCATGGTGCTTTTTAATCTTCATCGCTTGATCCCTATATGCCATTCTGAATCAGACCTGGATGGATCCCTGAAGGGGTGACAGAGCTCACTGCTACTGTGTTCAAAGCAGAGGCTGTTGAGAGCTGTGTCTCTGTCTATTGGGTCTAAGGAGAATTTCCTATCTGAATACACTTGACTGAAATAGGCTGGAGGGGATAAACTGGCACTAACCTCTCCTCCCACCCCCCTGGTTGGAGAGTCGATGGGAACTAATAGGTCTTTTCCTGCCTAAGATCTCTGATTCACAAAACTTTCTGTGGCTGATGTGGTGCCAGGAGGCAGAGGGGTTATTTTGGGGCAGATTCCTTTTCATTTGTTTTGTTTTCCTCTTTCTATAGCAGTGTGGCAATCCCGGTCCTGGCAGAAGGGATGCCCTGAGGGAAGGGAGAGGAGCTGCTGCTGAAGACAGAATTCTTCATGGTTGCTTGTCCTCTCTTTGACTGCGGCATCAGCTGGGGGCTGGGGGAGAAGTGCCTCAGGCTCATTCAGAGTTGACCCATGGTTATTTTTAGCCCCTTAATGCTCTTTCGAAGCCCCCCCCCCCCGCCCCCGCGGTCCCCAAGCTTATTTCTCTCCTCTGCAAATGGCACTTTGTGACCTACTCAGTCACAGGTTAGAAAACACTGAAAAAGTCAAAGGGCAGGCAACTGAGGTACTCCTCCGAGAGAGGCACTTGAAAGGTCAGGAAATGCCTGGGCTGTGCACAGGAGCCCCTCCTAGCCTAGCTCTGCTTATTAAGCAGGCTTGCCAGCCCATGCAGACAGGGTGATGGGGCTCAGATCCGAAAGAGCATGTGAAGGAGGCAGAGGAGGAAAGAGGAGAGGGTAAAGGAAGAGTAGGAAAAGAGGTGGGGAGATAGGATAAGGAGAGTTGTGGTGTACAGAGGGGGCTAAGTGAGGTGAAGGAGGATGTGCACTGTTGGAGTATGACTGAGAAAAAGAGGAAACGGAATGGAGAGCAATTTTACTTCCTTCAGATTGCAAGCCTGGAGGATCTCTCGCCTAAGGGCTGTGGGCTTCCTCTTACCCTGGGGAGTCCCTACATGTCAAAGCCAGGCCCATGTCCTACAGGCATCAGGAGAAGGCATGTAGGCAGCTCCACTTAGAGGACACACCTCTTACCTTCCCATCGGATGGGAGTTGCCAGTGAAGGGTGATCAGCTGGCCAACGGGAGGGTGCTGTGTCCCGGAGAAAGACAGGTCTTAGTCTTTAGGGAGAGAATCAAGACAGCCACCGTGGAGAGGCTTTCCTGTACTTCGCAGAGCTGCCAGCAGCCCGTCCCAGCTCCTGGCCAGTAAAGCATCAGGTGAGGTCTGAAGCTGGGCCAAAATCCTAGAACCTTGGTCAAAGCAGGAGTGCAGGATCTAAAAGTCACCTGCACCTGGTGTCAGTAGAAAGCAATGCAGCTGTCACCCAGGCAATGAATAAACTACTGACTCCTGAGGTGCTCGGCTGCGGAGCACCATAGGGTGCTCCAAGGGCTTATGGCATCTCTGCCTGCACATGCCAGTGTGTCTGTCCATCTGCTCATGGTTTTGGCCCTTAATGTGCAGGATTTGAGCTTTCCGAACAATACAGGATTTCTCCTCACCGTGCCCCAGGAGGCAGGGTTACAGCACACTCTCCTCCTCCTCCTCCTCCTGCAGGAGCTGGGGAATGGCTCCTGCAAAAGGCAGGGCGAGCCTTTCCCCATCCGGGTCCTGTGGGAGGATGAACAAGCCTCTCCCTTTCCCTCCTCTTGGTGGGGACCCGGAAAGGAGCAGCTGGGTGGCTCCATTGGCTACTGTAGCCGGGGCCAGTGTCATGCTGATGCCAGGGCAGAAATAACCTGCTCAAAATAACGTGGCTTCCCTCCCTGCACCAGATCCTCCCCCTGCCTCCTCCCTGTAGCCCGCTCTTTACAGTAGCTTCTTCTTAGTTTTCCAAAGTCCCAGCTGTGCGTGCTTGTCTCAGGCAGGGGAAGCGGGTTGCCTGGATACAGTCCCTTTGATGAGCAGTGCAGTCCCCCTGGAAATCAGGCTGCAGTCCCTCTCCTTCCCCAGCATCGCAGCTCAGTGTGAAAGATGGATTTGGGTCCCCAGGGGGTTTCTGAATGCAAAAAAGGTAGGGGGGGGAAGACAAAGCATCACAAATGTCAGCTTTTTCCCCTCACCCCGAACAAACAGCCAGGTCTAGGGATCGCAGAGACAGGCAGGGCCAGGAGACTATCCCACCCATTGCTGGAGGCCAGCATGAAGCTGGTCCTAAACTGATAAAAGAGGATCCCACACCTGAACTGAGCCAAGAAGCCACTCAGAAATGTGCATCATGAGCAATGGAGATTGGGACTAATTGATATAGTCCAGCAAGAGCAAGCCCAAGTGAGTTTACCCAGCTGTCAGGATAATCATCGCTCTGAAAATGAAGTTGCACAGAATGGGGCACTGTTGGGAGGGAATAAAACAATTCCCATTCCTCTTGGTGTGTGAAGGGATAAAACAATTCCCATTCCTCTTGGTGTGTCTTGCTTCAGAGTTTCACAATTACACAGCTTCCTTGGCACAAGACAGCTTCCTTTGGCTGATGCTGCTAGAAAAACTGGCTAATGTGGAAAAGCACCGTGATGTGCTTACAGGTGTCTAAACTGTAATGACCACAAGGAAATGTTCACATTGTTTCAAAAGGCTTTAACCAGGAAGAATATGAGAAAGACGAAAGAGCATTTACTATCAATACCAGAAAAAAATATTCAGATCAGTCTTTTTTGCTTACTTTATTCCCTAATTTTCTCAATGCAAAAAGCCACACCTGCTCTGCTCCATTTCTAGGTAATGAGTACATATACTGAAAATCCTTACAAAGGATCATTTCTCAGCAACATTACAAAGTCTCCACAAAACAAAATTCTGTAATTGAAAACTACTGTCTATATCACTGAAAGCATTCTCGTACTCAAGCCATCTGTCTTCAGTGTTGTGTCTCCGCATTCCCTGTAAGCCTCTGATGTGGGCCAATTTCAGAGAAAAGGTAACAGAACAATCAGACTAAACTGGCTGGTTCCAGCAGGAAAGTTCCTGATCCAGAAGTCCAGTAAAGTAGGTTGCTTTTGTAGCAGAGCCTAAAATACAACAGATGAAATGTAAAATACAAATATATGTCAGGACCAAAAGGAGGAAAAAATCCCTAAACTAAGACTCTTTTATGGGGGTTGCCCTGCCAGGAGCACTCACCCCCTCATCTGCACAGGCAGGGCATCAGCAAAAGTGCCTCTGCTGACTACAGTGCTGCAGAATCTCGGTGGGAGGTAGGTATCTAGCTCTCAGTTGCACAGGTCTCACTCAGGGCTTTATCGAACCAAACAAACATTTCACATTCCCCAAGAAAAGCAATGGCCACCCACTGCAGTTTGGCGAGCACTGGTAGTTCCCACAGAGAAAGTCTATTTAGCTGGCAGTCATCTGCATTCTGCAGTAGTTTCAGTTTCTTAGTGCGTTTAGAGTACATCCCCTGATGCAGTGCTTTAGAGCACGTTGAGCATGACATAATTCATAGATGACAGTAGGGATTTCTGCTCCGAGAGGAATGGTTGCAACCTTTTAGCCACATTAAGATAGAAATATGCAGTCTTGGACACTGGCACGTATGGTAATCTAAAATCATCCTGGGCTTTGATAGCTTCCCTGTGGGGCAAACCGATGTGCCAGTCAAGACAGGCCCCAGCAATCAAAAGAGACTCATGCCAGCCCTGCCATTCTCCTTGGTTGCTTCCTTCAACCTATCATCAGCACCTCAGTCATCTTTTGATTTAATGTTGGCGAGTTACAGTCAGGTTAAGGCATTCAGCTGTATCATATGCAAGTTGAAAAAAACTAACCACAAAGCTGGGATTCATCCCTGTATACAGAATGCCACAAGCCATGCCTTCTTGCTGGCCCTTCTATTAATCCCATATGAATATCAAGTAATGAAAGTGGCAAGACAGAACTGCACAGCACCCAGCAAGTGAAAAGCCCTGGAGCAATTGCCACTAATATCCTTTGGATGCTCCTAAGATAGGTATGGAAGCTTCTCAGGGTAAATGTCCTGAGGGCAGGGCAGGGCATGGGGTGGGGGTAGGGGAGGCTTGGGGGGAGTGTGGGGGGGGAGTGGGGAAGGAGAAAGAGAAGATATTACAGATCTCTGGCAGGGGCAAAGAGGATACACAGATGGGGGTTTCTTTCTTTAATCGCAGAAATTAGGATTAATCAGTGCATAACAGGCCAATACTGATGGGACTTTTTAACAACGGTAGCTCCTCTGCTCCATTTTCTTCTGCATCAGACACTGAAACCAAGAGACCAGATATAGATGTCATTGGGAATTGGGGTCTGACTGAGGAGGGAAGGAATAATTGAGAGAGAAATCTAATCACAGGTTATTTTTTTACATTTTTTCTCTCGTTCCCATTTCAAAGACAAAGAGAAAGACACATATAGAGAAAGAGTGCGTGAATCATTTAACATGAATTTTGCCTGAATGAGGACTGACATAAGTGTGTGAAACAGGAAGGAAATGTATGAATAATGCAGAACAAGGCTCCGTGCAGACAGAAGACTGTTACTGTGTCCCTGCTTACAGCTTCTGAAAGCACAATCAAATAGATATAGAAAGAGTGCAAAAAGCCTGCATGGTCATCTCATGTTGAAAAGGTGTTAAAATACATTGTGGATCACAAAATAACACCTCTCAATCACTGCACCGAATTCGCTCATCTGCTCACACCAAGACAAAGAAGAGGAGTTGGTATTGCTTTAAGTTAGAAGTGAGTGGAATTACTTCTGTGCAGGTTAGGCTTGCTCTAAGCTGTGCCCAGGCTATGGTGGCTGCTAGGGTAAACTAAGGCAGAAACACAGAGGCAGAACATACCCTGAGCAGCTCTGCCATGCAGCCTTTACCACGCACACCTGGGAGAAGGGTTTGTAGAACTACAGAAAACAGATGTTTTTTAATGAAGGTGACCCCTGAAAGAATTCGTACCTGCCCTTCTGCTTATTTACAGTTGGTGTGTGCAAGAAGCTGAACTCATTTCTTATTCCTTTTATGGGAGAAAGTGTGGCTAGGAACTAGTACACTCTCCCAGGACGCTTGGGACAGCTGGTTTCCATTTGTGGTCCTGCCACTGGCTGGTTTTGGCCAAGCATCATCATTTTTGTGCCACTGGTGAAGCACTTTGAATTCTTCTAACAAAAAGCAGCATGTAAGAGCTGGATATTAATTCTGATTATTCTAAGAAGCCCATCATCATACCGTGTGGTCTCTTGCATTCTGTAATTAAGGCACACTTCTGCCCTAAGGAGGGTATTCTTATTCCTTCCCTTGCTTTATACCACTTCTGGATGGAATTTGCAATAATTTCCGAGGTAGACTGTTGGATCCCCTCCACATGTTTGGTGCTTTTCCAAATCACAGTCCATGAGTTCATCTGAGTAGTGATGGGAGACTCTGGCTGTATTGTGTGCCTCCAGAATTCAGTAGCAGCAGAACTCACACAGTCATCCATAGCTGCTGAAAATTTCTCAGAAAGCTTTAAGAAAAAAGTCTAACATACTGAATGACTCTTTCTCTAATTTGCTGCTATATTTGACTAGCAAGAGATATAATACAACATTACATAGGTTTATGGAGGTGACTGGAGGATGTTCAGATTTTTTGACAATATAGAGACACTTACCTGGAGGTCTAAGGTCTTAAAGAAAGACTCCAGGAAGAAATGGAAGGAAGGTAGGGGGCAAAGCCAGGACACTAGGGCATAAAGCAAGGGAGATTCGGAAACATTGATGTGAAATTTTGGATCGAAAAGAAACAGAAAGAGGGAAGAGGCAGGGTCTTTGAGGACAAGGAGACATGAGAGCCTTGGAAGAGAAGGAAACTCTTTGTGGCATTACCCTGTTTGTAATAGAAATACTCTTTGCTTACAAATAGGCATTCTCAACATTCAGCCTGTCTACCCAGCTAACCCAGTATCATATAAAAGGGCAGACTGTGAAAAGCTCTATTGCACATAGAGACATGAACAGTTTTAAGTACAGCACTACAAGCAACCAGCATGGAGAAGCAGTGATGCTGATGCAATGCAGTGATGACAATAAACGTGCCTGCTACCTCAGGGATGGAAAAGGCACATTCTACCTTCTGCCTCCTAGACATCTGTTGCAGCCTTTCATCAGCCAAAAGAAGTAGTGGGCCTGAGTCAAAGCCAGTCTGCTTTTGGTTGCTCGCCTCACGCTTGCCCATTTCCCCTTGGTACCCAGGAAAAAGGAGAGGCCAGCAGGGACTGTCGTGTTTTTAATACACTGTATTGCTATGGTGATATTAAAGTGTCCTCTATTTGGTTTTTATCTTTTCACCTTGAAATGGGAGCTGTAGGTGCTTGTATGCCATGTAGCTATTGCACATAATGAAAAGTGACACAGCAGTTCAATCTCTGGGGTCCTTTTAGTCCATAGGTTCCCTGCTGAGAAACCCAGCAAGGTGGGCACTTGGGTTGATATTTTTTCCTAAGTTGTTCTGACATATCTCCTCTAGGAATGGTGCTGATGCTCCCCAACTCATATCATGCAACCCCCTGGCTGCATCAACTAGCATTTACTTCTGGTCACTGATAATCTGAGCTCCTATCAAATCAGTAGCCTAAATATGAAAGGCTCCCTGCTGTGGTCTCCACTGCACTGCAAACAGTCCTGGGGAGGTAGATGTTTCATAGGCGATTAGAGGACAGGTCGCACTCTTTTCAGCTGGGCTTTGAGCTCTTTTGAGGGAGGATGATATGAAGGATGGTGATTAGTGTCTTTTGGAGACAAAGACAACAAGCTGTAGGCCTGAATTAGCCATTCTAAAATGCAGTGAGATCAGCTATTTCTGCAGACTGTGTGCTGGTGCAAAGAAAAATCATGCCAGTAGCAGACCTGGTGTAAAAGTTGCTTGGGATCTCATGCCATCTTCCCCTTTCTTCATAGCAATATACCCACTACCCCTGCTTCATTCTGCTCTGAGGACCTGCAAAGAAGTACTTCTCAGACATTCAGATAGGCTGCCACAATGTTGTGGTCCTGGAATACATCACACCCTTTTCTCTACTCCTTAATTATTTTGCAGTTCATGTTAGCTCCCTGTAAAGCATGATGAGGAACAGTGAATCCAGCTTTTGTAAACGAGGGAGAACACCACCAAATCTACCTCTACATAAATGAAGAACTGCCTTGAGACTGTCTCCTGTAGAGGAAGATGTATTACACTGAATCCAGGGGCTTCCACACACTTAAAGTCAAATTGAATCTACGCCTCTCATAAATGGGAAAGCACAGACAGACTTCTGAGTCAGGAAGGTCCACCACGCAGAGTCCACAATCCCTGTGTATTGAACCTGCCCCTGTCTTTCCAGACCTAATGTTGAGCTGAACTGCATGCATCCCTGTGTTAGCTGGTGAACCATATGGTGTCCAAGCCTTATGTATATGAAGGCCGTGCTGAATCATGTCCACATACATGGAGAGCCATATTCTGTCAATTTGCTCTAAAAGCAGAGGAACCTTATTCAGTCCAACATACCACCCACTTTAATGAAGGTTGAGATATTGATCTCCCCAGTAAATCAAGGTGAGATCTATAGATCCCTCCCAATAAATGATGGTGGCTGTATTGATTCTCTCCTTCCCACCCCCCAGAAGTGAAAGCAAGACATATTAGTTCCTCCCCATTAAATGAAAGCGAGCTTGTATTGAGGCCAGCCCCATAAATAAAGGGTGGGCCATGCTGACTTAGACCTTAGCCACATAAATGGAGGTGAAATGTATTGATTCCATCTTCTGTAATTGAAGGAGCGCTGTATTATGGTTCTCCTTCCAACATAAATGATGGCAAAGCATATTGATTCCATCATTCTTGAAGTGAAAGGTGAGTTTTGTTGAATATCCCCAAAATAAGGAAGGAAAGCCACACAGAACTTAGCATCTTATCCAGAAATTTATATTGATCTGTTATATACACATTGAGGCTTTTACTGCATTGGGATGGTGGAGGTGTGTTACTGCCTAAAAGCTCCGGGCACAAAATGAAGTGATAAGGCACCAGGGTTTCAGCGAAGGATGTGATCACTAAGCATAAGGTCTCCTGAGTTCTAGTCCTTGTGTTCATGCGGATCACCTCTGTTTAGGCAAGTTTCCTGGCTTTCACTTGTCTCGTCTACCTAGTAAGGATAATGACCTTCCTCTGACATTAGGTGGTAGAATAGAATTTTTTGTTCAAGACTGTCTACAATGTTCTGTTGGCTAATGGGACCAAGTAGGTACTGGAGACAACAGTGGAAGTGGATGAAGTATTACAGGGCAAAACAGTGAAAAAATAAGGTATACTGTATATGCCCTGTGCCTTAAAAGAGGCTAGGCCTGTACACTGCTGATAAATACTTAGCAGCAGCTGCCTGGAGCCTGTGGTGATTTTTGCTCTTTAATTATTCTTGATCCTTCCTACTAACAGCACTGGTTTTAAGTGGTCTTTGCTGATGGTAAGGATACCAAAAGTACCTCACCTCAAAGCCATGCACTAGTTCAGGAATTCAGTCTTTTGGACTGTGACTGTTGCAAGTGAGGCAGCCAGGACAGTGCCCATCTGCAACGCAAAACATTCAGATGCGACTGCACCCCTCCAGGAAATCACGTTCAGCCTAGCAGCATGGCAAAACTCAGGACAGCACAGGGACAGCAGCTGGTAGTATGAAAGAGAGGTGCCAACTCCTTGCCTCCCCAAGGAAATACACTAATTTTCCCCACAGTACTCCATTGCACAGTTGTTGTCTTTCATTACCTGTTATGAACATCATAATCCTTGGGGAAGCTACAGAAGACAAGTGAAGAGGACAGAACCAGTGGAGCCTTGTGGAGAGGCCTGTCTATGTCTTTCTTCCCGATTTGTCCCAGCAGTAGCAACAAGGTAGAAAAACAAACAAAAAGACAAGGAACAAAGCGAAGTCAGGCACCTGTAGATGACACGAGGAAGTTAAAAGTCAAGAACAAAGCCCTTAAACATCCCACACAATAAATCATACCATTGTCACTTTTTTGCCCAATGTCACAGAAAGGAAACACACTTCTGGTACCATGTCTTGTGATGAGCAAGCAGAGTTATGGCATTTTGTGGTTTGTATCCTCCACAATATATGGGGCAGTACGCATGAAGAGAGGGGGATATGAGATGGACAATTAAAGGAAAGCGCTATTATTTTGTGAATCTGTAGCAGTATACACCTAAGAGGGACCCAGGCATCTTACATTGGCCATATCCTAGGATACAATCATGAGTAATGCAAGCTTTGATCTTTTCTTTAGGATGAAACACTGAGGTATATTTTACCATGTGTTTCTTAACACATAATAATTTTTCTTAAGATCTTACAGAAAACAAGATGTGATAGCTTTTACATGAATTAGCTGTTCCTGGTAAATCTTGTGTTCTTCCCATGTGGGTATTTCCAAGCATACTGCTTTGCCCAGAACAGACTTTGAGAATGCCAGTCAAGTGCCAGTCCCCCCCTAAGCCCATGAATGGAAAAGCCCAATTTCTTTGCAATTCTCACATATCACCAGCTGTCTAAAACCCTCTCTGAGAGGATTTAGATTGGATTTTGTGCTGATTTTATACAGTTTTCTTATGTCTTCCCCATGAGTGGTGAAAGAGATTTGTTCCATACAGCATCGGGGATGCAAATATCATTCCTGTTTCACTGCATCGTTTGAAAGGAGGACCAGACAGTTGCCAAGGCAACAGCACATCTGAGCCAGCTGTAGTTGCCATGGAAACAGAAACGATGGGAGCCAGGAAAAATAGTCCCAGAGGACAAACCATTTTAAAACACACACAAAAATTCCCTTAAACTAAAATAAAATATCGCTTTGAAATTCTAGGGCCTCAGAAACCAGGGGCAAACCAGAGGAGAATGCAAACACCCTTTCATGATCTTGGTGCTTTCCTTTTTTTACATTTTTGAGAGAAGTCATTGGAAGTGATCCAGTGATTGCTAGAAAGGAGGTGAAAGTAAACGCCACCATACCTTTGGCCCGGTCTGCTAACCCTGTGGGAATGTGAATTGCTCTGCGTTGACAACTCTGCGCCATGGAGGCACAAATCAGTACTCCAGTCAGGTATCCCTCTTGCTCACAGCAGGGTCTCCTTCTATAAAGCTAACCATTCTCCATACAAGTACTTTCAAATAATGAGATTATATCTTTGGAGACTCTTTAGTCCCTGCAAGAGGCATAGTTTTTATCATTAAATAGGGGGCCAGATGCACTGTTTGAGATGTCCAAGGCTTAAGTCTGGGAATCTCAAGCAATGGCTGGATGCCTGGCAGCACTGCAACCTGTGCTCTGGCTTTCAGGGATGGTCCAGTCTGTTTGATAGGTACTAAAGAGGGGAATCCACAACATCCTACATCTCATTGAGGTGTTTTGTTACTGTTTATCTGTAACTCTTTTTTTAGCTTTAATGTTACCATTAATCAGAGAGAATGAATGAGAAATGAATGATGCTGTAGAGGAGAGGAAGGCAAACAGCTTCAGCATCCACACAGAGATGTGTGGATTTGGCGTCTCCTGAGAATGTAACAGGGCAAACACATAGGGCTGAGACTGGGAGTGGGGGAAGAGAAGAGAGCGGTTGGAGGGAAAAGCTGATGGGAATAGATAGAGTAATAGGGGAAGGTGAGGCAGGAGAGCCTTGAATTGCAAAATGGTAGGGAAGAGGGAGGATGCTGGAGCCAAGTGTGTGTGATAAAATGAAAAGCAGTGAGAAGGTGAGCAGGAGAGCAGGTGAAGCCTGAGTCAGAGGACAAGGATGGAAGCAGGCAGAGATGAGAGGACAGAGGGGAGCAGGATGGCAGACCACAGGGTATGAGGGTGGGCAAGCTGGGGGCAACAAAGTTGGCACAGCAGTATGGGACAGGAAAGGGAGAGAGATGAAGCCTAGCTCAGCAAGTACAGGAGCAAGGAGAGGCAAAGAGAAGCAGGAGGTGTGGAGGCCAGATAAGGCACAAGATGGTTTGTAGGGTAACACATTTTCTGTTGTTGTTTGTAATATTGCCGTACTTCAGCAGATTTCCCTGGCTTTTCTAGAATCACTGCATATGTAAATACTTTTGTTAGCTGGTTCACTCATTACACTGTGGTGAGGGCTGCTTAATCCAATATAGTGATGTACTTAAATTTTCCAAGTATTTCTTTCCTTGCTCTGTATCAGCAGCTAATATTATCAAATCTTTCCACGCTTTCAAGATGCAGGCTTTTCATTATTTTCTTACCGAAAACAGATTTAGAAAAGCAGTTCGGCATCTCAGGTGCCTTTGAATTGTCACTGTATTTTCTGCCTTCTCATTTTGTGATCACAGTTCCTGCCCTTTTGTTTCAGTCTCACTCCTCTCTTTCTGTCTATAAAAAAGGGAGATGGATGCTGCAGTGTGCACACACCTGTAATTTCTCCTGAAGCCAAGGGAATCTGCATGCATGTAACTAACAGGACTGGAAGACTTGGCTAAGGATTCCTCTTTAAAGAATAATAAACTGCTCACGTTTTCTGAGAAGGAGAAAGAAAAAAGTCTTTATTCAAAATGTAAATCTCTTCCTGCTGAGGAGCGAACCCAAAAGTCAGCCTTCAGGATATAAATATTTATGCCTTTTGCATAAACAGCAGATGTAACATTTCCAATTAACTGTCGATCTTTCCATTTCTCTGGCTGCTGCTGCTTTCTCTCACAATATCAGAATGAGCAGTCCGCTTGATTTGCCTGAGCTCAGATCTGTCACACATTTCCACAGTCAGTAAGATGAAATTGTTCCTGAAAATGTTTATTTATCAGAGCCTAACAATTTCCCTGTAATTTTTATTCCTTGTATTCAATGTAAGATGAGTTCTACTCTGCTGAAAGATGTGAGATTCACAGCCCAGATAAGAGGACAACAGAGAAGGAGCAGAAGCAGGCATAGGTGATCGTGTGCACTCAGCCATTGCAGCACATTTCAGCCCAGCCCTAGAAGAAGCCTTCATGACATGAGAGATGCCTGTCTCTGACCCATTTGGCCCCTGGCCTTTTTACAAAGGCTGCCAGCCTAGGGCCAGGTAGCATCAAGTGTAAGAGGTTTTATGATGTAGCCACCTGTTCATGGGGAACTGCCTTCATCACTTCTTTAGTGTCAGCTTTTCTCAGGTGTCTGACATTCAATCCTACTAATGGCAGCCTCCCGCTTCCACAACTTCTTTCTTTCTGGAAGAAAGTGTGAATGTGCAAAGAAGAAAATGAACCCTGCTAGAGCTGGTAAACATCAGTTTTCATTGGCATCATGCCTACAAAGCAGAAGATTTTGCTGGAGTACTGGAAGGAGGGCAAGAACAAAAATCAACATCAGAGAAGCAGTAGTAGGTAAAAAACGAGCCAGGAGGCAGGTGCAAGGGGAAGGAAAAGCACTTGTCTGGTGGTATGTCAGAAAGTGGAGATCCCTCTGTTCCCTTCTGCCAAGGATGCTTTTGTGTGTTCTCCTGTCCTCTGACCTATCCCGCAACACCATGAAGTTTAGCTCAGCGTCTCTTCCTGTCCTGGGAATCCGAAAACTGATTGAGCATTGCTTCAAACCAGGAGCTGCTGTTCAGCTGATCCAGCTTTCACTGGGGACCCAGGTGAAGAGCTCTTGGCCTTCCTGCTTATGGGGAAAGCACTGGCCCGGGAGCCGCGCAGCTAGCCTGGGACGGGACTTTGTGCTGCTGGCTGGGTCAGTGCGGGAGGTCAGCCTTGCTCTTCACCTTCCTCAGGAGCTGCATCCCAACGGCTGGCAGCTCTGGCAGGTGCTGTTGCTATGGGAACTGGCTCTGCTTTAAAACCATCCATGTGGCAGTGCAGGGATGGAGGCATCTGCAATCCTGACTGCTTAGGGGTGCACCCTCCTCACACACTTCTGCTACCTGCCACCTGCTTTTCTCCGGGTTCCCGGCACTTATTGCTGCATTTTTGCCCTCTCCCCAGGCTCTTCTGTCTGCCGCATCCTCCCTGGCTCTGGATTCTCGCTGGTGTGAACAGCTGGCTTCTCACATAGCATGAGAAATCATCAAATGCTAACCCAGAAAAAAGGGTCCAAATTCACAAGTAACTGGAAGTTTAGTTGCTTAATAAGCACAATTTTCACTTTGTTCTGTGCTGTGCCCAAAAGTAGTTCTTGTCTACATTCAAGCATAGTCTTGAATCAAGCATCTGTGATGACGGATCAGGTTATCTATCTGCACTGTAAAACCCCAAATAATCACCAGTGTTTGCTTCAGGTGAGCTAACTGAAGTGCATGTTGATTACCAGTAGAAGCTAACTTTGCTTGGCTGACTTACTGCAAATCCTTGCATGTGTAAGATTCCATCAGCAGTGGAGCAGGTGTACTAACATAGCTGAAGGTATTACTGGCTGCATGCTACCTTCCTCTTCTTCCTATCAACCTCTCTGTTTGATCAGTTACATCTAAAAGAACCTGAGGTAGCATTGGCAAAATGTCCAGGCTTTGCTTTCCCAACAGGAACAGGAATCAGGGTAGCACCAGTGTTGACTAGCTCCTCTGTCGTGCCCTGTCCTCACTGGGACTCACACTGTTCCTCCTGCCTGGGGAGCTGCACAGGCACGAGGCAGCCCTACCAACTTTCTTAAAGTGGATCAATGTGGATTAACAATTTAGAATGGAGCAATCTTGAAAGGAGACTGAAAGTCAGTTTTCTTAAACCACAAGCATTTTCTTTCTTTTTTTTGGTTCAGCCCCCTTGACTGTGGCTGACTGTCTGGTATTTCTCCTGAGTCTTCACTGCTGGCTGAAGAGGCTCTCTGGTTTAATGGCATTCATTAATCATACAACAATGTATCTCTGCAGCACCAGAGCTTAGAAATTCAAGTTACATTACTGATGGGCGTTGGCCCAGCTTCTCAGGTTGAGGGTGCTCTAAGGTCAAGTCAGATACATCAGGCTCTGTATGCATTTTGGGTGTAATGTAGGACACAGGATTTAGGCAGCTGCTTGTTCAGGCACAGGAACAGATTTTCAGCTGAGCGTGCCGAGTGCTCCAGGTCACGAGTCACTTTTGGGGCTGAGGCAAAGGGAATTAAGCCACTGTCACACTTCCTGGATTGGAAGGGGATCTGAGAGCTGCAGTGACCCTCCCAAGAATTGTCCTGATCTGTATCAGTTATAGCAGGTCCTCACAAAGCTCAGGATCTCAGTCTCTCATGCCCACTGGCTGCTCTTCTAAGAGCGGATGATCTTCCTATGCACTCTTTGTTCTCTGTGTTTTCCCTAGAACAGTTTGTCAGGTTGTTACCAAGCTATCCAGTTTTTTCCAGTGCTAAAGGACCCAAAGACAGTCCTGTCTTCCCTCACATGCCTTGTGGATGCTGTGATGACCTGCAGGCACAGTCAGAAGCAACCTCCCAGTCTATCCTCCCCCTCCTAGCTGGACACAAAAGCAATTGCAGAGACACAGGCTAGAGTCTGCAGGAATGCACTAACAAATGGCCTTCAAGGGCTTCCTTAATCACCTTTCCCTAGCTCTTCTGTTGCCAAGATATTCAAAGGAAAATGTCAAGGCCTGATCCCAGCCCACAGACCGCCAGTCAGACAACGCAGTGCTAGGCTAGACACTCCCAGATTTGCTTTATGATCCTTGTTTCAAGGCCTCCGGTAAGCATTATGATATGCGCCACAGAATGGCAGCATTGATACCTTTCATCTAGTGTGGGACTGCAGTTGTTTTTCTCACTTTTTAGGATACAGGATCCTTTGTGTTATCATAATCCTGTGCTTTACCATTGACAGAGTTGACTTACCCCTACTGCTCCTGCTTTGGGGAGGAGTTGGTTCCCCATCAGGAAGGCTCCTGCGCAAATTCCTAGGAAGTGGCATTTTAGTAAGTGACCAGAATTTTGACCAGACACTGTCTTCAAGGCTGCTGATACAGATGTGAAAGTGCACTAGTGCAGAAGCAGGTGAGATATGCCTTTTTACAGCTCCCATGTAGCCTCAGAGAGACCTTTAAGGATGGTCCCTTGCGAGAAAGACATAGGCTGTTTGTGCATTACATCATTCCCCTTGCGCATATGCTCACAGAGCATTTGGATTACCTCATTCTTCCCAGAATTTACACTACACTTCAGTAGCCAGGCCCTTGAATTTGCACATTAAGCAGCAAGACTCACTGAGCTGATTCCCTGGAGCCCGACTGATGTGTAAGAGATCCATCCTGCCTTCCCATGACTTCCACGTACCCAGTTACTTTCCCCAGCTGTGTCAGGCATAATGATCCAGCAAATAGATACACTCCTTGTTGGCAGGTAGTCCAGGCATTTAGCTTGATAGCAATGTTAAATATTGTAAGTCCTTTTATTTATTTTGCCCGAGTGCAAATTTGACTACAGGCTGTTCCATTGTCTATTTAGTATTTTGTCCAACCTTTTGGCTTCCTTCTAGAGAGGAAGCAGCCTGCAGGTGCTGCAAACACTTTTTGTTCCTTTACGACTAGAAGAAACTACTCTATTCCTCTAAGGCTTTTAGTCTGACTTGATTCTGGCTCGCCCACCTGCCTGCTTTCTCTGGAGAACTGGCAGGTGAATATTTTCAATAATTTACTTTAGAGCTGTTCTACCATCCTGCTATTTATTTCTGCCGTAAATTATGCCCAGAGGTTAGGAAGCTCTTACCTTCCCACTCACAAAGGAACTGAAGGAAAATATTCTGCAGGGCACAGAGGCATCTTTGGGTGGTTTGTAAATATTTCCAGAGGCGGATATACTGGGGATTGAAAAGAGCTGTAGTCCCTACCCTCTTAGTATCGCCTGATATAACCTGCAGCTTCTAGGTTATGCAACAGGGAGCAGTTGTGCTCACACAGCCCCCTCTTCCTACTGTGATTTACATCCAGCGTCTGCGAGATACACCTGCTAGTGCTTCAAAGCATGAAAAGGAAATAATAAAAAAAGGCCTTGAGAGATGATAGCTTACTCCTCACACAGTGGTTTGACTCATTAAAATCAGTGGAGCGATTTTCAGTGACTTCTCTGGGATTTGGATCAGACCCTAAAAGCACAAGCCCCGAGAGCTGGACTGCAGCCAACTAACTTAAGAGAAGCAGAATTCCAGGCAAATGAGTTTTCATTTTTAATTCAGAAGCTAAATAAAATTGAACTGCAGCACGTTTGGATGGGATAGCTCCAAGAAAAATCCAGGGAACTGAACGAAGTGATACTTCTGGTGTGTTTGCCTCTTCTTTGCCGTACCCTAAGGGGCTAGTTGCTCCACAAAGCAATATCATTTATTCAGCAATGGACGCTACTGCTCTTATTATTACTATATGCCTAAATGCTCATTGTAGACCAGGACTCCAGCAAGCTGGACAATAGACAAGTATAGAGCAAACAGATGGTCCTTGCCTCCCAGAGCATCTCGGAGTCTAGATTTACCATTTTATGCTCAGAGTTTGCTGATGGGTGTTGCACCACACAGAGTGGCATTGTTTTTTCCCTGTTGAAGTCAATTAGGTTCTTAGCGCCCCAGGGAGGTGATAGGGAGATTTGTGCTGCTTGCTTTGATAGAAGATATAAAACATAAGCCCTGGTTTTGCCACCCAAATTCCACTATGTTTTGTTGGAAAATGCCTGCAGAAGTTTATTCATCATGAGGGTGAACTTGGTTGTATTGTACAGGCTTGTTCAGAAAATGCAGCACTGCCTGCCTGAAGGTCAAGTGGGTACCTTGTCCCAGGGCTCCCTGCCCGGGTCTAGGTAGAAATGGAGAATTAGCTCACACTATCTCAGTGCTTCATGAGCACGTTCTTTCCTCAGGAAGATCTCTTTTTCTGCATCTTCCTCTTTTTTTCCTCAGTGTGCCCTTTCCTCTGCTACCTTTTTTTTTTTTTGTCTTTTCTGATAGTATTACCTGGTCACTCTCTGCGGATAACTCCTCTGGAGAGGAGTATAACAAAAATAACAGTTGAAATCTCTCCTTATAATTCACTTGGTTTGTGAGGTGCAAAAATAGACTTAACTGTTTAATTTTGGGAGGGGCTACAGTGCTCCTTGCATTCAGATGAGCCGTACTTATGTTCCTCCAGACCCAGCCAGAAAATTAAGCTCTAGAAATCCTGTAAGAAAAGGCTGTCCTTGTTTCCAGCTTCCCCTGTCAAAATCTCTGCCAGTGTGAGATAAAAAACCCAGTTATGACCAAAGAAAGGAGAAGAGAGAAAGCGACTCAGAAACTTGAGGGCAGTCCTGGCTCTGCTCCAGCAGCTGGTGCTCATCTTTGACAGGTACAGGGAGAAATCGGACCGAAGAGGGGATCTCAAGCAAGCAAACAAACAAATCAACTAAATGAACAAACTGGGTGATAAAGTAGAGCTGAGAATCAGTAGCTAACAAACACATCTCTGTCGCTGCACTGCTTTCTCCTGCGTAGAAGGGGAGTCAATTACCCACCTTCCAACAAGCTATTGATCAAGCTGCTGCCATGTATCGAATCTGAGCCCCGGCTGCCCTGCGTGTGGCTCTTTGATTTTCTCTCCCTCTGTAGCAGCACGTGGTTGGAAGCCAGATGAGCCAGCGCAGGACTATCGATCAATTCTCCTCCCTCCTCCTCCTCCTCCTCCTCCTCCTCTTCACCCCGGTCGCCATGACAACCACAGCTGCTGCAGCACCAGCAGCACTGTTTACCTGGCCCATTTATTTTCCTTTTCAGTATCTTTCCCTTCCCCCCGCTGCTCTCACCTTGGCATGATATTGGCAAAGCACTCAGCAGTTGTAAAAGGGATGAGTTTTTATGACTCTGAGGAGGACAATGCAGTTCTTGGCTCTACTTTATCACCCAGTTTGTTCATTTAGTTGATTTGTTCACGAGGAATCATTGCCTATAAACAACAAATATCTCAGTCACCAACTAGGTCGTGCTCCAGTCATGGAGGAGGACCTGTCATTCCAATATACAGGTCTCCTTCATATAGTTTAAGTCTGCCTGTAGTATGAACCACATTGTCTTCTTATATATTGCCCTAGAGTGGCAACAGAGAACTTACTCCAGGTATGCCATCATTTACCAGCTGTTAATCTCACACAATCCCTGGGACAGTGTAACATAGCCATCCGGTGCACTAGACTTTCTTTCAGGTCTTCAGCCACCCTTGTAACTTCTGTGGAGGGCACTGTGTCCGACAGGGACCAGCTGCTGTGGAAGGACCAGTGGAGCAGGCACAGTGTCACCTCCCAGCAGAAGGCCTTTACAGTACGTTCACCACAGCTTCCAGCTGCATACGCTGAGCAGTCCAGTTCCTGGCTATGCCCCATTCTACAGCACTTTCCATCATCCCCACAATCTTCCCAAGTGCCAGCACAGTCTTGTCCCATCTTTCCTTATACCGCTTCCACTGCCTGACATTGCCTTCCCGTTCCTCGGCTGGATGACAGTCATGCTACAAAGACCAAATAGTAGATGAATGAACAATGTTTAAGGAGTAGCCGATTTCCCCCTTCCTGAATGTCTTATTTGTTGTGCCGAATCATCCATCTGCAGATTCTCAGGGTTGGATTCTCTGCTGAAACGTAAGACAAAGAGGCTTTGGGCAGGGGTATGGAATATAAGATATACAAATAAAAGATATCTCTTAAAATATAATACAGGTGTCCGCCTTGTCTCAAAGGTCTTCCTGGCTTCCTTTTAATTGGAATTCTTCACCCAAGTCTCACATTCCTGATTCTTTCCACAGTAAAGCCATCATACTCTTCCAGGAGACTCCTACTTTTCCTTATAATTCAATATAATTGATACAGGATGTAAAAGATCACTTGAAGTTATCAAGTACAGATTATCCCTCCTTGAAGCAGAAAGCTACAGGATAAACTGTGGAATTTGCTACTGCACAATATTAGGGAAGCAAATACTATATTTTGAAGAGGAAACAGACATCTATAAGAAGGAGAAAGGCACTGCCAGTGCAAAAAAGTTTCAACCCCCAATACTGGGAGGCACAGGAGGACTGGGGTCAGTGAGGATTCCTGCTTCATCCTTCTATTTTGCCTATCCTAGAATAGGGCCATGCTGGGAGTATTACAGAGCTGTCATCCCTTCCTTTGAATAGCCTGGCAAGTCTCACTCCATCAGATATTTTACCAAGCTCAATTAGCTAGGAGTTTCTCTATACAGTAGGAGCTCAGATCTGAGACTGGCCAGGCGATGGATTCATTCAGAACGAGCAAGCCTTGGACAGGCTCTGCAAAATAAGACTGGGGTCGGGGGTCCAACCACCACCACATGTGAGGCCCTGGCCTCGCTGGGGGACAATGAATTCAGAACACCATGAGAAAGAGGGTATGTTTGACTGGCTGGAGCAGTGGTCTGATGTGACACAGCAGGAAGCATGATACTAATGCAAATTGTTAGTACTTATTAACTAATTAAATTGTTGTTATGCCCATAAGGTACTTAACACTTTCCAGGCACAGAAGAGAGCCCAGTCCCTGCCCTCAGGAGTAGAAGATCTAAAAGGACAAGCACAGAGGAATGGTGAAAGAAAAACAATTAACATAGAAGGGATGTAATGAGAAGCAGCACATGGTTTTGCAGTTACAATTTATGTCTGGTTTTGCAAAGAAGGAAGGTTTAAGTGGTCACAGGATCTTTGGCGGGTGGAGCATGTATGACATCATATGTCTGTCAGATGCATGTATAATTTTTGACACATCGGTCAACTAAAAGCAAATTGGATGGATGAGAAGCTGGCTCAGATATACTTAATTTCATTAAAATAAAAAGCCAAGAGAAGAGAAGACCCTTTTCTTCAGCTCAGAAGAAGGTTGCAATAGTTCCTATTTTCTTAGACTTCACAAAATTTGCATGGGCTGCAGCTCTAAAAACACCCAGTTAGAAGAAAAGGCTTTAATGGGTGCTTAGACTCAATGAAACACAAACCTGTAGGAAATCAGACTACCTTGGTTGCAGAGAGCTGACCTGGGTAGAGATGCTGCAGCAAAAGGTGGAGCAAAAAGAGGTATGTAGTGGAGAAATGGCATGAAAGAGTGTGAGGAGACCGGCAGGGCTAGCGAGAGCTCACAAGCTCACATTATTAGTGGAGGAGACAGGGAGAAACATACTGGAAAAGATGGATGAGCAGTCTTGCACAGGTGACTTTCATTATAACAAGTTCCTTACACTCAGCGTTAGGTAGGAAGTAGTGGATAAATTCAAGACAGGAACGAGACGACACAGTGTGCTGCAGAGATGACCTTTGTAGCTCCATTTGCCATGTACTGCAGGGAGGAGAGGTGCACATCAGACCTGGGATCTGAATGTTATACTAATAAAGACGAGAGATGCAGAGCCCTTGATACGATGGCTATAGGAGAAAGATCTTGTGAATGCCGAGTGTGAAAATAAATTAAAGTCTGCCCACAGATGGGATGGATGGAGTCAGAAAGAGCGCGGAATTGTTAACGTCTAAGCCACGCAGGGGCTGGCTGTGGAGTCTACTAGAAGTAAAAGGAGAGCAGTGAAGAGCGAGTTGTAAAGGAAGATTAGGATTTCGTTTTTATCCAGAATTTTAATTAATGTGCAAGAGGGAGCATGCATTCAGGATACCAAATGACAGCCTGACCCAGCCAAGCCTGTCTACTCCGCAAAGCTTGAGAGTTTCAGTAAACACACATTGCTCTGTTGTTTCATCAGACGCGCCGCTCTGGTGTGTATCATATGATATGGCAGCCATTCAGCCAGGCGGGGAGCAGCACAGGCTATAATTTCCTGGTCATATGTAACTGGGTGGGGAAGCGCCTGAGCCTTGGGGTGAGTAATGCTGGAATCGCACCATGTGGCACCCTGCTCTTTGCCGTTCAAGCACTGGAGGTGTTGCTCTTGCTCTTCGGGCAGACGCTGCCCACGGCACCCCGATGCTCTTACGCTGCAAACACCCTCCTGTAACCCGCTTCGCTGCGCACCCAGATCCCGCTCCCACGTCCCCAGCGTTCTGCGGGGGTTGGCCGCCCCGAAGACTGCGGCTCCGAGCGAGGCTCAGCCGCTTCCCTCTGGCGGGCGGCCGGGGCCGCGCCATGGCGCTGAGCTTGCAGCGCGGCAGCCCCCCGCCGCCCCCGCCGGGCGGGATGGCTCCCCGCCTCCCTCGCCCCCGGCCTGAAGCGACGCGCGGGGCCGCGCGGCACGTCTTTTGGAAACGCTCCGGGCCATTTACCGGCAGGGGGGAGGGCAGCCTCGGCCGGGCGGCTCGGCTCGCCGCCGCGGGGGCACCGCCGCGCTCCTCCCCGCCGGGTCCCTCCTCCGGCCGGGCCCCCCGCGGCCGCCCGCCCCGCCCGGCCGCTGCGGGGGCGGCCGCCAGGCTCCCCGCCGGGCCGGCCCGCACCAGCCGGCTCCGGCCCTCCCGCGAACCGCGCCGGGCGAGGGTTGGTTTGGGTTTGGTGGTTTGGGTTTGGTTTTTTTTTTTTTTTTTCTTTTTTTCTCCCGCCCCGAGACATTTTCCTACGTGTACTTTTCCTCTGCCGAGCTGATTTACGAGCTGGGTTTGGCGAGGGCTGGGGCTGCCGGCCCCAGCTCGGGGGCGGGGGCGCGGGGGAGAGGGGCTCCCGCTGGGCTCCCCAGCCGGGGAAACGCACGTCTCCCCCCGCCCGACATGAGCTGTAATTTCCGGCAGACATTTGAGGTCCCCGACATCTGCATAAGGCGCGGCAGCCTCCCAGCAACCCCCGCCGCCGCACGGCGAGGAGAGGCGGCCATCGCCGGGGAGCGGGGCGGCCCCTCCTGCCTCCTCCCGAGCCACTTGTGTGTTGCTCATTTCCTGCTCCCGGTAACGAGGCCAGCGATGCCGGGGTGGCGGCGGGGCTGCTGAGAAGGCAGATTGTTACACGCGCGCACATGGATGTTTTTGTTTCGGGGTGAATTTTTAGTGCTCGTGAAAGGGAGGGACTAAGCGGAGCTCGCTGGAGCCTGGCACAGGACCAGCAAGCTTCCCGGCAGCCCTTTGCCAAAAGAATCCAGACGTACAGCCCCCCCCGGTTGCTGCGGCCCCTCCTCGCCCGCTGTCTCCCCCCTCGGCTCTTCGGGGCCCTCACTCCGGCTGCAGCGCTGCCCTTGGACCCTGCAGCCCCTGTGCCCACCCGCGCCGCAGACCCCTCGCCGTCCCCTCGCCGCCCCAGCGCGAGGTTCCTGCCGCTGCGCACAGAGTCGCCGCAGTCCTGACCCGTGACTCTTTAATCCCAATCTCTCTTCTCGCTTGTCTGTGGAATTACTGCAGCAGGGTGGGGAGACTTTGTGATATAAACATATTATCCTCGGAGGCAAAAGCAACTCGAGGCCAAACAGACTCATTGCGCTAGTGACTTAAACTAGGTGAAATGTCGACAGAATTACTCAACATCACATTCCCAAACTCTTGTTACATAAAATAAACAAACCTTCTAGTGATGTTTTGTATAGTCTCCAGCCCAGCCCCAACCCCACCGATCTGCTTCATTCCCCATGGGACGGCAGGGACGTGGGTCTCCTGGCTTGCAACCGTCAACTTGCACATCCGCCGCGGATGAACTCTGCCATTTGTCTCCTCTGTTACAAAGTACTAACAGGATTCTGCGGGTTTTGTTCAGTTTTGTTTTGTTTTTTTTAGAATTTCTCGTTAAAGGAAAAAGAGACCAAAAAGTTTTTTGGCTGCAGCTATCAGCTCGTTTTTGGTTGCTTTCTAATGCCAAGGCCAGCAGGATCCAGGAATTCGTCTACTGGTGCCAGCAAGAAAGCACTGACCCAAACAAGGGAGCCAGAACTTGGACTGCAGTCCTTGCCAGGGATCAGCAAGAGGCCAGAGAGACCATGCTGCTGAGTCATCACCGCTCCAGCTGCTACAAGCCTTTTCTGGGGACGCGGCTGTTGCTAAGATTCCTGGGAGCTGACTGATTGCTCCTTCTATAGTCATGTAATACACACGCATACACGTCAAAGGAGCAAGGAACAGCAGCTGGGGCCAGCTCAGAGCGAGAACACAGCCTGCTGGCCATGAGCAGCCAGGCTTTGTGGCTGCGTGGATATGCAGGCGGGGCAACTGTGCGCTGGGCTCGTTTTGCAGGCCTAAAGCTACCTCACGCCCAGGGAGCTTCTCCTGTCACCCACTCATGGAGGTGTTTCGAAAGGTGAACAGTCCAGGCAGTGGTTCTGTGCAAAGTTTTCTTTCTGTTTGTACTTGCACGTTCCGTCACGTTTGCTTTAGATCAGAGAGCCAGAGACATTAAGAGGTAGGAACATGCTTAAAATCCATGCAGTGCATTCCCTGCAGGGCCAGTCTTGGGTCATTCCCTTCATACAGCACAGTTTGAGAGTATTCTGCAGCCTCACGCATTGCATTTTCCTTCACCCAATTTAATCTTTTTATTCACCTGCCTTTTATCTGTCTCAGGTACTCACCTCCCTCAGATGCTGCAGTTATCCTTGTTTCCTGCTCCACATTGACACTCAACAAACTAGATGTACTCGGGCTTTTAGATCTCTCCACTCACATCTAGGTTGTTAGAGCCTTAGGGCCTGTCTTCTCTCTCTGATGTTAGACAGATCGCTGATTCCAAAGGAATAACTAATCATACTAACATTTAATAATAAAACTAATAATTCCAGAGCCCAGTCTCCCTGCTCCTCTTTATCTAGTGTCTGTTGAGGTGCCAAGCTCAGAATTACAGATTGGCAAATGAGGTTTCAAAGCACTTGAGTTTTGCAGTCACTTTTTTCCAGTAGCACCTCAGAGTCCTAACTGTGCACCAAGAACACTGTATAATGTAATACTGAAAAAGGGTCTCTGCCCCAAAGTGTTCACAGTCTTACTATAAGAGAAGAGACAAGCAATGGGCAGAGATAGACAGGGGAGGCCCAGCAGGCAGTGAACTGGTTTGGCCAGCGTGGTGGGAGGTGGTCTTCACAAACAAGCAGACCAGCTGAATTTTAGGGCAGATTCAGGTCAGGAAGGAGAATCCCTCTGAGATACTCAAGAAGACAGTTTTCAACTCAATAGCTCCTTTTTGCAGGAGAGAATAGGCACCTGTGGTCATTTCGCAGAAGGAGCTTTAAGTAATGCGTAAGGTCAGTAGCACATTTAAATCCACTTCTGGCCAAATCAGCACAGAAATAGTCTCTCAGCGTATGAAATCTGTTTATATAGACTAATGTAGGTATAGCCATTGCAGACATGGGTAAACTTACCTGTTAAGTGTTTTGAGAAAACTGGTAAGAAATCCTGTACATACAAATATAGAAATAAGTAAATTCTAAATTGCTCAAAGTGGATGTGGGTAATCTCCATCACACCAAATGTAAGAAAAGCCTGAGGGACACAGCAAAAGCGTTAGCGAAAAAGTGCTCAGGGACTTCACTGGAAGAAACCACTCTGTACTGACCGTAAAGGGACAGATTAAATGAGATAAGATACAATTTTTCTAACTTTAATTTATACAATGTTTTAGGTATTGTAGAAAACAGAGGAGAAAAAAACACTACACACACAAAGTTTCTAATTACTTGCATACGCAGATTTGGAAGCTGCATTTGGCTTGTAGTAAGGCATTATAGTGCTCTGACAGTGGGCCTGCATGGGTGGTGAAAGCCATGTATGGTGGGGCTCATCCCCTCCACTCCATGCAGCTACAGGCATGCTGTCCTTAAAGAATTCTGCAGTTACAACATCTGAATCGTGCTTTTTTTGTTAACCAGGAGTGTTTTTATGCCCCTAGAGTGACTTGCTCTTCATAGTACAGGATCTTTGTTGGGTATTGCTTGCACAAGCTCACCATCAACAAAACTATAAAGTACACCCTGAACTAAAGGTGCTACACAACATCCCCCATTCTCCAATTTAGGGCATTTTGGTATCATGAGACCCCCTAGATGTGTTGTAAAGCATCAGTCACCACTTGTATTTCAGACCCATGTCTGCTATGGCTGGGATGGCTGGTAAAGGATGCCTGGGAGCAGCTTAGGCTGCAGCTGACAGGAGACGTTAACTCTGCCTTTGAAGAAGAGGTCAAGCTCTGCTCCGCTCTGAGCCATGCTGTTGTTCAGCCAGTCCTACTGATAGCATCTCTGGAGCAATCAGATCTTCCAGGCTACTACTTGGTGTCAAACCTGCTATATTCAAACAAGATAGTAGAGTGGCCCATGAAGACTTGCTGCCCCTGCACCTATCCATCACTGAAATCTTGGACAGTCTTCAGCAGAGGTTCAGGCTTGGTGGTGGTATGGAGGGTGCTGGCAGCACAGACAAATGACCTCCTTCAAACCCACAGATAGGGAGAGGACTTTGTATTCATTCTTCTGGGTCTGCCTGCAGTGCTGGCTACAGCTAGCCTCAGCAAAACTTTCTTAACCCAGACACTAGTGATGTTTAGAGAGCCTGTGAAATGAATCCTTTCTGTTTCTAAGAATGTTTGTTCACATGAGATGGTCATAGATAGCTGCTTCCTCTGCCTTCAAAGAAGTCATGTGAAGAGCCCCAGAAGGCGCCTTCCCCCCAGTACTTTCTACATCAATTCTAGGTCTTGATACTTATTTTCAAGGCCTTCTGTGAAACTATCCAAGAGTATCTTAGAAAAGCCTCTTTCTTTGCATGTTGGTAGCACTGTTCCTCAGAACCCTGGGATAATGAAAGACAAGGTGTTCTCTACAGCAAGGTCATGGCTTTACAGATCACTCTGCTTGAAGATATATATCTCCTTTCTCTGGCTTTACTAAAGACAGATATGAAAACAGCAAAGAAAAAAGAAGGTGGAAGAAAAAAAAAGAGATAAAAAGAAAGCATGAGTGAAAAGAGCTAAAGCAGTGAGAGAGAGGGACTGAGGAAAGAAGCAGCTTGAAAATTACAATTAAATGAGTTATAATGAAGAAAAAGATTTTACCTTTCCTGAGACATGGGAAGGAAAATCAGCCCAGTGGGATGCCATGCATTGCTCTGCTCTCAGCTACTCTAGAGGGAGAGTTTATGAGCACACGGAGAAAGGAATTCCACGCACTACAGAGATGCTTATATAGGTGATGTCCCTGCTTATACAGCTTAGGCCAGTCTAGCTCTGTGCAGACTTTCAGTCCAATATAGAAATAAAATAAAGTCCTGTGCCACGGGGTTCCCAGCTGTTTTCCATATGGCATCGCACCCCAAATCCAAGATTTTTATGTCATGTAATTTTTAGCCCTTCTCCTGTTTCCATCCTGCAGCTTTAAAATAGTGTTTTCTCCAGTGCACTGTAGCAATACACTCTTTCCAAGGACATGCCACAGCTCTTAATGTACCAGTACTAAACAACTCCAATATCTACAGATACTGAGCAGATCACAGGGCCACTGTGAGAATATATTAATGGCAGCGTAAGGGGTCTGGCATGGAGAGAGATACCTCCACTCCCATGCGCATCCTTTTGAAGGCCCACAAACCTTTAGTCCAAGAGACTTAATAAGATTTTAATGGGATTGTAATTCTTGGAAGTGTCATGGCACTGCTTTAGTGTCAGTGTCATAAAGGTTTTAAAAAGGGTAGTTAATCATTAATTGGTTCGTGATACTAGAACACACTATCGATTAAAATTGAAACATAAGAATCTAAATAAAACACACATATCCACCAGCATTTTACATTACATTAAATTAACGTAGCTCAGTGGCTGCTACATTGCCTTGTCTAGCTGTCTTCTGACACAGTGCAAGTCTGACAGTGCTGTTTGTAGCACTTTAGCCTTACCGACGGACAAAATAATTTTCCAGATTTTCTTTGCATAAATGAATAGCAGTTTTTATTTCACCTATGGTAGGACCATCTGTTTTTATTTTTGCTGTACTATATTATAATACACCTAAAACTTCTTTCCCTCTTCCATATATAAAGTAGTCTACTTACAAAACCATGGTGCATCCCCATTCCTCAGCAAGGATTCAATCACAAAACGCTTTGGTGGATTTTAATGTTAGGAAGACCTAGTTTTACAGGCCATATTGCCCTACATTTAGAGAGAAATTTGAAACTAAACCTTAACTGTTGTTCTGAAATAAATGAGCAAAAGATGTTTCTGAAGGCATAACAACTCACAGGGTTCAGGAATACACAACGGGGCTTTAAGTCAGGAATGTATTAACAAGTGATGCCTCACAGTAGAGCGTGAGATACTGGTTGATCGCAGCATCACTGTTGAGCAGAGTACTTAATCACTTGCTCAGCATTAATACATGTATGGAGAGGTTAAAGAGAATTAATAGAGGGCAGGGAAGCACCCAGCTTAAAAAGGGGCAAAAGCAGACTTTGACATTGTAAGCAAGCCAGCTAGCTTCAATATCTGAAAGAACACCAGAATAAATTATCAGATAATCAATTCATAAGCACCTAGAGGATATCAAGGTAATCTAGGACAACCTGGGTTCATTTGTTAAGAACAAATAATGTCAAAGCAATCTAAATCCCTTTTTGACAGTGTAACTGCCTAACAGTGAATGGCAAAATAAGAGGTATTTATGTCTGGCTTTCAGTAAGGATTTCAACAATGTCTCATCTGACTTTCATCTAAGCATACGGCAGAAATGTGATGTAAATTAAATTATCATGAAATAGGAGCACAATTTGTGGAGATACATTTTTAAGGAAGAGTTCTCAGTAAGTAGTTTGCTCTCAAATGGGCAGCTAGCATTTAAAGAGCAGCCTCCATACAGGGCTATGCTGGTCCTAGACAAAGATCAGAATTTGTAAGGTTCTGGTTAATGGAGAAATGGCCAAAACCTGATTCAGTAAAGGCAAGTGGCATCCCTTTCTTTGTGTCAGCATAGATTACAAAGAGGTCTGTGAGCACTTAAGATACACTGCCTTAGAACAAGAGTGATCTTTGAGAGCCCTTCCAGTCCTATATGTCTTTACTTTCTATTTACTTACCTATTTGGCTGAAATGAGACTTTTCTGCTTGATGTTTTTAATAAACAGCAATTTTGTAAGGCTATTTTCAATAGCCCTATACAACTTTTCTTACAACCTCAGAGTAGGGGCACATGAACAGGTTAAGCTGAGGTTGTTGATTTGTCTCAAAATGATGTAGCTCCTGTCCTGGTTTGACCAGAGGGTAACTCATGCTTTTGTATGCATGTGGGCCAGGACGGAGCCTGTGCAGGCTTCCAAACTCTTGAGCTGCCTGCTTCTGTGCAGCTACTATGGTGAGTTTTGTGCCTCAAGCTTTGCCTTTCTGACTCTGTGTCTCTAGCCCAAGAAAATGTTTAATAAATAGTATATGTGAACTGATTTTGGTATGCAAATATCTCTGGAAGAGGGAATATATTTTTGTCTATGGCACTTGATTTTTAATCTTATCTTTGTGTATAGCACAAGCATAAGACAGGAGTTTGGGCAGCTGAAGGGAAGATGGGTCAAGAAAGTTTTCAGGGGTAAAGGGATTAAGTACACGTGAACCAGCAGCTATCAAGTTTTCTGCCACAGCCAGTCTTAGGGATGAAAGACTGATTCTTGCCTTGATGTGTGTCCCTGATTCTCATTGGCAAAACCTGTAGCCACACACTTGTCATTTTGAGTGTCATGTGTCACACAGAGAGTGGCAACTAAACTGAAGTATGTGTGCTGGAGCTTGTGACAGCAACAGCAATAACAACTAAAAACCCCCAGCCCAGATCAAATCCAGAATCAGAATGATGCAAAGATTCATTTATTTCAAAGGGCTGTGCTGTGTCTGTCTCAGGGTCATTTCAAATCAGCAGTCACAGCTGTCATAGTCAGGTTCTATAAAACATAAAAGGAGCAGAAGAAATCCCTGCATGTACACACACTTCATGTCACACACTCATCAGGTATTCAGAGAGGAAAGAGTTACACGAGTATATGCGTAAAGAACTGCTAACACCCTTAACCACCCCCTCTCGCCCCCCCATACAGAGTTACTTTCAAATGTTTGATGCATTTCCATATAGGAATTTTGTTATTTTCCCTCCTCAGTGGCCTCCCTGTGACTCCATGGCTGCAGCTCTCACTGTGTCATCCTTCCAGTGAATATGGGCACAAGTCCCGGCTGTGGAAAGGGCACAAGTCCTGGCTGTGGAAAAGCCACAAGTCAGAGGCTTTACAGTTCTGCCACCTTCTTCCCCAGCCAAATTGTGCAGTCGTGGGCACGCAGGGCCTGGTTCTAGCACAGATGCTTCAAGTAGATGGGAACTGTGCCTTCTGCTACTGAAATAGCTGTTGATTTATTAAAGAATGAAAAATCCATATCCTAGATAACTATGGTCAATATTTGTGATCTAACATGAGGTTCCTAAATTCACATTTACACCTCCTGACAAAGAAGTTAAGTTGTCTTTGGCATGGGACAGGGAGGGCTAAAAGAGGTTAATGTACTGCCCAAAGATAAGGGTCATTATTCACTTACTCCAGAGACTCCTATTAAAAGGTTCAGAAAAAATGACTTTGTAAAAATTCTCTCTTGCTACTGAACACAGAGTTGTTCTGAGTGACTTTACTGATGGACATAATTGCCTACTCTGATAAGCCAGTGTAGGTAAGGGATTGAACTGGGTGTTGCTCTGCTTTGCATCTCCATCACATCCATGGCAGCTGGATTGTGATGGTGGTTCAGGACAGGCAGGGCTTAATCAGGCTAGACAGGGGTTGTGCAGTGAAGCCCGAGGAGGGAGAGGGGATCAGTCTGTTTTCTGACCATGTTGTGTTCTCCTGAATTCGGTACTCCTCTATTCTGAATCCTTGTTCAACTTAAGTGAACTGGTGGTGTGAGGATACCTAGCCCCCACCGCTCTCCCCATGTCTTTTAACACTAACTGTCCCACAAGTGACCAGCTGAAGAACATAAAGATTGTAAAGGTCATTTTGTGCTGGGTGTAGCACAAACCATAGATGCTTACCAGGTGTTTCTGGATCAGTCTTGTAAGGGGTGATCCAGGGCTGAGTGGGAGCCTATTTTTAAGCTCTCTCTTGAGTTAAAGAACTCAAACAGCAGAAATTCTCCTGCATCCTAGCCGAGATAATTGACCTCGTTGCTAAACTTTTTTTGTGTTTATCTAAATCTGCATTGTGCCTGATTCAAACCACCAAATATTGATAGGCCTTTTTTCTTAAAAACAATACAGTCAAGTACTGTCAGAACTCTTTCCTATATATCCACTTAGAGACTGTAAACAAACTACCTTAAATAAGCAGATTAAGCATCCCAGTCTGTCATGGAGGGATGTGTTTTATGGTTCTCATATTATTCCTCTATCTTTCTTCAGAACCCTTTCTAACTGATCAGCATCCTTTCTTCAGATGTGTGTATTTGGTTTCCTCTCATCATCTCTAAATATTTTTCCAGGTCCCTGCAGTCCTGGAGACACTCCCATTTCAGAAGCTCTTGTGCTAGATATATGACTTTGCACTTGACTGTGGTCAGACACGTGTTGTTCACATAAGCCCACCTTACAAAGCTCTCCAGATGGATCTTTATAACTACCATGTCCTATCATTATTTATTTCTCTGCCAATTCTTCTGTCACACAAATGAATTCTCTGTTTTTCTTTTACTTAATTGATAGAGATATTGAGTAATTCTGTGCCCAAAACAGATTTCATAGGTGCTCAGTAGAATAACTCATGTATAATGATGATTGCTGACACGTGTCCAGGGAAGGACAACCAAGTTGGTGAGGGGCCTGGAGCACAAGTCTTATGAGGGGCGGCTGAGGGAACTGGGGCTGATTAGTCTGGAGAAGAGGAGGCCGAGGGGAGACCTTTTCACTCTCTACAACTGCCTGAAGGGGGGTTGTAGTGAGGTGGGTGTTGGTCTCTTCTGTCAGGTGGCTGGAGATAGCACAAGAGGAAATGGCCTCAAGTTGTGGCAAGGGAGGTTTAGGTTGGATATTAGGAAAAATTTCTTTACTGAGAGGGTTGTCAGACATTGGAATAGGCTGCCCAGGGAAGTGATTGAGTCACCATCCCTGGAGGTATTAAAAAAGCATGTAGACAAGGTACTCCAGAACATGGTTTAGTGGGCATGGATGATGTCTGAACTCGATGATCTTGAAGGTCTTTTCCAACCTAAATGATTCTATGATTCCCCATTTACAATTACTTTTTTATGATATATGGGAATTGAATTTGTTTAATAAGGGCAACATTGATTTGTGTAGTGCTGTTTTTTATCAAATGCCAGAAAAGACAAAGTCAGCTGCCTTACAGAAACCTAAATATATTATATCAGTACCAGTTACTTTATCAACCAAATTTATAAATGCATCAAAAACAACGTTAAGGTTTTTGGTGGGACAAGATATTCCATATTGTCACATTGTTTGGTATCAGTCACGTCACCTTCTTTTTATACTTCACTGACTGCTTCCCAGTTTCACAGAACTAGTGCCAGGCTAAGCAGCCCAGAAGCCACACAGCATGCTATTTAGCTTTGTAAATATTTGCACACATCAGGTTATTTTCTCTGGTGTGCTAGAATTGTCTTGGTATTCTGAAGTTTATTAAACAGAAAATAAAATTAAAGATTCAGGGTGGCATACACCTTGCCTAACATTAGCTTTCTAAGCTCTAGGACCTCATGTAAATTAGTCACGTAAACATCTTCCATAGTCTGTGCTAAGAGGGCAGTTTGCCTGTTTCTAAGGTATATTTCTGAGTAGGTGAGATGAAATGCCAGAGTATGAAATGTCCTTTGGGGTGCCGTTCTGTTTCTTTGACTATGAAATGCATGAGGTGAACAGTTTATTTCACCTTTTGGATAGCTGGTCAGTTGAGATGCTTGCCAGCCTCAGGAAGTTCCTCATTCCTTTTTTTAATAGTCTTGTTCCCAGACATGCATAATCATTTTTACTCATATGACCAGACCATGTGGGCTCTAAATAATTCCTTAGCTAGGCATCCAGCTTCTCATTTTTATCCCATAAACTAACACAGATACACTGATACGTCTTTATTACATACCTCTGCTGAGATAATTTGGTGTCCAGACAAGGCAATTGATCACTTAGGGACAGAGCCTGCAGCCTTTGACTGAAGGAAGGAGATTATATGGCCCTCCATTTGGGACTATTCATACAAAGAATGGCTGCAGACCTGTGGTCTGTACACATCACATGGCATAGGCCAGTGTGCAGTTCCTACATTGTTACCAGTGGCGGCATCAGGAAGTTAAAGGAGACACAGTGAAAATTAATTCAGTACAGTATAAAGCAAAAGGTAAAGGGATAAAGAATGGTTACGAAAAAGTTGAGGTTTCATGGACTGCTATTTCAAAAAAGGACATGTCCTTTTATCTGGACTTAAATTTCCCTGTGTTAACCAAATCCACTAGCAATGGATTTAATAAATATAAAAGTATAAAGGTTTTTTTACGGTTTTCCAGACCTATATAACAGTATAAGAAATGTCCTACCGGGTCAGACTGATGGTCCACCTAGCTTAGTTTTCTGCTTCCAGCAGTGTCAACTGGAGACTGTATTTAGGGAAAGCACATGAGTATTTGATAAAAAGAGGTATTATACATAATCAGCATTGCCCTTATTAACCGAATCTGGTTCCTTGTGGGCCACCTTGGGGAGGAAACTGCTGAGGCAGTTGCCCTCTTACTTGCTGTTGGGATATCTCCTTGTGGACATTTTGGAATCCACAGGACAGTCTCTTCTGGGGCTTCGTTCTTCAGGCTGTTGTTCCTGGAGTCATGAGACTGCGTTTTCAGGATTCCTTACATGGACACATCCTCATGACAGCAGATTAAAGATGGAAGAATTGACCCCCTAACAATTTCAGAAATCAGCCTTAGAAAATGAACAGCAGCATTAGTATTTGAAAATGTTTCGTTATTTTCGTCCTTGACTTTCGGTGTATGAATACTTAGCACTGGCTAGTGGCTATGGGTAGTCCCTCTGTGCCTCTGCTTCCTAACTTTAAAACACAGAGAGTAATATCTGCTTCCTTTATGGGATATTGTCATTATAAATATTTTAAAGATTATGAGATATTCAGATACTGAGGAATAGGCTCTATCCAACAATCTGACCTAGAGGTATATAAAATAAAGAGATTTCCAAGAAGTGGCTGGAATCTCTTCTTAAAGGAGAAGAAAAATCACCATCTGAGGAGGTTGCTAGAGCACTGGGAAAATGAGCAAAATGTGAGCGTGACCATTACAAAATAAGAATGTGGAGACATCAGAAGAAAGATTAAAAGGAAGTTAAGCAGGACGTTTTTACAGATGTGGTTATAAGGGAATCACATGGGAGTGAGAAAATTCTGCCCAGAGCTGGAAGACCCAGTGTGGACAGTCATACCTTTTCTACTTTCAAATTCCAATGTCACCATTGACTGGCTGTGGGCTCTGAGTAAGTCATACCATGCATGACGCACCATCCTCTCTGTTGGTGACACAGGGGTACAAGGGCCCTGACAGGGAGATGTGAGATTAGAGATGGGGAGATTACATTAATTGAAGTCTGAAACATTGTAAGCTCTTCACGGGGATATACTAGAGGAAGATAAAAAATACCACCATTTGTTAGTCATAACATTGACTAGAAAAAATTGGAAGAACATGGACTCTCTGTTGTTATTTTAAAAATAAAATGGATGTTGTCATTGATGGAAGACAGAGAAGTGACACAGGGACAGTTGTTCTGGTGCAGGGGGATATCACCTGTCTGATCCCTCCAGAGTTTAGTATCAGTGAGAGGTATCTGGTATCCTTTTCCATAAAGCAGGGACAGAAATGACTGTCATCTCCAGCTGTGCCTCAGACCAGTCCTGGAGCCACCTGAGGATGAAAAGCTTATTCAGCCTTGGACCGCTCCTTTGAGAGGAAGAAGTGCCAGGTGTGATGTGGCTTTTGGAAGGTGGGAACCATGGGAACTACACTGAGAACAGATAGTGCATTTCCCTGGGTCAGCAGGGAGACATTGCCCATGGTCTCTGCACTCCTGAGCAGTGTTAGAACAGGCAACATGTGCTGGAAAGCGTGGTGAGGACATTGCAGAGCACCTGCACAGTCCAGAGTTCAACCAGCTTTTTTCCAGGTGCAGATCCATTCTCCCCTCCCTACTTCGAATAACCTAAACATGCCTTCAGCTGCTGTGTTTCAAGAGACAAACCATGGATATCTGGCACCTGTATGAACCATCTCATTGAATTAAAAGAACCAGAGTGCATTGTAAAGACCTTTAAGCAAGCCTGCTTGTTGCCAGATAATTCAGAGGCTGCCCTGGTGGTAGCCAGCAGTGGTTGGTCTGGATCCCTAGCAGCTTTCCTCTGCCTGTGACACTATTGCTTCCTTTGTCCCCTCCATTCCCATTGTAGCTGTCTCATGTTTAATATTTAAACTCTGCGTTCCTTGGGTAGGGCCCATTCTTTTCTTCTCTGTTTGCACACTGGCTAACACAGTGGGGTACTGGTCCATGACCAGGACTACTGGGTACTATCCTAATGATTATAATGACAGTAATTAATAATGCTTTGATCTCTGGGCTTGCTGAGGCAGTCAGCTGCTGCAATTGTTCTCTGCCCTAGGGCTGAGTGTGTAGTCAGGTTGCTTTTTTGGCTATCTGGTGGTTTGATCTCGGTGCCCTCTTCTATATGCTGACCCTGCCTTCAGACTGGCAGACTGGAGTCTCCTAAAATGGTTTTGAGGGCAGTTGGCCAGGCTGCCTTTGGATCTGCTCCTTCCATTGGGAATAGCTCGTATTCCCTTGTATGCTCTACTGCTAGTGATACCTTTCTCAGTGCTCACACCAGCTCCCAAATAAGGTGTTCAAATTTCTCTCCTGTGCTGCTGCCTTGTCACTTGTTACTTCCAAGTCCTTATATCCATATACAACTTCTGTTGGTTGACTGAGGATTTCAAGGGGAGAAATCAGAAGCAATAAATATCCCTGAATGACTAGCCTAAACATCTCAGGTGATCTGAGGAGAAAATCTGAGAGGATAAAATGGTATGGATTTGTGTTTCTTGTCACGAATCATACATGCTTGTGCATTTTTTGGGGGAATGTACTACCAGGGAAAGTTGTATGTGCAGTCCTGGAAACGTCAGTGAAGATTGTTGAGTTCCCTGTGCACACTTGAGGAACAGAGGGAGATTCCCCAGACCCTGAGCAAATGGCTTCTCCAGAGCAAATTGATCTCTCCACCGAGTGCTTAAATTCCCCTAATAACAGAAGCAATGAAAATACTAACCACAATGAGAATAGGCGGATTATTTGCCTTCTCTCCCCCCTTTTTTACCTTTTTAAAAATCATTCTAAGGCCATTGCTGGTCCCTCAACAATTGAAGACACTTCCACCTAAGTATCCCGCTAGGTAGCTGAACTGTATCCTGCTGATAACAGCTGTGCTGCCAGGGTCTGAGTGGAGTCACCGGGACAAGCCAGCTAAAAATATTATGGATATCTGAGGTCCTAAAGAGAGGCTAGAGATAGGTGTGGCCTCTTGTCCCCAGCAAGACCTCTAACACTTTCTCCAGAAGTGGAGTGCTGCCATCAGCTTGGAAGGTTTCTGCAGCTGTGATACCATTTAGATGCCCATATACCAGCATGCCATCGGGAGGCAGAGTGTCAGGAGGAAAGAGTCTGGAAAAATGGGAACTGAAACCCTCTTGACTTTATTCCAGACTCTGTCAAAATCATTTCCAAGCCACCCAGAACAGCCTGAATACTGCACAGGTCTAATGTCTAAAGAGGAAACTAAACTAGCCCTCCAGGAGGGCTGGACTAAGGCAGCAAAGTTGGAAACTTCATCCCTTCATCAAAGCCACAGGAGACCAGGGAAAGGCCTGGGCTGGCAGGATTAGAAATACAAGGGTGTTAGAGAACATGGCAAGAGACCTAATCCAGCTTTTGGTGACCTGCCTGAACAAACAGCTATGACAGAGAACTGAGAAATATGATATTTGTGCTTGTGTGAGAACCAGCCCAGTGGAATGGTTATTATCATCTGCTGAATTGGACAGAGCATGGTGGAAAGTCAGGACGGCTCTCTTCTAGCTGGAGAATATGACCTATCTAAAAATGATTACCTGTTTCTCAGGACTTGCTAAGTTTTCCAGGTTATTCGACATCACTTCAGCTGCAGTAGTGGAGAGGACAAAAACGCTCTTGCAACAAACCTGTCTGTTCACTTTGGAGTTCCAGAGCAGGTCATATCTGACACAATGCTCCAATTTTCTTGTGAGGTCTTTCGAGGCATTTACAAGCACCTTGTTACATCCAGGTGCCATTTTGCTTGGGGAAAATGTTTCCTGCAGTGAAGACAATCAAAGATTTCCTTCCTGAATTCTCATACTCCCATCCCCTCCTCTTGGCAAAGCAATCAATACCTCTAGTAATGGATTCAGCCTTACAGATGAACTGTGGGAAGAGAGCTGAGGCCCAAACATCTCACCCTGCCAGATCCTTGCTGGCTGGACTCCTTAAATGTACAAAAGAAGGAAGATCAACATAAAACATCTGAAAAGCAGAACTTGGAAGAGTCAGCTTCTTCTGAATACTAAAGTCCCAAGAGTTTCTTTTCCAAACAAGATGGGGCAGTGCAGGGAAGAGCCAGAAAGCTTCAGTCCCATTTTATTAGTGCGTTAGCAAGAATCACCCATTAGCTCACCCTCATCTTGCTGCTTCACTTAATGGCTTTCAGGTACACTCTGATGTCTACCCTGAGACTAACACAACCACTTCTGATCCCTAGCCTGCCTCCAGACCCTCTCCTTGCAGCTAGGAAAAGAGAGATGTCTTCCTGCAATCTTGGAAAAATTGAAGGATCCAAGTGCATTTAAATGCTGGTAGGCAATTGTTGTTAAAGGGCAGAATAAACCCTGGTGCAGGGTTACACCACTGTGTGTAGAGCTGTTCATTCTTTTACTGTATTGATGTTTCACTCCCATTTTCTTTTGTTTAATGAAAGATTCACAGTCCTTCCCTTTTCATAAAGGGACTGCGGTATTTATTATGAACATTCAGACTCCCTGCTCAGGGGACAGTTAATGAGCACGTAGTAAACAAGTAAGAGCCTGTGCAAACAAAAAATAAAGATAATTCTTTATTCACCTCAAGCACAGTCCTGAGTCTCTGAAATCTTGGCAACCCTCAAACTCAAGAGTTCCTCCCTCCACTGGGATGAGACATTAGCTAGTGTATCAAGCAATTACATAGGGTATTTTTTTCTGCAGAGCTGTGACATCATGCCTGGCAGCTCCCCAAGGCACCAGATCCAATTACCTGAGTCACCAGCAAAGGGAAATTGCCAAGGGGCTGTCACTGAATTCAGCTCTGGTGAATGCAAGAGCAGAAAAAGCCAAGTGAAATGGCTGACAGCAGACAGGGGGAGGGAGAGAGGAGAAAATGAGCAGCAGCAGCAGTTCCTCATCAGAGGGATGGAAGGAGAAATGGATAAAGAAAGGATGAAAGAAATGCAGGGAGAAAAAGCTAAGAAAGAGCCGTAGGGGAAACTCTGTATGGGGAATTTCCAAGTATTCCCTCTGTCCCACATAAGAGATGAATGGAGCCACTAGATTGACACAGGTCAAATGCTTTTCGAGGGTTTTTTTGGTATGTAATTTAAAAATTAATCTTCACTGTCAATGGAACCAATGCCCTTTTCTTTTGTGATCCCATCTGGAACTTCATTTTCTAATTTGCTGTGTTTTCCATCTTTCTGCTAAAGCTGTTTTCAAGGACTGAGAAACGGACCTCCTCAGTGCTCGCTGTTCCCTGCCCTGGGTTATGTTCCCTTTGCAGCTGCAATATCTTCCTTGCCTGGAGGAGTTTGCAAGGAGTACAAGGTTCCTCTGAAGCTGGCACGTGGAGCCTTGTTTTCATAACCAGGCCTCTGGAGGCTTCTGTTAATTACTTCACCAGAATTCTTATATATAGCAGCAAAATGAAATTCCCCCAACACAGGGAAGAAATACAGGCCTCTGTTGCCTAAGGAGCTGGCACTGAAGTGGTAACTTTAACATGCACAAAATTATACCAACTGATATCAAAACCCTGGCATAAATAGGTTCCCTGTACATACCACATTTACAAAACAGGAGGTACTCGCAGGGAGAATTTCACCTGTGTGTGGCATAACCAGCTACAGTCACAAAAGGAGGTTTTATGTGCTGGGCAGAGGCAGAGAATTAGAAATGCAAGCACACGCAGATATACCAGGTAAGATGAAGAAAGAGAGTCCATAAACCACAAAAATACAAACTGCTCACAAGCGCAGATTGAAGTACTGTGCATACACAAAAGCTATTAAGATGTAGATGCAGCCTCATTAATCTGGGCTGTTTTACAAACCTTATTCCCTAGCTTTCATAGGGGATTTAGGTGATAAATGAGGCCATTTTGAAATCTGGCAAAATGCCGCCTTCCTCAGAGCATACTACAGAATAAAATTCTTATATAATGTGTAAAGCACAAGGGGGAGGGGGCGTCTCCAGGAAGGAACACATGTCTGGGCATGTGTTTGCATGTAAACTATTAGCTTTATCTCCACTGCAGTGCGTTTGTGCAAGTATTCTGTGTGGCTGTGCTGCGTGTGTGGGTATGGATGTACTGCTGAGGCTATGTGAACTGATTTGTGCATCAGATAGAAAGAGAAGGGACCTTTGAACGTGGATCTCCTACCTACCCCTGTCCCCAGGTTGGAAAATTTGCAATGGCTGACCTTCAGGGTCTACTACAAAGGTTATGGGTTAAGCAGGAATAAGTGCCTTAATTTATCATGGGTGGGTTGGGGACTTGTCTAGCAATAAGGATATCTTGTCAGCATCGTGACCTTTGCTTTGTGTTTGTGAACTACTACTACCAGTACCCTAGGGGTTTAGGAGAAATGAAGTATATGAGCAGATAGATGGGTACATGTGTGATATGACTATCTTGTTCATTAATTGTGGATCCACGTGCTAAAAATATTTAGATACATCTTTTCCTTTCCTCTCCTGTATTAATTTCAGAGTTAGGGACACTCAGGAACTTAGCAATTAGTCTTTATCAAGATTGCCTCTGGCAGTGCAGACCCTCAAGCAGCTTTGATCAGGTGCCGCTGACAGAATCTTCTGTAAGCAAGTGGTGCTTCATCTCCTGTAGACTCACGCCCTTCTTCCTAAATTGTACAGTAGCCCATGTCATCTCTACATCTTTACAACACCCCATTTGGGTAAGAAATTGCACATACGCAAGTTGCCTGTGTGCTGACTGGGTACCAGTAGAGGCAGGCTGACTGGTCAGCTGGCTGCTACCAGAGTGTGCCACAGTTAGATTCTGCCCCTTTCCCCTCTGTGAAGACAGTAATTTGGGTTGCAGTGCTTTATCCAGCCATTCATTTTCATGAAACTTATTGCATGAGATTTTTCCTGGGATTTAATTGCCTGAGAATTCTGAGAATTGGACTGCAACTCATCACAGTGTTAAAAAGGTAACAAAGGAGAGAGGTGTGTAGGCAGCACACTCCCATAAGCTTGCTTTCCTTGGGAAGGTAGTCTAAGGAAGAATATTTACTTATCTCACCAAGCAGAATTTACCTGGCCTAAGACTGAAGTTAGGCAAGTTTCAGACCTGTAACACCAGCAGTCTTCGAGTCTGATAGCTCCCTGCAGGGGAAAAAAAAGACAGCTTTATCCTATTGGAAAGCTCTTGCCAAGGAATTATGGTGGGGGGAGGAGTTGGTTTATTTCTTTAAGATTACCTCCCCCCACCCCAGTTTCAGATAATAATTTCCATGTCTGAAATAACTGACCTATATAATACCATAGTCTGTCTTTCACCAATTTTTGCTGGGCATACTGTCCTAGCTGGATCTGTGGAATGTATTTGCAGAACAGAGAGGCACACCCAAGGTAGCTTTCCCTGGGTTAATTCAGGTTAACCCACTGCTGCTGGAGAAATGTGATCCATAGGTAGCTGCCTCAACAATTACCCCGTTCCCAGGAATTCCCACTGCCTCTGCAGCAACCCGTGCTGCTGCGCTTCCCTTGTCCTCCTCCTGATGTGCGCTAGGTTAAAATTAGGCCTGTTGCGTTTCTCTCAGGCAGCAACGTGTTTGCCTGCAACTGCAGTTCCGGTTCTGCAGCTGCCGGGGCAGGAGGCAGAGCGCTGCGGCGGGGCGAGCGCGTCGGGCACGTGGGGCGCGCGGAGGCCGGCGGCCCAGCCGGGCGCACGCCATCTTCCACGCACAGAGCGATTGCACGAGGCCTGCGCTCGCCGTCTGCGCGCACGTATCTCCATCTGTGCGTGCCTGGGGTGAGCGCACGGGCACGTGCCTTCCACCTGCCTGCGGGTAAAGTGGCCACTTCTTTGGGACCGCCTGGCGTCAGGCACGTCGCCAGAGCTGTGGTGGGAAGGGGGCTGCCCCCAGACAAGTGGCCTCATTCCTCTCTTTGCACTTGTGCAACATTTCTGGGTGAAAAAGAGGAACATGTTGAGGAGCAGCCCCAAAGGTAGTTCAAGTACACAGATCTGTGGTATGTTTATACCTGCTGCTTTCAGGATGGACGTAGTCCCTGGGTATATCAACAGCCTGGTTCCAGGAGGGACCGCAATACAGCGCAGAGATCCTACAGCCCCTCTAACGGCCTGCCCTGGGTGCTGGGAGCCGGCTGGCTGCAGTGGCACCGAGCTCGACTCTCAAGGATTTGCTGTGCTTGCTTTGACATGTATAGGTTTGGTTTTGTTTTGAATCAGACTGTTCATCACATGTCTCTTCATTTGAATTCAGTGTCCCCAGTGTAATGGCATCTGGATCCTGAATAGGTCCTTGAGGTGTCGCTACTGCGACAATAATGCCAATAATGATAATAACAGCAAGGGAAGGATCGTAAGTGCAGCACAAAGTACTTGCTTCTAGCCTTCAGATGGATCAATACTCTGACCTTCAAAGTCAAGACATATTTATCTACTGAAGATCTTTTTAATACTTATTTGGAATCTTAATGTGTTTTTCTACTGCCCCTCTGCAACTTCAGCAATTCGGTTAGTGGTACCAGGGTATCTGTGTGGCTCGGCAAGTAGAGGCATTCAAAATAGCCTGTGTAAAAGGTTTGAGAAAGCCTCACACTCCTTCTAAAATGGCTGCTCTGTAGCACACATATCTTAGAAGGAATAAATGGCGATAGGTGGTTAGAGATTTGTCTGCAGTGACCTGAATGATTCATTGACAACAGGGGGGTGTGTGAGCGGGTGCAGAGAAAGCCATGCAGCTCAGCCTGCCTGGGAGCCTGGTGTTGACCAGGGAGTGCTGTGCTGTCTCCCTGTGCCCACACCCTGCTTGCAAAAGCCCCAGAGCGTGGCTGTTCGAGCCTGCTTTGTCATCCCCGGCCCAGGTGTCAACCAGGCTGGTGGGTGCCACGTAAACAGGACCTCATCTGGGATGCATCTTGGGCAGCGGGGTTGAGCTTCAGCTGGCCGTGACGGCGTATCGTGATCTGTGTCCCCCGGATGCCTGATCTGCAGAGGACGATCATCTCTCTCCTCTGTCTGCTACTTCAGCTCAAGCAGCTTTACAGACTCGCACTTTACATTTTGGAGACAGGCACTGTAGTCCCGAGGGGGAGACAAAATGGCTGTCGTGGCTATTTGCATATATCCCTATTTATATGTGGCATTTTAGGCATGGGTAATGTACAGTGCAATGCAACCTGTACATGCATAAACGGAGCCTGCTTTCAGCTTCAGTGCACACAGCAGCACACACTCAGCCTTTTCTTTACAATAGTGCTGGTCCCTGGCTCTGGCCGGTGTGCAGCGCATTCCAGCGAGGAGTGAGATTTCACAGCTGAACCCCCTGAGGTGGCCCTATTCTCCTGCCTCCTGTTGTTGCACAATAAGGGATGGGGCGTCTAACTGAGACTTCAGCTCTCATGTTGCTGGCAGGGGAGTGGAAACAGCAGCAGCGTGATTTCTAATGAAATGTACCCCATGACCTGTTCTGTCCAAAGCAGAAAGCCATTCCCCAGGGGCCTCCTCCCACCCCCGTGTCCTTGGGCTAGCAGGGGGGCTCTTTGTGGCAGTCCTGGGACCCCCAAAGTGGATGGATTTTCCATGTTGCATACACAGCCTGCTTCCTCCTTTTAGAGGATGCAAAACATGTGCCAGGGGCTGGGTCTGCAGCGTTCCCAGGAAGACAGCCTACATGGCTGCATGTGTGGTGGTGGGGTGGGGGGTGAGGGGATGGGGAGGGAGCAGAGGATAGAAAAGAATCCCCTTTCTGCCATGCAAAATCTGTCCTACCTCCTCCTCCCTCCCTGTCCTCCCCACTTCCCTCATATTTTGGTATCTCCACATCTGTGCAGAATTTCAGGCACTTGTGGCTCCCAGGAGATAGCGTCATTTTTGTGTTAAAGATGCTTATTGAATTTGACAAACGATGATTTATGACAGGGCAACCCGCATGGGGCGCGGTGAGGAGTCTCAGCGCCTCGTCACGGACCGGGAATCTGTTTCATTCCCATCTCAGCTCCTCGCCTGCCTCTCATTGGAGCTCAGAGCAGATCAGACTCGACAGATGCTGGGAATGTATTGCCTAGCTGAGAGAGAGAGTGTGAGAGAGACCATGACAGAAACAAAGAGCAGAGCGAGGAGCTGATCTCCCAGTGTCTCTCCCTCTAACCCATGACCACACCTCCAAGACCTTGTAGGACACTCAATAAATAAGCTAGCTTTAACTGCCCTAGTAGCCTGGGTTTGAATCCAACTTCAGTGAATTTTCTGCATGTCATGACAGTCTAAATTCAGTTTTCAGGCCCCATTTGCCGTCCTCTGGGCCAGCCGAGGGCTGGATCTTCTGGATGCAGCTTACCCAGATCTGCAGCAGTCCCTCCTTGCTACTGTATCCTCTGGCCATTCCACTTCCACTGTGCACCTTTGTCCTTCAGCATCCTCACTGTTCTGGTTCTGGTTCCCACACAGAGCTCTGCCTCTGCACTTCAGTCATCGCTGCAGATGCAGAGAAAGTTGAGCCAGGCCAGGTCCAGCAGGACTCAGAAACCGAGGCTTTGTGCGGCACCGTGTGACTGTGGCCGCACTCCTTCCAGAACTGGTTCAGAGCTCTGAGTGGCTTTGCCACTTCTGCAAAATGCAGAGCTCAACCTGATAAACCCGCCTCGGGCAGAACCAGTGGGGTTGTTTCAAGACCACACTGCTGGAGCTGCAAGGGCTGGGAACTATGGTGCAAAGGCACCTGAGAGATTTCACACAAATCCTGCTGGATCCAGTAGGGCCTGTTAAGCCTGGCTTAGCACCAACCTGGTCAGACCTGGGCTCCCTTAGAGTCAGGCAGGTGTCTTTCCACTGTGCTCTGAGCATGGTGAAGCTCTCTTAGTTCAAGGACTATATAGATGCAGAAAGGCAGCTCATGTCTGGCATTGGGCCCAAGCTAATAAATCCTCCCGAACCCAGAGTGCTGGGAAGGGCAATGTGGAGACACTTGAGTGGTCCTTTTGGGAAGCAGCCCAGGACCAGCAGGGTTGATGCTGAGCCAGAGCTAATAATCCCTGCTGGACTCAGGCTGAGCTTGTGCAGAACGACTGGGTGTCCCTGCATCGCATTTCCAGCACATCCTGTGGGCCCCACATTAACGGGGCTTTCCGCTGTCTGAGGTATATCCCAGCCCCCTTATCCTGGGTCACGGAAACTTGAGAGTAATGTCTTGGGGAGAGACGGCGCATGCACCAATCCTCTCAGTGACAGCAGCGTGTGAGAGGCAGGAGGGTGGGAAGGTCTGGTGGGAGACACTCCTCTGCTGGCAGGGACCTCAGCGTGGTGAGGGGGAGGCTGGGCAGCAAATGGCTGCTCCAGATGGAAGCCATTAACCGGGAATGTCTGTGATGTGGTCTGGAGCAGTGTAAACAAGAGCCATGAATTATCCAGCACCTTGTAAGCAGGGCTGGAAAGGATCCCCTGCCATCCTCTCCTTCCCTCCCTCTTTTCCTATCTCCCTCCTTCCTTTCACCTCCTCTCCCTTGATTCCCCATATTGCTGTAGATGTTTCTTTATTTCCATGTGTGGTTAAATAAGGCTGTGCTTTCTTCAGTCCCGTGCCACTATTCCTGAGAGAAGGGGGAAGGCTAGAGCTGGAGGGGGGCCAAGGTCTCACATACCCCCTCTGACCTAAACCAGCCCTTGGGTGAGTGAACACAGCTCACTGGCTTGCTGGGTACATTCACCTTCCCAGACACTTCTGCCAGCAGGAATGCCCTCCCAGTAGCCCTGCCAGCAGCTATGACTGGTCCCTTTGCCTCCGTTATCGTCCAGTGGGCTGAATCCTGCGGAAGGGGAACATCATCAGCCTGCTGAAGGTCTAAACCAACTCAATATTCTGTCACAGAGTCTAAAACACAGCTTACAACAGCACTAGTGAAGTATCTTGTCACCTTCAGGCTCTGGAGTAGCATCTTTCAGGCTGTCTGAATACAAAGATCAGTGGAAAGGGTTGAGGAAAGAGTGGTTGGGCAGAAATGTCCATTACCTGGCAGGTTCTGGTGGAGTGGCTAAGCTGACCATACTGGATGCTCCTTCCTATTAACTGCTTCTTCTCCAGACAGCAAAATCAAACCATAAATTTATGTTATACATCTCAGTGATCCCAACTAGAAGTTCTAGAAACTATAAATAATAGGATCTCTTCACTCACTATTGAAATGTAGCCATTTCTGGCAAGGAAGAAAGAAGTTATTTAACAGAGCATAGCAACGCTATGCAACATTTGAAGTAGCAGGATGCTGCATCCAACCATCTATGATATGGAAAATTTAGGAAGCAAAATGAAATTGGTCAAATTGGAATACCAATTAACACCACGGTTCTCCAGCAGAGCCATGCATTATTTCAGGGCCAGGAAAGGAATTTCAATTTTGAAAATGGGATGAGTCTTCTAGCTATACCATGTGCCCAACACAGCACTGGTTTGTGGGATCCCTCCTCACTGCCTGCTGAACTTTCAGTGCCTCCTGTAGCACGTATTTACCTTGGACTCCTCTGAGAAGGTGTCATTCAGTCAGACACCTCTGCGTCTGAGCCCCCATGGGAACACTCTCCTGAATTAGCTTCAGAGCAAACATCACGATTGTCTGCATTTCTAATTCTGCAATAGCAAATGATGAATTTGTTCTATTTTAGCCAGCCAAATGCAGAGTATCTCCATGGGGTGAAGATCTCCAATGCTTCTGAATAAAGGCATTGTAACCACCCCCCCAGCCTCTGCTGTTGGGGTGGATGTCATCTCTCCAGGACAATGGATGGGGCATGGTGGGCCCCCTGCAGCGACACACGTCCCAGGAAGCTACTCAGCTTGGTGGCAAAATGGCTTTTGACGGAATCTAATATGGATGGCAGTACCTCAGAAAGCAGATGTCAGGAAGAATAAGCCCTGGCCAGCTGGACTGCTGCATGATTTAGACAGCAGCCTAATGTCTGTTCCTTACCACCTCCAGGAGGGTGTCTCTGCTAATAGGGCTTCTTCCTGTCAACAGCCGTTCTCAGTTTCTTGAACAGTAATGAAGCAAAACTGCTTTGGGGAGAAAAATGTAGATGAGAGTGGGCAACACTCCAGACCCTTCGCAGGCTTCTTGTGAGCACATGCAGAAGGTCGCATGTACGTCCACACTGTGGGGCAACCCACAACATGATTCTTCTAGCAATCCCATGGCCTAATCTTTATTAGTGGGGTTACTCTGTACACTTTGTGGATCCCTGTCCTACTGCCCAGGGCAGAGCCAGAGTCAGAGTAATGTTGTTACAATTGAAGTGATTTCTGTAAGTTTAATTAGGATGCACCATTTTATGCCAGGAATGAAAGTGGCCCATTTCTTAGATCTGGGCTGTAAAATGGTCTGGATAATTTCTGATCACTAGCAGTATCTGCCTGGGAAAAGAATAGCAGCCAGATATGGTAAATACAGTATACACTTAAAACAGAAGTTTCAGATTTTAGGGATCACTCCCCTGGTTCAAGGAAGTTTCTTTCACTGTATACCGCAATATACTCATGGCCAGATGGATTACCTGCTATTCTCACTGTCCTCTGAGGCTTCATCAAGTGTTAAGACTGGCCTTCATAAACAGATATTCCTGGTCAATCTGGTAACCCTGTGCTCATGTTTTCAGAGATTTTAAGGACAGAACAGATCATCTACTCTGGCTTTTTACATAATGAAAGCCCTGATTTTAATTCAGCTGGGGCACACCCTATTCATTTTCACTTTCAAAGATAATAAGGATAAAGTATGTCTTTGCACAGTCCTCGTATTTAGAGCTGGAGAAGCCCTAATTGGTCTCATTTCATGTGTCTCCTGGGGACCAACAGAGGATCATTTCCTTTACCAAGTGCAGATATAAGTTCTAAATGATTCAAAAGATGGAGTTTCCACTGCTTTCCTGAAAAAAAACCCTCCTTCTGCAAAAAGATCTTGCTTAGTTTCTCCACTGTTCCTAGTATTATCTCTATAAATACAATAGTTCAAAATTCTGAAAGTGTTTTCATCTCAAAAGAGGCTACTGGCTTGCTTTGTGCACTGCCTCTTGGGGGTTTATACAGCTTTTGCCTGCCTCCAAATTCACCTTAGTCTCACTTTGGCATTCCTTTTCGGGTGTAAAATCCCCAGGTCCTTGGATCTACCACTTTCTAATTTTCCTGGCCACCTCGAGAAAACCCTGCCTGTCATCCAATCTGAACCCTCTGTTTCAGAGCACGCCTAAGAGTGAGGAGCTCGCACAAGTACCAGGCCTTGGGCGTCTCCGCAGCCAGGAGGCTGCTGCCGCCCACTGGGTACATCAGTGCCAGAGATACTGTCTCCATAGCAACGCAGGGCTTTTTGTTTTTCTGATGAACAGTTCCAAAGAGTAGAAAAAGCACATCTGCAGTTGCCGTATCAGCTGCCCCCCGCCTCCTCCCCACCCAGCCTGCCAGAGTCAACAAGAGACAATACCTCAGTTTTAGCAGGCTTAGGGCTGAACATCCCAGGAGACAGAACGAGAGCGAGTGAGGTGTACAAGAGAGAGGAGAAGTGTAGCGGGGTGTATTACTGATTTAAGGGTGGGTTTGGGTTGGTTACCTTACTATTGTCATATGAGGGGCTTTACGTGGGAGTTGCTCAACCACACCAGCCTGCTCTGTATGCTCTACCTGCTACATGTGTTGCTGAACATTTGAGTAGGACTACTTTTTGTATCCCTCATTTGTAAAGCCAGAATTTCTAAGTGCCCCTAGTTCAACTGCACATGTCTTAGAGGGTAGGAAATGATCATCTAACATTTTTTGGTCAATGCTCTAAAAAGGTTCTTTAGATGTGTCACTATTTTCATTTTCTTTGTCTAGTGCTAGCAGCAAGTGCATCGCTGCTGTTGTCCGCTGTGCAAGAAAGTCTCTTTTTGCAGCACTTAACGGCTTATGGGGTATCGGCACAAAAGCTGTTGCTGCCATGGGAGCATACCTAGCCCATTCCAGACTGTACGCGGTTTCTTTAACTTCTTTGACTCCTTATGGATTGTGCTTCAGGTAATTTTTTTCTCTGTTCTCAGAAGGGAGAGCAGATGATCCTGTTCCTTCCCTGCCCCACCCTAGCTTCTGTTGCATGCAGCAGTTTTAGCAGACAATTTAAAAAAGAGGTGATGCTGGCTGGCTGTGTCCGGCACAGGAAGAAGCAGAGGAATCAGGCTCCCTGCCATCAACCTCTAACTTCAGCAGGCGGGATGTGGGAAAAAGCAAAGCCCAGCCCCAGCCAAATAAAGCTGGCCTGCAAAAGACCTTCATTCCTGAGGAATTTTTGAATTAAATACTGGCTACAGCCAGCCAGATTCCACTGAAAATGACTATGTCAACTGGTTTTAAATAACAGTCTTTCATGTATATGTTTTTTATGTTGCTTCCCATTGTCTGTTGATTTCCCTGTAGACACTGGGAAATTAAATCTTTTGCTCAACACATTTTTGCTCCTTCTTACTTGGCAAACATGGATTTTTGAGTCTGACTGGAAACAAGATGGCTGGCTATGCATCGCTTGCTGTCTGCTCCCTGAATGGCCGGCGGGAGGAGGTGACAGCTGCCTTTGTGCAGCCGACAAAATCGGTCCCTCCTTTGGGTTTTCTGGACACCTACGACTCATTCCTGTAGCAGTCCCTGTTACTCTTCTTACTATTTTAGTAGTGCGGTGGGAGTCCTGCTGTACTCCTTATGGAACAAGCCAGTCCTGGCTACACTGGGCTTCCTTTGGAAATAGGCAATTCATTTCTAAACCTTCTCCTAAGTGCCAGCTCCAGTGTGCAACAGTAGCCACGGATTGCAGAATTGTTTTTGTAATTTACCTACCTCCAGCGTTGGGCCAGGAAATGAGAATTAGTCCCTCCTGGGGACACAGTGCCCTTATTACACCGTATTAGAAGAAGTCTGATTTCTTTGGAAAAAAAAAGGAACAACTAAAGCCACCTGAATCCCTCTGTCTGGAAGAAAGTCTGACAGAGACTTGGAAAAGGCAGCTGCAGTATTCCTTGAAATTACTGAAAGCAAATGGTAATGAGGAGCAGCTGGAAAGAATGAAATCTTCCACATGGCTATATGTGCCATCCATATTGGGCCAGATTGTATGGCTATGGCCTGAAAATAAAGACAGATCCCTTACAAGCACCCTTGTGTTCCATACCATTGCTACGGTATGGATTTATTTTTAACGGCACCCAGAAGTGCCATGAGAAAGCACACAAGGCTGCCTCCCCACAGGATGAGACTGTTGCTGTTGATGTTACTGCAGCACTTAAGAGTTAGTGGCTCTTCTGCTCCCAGAGTAGACTTCTCCTTCTCAGGGTCAGTATCACATGATGCCGTTATTCAAACATTTCTGTAATACTGTAGGTCTTGAACATGGTTGGTTGTCTTCCATCTGTGTCACTGCTTTGATATATAACATTAAGTAAGCATAATGTCCCTCTGGCTTTTGACTGGTGAAGATAAAGTAATCTTCTACAGCACAGCATTGTATGGAAAGACCTTCAGGGCAAATCTGAAGTCTCCCCTTAAACCTCACTAATAAAGCTTCTGCCTTGGCCTGGGCCTCCTCTGCCTGGAGAAAGTGCCTCGGTCGTGATCTGCCATTTGATCTGCTGATTCATTTCAGCATCTTGGATTTAAGTGAGCATGTAAGGGAGGGTTAACTGCATGACCTCTAGTGCCATAATCTGGCAGCAGTGGGCTTTTCTAATGGTTTCTAATCTCTGAACTTCTGGGGTTTTTCCCCAAAGCTGCTTGATACCTGAACTGTTCCCTAGGGTGTGGAGTAAAGTCATTCGTAGCTACCATGTCATACTTGGAGAGAGACACAAAACTAGGAATGTCATTTGTTTGAGTTTGTCTCGCTTGCTATGCCAAGTATTTGTAAATACATAGGAAATAAAACAAAACGTTGTGGGTTCACTAACTTTAAATCATTGGGATTGGTACCTAATTCATGGAGACACCACAGCAAAAGGTGAGCTGAGAAACAGTTTGAAGGAAGATAGGTTCATGGTATCCTCTTCATAGCAAGAAAGCAGCATATTGATACTTCCCAGAAGGACACAAACAGGAGAGCCAGTCAGAGGAGTGAATGGACAATACAATAAAATCAAACTTGCTCATGGGGTCAGAGGGTAGCTGGTCTTTCAAATCCAAAAGCAGTTTCTGTTTCTGCCAGGAATTAAGTATATGTCTTATATTCAATTATGCCTTTGAGTACATAGTCTGGGCTCTGAGGAGGAGGAGGGAGACCATAGTTGTGATCCTTAGATTGTTTTTGCCTTACAGTGTAGTAGGGATGGCATTAGCTGGTCATCTCTGGAGTTTGTCCTTTCTTCTTAGCATCCTGACCTGTAGGAAAGAGCTGGGCAGCAGCTACTGAGCATAGAGGAGTTGGTGCCAGGGGACAGCAAGGACTGGTGGCTCCCTGGGGGTGGGCTGCAGGGAACCCTGCAGGGCAGGGCCTGCCAGCCCAGGCTCATCCCACCACCGCAGCCAGGGGCACTGGGGCAGCCCCAGCCCTGGGCATCGGGCACCTCCCTGGGGATGGGAACAGGCCAAGGCTGGGCTGTGCTGTCAGCTCCCTGGTGGGGGTTGGAGACCAGCAGCCTATGGTGTAGCTGATGCAGGGACTGGTGGCCCTGCAGGGACTGAACTGGGGTCCTGGGCCATGGGCAGCATGGGGGGAGACCCAGGTGAGGGTATCAGGGCCCTGGCAGTCAGGATTAAAACACCGTGAGCTGTTTAAAAACAGCATCGGAAACCTCATGCCGTTTTCCTGGTTTGGGGTCACCAAGTGGCTGGGGCTGGATCTGGGCTCCCTGAGTGTGCTCCCACTCTTCCTTTAGTCTGAGTGAGCTTGGTCTGAGTTAGTTAACTACATTTAAGTCTTTTATGCACCAGTTTTGTGCGACTTCATTGTCAATCCAGAAGGAATTTGGCCTCTTCTAAGTGATTCCCATCTGTAAATAAAATGTGCTCCTGGCACCCTTCCAGCAGAGAGAGCTACTGGTGATGCCTGCGTAGCACCAAGCAGTATCATACAGAGGTGCTCAAAATTAGACTGGAGAGCTAATTTGGGTCAGGAAAGAAATGTAGCAGTGTTAGGTGCATGCATTTAAAAGAGAGGGTAAGGAGCCCAGTGAGATCGCTACATTAATGCGACTGCACTGCTTTGGGTCCTAGGGTTGAATTGGACATCTCTTAACTGCACTATATGGCAGACACCCCTTAGAGGCTTCAGTTTACATTTCTAGCTGCTTACACCCCTCAGGTGCTTTAAAGTGCTTCTGACGCAGAGGAAATATTCCCTACTGAGTCACCCCTTTCACTTCCACAGCACCACAGCTCTGGCCCTTTGTGGGGACACTGGGGACTGACACAGACTCTTTAGCAGCAGTACCCCAGTGAATCACTCCTGTGGAAACAGCCAGAAATTCTGCGTGTGACATTTGCAGAGCTTCCAAAGATGTAGCTCTAACTATGTTCAGCCCAGGCCGCGCACATATCTGTGAGGTTTCCACTGTCTTCTGCCCAGGGTGCCATGTGTGTGAAATTGTTCAGACTCTTATTTTGACTAGAAGAGGCCTAGCCAGTTGCAAACTAAGAATAGCCAAAATATAACTGTCAGCATTAAAATATATATATATACATAAAAAAATTAACTGCTAGGAAAAGAATGTAAAAAATGGAGCGTGTCAGTAAAATATTTTGGCATTTCATTGGTATAAATACCCAGACTCCCTAAGCACTTTCAATGCACAATCTAGATTTACTGCCTTTTCGAGATGGCTGAAGTGGTAGATTCTTTAAAGCCTGACATGACTGACCATAAGCATGAATTGTACAAATCCAGAGTTACAATTTTATGGCCTGTGTGAACACTTTTAACTGTGTGCTTTAGAGATTTATTGAGGTTCTCTATGTTTGAAGTGTTTTTGTGAAGAAAATTAGAATGTCAGTTAAAAATGCGAAAATGACCAATAAATTCTCTTCGGTTTTGGGAGGTCGAAGGCAAAAATCTGTTGGTTTGCATCTCAAATAAAAGCCCCCCTCTAAGGAAAATCAATTTTTCCCCTCATCTTCTCTCCTATTTTTTAAAGTTGATTCAACTTGGTGAAGGTTACCAGGCCAAGAACTTTAGACCCGGAGGACGAAAAATGTCTAAGCTTCACACAGCCAGGAAAATGCAAGTAGTGACAGGACAAGTTCCCCTTTGTGCTGTTCCCCAGCCAACATGTTGGTGCTTTCATTCATGCAGTTCTCAGGTTCCTAGACTACTGCACAAGGCTAGCTAGTAATTGCATGGAAACCCTGTACCTCATTTCAAGAAAGCATGTAACAGCTGTCACCTTTCAGCATCAAGACGACCTGAACTGGTGACTTCAACAGAAGCCACATCTACATCCTTCTAGTGCAAGGAACCATATTTCAGACTTGACTCAGCTCATCACCTCCCGTCCTCATTGCCTCAGATTCCTGCTGAGACTGACTGCAGAATGACGAAAATAGCAAGACAAGGCATTTCGTGTTATATTTCTGATCTGTAAGGAAAAGCAAAGAATGAGAAATGTCAGGAGTAAAGCCAGCCTTAGGAGATATCCTCTTCCCAGACAAAAGAGACTTGGAAGCACAACCAGCTTTATTTTAATGCCTTTCTGAATAAAACCTCTGGATCTCTTGATGCATGGTCCACTGCTAATGTGATCAAATCATACTTAGACTGTCTGTGGATTTCTAAAGCACCTACCACTGCCGCAGCTAGGTGACAGATTACAAGAATTAGAAGAGACATTGCTGCAGTTCCATTTATACCATATTCTCTGTCCCCCTAAGGCATTTAAAGATGGATTCTCTGGTCTCTGCTAAATTTGCTTTACACTGGTTATGGAGCATAGAGAGAACTCAAACAGGCAGGAGATTCCCACAGGAAAATTCCCTCAGTACAACGGAGGACTGTGCCAGTTGTATAGCTGCCTCTTCTCTGCTCACCGTCCCTCATCCCTCTACTCTCAGCAGGAACAGGATGAAACAAAGTGCTATATTACAACAGATCTTTCTCTGGTATAAGGTCCATTATCTTGTTTGTGCTGGTGGTGTAAACTGGAGTATGTGATTTATTGTTATATATTCCAGTTGGATAAGGTGGCTAAGATTTGGACATCTGCCTCTCCAGCATGCCTTAGTCAAAGGTCAAGGACTCTCTTTACTCTAACTGTTTTGCAGGATAGCCACAGGGAAAGACACCCACTGTCTGTTTGGCAAATGACTTCGTAGAGAAGGATTACTGTGTGCAGGAGCACCATGTATTGGTCTTGGCCTGAGGTCAGGCTGAGCTGTTACTCCACTGGAGAACATGACATTTTCTGGATCATGAGATCTTTTTGCCTCTGAGGATGACAAAACAGAACTATGGGCTTCCCAACCTCAACCTGCTCACAGGAAAACCAATCATTGTTTCTTTTCTTCTTTTCTCTTGCCTATGTTTTCACACAAACTAATCACAGACTCTTTTTACTGACTGTTGTTGATAATCTCCTCCTGCCCCCCAAATCTCTCTAAACCAAGCCAGCCAGCCTAGTCATTGGAAAGGGGTTAGTTTCAGGTGACAGTTTTACCTGGATTGATAATCTGCCCATTATGCAATGAAAGTGCAGTTTAAATTTCTCGGGTTTTATTAGTCTTCCAGTTCTTTCCCAATTTGCTCCTACTGGGCCCTGCAGCTGGTTAGCCAAAACTCATCCTGTACTTACTGCAGCCCAGAGAACCTCAGGACATTCCTTCTGGGCTTGTCAAGTCTAGCTCCTTGCTTGTACAGCCAGCCATTTCATACAATCAGTTGAGTAAATGTATCTAACTGCCTCTTAAAACCAGCTTGGTTTTTGGCCTTACTAAACCCATTGGGAGGCCTTCACAGAGCGTCAGTGCTCTCAGCATTAGAAACCTGACAATCCCTAGCCTAAATGTATGCATGGCTAGTTTATACCCATTTGTTCTTGTGCCAGCATTGTCCTTTATCTTTAAATAGCTCTTTCCTCCTCCCCATGTGTTCACCCCCTGAAGTATTTATTTATAGATTGCAATTATATCCCCCTTTGCTAGGCTAAACAAGCCAGGCTCCTTAGTTAATTAAGCTCTGGTGAATGATGCAAGGCCAAGCATCGTGGATGCCCAAAATCTGCCTCAGTCAGGGCTACAGCAACAGATTGTCAGGAGCCAAAAAGGACACACCTAATTTTTACCGGAGCTGATTCTAACTGCCCTCCTACTTAATGGGAAGCTTCTTATTTCAAGCTGTGATCAAGTCTTCACTAGCCAGTCCTCCATTTTATCTTTAAGGTAAGGCAGATGTGGGCTGCCTTTGATGCACCCTGTTCCATCCTGCTTGACATATCCAAGCGGCTGGGTAATCCATCCTACATTAATCACGTCGGGGTTTATTTTTAAAGTAGAATTAAGAAGTGAAAAATACGCGAACCTCAGTTGCTTGCTTGTTCAAAACATGTCCAGACAGAAACAGCAAATGTGTGAGAGGCAACAGTCCTGCATCAGCTCTGGGAGATGGGCCGGAGGAGTTAACAGGGCTTTTCCATCTCTAGCCTGTAGGACTGTTGTAATTCATCATTTCTATAGCACCATAAATTAGATGGCACTTCGCAAGCACAGAGGCAGTTCTTGCCTTCCTGAAGTCTATAGCAGGACTCTCAGGATGGGGTGCCTGGCTGAGGCACTCTCTTCCCCAGAAAGGCTTCCGCTGTGAATACCATGCCTACAGGACTATGTGACAATACTGCCCCATTGTCCCATTTGGAGTGGGAGTAAAAAAGCCGGGGAAGGCAGAGGGCTTTTTTCCCAACTCCCCCGTATCACAGCTGGACTTCTCGTCTCTCCACGGCCTGTTTTAGCATTGCCCGGATGGAGAATAGGCTTCTTGGGGCTTTGATGCAGTCTGGCTGTCCTCCAGCAATATCCACAGTACTCCCTCCCCTCCCATATGCTCTCCATTAACATCCTCCTGTCTGCTGAATAAGGAAAGAATAACTCTCCCAGCCCCAGCCAGAGCCCCTGAGCCAGGGGAGTTCATCAGTCAGACTGGTTTCTCCTGAACCCAGAATAGGCCTCGTTAATGGGCCAGGAGGGGATTTTATTTTGCCTTTCAGCTAGTGGCTGCTCTGAGCCAGGAGTAGAGTCAAGTTACTGTGTCCGGGAATCTCAGCTATTCCAAGAGTAGGAGCAAGTGAGCTGCTGACTCAGGAGGTTTCCTAGTACTTTCAAGCAGGGCTTGGTCCTGTCAGAGCAAACTGAACCATTGGTCTTGCTTTCTTCTAGCCCCAGGACAGGGATTATCAAAAGTCACAGCCGACTGGAACAAGCCGGGGAATGGAACTGGAGCAGGACTGTGGATCACACCCTTTCCTGGCATGGACACAGGTCCTTGCAAAGCCTCATATTAGTCCTTTACCCTTTTTAACTCCCCTCCTTGGAGGGCTGTTTGGTATAGTACAGACATCCACAAGCTATGAGGCAGCTCAGCTTTATTTGCACCATTTTCTAAAAGGGAAGATAAAATCAGAGGGAGAAACAGACTTATAAGGCAAAATGTTTCATTGCAAATCAGTGTCAAAAGGGAGACTGATGTTCAGGAATCCCTGCCTCCCTTGCTTCTGTTTTGTGCAGGGATGCAGGAGGATCTCTCCTGTGTAGCTAAATCTTCCTTTGGGCTTCCCAGACCCTGGAATGGAGTCCCAGCCTGTGTGTGGGACAAGCGGTTAGAAGTCATGCTGAGGTCAGGATTCTTGTCCTCATTTCAAGTCTGCCTACATGCTTTTACCTCCTCAAAAGTGACCAATTTCTAGAGGTTAGCAGAGAAGATGAGGCTACTAAAGCAGTCCCCTGCACTCACCCCTCGTGAAGCAGCACATACTCCTTTGCACAGAGACTGAAGTCACTGGAGAGCATATGTTTGTACGTTTGCACCCTTGCATCTCCCAGCACCACTGTGACTCCAGCTGGCCCATTATAACATGTCTCCTCTAAGCCCCTGCAAAGTTCTGTCAGCAGAGAGAGCCTCAGCTCTCTTCTTCTAGGTCGTGTTAGTCCTTTCGTCTTTGCTGCCTCTCTCCCTGGGCTGTTTTCTCTTGCTGTCTTATTCCCTTCCTCAAACTTACTTCAGCAATGAATAACCAGCCTAGTACGTAAAGGGCGGTTGGGTACAAGCTTGTATTTATAAAAGAGAAGGTTTCTATCTGCCTGCAGCTATTGGCCTGTCTATCCCAGCCACATGCCCTAAGACTAGGATCTGATATAGGAGCAAAGACCGGTAGGCGCTTCTCTTAGTTTCCTTCAGTCTTGAAGATAGAAAGGTCCCCAATTTGAACAGCTAAGGAGCTCTTGGTTCAGGGCCCAAAAGCCACCTGTCTCTGCAGTATGGCCAGATGGGTAGGATGCCTCTCTTAGCTAGCATCTGACAGAGATTTCCCTACGTAAGGACAGTTTTCAGCTACCTTTTTAAGGACTCAATATCCCTTTAGAGGTGCCCAACATTACAACGGTGACAAGCTGCAGACTAAGGCTCTGGCCCACTTACCTTTGGCATGCTGCTTGCTTTAGATCATGAGCTCTGTAGAGGTCCACAGATGGTGCCCAGGAGTTGTGATGGGTACAGGGAATCAGCCAGGGAAGAAGAGTGTGCTCTGGGACATTTTCTTTTCTGGAAAACTGACACGTGCTGATTTTTCTCCATCACTTCTTAATGCACCATTTGGATTAGGATGGGAGTCCCATCTACAGAGTTTGTCCATTGAACAATGGCCCAAAGGAATCTAGGTGTCTTCCTCCAAAATTCTTTGAATCAGAGGGGACTGAACTGTTTTGTTTCAGCTAGCCAGGACATGAATTAAGTATGTGGGACTGGAATAGAGTGAAAACAAACTGCAGAGAGCAGTGCCTGTAGGAATAGATTTCATTTGGCCTGCTTGCTACCCATGGGATAGGAGTCCCTGTAAAAAAGGCAGGACAAACCTGCTCTGATAAATATGACCGGGTGAAATAAGTTATTACTCAGTCATCTAGTTCAGCAAGTTACATGTGGTATCTCTAGAAAGTTGGTAACACCCCAGAAGTCACTAACTTAATACATGTGTAACTGAGGTCTTGTCTCATATTTAATAGCAACTCCAACTGGGCTTGCATGACAATCCAGAGAACGGTGGGGAATGCCAACATGGGCCTGAATAGAGTACTAATAACCCCTTAGTATCTAAGATGCCTAAGAAAAAGTCAGCAGAGCATTTGTATTTGTAGCCAAGGCTTATTTGCAAAAAGTTATAGAAATGTGATAAACAAGACACCATGCTACAGTTGTATTGGCTAAAAAGCAGGAATCCAGGCTGAGGACAAAGGATGGACACAGAGGGATGGTGGGGATGCCCTGAGCAGGATCTCTCCCATCTGAGGGCAATGTTCAGAAGATGCTGTGAGCATCAAATGTCCAGCTTCAGAGACAAAGACTGTCTCAAGGGTGTCTCGATAAACACAGCTAAATTATCAGGATGCTTTATCTCCTCAGAGGGAGGGAGCCCAAATGCTACAGTGTTGCAAGGCAGCCAGAATAGCATGTGCTGTGTGACATGAAACATTTAAGCACACATGGGCTTTGTGGTGTTCCCTGCCAATCTGCGAAGTATCAGTGTGGTGACTTGTAGTGCCAGGAGCTGGGTTAAGGAGAGGAGTTCCCTGGTGGGCATAACCTAGCTGCCGTCCTACATGGGGCACATGGCTGAAAGGTGTATCTCGTCTACGGGGAAACCCTGAAATGTCACACTGTCCCTTCCAAAAAAAAAAAAAAAAAAAAAAAAAAAATCTGCCCCATCTCTGCCTTGCAGAGAGTCCTGCTCCTCCTCCTCCTCTAGCTATGTACCCGAGGAAACAGAAATACTCTTCAAGTTCCCCAGCTTGTCCCAGCTTTGCAGAGCAGTGGCTGTGACAGGGGAGGAGTACAGCATGTAAGGGCTATATCCTGTGCCCAGGGACTGCCCTTCCCTCTGGATGACTTCTCTCCCATGTGCAGAGGTGACTCCTGGTGAGGCAGTCATCATCCAGCTGCTTCAGGTGATGCACATGTGCCCACTTGACTCTCTCCTGGGAAACCTCATGCCTTCTTTAAGGGTTGCTCCCACCCATCCATATTCATATACATGTAAACAGCATGATACTACATTAACACAGTTGAGACCTATGATAATGGTAACGAAACATGAAAGCTTCTCCCCTCATCCTTGTTTTTCTGGTTTGAAAGAGCAGGGTGTGAGTCCTTGAATGGATGGGAGAGAGGTAGGTTCTCTTTCTAACAACTTAACAGCCCTGCTCCAGCAATGCCTGGTGCAGCACTGGCAAGGCAGCTGCATTGCAACTGCTTATATGCAACTCAAGAGCTTCGGGTCACTTTTGACCCGAGGTGGCGTTTAGTGTTGCTGGTAATTGTTAATTCCTTACACAAAGCAAACAAAAATTGCTGCTGCACCAGCACAGTCACCTGCTGTGGTTTACCCAGGGTGAAAGGAGCGGGCAGTGATGACCTGGCTGATGCAAGAGAGTGCTCCATGCTGCTCCATGCCTTTTGGGGAGATCAGGGACATTCAAAGTCTTTCAGAGTGCACATTAGCCGGTTTTCCTCTCCCGTATGTTTACAACCCGCAGTAAACGTGGGAACTGTCTACCTGACGGTCTTGTGGAAGGAGGTAAATTGGAGTGCTTATTGGTGTGTGACTTGAAGTGCACAGGAGAGGGACATGCAGATGTCCCTTCCCTCCCAGGCCAACTGGGAGGGTGGCTGGAAGGGGCTGGATGTTGGGAGGGGGAATTACCCACTGAAGATGACCAGGATCTGTAAGGGCACAAACCAGTGCCCCAAGCTTTTTGCAAATGGCTTCCTCTGCTCTGAATGCCAAGGGCTTGCGAAGCGAAAGGAGATAAATGCCATTTGCAGAAGAGACGGGATTTTTTCGCCTTGTTGCAGGCAGGACCAGCTGCGTTCCAAACCCGTGACTGCAGCAGCCGTGACCCCTCTGAAGGGAAATCTGAGCCCGCAAGCAGTTGTGCTGGGGAAGGCTATGCTCTCACGTTTCTGTTTTGTTTTGGAGCCTCTGATAAGTAGTGGGCTAGCTTTTTTCCTTCCTTTCTTTTCTTTCTTTCTTTCTTTCTTTCTTTCTCTCTGTCTTTCCCTTTCTCTCCCCTTCTTTCTGTCTTTCCCTCTCTCTCTCTCTTTCTCTTTCTTTCTTTCTTTCTCCTCCTCCCCCCCCCCCCCGCAACGTATTTCCACAGCCTCAAGGAAGGAATTTAAAAAAAAAAAAAAAGGTTCTGGAATGGGAACAAGTATGTTTCAAATTACAGAAAGGATGTGAAAGGTTCAAGAATTTGAGCCCTGACTCCGCCTGTGTCTGTCTCCACCCCCCCAGAGAGCAGCTCGCATTGTGGCTTTTCCACCGCGCTGCACAATAATGTGGCAGCGGGTCCAGCCCGCCCAGCGCTCCCGGGGAGGCCGGGGAGGGAGAGGGTGCCCTTTGCGAGGGAACAGCCTTGCAGAGTTCAAGCGCTGCCTGCCAGTTTGTGCCGCTGTGCCGTGCCTGGCCGGCCGGGGGCCTCCCGCACCCTCGCTGGCTCACAAGCCTGTTGCTGGCTGGATTTGCAAGGGTTTCAACAACCCTTTTCTCACCGCGCAGTTTGTTTTGAGCTTGGGGGGGGGGGGGGGGGGGGGGTCTGTCTGTCTGTGTGTGTGTGTGTGTGTGCGGGACCCAGTGCTTAAGCTCCATCCCAGGAATGTGCTGAGGAGCCACTTCTGAGGGCGGAGCGCCCTCTGCTAGGTGGAAAGGGAGGAAGAGCAGGCAAAGGTGCAGCTCTAGGGTGGAGAAGCAAGTTTCTTGCTGCTGCTGAGGCATAGGTCCTCCTTAGCCGCTTGCACACTGAGAGAAGGCAGCGCATGGTGCATGGACACATCGGTGCCCTCACGGTACCGGCAGGTAGCTATGCTGCGAGTTGTGCAACAGCGGTAAGCCTCTGATTCTAACTGCCCTCCTTGGACTTCTCAGCACGTGTACCCGGTGTAACTGGCTCCCATACCAGCTCCACAAAGATGGGGTAGGGAGAAACCACTGGCAAAGAAAGAGAGCTGTTGAAATGGCTTGATCTTCCTTTACTGGGGAAGATCACAGGTGGATCCGGTCTCAGTCCCTCATGGAGGACCATATCCTGGAGACCTTCTCCATCATATGACCACTTTATCCTATGCATCCCAAATGCAAACATAGACCATGAGGGAATGCACAGACTCAACTTCCTGGAAGGAGGATCCTGTGAGTAAGATTATATGGCAGGACATTATTTCCTTGTCCTCCTGTGACATGATCACATACCCCCCTTCCTGTGAGGCTGTGGAAGCTAGCATATTTGTCCCTTGAAAGATGCACAGCTAACAGCATGTCAGTGGAGGAACTAAGTCCTCATGAAGTGTCTGGAACAGAGAAGGCTACCAGAGCAAGCTGTCCAGCCTGTGGCGTGTGTCTGGCTGCCACTTCAGCACTCTGCAAGAAAGAGGGTAGCAAGGAATGAACTATGGATTGATTGCATTCTTCTGGTGGGCCAAATTCACAATACAATTCTTTGGTGGGACTCTCTGGATTAAGAGACAATGAAATAGCTTCAGTATTGTTGATAGATCCCATAGCTAGATAGAAAAGAACAACTATAACATATGTTTTCAAGAACTGAGATGTCCATTATTTAGGATGAAAGGAAATGGCCCCAAGTTGTGCCAGGGACAGTTTAGATTGGATATTAGGAAAAATTTCTGTACTGAAAGGGTTGTCAGGCATTGGATCAGGCTGCCTGGGGAAGTGGTGGTGTCGTCATCCCTGGAGGTGTTCCAAAAACGTGTAGATAAGGCTCTTCAGGACATGGTTTAGTGGGCATGATGGTGTTGGACTCAACGATCTCAAATGTCTTGTCCAACCTAAACGATTCTATGATTCTATGATTCTGATCTTAACCTTTTCCCGTGTCTTGTAAAAACCATTAGCATCAGTCAATTGACCCAAATCCACTGGCTCATGCTGAAAAAATTAAATTTTGTCCTTGCAAACTTCTACTTCATCATTTCTTTAGATTCTATAACATTGCTGTGACAGATCTAGGTGAGGTTTTACTTGGTGGATGAATGGACAGGGACTTAAGCATCTCAGTTGCACTGACCAGTACATTGTGCATGGCATGCTCCCAGTCCCATAATGCTTGATTTTGTGCATGGCTGCAGGATGGCCCTTTGCTTAAGCCATATGTCCACTGACATACACTGAACACCTTTTGATATACTCATTATATGGATGGGAGGCCACTGGAACAAAGAACCATTGATGCAAGTTTAAAAGATGAAGACTAGTATCAGTGTACCCACTTTGGCAGCCCATGAGATTTCTCCTTTGAAAGTAAAGCCAAAAACCTTTAGGCCAGTTCAGCTAGACAGATCAAAGATCTTCAACATGAACAAGCTGAGATAGTTTGGCATATAATGTTAGTCTTTATACTTTGAGATTTCCAGAGATTCTGATTAGTGATGTCTTTTTTAATGCAATGATATGTTGTCCTAAGCATTGCGGTGGCACCTAGGAAATCAGTCTGAACTGGGTCTCATTCTGCTGGATAAGATCCACAACAAAACGATGATTTCCCCTGCAAGAGATCTAAAGGTTCATCTAAACTAGCTAACACATTAAATACTCTGGTGCATGCTGTGTTTTCAAACCCTATTACTTAAACAGTGTTCTTTTCTTTCTAATATTGAAGAGATCTGACAATGTCACTCGTCTGTGTCACTCTCACAAGCCATGGAAGATACAGAGATTATGTTTAGCCAGCTTTCCGCACTGTCTAATTTTGTGCTGGCAGGCTGAATTCCTGAGGTATGTTAGATGAGTCTCAGAGCTGCCTTAATTTATGCTGGCCAAACCATTTCCTTCTGCGCCATTTCACAGGTGCAGGATCAGCAGAGCAATTCATGTTCCACTCCCTGATCGCCCCTGCTCAGTTATCTACCACAGTTTATCCCTGAATTCCCAGCAAGGGGACAAATGCTGCCACCAAGCTGAAAAAAGCTTTATTGATCTGAGAGTGCTCAGAGAGACTCTGCAACAATACAAACTGCAACTACATCCCTCCACCACGCTGCTTGCATGTGAATTTGGAGAACTAAAATTTTCACTAGCACTCCCAGTTTTTTGCTAGTATTTTAGTTGCATCAGGCCACATAGTAGGACAGAAGGCTGCATCCAGTTCTTTCCCAGAGATCCAATCTCTTTTGATTTTGTGTTTGGCAAAGTAGATAGTTTTTATTTATCAAGCCTTTCTGGAATGGAAATTTGGGCTCAAACTCTTCAGCTGAAAGAAACCATCCAATCACCCTGTAGGCTTTTCCTGGTGTAAAGGTGCAATCTAGCTGCCGCATCATTGTTGAGTCTGGAGTTTAAGTGGACACTCAAGTAAATAAAATCCACACCTGCTGCAGGCCAGTACCCATCTCTATTTGATTATGTTGTTTTCTTACAGAAGATTTTTGATGGCTGTAGCTTATCTAGAATCTTAAGGGTGATAACGGCACAAATCAGTTTAGTTGGGCAGCCCATTCTGTGAAAACCTGAGTGGAATAGTAATGCGTGACTAATACACAACAGCACTCTGTGTGAGATAAAGATGCATGTGTAATATATGCAACACAAACCCAAGACACTGTGGGAAGAAAAGACAAAGGTATTTAACAGTATATACGTGCTACTCCTCCACTCCAAAGTGCACCCTCTTCTGCAGAGCAAACACAGTGCTGTAGGGACAGTGAAGCATGACCTTCACTTTCTGCCATCGGCTACCCTGAGACCCCATTGTTCTCTCTTCCAGTCTGGAAACAAGGGAGAAACTTCTCACCCCTGATCCAGCTTAACTGACCATAGAGCATCTGCCTGCTGATAAGCCAAGAGGCTCATTTCTGAGGATAATCTGGGGTGCTGTAAATCTTGTTGTCTGTCAGGTAACAATAGTTGCCGGTCATGCCCAAACCCCACCCCCTCTTTTTTTTTGTACAGATATAAAACCATTAGGTGTTCCCAGCTGCCCGGCCTTATTCTCAGCCTGCATGTGTTGGTATTTACATCGTATGCCTCTTAAGCTTAAAAAAAGACTCAAAAAAGGATTTCTTGGGGCTGAGGGAGAGAGAGGCATAGATACTTTACATTGGTATAGCCAGTGAACGGTGAGCGCTTGGTCAACAGGCGTGGAGCCGCCGAAGAACATCCTAGAAGATGACCTGTTTTAAACAACAGCCCCCTCCAGAAGTGAGGAATAACTACACTGATGTGCACTAGCTTCAGTGGATCCAAGAGGTGCTAAAACCGCCCTGCAGCAGTGAAACCTCTCAGTACACGCGGCAAGCGCGGGCCAGCGAGCGATGTCAGAGTTGCCGCATGGGTCGGGACCAATTGTCAGGTATCTCCGGCCCCTCAACCACCGATGCAGGGAGTCCCACGTGGCTGCTGGCCAAGCCACAGCCTCCGGAGCAGGGCAGCAGAGGGACGTCTTACAACAGTTGAAATGATGCTCCTGCTGGTAGTCCTTCTCAGGAAAGCAGCAACAAAGTCGTTTTCGGAAGAGGAGCTGCAAGCAGGCTCCGGGCAAAGCCGGTGGGTCCTGGGGGGGTTCAGTTCCTGCAGGGAGGGGAGGGGGCGGGTGGCAGCATGTCCCCCGCCGTGGGCAGCAGCCCCTCTGGCCAGGCACCGCCAGGGTTGCCCTGACACCTCAGGGCCTGGCCGGGCCCTGCCACCCAGCCACAGCCACAGGAGCCACCTGGGTGCCAGCCGAGCCCCGTGCGGCAGGAGCACCCGCTCCGCTCACGGGAGCAGTACGCTAGTAGGTCCGCCTTCGGAGGAATAGTAGGTCTGCCTTCGGAGGAATAGTAGGTCCGCCTTCGGAGGAATAGTAGGTCTGCCTTTGGAGGACTGGTAGGTCCGCCTTCAGAGGAATAGTAGGTCTACCTTCGGAGGAATAGTAGGTCTGCCTTCGGAGTAAGCGAGCTCAAACTGCGCCACGAGGGGCATCCACTCCCCGCCCTCCCCTGGCATTCAGGAGTAAGATCCTGCAGGTTTGGTGTACACTTCCCTGGAAACATACCCCCGTGCTTAGGAACAGTCAAGAAAAGCTAATTATGTTCTAGGAATGATTGGGACAGAAAACCCCAGGATTATGCCCCTGCGCGTGCAAACTACCCAACCTCTCAAATGCTCTCTGCTGCTCTGATTCCTCATTTCAAACCCCGCATATTCCCTGTGCGAAGAGGGCACTGACTGCAATCGAAGGAGATTCTGGAAGAATCACACGCATCGGAGGACACAGACCTGCTGGGGTAATGAGGTAAAGCCTACTGAAGATGACTACCGAGCAGTCATACCGATGCCATCCATGTCAACAGTCATGTGGACCTCTGATGAGGCACTGGAGCCACCTGAACTCTAATTCAAAGATTTTTTTTCCATGTGGGAATTCTGCTGGGAAAGAGACTTACCAGATGGTAACCGGCTGCTTCTTTTCCTTTCCACTGAAGGCTGGTATTCCCAAAGTCGCCAACATTTCCCAGTTCTCCAAGGTTCTTGGTGAAGTCTACATTGGCAGTCGCTCACGTGGTAAAATGTACTTCCTGTAGATCTGCTCATCTGTATATGCTTACATTTTCTAAATTCTGTTTATTTATAAATATTGATATATGCAAGGCTTTCATTCCTTCTTAAGAGTTGTTGAATTTTTTTTTTTAAATCTTGGTTTTAAAAAAGCAGTTCAGTATCTAAGCCATTTAAAATCTGTTATGGCTTCCATCCTTCTAGCATGTTTTTTCCCATGAAGATAATAAATAAAATTCCTGTTACCCATAACTTTTAAAGCAACACGAGCTGTAGTTTCTCGTTAAATTTATTTTTCTCCTCTTGCAAAGGTCCCTGTGTCAGAACTGCTAAGTCTGGTAGGGGGTGTCCACAGGTGACTTGCTTCAGTCTTTGTCCATGTGCTTTCCCTCAAAAGGGGATAACAACAATATATGAGTGCCTTAGTTTCCTAATTCCCACTTTTTGTCTCCGTCTTTGCAAATAAGTTCAGCATTGTCAGCATACAGAGTAAGACAGATTTGGTAACCAGGTCCAAAGGACCAATCTTTCCCTAACCAAAAGGACCAGACTATATAGACACCTACTGTGTAGTAGAACATCAACTTTATTTCAACATTCAACAACTTAGACTATCAGAGCTCCCCCATGTTGGGTCTCCCCAAGCCCAGGGCCACTCTGAGCTTTCTTCCAGTGTTTTTCATACAATCTTTCATCATCTGACCTGCCTCCTTGCTTCATTTTTATGGCTCTTCCTTCTCTTCCTCCTCTTCCTCCTTGATTTCCCCTTCCACAGCTTTCTGTGCTGGCTTCTGTTCTTTTAAGTGACTGATTCAAAAGAAGGAGGTGAACAACTATTATTCTAGTAAAGTGAACCTTCCCTGTCAGGTATCTTAAAGCTGCTGAGAGGACCTTGAGGAAACAGCCCGAGGTGGGAATGATAAGGACAGAAAAGGTCACAACTCTTCTGACTCTTGTCTACTAGGAGAATATTACACTACCACACATGCTACAGTGCATGCATTAGGAAGCTAGATAAGGAGTAGATATCTCCATTTATTTTTCCCCACATACCAACTCAGTCACATTAATGGCACCAGATGAAGTCTTTGCTGGCTGTTGTGTTTCAACAGTTCCTAATCTGCTTGCTACTTAACCACAGTTCCGTAATTTGTGCCTAAAGTACTTGGGAACCCCATGTAACCTCTGATTCAAGATTAACCAGGCTAAGGCCCAGCTAGCATCTGAGTGTGGATGCTTTTAAGTATGGCACCGATGTATGCAAAGGAATAAAGACCAGACCTAACAAAGCAATTAGCTTCTCTTTGAAAACATTAGGAGGCTAAGAGGGGAAGAGATTTGCAAAACTGACCTATTGCTTCTAGCATTAAACCTGGACTACAGCATATATTTAAACCCTTCAGTATGTGCTGAGGGATGGGACCATTTGGGCATGATTAGTAGGGCTTTCAGCTGATGAGTCACATGTCAGAACTGACTGAAAATCTAGGGGGAATTTTGGGTCCAATGACAAGCGGTTTAGCCTGCAGCGACTGACAACCTCCAAGGAGTTTGCTGCTGACTGCTGAGGCTCTCAGAACTTGGACATGATTGCTACAGGCACTAAGGAAGAGGCACTTTCAAGAGAATGAAAAGTTCTGTAGTTTGAAGGTGGGTTTCCAGGGAAAACTAGGTCTCCTAAGAAGAAGGATCAGAGAGCAGGAAGAAAACTGAGAGTCCCTGAGGATGGAAGAAAAGGTCTGAAGGCACAGATACTCTCTCTTTGCAAATCTTACCCTGATTTCAGGGGGAGGACAGCATTGAGCTGATGCTTCTCACACAGGCTTACAAGAATGAATGAAAATGCCATTCAGATCTGAGATCCCTGCACTCTCACAGCAAGTTTATCAAACAGAAGAATAAGACTGACTTCTAGTTTGACTCAACAGAACTTCTAAGAATACAAGGTGTTCTTTCGTCTACCTTTTACTTTGGTAACCAATAGACTGGTCAAAAACGTATGTCCCTTCATCTCTAAAGCTGAATAAGGTTGTGTTTATTTGTTGTTGAGCCAAATTAAAAAAAAGAAAGACGAGCCAGGACAGTAAGTGGAATCATTCACTCACCTATAGTCCACAATCCCTGTCCGATTCCGGTCTAGCTTGCGCACTAGTTCCCCAATTTGGACTTGATCCAGTGGGATGCTTGGTTGCTAAGAGGAGAAGAGAAATGCTAGCAAACCTGGGTATTTTTAAGCAGAAAAATCCTCCATATCAGACTGGGGCCTGGCCATTTTTAATAGATGAACAGATGGCCTGGTGCACAGAGAAAGGGATGGAAAAAATCCAGACTGGTGGTGGGGAGCCAAGTCCACTCTTTTAGGATTAAAATAAGACTTTTAAAAAAAATTTTTTGTAAAAGAGTATCATGGCTGGCTGACCATTGCTACTGATCCCAAGCACCATGGTGGTTTTGGCAGGAAGAGAAGTCTACTCAGTGTGTAGAGGCAAGGGTTTAAATGCTTCTTTTTCACTTTCCCATAGCAGTAAGAGATAAGTATCTATCAAGATCCTGTATGTCCTATACAACAGCGGACCTCTGTGATATTCTAAAGTTGATCCTTTATCACTGATGCCATCTGCAGTATTTACTGGATATCATAGCATTTCTGTTGGTCTCATTCAGGGCTCAACTTTTGTGATGGGTGAATTTAGCCTTTTAGCCTGAATGACATCACCAGCAAGGCTGGCTGGTGGCTGTGCTGCAGCAGAGGTTTCCCTGGAGCAGTACCCTGCCAGAAGAGCATCCTGGCCATGCTTTCAGAGGCACACCTGTATCATGGCTCTCCGGAAGGCTGCCACAGGGATCTTCATGTTTCCATCTTTGTCAATATTCCTAAAAAAGTCCCAGAGTCGTAGGTTGTGCTCTTTCAAATAGTTCTAAAAGAAGCAGAGATAAAACATGGGCGTAACCATGAAACAGCCACTGATACCTGCCTCCAGCTCTCCTCTCCTCTTATTCTTCCATCTGTCACCCTGCCTTTACTAAGCCCATCACTGTGATATATGAGTCCTTAACTCCTTCTGCAGGCACCCTATTGTCAGAATAAAATCCTTTTGTTCAGGTTAATCCCATTCTTCTCAGTTATACCTCCTTCTCCCCCTACCTTGAAATGAGACTCAGTAGTAAACCTGTTTCTTCTGATAATTGCATGTGGTTATTTAGTGCTCAGCCCAGCAGCCACTGCTTGGCTGGGCTGTCAAATCCAGAGACAGTCCTCTCCCCCAGATCTCTGATCACTTTAGTTGCTCTTCTCTGAATTCCCATCTGTTTGAAGGAGGACACATGTGAGTACCATAATAGCTGTTAAAAACTGCAAAGCATGCTAGTGTGAGCGTCACTTGCTGTGAAGCACAGCAGCACTGTTTGATGTGAGCTAACAGCCCAAGCTTTTGCTTAAGTTCATCTGAATCCATATCTACAGCCAAGTGTCACCCAATTACCTAAAAACCCGCACAGCAGCTAAGAAACACAGTGAAGCTGCTAGTGCAAAAGTGTTACTTAACTCAGCAATGCTCAAGTGCTTGTGTTGCCTTCCAGCAAGGAGGACAGCACCATCTGCTGCTATCCATAGAAATTACAGACCTTGAAAAGCTAAGTAATTTATATTTAGGACAATATTTGCTTGTAATATCATATACTACTTTTATGAAGCACAGTTGTCAGTGAAGCGTTCTATGAAAGTCAGCTATCGAAGTGGGCTTGTGATAAGGATGGACACTCATTTGGATCAGACCTGAAATCAATCAGTTTGTTTTACACAGCAAGCAACATCTATTCAGATTCTTTTTTTCCCCAGTGCTCTCAGATCCTAAGGTATTAGCTTCTTAAAATCAAAGGATTTGCTTAGTCAGTCTGCATGGACTGAGATATGTGAACATTGTGACATTCTTTTGAATATACTTTTCTGAAGGAACTTGGCTGAATTTCCCACTTGGAAGAAAGCTTACCCCTTCTAACCGCCATCCTTCCAAGTGCTTGGAGCATGTGTACCGTGTACAGTGGAGCTATGGACCCAGATTCAGTAACTCACCTGGATCACTTTCATTGGATTTGGATGCTGCTTGGGGATCTTGGCGATACGGCCTTCGACCTCACCACAGATGACATCTAGTTCAGGACGCATTCGACACACCAAATCCAGCAACTTGATGAAAGTTTCATTCACCAACACATTCTGGTACATGGGAGGAAGGAAAGTGCAGCCAGTGTGGATACCCAAAGAACAAGAAAGACTTGTTTGTATTCACAAATCCATCTAAAGTCAACATTAACTATTCTCTCCTAAGGGTGGTGCTTTCTCCTATCCCTGCTCTTCACTTTCAGGAATTCTGTGGAGGCCTGACCCTAAATAAGTGTTCTTCTTTCTCTTTTCCCATGTCTGAGACAGAAAAGGGTGTACAAATTTATGTAGAAATTAGCTTAATGCAAGGTAGATATTCATCCGGTAAATGTCTACACCAAAGACCTCTTATGTTAGGTGATTCAAGTGATTCATGTTCATCCCTGAGACAGTTCTAGATGGGTCTCCTCTCCATTCAGTGAAGGTGCAGACTGCAAGTTGAACAGTTAATGGCCAAAATGTGCCATAGAGTTCTGCAAAAATGGAAAAAAAAAAAAAAAATCATCCAAGGCCTAAAAGGATTAGTATCTCCAGCAATGTAGCTTTATAGCCCAGACAAGAAAGATGCACCTATCTGGGAAAGGTCTGGGTGTCTCCAGATGAAGAGAACTTTTGGTAAAGCTCTGTTTCATTGTGTAATGCTAATAGGATGCTCCAGTCAGCAGTACAAGACCTGACGTTTGTGTTTTCCCAAGAATTTCAAACCAGGTAGTGACAGCTCAGGATTTCAGAGCTCACACTGTGAGTTTTCTCTTTCAGCACTTACAAAATGGGCAGCAGCACAGCATCCTGATTTAGGGTTTGGGGATATTAGAAAGTAAGCTATCAATGCAAATATTATTGATGTCACTGTAATTTATTCTTCTAAATTTAAGTTATGACAGATTTGCCTTTGCCTTGACTGATCTTTTAAAAACATGATTATGGTTTTGTTCATACCCATGATGACAGGGGAATTGTTCATGTATTATGTTAGTTTATAATATACTTAATTGCTGGAAATTTCAAGGCAGTTCTGGAAATTCATGAAAGCTTCTGTTTTCTGTCATTGCGGGAAGTTCCCAAGGCATCAAGCACCATAATTTTTCTCAACGTTTATTTACAAAGTCTCCCAATGCATTCTTATAGCTTCTTTTTAGAAGGTTAAGATCCATCGTTCATTCTTTAAAAGCCAAGATAAGCATTTACCACTGGGAAAAGGGGCAGAAGAGGCTTTTGTTTATGTCTTCCCTTTAGTTTCCTGTAAAATATTAAAACCTTTACTAATTTTTAAAGGTTTAAGACAGTGTAAGATCTTTGGAGCTATACATTTGCAAATACTCTGAATTGAAATGCAAGACTCCCTACATTACATGTGGAATGAAGTCTGTCAGACAGATTACATGTTTGCCTACAACCATTTGATTGGGATACCAAAATGTCATTGTGAATTTATGCCGTTGACCATTTATCTTGTGAAATGCCAGGTAATTTAGACTTTTTGAAGGGTGAGGTGAAGAAAGCATCTGTTAACCCTAAAAAGCAGAAATTCATAGTGAGATTTAGGTTGGATTGAAGATTCTTAATGTTAATTAACTCCTTGCCTCAGAATTTCTTGAGTGCCTCCTTTTAAAGAAATGCATTTCAATAATTTCTTTAATTTCTCAGAATTTAGCTAAAATACATTACTCTTTCCAAGTTTATGAATTGTTTAGATTATTAGTAATAAAACTAGCAGAACCATGTATACTGTAATGAAGTCCTTTACTCCCACATGGCCCATTTTAGTTTTCCTTTGCAGAATGAGGCCTGACTCCTTGCAGACTGGGCAAATGATTCTCTTTGATCTTAATTTATGCAGGAAAAATTGTCTGCCCTAGAGGAACGCCTGTTCTTTAGATGATCTCTGTTGAAAGCCCTCAATACTCTCAGGAAAGACTATAGATGAATATTATTTATTCTGCTTTGTTTTAGTTTCTTTCTTTAATACAGTAACCAAAGGACAAAGACACACATGCAGATGTAACTTAGATACAACCCATTACACTGAGTCTCCAAAACTGCTCATGAACTTTTTTTTTAGCTTGTTTCAAGTGTGAACGTATTACTTATGTTCCAAGTCCCAAACCTAATCTTTGTGAAAATGCTCTTTCCTTTAATCACGGTGCTCCCAAAGGTGGACGGAGGGCCCTGAGGCCACTGACACCTTCTGTCACTGCTCCCATGAAGCACCAGTGGATTGATAGGAGGGCCAGGAGTGGACCGATGTGTGCCCAGGTCTCTCCCCAGTGTCGGTCTGCAATGCAATCCCTGCCCTCATGCAGGAGCTCAGAAGCATTTCTGTGTCTCCCATTTTAGAAGCAGCACATGAGGTTACAACAATATGTGTTGTGCTCCTGGCATACTAAGATTTGGCCTCTTTGATTTTTTTTTCCTTCCACACCAGCCTTTTAATGTTGGGGTTTGGGGGTTTTTTTTGGTTTTGAGTTTTTGGGTTTTGTTTTTTTAAATAACATTGCTTTGCTTTCAATGCCTTGAAGCATCCATCTTTTTCTACTCCTCATACATACTGACAAGGTATCAAAGCACTTCACAGTATCTAGCATCTTAGGCTACCCTGGAGGGAGACAGCTCCGGGGATGAAGAGAATTTATCCTCCAGTGGGAATTCACTCCTTGTTCTTGTTCTGCTGTTGCAAAATGGAAGGGAGTGACATGTGATGATACTACAGGCACCTCTCAAGAGCTAAACCAAAGCGCTATAATTTCCATGTGGCTTCTAGAAGGGCTGTCAAATAGTAGCCTCTTTTTATTAATGGCTGTGCATAAATGATACAGCAAGTCTCAAAACAGTTTTGGAAGGGGGCAGCTCTGTGATCCACCCAGTTCCTAAAAATGTATAGTGTATGGTCCTGGAGGCTTTCCAGCACATAAGCTCTTACTGAAATGTTGATCTCCTCCATCATGGATTTGGGGTTCTTTCTGACAGATGTGAGTAGTGCAGTGGCACCTTCCATGGTCAGGGGGTTACTGGCCATCTGTGGAAGAAGAGACATAGATCCAGACTTGGTGAGAATGAGGATTTCATGCCTGGCAGAAGGCATGCTGTAGCCTCAAGGATGATCCTTTCTTCCCATTTTTCAGCAGGGCTGTAGAGTAACTGTGGTCCCTTTCTATGGGTTTGTCTGTTATCTCACCATCTCTTGTCTCTGTCCCACTAAACTCTGCAATGCAACTTCCCAATGGAGTTGCCTTCTCAGCTTCTGTGTGAAATTCTACATATCAGGTCCCTTACATCTGTCATGCAGGAGTATGTGGTGTGGATCATGTTCAGTCATGTGATGGGGAGAGGCTGAGGCAATGGGCTGCATTTGAATGTGTGCTTGCTCGTAGGATCCCTCTGGATGGGGGTATGCCCCTCGGGACATTTCCCATACCCTTGACTCCTCTTGGCAGCACAGCAGATCAGAGCTCAGGCTGATCGGCTGCCTCTGGCCTACAAGGTCCAGGTATCTGGCGTTATGGGGTTGGCATTGCCATGTGCATCTGTTAGTGTGTGAACATCACCTCTCCCCCACCCTGGACTTCATGTGCAGTCCCCACTCCTGCTATTTGAAAGAAAACTTTCTTGGTTAACACTGGCCAGCAGAAGATATGTCCTCCTTTAAGTCCTTTATGTTATCAACTCCTAATACAATCTGTGCAGCTACAGAGAGAGGAATGCCTTGGTGTTAGCTAGTGACTTTACCTCAAGCCAGGTTAAGAGCAAGGCAGACAGACACATTTATTTACATAATCTAAAGCAGCAGTCATAAAGACTTGTGTGGTTGCAGTGATTTACAAGGACAGAGGTGTCCAAAGATAGGCCTACATGAACAGCTTTAAAGATGCCCCTCAACCACCGTGCTGCCATTTGCAGGCTCTCAGGATGGTTATGTTAGATCTAGCTGAGAACGCAGCTTGTAAGCAAGCTGACTTTTCTGAGCTGAATTCCTAGAGAATGATCGTGGATTGAGAAGACACGCAAGCTCTCAACCCTAACCTCTGAAGCCAGCTTGGCTGGTCATTCAGTTTTGCCCTTTCCAGGATTATTGATCTCTAGCTTACTAGAAGGCAGTTTTGGCTTTCTTTTTCCAGGGCTTGATAATACTCCTCTCCCTTAGGTAGTGCTGTGGCATTGCCCTGATGTGGCAATGACAGTTTATCCCATGTTTGAATAAATTTTTAGCAAATTATTAACACACTGAGAAAGGCACACTCTTGCCCACCTGCAACTTCAGTGTGAACCTCTGCCTTAGGTTGAAATGCGTATTACATGTACCTGTGTACCTTCACAACTACATTTTATGTATATATGCAGACCTGTTGAATGCCTAGGCTCTCTGCTAGACATGTTGAATGCCTAGGTTCTCACTTGACTGAGACTAGACATGACAACAATCAACCACTTTGAGGTGATAATGGGTGTGAAGTTATGCCAAGCCAGCCCGCTGGGGGATTTTTTGGGGGGAACAGTGCAATTTAGTTGCCCTGGAAGGAATTAATGGGATAGAATTTCCTTCTGCTCTGCTCACCTTCAACCCACAGCAATACTCATTTCCTCCAGTTCTAGCTCAGACAGTTCACCTCTGTCTTCTGCCCCTCCTGACTCAGATTTTTCTACTCCCTCCATTTATTCCTCCAGCCCTGCCTTGGCTTTATTTTACCTTTAGGATTTTGAGTTTTCCATTGACTTCAAGGCCCCTGCAGAGCTTCTTGGCTCCCTCGTCATTGATCTGGTTGTTGCTGATGTCCAGGTGAACCAGCACATTATTGACTTTGAGAGCTTCTCCTAGGGCCAGTGCTCCCTCGTTGCCAATGCCATTCCAAGAAAGGTTGAGTATCTTCAGTGCACCATTGCCCTCCAGGGAGAGAAGAGGGATCTTAGCTACTGCATGCCCATCTTTTGTACCACTCTGCCCTTTCTTGCCTGGCTGAGACAGGAGCACCTCTCAAGTCACACTCAGGAGCCCCAATGGATCCAACATCTCTGCGATGTCACCAGGGTCTCTCCATCCACGTAAGTCACCAGACCTACTCACTGCTTTAGTCTTTCTCCTGGCACTGACTGCCACTGTCAGTAGAATGAACCTTGCTAGAGCTACTGAATCCTGCTCAGACCTCAGGGATGTGAGTTCCCAATCAGTGTTTCAACGAGCTTCTGGTAATAATCGCTGTGAAGTGTATCACAAAACAGGGGGTGTTCCTACCCTGAGACCTGTGCCCAGTGCTACTGTCCCCTTCCTCCTCAGGTGGTTCCAGCTCAGGTCCAGAATCTCCAGTGCTGTGTTGCTGGCTAGGAGAGAGAAACTGAGATGTGAGCTCATGAAGAGTGGTCTGGACACAGCTGCTGACCCACTTAGGGACTAAGGGAAAGTTTGCTGGGGGTTCAGCAACAGCCTTCACTGATTGCAGTAGGAGGAACCTGTACCTACAGAGTCTTTGCTGTCCAGAGCACCCAAAGAACAGAGAATGGGCTGTTGATCACAAGCAGAAAGGGAGCACAGTTTTTTTTCTGGCTTAATCAAAGAAAAAGTTGTGAAGGAGGAAGAGAGAGAGAGGGAGGATTTCTTATATTAATAGACACTGTTTTTCTCACTGTGAAAAATGGCTGGCTTCTCCTTGCCACATCTAAAATATCAAGATTCACTCTGCCTATGTTTGATTAGCAGAAGAGAGGAATGTGCCCAGCTGTATATGTGCCAGTGCCAATTCACATGCATAGCACACCTCACGGTGTAAGTTCTACTTAGAGCAGGGTATGTGCGAATTCATCTGTGTCTACTGTGACACTGGGAGGTGTAGGACTTGCTGCCAACACTTGCTTTTCATTCTCAGAAAGAATTTCTCATCCAGATTTGTCATGGATGGAGGTTGGATGGAGGCAGATGGTGAGTTTAGCTGACTTAAAAATATTCCTTTAAGAAACAAAACAGAAAAGTAACAGATTCTGCAGTAATCTCTGCTGCTCCTGCCTCAAGTGAGCTGGAAGGAGAGAAGAGCTGTAAGACCTTTGATTTTGGAGAGGCTTTTTTCTGGGCTAGGAAAGTCACAAGTTTTAGTACTGATCTCTGTGTTGCCTGCAGGCTTGTCCAAGGCAGGGGCACAGTGCCTTGTCCTCACTGCAGTTTTAATTGATCCATCTTTTAAAGACATGGACTGTAATTAGAAAGAGAAACATATCAGTGGAAATAGTCAACCAGGAGAAGGAAAGAGTTAATTAAACTGAAGGCATTGTGTTACTGAAATGCTCAAGGAACACTGGATGCTCATAGCACATGCTTGTGGCCATTATGGTCGCAGGCATGTTGGACATACTGAAGGAAGAAGAGCTGTCAGATATTCATGCAAGTCTTTCCCAGTGCACTAATAGCACCTGAGATTACTGAAAGACTGTAACTGTTTTGTTTGCTTTCTCTCTCCTAGCACACGCTGGATCTCACTTTGTCTGAACAGATAAATTAGGCAGCTGAATTTTATTTCTTCCTAATCTGTTTCCCTCGCTGCTTGCTGTGCAATGGCTCAAACCATTAAGAAAAACTGAAATCACTCCTGAACTTTGTAATCAAAAGCTTAAAACAAACAACAGTTCTGATCCTATTAGATTTTAGTAAAATGTAATTTTCTGCTTTATACTCCCTAAGGGACTTCTCTTTCAGCTCCCTTCCCTCTGACATGGACTGCTGTTACTGTGGTTTCTCATCCAGTGTTTGTGTTCTGATACATTAGTCATAGTTGCCAGAGTCACCTGTGGTGATGAGGGTGAGCCTGTGGACCATGCAGGAAGCTCTAAATCTGGACGCCCTGTCTTTTGTACTACCCACCAGGTCATAGGGCATATTTGCTGGAGAAGGAAATACGTGTTCACTGTGCTGACATCATCCTCGCTTTGCGGGAGTAATAAATTAAGTTACCAAGCATCTGTCCCAGGAGCTGTCCTCCCTTCTCAGAGAACTCATTGTGGCTGAGGTCCAGCTCCTTCACTTGGTAATTGCCCTGCAGAGAGACAAATGTGCAGAGACAATGAGATCTTCCAGCCAGCTGCAACCAGATGCCATGCCAAGGCCCCCACATGAGGATGAAACAGAGGGATATCAGACACACTGAAATCTTCAGCGCATGGGAGATCATCAGCATGGAGATTGCGGCACTGCGTGTCCCAAAACAAAGCTTTGTCAGGCATATAACATCACAGTGATTATCCTAAAACAGCAAAAGCAATGGGACTTTGGGTTGTGCAAACTTCCCTCACACAGTTCACGTCTGGCCTGCAACACATCCTGCAACTCTGTTCCTGCCCCTGTTTCACTCCCACCATTGTACCCTGATCAAGAGCACTTTCTGATATCAGGTCAAGGCCTTGCTTCAGGGCAGCTTCTGGTGGCGCCAGATGATGCAAAGGCTTTGAGACAGGAACTAATCAGAGAAGTCAAGTGTCTTATTTTTACTGGAGATTTGAAAAATTATATGAAGTTGGATTACTTATGCTTCTTGAAAATTTTTTGTCACTCAGATGTTGTTCTGTTACACAGTCCTGAAGGTTTGTTTTTCAGCCAGACTCGCACAGCTGTCCTGAGAAAATGTTAACACAGTCCATCCTGCTCTGCGTCCTCCCAGCCTCTGTCATTTCTGAAGTAAGCAAGAGGCAATCGGCAGAATTATGCCAGGAAATCATATGGGTATTGCCAAGTGAAATCATGCCAAGAGAGTAGCAGCTTCAAGATGAGGAGAGTCTGTTACACAGCCAGGGCTGCAAATGACCTTGGATTTCAGGTAACTCACCATTAATGCCTCAGCAAAGTATGCTGCAGTCTCCTCTCCAAAGTTGTTTCCTGGGGAAGAAAAGTGTATTAACAGTGAGCTGATCTCTCCCTTGGTGCTGTGCTGGGGTCTGCAGGAAGCTGTGCTTTTAGGTGGAACCTCCAGTTAATCATGGCCCATATCTGGCTGTAAAGAAGTTAGTCACTATTCCACTTTGCTCCATAGAGTAGAGTTACTTCAAGATGTGGGAGCCACTCCAGGAATTATCTAAGTTTCTCATAAAGGACTGGTTTTCAGAGGTGCTGGAGGTTGAGCAGGCCAAATATTTAATCACATCACTATAAATCTAGATTTCCACTGTTACTCTGGGTTCCTGTCAGAGACATAGCTGAGAGATTGATTTTGCCCATAGTCTGACTAATATTCTCAGGATGAGAGACCATAATGAAACACATGTTATTTCACTTCCACTGCCATTGTTGTTTGGGTGCATATAGCCCACCTGAGAGCTGAAGAGTGTGGAGGTAGGACATGTTATCCAAAAGCAAACTGGCAAAGGCTTCAGCTCCTGCTGTGTCTAGGTGGTTATTGGACATGTTCTGGAAGGAGAGAAGGGAGGTTAAGAAGGATGAGTGCAAAGAATGAACCAGCTCTATTGTCTTCTTAATGCCCAAGATATCAAGGGAATAATGCAAGATGAGCAATATGAGAAATGTCAGCCAGACAGTAATTAACATGTGATTTATAGGTGGGTTTAACCCTGTATCCTTCCTAACAGGAATAAAGCCCTAGAGCCATCAGTTTCACATGGGTCTTTGTCTTCAGTGAACCAAGAGGCATTTGGCCAAGAATCTTTTATTCCAGTGTAACACAGATCCCACGGCCTATCAAAATGCATTTTGTATACCCCAGTTTCAGATGAAGGAACCAGTTCATATCTGAAGGTTTTGCATTATTCCCTTATGCTCTTTAGAAAAGTTTCCCCATGTCATATCGGAGAATGAAAGTTCCTGACCAAAACATTTTTTCCATTGGCTAAGCATGAACCGGAAAGACTTAGTTATGGTAATTATTGTCACATCTGCTAATGAAGAAAGCAGTTCCAGACTCACAGACTGCCATCACATGCACACTTCTGCATTTCAGAAGCTTGTACTTTTTAAAAGTAGAGCAGCATAAAATATTATGACTTTCAGAATGTGAATGATTTTGCATGGGAACAATGATTATTTGGTTAAAATCATAATGGAATGAATTGTTTTTCTTTCAGATGATTGAACTTGGTGAGCAATAATTTTGGCTACAAACTACACCAGACTGGGTACCAGTTCTTGAAGGGAGGAATTCTCTCGTAGCATCTCTGTTATGCATATGGCTCCTTCTGCCAGAATGCAGTTGTCTTCCAACTCTAGATGGGTGACGGTTGCGTTGGACTGGGAAGACACAAAGGTAAACAAAGACACACAAAAAACTGCTGAAAAGTTAATGAAGGGGATAGTTTCCTCAGTTCAACAGACATTGGACACAGACACTGGGAATCGGCATACAAAAGAGATGTTTTTTTGGAGATGTTTTGAGTGGGTAGGACTTTCTGTTGCTTTCTGCCAGCCTGGAGACCCAGGTTCAGATCCAAGCTCCAATTCAGGCATCTTCACCCTATCCATTGCTGAGTGTAGCACATCTCTATGCAGAACCCAGAGTAGGGGATACCAATCCCTCCAGCCCTACCTCTGGCCCTGTAGGGATTAGGAGCACTGGGGACTTGTGTCCCATGGAAAAGCATCAGTTTGCTCTTGGGGGTAACTCCAGCAAAGGCCAGCAGTTGCCACACAAGACTTTCCTGTGCAGGGGATTAGAAACATTAGGGATGCTCAGAGCTCCTGTGGGGAAGATACATGACTTTTTCTCCCACACTGTGTATTCAGTGATGGCTTCCAGGCCTGAGAGAGGCCTAAAATGTCTATTGTTCTTGAGAACAGTGGCCCCACTCTTACTGGCTACTCACCACCAAAGCAATAGCAATGGCTTTGACATCTTTGGGTCCTAGACCATGGTGGTTCAGGTTTATGTAAGGCTTGGCCAAGTTCTGAATAAAGTGTGAGACAGGCACCACCTCCATCAGCCTGCATGCTTCCAAGTACAGCTCTGCGCCTGTAATGCCCACAAAGGCCTTCTCAGGATCTACAGAGAAAAAGTATATTGATGAGTGGTGCATTCAGTGTCCTCCCTCCTCTTTTAAATAAATTAAGTAACTTAATAAAATTAAGTAACACTATGCAATGACAGTAGGGTTTTACTATTAAAGGGTTATCGTCCCTTGGTTCTCCCCATCCCTTTATCCCAGACATCCAAGGGTTAATGTATCCTCCTTGCTTCTCCATCTGGCATCCAGTGACTTGCTGCAGCTCTCACCAATCTGCAATGTGACTAAACCTTTCTTGGTGTAATTGAGAATTCTTGACATCAGGCAAAAACATTTTCATCCTTTTTTTTTTCTTTTAATTTTAATTGAAGCACGCAGCTGATATTGCCAGCAGAGCTAGGGCAGCTCAGAACATTTTGGCTTACAACCAGCAGAAAGAATCCCAGCATTCTCATCTTGGCCATTGGGTGTTGTTGACACAGCTGCAGTGAGACATACCAGTGCAGCTGGTGGCTGTATTTCCACAAAAACCTGTCATTTGGAATTCCTTCATCAAACCCCATACTTAGAGCTCATATTTCTCCATGTTCTTATATGCATTCAATGGTCTGACCTCAAGACAAATTCCCCTCTCATCAAAGCCATTTTCCAGTTCAATCTGAGGCCTGTAACAAAACAGTCTTTTGTTCTTGCATTCTTATGGCTTTTGATTTTCCTTCCATTTATAACAAGTTAAAAAGTTCTCATCCTAAATTATGGACGAATCCTACTCTTACAAAAATGAGTGCGAGACTTGTTTAGCCAGAGGACTGACTTCATCAGGCAGAAGATGGTAGGAGAGCCACCAGAAAAGTCTAGGGACAGTTGTGGCAAACCTATGGTACACAGACTGCAATTGCTATGCAGTGTTTCATCAGGAGCACACAAACAGGGCCTCAGTCCCATCCCTGGTTTCTGCTAGCTGCTCCTGCTCCCTAAGCGGTGGGCTGCTCCAGTGGTGTTGGTTATTAAGGACTAGAGGAGAGAAGAAGGAACAAAGGAATAGCCATGGTGGTTAGAAAGCAGGTGAAGGAAATGCTTGACATCGAAGGGAGAGCTCTTAGAGGGACATTCACCCCCACCCCCACCCCCGGCTTTATCAATCGCCAGATTACATGTGGTTGTCAGGACCCTGGCAGGCTTGTGCCCTTGGTCTCTATTTCGGATACATACCAGTTGGTAGGTACAGTTCTGTAAGGGGAAAGGCTAGTGAGGGCAGATGGTCAGAAAACACTCACCTTCAACCTCTAGGTCAGTGTCAGAGCCTTGTGCGGCCTTCTCTGCTGAGGTGTCAGCCAGCGACACTGACTCCGGAGACTCACTGATTTTGGACGTCTCTTCATTCTGGTCTGCCATGAAACCAAAAAGATTCATTTTGTCAACGCAAGCCCAGCAGAGATGTGACTCCTTGGATGTGATAGACCTCCCACTGCTCTCACTGAAGCCTGCACCCCTCTTCAACATGCTGCGGAGGCACTCCCTCCCCAGCCCTGCTTCGTGCCCACCGCTCTCTGTGCATTGTACGCATGCAGTGCTGGCGCTGGTGTGGGGATAAGCTCACTCTGGGGCTGCAGGTCTACAGACCGGCTGTGGCTTGGCAGCTTTTGGAAAGAGCCTCCCCAAATTCTGTAGCCCATGTGCGGGGGACTCACAGTTATCCCGCATTAGGTCTTCGTTCCCTCATGAGCTGCCTTTCTCCCCTTTCTCAATTTCTGAGCCCACCAGGCAAAGTGAATTTCCCCCTCTTCATCCCATTTCCCCACAAACCTACAAGCCAAACCCATGCCAGTTCTTCCTAGTTCTCTTGAACTGATTCACACTTCCCCAGGCACAGGCAGGACACTGTTGACTGACTTTGCGATCAGACTGGGAATGCTTGGTAGTACTCTTCAAGCATGGCAGAAAAGAAAGCATTTGAATGCTATTGTATATTGGGACTGAGTGTAACTAGACCCACTGGAAGTGAAACAGCTTCTCTTGCCCACAATTCATAATTTATTTTATAGTTAGAGAGAAAGAGAATTTGGAAAATTCCTTTTTAAGAGGAATAAATGCATAAAAAAAAAGAGTAATTTTGCCAAAATAATTTCTGGCTAATAATATAATACATATTTTTTTCCTACTCTGAATCTTGCTTTTCATTCCCTGTCACTGCTTTTACTACCTTCTTCCCTTACTCCTTATTTCCCTTTAGAGCTCCAGGGTATTGACCTGTAATATTATACCTTTCTTGGGTGTCACTTAGCATCGATGCGTGACGTGGAGCTTGCAGTTTGCCTGTTCATTCAGACCTATGTGAGGGAAAGACTGGCCAGCTGGCACCCACATCACTGCATTTCAACCAGCCCTGCAGCTGCAGCTCCTTCATTAAGACCTTTTCCTTCTGCCAGACTTTATTTGTTCAAATGATGGGTTTACTTGCATTACTTTAGTGCAAGAAAGACAAAGGAAAGGGTAAAAATAGGTCTAAATTCCACATAAAGAACTCACGAGACAAGTAGAACCAAAGATTTGGGACATTATGACAGTACCCACTGATCCTCTTTGCTTAATGGCTCTACAATGCTAGACATTCTGATAAAAATAAACTTCCAACTCTGTGGAACAGACTGTTATACAAAACCCATCCAGACTGCATCATCCCCCGATAACATGGCTGTCATGTGCCCAGTACATCAGCCAGTCCTGCAGTGTGTGGACTGAGCCTTCTGAGGTAGATCCAGAAGTGGTCCCTGCATCCCTGTGGAGCTGTAAAAGTTAGCACTGATACAGATGATAATACTGTTATTCAAGCAGAAATTTGAAAAGCATTGAATCATGATTATTGGTGTTAAAACCAATGCAATGGAAAGTGATGGGTCTGGGGACTCCTTTATCACCTTTTCCCAGGTGCTGGGGCTGCAGACACAGCTTTCTGGTCAGCCTGCCTCATGCACAGCTGGTACCAGTCACAAACCAGGAGCTAAGAGGGGAGTTGACTCCATGGTTTGCTGTATGACTTGTGAGGTGTCCTGGTTTCATCTGGGATGTAGTTAGCTGTCTTCCTAGTAGCTGGTACAGTGCTATGTTTTGAGTTCAGTATGTGAAGAATGTTGATAACACTGATGTTTTCAGTTGTTGCTCAGTAGTGTTTAGACTACAGTCAAGGATTTTTCAGCTTCTCATGCCCAGCCAGGGCACCTGACCCAAACTGGCCAACAGTGTATTCCATACCATGTGACGTCCCATCTAGTTTAGGAACTGGGAAGTGGGGGGGGCAGGGTTTTCGCCGCTTGGGGACTGGCTGGGTGTCGGTCGGCGGGTGGTGAGCGATTGCCCTGTGCATCATTTGTACATTTCAATCCTTTTATTACTACTGTTGTCATTTTATTAGTGTTATCATTATCATTATTAGTCTCTTCTTTTCTGTTCTATTAAATCGTTCTTATCTCAACCCAGGAGTTTTACTTCTTTTCCTGATTTTCTCCCCCATCCCACTGGATGGGGGGGGAGTGAGTGAGCGGCTGCGTGGTGCTTAGTTGCTGGCTGGGGTTAAACCACGACATGAGGGAATGCATTCAGATAACTGCAAATCCCTTCTCTCATGCTAGGTTAACAATGTCTGTTCTCTGGGGACATTGCTTTATATTCTCCCCTCATTTATGTTGTACAAATATTCGATAAATCACACTAGCAATTTATACTTCAATAGGTCTCTGGATCAGAGAAAATGTTTGTTTTTTCCCTAGCATTGCAACAAGGTCCTAGTTCGTGACGCTAAACTAATGAAGTGGTCTCTCTTAGAATCACTAGTGATGGATGTAAAGGTCAGATGAAGATTTTAATAAATTGTTCTCCTTCTCTGCCAGGATAAAATCTAATTGATATATACTAAGGAATTTCAGCTGTGAAAGGAAGCTACCAAGGTTGTCCTCACTTCTTTCATTCTGAATGTCTGACATAAGAAATACATCAGAGTAACAGCTCGACTGGGGCAACTCATAAAATGGAACATAGAATTTTGCAGTATGGAGACAAAATGATACTAATGTAAATGCTCAGATATAAGCATTTTTTTTACATTCTGTAAGGAATTAGTTAATTTGGTGATGTGTCAAACTATATAATTATACTAACTTGGGAGTATTAGGTGTTGAAGGAATTTATGAGGAAACAGCTACGAGACGTGATTTTGTATCTAAGCAAAGTATTTAAGAATTAATATTCTAAATGTTGTCATTTATTGAAAAATTGAGAAATTAATTTTATTGTGGTTTGGAAAAAAATGTGTGTGCCTTAGCTTGGTCATCTAGTCAAGGGTATCAAATCTTTATCTCCTATTTTAAGTCATGCCACTGTGGATATCAAAAGACTTCTAGAGAAATTATAAAAAAAATAAATAAAAATATATAAATAAAATAGAGATTTTTTTTCTCCGTCCTAATATAAATTATTTAGACCAAGAAAAAAGCAAAACAACCAGACATTTTGACAACATTTTGCCTCTGAAATAGGGTAGGATTAACAATTACACCATTCTCCTTGCTGCTACTGTCAGTCAAATTCAACCAGCATTTTAGCCACAATTATTTAAGCCAATATGTAAAGAAAAATGACAACCAACTATTAACTGACCAGGTATTTCCTAGTGATAATATTTTTTAAGTTAATACTGTCAAAAACTCATGAGAAATACTAATTTCAATATAATCATTTGGGCTTGATAGCAGGTAATTAATTTTTTCAGATCCCACTTAAGGAGTGAAAGTTTCAAGAGTTCATAGCTGACAACAGCAACCTTGTTTACAGAGAAGCTAGCTAAAAGGGACTAATCCCAAATAGGCAATAAATTATTACTGCTGGATCAGAAAATCCCCCAGAGCTACCTTTACAGAAAAATAAGAAAGGATATTTAGACAAATGTTATTTTGAAGCAATGGAAAATATTTGATAAAGGATCTCATCTAGTAGAGCAACCATTAGGGGAAATTACTACGTAACACTTCATAAATTGCATTATACTCTACTTAAATACAGAAAAACAAGAACCAAGGAGAGAAGTTGTCCCACATATCTGACCCTTACAGTAATTGCATTATGAAGGAAAATAAGAAATTAATTTCTAATGACTAAGTGACAGGCCAAAGTAGTCTTTGAACTTTGAGAGGAACCGTTACGCTAAGCTAGCAAGTCAGGCCAAAATGCTGCGAGCAGACCCGGTGCCTGACTCTGCTGTGTACAAGCACCACCTGACAGCAGCAGGTTCAGAAAACTCTTCTGCCCTTCACGTCCTGCCTGTCCTTCTGGGCTATGGAGGGCTCAAACAGGATCTGGTCTCACAAGGTGCTGAGCTCCAACATCTCCTGCGGGCATTAGGGGCAGCTGGGTGGAGCTGCCTGGAAGCTGGTACTGGCAAGCCCTCTTCTGATGCATTTTGTTTTTTTCCAAGCTGCTCCTGGGTGGCAGTTCCTGTCTGTGGGCACTGGCACCCTGGATCCCCGTTCACCACCGTTCTCCTTATTGCTGCCCGGCCTCGGGAAGGGAAGCCCTTCCCACCTGGTGATCAGCCTGCTGCGACAGTAGTCCCTCTTGGGTGCTGGCAATTTTCCTTTGGCCATTTCTGACTATTTTTTAAGTGAGTTTGCTATTAGCTAAACACCGCACCTGCATCCTCCTCAGACTCATTCTCCATGTCACCACCAGCAAGCAGTGGGTTCATTTGCTTTTTCTCTTCTGTAAATGAGGAGTTCACGGCCACCTCCTAGACCCTGTAAGTTCCTCAAACCTACACAGAGAAAGCGCAGCTGCTTGGCTACGATTAAAACATCTCCAGGAGGAATGGTGCCACTTGTAAGATCTGTGTTCTTGATTTACACTGCTTATGAATGGGAGAATCCCTTTTCCCGTTTGCAGGGGCTGGCCAGATGTCATGAAAAAGCCCTGTGGAGCCTGCGGCCACCCTGTCCCCCCGACCTACCACCACTACCCTTCTGTGACCTCACCTGCACCTTCTGACTCCAAGGGGTGACATTCAGTGCTGGAAACCCTGTTGCTGTGGGATCCCATTGTGTCCTGATAACTGAGAACAGCTTCAGTTTTGGCTGTGAAACCCTCCCCCCCACATATCAGAGAGCCGTGCCAGGCTGCTGGTAAGAGTTCTCCTCTCCTCTGAGTTTGTATTCCAGTTTGTACAATTTCATGAGAAAGCCAGACTGTGGCAGTTGTAGTCTGAAAGGAGACAAGGATAGAAAGAGTGTATTCGCCTTACTAGTCCTGAACAGATTCAGACTTCCCTACTGCCGAATTCCCGGTATGTTTGGTAATAAAGTGTGGCTTGTAAACAGGTCAGCACTTAAGGGGGCCTCAAATCAAGTACTCATTCATCCCACCAATTACTGATGGTGGTGCCAAAATTGGTTCAGTGCTTATTATTTTACATAATTTATACCAAGGACTTTGTGACCTTTCTGAAGGGGAGGGGGTTTTAACCAAAACTGTAACAGAAGAGGCTTTCTGATAAAGGTTGAGCAGAACTAATATGTACACTTAGAAATCTTACCATTATGGGTGATGCTCAGTGAGCATAATCACTCATACAGATTTTGAAGTTTAGGTAGCCTACGCAGTGTAATATGGCCTATACAGACAAGAAGAAAAAGTCCATTTCCCCAAGGATAGGGTACTTTTAGTGGTTTTATTCCCCTAGGTTCTACAAAAATCTCTCAAGTAGTCCAGTCATTCAAGACCATGGTAGGGTTATATTTGGATACAGAACAAAATGCCGCAAAAGCCAGTGGAAGGTTTGACCCTGAAGCAGATGACCATTGTCAGCTTTGATTTTATTGCCAACGTTTGTAAATATTTTTTTCTAGTGTAGGCCAAACAACTGCGGCTGTCCGGATACTTGCTTGTTTGTGGCACCAGCTAACATTCTTCTCTGATTTCAGTCTGATTATCCTGATGTGGGGTGTGTCTGAAGATACTTTCTTAGACCTTTCCTTTTAAAGAACAGCCTTATTTTAAATGCCCCAGTCATCAGCCCTTAATGTTGCAGATCCTTACTCTGGAGAACACCCTCCATTTTCTGATTAGAAACCAAAGATGGTTTCCGGAGTTTGCTTACTGCAGCGGGATATGGGAGACCACAGCCCAGTTCTGCGCTTTGCCAGAGACATCTGTGGGATTTGAGACAAGTCACTGCATCTGTGGTCTGTGATGTTTTATAACTGGGGATTTGAAAACGAGACTGTTGGGATTATTATTTATATACATTATAACATCAGCTCAGATCCTAGCCATGGACACCCATTGTGATAATCACCATACACAAAAAGGGTAAGAGGCAGGTTGTCCCTCAAAAAGTGTTTTGTCTAAGTATAACCCATGAGACAGCAGCTGGTCACCATCAAGGGAGCAGTTTGGCAGCACTCGTCAGCGCAAAAGGCAGGCATGACCTGAGTCTTGACTTCATTGCAAGTGCCCATCTTAAAGAGAGTTTGGAAGAAGGCTACACACATTAGAAGTGTGCATTTGATAGCGGTGCTCAGTTCGATCGTTTGCATTTAAGATGTACACATTCAAATGTGGAATGAAGCAAAACATTAAAAGCGTGGACTTCAACCAGGACTTCTGTTTTCCTATGAGACTGTCTGGTTTCAACATGTGATGGGTCTCAACTTGCAGAGGCCACAGTGCGCTCACAGCCAGGTGAGAGGGAGCGATTTTGCAGAGCTGTGGTGACCCGTGAGCAGCACACGGAGGGAGAGCACGCTCCCGCACCGGTATTTCACCCACCCCCGATGGCATTTGTACACATAAAGGTTGCGCTCTGCAAAACCTTGACTATTGTCAACTGTGTTTGCAAAGCCTGTGTCATTACTAACTCATCTGAGCAAATGGGACTTTATTTGCTTGGTGGCTTTCCAGGGGAAAAAAGTTCCTGGGAATTTTCCTTTCTGTTTGGATTTCCAGAGAATGGGGGGCGAAAACTTCTGTTTGAAAACACAAACTTCGGGATGGCGGGGCCAGAAAAATGCCGTCAGCCAGCTTAAGGTCACAACTCCTGACCCCCCGGGCACAGCAGTGCTGCCTGCCCCCGCCGCAGGGGCCGGGCCTGGGCCCGTCCCGCCCGCCGGCCGCGGCCTGCCGGGGGCGGGCGGCCCGGGAGCGGCGCGGGAGGAGGGCCAGGCCCGATCCGGCCTCCAGCCCAGCGCGGTGCCGGCCCGGCGCGGTGAGTGCCTGCGCGGCGCCGGGGCGCGGGCCGAGGCCGCGCCGTAAGGTCGTTGCTGAGGCGGGGCCGGCGCGGCGCGTCGCCTCGCCTCGCCTCGCCTCGCCTCGCCTCGCCTCGCCTCGCTTCGCTGGGGCCGGGCCGGAGCCGGGGGCGGTGGAGGCCTGGCCGCGCCGGGCGGTATGATCGGCACCGTGCTCTGCTACGTGCTGCTGCCGGCGGCGCGGCTCCTCCGGGCCTTGCGAGGTAACCCGGCCCCGGGCGGGCGGCGGCGGGGGCCAGCAGGGGCGGGGTGCGGGAGCCCCTCGCCTCCCCCCCGCCCCGGCCCGAGGCGGGTGCGGCCGGAGGGGCCTCGGCGGCGGGGAGGCAGGGTCGTGCCGCCTGCCCCGTAGCCCCCCGAGTCCCTCGCCCTGGGCGGCGGGGGAGGCGGGCTGGTGGGGGGCCTGGGGCTGCTGCCCCAGGTGGCGTCGGCGCTTGTGCCGGGCCGGGGCTGCTCCCCCCCGGGGCAGCGCGGGGGGCTGGGTTTTCGGAGGGAACAGTCGCCGACTGTTGTGCCGCAGTGGCAGATTGCAGCCTGCGTGGAGGCCCGAGCCTCCTGCCCCGGGGCTGCGCTGCAGGTCTAGGGAGGCCTTTGGAGATGGGCTGCTCTTAGGCCCGTTACTCCCCAAGGACCTGCGGGTGGCTCGTGGGTGGATGCTTGCTTTGGGTGCATCACTGTTTCACCTAGTTTCCTAGATGCTGATGCTGCTTCGCAGTCCCTGGTGGCTGCGCTGATCTAAAGCCGCCCTCCTGCCTGAACCTGTCCCCAGGCCTCTAGCAGCCGCTGGCACGCTGTGGTTGTAGTGAGCAGCTAGCTGACTCCTCTCACATTCAGCTCCTATCCTGTAGGAACAGGCTCTTCTAACAGCCATGCCTGGCTAGTGGTGTGTGAAAATATTACCTTGGTGCATTGGTGTTTCTGACGTTTATGAACTTAATTACAAAACTACAGAGAGAAGTATGGTTCTTAAAGCTCCATTTCTGACATGTACAGAAAGCTTTGATGTGAAAGGTACAGTAAAAGCATACATGGATGTTGCTGGCTCCTGTATGTTACTGCTTTGGCTGACTGACTGTCACAGGGATACAGTGGAGAAAAAGTGATTTGTAGACAACAGAAATTGCTAGTCAATGGTAGGGACTAGCGTCTGTGCAGAATTCGTAGCAAAACGTAAATGCTGTCATCTCTTATATAGATACAAGTGAAGAGAGTCCCCGTCTTTTTCTACTTTACTCCACCAATATTAGTATATTCAACTGTTACATTAACAGCAGGGTTTTTTTAATTTTTTACCCCAGATGTCAGTCATCAGGTGATCTGTAGTTCTTACCAGGACTACTTCTGTGCATATATTCTCTCTAATAAGGCTTTTAACTGCACATGTTGGTCCCTCTGTGTCTTTATTTTTCATCTCTTAATAACAGAACAGTTTTTCTTCTACAACACATTCTTGTGATACGTTTGATCCTCTTAGCTGAGCACTACTTTCTTACTCCAGCCCTGAAAAAAAACTTGCTCCAAGTGGTGATCTACAAGAGCTTGGCTTCTCAGCCCATGCATCCCATCAGCTAACTTCTACAGACTGTGCCTCTACATGTGTTGCTGAGAGCTTATAGTTTCCACAAGGCCTTTTGGCTTGGCTGACTGGCTGTGGCGCTGTGTTAGTTAGGATTGCATTCCCTAGAGTTGGTGAAGCCATTGCCATCCCGTACAGTTTCAGTGACTTTGACTAACGTAACTAGAATTAGTCTGTGGCCTAGCATTCAGGAGGAGGCAGGGTAAGTTATTCAGACTGTAACTGTTTTTTCTTCAGAGAAGTAATTTGTTTGGGTTGCTATACTGAATGGTTGTATTGTAGAGTTACAGCAAATGCATAGGAAAAAGAAAAGAGTGAGTAAGAAAGGATTTCTATCTGTCTTATGTTGGTTTTGTTTGTTTTCAAATGGCAGATGCTTTCTTCACCTGTCGAAAGAATGTGCTTCTGGCGAAGAGCACGTCCACCCAGATAGAAGGCATCTTTGCTGCGACCAGAGGAAAGTCGGTCCCAGAAGAGCAAGAAGCCCTTCTCCAACAGTGGCTGGAGGAAGGAGCAGGGAATTTGTCAGCCAGTGAGAGTGCTCCAGCAGTGGGGAAAGCATCAGTTACACTCACTAGTGACTGGTTAGAAGGTTCAGAGCTATTGATGACTAGCCTCAGCAACCTGAATTCGGCTCCAGAAGTCACCTGGTGTGCTGGTCAGCAGCTCACAGAGCTACACGCCTTGGCTTCTTCAGAACCGCAAGATCATGAAGTGACAGAACTGGCAAAATTACCAGCAGAGGAAACAGTGGCTGTAGCAGGCAGTGCCCCTTGGGCAGCTGTGGTGCCACAGATGGATCATCAGATAGCTGGCTGTGCCACTATCGATGTAGAAGTGCAGAATGAAGACCCAGCTGTGCTGGCCTGGAGCTTAGCGTGTGGTGCAGAGACAGTGCCAACGGAGCCCCCAGCCTGGCCCATTCAGGATACGGTACAATTTTGTCCGCTCGCAGCAGAGGTACCCTACCATGGTCAGTAGTAACAGCTCTGAATCTAATATTTGGTTTGGGACTTGCATTTGTAGTGAATGTGGTCAGGTTATTGTGTCTGGGCTTGCTGTCAGTAAGACATTGATTGCATCTGTCCATGCAGAATTGGCAGGATCTGCTAGTGAAAACTATAAAGTGAGTTTTTGCTGAGGGAGGGCTGGTCACAGCTAGTAGTCTCTGTGCTGTTAGACTGTCTGGTCTGAGCATCAGTACATGTTCATTTCCCAGGAACTGTTCCCAGGTGCTGGCTTTATAATATAAAAAGCACCCAAAGGCTGGTTGAGTGTTTCAGTATGCTTGACTCTGGTCTTCTTTTAAGCCATCCCCATTGACAACTATCCAAAGGCATCCAAAAAGACCACCTGAAAACCACAGTGGGTGAGGGTTTGCTCAGAGGCAAGAACATCCTAGCTTAGAGAATGAGAATGGCTATATTCTGGGTCCTGGGGGAGCAAAAGCATCAGCAGGATAGCCAGCATGGCTGTAACTTGGCTTTTTGTCTCTTGCATATAGAGATTTTATGGAGAGACTGGGAGGATCTTTCTGTCCAACCCTGTGTGCTAGAGCAGGTCTCGAGAAACACTCCTCTCTTTGAATTTCGAGTCATGTCTTACAACATCCTTGCCCAGGACCTGGTGGAACAGGGCCTTGATCTGTATCTACACTGCCATCCAGACATCCTGAACTGGAACTACCGCCTTCCAAACCTTTTGCAGGAGATCCAGCACTGGGATCCTGATGTGAGTATGACTGAGCCACATCAGTGTCAACAGAATTTGAATTCCTTGTTTGATCTAACAGCATTAAAAAAAAAAAAAAAGATAGAGGCGAAGTCCTAGGAAGATACTACCTGCTTCGTAACTGAACACCAATTCCTCACTGAGGCCATGTGCATACGTTTTTTTGGTGTCTGTCTTGCTTTGGTTATGTTACTGTAGAAACTAGTCATACTTTTAAACAGCAGTAGAAGAGGAAGAAGAGATAATGTGTGTTTGGGAAGGAAAGGACCAGGTTTGTAAGGCAGCACAAGAGGGGAAGCCTGCATAGAAGACTTTCGCTATTCCTTGAGTCCTCTTTGTGTGATAAAGGATCTTCTGCCTCGGCACTGGAAAACTGAATGATAAGCTAATATGACCCAGAAAGTTATTGCTCTCTATCTGGAAAGTACAGGACAGAGTTGCAGTGATGACCTTTCTGGTTGCAGGGTTGGTATGTGAGTGCACTTTTCCACTTTCTTTCTTCCCCCAAACAAGGTAACTAGCAAATACTGGTGGAGCAAGTGAGGTCTCTGCCTTCCTTCTAGGTTCTGTGTCTCCAGGAGGTGCAAGAGAACCATTACTGGGAGCAGCTGGAACCGACATTCAAGGAGATGGGTATGTCCTGCTTTTGTGTGTCTATACCTCCAGCTCGTGGGACTGGCCTAGCATTGCTTCCTGCTTAATGTCTTCAAGGCACTCGGCCTTAAGAGAGCTGTTCCTGTTTGTCAGGTGGCTGCTGGCCCTGCTTCTGAACTGTCTGCCTAGACCTTTACCCTTTCATTTGTAATTGATCTTTCAGAGAGTTGACAGATCAGAGTAACAAAACTGAGGGGGTCCTAGAAGGGCAAGAAGAGAGAAAATAGCCTCAATGATAAATGATAAACTGATTATTGGAACAGAATTGGGTATAATGCTGTACCCAAGTGTAGTAGAAACCTCTTCTGCTGCACAGACTTGCTAAACTCCCCAGCTGATGGGGGGAGACTGAAGTAGTGACTGGATAAACCTTTTAATAGGTGATGGTTTCTTTTCAGGCTTTGCATGCTTCTATAAACGGAGAACTGGGGCGAAGACAGATGGCTGTGCAGTGTGCTATAAACACAGCAGGTTCCAGCTGATCAGCCTCAGCCCCATAGAATACTTCCGGCCTGGCCTGGACATCCTCAATCGGGATAATGTGGGCTTGGTGCTGCTGCTACAGCCTCTGCTCCCAGAGGGCCTAGATCTGAAGGCAGTCAGTCCGTTGTGTGTGGCCAACACTCATGTATTGTTCAATCCCCGGCGGGGAGATATCAAACTGGCCCAGATGGCCTTGCTCTTAGCAGAGATTGACAAGATTGCAAAAACTACTGAAGGCAGCTACTATCCTGTCATCTTGTGTGGAGACCTGAACTCTGTACCTGATTCTCCACTCTACAAATTCATCCGGAATGGTGAACTTTCCTACCATGGGATGCCAGCCTGGAAGGTAGGTGCCAGCCAGAGCTGGCATTGGGTAACTCCTTATTGCATGCTGCTAGAGAAATGCATGGCTGCATTCTTTCTCTTGTGAGGAAATAGTCCAAATATTGAATTCAGTTATTCAGCAGTCTTCCCCAATGCTCCAGCACTGCTGGGGAAAGAAGCAGACGAATGTGTGTGTGTTGTTTTCCACCACTGCTCTTTTGGTTTCTCTTGAGGCAGACCAGTGATAATATACCACTTAATTTCAGGTCCTGGTTCTCCCTTGCTATGGGATTTTTGTGCCTGGGTGACTGGAAGTGTAGGGGAGTACAACTCCATCGAGACTTACCGAAATTTTATGTGGATGTTTGATCTGAAAACAGGCACCTGTGCTAGAGTCTGTTGTGGTTACCTGTTACTGTGTATCCATGATCAAATATGTCATTGGCTTTCAAGCTAAATCATCAGTTCAATAACAGATGCCTGCAAAGTATCTTGTCAGGTGACTTTTAGCTAACTGTATCCGTCCCCCACAGTTGAAGGTTTATTATATCTGCGCCATATTCTGAATAGCTTAGTTCATGTCTTTCTTTGAGGGCATTCTCCTGTCTTGCTCTTGGCAAGTGTGTATACGTACATTGTCTATAGCTTGCTAAAGTTCTGCTCTGTGTTGCTGATGTTTTCTCTCCTGTTTCTGGCCTCCTTGCAGGTGTCTGGTCAGGAAGACTTTTCCCAGCAGTTGTATTCACGGAAACTGCTGGCCCCACTGTGGCCGAGCTCGCTGGGTATAACGGACAACTGCCAATATGTCACTCTGTGCCAGCCAAAGAAATCAGGTGAGTTCCAGTGTCCACTGAGAACATGAGTCTGCTGAGGATGGACAGTTTGTGGGCCTTGCTGTCTCTCTCAGTAGCTTGGGCATGTGTTGCATGAGGCACTCAGCAAAGATTCTCTTCTTCTATCCATTTCCTTGGTACGTGAATTAAATTTCATTTTTCTAGAGTCCATTGCTGTAGCCCAATTTCTGCTGTTTTCTTTCTCTAGTCAGGAGTGGAATGGTCCCCTACCAGTAACGATTGCTTTATGTATCTAATATTCCCAGACTTACAGTTTTGTGCAGTTGTAAACCATGTTCAGCAGCCACAGCTTTCAGCTGCAGGTGTTTGTGGGAGTGGTTTTGGGCAGTCTTTGCACATCACTGTTAGGACATCATTCCTAAGAGCCGAGTTACAATCATGACTGTACTATACTGTCCTTAGAGAGAACTAAAAAAAAAAGAAGGAGCCCACACTAAATAGCTTTTGTTGGAATCTTGGATGTGGAACTTGTCTGCTGCAAAAGAAAAAACAATTCTGGAGATCGGGTTGAATACATTTCCTTGAGTTGCACACTAACTGATCTGCTTAGAAGTCCTTGAACTTATGGTGTCTCAGAGGGGACATTTCTTAATTTGTTTCATCAAGATGCTGACCATGGCTGTTGCATTAGCTAAAGGGATAGAAATAACTGTGCTCTGTTCTTCTACATTTACACGTTTGTTCTGTTCTACGTTTAGGTTATTAAGTGATTTCCATTCTCGTGGTATCAGAGTGCTTGGGCACAAAAACCTCTCTCAAACTAAAGAGGTCTAAGAGGTCTAAAGAGTTTGCAGATGTTCCCTGTAGATGTGACTTTGCTGCAGTTATTTTCTTCTTTTAACTTCTATTTTTCTCTGCAGGCAGACGTAAGTACAGCCGGGACTTCCTGCTCCAGTTTCATTTTTGCGATGTTGCCTGTGAACGACCACCGCAGCTGGTCCTCTTGGAAGGTGTGACAGATGCTAAACCAGGTATTAATGGGCAATTTTTCAGCTTGTGACTCTCCTAGCTCGATTTTGATGAAGATATCATGTGGAGGTAATGCCTGCTGAGAAAAGGGGAAGGCAGAAGGGTGCCTTCTGTGGCTGTGTGATTACTAATGGATTCCATGAGAGGTCAGAGGAGTACAGTCTTACCACCCTCATACACAGTGTATTCCTTGAGATGCACTGAGATTCAGCCTCTTTTGGAGGCTGTTTCTTAGAAAGTGAAATATATTTATATTTCTTTTTTTCTGCTTCAAGATTTTTGGTAGGGGGAGAACAAACCTGGAGACTGTGATGTCACAATGGCCACAACATAGATGTTTCTGGATGCTGGTACCCAGCAGACACTGCCTCACCTCTGTGCCTTGTGGCATGGCTGATTCTGCTCTCTCCAATTCTGTTCTGCCTTTCTAGACACCCTTTGAGTAAGCTGTAGGCTAAGGCAAATGAACTTTCTTTGAGAGCAAAGGTTGAGGTATGCTGAGCTTTGATAATATTGAATGCTATTAAGGACATGTCCTTAGCAGGACAGAATATGACTTCTTAGTTGTTTGCACTGATCTGCTCTCAGAATGTTCCTGTTAGTCTTAGAGATGGGGTTTCCTCTGAATATTTTTCTTTAAGGTGCCTGTGACTGGACGCTATCTGCTCTTCTTGGGCAAAAAGTTTCATTTGGTCTCAGGAGAAGCTTCTCAGACTTGGGATGAGCAGCCTGTGCCAGGATCTGTGTAGGTCTGGCTGGAATCTCTTTGCTCCTTTGCAGACCGCCCTGCACATTGGCCCAAGCCTGCTGACATGGTGAACGACCCTGATCCCCAGCCATTTGTCCCAAGGTAATTTGGTGCATCTTCAATGGCCCCACTCTTCAAGCCTGGTCTCGTTTTCTTGAGCACTGTAAATCTGGCTGCAGTAAAGACAGAAATAGAGGTGAGGGTGGAAGAGAGTAAAGGAGGGCTGTCTGGAAGAGCCAGATCCACACAGGGTTGTCCCAGCAGCTCGGCGCTGTTCTGTCAGCATTGTGTTGATGAGATCGAGAATGAAGGGCATAGACAGGACTGGGTATTGGAGACAAAGGAAGTTCCTAGTCCACTTTGTCTTTGGTGTAAGTGGAGTGAATAATTCTGAAAGACTGTCTTTTATGTGTTCCCAAAGTAGAAATAGTTTGGACAGTTACATCACCAAGGGAACATCCAACTTCAGCTCTGACCGCAGTATGGAACACTGCATCATTCTCTTTCCTTCCTTGGTAAATGGTGGCTGTTCATGTGCAGGTCTTCAGGCATTATCCAGCATGGGCTCAACCTGACCTCTGTCTACAGCCACTTCCTGCCACAGAGGGGACGCCCAGAGGTCACAACGATGCCCATGGGGCTTGGAGCCACTGTTGATTATATCTTCTACTCAGCAGAACTCATGGAGAATGGGAGCAGGGGCGGTGAGTGTGGCAGTGCGGGGCTTACCCCTGTGATGTTGGGAGAGGGCTGTGAGGCATGCTAGAATGCAGCTCGGTGTTGGGCGGTGCATTTCGTTGAGCTGGGGTGGATCTACAGGGTGTGACTTTGACTGAAATGATGCACAAAGTGGAAGCAACATTTGCTCAGGTGTGAGAAGACGCTGTTTGTCTTTGCTGTGGAAAAACTGAAGCTGCTTAGCTTAGGTTCATGTAGACTTTTGAGGAAGCTAGAACAGAATAGAGTCTGTTCTTTTGTATAAGCATCTTATTTGTGCTCCTGATAACAGGCAGTGCTGGGTCCTAAGTTCAAGGCTTGGACTTCTGGTCTGACTGAGACCACACACTGGCCTTAGAAGGCGGTGACTCTGGTTACCTTACAATGGTACCATCCCTCTGCTACCTGAAACAGGAGTTATGTTGATGAAAGACAGCATGTAAATGCATCCAGGAACTGTCTCTGAGCTGGTTTGGATCATGTCAAAATCAACTCTGGAGAGGAAGTTAGGAATGAAGAGATGAATTCCTCCTCAAGGGAGAATCTGAAACTATTGCTAGGAATTAGTACCATGAAAGGAACTTCCCAAGAAAGCAGCTGCTTGGTGAATTTAGTATCTACTTGATTCCTGTGCCTGCAAGTATATGAAACCATTGAACAGTGGTATTCATTAAACAGGATGCTCACTGCTTTCACATCTAGGCTCAAAGGTGCATGCAGTGTTTGTGCAGGCTGTCTGTGTTCATCAGGGAAAGAATAGGAAAACATTGACAAGCATCCCTTTGTGAGTGTATGGAGTTAATCTACAGCACCAGTCTCTGGCTGATGTTTCTTTCCATTTTCTTTGTCAGGTCGCAGGCTGTACCGGGATGGAGCTTTGAAGCTGCTTGGCCGCCTTTCCCTTCTCTCTGAAGATGTCCTGTTGCTGGCAAATGGCTTACCAAATCCTTTTTGTTCATCTGATCATCTCTGCCTGCTGGCTAGCTTTGGCTTGGAGATCTCCAGCCTCAAGGAGGGTTAGTGTTGGTTCCCTTTCCCTGAAGAAAAGCCATTCTGAACACAGCAGTTGAGGCTCTGGATTGCAAAACCTGCTTGCAAGAAAACTCTTTTCTTTATCATGCCCTAAAAGTCCCTTTCTTCCCTCACATGCTCACAAAAAGCAGGGATGGGAGAGTTGGAGCACTTTTTGCATTGGTATTTTGTGGGTCTCTGCAAACCTGAGCTGTGTTCCCAGTGGGCTTCCAGTTGTATTCAGGCATTACCATCTCTAAAAGGGGTCCTTGTTCCACTGCTTTGTTTAGCAGATGTTATAGTGCTGCGGGAATCAATATAAATCACATATTTATTTGTCCCTGTGTGAGATCTTCAAGGAGCTGGGAAAGAGGGGCAACACTGCCTACTTCTGGTTAGTTAATTGCTACTAAGGAGCAGGGGATGTATACATCAATATTCTTTCACACCAAAACAATGGTGCTTTTAATTTCTCAGTGATAGTTTATGAAGTATGGTCCTTCCAGGACTAGTCGCCATGTTGCCTTTGAGAGTGTTGGCTCTGCTAACTGCTTGGAAATGGCTTTCACTTAATAATGTGTAAGGACTGTCTTCCTGGCAGAAGGTTTTGTGCAGTTGAACAGTTTCTACAAAAAGCCGCCTGCTGTGACTAATGGACCAGGGAATGGAATTGCTAGGAATGGAGCCAGGGGTTCTACAGAGCCACCCGCAGGAGCGCGAGAACTGCAGCAAAAGCCTAGAGGCCTTGGGGAAGGCTCCCTTCCTTTCTACCAGTCTCAGAATGGTACCTAGTTTGGCACTTGTAGGAAAAATATTTACGATCCTCGCAGTGAATATCAGGTGGAAAAAATCATCCTGCTAGGCATGACAACCCCAGGAGGCTATAGCTCTGGGAGGTCCCAAAAGAGTGATGGAAATGGAAGGCATGTAAGAGACAGCAGAACCATCAGATGGAAGAGCTGGTATTTGTCATTTGCCGTACTCTTTCTCTGTGCCCTCCCTATTCCATTCAGCCTGCCAGGGGTCAGATAGCCAACCTGTAGCATCCTCCTGTGCCAGACTGAAGTTCAGGCTGCTGCCTTCTTCTGGAGCCAGCCATGTTTAGGTAGGTAGAACCTGTAGGACTGGCTCCTGGGTCTTGACAGGTGTTGGGAGGGAAGGGAAGGCTCTGTAACTTGGAGCCAGATTGTCAATCACTTGGATGCCAGTGTACCTTTGGTGTCCTATCAGTGTACTTTTGTCAGCAGTGGCTTGGCCAGTACAAGAACAGTAGAACTGTACCTGTTCCTAGGGCAGATTCCCCAGTTTAGCCTGACGTTTGGTGCTCAGTTTTTCCATGAGAGATGAGAGCAATATTGGCAGAAACAGTATCAATCTTCTCTTCACAAATGAGGCAGGGAAATCTGGTCCCACCTCAGGTTTTTGTGGGAAGGTAAGAGACTTGAAATACTGTTCTCTCTTCTTGGGTTATATTGGAGGGCTTTCATATTTTAAATGTTACTTTCTTTATTGAAAATTAATTTTTTTTTAATCTAAGAAAAAACCACAAAGTAACTGCAGCACCTTGTGCTCCTGGCAGCTGAACCCTCTGAGGACTTGTTCAACAAGGCTTTGCTGGCTGGGATGTGAAAGAGGAGAGGACAAATTAGCTACACAGGATACTAGTAGTGAGGGTTGAAGGGAGGGAAGAAGTGGCCCTATCTGTATCCCAGCACATCCCCAAATCCCAGAGGTGGTTTATTTGGCATAGGGCTTGTCTTAGAAAATGGTTTGCATTCAGGAACCCTTCCCCTCCTCCCAAAGAAAGCAAGTACTGGTGATCTTTTACAGCTCACTTGTGTAAACTGTACAGAAATGAGGGGTGTGTGTGGGGATAGTGTTCTGTGTCCATATGATGGTGTAAAGACTGCATATTCCTTCTTGTCCCTACCAGATGGTGTGGTATTTGCCTGGTGATGTGTGGATGGCTTTTGCTACCCCAGTTGGGATAACATGTAGGAGTCCATATAAGTGAACAGCAATCTGCGGGTGAATAAGTTCGCAGCTTTGTTTGCCTTTAGTTTCACAGGTAATGGTTCTGGCATGGCACTGGCATTTGTATGTGGGGAGGGATGCAGAGCTGTGTATTTCTATGGCTCTGTTTATCTGACAGTTGCACTAATTTCTGCAAGTACTCTTATTCTGACTTTTTAGTTGGTTGTTTTTGTAAAGAGAGGGGAGGAAAGGGAAATCAGTGAACCAAGAGCTTTATCTTCTGCCAGGCTTGAAAAGAGGTTGCCAGAAAGCAGCCTGGTTGCAGATAACTCCCACCAGCTGGTAACACGGTAATAGGAAACCTGGAAGACACTGAAGATTTAAAAACAATCAACCAAAAGCAAACCATGGAACACCGTGACACATAGTGTTGGCACTTAAAACTTTGGCTATCTGCTTCAGTTGTAATTGCTGGCTAGGTCTGATGGTCAGCTGATGAGGTGTGTGTGTGTTTGTGTGAAAGCAGCCCTCCTGCCCCACCTATTGAGACCCATAAGGTGTGCACAGTACACCATCAGATGAACTGGTTGCCCCTGCACTGGCCAAAGCACCCTGCCAGTCCTGTGATGTAACTGAGGTGTAGGAGCTGTGCTTCAACATCACAAGTGCTTCTTCCATTTTATTTAAACCAAAGACTTGACTTTTCTTTTGGGTAACTTGCATCTCTCAGAGAGCTTTTAAGATTCCAGCTACATTTTGTTGGAAAATCTAATGTTCTGCAGGTCAAGCTAATGCTTTCCCTTTTGATACATGAAATAGTACGGTATGAACTTGGAATGGTTAAGTTGTAGAACACTGGATATGGAGTCATGTGCTGAAAAACCCCAGGACAATGCCTGCAAGTCTTCTAATTCTTCTTTCTGAAGTTTAGAAAGCTCCTTCAGAGGGACCTGCAGCTCCCAAAGCTGTGGCTCGCACACGCTTTCTTGGGCATTCATGGGTGAAACTATTGCAGAAATGCAGGACCATTGCTAGTGACTGTGTACAGATTCACAAAGGCAGAGTTGAAGAGTTGATCGCTGTCATTGTTTTGACCACTGTCCCTGAAGCTCTGGTACAGACCCCTACAAAGTTGGCCTGTTTCAGGAAAGAAAACCTGTGTCCTAGAGCGATTTGGAGTTAACATCAAATGGAACTGGAGATGTGTGAATGTCTCTGGCTGTGGGGGACTATAGCAGAAGTTTGGAGGTGGGGTGGATGGAAAGAGTCCTTACCTGTAAAATAGTAACTAGTATATAGTTGTAGGGAGAAAATAATGTGTTCTGTGATGCTTTAAGAATAGCACACAGTAATATAATAAGAGGCAGTGGTAATAAGCAAGTCTTGGTGGGATGCAGAACTAAGATTGCAGATGTAGCTCTTAACACTGTTTCCTGACCTAAATGCATGACTAGTTGTCATTAGCACAGCTTTCTGATGAATTACAGAGGGGTCTGTAAATAGTTATGGCAGTGGAACACAGGAATATCTGCTATACTCAGAAAGGGAAGGTATTATAGAGGTAGGATCATCTACATCATCTTAGTAGTGATATAGAGCTCAGGAAGACTGGTGCTTAGGGAAAGGGATGGCAGAGACCACTGGCAGTGTGTATACATACCCTGTTACCAGTATCCTAAGCTGCAGGAGCATGTAGCTGTAGAGGCAAACACGTATTTGACGAAGTATTTTTGCTAGACAACAGCTTAGATTGCACCACAGCTGCTAGGCTGTATTTAGTTACGCTATTTAGACAGCAGTTGGACTTCCTTCACTTTCTCAGAGTTTTAAGTTCATCACTTCAGGAAGATGCCCTTTATAATCAGTTTTCCCAATTACATGGGATGGGAGGAGTGGTAAACAATATAATTGCTCTAGTTTCTTTCCTTTTCTAAATAAATGAAACTTGGCTGCTGCTTGAGGTCTTCTTTCTCCATGCCTTTTCCTTACAAGATATGTCTGCAGCAGCTGTTTTCCCATGACTGCCATATCCAGTTATCTGAGTTACTGATGTTTATTTGTTTCTGCAGCTGTATTTCTTCAGTTAAAAGCTATGTGTGGAATTCTTTAGGACTAAGTCTTATTATAAACTTAACATTTAAATAGTGTCAAGCCATAAGATAGTGGGTTCCCTCACCCCTGAAGAGTTAAGTGGGAGGGGTGGGAGCTCCGAAACCAACACTTAGATGGGAATAACTCTTGTTATATAAAACAAAAAAAAAAGGTTAAGATTTATCATTAGTGCCATGTATACCACCTGCTTTGTGAAGCACAGAACTCTGAAATATACTTGACCTTAGTTCCTCGTCTCTGAGCAGTCTCTTAGAGGCTCTAAGAACAGTTCAGCATCTCAGAGGGAATCTCTTTTAAGAGCTGATCAAGGTATGTGTCCTGCCTCTATTGGTATTTGAGAGTGATGCTGGCAAACGGTCTGCAAAGCAGGGTGTTGCTACGCTGCAATTTCTCCTCGCAGACATATCCATGGTTCATACAAATGCAGATGAAGCCTTTGGTGGCTCATCTAAAGGAGGAGCACACAAGCCTTAGTGGGATACCATCTCCATTCAGTAGGTTTCCTGTTGTGCAAGTTAATTGAATTGCTGGCTATAACCTGTTCCTTACCAGACTGTAACTGTCTGGCCTGTAGTGCTTTCCTTAGTGCTGTCACACTGAAATATGCAAACTGCATGATCACTGCCATTGAATGTACTGCATCGTGTTTCAAAGTATGATACTGAGTTTCTGTAGAGAACTCACCTGCTATAATGATAATCAAGATGACTGATTTAAGAGCTGGCATGCCTCAAGCTCCTTCCTTTTGTCAGGTGTACAAGTTTGGCTTCTCCTGTCAAGCCACGTTATCCTCTAACTTCCACTGAAAATGTCATTCTAGTCTTGAAGCTCTTTTTCCTTTTATTTATTTTTAAATTTATTTTATTTCAGGTCTAGACCGCACATTCTTGTGCTCTAAGGGAATAGGAATGCTGTATAGTAGAACTGGAAAATTTTTCCTAACTTTGGTTAGACAAACACAGCAGCTTTCAAGGTGCTGAGGTGGCAAATGGGAGAAGGACTAGGCTAGATGCTGGCATGTGCTACAACAAAAGATGCATTTGTTCCATCCAATCTTTCCTTTTATACACCAAAAAGACTTGGCTTCAAGCCTTAGCAATGTTACTTAGTTTTTTAGCCTTTTCTTTCTGGATGGAAAGCCTTCTACAGCAGTCTTAAGTTTATTCAGTTATTGGTCACTTTTAGGAGCCGTTTCTGAACTGGGGGCAGATGAATGCAGTAGTTATTCTAATGCTATTCCTCTCTTTCCTTCCTCCCCCAGAGTGAGGTTGGAGATAGGATGGCAGTCACTCTTTGCCAAAATAAAAATATAATCCAGGAAGGCCAACTCAGCTGAGTTAACTGAAGTCTGTCATGGCCTGCTATCCACAGCATGTCATACGCCTTTGCCTTCCGTAATCCTGCAGTCTGCATGAATGGTGCTCTTAAGGCTCAGTCTCGGTCTTATGAATGGATTTCTATATGCTTTTAGGCATGTGAGAGCCTTAAGTTTTGCAGTCTTGGGCTTCTCAGCGTAGTAGCTGACTGGGTTTCTTTTTTGTAATTTTTTTTTTCTTTTTTAATTACTGCTTCATTGAGTTGTGTATCCTTTCCACAAGAAAGGTTTTTCACTAAGGTCTAAGTAGCATAATGTCTAACTGACTTAAAAACCTAAAACTGCATGAACTATCAGTAGCAGGAAAGCCTTATCTAAGAGGGAGCAGAAAGTCTTGTTTTTAGTCTCAGCAGTGGCCAAGTCACTGTTTTGCCCTTCTTGCTCCATTGTCTAGCAATCACCCTGACCTATACATCTATAAGGGGTTTATGAGTTACCTGATTTTTAGCAAAATCTGTAAGACATGAGGCAGAGGGTATTTTCAAGCAAGCATCTGAAGTAGAGGTTTATAGAAGTCACAGCATTTTAGTCTTTTTTTGCTAATATTATTAATCTTTTTAAGTATTTAATAGGGGAGCAAGAAGCCTTCAACTGCTGCTGAAGTCTGTTGTCAACTCCTGGGCTTGAGCACAGGCCATGCAGACTTATGAAATGGCTACTTTCTTCTTTTGTGTCTTCATACCATATAGCAGGTGCTGTGCAATTACTTCCCCTCAGGACAGAAGTTGTTCTTATGATTAACTTAGCTACGAGGGACTATTGCATGTGCCATTCTCTTTGGAGTAACAGGTTAGGGGATGCTTATTCCTCTCCTCTGCACACTGTAGCCTTGCCTACATCCTGGCCCTGGTCCCAGCTATTACTCATTTCCCTAGAGAGAAGGGGTCTGAATAAAGTTGGATCCCCCTTGCTGGGGAAATGCACTGAATCTTGCAGCTGACTGTCCTTTATTAACCCAGCATTCGTCTTGAGAAGTCAGGATGAGGTCAGTAGTCTGGAAGGCCACTAAACTACAGACCTTAAGCAGAATTGCTTTTCAGGCCAGGAAGGGAGACTGGATCATATGTTAAAGTGTAGAGCAGTGGAAGCAGAGGCTTGTGTTAACCCTTACAGTATTGTTTCAAGACTGAAATGTCTGTTGCTGCATCCACTGACTTTTTTTTTCCATCCAGCCTGACTGATGGCAGTTCAAGAGGAAAAGATCAGTTTTAGCCTTTGCTACACAGCCACATACTTACTCTCTGGCAGCTGCCTCGGTCTGTACAGACATGCTCACCTGTTCAGATGACTGAAGGAGAATGAAGGTTCTTCCATGTCCATAGGGTTGCAAGTACAGGGCATCTATACATAATCTGTCTGATACCATCAGTCAAGGCTGTGCTTTTGACTTCTCAGCTGACTGACAACGGGAAAGTTGAAATTGGAAGGAAAGACAGTACAGACATCTTGTTTTCTCTGCACAAGCTGAGAGCAGTACAGAGGCAATTTTATTGTCTAAGTGTCAAAGGAAGCAGGAAGAAGTATCAACATGAGGGCTACGGGAAGTGCAGTAAGAACTAAATCTAAATACAAGTTCTGTGCTGGCTACATAAGAACGCAGAACCACACTGATTAATTACAAAAAGACACACATGATGCTTTTCTTAAAGAAAGAAACCTTCCATTTCTTAGTTCTGAGCTGTACCAGTGATAAAGATGTAAATGGTTTTGGAGCACCCTATCAGTGCTAGAGTAGAATACTGATGTGCATGGAAGGGGACCATTCTGGTCCCACTAGCACCATCTCAGCCCTGATCTGGAGGGAAACTCTGCTCTGCAGAGATTACAGGGGATTCAGTAGCCTTCTGGGCCTAAGTTGAGTTGCTCTTGAGCAGACAGGGCCAGGGCACCACTGAAGGAGAGTGGTTGTGATATAAGTAAACACCTGCTCAGAAAACAGACAAAAATACTAAATTCCCCTAGGGAGTTCAGCTTGGCTGTAGAGGGACCACCTCCACCTTGCTCTGGCAGAGCAAACACCAAGCCAGAATAGCACTTGCTTTCTTAGGTTAAGTTATAAATCCATAATGCATGTCTTCATCTTGACAGGACAACAGTGCAAGACCACTGGAATATGTGGTGTTATTTCAGCAGACTTGCACACACAGTACGCATGGGACCCAGGGCACTGCCTGCTTATATCTAGTGCCTGATCATCAGGACCACTTGAAATACTTCACTTACTTAGAAGGAGCAAGTAGCTAAAGCAACCACCTGAAGTGATTAGCCAGAGCCCCTGGAGCAAGGTCAAGCCCATCTAATCCAGACTCTTGCCCTTTGGCAACAGGCGCATTCTTCTGTTCATTATGGTTTCTTAAACTCCGCAATTTTAAGGACAGTCATGTTTCAGTCTATACACCACCATATGTGAGCCTACCTTAAGGGGCAGGCACCTGATTAAGGCTTTCACCTGAAATACTAAAAAAAATTTCTTCATGTTAAGCAGATCTGATAACAGCAATACAGCCACTGCATGAACAGAAACTATGTCTCAACCACAGTTCTGGAGTAATTTATTCTGCTAGATCCAAGCATACCATGTACTGACCCATACAGTGCCACACAGGTAAAATAGTCAACTGAAAAAAGCACTCCAGTCCCAGCTAAAACACTTGCTAACATACTTTAAGTTCCTAAAGGCTCATTTAGCTTATCATCTCAGAGTTAAAAAAAAAAGGCTAGTGTGTCACAAACTGATGGACACCCAACCCTGCTCTTTAGTATATGAAGTTTCTGTCAGAGTGACACTGTAGCAGAAAGTTTTGCTCACTAATCCATTCACCCATTAAAAAACCTGCAGTTTGCCAGGTACCAAGGGACTTGTGTACATAGAAGTATAAAGAGGAACTCTTATTTCATTACATCTAAAATAGTTTTGCTACTACTAGGTCAGCATTTGCTCAAGTCTTTCAAAGCTCACCTAGACTTCACATACAACATAGGCAGTGTCTATCCATTCCTAGTGTATGGACACAGTTCCCTTCCACAGAGTTCAGAAGGACTTGTACTGCAGAACAGACATCAGATGAGACCTACTGAACAATGAAATTTACACCCCAGAGCTACATGAGCAATCATTTTAATATTTAACATTAAATAATTAACAGAACTCCTCAAAATCCATCTTTTTTGTTCTGCAGGCACCAGGGCGTATGAGTTACCGTCTAGTTCCTTATTTTCATCCCTTCTCTGTAGCTCTAAAGACTGCAGAAGTGAAAAAGACTCATCTCCAGCCTTTTTTTTTCCTTATAGTTAAAGGCAGGCAGACCAGAAGCCAGAGCAGGTGGATGAGGGAGGAAAGAAGTGGAAGTGCAAAAGTTTGTCTTTCATTGTACCCTCAGGTTTCATACGGCATGAAACTGGTTGCACTAATCCTCTCTGTCACAGGGGGACGCTGTCTTGTTTGTTAGCAAGGAAGCTAAGCTTTGTATTTAAGTGATTCATCTTGTTACTAAGATGGGGGAGCAAGAAGGGGAGAATTGTTTGGTCATTTTCTAGTTTGTTGCACCATCTGCTAAACTGGAGATACAGAAATAGTAAGGGGCAGGAATTCTACCACACAGAGAAACATAGTAGAAGGCTTGGAATAGTAACCCTAGCAGAGGGCTCATGTCTGCTCCTGTGTCCATCTTGGGAAGTCATCAACATTAGATATATAAGAAGACTTAAATGCCTTCTGATTTACATAATTGTGCAACTAAATCTTGAAAGAGCATATTCTTGTCTGGCTACAGCTGAGGATTAAGAGACCTTGAACTCTACCTGTCATTCATTCCTTAAACATCCACTTCCTTTGGTTTTCTAAGCTATTGGCCTTGGTTACATCCTGCAGGAAAGCACTTAATTACCAGGTCAAACAAAGCATTTTGTTTTAAGCCATTCTGCCCTGGTGATCTAACACTGCTGAGCATCCCTTTTGCCCTGCTCTCAAGAATGCATCATTAGCATGCAGCTGACCCCTCACTTGCCCCATCTGTTTTGAAGTCTTCCTCCTTCCAACACACTTCCCCTCCTTTCCACCTAAGAAGGCTCAAGTCTGTCCAGCTATTGAATGTGCTCTGTATGAAGCTACTAATTATTCTCAAGACCTTTCCAGTTACTCTCAATTAACTAACCAACCAAGCAACCGAAGTCATGGTGAGGATGCATCCTAGTTTTATCTAAGGGGCTTTTATAATTTGTTTTCTGGATTTCATCCACTTTAATAAAACCTGACATTCAGTCTCCCTTGCTGACTGCTGCTTGTATTTATCGTCTGATTCACAGTGGCACCTGAACTGTCAGTCCGCTGCATAGCAAACATTATGCAAAGGCAGTTTGTGGCTTCCAAGTGACCCGTGTTATTTACAGGTAACACTGGTACCTTTACAGCTAACATCATTGTTAGCATCCAGACACTAAATATGTTAATTTACAGCTACACAAAACTGACCAGAGGACACATTCAAATGGGTGCTTGGCTTGCTACTGCTGTCTGATTTCAAAGTGTTGCCTGTAGCTGGAGTGCAAGGGAGGGGACAGGTGTAGAACTGCACTGTGGAAACTGGCATCCTGTTCTGGATTAACCTTATCTTGGATCAGCAGCAAGTTCTGCTACCTCCCTATGGATTGTCCTCCTGGTCATACAGCATAGCAGAAAAGTACAAAGAGAGCTTGGAAGGACAGACTGCAGTGGTATGGATATAGCGCCTTGCAAGTTACATCACAGTTAAGGATGTACAATTAGGAACCTGTAAGGCTTGAGTTAAATCGCTTGTGGGTGGTGCTTCAAGGATTAACACTGCTTTAACTGGACAGAAGAGCTGATTTGTTTGGGGATAAGAACCCATTCTCTGCCACCAAAATAGCACTGCTTATATGAGGGTGTGGCAAAGCAATACTGCAACAAAAAACCTGGTAGAGCTAAGCTCCATCATCTTTCTAACAGGTTCACAGGAAAGAATAAACCCACTTCTAACAAAATTAAATGTAGTATTTCAGGAAGTTTAGCTCTTTGTCAGTGCTGTGATAAAACAAGACTCAGTTTCTCTTAAGGATACTCCTGCTCCCAAGCTCAGTTTTTGCATCCTCTAAATCCACCCATCCAGATCACTTGAAGGCCATGCCGTTCTGACTTCTGGCAACCCCACTGCTTCAGGCCCTAGGCCTCAAAGAGACATCTGACAACACTCCAGATTTCTGACAAGCATTACACTGCTTAATCAGTAGTACAACACTCCCCTGAAAAGAAGTGTAGGAAGAGTCACGGCTGTAAGCAGGCAGAAAGGCCCAGCCCAGCCCTTTGGGGAAGGCTAGCATAAGTGGTGCTGTTAAATACTGCAGCTATCTGAAGAGCCAAAACACAAGCGCAGCTCTGGGACTGGGGTGGGGAACTACTTTCAGGAGGCTCCAGGCTGAGCTGTCAGGAAAGCAGCTGCAATCTCTTCGAGCAGGGCTTCCCAGCAACAGGTGTCTGTAACCCTAGCACTAACACTACAGTGAGGAAGGAGCAAGACCCTGCAGAAAGGAAAAATGCTTGTAAAACCTGTTCACATCATTAAATCCTCCTTTACCTTTTACTCTTAAAACTCGTACCTCAGCCACTGAAGTGCCTTCTGCAAGCTTTCACAGTAGCAGTCACTAGAAGTTAAGAGAGAAGGCTGACGAAGAGGTGACTCAAAGTTCAGGCTTCCCACCAGCTGCTGCCTGCCCCTGCGTCCACTGCTGAGACGATTGAGGTCTCTGTGCCTGTTTTCATATGGCAATGGCATAGGCACATCCTGACCCACTCAACCACAAAAGGACTTACAGCAACAGCTCACCAGCATCGCAGTGGGTAAAGAGGATCATCATCCCACTGTCTACCCCCTCAGAGACAATGAAATGCTTTGAAATAGGCAGGACTAAACACACAAGATGTGGTTTCTCCGGATGAGAGGCCCTTGTATGATCAATTTATCAGGCTGAGCAAATTCAGCCCTGTCTCTCACAAGAGCAATGCTAAACAAAGTGTTCATAATGACAAAACCAGGAGTTTTTGCACAAGATGCGGGGTCCATCCCATTCCAGCATCACTTCTCCCTCAGCCCTGCAGGCCTTGCATAGGTTGAAGACTTCTCTGCAGGTAGGAAGAAGTACAGTTGACAAGATGCTGCATCTACTTGCTGTCAACACAAAAAAATTGATGGCAAGTCTGCTGGCCCCACTCACTTCATATTCTTTCTGCAGCAAACTCCCACAAACGTACAGATTTTTTTTTTTTTTTTTTTTTTTTTTAAAAAATACTTGTTTCAGTGAATTAAGATGGACACCTCTCCCAGAAACAGGCAGGTGAATCCTCTGGGACCCATGGGATCCAGCTCTGGGACTAGCCCACTAGGAAGTACCTGGGAAGATCAGCACTCTCTTCTGCTCCTGCTCCCCTGTCCCCTTGTCAGAATCACTGCAGGTGGATCCAGGTCCCAACTGTGGCCAGCAAGAAGTCTGTGGAGCCAGGCACACAAGGCACAGCTCTCTTCACACCCGGATCTGGTACCCATTGAGGTCTGGCATGGCTTTGGAATCGGCAGGCTTCTTCTCACCAGATGGCCTGTGAGCAAAGAGGGTAAGAACTATTCAGAAACTGTTTTTTTTTCAGTTGGGAGGTGCTGCACATAGAGATGGCAGCACATGAAAAGGTACAGGAAAGCTTCAGACTTATCCTACGCTATTGAGGGCAGGATTATTCTACCACCTCCAGTAACTCTCCCAATGATCTCCACAGAAGAGAACGCAGGTTAGGAGGAGTAGGAAGTCCACTCTGATACCCCAGATCTGTTTCAGGAAAACAATCTCACTGACAGCAGTAATTTTTGGAATCTCTTTGGGGCACAGGTCTGTGAGACGCCAGAGCTCAGACCCCTGTGTAAGGTTAAATATCAGCTACCAAGATCACTGCCTATTTGAGCTGCCTTCCTCCTCCCTGCCAAAACAAAAAACCCCCAGCTGTCCCCACATTCCCCAAGCAATGATAAACTCACAAAGACACAGACTAGGGAAGAATGCTACTGCAGGTCAGAGAAGTAACCCCTATTATAAAGAACCCCAGTAAGACATCAAGGATCCAAAACCAGACAGTAAGGTGGAGTCTATGAGTAAAACAGAGATGCTCTAGATAGGTCTCCTGCCCAGCAGCCCCACTCACCGTCGGTCCCCACGGCTGTTGCGCCGATGGGGGCTGGCCTGACCTCTTTGTGGGGACGAGACATCTTTCTTTCTGTCCTTGGTGGGAGATGGTGGCCCAGTTCCTTTGCCAATCTGCCAGAAAAATTAAAGAGCAACATGAGCAGAAACCCAATACAAGTAGTAACCAGAAAACACAAAGCCTAACAACGATTAATTATATGGGAATAAAAGACAAAAAGGCAAGGCAAGTGCATCGAAAATGCAAAAGCCAGAAAAAACAAGCTACAGTAACAGCTATGGCTCCAAGGACTGTATATAGTCCAAGCTAATTGCAACTGCAGTAGTGCACCAGCGTCCATTAGGGGACCAAAGGAAAAGAGTCCCCGGCCTCCAATTCACACTGCACCATCTAGGAGAGTGTCCTGCCACTTCATTCCCCCAGCACACCATCAGACAGGCAAGACAGCAGATGCAGCAGCAAACAACTTCTCCATCCTTGCGGCTTACCTTCAGCCTCATATCACGGGCATGTCTCTCAAGCTCTTTGCGGAAGTCTTCCCGGGTTAGCTTGTCTAGATCCAGGATGGAGTGCTTCCACTCAATCTGCTCCACACTGTGTGGGTCATGGGACACACAGTGGCCCAGCTTCACCTTTTTGAGAGTGTGCCAGCAGCGGCGATATGCCTCCTCGAAGTCAAAGATGAGTTCGCTCAGTGTGCGGAAGACGGGTGCTTTGTACATGAGCTCTTCACGTCGGCTGATGCCCAGTGCCCCATAGCGGCCTCCAAAGTTCACCCCCAGCACAATGTGTCGGAAGTAGTTCCCTGAGAAGTGGGTTTTGAAGCTGATGGGGAAACGGTCCAGCGTGGTCATGTTGTTGGTGAGGTAACTGACAGCAGCCACTATTCAGGAAGCAACCAGTGATACCATTTTCTTGACAACATTCTTCTTGCTCCAAACCCTCCCAGCCTGCTCAGCAGCACTAATTCAGGCATCATATAGGCAGGATTTGTTGTGCAGATCAAAAGTGCAGCTCATTGCAAGCTGCCCTACTTTCATGTGGGTTATGGGGACCCCAGATTTGCCCTCTTCAACAAGACCGTCAACAAAGGGAAGTTAATTTCGAGGCAGTTTGGTGATGCAGAAGTTGCAATGCTAACACCTCAGGTGTACTGTATTCCATAGCTCTCAAACTGTTAACACAGTAGCATTATTCCTCAGTTTGTTTTAGTCTGTTTTACTAACTGTTACTTCACACACAAACCGAGGAACCTTTAGGACAAAATACTCATCAGACTACCCTTCGGAACCATTCACTTGCCATCTCTGCCTCCAGGTGGCTTTGCCACTGCGCATCAAGAATCTATAGCCCGAGTGACATAGACTAAGCCTGGAAGATAGCTAGAAAAGATGTGTACTTAAAGACAACACATGTCTAGAATTAATAAAGGTATTGCCTAAGCTGGCAGGCAGTGTTAGACATAATAGTAAAGTGACATACACCATAATTAGAAGTTGGGGAGGATCCCTAACATTTTAATGTAGAACACACGCAGGCAACATTGCAGTAGGGGGACAATGTTATCCACAAAGGACTTCCTGACCTAACTCTAGCTAATATTTTTTCCCTCTTTAGATGTTCCTTAGATCCTTTATTTTTTACTCACTTGTAGAGTTGTCCAGAGCAGCACCACCCTTCTTGGGTAAGGAGGAGCAACTCTGAGTAACTAGTTCTGATATTTCAGAGAATTGCTTGGATTTGGATTTTAATGGTGGGTTTTTTGGGAGAACTGGGGAGGGAAAACAGAGGGATGTGAGGTTTGGTGACAATATTATCAGCAGCCTCAAAGCATGAGAAAGCAGAGGAAGAAACACAACGATGGGCAGACATGCACAATTCCAAGAGGAAAGGATACATTCCCAGGATCACAGCTTCCAGGCATTTTATTGGCAGGGCCTCTTTGGTCATTTCTTTGGCCAGGTCCATCAGCCTGCAGAGTGGGACAAGGGAAAGACGAGGACAGTTAGAGGGCTTGTGCTATGCAAGTACAGCCAGTTCAGCCCTTTTGCACCATATACGTAAGGTAGGTTTCCAGGAGAGCGGGTGGCCCACTGTGGACAGGGAACAGAAGAAAATATCTTCTTTAGGAATGTACTAAATCCAATCGAGGTCTCTATCACATGCTCTCTATTGCTGCTTACAAAGAACTCACTTCAGTGAGTTACAGCAAAGCTTCCTACTAGGCCAACCTCTGTTCTAAGGGAAACCACAGCACTTGGTCAGTGAGTTCTGGATGCACACCAATGTGACCAGAAGCAGAAGCCTCAAAGGACCAAGAGCCAGCAATGTTTGCCTCACAAGGTTCAAGGACAGTGAAGCCCTCTGTCATCAACCCTACTCTCTGTTCAACAAATACTGTGGAGGGCACATTGCACTGATTACAACACAAGAAATTTGGGGTCACATGAGTCTATGGACTAGACCAATAGTAAGAAGCCAATCTTAGAAGACTCTCAATATGCTGGCCAAGAAAGTCAATGAACATCAGGTGCTTATCTCCAGGAACTTATGGGGCACAGCTCTTCCCCAAATCTGCAGTTAGGAGAATACCCCTTTTCTTTCAAAGTATGAGACACCAAAAGCTTAGTGAGCCTGGATTCTGCAAAGGCACTCACAGGAGCTATGAAGTTAGACCTGTAAAGATACTTGGCTTTTACAGAGCTTGTTTAGGGCAGGACCTAATTTCAGAATCCATCAGAAATTCATAGAGTTATATTCCAGTAAGAAGCAGGCAGAATCTGCACATCTTTGAAATACATTTACATTATTTTAGTGGATTTACTGATTCATGACAAGAAAACCTACTCTTGTCCTTGAGAAAGGCCAGACACAGCTCTGCCCAGCCGTGCCCCAGGCAACAGACAATAAAATCACCTAAAGTAGGATGGAGCTGCAGTAGTGAAAGCCCTGAGTGCCATCTAGACCTTAGCCAGGGGGTGGAAGAAAAAGCAGTGGCTATAGCAAGGCCCCAACATCTTAAAGCAAGGATTAAACGCTGTAGGGGCTGCCAGCACTTACCCAGTCAGAGGTCTGCTCTTCTTAATTTCAAAGAATTGTGTCCCAGTGTGATTGTACCTGGAGGCAAGAAGTTAAGGGCTTGGCAGCTTGGAAAGTAGAGTTTGAAGAAAACCTGTCTGAAGAACTTCCATGTTACTATTCTCAAAGCAAACTCATGATCTCACAAATAAAAGAGCAATGCAAGAAAGACCCCACCTACCTTTCCTGCATTTCTCCCATTTATAGTCCCTCCTCACTTCCACCGTATTTCCTTCTTGTCAATTCTTCTCTTTCTCCTCCCCATACACAGGTTTCCACTCCATTTCCCAAATGTCCATGCTGACAGCACATGGTCTGCTCAGCTTTCCAGTTACCAGAGCAGAACAAAGTTTGATAGATGTCTGCCTGCTCCGGTCTGCACAGAACGCATGGAGCATTGAAACATTCATGGTACCTTATTCTAAGACTGACTGGGACCCAATCCCGAGCACAACCAGCTTAGATGGATGAGAGGTGCCAAAAGGTCTGCCTTCATACCTTGTTTTAGGGCTGAAGCCAGAGCTAGCTCTGTATCTCATCAGTGAGATTAGACTGTGCTTGCATGGCACATACCTGCTGTCCAGCACAACAGGGATGGAGAAATCTCATTCCCAGGACAGTCACACAGGCAGCTCTGCACATAAAGGGGCAGGATACCACAGATGCACAAAAGCAGGGTGGCTGACTGTCCTTAGACAGCTACAGAGAAGAGTGTTGGAGTAGGATGACCTGAGAGGCAGTCTTCTCACCACCACAGCTCACCCATGCCTTAACAGTGAGGTGACACAGTTTGTAGTCCAGCTGAGACCCAGCTGTTAGGGTCTCAAATATGCATAATTTTAACAAAACGGCACTGTAAAGCCACTGACCTAGAAGGGTGGGTAGTGGGGAAAGGGCCTTGACAACATGCCCATTTGTTACATGGAGAGAACAGGATCAGAAGGTAGCTCTAGCAGAAGAGAAACACAGCTGCAAAACAAACCATCATCCCAAGTCCAGCTTCCTGTTTTCAGGGAGCAAGTTTCAGTTCCCCTCCAGCTACAACAGAATGAGCTTTTCTGTTCTTCAGAGGGGAAGAAAGTCCCCTTTCTCCCTCCTGCTGGGTTATCACACCAGTGGCTAAGGTAACGGTAAAGGATACTGAAGCTCCCTGATGTAGCGCTGTACAGCTTCCAGGCGCTCAGGGATGGGGGTGGATGGCTGGAACGCAGGCACACTTGGTATGGGAATCTGAAATGGGGAGCAGAACTTAAATCACTGCTTCCAAACCTCTCCAGCTTCTTGCTGAACTCAGTGGCATATAGCTACAGGGAGCATGTTCCTCTGAAACAAGCCCCTTCTTGCTGCCTGAAGTGACCACACCAGGAACATTCCTCTGTTCCCACACTGATAACTGGGAAAGGATTCAGAATGAAGCACTACGACAGAGCTGCAAGAGAAACTGTGTGAAAGGATCCTGCATTTAGGCAACGTTACATTGGAAGAATTAGATAAAATTAACTGATGAGGCAAGATGCGAGATAGGAAAGCTATCGCCTGAGGGAGCTTGGCCTAATTTGAGTATGGAAACTGGAAGACACAAAACAAAAATAAGAAGAGAGAGGCAAAAACAGAGAATGACTTTCCCCAAGGCCACCGGAGCATGGAACAGTCCTGTAAGCAAGGGTATAAAGGTCCCTTAGTACCTCCTAGCATCTCAGGTGAGTTGGCACTGACTAGGACACAGGCTTGACAGCATCATGACTCCCCCCTCTGCAATGTCTGTTTTGAATTACGTGGTCACAGAATGATGTCTGAAAGTTCACCATTCGGACTGCTGTCCCATTCTGAGGCCTCAGCCTTATGGGTCCAGTCAGATTTTTCTCACCATTTGTTCTACAGGGGATAACTCCAAATGGTCAGTAGCTGAGCAAATGTGTCTAAGGAAAGAAAAGGGTCCTGTCCACATGACAAATATAAATGGAGAAGACACAAATTTGGTGCGACTGACAGGCTTGGAGAAACAGCCTACCATTTTCCCTCTAAAGGATAGCTCATGCCTTGCACACACCCCTCTGATACCAGACTGCAGCTTTTCACAGCAGTTTGGTTTTTAGCATTTCAGTTCCTCCTCAGACTTCCCCCAGAGCTGGGCTATCCCCAGCTAAGAAAGAGTGAGTCAGAACCAGATCTTCCCTTGGGCCTTCCACTCTGCTGTGCACAACTGCCTCTGCTGGCCATGGTTTTGTAGCCAGCAGTGCTGCTTAGCCACTCATCACTCTCCACGTGTATTTCTGTGGCCCCTCATTTCCATACCTGCTTCTTCTCCCCTGGGTTGGCACAAATGACTAGTGAACCAGGTCAGGCACCTGAAACAGCTGAAAGCCGAGCCACCAAGCATGGGTAGTTTTCAGTCAGATCAGTTCCCCCTCCTGGTTTGCCACATGGTTGCACTCTGCTTGTGCCCACACAGCACAGGGGCCAGAGACTGCTTAGCCTTCAGAGATGGGCTGTTGCTGCCTCTGGAAACCATAACCTGTGTTTTTCAGCCTAGCTCCAAACACCATCAGCAAGTAAACACTGAGCTAAACTCAGTTGCTATCAATTTTCTCTCCTGTTTTGATCTTTCTTTTCTTTTTTTTGGAAAACTAAGAAGCACCATTTGGCCACTGGTACCCATTTTCCTAGCACCTCTTGGAGGTGCCAATTGCCATCTCCAGTGCCTCATTTCCATACCCTGTGTGGAGCAAGCAGAGGCACAGGCTGGCTCATTTGCAGGAGACAGCACAGGAGCGGCAGGAGCAGATGTGAAACTGGGTTTGTTTAGCCGCAGCAGGAGCAGGGAAGGCTCCAGAGAGCGGCACAGAGATGGAGCCATCTCTGGAACCGCACAAGCTGAGTCAGTTTGGATGTTGTGAGCTGACACACTGAGTCACAGGAAATCATTTCCAGGCAGAAACAATGAAAAGAGGTAACAACCAGGACAGTCTGACTATTTAACTTTGTTTCATGCCTTCAGCATGGAGACTTTCATGCTTTTTAAGGGTAGACAGATTAAGTGCATGTTGACAGCACAGACGAATGATTCCAGGTAGTTACTCCTCCCTTTACTAGTACAGACCCCCAGATCCCCTTTTCCTCAAAGGACTGTGCAACACTGAGACAGTGTAATGGCAACCAGTTCAGCAGGGGACTAGTTAATGCAGAAGAGCCTCCTGCACCTCAAGTAATTAAACTGATGAAAGTACAGCTTGCTCTCTCTCTCAGATCTGGGCCTGCAGCCCAGACTGGGCTACAGTTTCTTTTGCATCAGGTCTATAGTGTTTTAATGGGGCAATAGAAGCAGGAGGAGAGGAATAAGGTCTCCATTCCTCAATCACACACTGACAGCATAGGAGACCCTAATGCTTTCTTCTTACCCAGCATCATCCACTGCACATCTCAGAACGGCTATAAATATTAGGCAGTCTTCACAATCCTCCAGAAAGCAGAGGAATTTATTTGTAACAGAAAAGATAGGAAATCAGATGTATTTTGCTTTCCTTTTAGTTATTCTGAAAGCTGGAGAGAGAGTCAGGAAGAGAGCCCAGATTTCCCAGAGCACATACCTCTGCCAGGCTTAGCAGACTAACTGAACACGTCCTTGGTCCCTCACCACTTGTATGGAGGGGTTGCGTCACCCCACTCCTAGATTCATGCACCCCCGCAGGCTGGCTATATGTGTGGGATTGGGACTCTGCTTTTGGAAAGGGGATCCTGAGAACAACAGAGATCTTAATGTACAGTGAGCCATGCTGTACATGAGACAAGGCAGATGGGAGAGAGGCACAGACAAAGCTCCACCCTTGTCCATATCACAGAGGTGCTTTTTTGGCCAGCCTAGTTTAGCAATAGTTTCTTTTATGGTGCTTATATGCATCCAAGCTCCTCCCCAATCTTCCTTTTGCAAGCAACATGGGAGCAATACCAATCCCAGTTATTAGCCTGACTAAAGAAAATATTTTTTTCCCATCTCTTCTTGAGCTCATTAGATGCAACTCTTCCTGTCTTTGCCCTGATAATGACCTCATTTAAAATCCATCATTTCTTAATGAGGCAAGCACACATCACTTTGTATTTCCAGTGTGCACCCATTTGATGGTCCCGGCAGCTCCAAGCAAAGCAACACCCCACCCTGTTTCTAGAAAGGAAACAACCTACAGGAGGGTGGCACTCTCAAGCCTAGCATGTGTGCCCAATCAACTATATCCTGCCATAGTGGCACAGCTCACTCGATGCCCACTCACCCCAAATCTACTCGAAGGAAATGGCGACTAGAGGTCTCACACCCCAGTGAAAAGACACAGCCCCTGCAGCTGATCTGAAGAGTACACTCATTGCCCTAATTCCCATCTGTTGCATCAGCCATTCAAAGAAACCTGATGGCACGGAGACAGGTGGTGATATAAGCAGCCCTCAAAAATAAAAACACATCCCTAGAGGGAAAAGGGAAATAGGGAAACAGAGCCCATTCATCCTTGCTGCTTCCTGCATCCCAGCATCCTCTCAGCTGTATGGCTGGTAAGCTTGGGAATGGGATCTTGGATTGCGGAGTGCTGAATAGAGTTTATAGATCTGGTTCCCAAGGGTGCTAGCAGATGCCAAAAAATTGGATAGCCCAATTTCACCTGTTATTGCAAGAGCTCATACCACTTGTGTCCCCTAACCATCACCCTTTGGCACCAAGACTGTAAAGTGAGAACAGTGGAAGTACTTCACATTAAGACCAAAACCAGAGACTGAACACTGTATTTCCCTCCCCTCGTGCACCGGACTCTTGTTTGTGAACTTTTCTTCCATTTCCCTCACCTCTCCTGGCTAAATCGGCCCTTTTGGTCAGGAAATTAAGTAGTGTGTGTCCTGATTGATCTGAAACATGTTTTCAGCCTTCACCCAGGCTCAGGACAAAGTCAGAGGTGAGGAAGGAAATCTGAAAAGGAAGGAAAAGTCTAGTGGGGTTAGAATAGGGACTGTAATCAGGATTCAAGGTTTGTTCTGGTTGCTGCCACAGATGCCTATAACTCTTCACTGCACAAAGGCTATTACATCACACGCTTCTCCAGAGTTCCTCACGGAAAGCATTACGGATTGCCTGTGCACTATATAATAGCATATTCTTGCATATTTCAAATTACCTTCCCAAGGAGCTAGGTCCTTGCTAAAAAAGCCCGGGCAGGAAAAACTTCATCTTTTTGTGTTTGAATTTCCTCTGTCTGCATGATGGGAATACTCTGATAACTCGCCAGTGGAGTGACACACCAAATGTTTGCGGTGTCTTTTGTTCACAGGATGCCAATGAAAGGGGGAGATCTTTCTCCAGCTGCGGTGCAACACAGATACAGCAACAATCACAGGAGTTCACATGCAAATGTTTCAGTATGGCACCAGGTTGAGTGAAACGATCACCGGTTCCTCCTTACTTCGTAGAGTTCTCTGCAGCAAGGCCAGGAACGGGCTCGGAAATCACAACATCTGACCCTACAGCAGCAACAAGCTCTGCAGTCGTTCGCTAACTCCTCTTAAAACTCTTTGGCACGAGGAGCCTCTTTTCTGACAGACACCGTTCTGTGCAAGAATGCCTTTCGGTGTGGGAGACTGTACCCAAATCTAATTTCTTCTGGTTCAAAGACTCGCCTCTGCCTGTCTCACTTACCCTCCCACCTCAAGTATTCGGACTCTTCTAATTTAACTCCCCTCACCTTTTCATCATTCATCCAGTCTTCCTCCTTAGGGCAACCCACCTCCATTAGCCATCTGAAGTCTTGTTTTCCAGCAAGGCCTCAGAAGAAGAGGGTGCCGCGGGCGCGGCAGGGCAGAGCGGAGCCCCGCAGACACCCTCCCGCACTCCGAGTCAGAGCGTGGCTTTGCTTCCTGCAAGGGGTCCCCGGGGGGCCCTTTTCCCGAGGGATCGCTCCGGAGCCGGGGAGCCCGGCCTCCACGGGGGGCAGGCGAGGGACCCCTCCTAGCGGGATGCCACCGTTTCCCCTCTTCCCGCCCCGCGCCCCGCCGGGGACGGCCCGGCCCGGCCCGGCCGGGGCGCTCCCGCCGGGACCCCGCGCCGCAGCAGCCCCGGGGGGCGGTGGTGGGGTGTGTGTGGGGGTGCTGGTGTGTGGGTGTCTCACCTTGGGCAGGTCGGCGGCGCCCCGGATCCTCTGCGCCACCCGCTCCCCCTCGGGGTGGATCCTGCCCACATGCCGCCACATCCGCTCCCAGGTGGGCTCGTCCACGGGCAGCCCGCCGCGGTTGACGAAGAAGGGGACGCCGCCGTCGCGGAGGTCCTCCTCGCCCTCCTCCTCCTGCTGCTCCTCGTCCCGCGCCGCCGCCGCCGCCTCGCCGGACGGGGGGTGCCTGGCGGCGGCCGCGGCCCCGCCGCCCCCCGGCGTCGGCATCGGCATCGCCGCCGCCGCCGCCGCCCGCGCTCAGCGCCCGCCGCCCGCCGCCGGGCCGCCGGGGGCCGCGCCCCGCATGGCCGGCGCACCGGGCACGGGGCGTCACCGCCCCCGCCTCGCCCCCGCAGATATCAAGGCGGAGGGTTTTCGGGGAAAAGGGGAGGAAAAGCCAGGCGGGGCGGCGCCGGGTGCCGCATCAGGCCGCCGCGGCGGGGGAGGCGCCGGCGGCCCAACCGCCCGCGGCAGTGACGGCGGGCACCGCGCGGGGCGGGGCGGGCCTGCCGCCGGGGCGCCCCCGCCGCGCCGCCTCCCGAGCGCTCGGGGGGGCGGGCGGGGACAGCCGCCTCCCCGGCGGATGCTGCATGCGGGGTAACAAAGCCCCCGCGCGGGGCGGGGCGGGGCCGGGATGGGCCGGGCCGGGCCGGGCGCCGCTCCGCTCCGCCCCGGGCCGCCTCGCAGGCCCCGGGTCGCGGCGGGCGCCCACCGCCGTGCCCTGAGCCGGCCTGCCGCTGGCGGGGGCGGGGGTGCCGCTGCCCACGGGCGATAAGGGCGGGAGGCGGCTGCGGCCGGGTGATAAGGGGGCGGGGCGGGGCGGGAGCGAGCCGCTGGGCGGGGGCGGGGCCACGAGGGGCGGGGCCACGAAGCGACCGTTTAACGGTCGCCTAGAGGGGCAGCTCGCGGCCGGGCGCGGGGCCGTTAGCACGCGGCTGCGAGTGGTCTTCGCTGGGGGTTTAGGTGGGTGAACAGGGCCGGGGTTCGGCGGCTGGAGGGTCTGGGGAGGTGGCCCCGCTGGAAGTGGGGGCAGGTTTCCAAGCAGCGGTAGCTTTGAGAGACAGAGGAGCTGGGGTAAAATTCCCAGGTAAAAGGCAGCGAGTCACGGAGAAGGTAACTGGGGTGCTCCTGTTTTGACTTTCGAAGTGGTACAAGGTGGTCATGGAGGATGGACTTTCCTCAGGTGGGAACTGCATGGCTGATCCGGGGTGTGCCACATGTAGTGTGTCCCTCACGGGAGGGGCTCAGCGGGGCTCTTCTGCCTGGAAAGAGACAAAATGCATCTTTATTTGAGGTCTGGAGATGCACCACAAGTGAAAGGCTGAGAGCTTTGCTCTGGTTTCGTGGTCTGGTTCTCCATTTCAGCTCTCCTGTAGTACTGTGAAGTGTGCAGCTGTGATAGGAGGTTCTCCAAGCAACGCAGGAGATGTGGAAGCCTGTTCTCCAGTGTGTTCCTGGCACAACGGTTGTGTCCTCATCCATAAGAACCAGGCTATATCCTGCTGTGGACAAGCCTGCTGACTGTGTTTTCTCACCACCCTGTAATATTAATCCATTTTGAAAGCTCTAGTATAAGAAAAAAGTGTTCTGTAACTTAAGCACCAGGTAAAGAACTGCGTACAATTTAACAGGTCAGCTGTTGAGGAACCTTCTGAAGGGCATCTCTAAATGCTTGCGTTTAGTACTCCAAACAAAGGGCTGTTGTTCAGCATCAGTGAGGGGAATGAGTGAAACACATCCTGGGTCTGGTTGCCATGGAATTTGATGTGTCCTGAGAACTGGGTATAACCTTTACTGAGTCTGAGAGAAGATTTCCATGAGAAATGCCACTGTCTTGTAATTGTCTGTGGGCAGATGTTTACACAAGATCATTTCTGAGGGCAAAATACTTGAACACAGCGTCTCTGTTGAACTCAACATTGCCCAAATTGTTGAAAGCTTGATTTCCTTTCAGGAAAATTAAGCTGAATGCATATCCCTGCTTCTTCCTTCTGCCTTCCAAACAAATCACCAGCACTGCTTCATGCAGCCTACATGGACTTCTGTAATACTTAAACATATACTTCTTCACTGAATAAGGATTTTCTCTTGAATGGGGACCTTGAGCAGTGCTGATTTATCACTTCAGTAAGGTTTTTAGTGTTCTTATGGTTGTCTTTGCCTTTTACGTGTGAGCAAGTGGAAACTGGCAGAGGTTGACTCCTTATATCTAAAGAGGTGGCAAAGCCTGTGGCAGGAATTGGTCTATAGCCCCCTGAGTGGACGCATTTTGTAAGAATAGTTCATACCTTCCCATGTCCTTGGTCCTTTCTTCCCCAGTGGTCCCCAGTTCCTCTACGGACACAGGCCTGGAAGTGTGCCAGTCATGCGATGGCAGCGCACAGGCATATTGTGGGACATCATCTGCATTTTGGTTGAGTGTCAGGTATATTTCCAGTAACAGCACTGGGGAAAGGAGGGGGCGCAAAGGCTTTAAATGCTTCTTTTAGAGCTGTATTGCCTCCCCTAGCTGACACTGAGCACAGCTGTCCGTAGAAGCAAGGATCCTGGTTTTGATTTTGAGCTCCAGCACTAATTCATGGCTGATAATTCACATTGCCTTCTATCCCTCAGCTTTTCCATCTGTAAGAGGGAAATGCTAATAACCCTGACCTGCAGCCAGAGATTCTGTAAAGATTATTTGGCATTTTTGGCACATTAAGAATTATTATTTCCTAAAAATGAAAATAATGTGTTGTAGTAGAAGTGAAATACAATCCTTGTAACTTTAATGCCTTAAAATATATTCTGAAATACCGGTTGGAGAAAATGTAGCTGATAATCATCAGTAGGCCTCAGAATAAGGCTTGTCAGGGGATTTTTGCTTCAGTTTCTATTAGTTAATTATTAGGCAGTGTCCCTCCCTTCTGGCCATCACTTTAAATAATTTGGCAGCAGTAGGGGATCAGTATTTTAAGGTAATAACATGGTACTACACTTTGTTTAGGTGGAAAGAGTAAAGCACAGCCATGCTGAGTGAGTCCCTGCAGTGGGGACTGAACGTAACTAAGGTGACAACAGAGGACAGAGACTTCGCTGCCTCTTCCACACAGCTAGCGTTTCCTCATCCACAAATGTTGTTACCAGTGGCGCAAGCTGTGTAATGGACATTAAACACTGCCTCTAATTTCTGGCAGCAGATTCTTGTGGCTAGGATGATGAGGGACCAGAAGACCATTCAATTTTTTTAAATAACAATATAAATTTCATTTACCTATGCTCTGTAGAGGAAGACTGTGCAGACAGTCTGTGTGAATCACACCTGAGAATGGTTTAAAGGGGTGAAGTTTTGTTAAGACAGAGTTAAGATTTGCTGGTAGTGAAAGAATAAATAACATTGATAAAGGATTGAAATTAAGTCAGAACTTCTTTGAATAAAGAAGTTATTTCATAAGATATAAAATATTTGATAAAAGTATTCAAGTGGTGTAGAGAGCACTTGAAAAAAATTCTCTCCTCTGCTCTTCTGGGTGAATTGGGAGTTTTGTCTCTGTTGGAGGGGGATCCAAAATTTGTTTTTGTAAACATGGATATTGAGTGATAGTGGTGACTTTCTGTTTTTTAATGTCTTTTACATTTTGATTAATATTTTACTTTTTAATTTCTGCCGATCATTTATTACTATTCTGTCATTTTGTTTTTAAAAAAATCTTCAAAAGCACTGGACTGTTCTTTAAGCAATGTCTTTGTGAACTTGCATAGGAGCAATTAAAACACTCACCAGAGATTTCTAGTTCTCAATGGCAATTCTAGGCCACTATTTCCATAGTTTAGTTAGCATACATTTTCTTAGTGTGAATTGGAACCCTTCATTTAAGATCTCAATGGTCTTAAAGTTCTTTTCCAACCTAAGTGATTCTATGATTCTATATAACACTAAATGTTGCTTAGAGCATGAGCAGGGGTTGTGCTGTCTTTATCCATCTTGGCCTAACTCTTTGTGACCTAAGCTTGCCTATGCCATTAACTTCCTTTTTTGTAACTGTTTCAGAGTGGGTTCCCTTGTCTGTATTCCTGAAAGAGCTCGATGAAAAGCCTCGTGACAAATCAGCATCTTTCTGAATCTATTTCCCAGGCTTTATTTAGCTCTGAAGCTATTATCAAAACCCACTGAATTTCCATCAGTGTTTTTTACATATTAATTCTATTTAATTTTGTGTGTGTTTGGAATGCTTCTTTCAAATGTACCTGTAGTTTGTTTAACCTGATTTTCAGAACTTTGCAATTGAGTCACCCAGTGCCTTTGTATCATGCTGGATAGCTTGCAACATACTTTGTGAGGGCTCTTCTCCTGAGAGCTGTATTCCTATGTATCACAGATTCCTTTGCACCTGTAGGAAACTTCCTGCAGATTCACATATTTTCATCCAGGCTTGAGTCTACTGGTGGTAGTTATGAGAAGAGGTGAGGAGCTGAAGGGCAGGAAGCGAAGTCTGCAGCTGCCTGACTGTGCTTGGGCCCTACAGTGTCTAGCTGAGTCTCACTGCAGAGAGGAATGGGCTGGGAGGGATGTCATGGTGGAGTCCAGGATGGCCTTGACCTGACAGGTTAGCAGAGCTGCTGTGCTCACTGAAGGGATGGGGGCGAAACCTGTATAGTTTTTTAGTTGCAAATTCTCTATGCAAAATCATTACATGAGATATGGTGTTAATTTGGATTCACAGTACTTATGTTCTATGAACGTATTTTCATGAACCTTGGCTTTTTTTGTGGAATAAGTGCCGGAGCTGAATTTGTTAAGTCTAGGGGAAGAGAACCCTGAGAGGGTACAGTCTTTAGATGTATAAAAGGTCCCTGAAAAAAGCCATGTCTTATGCTTCTAGGGTATATAGGACAAGAACTAATACATGTTTGAAATGTAATGAGAGATTCAGGTTATACATTAGAAAAAACTTTCCATAAGGACAGTGAAAGACTGCAAGAAATGGCCTCAGCAAAATATGGAGTTGATAGAATTGAAAAGTTTCAAGTATTGTTCGTCAGCCATCAGTCAGGAATTATTACAGTTGGACTCGATAATCTTAAGGGTCTTTTCCAAACTAAATAATTCTATGATTTAGAGTTGATCCTGCCTTTGGGAGGTGGGGAGAGAACCTATATGACCTGTTAAAATCCCTTATGGCCCTTTCTTCTGTGCCTGAAAATCAGTAGCCTAAGGTATTGACCACTGAAGGTGGGGTGAGTTTTTGCCAATTTGAAGGGCTCTCTTGATGTTGAAGTAAGGTCAGCTTGCTTCCATGAATGACCCTTGCTCGTACAAACAGCCTCTTGGATTCCAGTTACTGCACTTAAATGAGTGAAATAGTGTGCATCAGGATGGAACAGCAGAGCAGAGTGGCTTAATGGAAGTTTTCTTTGTAATATCTTTTTTACACATTATGTGAACTACCTTTTTAAAGTGTTTGGCTTGTTGTTTTTTGTTTTTGTTTTTTTTTTTGTTTTTTTTAAAGCTGCTTTCAGTTAGAGTGTTGAAACTCATGTTTTAAGTGGTGTTTTTTGTTTGTGTGGTGTTTCCTTTATCTGTGTTTAGTTTTCTCCAGCTCACAACTGTGCTGCCTTTAGCCTGTTCATAAAAATGTCTTTATGTACAATGAAATCCTCTGCTGTGCAGAAAACCCTGATGAGATCAGTATACTGCTGAGCAGTATGCGTATGCTGCAGTAGATCTTTGCCCAGAGCAGGAATTCTGCCTTTGCCCCTAATTCTGCTCTTGCCTTGGCTCTAATCGGGAGTATCTCTGAAGATAACAGCAAAGCTTCTGTTATTTGATTGCAAAGCTGATGTAATCTTTAGTCTGCCTGGAAGATTGACTGGCATAGCAGTGCCAGAATAGACCTATTCTGTGGGCAGCTAAGAATGACTTCATCAGAGACTGATATAATGACTCCACACATTTTCCTATTCAGGTGCAGTCATAATGATTACTTTTCCTGTGAAGGTCAGACCTAAGAGAGAGGACACTTAGATCCAATCAAGTTATCAAATATCTGCAAATATTTGTGAAACGTCTGCATTTATCTTCCTTTATCATTGACCTGTTGAGCTGTCACATAACCCAGCACATCGTGGCATGTCATTCTCCGTCCTGTCTGTCACACGGTCAATACACCAGCCATGCATCATCCAACACATGGAGATTCACACACTGGGACTCAAGAAGGCTGAAAGGTTAGGACTTGCTGGAACGAGGAGAGGACTATAGATGGTGATCAGAACTTTACAACTGGACTGTTTTGTTTGGAGTTTCTAATTTGTTCTTAATAATAACTCTGCTTGATGACAGGGACTTGGAGAGGGCTTGGGTGTGGAGTTTCAGGGTTGGGAAAGGAAGCAAACAGCCTATCGTCTTGCATGCTCTGTGCCACCCCAGCTTAGAGGCAGGGTGTGAGACCAAAAGCTAGAGTTTTGGGTTGTGTGCAGAACTGGTATCTGAAGATTTGTTCATCCAAATAGGGAACAGAAAAAGCACCGTGATACATGGGTGTTAAGTGAAAGAACTGTAAGTAGAAATGCTTTCTGAAGTTCCGCTATCTCCTTCAGAGAAAGACCATAGGCTGATAGTTTCACATCAAACTTCAGTGAAAGGAAGTTGAACAGCTAACAGGTATGAAGTATTCTACTTAGCTGGGAAGGAAAAGGGGCTTTGTTTCCTGAAGAGAGTGGAAAATTCCAGTTTTAGGAGTCATAAAAGAGTTAAAAGAACTTTCTTCTATATGAGTGCTAAACAGATATAGCTCAGTTAAAACCTGAAGTTACACTAGCAAAAAAATGGTGGAACATAAATTGAAAATAAGTTCACCTGATTTTAAAGTTAATTATCTTCTCCAGTGAGGTTTTGGATAAAGCTAGAAGGTTCTTTTATCATCAAATTCTTAATTTCCTTTCTGTCCATCTGATATTTTTTCTAGAGGTGGAGAGGAAACAGGCTTCTATCCCATAAAACCTTTTTCCTGTTCTACACTGGTACAGAACAGACACTTCTGAAAGATTTAACTGGAACCAGAATAATGAATACAACAACACGCAGGGTATTTGTTTAGGTTTTTGGAAGAACTGCTTTCAAATCCTGGCAATGCTTTGTGTGAAATAGAAATTTAAACATAGATTTCTTGCATACAAATGGGTATGCTGACCTTGGGCTATAATGTGAGTCTTTTTTTATATGGGTTGGAGTGAGCATTCAATTATACATACAAAAGTCACTACTCCCAAACTAGCCACGTCAGGAACTTACATGGAGCTTTAGGTTCAATTCCCCGTGCCAAGTCTCGTCATGTATGTGATTTGAACTTAAGTCTGTCTTACCATTGACTCTGCAGATAGTCAGTATGTTATGGAATTGACACCTCTCCCTTTTGGTTTGATCAGAAAATCCTCCTTGAACCTGAGTAACCTTTCTTAGCAGAAATTTATTTTTCTTCAAGAAATTTCAATACACTGGCATTTTCCAAGAGCAAAGGTATTTCCTCAAGAAATGTTTGATTATTTTCTCAGTCAAATTGGTCCTGAACATTTTTTGTTTGCAGCTTGGTCCTTAGTGTTTCCAGTTTTAACTTTGTCACTTAGTGGTAATAGATTTTTTTTTTTCCTGAAGCCTGGGATAAAGTTATTGCAGCAAAGCAACTTTCAAGTGCTGCGTGGCTTTTAGAGATCTGTGCTGCCTTACTTCCTCTCTGGTACTCTGTTCTGTCTGTGCTTCTCCAGTTTTCTTGTTTGTAAGCCTGCAGCATCCTTGCAAAACGTGACAGTTCTACTCTTTCCATTCTGCAAAAGGAGAAATGAGACAACTTAAGCATGTGCTTTTAGTGTAGGTGAAAAGACTGTGTGATCACTGACCTCGAGCAGTATGCTCAGTGGAGTGAGCCAGGTAACTGGTTTAGAACCACCTCCACGCAATGACACCTGAATGTACCAGCATTGACTCTGGTTCATACTGGTGCAGCACTGCTGTGCCACATGTGGTTCCTGGCTTGGAACCCGCAGCTCAGAGAGCTCTGTATCATTCTCTGCTGTGAGTTGTAAACTTGTCCTGAATGACCTGTCCAAGATCACACGGGAAGACACTGGCAGAGCAGGGACTTAATGTGAGTTTTCTCCTAAGCAGCAAGCCAACCTTCTTTAATTTGTTTCTAGGCTACATAAATAGTGAGTAAAAATTCTGTGCATCTGGAAAGACTTCTTCAATATTTTTTGGAAAGTGGGTTAATTCCTATAACAATATAGGTTTGGAGGGCTGGAGAGAATTGGTTGGAATGGGATTAATTATGCTAAGGAAATGCTTAGTTTGGCTTTCACTGTTGGAAGTGCAAATAAGATTTTGATGCATCAAACTTCCATCTTGCTTTTCTTTATTGAAGTTGGAGTAGGAATGCATCGATTTGCCTTATTTTGTCATAGACTGAAAGGAATTGTTATACATTGAGGAATGTATTAGAAGAATATTAATAAAATGTTTCATTAAAAAATGGGTTTATCTCTAGTAAGGAAATAGTACATTCTTTTTGTTAGTGTTAATCTCCTGGTTCTTGATTCTGTCTCCGCCTTTCCCTGTTTACTAATTCATAGTCCTATTGTGCCCAACTTAATAGCTGACAACAATGTGAAGATGGTGGTATTTTTTTGTGCTCTCTGCAGTGTGGAACCATTTTCTTGTTTGCACAATGCATTAGTCTGTAGTGTTCTATGCCATCTTTGAAAGCATGGCAAGTGTGAGGAAACTGGAGTGTTAGTGGGTGCAGCTGCAGTGTGTTCCTGATGCCAAATCCCACCCTTTGCCTTAGCAGTAATATCAACACTAAATGTAGAGAATGGCCAAAAAACTCCAAATGCAATTTTTAAAATTATGTTCCATTAAAATTCACATGAGAGGGGAGCAATTCTCTGACTGAAAAGTGGAAAAGCTTGTGGAGAGAACAATACTTTTTGAAAAGTATTGTAGTAGTTGGCATCATTTCCTTCTCCAAACTAAGCCTCTGCAAACTTTTGAGTTATACATTGCATAAGAAAAGGACCAGAGAGGCTGCACTAGTGTCCTAGTTTGCGCTTTGCTTGAGTTCAAGAGTGTTTGTGCACTTCCTGTTTGTTAAAAAATACTGAGTTTTGAAGACCTAAATTTAACCAGGTTGACGCAGAGCCACAGAATTAACTGTTCAAGCTGGAGATGCTCAGACAAGGTGATTTGTGAGTGAGACCTTTATTCTTGGCTTCTTTCTCCAGTGTATTTCCCAGAAATAAAACATATAGGCCTTTAAGAAAAGAAAATGCCCGTTCCAATATGAAAGTGGTCTAGAATAAAGCTCTGCTTTTATTTTACCAATGTCTCAGTCTGTCTGCTCGGCTTCCTTTCTGTGTAGGTCTCCTTGCTTAGAAGAAAGCTGGCACATTAGGATGCCAAACAAGGACCAGAAAACAATGCACAGGAAGTATTCTGGAGAGAATCCCAGCCAAATCATAACAAATCCAGCCCTATCCTTAAAGAATTTTACAGTGCAGTTCTTCACTATCACCCTGGTTTGCTGAAACTTGCTAATCTTCTAGTAATGATACTTTTGCATTCATTAATGCATGTCGTGGTTTAACCCCAGCCAGCAACTAAGCACCACGCAGCCACTCACTCACTCCCCCCCCATCCAGTGGGATGGGGGAGAAAATCAGGAAAAGAAGTAAAACTCCTGGGTTGAGATAAGAACGATTTAATAGAACAGAAAAGAAGAGACTAATAATGATAATGATAACACTAATAAAATGACAACAGTAGTAATAAAAGGATTGAAATGTACAAATGATGCGCAGGGCAATTGCTCACCACCCGCCGACCGACACCCAGCCAGTCCCCGAGCGGTGATTCCCTGCCCCCCACTTCCCAGTTCCTAAACTAGATGGGACGTCCCATGGTATGGAATACACTGTTGGCCAGTTTGGGTCAGGTGCCCTGGCTGGGCATGAGAAGCTGAAAAATCCTTGACTCTAGTCTAAACACTACTGAGCAACAACTGAAAACATCAGTGTTATCAACATTCTTCACATACTGAACTCAAAACAGCACTGTACCAGCTACTAGTAAGACAGTTAACTACATCCCAGCTGAAACCAGGACAATGCATTACTTTTTTTTTTGTAGGTGGTGTATTGAATGTGCTTGATGCCACACAGCGCCATCTATTCATACAGAGGAGAGAATTTGTTACTGCAGATTTTGGAGGTAGGGTTGGGTTTACATGGAAGTTAAGGTGTAGTACAAAGAGCTGATTTTTTTTTTTTAGCTGGCTGTGGACTAAAAAGATGAGTTTTCCAAGGGAATATCATATAAGGAATATACTGCAGGGCTCAAGGCTCACACTCTGGGAGTACGATGGACTCTGCAGAGGCTCAAGAGGTGTTGCTTTCCACCCCAAATTGTTCACTTTGTTAGTGTTAGAATTGGAAATTAGTTGGACAGTTAATAAGTCTGTACTTAGAACTATGGAGATTATATTTTTCGCCCTCTCCAACTGAAGTGGTGCTGAATCTAAGTCTCAGGTTGACCTGTGAGTATTTGAAAGCTAGATTTTTATTTTTTTTTTACTTCAGGCTTACAAAGAGGCTGTGTTTGTGAAAGCTTTGTGCCATATTTAATAATTTGTCTATTTCTCCGTACAGTGATTATTTAGTTTTTTTCCCGGGTAAAAATGTTATGGGGGGTCGTAGGCATGAGAACAAAATGGGAGGAGTGACATCTAGTGGTTAGTAATGAAAATGTGCATAATTAAATTTTTTTCTCTCAGGACAGTGAAAAGTAAAGCAATTCCTAATAAATGGCCTGGGATTCACTTAGAATTTATAAAACTTGAAATTTAGACATAATTTCTGATCAGTGCAACTTCTTCTGTGTGCTGTCAGCCTCTGGTAAGCAGTAACTTTCTTGCTTAATAACTGATGCCAAGGAGTGAGTTTAATGTCTGGTGCCAAGGCCTGGTTACTCTCAACACACTCTAATGTCTTCTTTTTTCTATTTTCCATTTCATTGTTTTTAGGAATATTTTTACATGACTATCCATTTCCCACAACCAGAATGACTTTAGGATCATGTGGTTTTATGATTTATTTCTTTTTAGGGTATTGGAGGGAGGTCATCTCATGAATAGCTCAGTTGTAAGGAAAAATTATTTTAAAAGAAACTGAGCTTGGCAAAGATCAACTGTTTTGTTGTGTTGAGAATGTAACTTTCTCATTTATTGCTCTCAGTGTTAGAAGAGTTGACAGACACTGTTCACTGTTTACTTCCACTGGGACGGATTCTAGTCCTGGACTGGACTTCCATCATCCAGCCCAGGTCTCTGCTAGCTCAGGCAACCTTGTTGAATGGATTCTAAGAGTACAGAGTGTATTACACCTGTATGATGCCTGGTGGAGGAAATGGGTGGTTTTAGTAAGTTCTTTTCTGTTGTAATTTCCAAGGACTCATTTTCTAGGCTACTGGACCAGTGTTAACTAATCTTGCTATCAAATCCTTATGAACAAATTCCATCTGTCAGGTTCCCATTGAAGCAGGAGCTAGATAAAATCTCTGTCACTCCAGGGCAGTGCTTGGCTTCTTGTGTTATACAACACTATGATTTCAGGTTTAATTTGGAATGTCCAAGAAATGAGCTAGTGTATGGTCGTATTTTTTAGATCTCACTAGTGAAAAATGTTGTGTCTTCCCACTGGCCTGGCAGGCTTCGGAGAGAATGGAAACAGACATTTCCTCAGACTTGAGAAAGGAGCAAGATCCACTGAAATTAGATTAATCTCTCTTATCTGGCTTCCTGGGAAGTCACAAGCATATTCAGAAATCCCCCTGCCCATTCATTGTAGTATGAAGTTGGGTAAGTTTTTGGGTCAACTTAGATTAGTGGCCACTGCAGTTGAGCCAGTAATTAAAATAATATGGCAAATTCTGTGCTCCAGAAGGCTTTTGGGATGTATAGTATATAAATACATATGTAGCTATGGAAAATTCTAGGAAAAGAGGTGGCATTTAATACCAGGGAGGAGCAGTAGCTGTGTCAATCTGTCGGGTCTCATGAGTCTTTGATTGGGCCTTGGATACATCCAGATGATTCTGCCCAGCTTTGTTTCCTTTCAGTTCTTCAGGGGTACAGAAATGGAGAGAGGAAGATAAAGGGATGTGTGGCACATGTGCTGTGTGTGTTAGTAACACATCCATCACAGCTGCAGGGTCTGAAAGAAGAAGGAAGGAAACAGGTGAAATCTCTTGTGCTCACAGGAAGTCAGCATCTGTTTGAATGGTAGCAAATGACAGATTTTTTTCCTTTAAAACTCTGTGCTCTCATACTGTGAGAAAAGGACAGGTTTGTCATTGCTAGCTACCTCCTTTATGAAGCTGTAAGGTGAGCTTGTTTGGATGGATGTTTTGTGGAGAAGTCCATACTACATCAGGGACAAAGCCCAGTGCCATCACTGAGTTCTTCTGGAGTGGGGAGTGTTATGAACAGGAGCTCTATGTAGGGGAAAACAGCAAAGGAATTTTTCTCAAACTTCAGTGGTTACAGCTACTGGGATATGACAGAAACCATTCTGAATTTAGCTTCCGTGCTCTAACAGGTAGAAGAACTTCTTCAAAATGTATGTCTATTGCATTATAACTTCTGCACGTATTTTTCAATTATGGTTTGTGATATGACAGCAATTACAGATGAAGCCACACCAGCTTCTTTTCCTGCAGTGAGTCAGGCCTCCTTTCTCCAGCCACAGCTTCATGCATAAAAGTGTAAGAAATGCCTTATTGTGTCAAACCAATGGCCCACCTAGTCTAGTATTTCTGCCCTGGACAGTAACAGCAGACAATACTACATGGGGCTAGGACACAATCCTGACCCTTTCATGTTGTGCATTCCCCTCATTCTTTCCCAGCATCCACAGTCAAAGGATTAGGATTATTAGGAGGTACACTTGTGCCCATTCTCTTACCTGTTTTGGAACTGCTGTCCATAAATTAATCCTGATTGTATACCCTGCTCTTTTTGTCTACCCTGCTGATATTATCGGTCTCCTCAGTCCCATATGACCAGAAATTCACTACTTGCTCTGTTTGTAAAGGAAAGTTATTGCTTTTTTCTGTTTTAAACCTATCTTGCACATAGTTTGAGTGAGTGCCCATAATTGTAATATTGCAAGTTTAGGTGAATAACAGTCATGCTCTCACTTTCTCCATCACCTTCATGATGTAATTCTCAGTTGTATCCCACTCAGCCTGCATGTCTCCAAATTAAAGAGAGAAATCTCTGCTCGTAATGCAGCTGCTCCATCCCTTAAATGCCTGTTGTACAATTCATGTGCTTGCATGAAACACAAATGCTTAAGTGTTCATACAAATCAGTCTTTCACTAGCTGCATTTCCCAGCTGTCTGTCACAAGGCAGAGTTGGCTGCCCAGTTAAAGCAGCCAGAGTGATCACAGCATAACTATTTTTTTGAGCACCTTCTATTTGACCTTTTTAAAGCTGTAGCAAGCAGATTCCAAGAACACTTGTGGGTTCAATTGCAGCAGCTTTCTGACTTTGTGGATGGAGACTGGCCAATTCACAGCCATCCCTATGGACGTCTAGCTTTTACTTGGCCTGAAACCAGCTGTTACAAAGTGCCAGATCCTCACTGTTTGCATGTGGAGTTTCTGGTCATTTGGGTTACAGTGCTGGCCAGTCATCCATTTGTACTTTTTGTGGTGATTCTTGCCTGTCTCAATACTGAATCTGTAGAGTCATTTTTTACCTCTTGGTAGTTAGTACCCTTGCTGTGTGTGACATGATATCCATGGTGAGAATGTGGCCAGCTGCAGGGCAGTTACAGGTAGCAGCCACACGTGAAAGCACTTGCACTGGTTTTGGCCAGGACACTGATGTCCTCCATCTTAAGAAGTGGATCTTTGGAGTAAGCTGATGCTGCAGTCAACATCTATCAGCTCACTGGTCTCTAAAAAGGGTGGAGGTTACCTTCAGGTGGTGTGGTTATCATAAAACTGGTTCTTACATGTTACTTTTCTTGACTTCTGGCAGCTTATTACAGATTAAGTTGTCTTGGTTTATTGAAAATAATCCAGATGTTATTTTTAATCATAAATTGATGAGTTATTACTTTCATAGATGACTGAGTAGCTATTTTTGGGACCCATGTTGAGCACAGACCCTTTTCTCAGTTTTAAGTCCTGTAACTCATTTGACTAGATAGTGAAGGGAAGGCTGAAATGTTTAATTTTATTATATTGGTAAGAATTAAAGGGTGTAAAAGAAAAGATACCTAAGACTAACACTTGGTCTAACTAAACATGTATGACTATATAGTCTGGTAAGCAGAAGACTGCAAACAGAAAATTTGCTATATTTTGTTCTCTTTTAGAAAAATAAAGATTTAAAAAATGGAATGAAGGCAAATGTTGCTTTCAGATATGAATAAAAATTATTGAATGTGTCCACCTACTCTCAACTTATTGCTGATTTTGCCATATTCATGTGGGAATAGTGTGAGCTACAACAGTATTGTGTTGCAGTGACCCTCATTGTGTAAGGCATGGGGCACATTTTCTCTTGCAGGTTCTATACACACAGTGCTATGAAACCTGCAGCACCTTTTCTGGATACATTCTGTATTGGAGTGTTGTCCTGTCTCTTAGTAAGAATGATACTGCCCAGAGTCAATCTTTCACATCTCTAGCTGCTGCATTTTCAGTGCCAAGAATGTAACCTTGTCCATCCTTTGCACCAGATGGTGTCCTGGAAACTTCATAGGTCAAAATAAGCAATGACTACATACCAGAATAAACTCTCTCAGACAACTAGTGAAGAGCAAACACATACATGGTTGGTTCACCC